>NC_140952.1:13510000-14730000 GCF_014529385.1 Adiantum capillus-veneris
AAAAATTATAGCATCTAAATTTGCAATGTCACAACTTCCTAAATTTTATGCATTGTTTAACTTCCTGGATAGAATAGGGATCCGTCATAGTCAAGAGGTGGACCAGCCACTCTAATTCCTCAACATTTCTCTCACAAGCGAGTGTTTCAACTGAATCCCATTCAGAGGGCATATGAGGATAACATAAATGCATTACTTGGGATAGGTAAAAATAATACTTGTAAGAATCAGTTGTGAACATAAATAGAGGATGGTTAGGTGTTTGATGACATAGGTCTCTGTTTTAGTGTACCTTATGTGACATGTGTAGGTCTGGGTCAATGATTTTGACTAGTATTGTGCACACTAGTTTGCTAATTGCTCTTGCTCTTTACTTTTTTTTTTCCTTTTGTTTTTTTGTTTTAAACTAGGGTGGTTAGTTACTATATATCTATATATATACAATCCCTAAAAATTGGAAAGCTCAAGGGTCACGGAAAGAAGGGTAAGAGGGAAATAATTCAATAGTCTGACCTGAATGAAGACTCCCCCCTTCCTTGGGTAGATCATACTTTGAAAGGATGTCATCACCTTTTGGAACCAGTTATTCCAATTGGTAATAGGTAAGGATTTTAGCCAATAGTTCTCTATTACCTTGGGTGCCTCATCGAGTTGCAAGGGTGGTAAGGTACTCTCCCATGAACGAACTTGAAGTAGTGCATAAGGTAATAATTGAACAATGGGAGGTATCGAATCTTTTGTAGCTTCATGGAGGCTGCCTATGGTAGGTGGAGGTTGTGTAGAAGCTTTTACCTCTAGCGATGCATTACATGAGGGGCTAGAAGCTTCATGGAACTCCCCCTTTCCTGAGCTAAGCCAAATAGATTGGTTTTGCCTTGGAACCCAAACTAGCTCTGGAATAGGTGTGTAGCATTTTGTGATCTTTCCCTTCCCACGGTCTTCCATCGACTTTGGAATCACAAGGTTTGACTCACATGGTTTCATAGTGGATAGGGAAGGACGCAATGGACATTTAGGTATCCAAATTTGATCATTTCCATCATAGTATCCTTGGACTCCTAATAGTTGTTTGGCAATCCAACATGATTTGGTTTTCACCTTCTTAACCTAAGTGGATGCCTTCCTTCGAGGTTTCCTTTGTGAATTAACTTGAACCATAGGGGGTCCGATAATGATACCTTAGGGACCCATTGATATGTACCCTTGGTCAGATCACATGGAGCCTTTGATGTAGCACTGTCTGTCATAGCCATGGAAGTTGAAGCTTTAGAGGGTTGTGCTATTGGCAAGGATGTTCTGACGTTTTGGATTGGCAATATTTTGTTGTGTCTTTTGTAATGAAGAGGTGAGATTTCAGGTGTTATTCCTTGAGCCGTAGGGCCATGATTTGGTTTCTACGTCGTGATACTCCCGATCTCCCAATCGATATTACATTTGACTGTAGACATCTATTTGCACCCCAAGTTTATATTACCCTCCATTGTACCAACATGCATGACCAAAAAGCTTTGAACCATAGTTCCATTGTCATAAACAACACGAGTGTGTAGGATTCCAAAAACAATGGTCTTCTTCTTATTGACACTTTTGATTTGGATGGTGCTTGTGGATAGGGGTGTTTTTCCTAGCTGACACCAAACTCCATAGGATAACAAATTATGTTGATCTCCTGTATCAAATAATGCGTTATATAGTACTCTCCTATAGAGGCTATTTAGTTCAATTGGATATTGTAGAGGTGGCTCAGATTCCAATGAATCATCATCAGTGTCTTCAAAAAACTCTTCCGTGATTCCCAGATTAGCCTCTTGTTGGGTCTAAGACATTGTTGTCTTTCTTGAGCCTCAACTCTTGCTTGGATCTTTTTAAGCTCTACCTATTCTTTGGCTGCTTTCTTTTGATGGATGGCTTGTAACTCTTGGTTTTGTTGTCTTCGAGTAGTGAGATTTAGTTTTGACTTTTCTATAGTCTCTAGTTGGGCGAGGTCAAGGGGTTGTGGACTACACCACATTAGCTTTTGAAGGTGTTCACCCCAATTATCTGCAAACTTTTTATGAGCATCACATGCCTCTACATAACTAGGCTATTCTGCAATAGATCTTTCTTTATTTTATCTTGGCTCTCGTATTTGCTTGATATCATTGTCTCTTGTATGACCATCTTTTCTTGCTAAGGTTTTGATTTTGGGTTATGTTTGAATCACGCTCGCTTGATATGTCTTTGCTTGTACCCTCCTTACTCTCGGATAAATCACCATAGGCTGTTGTACTAGGCCTTGAGTGTTTAGTTTCTTGACTTGATTCATTGGTCATTTCCTCTAGCCCTATATCAATCTCTCCTTGAGATTCCATTTTCAAGGTGTGTTGGTTAGAATCCCCTGAGGTATCATCAGTTTCACTCTTAGGTAGGTTTGCCTCTCTTTTATCATCAGAGGTTATATGTGCTACACCTAGCATGTTTACTGGTACGATTTGTGGCATCTCCTCCCCCTCTAGTGATTCCGAGGTTGTTCCACTAGTTCCCCAAGTATCTATAGTTGTTGCTAGGTGTACCCAATCTACGTTGTTTGACTCGTCCATTCTAGGTAGGACATCCATATAAGGAGAATCTTCCCCAACATCAGTGTCCATTTTACATGTGTAACAATACTGCAATGGGGCCAAGTGAACTGTGGTGTCAGATCTATGATCAATTATAAACCTATTTCCTAGAGGATGTATTCGACTAGTTACAAGATCCACTCGAATGACAGAATCTTGGAACTGCAAGTAGACACGGTTTTTAGACCAGTCATGCACCGTTTTTGCTTCCCTCATGAAAGGATTTCCTAACATCATCTCAGATTCCATAGTGTGCTTGGCAAAATCCATAACAATGAAGGTATTTCTTATTTTATGTCCAAAGACCTTGATCTTGAGATCTTCTAGCATCCCAATAGGTTTAACAATAGATCCATTGGACATCTTTACTACTATGGTTGTGGTCCCAAGGTGAGGTCTTCCCATAGTTTCCCAATAATTTTTAGTCACAATGCTAAGCCCAGCACCACCATCAAGGATTCCCTTCACAGTTAATCCCTTGGTAGTGATTGGTATGGTTGCATTGGATTCATCGCCCTCAAAGTATTGTCCCAACATGGTTCTACAACATGGTTCTCATCTAGGTTGGGTTGTGGATCTAAGTGCTCCTCCTCTATTGGCATCTCCCTAGGTCCATTCATTTGTGAAAATTGTGGTAGCCCGACCTTCAGTTCTCCATTGAGGAAAGCTCAAAGAGCTAAGAATAGCTTAGGGTCTCCATATAGTTTGGACATGATGGTGGGTCTAACTTCTAAAGCATTGAAATCCATCAATTTGGAAATATTTAACGACACCTTTTGGGCTTCAATCCCTTGATTTGGGAAAGATGGGATCTCCATTTCTTCGATAGGGTCAGGTAGTCCTTCTATAAACATTCTTTCCAACAAGAAGTGAGTACACCCACTTTCCCATGACTTTAAGTCACTTTCTTCTTGGATGACACTAGGTAGGGCCTCGGGGTCTATGGACTTTGTGAGGCTGTTGTTGCGTACGGAACAATGTGTCTGTAATCTAGACTGCCTAGGTGCTGGGTCTAGATCCCTTTGGGTATCTTCTACCAAAATCCTTAATTGCTTGACTTACTCGATCTCCTCTGTAGGGTCTGTATCAGTTCTTATCTTTTTCTTGGATCATGTCCATTGTGGCTCATGACGATCTTCCTTGTTGGTTTCTTTCTTAGTGGTCGTTTTGGTCTCCATGGTTTCACCTGAATCATAATCCTCTTCAACATCGTTCATATATAGGGGTCATCACCAATCCCTATATTCATCTTTGAGCTGGGGTCTGACTTCGTTGCTTTTTGCGATCTCTTCTGTCGTGTTTTCTTCTTCTTCTGAGATTGGGCAATTGATGTTGTGTCTCTTTCTTCAAGATTTTTTTTTTTTGGAGCATCAATCGTGTGAGTACGTTTACTGGTACACACGTGTACTTTGTAATGGCTCCTTAGTAACCTCAATCATGTCTAATGGCATGATCTTTGGTGCATTTGGATTATTCAGACATTGGGCAATCAAATGATCTATGCCTCATTGATTGCACATGAGTATCGGCATTGTAGACCTGCTTTCTTGATTGGTGTGCACTAGTGTGGCTTTTTTTTGTAGCCTAATGGGACACTTGGCCACACGATGTGGACCTCCACACTCATAGTATTGAAAAGGTGGTCTCTTGGCAGTGTAATTGATATTTTGGACTCTTGCAGCAAGATCAGCTACTTGATAGATAGGTTTGACTTGTCCCCAATAGTCCTCCATGTAGTATTGTGAACTTTCTTCAAGCGCATCAATCCCATAGGCAATATTAGGGTTTGTATCTTCCTCACAGTCTTCCAAACAAGCAATAGATGACTCACAATCCACTTGATTCACAGAAGTGATTCTCGGATGTGGTGGTTGAGGTCCTAGCATTGGAGGTGGTAAGGGTGTTGTTTGAACAACATTTTGGGCCCTAGGGACCATGTGTTGTGACGTTTGTTCAAGAGGTGGGGCTGGCATCTATGCAGGCACTCGAGGCGTGTCTGTCCATGCTAAGGTTGGTCTATTGGCCATCACGTACTTAAATACTATGCAATCCTTAGCTTGATGACCATACCTCCCACAAGCATTGCAATTTCCATTGAATTTTACTCTAGAAGTAGGGCATTCATTGGTACTATGCTGACCGTAGCATACTGAGCACCATTGTTGCTCCCTTCTTGGATACATATGATTGTTTTGCGGAGCACGGTCATCTCTAAGACTCTCTGGAATGGCCTTGGTGAGATCTGCTAAAGTCATCTCAGATATCTTTGGCTCCTTAGCAATACGCTTTAGGGTCATTGGCTGATGCCCCGATGCTTGCAACCTAGTTGATTTAGGCTCAACAGACACTCTTTCTCCTTGAATCATTAAATTATCCTCCAATTGGATTGCATTGGTGGTGACTTCTTCCCAAGTGGTGCTGCGTCTAATGACTAGGCCATTGTAGATATCCTCATGTCGTAATCCCCTAATGAATCTATCAAGAAATTGATTATTATTGAAGTGCTCATTTGGATTACAATGAGAATTCAAATGCTTCAAGCGACTAATAAAGTCCCTCACCGACTCTCCTTCCTCTCGTTGGGCTTTCTGGAGCTAAGAGTCTACACCCCAAAGCACAGCCTCTCGTATGTATTCTTTCAAGAACAGTCTCCTAAGAGTAGGGTAAATTGTTTTTTTCTTCCACCCTTAGGGTCCTATACCAATCCCGAGCCTTCCCACTTAAGGTTACGCGTAGGTATAGTGGCCGTAGGTGCAGGTGCTCCTTGAACTACATGTGGGATGGGAGTTGACCTTGGCCTTGGCATATGTGTGGCCCTCGGGTCCCATACCTCGTATGGTGGTGTACCACATGGTGGTCCAAATTTCAGAGGTGTGGCCCTAGGCATATCCGGTTTCGGATACGACATTTTATTGCTAAATGGTATGGACCCACTTGAATAAGAGCTTGGATAATGCCATTCTGGAGTGTGAGTCCTTGACATAATTGGGGTTGTGGGAGCTATGTGGGCATGGAGTGCGACAGCTACATAGGCTTCATGCACACTTGTAGGTATTGTTGAGGGCATTGTGCTACTAGGTAGTGGTGCAATGCTAACAAATGAGGTCCAAGGTGTACTTTTTTGTACTCAACTTGGAGTAGGTATCGTAGCCATAGTGTTTCCAAGAGACATATGAGCTAGATTTGGAAAAGTAAAACTACTACTTGTGGGTTCAAACTGTACTGAAACTCCAGACGACACAATATATGAAGGGTCCGTTGGACTCACTGAAGGAGTTTCCATTTGTGATAGTGTTGGTTGTCTAGCCTTGCCCGTATCTAAGAATCTCATAAGGCCCGCTGAAGGAATGTTAATTTCTCAGTTTTGCCTCTTCGATTGGATGATGCTATGGACGACATTGCAGACCATTTTTTGCCGCTCCTCTAGACTTGTGGTGCCAGAAGTAGATTGTACAAATTCTAACCAACCTATATGGTATATGTAAACTGTGTATAGGTCAGTCAAGGTTTTAGTTTCACAGTAGGTCATATTCCCAATTTTTGTTGGGAAATAACCCTTCTAGGCCCGGTGTACTAGAGGTTTCCCTTGAGGTGGAAGCATTGTTGTTCCCCACAGTTTGACCCACATTTCCTACTAGCTTAGGAGCACTTGATTACTCGATTACTCTGCCTGTTGTCCCAGGGGTCTTTCCCTTCATGGCTCGGCAGTGTTCTAGGAAACTCTCCATTTCCCTCTCCCTAGCCGCTTGCATATAGCACTCAACTTCTTGTACCTCTGCAAGACTCCTACCATCGGGTAGTAGAACTTCGGGGGGTGATTTCTTTGCAGGGTTTTCCATGGAATTAGGGGGCAAGATATCAACATGGGTACTCTTGGGGAGTATAGGCTCCCCCTGAGATACCAAAGGCGAATCTACCTCTCCCTCATCTTTGTTAACTTCACTAGTTGCAGGTCCAGAGCGAGCAGCTCTACTAAAGGTTTCTATAAAGCGACTAAACACACTAGATCTAGGCTATGGACCCCAGACAGGTACGTTTTTGTTTACTTGTTTGGGGTTTAGTGTAGGATGCCCTCCCTTAATATCGTAGTCAGATGAAGAGTCACTAGACACTATGTTTGGGTCTTGGGTTGTACTACCTTGGGTCCCCACCGAGGGCTCAAAACCTAAGGTAGGTGGGTATTGTTAACCCTCACGGCTCACGGACACCCTATCACCTACAACAGACACCCTATTATTTATTTAGTAGAGTCAGGGACCGGGCTTGTCGATCCAATAGAAAAAGGGTAGCTGGCTAAGTATTGGCACCCAAGTGTGAATGGGACGAGTTCATATAAAATTCACCTAAACCTAAAAATCTATCATTCTTTCATTTGTGCAATTGAAGAGTGCTCTTGCTCCATCTCCATCTTCTTCTTCTTCATCTCCTTGTGTGTGTGTGTGTGTGTGTGTATGCGTGAGAGAGAGAGAGAGAAAGAGAGAGAGAGTGAGAGAGAGAGAGAGAGAGAGAGAGTGATCAGCATTGCAACGATGGCACGGTGGCGGTGAAGTAGTTGAGCGCAGCGAAGCGGCGGCTCCTTCTTCTTCGCGGCGAGGAATCCTCCATGAAGGTGATGTAGGGCGGTGAGTGATACCCTTGCTCTCTTGATCTTGCTAGATTAGTCTAGTTATGTGCTTGGAGCCATTTGTGGCTCGCACACAGTGTATCGACAAGTCCCTTGCATTGACATGTGCAACAGACGCGCATATTTTTGGTGTCGTTGCCAGGGAAATGCCCTGCATTAAGCTTGAGTAGCACTCTATGCTACTTTGTGGTGCATTTTGATATGTAAGAAAGGTAGAGAAGGAAGGTGTGTGTGTTGAGAAGGATTTTGTTTTGTTGCTGTGTATTGTTTTGTTAATAAGGTATTGAAAGGTACTGTGTTTTTTCTGTTCATAAGGTGTTTTCTCTGTGATAAGGTGTTAGGATTAAGGTAGTAGATCCAAAATGTTAGTTTTGTGTAAAGGATACTAAGTAGTTTTGTTAGCTAATGAGTTACTGTAGTAGTGTGTTAGTGTGTAACAATAGCTGTATTAGTTGTAAGTAGGTAGGCTAGGTGTGTGTGTGTGCTCATGCGCACAGCACGGCCGCGACAACCTTATCCCAAAAAAAAACACAAAAAAAAGATCGAATTTTTTTTTTAAAGGTAGGACCGGGCTCGGGAATATTTCCGAGACCCAAGCCCAAGCTCACGCTCAAGCTCAGGCCTCAATCCCCCTTTAAAATTACGTATTTTAGCCTTACGCGTAGGTAAAAATCGACCTTTTTGAGGACCAATGGAGCTTCGGGTAACCAAATGTGGTCTTGTAAATCACACCACAACCCCCTGAGCGATACACTCGTTTTGAGCTATCTTAGGCTCAAATCCAAAAACCGATCATTAAAAAACTTTAAAAAAAGTCAAAAACGAGTGAAAACGGGGTGCAAAACGGCCAAAAGATTAGGCGGTTAACCTTCAAGGTTATTCGTCGATGCTTGTAGGGTGCCAAAGGCACATGCATTTGTGCTTTGGTTGTGTGCTAGAGGCCAAGCAACTAGTGCGAATTTTTACTTACGCAAGTTCTCAATATCAATCTACCTTAGGTTCCGGGCCCTCGGCGGGGACCCAAGGTAGTACAAACCAAGACCCAAACATAGCGGCTAGTGACTCTTTCTCTGACTACGATGTCATGGAGGGTTTCCCAATGCCTAATCCCGATAGCTCAAGCCAGTACATGCATGCCATGGGTCCACGATCCGGACTGAGCGTGCTTAGCTGCTTGAAGGAAGCCTTTAGTAGAGCCACTCGCTCCGAACATGGAGCTAACGATGTAAATGAGGGGGATGGGGAAGTAAATCCGCCATTCATGACCAACGTAGACCCTATGCCCTTAGAGAATGTGCATATGAATACTCTATTCACTGCACCCCTTGACTCTTCAGAGTTATTTCCCTCCGAGGTTATATTACCTGATGGTAGAAGCCTTGCCGAAGTTCAAGAGGTTGAGTGATATATCATCGCGGCTAGGGAAAAGGAAATCGAGAGCTTACGCAAGGTAGAGCAACGAAGACGGTTAAAAGTGAAAGCCCCTATTTCAATATCTTTGCTAGGAGAGCAATGGAGTGCTCCTAAATTAGCAACCACTAAGGGTCAACCCATAGAGAGCCACATTGCATCCAGTTCAAAGGACACCCCTAGCACCTCAATCCTAGATGGAGCGTTCTTAAATGAGAAGTGGGAGTATGAAGTACAAACAAAAACTCTAACCGACCTATACACAGGTCACACCTATCATGTGGGTTGGTTAGATGTCCTACAATCCACAACGTGTGCTACTAGTGTGGAGGATCAACAACAAAGAGTTTGTGAGGTATCCATAGAGTCATTGAGCTAGAGAGATAGAACAAGGGGATTCACATGCCTTCAACGGGTCTCATGAGATTCTTGGATATAGGGAAGGCTAAACAACCAACCTTATCACAAATGGAGACTCCCTCAATAAGTCCAATGGATCCCCCATATCTTGTTTCGCTAGGGTTCTCAGTGCAATCTGATCCTACAAGTGATAGCTTTACTTTTCCAAGTCTAGCTCATCTTTCTCTTGATGACACCACGACTACCATGCCTACCAATGATGGGCATGCCAAGAAACACGCCATGGACCTCATTTGTTAGTAAAGCATCACTACATGGTAGCTCAATGCCTGCAATAGTATCTACAAGTGTGTACCAATCATATATACCTATAGGTCCTCGTACTCATGTAGTCTCACCCCTCCCATTGCTTCAACTACCTATGCTCCACAACCACAACACCCAAGTTCTTATTTCCATGGGACCATATCGGCTAGCATTAGCATGTCACATCCGACGTCTGCTATGCGTAGGGAACTTTGGACCGCCACATGGCACAACACCGTACCAAACGTGGAATCCAAGGGCTTCCTATGTGCCAAGCCCAATGCCAATACCTACTCCACATGTAGTCTCTAGAGCACCTCCACCCATGGTGCCTGCTCACTTAGGTGACTTGGCAACATTTGCTAAAGCTATCGATCGATCATATGTGTAACACACCCGATAGAGAACCTTGAAGTAAGGCAATACAAATAGCCAAGCTCACACAAAAATTTAGTGGAGACGGGGATGTGGGAAAGCATATCAAAGTGTTTGAACAAATATGTGATTCTCTAGGAGAACACAATGACCTGCATAGGAGTAATGCTTTAAGACTAACCTTAAGTGGGAAGGCTGGGGATTGGTATAGAACCCTAAGGGTGGAAGAAAAAACAAATCACCCTACTCTTAGGAGACTATTCTTGAAAGAATACACACGAGAGGGAGTGCTTTGGGGTGTAGCCTCTCAACTTCAGAAAGCCCAACAAGAGGAAGGAAAGTCGGTGAGAGACTTGTTGCTTGAAGCATTTGAATTCTCATTGTAATCGAAATGAGCACTTCAATAATAACCAATTGCTTGATAGATTCATTAGGGGATTACGACATGAGGATATCTACAATGGCCTAGTCATTAGAGGTATCACCACTTGGGAAGCAGTCACCACCAATGCGATCCAATTGGAGGATAATTAAATGATTCAAGGAGAAAGAGTGACTGTTGAGCCTAAATCTATTAGCTTGCAAGCATCGGGGCATCAGCCAATGACCCTAAAGCCTATTGCTAAGGAGCCAAAGATATCTGAGATGACTTTAGCAGATCTCACCAAGGCCATTCAAGAGAGTCTTAGAGACAATCATGCTCAGCAAAACAATCATATGTATCCAAGAAGGGAGCAACAATGGTGCTCAGTATGCTATGGACCGCTTAGTACCAGTGAATGCTCTACTTTTAGAGTAAAATTCAATGGCAACTGTAATGCCTGAGGGAGGTATGGTCATCAAGCTAAGGATTTCATAGTATTTAAACACGCAATGGCCAATAGACCAACCTTAGCATGGACAGACACACCTCGAGTGCCTGCATTGATGCCGACCCCACCTCTTGAACAAACATCACAACACATGGTCCCTAGGGCCCAAAATGTTGTTCAAACAACACCCTTACCACCTCAAGTGCTAGGACCGCAACCACCACATCCAAGAATCACTTCTGTGAATCAAGTGGGTTGTGAGTCATCCATTTCTTGTTTGGAAGGCTGTGAGGAAGATATAGAGCCTAATATTGTCTATGGGATGGATGGGCTTCAAGAAAGTCCACAATACTACATGGAGGACTATTGGAGACAAGTCAAACCTGTCTATCAAGTAGCTGCTCTTGCTGCAAGAGGCCAAAATATCAATTACACTACTAAGAGACCACCTCTTCAATGCTATGAGTGTGGAGGTCCACATCGTGTGGCCGAGTGTCCTATTAGGCTACAAAAGAACGCCACACTAATGCAAAGCAATCAAGCAAGAACGTCTACAATGCCGATACTCATGTGTAATCAATGTGGCATAGATCATCTGATTGTCCAATGTCCAAATAATCCAAATGCACCAAAGATCATGCCATTAAACTTGATTGAGGTTACCGAGGAGCCATCACAAAGTACACATGTGGTACCAATAAACAGACTCACACGATCAATGCTCCAAAAACAAAATCATATTCTTGAGGAAAGAGACACGGCATGAATTTCCCAATCTCAAAAAAAGAAGAAAACACGAAGGAAGAGATCGCAAAAAGCAGTGAAGTCAGACCCCAGTTCAAAGACCAACATAGGGATTGGTGACAACACCATATATATGAACAACACTAAAGAGGATTCTGATTCAGGAGAAACCATGGAGACCAAAATGACCACTAAGATAGAAACCAACAAGGAAGATCGTGATGAGCCACAATGGCCAGGATCCAAGAAGAAGATAGGAACTTATCCAAACCCTACAGAGGAGATCAATCGAGTCAAGCAATTAAGGAGTTTTGTAGAAGATGCCCAAAGGGATCTAGAACCAACACCTAAGTAGATCCAGATTATAGACATTGTGTTCCCTACACAACAACAATCTCACCAAGTCCATAGACCCTTAGCCATACCTAGTGTCATCCAAGAAGAAAGTGACTTAAAGTCATGGGAAAGTGGGCGTACTCACTTCTTGATGGAAAGAATGTTTATAGAGGGACTACCTCATCCTATCGAAGAAATGGAGATCCCATCTTCCCCACGTCAAGGGACTGAAGCCCAAAAGGTGCCGTTAAACATTGCCAAATTGATGGACTTCATGTCTTCAGAAGTTAGAACCACCATCATGTCCAAACTATATAAAGACCCTGAGCTAGTCTCAACTCTTCGAGCCTTCCTCAACGGAGAATTAAAGTTTGGGCTACCACAATTTTCATAGATGGATGGAGCTGGGGAGATGCCAATAGAGGAGGAACACTTAGATCCACAACCCAACCTAGATGAGAACCTTGTTATAGAAATACATGTTATTAAGCTGCGACAATACTTTGAGGATGATGAATCCAATGCGACCATACCAATTACTATTAAGGAATTAACTGTGAAGGGAATCCTTGATGGTGGCATTGGGGTTAGCATTGTGACTAAAAATTACTGGGAAAATATGGGAAGACCTCACCTTGCGACCACAACCATAGTAGTGAAGATGGCCAATGGGTCTATTGTTAAACCTATTGGGATGCTAGAAGATCTCAAGATCAAGGTCTTTGGACATAAAATAAGAATTACCTTCATTGTTATGGATTTCTCCAAGCACACTATGGCATCTGAGATGATGTTAGGAAATCCTTTCATGAGGGAAGCAAAAATGGTGCATGACTGGTCTAAAAACCATGTCTACTTGCAGTTCCAAGATTTTGTCATTCGAGTGGATCTTGTAACTGGTCGAGCACATCCTCTAGGAAACAGGTTTATAATTGATCATAGATGTGACACAACAATTAACTCGGCCCCATTGTAGTATTGTTACACGTATAAAGCGGACACTGATGTTGGGGAAGATTCTCCTTATATGGATGTACTACCTGGGATGATTGAGTCAGACAATGTGGATTGGGTCCACCTAGCAGCAGCTATGGACACTTGGGAAAACAGGGGGACAACCTGGGTAACACCCAAGGGGGATGGAATGCTATGAGTTGTACCCTTAAATATACTAGAAGCAATGCATATAGCTTCTAACAAGACTCATCCTAATATAACAAATAAAACATACAAGTGGGTCCCTGAAGCTTCTTTAGTGACCATAGCTAGTGCTAAAAAATAGAAGCCTTGTAAGAAATGTCCCACTCGCTCCAAGAAATGTAAGAAAATGTGGTGGTGGATTCCTAAATGACTATTGGAAGCCCAAGGCTACTATTAAGGAAATGATCAAATCTGGGTGCCAAAACATAGAGTGTATTATTACCTGCCAACTGACCCATGTGCGCGCAATCCTGTAGCCCCAAAACGAATTGACGATCGTGGAAAGAAAAAAATCACAGAATGCTACACACCCGCTCCAGAGCTAGTTTGGGTATCGAAGAAAGAACGATTTGTTCCACCTAACTCAGGAACAGGGAAGTCAATTGAAGCTTCTTGCTCTTCATGTAGTTCCTATGTGGAAATAGAAGCTTTGACACAACCTCCACCCACCATTGTACATATCCATACAAACAAGGAAGAGTTTGCACCTCCCGTTGTAAGTTCACCACCTACAACAACGTTGCAAATAAAATCATGGGAGAGTACCTCACCACCCTTGCAACTAGATGAAATGCATAGGGCGGTTGAAAAATATTGGTTAAAGCCTTCACCCATAACAACTTGGAACAATTGGTTTCAAAAGGTGACAACATCATTCCAAAAGGTATGATCTACCCAAGGAAGGGGGGAATGTTTTCTGACATCCATCATTCACTTGCTTCCCTCTCAACCTTCTCCCTGACCTCTCAATCTCCCAATCTTAGGGAATGTATACATATAAAGCCTTATACTCACAAAAAACAAAAACAGTAAAGAGTAAGAGCAATTAGCAAACAAGTGTGCACAATAAAAGTCAAAACATTGACCTAGACCTACACATTCACATCCGGTACACTGAAATAGAAACCTATGTCATCAAACAACTTTGATCCTCATCACTCAAGTGGAGGGTAGGTAGGATTAGTACAATAGGAGTGTTTTTGTTTTAGAATTTAGTGATTAGCAAAGTCCTTTTTCCCATTGATGTGCCTCCTAGAGGTATTCTTGTGTTTCATAGTGTGTACAGGAACGTGTTGCTTTTGGTTAGGATTTGGACCTTCATGGAACCTTTCTCTCGTTCAATCTTCAAACCAAGTGTGATCATCAACACAAATAGGTGTTTCTTGTCCATTAGCATTGTCCCTTATCTTTTTTGCATCTATGTTTGTTTGCTTTAATTGTGATTGGTAGCATAATATTCAATGCATTTGCTTAGTATCAAACATTAAATTCAATGCAATTTCTTGTCATAATCACTTGTCTAGGTTTAAAAAGCAAGCAGTCCAACTAAGCTAGTTTGACCAAGCTAGGCGTTAGAGATCCTCTCTCAATACTATAGGGAATGCCTTCCTAATAACCCTATGGTTACTTAGGTCCTTAATCCAATTTATGCAGCATTGTGTCCAATGTACTAGGGATTTTTAGTGGGCTTAGTCCCGATTGACCTTTAGCTTAAGTATTATGAAGGGAGTTTACTCGTGTGATGAGCCTGGGGAGTGTAACAGTGTTATATGACCCCCCAAAGTTACAAAATTAAAACGCTGAAAACGAACAAACAAAAAAGTCAAAGTGCCACAATGTAAATTTTTAAGCTAGAAGAGAAATCGCAGCTTGATTTGGTACTCCACTCACATGTATCGCCTATGGTACTAGAGCCCTAGAGGTTCCCAGTGTGGGCACTTTTCCTTGAAAAGCAAAAAACCCAAGGCATACAAATTAAGCACGCACATCAAAATTGAATCACTGGGTGAAAAGACTTTGGGTGTCAAAGAAAAGTAAATAAGTCAGGCGATGATTTCATGAGAATTCCTTTTATTGTAGCTTAACTACGAGGTCTTCTAGGTATAGCCTCTAGTCAGTTTTCAAATATGAAATACTTGGCTCTCGCGATTAAACAACTTAATTGACCAGAGAAAATTGAGAAGCTTACCCATGGTATTAATAGTCGATCTTTAGTGCCTTTCGACCGTTAAATTAGCGACCCCGAACTTGTTTAGTTTTTTACCTTCACAACTGTTTATGCATTTGATTAATTACAATTTAATGTTTATTGCTGACAAATGGTTTAAAATTTTGTTACCAATCAATTTTTCTGACTACAATTGCATATGGTTTTTGATTGTATATGAGAATGCAATTACTGTGCCAATGTTGTTTGATTTTGCAGTGAATGAAGAAGGCTAAGTATATTCATCTCAAATGCTCTTCCACCTCAACGAACGATCTTCAACTCAATAGCTTCCAAGGATGGAATCTACATCAGGAAGGGGGGCATGGTAACCCTCACGGCTCACGGACACCCTATCACCTACGACAGACACAGTATTATTTATTTAGCAGAGTCAGGGACCGGGCTTGTCGGTCCAATAGGAAAAGGGTAGAGTGATCGCCAATGAGAGGTGCACTCTAACAGGAACATTCAAGGGTTAGTTGGCTAAGTATGGGTGCCCAAGTGTGAATGGGACGAGTTCTTATAAAAGTCACCTAAAAATCTCTCATTCTTTCATTTGTGCAATTGAAGAGTGCTCTTGCTCCATCTCCATCTTCTTCTTCTTCATCTCCTTGTGTATGTGTGTATGCATGAGAGAGAGAGAGAGAGAGACAAGCATTGCGATGACGACACGGTGGCGGTGAAGCGGTTGAGTGCGGCGCATCGGTAGCTTCTTTATCTTTGCGGCAAGGAATCCTCCACGAAGGCGAGTGTAGGGCAGTGAGTGGCACACCCTTGCTCTCTTGAGCTTGCTAGATTAGTTTAGTTATGTGCTTGGAGCCATTTGTGGCTCCCTTGCATTGATACGTGCGATAGACGTGCACATTTTTTAGAGTGATCACTGATGAGAGGCACACTCTAACAGGAACATTCAAGGGTTAGTTGGCTAAGTATGGGCACCCAAGTGTGAATGGGGCGAGTTCATATGAAAGTCACCTAAACCTAAAAACCTCTCATTCTTTCATTTGTGCAATTGAAGAGTGCTCTTGCTCCATCTCCATCTCCTTCTTCTTCATCTCCTTGTGTGTGTGTATGCATGAGAGAGAGAGAGAGAGAGTGAGCATTGCGACGACGGCACAGTGGCGGTGAAGCAGTTGAGCGCCGCATAGCGACGGCCCCTTCTTCCTCGCGGTGAGGAATCCTCCACAAAGGCGAGCGTAGGGTGGTGAGTGACACACCCTTGCTCGCTTGATCTTGCTAGATTAGTCTAGTTATGTGCTTGGAGCCATTTGTCGCTCGCACACAGTGAATCGGCAAGTCCCTTGCATTGACACATGCAGTAGACGTTCATAGGTATTGAGAACCCGCGTAAATCAAAGTGCTTGCTAGCTGATCGGCCTCTAGCACATGAGTAGAGCGCAGATGCTTGTGCCTTTGGCACCCTCCAAGCGTCGGTGAATACCCTCAAAGGCTGAACGCTTGATTTTTTGGGGTTTTTGTATCCCATTTTCACTCGTTTTTTCATGTTTTTTTGTGTCTTTTTACGATTGGTTTTTGGATTAGATCGTATTGCTCAGGGAGTCGTGGAGTGCTTTACAACACAGTGTTCGGTTACTTGAAGCTCCGATGGTCCTCAAAAGGGTCAATTTTGACTTAGGCATGAGGCTAAAATAAATAAGTACAAAGGGTGACTGAGGCCTGAGCCTAGGCTTGGGCTTGAATGTTCCCGATCCCGGTCCTCTATTTTAAATATTGTTTTTTTTTTTGGGATAAGGTCGCCGTGGCCACGCCGTGGCCACGCCGTGTGCATGCGCAGACACACCTAAACTACCTACTTACAACTAACAAATCTATTGTTACACATTGTCTAACAAAGTACTACAACAAATAATCAACTAACATATCTACTTTACTGCACCTTAGAGATCTAACATTATAGATCTAATACCTTAATTCTAACACCTTATCAACAGAAAACAGTACATTGTAACACCTTGTTAACAAAAAACAATACACTGCAGCAAAAACAAAGTTCAAAAATACTTCTCAACAACCACACACCTTCTTTCTCTACCTTTTCTACATCTCAAATTGCACCACAAAGCAGCATAGAGTGCTATTCGAGCTTAATGCAGGGCATTTCCCCGACAATGGTCCCAATGTGCGCATCTGCCGCATGTGTCAAAGCAAGGGACTTTCTCTACAGTGTGTACAAGCCACAAATGGCTGCAGGCACACACCCAGATTAATCTAGCAAGCTTAAGAGAGCAGGGTGTGTTACTCACCACCCTACGCTCACCTTCGTGGAAGATTCCTTTCCACGAAGAAGAGGGAGCTACCGCTGTGCAATGCTCAACCTCCTCGCTTCCGCCTACGTGCCGGCACAATGCTCAATCACTCTCTCTCTCTCTCTCTCTCTCTCTCTCTCTCTCTCTCTCTCTCTCTCGCTCTCGCATACACACACACACACACACAAGGAGATGAAGAATGTAATGGGATTGCCCTATTTAACTTGAGAGTAGTGGAAATTATTGAGAGTACTTTTGAGAAATGACTTTGTGAGCATAGCGGGTGAACATAATAGCAACATAATCATAGCAATTAGTTAACTTGGCATGAACAATACTTTTGTAAGAGAGAGAATTTAAAGAACATGACAACATTTGAGGACTGGATTTATGTGGAGCTGGTCCCCCCTCCAATAGGTATTTGTATTATGATTTCTCCCATTAAGAGAGACTTGTTACAATACAATCTTTGTGTTCCTTGTAACCCACGTGATGCAATGAGGATGGGAAGCTTCATGCATCACAAGCATAACATAAACTTGAAGAAAGATCTAACTATCCCAAGCCTCAGTCCCAAGACCTCAAACACCTTCGAAGGTGGAGAGAGCTAGCAGGAAATGTGGGTGGGGAAGTGGAAGAAGAAACATTTCATAGGAGAAAGAATTAGTTCCTCACTTATCATAACTCTTCTTGCTAGCATACATATTAGCATAGTAATGAACAAGAAGGAGATGGAAAGCTTAAGCATGGAAGCATGGCTCTTGTTTGGATTTGCACTCCATATCCAAGAGTGTTGGTGTAGGCTCTCAACCTCTACTTTCTTGGAGAAGGAGAGGGAGCTCTTGCACTTTGCATAGGACATAATGAGAGTGTTTGTGAGTCTGGGTGGGTGAGTATACTCCCTAAGAAACCCCCTAGATTTCTTGGATCGACCCCCCCCTTGTAGCTCATGCTTGAATCTCATTGGACCTCTCCAGGCCTAGCCAATCACAAGCAGGAGGCATTACAAGCAGCAAGGGTAGCCTTGGAACAAGTGTCCCCCTTTCCCCTTTGAGAGAGAGGACTTGATAAATGCAAAATCAATTAATTATATCTCCTAAATTATCATTGGACCCCTTGGGTGGCCAAAAAATAGGTTTTAGGCACACCATGAGGGCAACATGAGGAGAAACTTGACAAGTGTCTCTTTTGCTTTCTTTGTACCATGCATGGCTTGTGTGGGTGTGTGGGTGTTCTCTCTCATCCCCCCTCTTGTAGGGCTCACCCCTTCCTTGTAGGGATTGAATATTGACCTTTTGACACCTCAAGCCCCTCATGCATAGGCCCAGTTCCCACCACAAGATTGGTGCTTGATCACTTTAAGCTTGGGCTGGTTCTCAACCTCAAGTGCAACCCTAGCACCTCAAGCATCTCAATCATCAAGCATGACAAGCAGGACTAGCACCTCGAGCTGGGTCGGATTTCCGCCTCAAGCTCAACCCTAGTTTACCTAATGTCAAAGGACTTTCTTTGTACCATGCATGGCTTGTGTGAGTGTGTGGGTGTTCTCTCTCATCCCCCCTATTGTAGGGCTCACCCCTTCCTTGTAGGGATTGAATATTGACCTTTTGACACCTCAAGCCCCTCATGCATAGGCCCAGTTCCCACCACAAGATTGGTGCTTGATCACTTTAAGCTTGTGGTTCTCAACCTCAAGTGCAACCCTAGCATCTCAAGCACCTCCAGCATCTCAATCATCAAGCATGACAAGCAGGACTAGCACCTCGAGCTGGGTCGGATTCCCGCCTCAAGCTCAGCCCTAGTTTACCTAAGGTCAAAGGACTTTTACACACATTATTGAAGGTCTTCAATGAAGCTAACCCTAAGGTCTTATGCTCCATTGGTTAGCCTTTCTCTTTGATAGACCAACTCTCATTTGGCCCCCTTTACCATTGGCCGCGTGTTGAGATAGATCTATAAGCACATGTCTATATCTTAACCCTTATTCCCATTTATTCTCCCACATTAAGTGATCTATTTAATATGAGAAAATCATTTGGGTTGGCTAGATATTAGATATTAGATTTTATGACATTACCTCTCTCTTGAAATCATAGTCATCATCAACTATGAGGTAGAAGAGATAAAGCCTTAGTCATTAGTCAATTTTACTTAGAGGGTAGAGGATCCCTTTTTACCCTACGACATCTTTCCAAGATGGATAATTAATCCATTTGGTGCTTGGGAGACATAGCTGCCGCACGCATGTATGCTCTTTAGTCCATTTCATTCTCCCAAAGTAGAGTGACAAATTCTACTTGGTGTTTGAGAGACGTCGTCATCACAAACATGATTCTAAGCATGCATACTAGTTAAATTTGAGCACAATTAATTGGGTTAATTTTATTTGCGAGTTAATCAATTCGTGTTTTTTTGCTACAGGTGATGCTTTTTGGAGTTTATAGAAGCATGGATTCCACTCATATGTATGCTCTCTAAGGTGGCATTGTGGTATGTTAAATAAGTACCGAGGGAAGGAGAGAGAAGAAGGATTAGACAGAGAGATAAAAACATACTTGTGAAATAGAGATAGGATCGGGGTGTGAGAGTACCGACAACGAGAGAGAGAGAGAGAGAGAGAGAGAGAGAGAGAGAGAGAGAGAGAGAGAGAGAGAGAGAGAGAGCCTGAGAGTGGGAGATGAGGGGGAGAGAGGAAAGATAGGTTCAAAATGAAAAAAGTCCGGCTAAAGTTTGGGCAAGAAGGTTCTCAAGCCGGTTCAAATTATTTGGTATAGAATTGTTTATGTGTTGGTTTAATGTATATATTTTATAAATATCCTACATTTTAATTGAGATGAAAGTGGAGTTAAGTAAAAGTGGAGTTTTGTTGTGAAGAAGGAGGTTGTGTGCACATTTTCTACTCACATGTGTGTGTGTGTGTGTGTGTGAGTGAGAGAGAGAGAGAGAGAGAGAGAGAGAGTGGGAGATGAGGGGGAGAGAGGAAAGATAGGTTCAAAATGAAAAAAGTCCGGCTCAAGTTTGGGCAAGAAGGTTCTCAAGCCGGTTCAAATTATTTCATTTAGTATCTTGGTATAGAATTGTTTATGTGTTGGTTTAATTTATATATTTTATAAATATCCCACATTTTAATTGAGATGAAAGTGGAGTTTTGTTGTGAAGAAGGAGGTTGTGTGCACGTTTTCTACTCACGTTGTGAGCGGGATGAAAACACACACAGCGCCTCTATAACGACCCGACACACACTCTTGGGAAGATACACACACACACTAGGGGGCACCACTCGGCTTACACAACACACCTGGCCGAGATAGGGAACACACCTCTGGAGTGACAGGAAAGAGACTATCCACTTGCCCACTCCACACAGACACACACACACACACACACACACACACCCAAAAAACTCAGCTCAAAAGAGGAGAATTTCTGATGTTTAGATACAAATGAGCTTGGGCCAACACCAATGGGGCAAACAGCTCACACAATATGGGTAAAAGATACCAGATACAATCACAAACTAGAGCAGAAACTTCGCTCATAGGAGAAACTTACACAAAAAAACAGCAGGAAAAGAGTGAGGAATTTGGCAAAATGGACAGCGCCATCGCGTCCAGAACGGCCCAAAACCCCAGTCTACAATGTCAAAGTGCTCAAATCCGACCTCGGATGAGCAGTTTAGGGCCAAAACAGGCTCCAAAATGAGCAAAAACACAGCTGCGGCTGTTCCTCCTCTCTTCTCCACGTTTTTTCTGGTCTTCTCTCTCTTTTTTCAGTTCCCACACTTAGATTTTTTACTTGGGCACCCTTGGCCTTTTAGATGACCTCAAACGGACCCCGAACAGGCCAAAATCTGACCTCGCAGTGCATAGTTGTCACCTTTTTGCATCACTCGCACACCTAGCACTCAGCTTTTTTCCAATAATGCATCTCACCACCACGTGAAGTGGCCCCAAAAGGTGGTCCTAATGATGACCTTTCTGCATAACTTTCACAAGAAAACACCCACGTTGTGTCCGTCCTCATCCGCGTGCAAATATTGACCCCGTTCGCCCTCTTGACGCCACTAGATGCCATCTGACGCACCTGCTTACCTCATGTCGTCGGCCTGCGGATAGCTTCCTCGAGAATTTTTACGCGCTACCAACTCCTCCTTATTGTAGAAAAAACACACTAGTACTGGTAACAATAAAAATCGATGCACTATGTACATGATGTCCTACATGTACACATGTGGGCCCCACGTAACCACCTGGCTATGGAAAATGGGCAATCCTTTATTCGATGCACCATGCATGGATATGTACATATGCGCAATCCCTTGCTCCAAAAAACTCCTGACATAATTTGCCCATCCCCTAGCCTGCTAGATCATTCATGATCAGCAGCAGCAAAGAGAGATATGAGACTCGCCGCATCACACGTCTCCTCATCCTTCACCAACATTGCTTGCTCCACAGACAGCTCATCTTGATCCACCATCATCAATCTAGCATGATACAATTTAAGACGTAATCCATTTACCCTTGACTTATGTAGAACACCATCCAGGTTAGCCAACTGATATGTGCCATTTGGAAAACACTCCACTACCTTGAAAGGGCCTTCCCACTTAATTTGAAACTTCTTTTGGAAGGTGTTGTCCAGCTTACTATTGTAGCGCAAAACCAAGTCATGCTTCTTGATACCCTTACTTTTGACCTTTTCATTTATCTTTGCCAAAGCCCTATCTTGCATCTGCCCATAATGTTCCAATGCACTCATCCTATCCAACTGAACCTCTTGTAGTTGTAAGAGCCTCTCTTTGAATGCATCACTAGACGGCCCAAGCAACTTCTGTAACATTTTGACCGCAGGCAACTCTACTTCCACAGGCAATAGTGCTTCTTTTCCATACACCAGATGAAATGGAGTAAACCCTGTACCTGTCTTCACCGACGTACGGTAAGCCCATAATGCACTAGGCAATTCCAAATCCCAATTCTTTCCTTGGTGCTCTGTCACTTTCGAAAGAATCTGTACCAACTCACCATTGAATCTTTCATTTAAGCCATTACACTATGGGTAATAAGGAGTGGTATGCTGGTGCCTAATCTTCATCTTTGCACATAAAAAATCTAGCAGTTTAGCTCGAAAGCCTGGCCCCTTATCTGAAAGTAGCTCTAATGGCACCCCAAACTTGCAACATATTTCATCATACACAAATTTTGCCACATCCTTTGCAGTGATCTGTTTTACTGCTATAGCCTCTGCCCATCTAGAGAGATAGTCCACTGCCGTCCAGATATAGCTTTTGCCCCTGCTTGTGATAGGTAACGGGCCTATTGCATCAATCCCCCACTTTTCAAACACATCAAACGCCATAATGTTTTTTCGTAGCTCTGGCTTCAACACTCTCTTCCCAAATGCTTGACACCTATTGCAAGACCTACACCAATGGTGAACATCCTTGTGCAAACTAGGCCATACATACCCCTCTTGCAAAATTTTATGCAAGGTGATCTTTAGAGAAAAATGGCCACCACATGCGCCTTCATGATTCTCTTCCAACACTCTGTAAAGCTCCTCCCGCCAAGGTACACGTCTCAACACGAGATCAGCCCCTTTCATGTATAAGGCATCACCAATCAATTTGTACCTGTATGCTCTATGCACAAAGCCATACTTCTTAGACTTTTGAATCTCCTTTGGAATGATTCCTGTTAGCAAAAACTCCTCTTCTTGAGCCAAACTTTCCCGGCCATGATAAAGAGGTAAAGTGGTCCTCAACACGAATAGCTCCCCAATCATGCCTTGAGCTGCTTCATGTGCCTCTCCATTTAGAGCACGTTCAATGTGTCTGATGCTCCATGCTTCAAACTTTTTTAACAGGCCTTTAATTCTGAAGCACATTTCCTTCAATGAGGTGTTCTTGCTCTTCCACACACCCAGCACTTGCTTCACCACTAACAAGGCATCACCTTTTATGCTCAACCTTCGAACCCCATGCTTCAAACAAATGTGTAATCCGGCTTCCAATGTAGCATATTCAGCCTCATTGTTACTATGCGCATCCAATTTGAACCCTCTCTTGCATACTAGCTTCCCCTCTGGATCATAAAGTGCTATACCCCCTGAAGCTGCATCGTGGCTCTTTCTGTATGAACCATCAAAGAACAACACATGTGCATTGCTGATCTGTGGCACTTCTTCAACTACCTTTCTCACCACCTCTTCCTTAACAATAAGGGGATTCTCCTTGTAGGTCAACAAATCAGCTAGGGTAGCCCTTGTACTATCTTCCACTAGAAAAGAGAACTCAAACTCTTGCAGCTCAATTACCCATTTCTTCACCACATTTGACATGTTAGTACCATTAATTAACTGTGGCAAAAAGGCATAACTCGTTAAGAAAACAAAAGGCCGTGGTAGCAAGTAATGACGAAATCGTCGACAAGCAAATATTACACTGGCCATCACTAGCTCTACTTCCGAGAACTTTCTCTCCGCTACCAACTTCACTCGGCTTGCACAATACATTGGCCTCATATAATGGCTGCCCTTCCCCTTTTTCAATAGCATGGCTCCAATGGCATCATCCCCTACTGATGGATTTACATAAAAAACTTTCTCCCAATCAGGAGCCTGCATGGCTGACAACCCCCCTAACACCTCTTTCACCTCTTGAAACACTTCTTCACACTTGTCATCCCATTGCAATGGATCATGATTTGCCACTTGTTGTAATGGATAAAGAATATGAGAAGACAATGGAATAAACCTTGCCATGTACTTCACTTTGTGTATAAAGGTTGCCAATTGCTTCGTACTCGTAGGTGATGGAAGAAGAATAATAGACTTAACCTTGTCTGGATCAGCCTCAATGCCATTTTCTGACACCATGTGGCCCAATAACTTCACCCTTGGCTGTGCTAGATGACATTTCTTTGGATTTAGTTGTCCTCCACATTCATCATATCGAGCCAATACCATCTGTAGCTTCTCATGGTGTTCAGCCCTACTGCTATAAACACAGAAGTCATCCATAAAAGCTTTAACACAACTACCAATGAATGGTTCCAACACCCAATTTGCTCTCTCTTGATAGAAGGAAGGTCCATTTGACAACACAAATGGCAATACTGTGTAGCAATAACAGCCCCATGGCGTAATAAAAGTTGTCTTTGTGCGGTCTTTAAGAGCAATCTTCAATTGAAAATAGCCTGAAAAACCATCACACACACTGTACCTCTCATAACCTGCCACTGAATCCAAGATCTGATCAATGAATGGAAGAGGATATGGGTTCTTCTTAGTGGCTGCGTTTAAGGGTTTAAAATCTACACAAATTCTCCACTTCCCATCCTTCTTTGGACTGACTACAACTGGACTCACCCATTCTGTGGTCTCCACAGGGACTATGAACCCTGCCTTCAATAACTTGTCCACCTCTTCTCGCAAGGCTTCCATTTGCTCTTGACCCATCCTTCTTAGCCTTTGCCGCACTGGCTTAGCACCTTCTTTCAGCTCTATATGCATCTCTTCACCCTTGAACCCTCTGATCTCTTCATATGAAGTAATGAATAAATCAGGAAAACTAGCCAGCATATGCAAAAATATATCCTTCTCCATAGCTGAGAGGTCTCCACTAATCATTTGTGTCATTAATTCCTGCTTCTTTGACAACTCAACTTTGGTTTGCATCAGCCCTTCAATCACTTCATAAGGCCCTTCACTTTCATCTTCAACTTCCTTCGCAAATGCGACTAAACCACACTCCTGGATTTCTTTATCCATCAAAAGAAATGCAACATCAGCATCCTCATCACTGCTGGTAGTGCTATCTCTGTCCTCATCTGTCACCGTGGAAGAGTCTTCATCACTAGACTCATCCTCATCTTCATAAAGTTCCTCCAATCGTTTCCTTGTGTCCATATTATAAAGCTTCTTGGTACCTGTCTTTCTATAGAGGCTAATCGTACCATGTCACCAATCTTGAACAGCTCCCACTGCACGTAACCATGGTCTTCCCAGTATAATAGGATATGCTCCCAACCCTGCTGGCATCACATGAAAATCAACCATTGCCTTTGCATCATATGCCTCCACTTCTAAGCTCTTTACAACACCCAAGCATTTTACTTTTTGATGGTTTGCCAATCTGATCCGAAAACCTGACACCCCAGCCACTGTGAGACCCATCTTCTCAACGCATGAGTGTGTTATGACGCATATTTGGGCTCCGCCATCCACATAACCTTGTCCCAAATTTTTCCTTCTATGCCACACATCTACTATTGGACAAATGTCTGGTAGCTCGTCCATTGCCAACACCTTCACTGAACCTCTCTCTGGCTCTTTCTCCATTGGGTTAACCATCCTCTTCCACTGTCGCTTTAGCTTAGGCACCATCTCTATAAGCTGCCCAAAAGTAACATCTGCCTTCTTGCTCGTCAGATCCTCCTTCAAGTCATAGCTTAATTGCCCATCTCCTAGTGGAAAATCTGAAACATGAAACTTTCGACGAGCTCTCCTTTTCCTCTTGGCCTTGACATCCTCGCCTTCATGGCTCTTTCCTTTCTTCTTACTAGGACCTGGGGCACTTCTTCTTTCCTTTTCCTCTGTGGTCCTCTTCCCAATAGGCATGACTAATGTATCCTCTAGCTTTGATGCCTTCTCCAAGGTGACTACACTTAGCACTTTTGTCTTTCCCTTTTCCTCCTGGGTCAGTCCACTGGTTCCTTCGTCTCCCTTAATTTTGATGCCATAATCATTTGACCTAGTTAGCACCTGTCTTGGCAATGGATACATGTCTCCCCCCATCCTTGGTGGCTTATCACATTGCGGGCTAATGTGACCCAACTCTCCACAATTGTAACAGGTGGGCGTCTGCCTCCAAAACCTACCATTGCTTTGTCCAACACCATTCCTAGGCCTTTCTTCACCTCCTTGCTGATTTGTAAACCTCCCTCGACCTCGATTATTTCCCACTTGACCTAGCATGTTTAGGCTGAGATTCTTCATCAAATCTACCATTTGCCTCATGTCTTGCCTTAGCCCATCATCTTGCACTGCTGTAGTGACCACTGCTGGCATAACCTGAGTAGTAACAAGAACTACTGGTTCATGATGAACCCCTGACATGCGCCCTTGTAAAGACTCTATAGGCTGAAATTCAGACCTCATTGGCAAAGACTCCACCCCTAACTGACTCATTTTCCTCAGCTTCCACTCTTTGTTCCTTGCTACCTCTAGTGCATCCTCATATGTCCTAGGCTTCTTTAGCTCCACTCTCCAACGTATATTCTCCCAAAGACCAGCCAAGAACCTGTCCTTCTTCATCATGTCAGGCGGGGTTACCTGTGGTGCTAAAGCCTTGCACATTCGCTCCCATGCCAATGAAAACTTACGTATGTACGCATCTACTGGCTCACCTTCCTTTTGCACCAAAGCCTGTACTTCTTGCCACACCTTGTCAGGATCTTCTATCTTCACAAACTCCACTTCCAACCCATGTCGTAGATTGTCCCAACTCAACCTTACAGGTGGATCTGCCACACGCAACTCCTCTTCAAATGCTTTAGACCAAACTCGTGCATCACTCTTCAAACAAATTTGGAGAAGGCGTAACATTTGTGTAGGGTCATGAATCTGGTTGCTAATGCAGGCAACCTATATCTTTTCCAAAAATTCTTCCACATCTTCATCACTTCTTCCATGAAACTCGGGATAAGAGAAAGCCATGGCTACCCAAATTATGATGCTTTGAGAACCCCTTCGAACACACGTGCAAGAACCCAAAACTTTTCACTACCCAATCCCTAGAAACTTCAATGGAGCTCAGCTTTAGATAAGGACAAACACATGCACATCAAATGAGTTTTCATAGTTGATCATTGGAATTACAACAGGCAAAGGACATTCCAGGATCTCTCTCAATCTTGTTGGCCCAAACATAAAGACTATGCGCTGCTGGAAAAAGATCTTCCTGGACACATGAACATTAATCTGAATTCTTTGAGTTAAATGAAAAGGAGTGAACTGAGGGCCATTTTGATCATCCATTAAAGCCAACCATGAAGCTCCCAAGAAGGCACACCTGACTCAACCTCTGATTTTGCCAAAATTTCAGCAGCATAACAGCATAAATGGCTCAAAATACCAAAAAACCAGCCATCATTACTTAGGAAAATTTCGACAGAGTTTCCCCAGAAGTAGAGCAGTAGGAACCCAAAATATAGACTGTCTATGTATGCATAAACTGTCAACAATAGAACCCGAGCATCAAGTAGGACTCACTAGTATATAGCCTATGGCGAGGTCACAAAAAGGGTGCTCCAGCTACCTGAATCACCGAAAGGATCTCCACATTTGAGAATCCCCCAGCTCAATAAAAACCTCACGCTATCGACCCTCACACGAAGGCTAATGCAAATCGTATATAGTCAAGTCTCAGAAATGACTATCTTCCAGACCAAGTCTCAGAAATGGCTGGGACTGCCAAATACAACCAAGTATGGCTCCACAAATGCGTACAATGGCAGTTTCCACAAGTAACGTACAATCCAACAGACAATGCGCTCAAATAGGCGCCAAGTGATGCATTCCCACAACAACTGCAAGTGACATCACTGCTAGTATATCACTGTACTCGAGCTACCTGTACCTGTGTGAATCACCTGGACCTGGACCTGTCCCTATAACCTGTAACCTGTAACCTGTAATCTGCAACCTGCAACCTGTAATCCCGAAGCTCGAAGCTCGAAGCAGAAGGTACTCGAAGAAGATCCTCCGTGGGGGCGCCAAAAGAATGTGAGCGGGATGAAAACGCACACAGCGCCTCTATAACGACCCGACACACACTCTTGGGAAGATACACAC
This sequence comes from Adiantum capillus-veneris, assembly GCF_014529385.1. Taxonomy (NCBI): domain Eukaryota; kingdom Viridiplantae; phylum Streptophyta; class Polypodiopsida; order Polypodiales; family Pteridaceae; genus Adiantum; species Adiantum capillus-veneris. Next base: position 13,537,882 of record NC_140952.1, read on the forward strand.
ACACACACTAGGGGGCACCACTCAGGTTACACAACACACCTGGCCGAGACAGTGAACACACCTCTGGAGTGACAGGAAAGAGACTATCCACTTGCCCACTCCACACAGACACACACACACACACACCCACCCAAAAAACTCAGCTCAAAAGAGGAGAATTTCTGATGTTTAGATACAAATGAGCTTGGGCCAACACCAATGGGGCAAACAGCTCACACAATATGGGTAAAAGATACCAGATACAATCACAAACTAGAGCAGAAACTTCGCTCATAGGAGAAACTTACACAGAAAAACAGCAGGAAAAGAGTGAGGAATTTGGCAAAATGGACAGTGCCATCGCGTCTGGAACGGCCCAAAACCCCATTCTACAATGTCAAAGTGCTCAAATCCGACCTCGGATGAGCAGTTTAGGGCCAAAACAGGCTCCAAAATGAGCAAAAACATAGTTGCGGCTGTTCCTCCTCTCTTCTCCACATTTTTTCTGGTCTTCTCTCTCTTTTTTCAGTTCCCACACTTAGCTTTTTTACTTGGGCACCCTTGGCCTTTTAGATGACCTCAAACGGACCCCGAACAGGCCAAAATCTGACCTCGCAGTGCATAGTTGTCACCTTTTTGCATCACTCGCACACCTGGCACTCAGCTTTTTTCCAATAATGCATCTCACCACCACGTGAAGTGGCCCCAAAAAGTGGTCCTAATGATGACCTTTCTGCATAACTCTCACAAGAAAACACCCACGTTGTGTCCGTCCTCATCCGCGTGCAAATATTGACCCCGTTCGCCCTCTTGACGCCACTAGATGTCATCTGACGCACCTGCTTACTTCATGTCGTCGGCCCGCGGATAGCTTCCTCGAGAAGTTTTACGCGCTACCAAATCCTCCTTATTGTAGAAAAAACACACTAGTACTGGTAACAATAAAAATCGATGCACTATGTACATGATGTCCTACCTGTACACATGTGGGCCCCACGTAACCACCTGGCTATGGAAAATGGGCAATCCTTTATTCGATGCACCATGCATGGATATGTACATATGCGCAATCCCTTGCTCCAAAAAACTCCTGACAACGTGTGTGTGTGTGTGTGTGTGTGTGTGAGAGAGAGAGAGAGAGAGAGAGAGAGAGTTTTCATGTGCATATGCGTGTGAAAAGGTTTCAAAGCCGGGTCCACAAATAATGTTTTGCGAGCCCTTAGAGAGGCAGTTTGTGGTGGTTACTCATTGCACTATTATATGCCTATAGTATTCATAGAAGAATAATAATCATAGTGTTTCCCGAGCCCTTAGAGAGGCAGTTAGTGTTGTCTACTCATTTCACTTTTAGATGCTTATAAATCTTATAGGGGAATAATAATCGTAGTGATAAATCATGCATATTTTATTGCACACCCCACTTTAAAAGTTAGTGGTGGAGTAGTAGACGATTATAATATTCATATTGACAAATCATGCATATATTATTGCACGCTCCAATTTAGCAGTTAGCATATGCTGCGTGGGACCCCTCATGTCACTAACACATGCCACTCTTCCATCACTATCAATGCTTTTTGAGAGCATGGTGCTTTAGCCTATATAAATGTTACAAGGCAAGCACCATATGCTGCACAAGTGAATCGGAGGTGCTAATCAAGAGAGATTTTTTCATTTTCCCTGTACTTATACAATGCCTATAGGATATGCTAGTACTGGTAATGAGGTAGTTGCAAAAATCCATGAAGAGCTTCACAAACTCCCCCCCAACGCACCCCTTGAAGAAAAGAAGACGTTTACACAAAGAGAGCGTGACACAAACAAGGCGATCCGGATGTTCAACCACCTTAATCGCGCTCGCAACACCGGAGACCAGGAACTCAATGATGGCTTTGAGACAATGCGAGAAGCTCTGGGCAAGTGGGAGACATGGGGGTGCATAGATAGCTCTCGAAGGGCCGCTTTACAGGCGGAGATTGACCATTTGCTTGTCTGCAAACGCACAATCAACCTGGTCGCCATCTCTGGCTCTAATGTGGTAGAAGATTGAGGCAAGATTTAAATAATTATGCACTAAATAATATAGTTAAATAAATATGCACTAGCACATGATAAATTGTACTAGTGTGATGCAAGTTGTACTGTGTGTGTGTGTGTGTGCAGGTTTGATTCCCTACGTAATCATGTAAACAACTTATTTTAATTATATGATGCTTATTTTAACTATATGATGGTGTTCCACTCTTTAGTGCCTTGGCGAGAATAATTCATATGTCTCTGTCTGACTTATTATTATTGAAGTAGCTGTGATACTTTTAATCGGCCTGGTCTACTAACACATCTTCAAGATCTGTCATAATTTTGGGTATTGTTGATATCTTGTAGCTAAACTGAACCGTCAAATGTAACTACAAGCTGTTTGAAAGCCAAAAATGTAAAGAAAATCTATGTGAGTTTTTTATATAATGCAAGAAAAAGATGAGCATGTCTTTAGTATTTACCCTACTTTTAGTAGAATATACTTTCCTGTCCATGTAGGTGTTGTTGCAAATAAGGATGAATGCTTAATAAGCCAATTTGAAACTAGGAATCTAAAAAATATTGATGGTTGTACTTGTTTGGGCGAAGACCTCAAAGTAATGAAACACGCATAAACTCTTGCATATAAAATAGTAATTAAGAACACTTTACTGAGTTGAAGAACTGCATACGTACATAAACACACACGTATAAATAACTATATATATTGTATAAACAAGTACTTAAAAACACTTTACCGAGTTGAAGATCTCCTTACGTACATAAACACACACATATAAATAAATAATAATAAAAATATATTATATATAAAACTATATATATTCTTAGACCGACAGTGTAAAGAAATACTGACAAGCAAATGAAATTTTGACAGCATAACAACGTGAAAAATAAAAATAAAACCATTCCATACTTGCTTCTGTGAAAGCTTGCCTAACTTTTGTTAAGCTTTCCTATTCTATACTTGCTTCCGTGAAGCTTGCCTAACTTTTGTGTATACATGAAACCATGATTATGTTTCTAAACATGAACAAAAAGCATGATTATATTCACAAGCAATCAAAATTTCGACAGCATAACGGCGCGAAAATACAAACAAAAAAATTTTCCATTCCATACTTGCTTCCGTGAAGCTTTACTAACTTTTCTGTATACGTGAAATCATGATTATGTTTTCAAACATGAACAAAAAGCATGATGATATTGATAAGCAATCAAAATTTCGGTAGCATAACGGTATGAAAATTCAAACTAAAAAAAATCCCATTCCATACTTGCTTCCGTGCAGCAACGAATGCTCACGGGAAGAAGAAATTACATAAGCAAAAAAGCATATGTTGGTATATTACTTTGGTAAATCCAAAGCTCTCAACAAACTTCTATCTAGTATAATAAATATGAAATCATGGCTGAATTGATAAGGACAATCAACACCAACAACATGTCTTCAGTAATACCAAAAAAGTGGCACCCAAACACCATGGTCACACGTCGTTCCATAAAAATCACAAACTAAAAAAAATGATAGATAATACCAATGTTGATGTCAATCAAGGGCAATGTGATCCGGGCTCATATTGTTGCCAATCAGTCTCCTCATCGCTATCTGCATCAACTGCTGAAATAGCACGTACACATGGAGCCTTGAAGCGTGAAAGATGTTGATGGAAGGCCTCTGGATCACTATCTATGCAGAGACAGTGTCTAGACAACTCAATGCAAACATTGCCCTAGCCACCACATCCAGAAAACATATCAACAATGTAGGTGTGCTCCGCAGTAAATGTCCGCACAAGCCAACTAAAAAAAGCAAAAAATATGCGTATTTTTACTTTATGTAACATAGTCCAATAACGCATAGTAGGAAGCATATATTCTTACCGAAAGAAGTCAAGGCTATGCTCGGCGGCACCTCTAAGAGCGTGTCCTCCAATGTACTCTCCGTCGATGCGCTCCTCCAGTATTCCGGACTTGGCATCGAAAGAGTTGTTGTCCACGCTCTCTCCATCTCGTCGATCGTAGATAGGACGTTGACCCTTACGATAAAACAATCCTAGCAATAGTGTTTCCACCTACAAATTACAACTAGAATGTGATCTAATTGAAGAAAACTACAAGCATGCTTTTCAATCAACAAATAAATTTACTTACTCTCTCAATCTCAATGGTCTTTCGCACATAACCATCGGGGATCAAAATAAGGATGGTGTGCATCATTTTGAATCCCATCTCGATGGCATGGCTAGACACAATGCCAAAGTGATCAGTGGAGCTTAGGGTGATGTACCACCCATTGTCTGCCACATACTTTGAAGCTATTACGGCCACTTTCTTACTTAATTTTCGAGAGAATTGATTCCATGGAGGGACCTGCATAATACGCATTGTTAATTTAATTAAAGTTCCAAAACTATCATAGACTGTCCATTGTGGTTTTGAAGGATGCATACCTCGTTCTCTGAAAAAGTTTCAACTTTAAAGTTTGTTGAAAAATCCGCAAACAAAAGAGAGGCCACTTCATTTCTCTTTTCCCCATCAACATGGGCTGAATGAAGAAAATCCAAGATCCTGCATACGATCAAATAAATGTATTTCAAACATTCACAACACACACCACACATAGTTAGTATTTCTTTTCACATGTGTTTACCATTTCTCATCATCAAGAGAAATTTTGTAAACATCTAGCATGTTCCCAATAACGTTCACATCACAATCTATGGAAGGCACTACATAATCAGAAAATAAAATATTTCATCAAGAATTGTTGAGTAGAAAGAAAGTGACAGCTAGATATCTATACAAGCAAGTTTACCTGTGGAGCCTTGAGCACCTTTTTGGTTCTTTTTGGGAGACTTCTTGGGCTTCTTGGATCTAACAAAATTCAATCGTTTCTTTATAGAGGAGATTGTACTATTGTTTACTCTTTTCGAAGAGGTGGCTTTCTTGGAAGCTGAGCCAATCTCCTCAATACCATTTTCATTTCTTTCAAGAACGTGCTCTAAAGCAAACAAAAATATATTTCTCACAAACATAATCTAAATAGTATGAGCACTTTAACAATTTTGTAGTTTTTATAAATGCCAAAAATAACCTTTATATAAGTTCCCTTCATCACGTGGGTAGGTGCCTCGAGTGTAATCTAGCCACCAAGGGCAATACTCAATTTCCCAAGCAATCAAACCATAATCTCTCATCCATAGTGGATACATACACTCCTCACAAGAGAGGTCCCTCCAACTTTCAACAGCAATTGGCAACTTCTCCAACAAAGTTTGATCGTAAAGCTGAATTAGCCATCTACATAAAATGCAGTTAACTTTATTTGAGCTCCTTTCCTAAGTGACTTATTTATTATACAAAATCTAAGTAAAAAATAGAATAACAACCATAAAGATATCAATTGTATTACCTGAATAATACTCTCCTTGAAGATTCCATAAGCTCTGGAATTTTTTCATCCGACTCTTTTGTGTTGAGCTTACTCCAAAGCTCCACAAAATCTTTATCAATGTGGTCCCTCAATTGGTGATCAAACCATGCTTCAAAGCCCTCCGGCATTTCTTCAATCATTTTCCCTTTGATCCTCAAGCATTGCTTCAAGATACTTCCCCAATACCACTCTTTACGCAAGTACATTCTAAATTTCATTGCACTAATATAACGCTCAGAAGTAACATCATCTACACGGCAATGCATCAAAGAGTGCAATATTTTCTTTTTCCTATAGAGCAAACAATAAACAAACCATAAATGCATTGATTCATTTGATGATTTCATGTGTATTTTTTATCCAAAAATTATTACCTCTCTGGTGATATTTTAGAAGTTGCCAAAGAGTGGACTTTGTCTCTTGTAAGGCCCACTTGATCCTTTTCTCTTATCCAATTGAAGTTAAATAATAAAGAGAAGAACCCTTGGCCATTGGCGGGGTTGGCAATGGCCAACATCTATGTTACATTAGCACGAGATCAAATCAAATCAATTTTTCAATCAAATATATCAAATTCAAATGAAATGTCAACTTACAATTTTGTAGAAATTCAAACATAAACGGGGAGAAGAGAAAGTGTTTACCTTATAAGCTCTTTCTTTGAATATTTTTTCTACTCTTCCTCGAGCAACTATTTCCTTTTCTGGCAGTGAAATCGAGGGATCATTGATCTCTTGCATCTCTTTGATAAGAGACAAGTCAAAGTCTTCCTTTTGTAGAGCAAATGAAAAAAAAAGTAAGATTTTACAAAATAATGTCAAGCTTTAGAAATTACATAAAAAGTGTACTTTAAGGCAAAAAAATATACCTTCCATATGAGCATTGCTAATAAAAGAGCAGGAGCGTTGTACCAACTCCCTTTAGATGCCTTCTTCTCACAAGCAAGCTCTACCTCTATCCATCGAATCCAATCTTGGGGGAAGTCTTTAATTAAAGAATCTTTGCTTGCCACAGCCAGTTTTTGGAACAAGAAGATCTCCTGTCCAAAATTTGTGCTCACAGTGGTTCTACCAATCCTAAACCACAATATCTTAAATTAAATGGCAGTAGAATGACATCGATAAAGTAATAGCAATAACGCTCAAAACAACAAATGTGCTTACTCATTTTGAGAGCGCAAAGCTAGCATAAGCCCCCCCTCTACACTTCTATCAACAAAGACAAATTGACGTTTCACAGAACAATGTCTCCACTTTATCATTGAAAATTCTACAACAACAAAAAAGAAAATTAGAAAGCATAGAGTAATACAAGTCAACTTTACATTAAACAAAAAAAGAAATTACTTACGTGTTTTTATTAAGCGCATCCAAGTTTTCAAACGGTGATTACCATCCCAAACGATAAATTTTTTTCCCCTTAAGTCTTCCCACTCAAGGGGAAGGGAATTATCAAAATCATCGCTTATTTCTCGCCAAATAGTTGTCTAAGTCGGAAACATAATGTTGATCATGGCCTGGCTTCTTAAATGACACAAGAAATGGAGCTCCAAGCACACTGTATCCAGACATCTCAAACCTTTTCACCAAGCCCTCAGTGCCTGGACCCACCGCTCTAATGGCTTCATTTTCCATCAATCTACAAAGAGGAATTCAAGGAGGTTCCCCACCTCTCTTTACAATAAAACCCTCTACAATCTCCTCTAATATTCGACCATGAACATCCTTTCCAAATACTGTTGGATGATCGGGAGGTTTAGCAACAATTGTTGTTGCTTCAGACACGCTGTGAGCCACCAATTCACCTTGTGTAGCATGAATATCTATGAGCACCTCTTCTTCATGCACATCACTCAATATATCCTCTTCTTCATGCACATCACCCAAAATATCCTCCTTTCGATGGACATTGGAAGAAGCAATGGAAGATCGTGCATTGGCCCTATGCCCTGTAGTGCCAGACCTTAATGTGTATCCTACTCCTACAAGCAAAAAACAATAAGAACACAAATAGTTTAGTGAGTATGATGAGACAAAAGAAAAGAAAACAAATAGCTTAATGTATTTGAACTTACTTTGAGAGATACCTGTCCTGCCACGTTTAGATGGTGTACGAGCCATAATCTATTAACCACAAACAACAAAAATCTTCTTAGCAGTGACAATACAAATATAAAATTCTAAATTTTGGCAGCATAACGGCGTAAAATGCAAACTAAAAAAAAAAACCATTCTCAACTTGCTCATGGCAAGGAAAAATACAAATCCACTTTGACATTTGTATACCTCTTCTCTACAACGACCTGTTCTTACATCATTGTAATTGTTATTGTAAGTGTGTATGCAAGTGTGTTAAAGTGTGTGAATGCAAGTGTTTATATGTGTGTGTGTGTGTGTGTGGATGTATGCATGATTGTGTGTGTGAATGTAAGTGTAATATGTGTGTGTCTTTATGCATGATTGTGTATGTGTTTGTGCTATGTATGCAAGTGTGTTGATGTTGTGAATGCAAGTGTTTATATATGTGTATGTGTGTATGTATGCAAGTGTGTTGATGTTGTGAATGCAAGTGTTTATATATGTGGGTGTATGTATGTATGTGTGTGTGTGTATGCAAGTGGATGTGTGCATGATTATGTGTGTGTGAATGTAAGTGTAATATGTGTGTGTATGCAAGTGTGTTGATGTTGTGAATAAAAGTGTTTATATATGTGTATGTGTATATATGATTGACAATACAAATATAAAATTCTAAATTTTGGCAGCATAACGGCGTAAAATGCAAATTACAAAAAAAACCATTCTCAACTTGCTCATGGCAAGGAAAAATACAAATCCACTTTGACATTTGTATACCTCTTCTCTACAACGACCTGTTCTTACATCTAAGTGTGTTTAATATGTGTGTATGTAAGTGTGTTGATGTCTGTGAATGCAAGTGTTTATATGTGTGTGTGTGTGTGGATGTATGCATGATTGTGTGTGTGTGTGAATGTAAGTGTAATATGTGTGTGTCTGTATGCATGATTGTGTGTGTGTTTGTGCTATGTATGCAAGTGCGTTGATGTTGTGAATGCAAGTGTTTATATGTGTATGTGTGTATGTATGCAAGTGTGTTGATGTTGTGAATGCAAGTGTTTATATATGTGGGTGTATGTATGTATGTGTGTGTGTGTGTGCGTATACATGACTGTGTGTGTGTTTGTGCTATGTGTGCAAGTGTTTTGATGTGTGTGTATCACTGTGTGTGTGTGAGTGTGTGTGTGTGTGTGTGTGTGTGTGTGTGTGTGTGTGTGTGTGCGCTTACCTGCACACGCTCGCCCGATCCACCGGAGGAGGTCCAATGGAAGCTCCATTGGAGCTCCTCCATGCCTTGAAAGGCATGGTGAGAAAGCAGCGCGCGCGCTGCCCTATCACCATGCCTTTCAAGACATGGGGGAGCTCCATTGGACCTCCTCCGGTGGATCGGGCGAGCATGCACAGGTAAGCACACACACACACACACACACACACTCACACACACACACACGTGAGTAGAAAATCTACACACACACACACACACACACACACACACACACACACAGTACCTTGTCTTCTCTTACTCCTTCTTCTTCACAGCAAAACTCCACTTTCTCTTCACTCCACTTTCATCTCCTTCTTCACAGAAAAACTTCACTTTCACTTCAATCTCAATTAAAACTCCGTTTAAACTTCACTCCACTTTCATCTCAACTACTACTTTTTTCACACACACCATATATTACAAAAATGATATTGTGGTATAAACACTCACACACACACATTCATTTATATATATATATGTATATACACACACAAAGATATACACAAAATGGATTCATATATATAGTTTTACTAAAAAAATACTATGTTTTTTACACACACAGAACCATATATTTAAAAAAATGATTGTATGTGTTTGTGTGTATAAAAAACGTAGCATTCTTAAAGTTAAGTCATGCACACACACACACACACACACACACACACACACAAAATGTAAAAACTATGTGCACAGTTAAATATCTTATGTGCACATGCACTCAACTTAAATATCTTAACTTAAAAAAATGCGCATACACTCAACTTAAAAATATCTTAACTTAAACTATGTGCACATACACTTAACTTAAATATCTTAACTTAATAAAATGCTACGTTGTTTACACACACCCACAAAATCATTTATACACACGCACAGTAATGTATATAACTTAACTAAAATAATTATATATACACACTACCAAAAACACACACACATATATATAAAATGGCAAGATGGAATCATATATATAACTTAACTAAAAAAATTGCTACGTTTTTTATACAAAGTCAGTCATATAGAATGTTACGTTTTTTATACACACACTCACACAATCATATATATATATATATATATATATATATATATATATATATATATATATATATATATATATATATATATATATATACACACACACACACACACACACACACATACACAAAAGATAAAGACACTATTAGACTGTATTAAATGCAGTCCTTGAACCACCATTTAGAAATTAAATGGCCCCTCAAATTTGATGACATATTCCACTGCACATACATTCAGAACCGTCATATATTAAATGCATTTCTTCAATTATGATTTTCATTATTCTTTGAGCCGTCACAAGATCTTATGCAACTGTCTTTTCGTCTACCTACCAATCTTTCACTTTCATTAACCTTCACATCTTTCATTAACTTTCACCAGTTTCATTAACCTTCACTTTATCTTTAACTTTCATTAACCTTCACTTATTCCACCACAGTTTTCTCGCATCTCCACCCTGTAATCTGTTGCTTGAGAGAATATGTCCAACGTGAAAGTAACAATAACTTGGAAGGTTGGTGGTCAGATAGTCAACCGCGACATTTAGTTGAAGGGAAACTCATTGTTGCTTAGTGCTTACTATTTGCAGAGTTTGTTGCCTCCATCTTGCCATTTTCAGTCACTATCTGCTCTTATTGAAAGTGATTGTGGCCTAACAAAAGTCTTGCTGCAACCACAGTGGGATATAGAAGGTCATCAGCATTTCTTAATAGATGGTTCTTTTTCGAGCTTGTTTGAGATGCTTCATTCAGACACATTTATACAGGTATCTGACAATGAGAAAGGAAATGACAAAGAGATATCTGAAGATGTTTTAAGCATTGTGCATCTTGAAAGTAGTGGTGACGATATAGGACAGCTCAAAACTCAGTCAATCGTCATTTGGATTCAACAAAATCCAGGGGCAAAAAAGTTAAATGATCTGTTAACATTATGTGGAGCTCCTTTGCAAGTTGTTGAACTTCCACAACATTATGATGGAAATTTGTGTTTTGAGTTACCTGCGACTCAGGATAAAACAAAACGAATGACAAGGATGGAACAACGCTTTGATGGTCACTTGTGGACTCGCCCATCTGTGACAACCATGCCAATAGCATGCACAATTCGTCTAAGCCACTGTTTGGGATTCATGCAGTGTAATTATTCAACGTGTCCTCATTATATTAAGGAACAAGAATTCAATAGTAGAGATTTTCATGGATATTTGGATAGACAGGTGAAAAAGGACTACCTTGCAATGGAAGAGAATACAACAATAACTTGTCATTATTGTCAGAAGGTTGTTACTTGTGTTGCTGCTTGTCCCTGCAAAATCTATTATGTTTTGCCTAGAGATGGTACAATGCCGCGACTGGCAATACATGTTGGTAAACATTGTCATAATGTTAAGGTAGGAACCTCTAGGGCTGCTATTTCAAGAGTGCAAAAACTGGTAGGTGCAGTACTAAAAATAGAAAAGGGTGGGCCAAGAAAAATTCAAATGTTGGTGGCTCAACAACTTGTTCTTCACTCCTTGATTAGTGAGGAAGCTGAAGCTACATCCGATGTACAATTCAATGATTTTTTGGAAGAAATGATGCCACTGGTTCAAACCAAAGGGTAAGAAAACTCAATTTGGTTCCTTGAATTTGTTAATTTTTTAACTATTATAAATTTAGCCTTCTTGTGATGCATCGTGTAGGTTTTATTCAATTGTTTAAAAGGAGAGAAAGAGTCAAGGTGCTGTTATTGGGGATGGATATGATAATATTTTATTGCTTCAAAAAAAGTGCATGTTTCCTTTTTTTCATGGGAGTAGATTTCCTAGACAGGGTGAAGAGGATGACAAGTGCTTCCTATTTAAAATGTCCACTAAAGGACCAGGTTCTGGGATTGATCTAGTAAATCGGATGAAAAGAACTGAAACTGGTGACTTGAGAAATGCGTGGATACATTTTGATTTTACCCATAGAATAGATGGATGGGCAACAATGTCATGCTCAGTTTATGATCCAAGGTAATCTTTAAGTATTTAAATATCTCGTATTTTTTTATCATTAAATAAAAGAAGATGTGTGAAAATGTTTATGTTGAATATCTTGCAGCATACGATCACTACAAATAATTGCTATATGTGAAACTAAAGAGGAGGATGCAAAGACTCAAGTTATTTTTTGGGAGATCCTTAATTCAACAATGGAAAAGTACGGACATGGTGCAGCTGACTTTGCAGGTTTTATGTCTGATGAAGCTGGTGCAAATTGGAATGCTATTCGAACAGTCTTCAATGGCGGGCCAGATAATATCATGGAGGGACGTGAACGATCATGCCTATTTCATTGGGAGCAGAGTCTCCACAAATATGCTAAAAAGAGGATACCTCAACATCTAACAAATCAACACATTGATATGTGTGAGGACTGGAGAGCTTGTAAGACCATTGTGCTTGCATCTCAAAAGGCGCTTTCAATTCAAAAGTGGTGGAGACAACATCTATCTACAGAGAGCATCACAAGAGTGAGCAGATGGTTTAAATGGTGGGAGCAACGAATTTCACACTGGGGAGGAATTGGAACAGATGTAAGTACCTTTATGACAATCTATATTTTTAGAAAAATTTCTTTTCATACATGAAATTTATAAATTTTAATTCATGTTTTTTTGCATTTCATAGGGTGGTCTAAGTCCGTGGGAGCGGGCACAAATTCCCAATGTTAATTTATCAGAAAGTGTACATGCCAGTTGGTTAGCAGGTGAAGGTGGAAAGGGAAAAATATCCTTGTATGATGCATGTGTAACAGATGTTATAAACTCATATATTCAATGTGCAAAGCGTTTGGGATATACTACTGGGCATTATATAGGAACGGGTCCCACAATGGAGACCTTGCTTTCTCGAGTTGAATCTCAGCAAACTCCAACTCCAACCAACGTGGCCCATCTATTACACGAGGCTGTTGCAGGGACTCCCATGTATGCACAGCCAATTTTGCATGGAGACAAAGAAATAGTACAATGCAAAAAGAGGGGCAGAACAGAAACAAGTAGCTCCCATCGGTCGGAATATGTCATGGAATCTAAGCAACAAAACCATCGCGGTCGACCCAAAAAAATCAAGTTTGATACCCAAGGACCAGGTATTTTTAACATTCCGCTGCAAATTAGTGACAGTGATGATGATATTGGATCTCAAAAAGAAACAACCACACCTTTGCCATCTAAAACAAACAATGTGTTTGAGAGTGATGTGCCACGCACTCAGTGGGCCCTCAGGAGAATGCCCATTCAAAGTCAAAGAAAATGTTTTGGAACAGTAGGGAGAAAAAATTGTGACAATATCTTGCATAGTCGCTCAATTGGTCTTGTTGCTCCATGTATATGGTCCGAAAGAATGTTCAAGGGTAAAACAATCGAGCAATGGTTATGGTTTTGTAATCATGATATTTTGCATACCCAATCAATCAAAAGACAAGTCAAAGATTTACCTCCTGCTCCAAATGTTTGGCCAGTAGCAAGAGGGACAGATATCTCCACACAGGAACTTGCCGCGCTGCATCAGAGTGGATTTCAGACAGAGAATTCAATGGTAAATCCACAACCTCTTGCTGGCGACTGCAAAGAAGGTGGTGGCAGCTCGAGGAAGAAAAAGTGGAGGCATGGAATCTCTGAAGAGGCCATGAAGAAATTGGAAGCATGTAATAGTATGACAATTATATTTTTGGATGAAGTGAAAAGGTCTCAAGAGCATGTAATTTTCCGAGTTCTCACTGAAAATAGTTATGAGATTCATATAAAACAGAGTCCAGCATGCACGTGTCCGGATTTTCAGAAGCGAGAGAATACCAACAAATCCTTTTTGGCATGCAAACATATGTACTATGTGTACACAAAAGTGCTCGGACTTGAACCTAAGGAGCACATGATTATTCATCAGCCAACCCTCTCACCAATGGACATCGCTTTTATTCTTGGACAACCAAGGATGATTTCTCCCTCCATTTAATTACAACTGGTTTGGTATGCTTCTTTCACTCAACTAGAATATTGATCTATGATATGAAAGTGTTTTTCTGTATTTATTTTGGTTTATTATACTTGTGATTATTTATCTTGAAAAAACATTGTTTATGCAGCAAAGGATTTCAAATTTCAAGCAAAAGATATGAAGCATCTTGCAAGCTATTTGGGAGCAAATTACTTGCCTTTTAGAGTGACCATTACATTTATGGCGACTATCCTTTTTTGTACTCTAATTTTGATCTTATCCTGTGGTAGTTTTACGAATGTACTTACATCCTCAAACTTATGTTGTTTCAAAAAACAATTGTTTGGGAAAAATAGTATTGTCTCTATTTGGCATTATTTTTGACTTCATCACATTTATATATGCTGTGGATTATATTTAACTCTAAAATTAGTGTTGTCTCTATTCTGCATGATTTTTTACTTTATCGCATGTTTATATGCTGTGGATTATTTGACTCTGATCACATGCGTTGCGAGCATATTTGACTCTAATGGCATGAGTTATGAAATGGTGATTTTATTTGTTTACATTTTTTCCGTCGTTATGCCCTCTCGGTCTCTCTCTCTCTCTCTCTCTCTCTCTCTCTCTCTCTCTCTCTCTCTCTCTCTCTCTCTCTCTCTGCGTAGTGATATACAACTCTATGATTTTACTTTCTCTCTCTAGAAGAGAAGTCACTCTCTCTCTCTCAAGGATTTATGATCTCTTCTTCCAATGGTAACTCGCATAAATACTATCTCTCTAGAATTTATACTTTCTCTCTCCGTCAACCACACATATATGGAGTCTTATGACAATTGAAAATTACATTAAATAGATACTTTATGCTATGACACATATTTGGTTAAAAAAACTCTAAAGATTGCTAAAATTGTCAAAAAAACTTGAAATGAAAAACTCGCAAATGTTAAATCCCCCAATTAAAAAGAGGACTAATCTTAAAAGACAAAAACATGAGTCATTTAAAAGAAATTTGTACATTTGCTTACTCTCATGTAGTATTGTAAGCATTGACAAGGTTCATACTATCCTTAAGCTGTATTCCTTACATCCATCTCGCATCTTCAAAATGATAATTTTTGAACTTAATAAGATACCGTTGGATAATCTTACCATGTCTTAGTACCTTGTCTTCATGCCAAGGATAGCTTCGGGTTGTAGCACCTCTTCTTGGTCTTCGATTTTGAGAGGGTCTTTAATAATTGGTTCACTTGGTGGCTCTCCTTTGTAGGGCTTAAGTAGGCTTACATGAAAGGCATTGTGTATGAGCCAATGGTTGGGAAACTTGAGTTGATAAGTTGTCTCATTGATGGGCTTCAAGATTTGGAAAGGACCATAGTATCTTTCTGCTAGTTTAGCATAATACTTTTGATGGCCCGTAGGATTTTTGCCCGTCATTTGCCTTAATCAAGCCTTAGGAAACTTCAGCAAGTCCCAATCATTTTCTTTGAGCATTAAGGCCCTTCTGTGCTTATTAGCAACAGCTTTTTGCCTTTGTTGAGAGATGGATATAGCCTCCTTAATCTTTTGAAAAGATTCTTGTAGGTCACCGCTATACTCATCGGCGGCGAAGATCTTCCCATGTACTTTGAGTAGCAAGGGGCTTTTAGATCTTCCCTCAATGATCGCAAAAGGTGCTTTTCCTGTAGAAGTATGTACAGTATTATTGTAGGCATACTTTGTAAGAGGTAAGTACTTTTCCTATTGTGAGCGTTGATCTACTTTGGTAACATAAGTCTTGAGTAGATTGAGTATCGTAACATTGGCTATCTCACTTTGGCCATCCGTTTGTGGGTGATAGGCTGAAGAGAAATTCAATCTTGTTCCTAGATTTTCAAAGAGACCTTTCCAGAAATTACTAATCATTCTAGGATCTCTATCTGACACGATGGATGTGGGTAATCCATGGTGCTTGAAAATATGAGACATGAAGAGAGTTGCTATTTGATGTGCCTTACTAGTCTTTTTGACGGGAATAAAATGTGCTTGCTTGCTAAACTTGTTGGCTATTGTCCATATTCCCATATTCCCATGGATAGACTTGGGTAATCCAAAGATGAAATCCATGGATATACTCTTCCATGGTGAATTTGGGATAGGCAATGGCTGGAGTAATCCAGGTTTCTTCCCTCTATCATACTTGGTCTTTTGGCATACTACACATTTTGAAACATACTCTTGTATGTCCACTTTCATGGTAGGCTAATAGAATTTATGTCTCTACTCCTTGGAGAGTAGGTTGAATACCTCTATGCCCCGCATATGGAGGATCATGGGATTCATACATAACTTTCTCACAAAGGGAATGTGTAACACATAGCCTATTTCCGTGGACAAGATAACCATCTTGCAAGGTGAAGGGTTCCTCTTTCTTCCCCAAAGAAAGGGCTGAAATTATGTCTCTAAAGTCAGGGTCAGTAGCATACTCATCTATCATAGAGCATAGATCATTGTGAGTAGCTATAGACACCACATTAACTTTAGGTCATCGTGAAAGTGCATCAGTCACGTGATTGTGCTTACCAACAACGTGAGCAATATGAAAATTAAATTGCGAAAGAAAATTTTCCCACCTCATTTGTTTGTCGGAAAGCTTGGTTTGTGTCATGAAATACTTGAGACTTTGGTGGTCTGCTCATAGAATGAATGGAGTTCCCAATAAGTAGTGCTTCCATGTGTCTAGGGCATGTAGAACAGCTAAAAGCTCTTTCTCATAAATGCCCAAGACTTGTTCATCAGTATTGAGCCTTCGGCTCTCATATGCTATGGCATGCCCTTCTTGAAGCAAAACTGCTCCAAGGCAATCACCACAAGCATCACATTGGACCTCAAATGGATTTGAGAGATCCAAAAGTAAGAGGACTGGTTGGGAAGTAAGCTTTCTTTGAGCTTATCAAAAGCATTTTGCTCCTTAGCAATCCATACATAATTAACGTTCTTCTTAGTTAAGTCGTGTAGTGGTCCTACTACTTGAGAGAATTTTGCTATGAAGCGTCTATAGTATGCACACATACCAATAAATCTTCTTAGCTCATGTAGATTCCTTGGGTTAGGCCATGATTTTATTACCTCTAACTTTGATGGATCCATACGGATACCATCGTGAGAGATAATATGACCTAGATATTGAATCTCTTGAAGGAAGAATTCACTTTTCTTTTGGTTGAGAAAAAGATTATTTTTCCTTAATGCTTGAAAGATCACTTGAAGATGTTGCTTATGTTCCTCCAAATACTTGGAGTAGATGATGATATCATCAAAGAACACTCCAATGAATTTACGATAAGGTCTAAACAATTTCTCCATTAGACAATTCAACGTAGTTGGTGCATTAGTCAAGCCAAAAGGCATGACTAGATATTCATAAAGACCAAAAGTTGTGCGAAACATGGTCTTTAGGATATCTTCATCCACTATCCTTATTTGATGATAGCCACTTTTAAGGTCAATCCTACTAAATTAGGTAGATCCTTGTAGCTTATCAAACAGACCTTCTACCCGAGACACGGAAAATCCGTTTTTGATAGTGATATGGTTTAGTGCTTGATAGTCCACACACATATGGTATGTACCATCTTTCTTTTGCACTAAAAGGACTGGAGAACAAAAGGGAGAGGAACTAGGACTCACCATCCCTTTGTCTACCAATTCCTGTACTTGCCTCATGATCTCTTCTTGTTGAGCTTGTGAGACTCGATAAGGAGGCTTGTTAGGCGGTGAGCTTCCTGGAAGGAGCTCAATGCGATGGTCATCATCCCCTCGTGTTGGAGGTAAGTCCATAGGGATATCATTGATGAGCACATCTTGGAATCCTTTTAGAAAATTAGACAAGCCTAACTCTTCTTGATTCCTACCATTTACATTTGATGAAACATTAGGATCTTTTAGAGACTCTTTGACAAAAATCATGTACGTAGAAACTGAGCTCTTCATTGAATTATCAAAAGCAAGAGGATCTACAAGTGGAATAGTGCGATCACGCTCACTAGCATCTATATACATGTTCTTTCCCTTGTAGGTGAAGTAGATTCTCCTTTCACGGAACTTCATGTTGGCATCCATGCGATCAAACCATGGCGCCCCTAGGATAGCATCCTCATGTTGGAGAGGAGAGATGAAGAATTCTTCTTTGTCGACATAGCTTTGGACATGAAGCCTCAACCTCCCAATCAAGGGGGTAACAGAGGCTTGCTGTCCCTTGAAAGCTGCATCAGCCATTACCAATTTCCCATCTCAAAAGCTTGAATGCCCAACTTGGTGGCCAACTCCATTGATATGAAGTTGTGAGTAGAGCCAGGGTCAAACAAGATGAAGGCATCATGCTCTCTTACCTTTCCCCAAGCATAGGAAAGTGACCATCCTTTGCAATGAGCATCCTCTTTTGGAGCTTCGATAGTGGAAGCCCTAGGAGTCTCATTGCGAGTATTCTTCTTGGGGCAAGAACGATAGACATGTCCTTGCTCCCCACACTTGAAACACTTATGGTCCTTGCAAAAAGCTTCAAGCTCTTTAGGAAAGAGTTTATTTTTACCTTTGTAAACTCCCTTCTCCTTGGACCGATTATTGTTGGAAGTGCCTTGGGAAGAATTTTGAACATTGGTTTTTCCCTTTGCATCATTTTTGTCTTTGTTTTCCATGGGCTTGACATTACGTCTAGCCCCTTGATCAAAATTGATGCGTGAAGCAACCATGGTGAGATGGATTACTTCGCTAATAGTACCATGCCATTGAGAGTTGATGTATTCGGCCATCTCCTCATGTAATCCCGCACATAATTTCTACCTTTGCTTGGCAAAGTCTATCTTTGAAAGATAGTAGCCTTGAGATGTAAATCCCAAAACTTGTCTACATACTTGTGGATAGACTCATGAGAGAGAATCCTCAAGCTGCGCTATTCGGTAAGCACTTTGTCCTTTGCATCGCTTGCAAGGAATTGCTTTATGATGGAAACTCGTGGAGTTTTCCATGTCTTTGGGGCTTCACCATTGCCACAAAGGCTAGCCTACAATTGACGAGCTGATTTTTGGAAGTGCATAGCTACATGGTGTAGCTTGGAGGACTCTGTGAAGCCCTTGTCTCCAAAGACCGCATCAAATTACTAGATGAAGGCCAACACTTTGTCGGTAGCACCAAAGGTGCCATCATAGGTGAGAAAAGAGATACTCTCTCCTCCCTCCTTGAACTTCTTTAGATTTTGTGACCTTCGCCATGCAGGAAATGATTTGCAATGTCCTCCCCTCTTGTATTCTCTAGGAGAATAGCCATAGCTTTATCGGAAGAGGAGGAAGGTGAAGAAGAAGGAGAAGAGGGTGACCTCTTCCTAGCCCTTTTCTTCCTTTGTTTCCTCTCTTCCTTTTCGGAGTGACGAGGAGAAGGACTATGTGTTGATCTTTTCATCTTGGGAGGAGTGGGAGATCGTCTAGACCTCCGTCTTCGTGGAGCCACATCTTCAGAGGAACTTAAGCTTTTATTGCTTTCTTGCTCTTTGGATTCCTCCTCTTGAATGGGATAGAGTATTCTTTTGGGACTCTCTTCAAGAGGCCTCCTAAGCTCTCTCTCCTCTTGGAGAGGAAGGGAAAATTCCATAAGCACGAAGTTGTTGAGTAACTTCGGTTTGCAAAGCAGGGTTGCCCATAGCTTGCTGCAACCTAGTGACAAGATAATTCACAAACATGGGATCATCATCATTAGCACCTTCATGTGCAAAATCAAAGCTATCAATGTTTATTCTACTCTCTTGATTATTGTCAGCCATGTTAACAAAATTTATGTATGTACTTAGTGTATGCTTTGGCAATTCAAAACCTTAGTTGCCACTCCTTATGTATGTACTTAGTGTATGCTTTGGCAATTCAAAACCTTAGTTGCCACTCCTTCTAGCCTCTGAAAATCACACATCTGATCGACAAGCCCTAAACCACCGACATCTCAACAGAAGGATTTACCGAGGAAGAGATCCAAAGCTGAACTGGCATCATAAGAGAAAGAGCAGGAAAACAGATGCACCTATGAAGACCTCCTCAAAGCTGGATACTCATATGAGGATGCGTATGCGGCTGTGTATTCCACCTCTATACCACCATGGGCTGCAAAAGACGAAAAGAAGGCTGAAGAAAAGCTTAAGGACCCAGACACACAAAGAAGACTACCAGAAGGGCAATCACCAGAACTTGAAGTACCATGGTTGGTACATATTCCACCTGTTCAACAATGGAGACTAAGTGACATCGTTACATGGTATAAAAGAGTCTACACCTTCTGTGTTCACATGTACGTATGAAAGTGTACATGAGTATGTATCTATGTACACTATATTTATGTACACTATAAGTCAAAAACTACATTAGAGATTAGAGGATATGGATGTAAATTGTGCACACTCATATGTATGCAAGATCAAAGAAAACATCAAAAACCATGATTATGACATACTTGGTATTGTTGCAAGAAATTGTAAACAAGCAAGGTGAAGACTTATGAACACTTGCAATGCAAAATGCCATGCCAAGGGTTCTTTTTGTTGAGAATGAGCATCTCAAGAGGTCAATTGAGATGCAAACAAAACGTTTGATGCAACGTGAAGACATAGTCAAACAATGTAAATGCTCTCTTCTAGACTTGAATGCTTTGAGGTACTGCATGAGCAAAGTGGAGTGTGACCATGTATTGAAAGAGGAGAAAGTTGACACCATGATGCGTGATGTATAAGACATAAAAAATGTATGCACAAACAAGTCTTGGGCTGATGTATGTTGTAGCAATGTGGTTCCTAGCTCCTCTCTCATAAAATTTATGACCCAAACAAAGATTTTTGAGACTGTGGATGTAGAGGAGTTGAAGGAATGTAGAGGAACGCTCCAAAGAGAATTCAAAGACACCTCCTTCTCTTGCCACTGTTATTGAGTATTTTTGTCAATACCCACTTTGGCATGTCAAGAGTTATGTTTTATGGGGCACATAGATTGGGTAATCAAGGAGCTCCTCACTTGGGAGAATGGTCAATTGTATGTGCCATGTTGGATGAAACCAAGCGAAAGAGTATCCTAATAATAATTGGATTTATTTGCGAGATACATGTTTTGTATATGTGAAGATTACACTATTATGAAACAAAATTTGCATTACAAGGCTTATGAGGTTAAGAATAAGAAAAACAAGAACATGTCTCATGAAGAAAACATACCCAAGGAGGAGACAAGTATGCATGGAATATGGAGGTTGGCATAGATAAACCGATAGCAAAGTGGATGTTGTACTTCTTGTTGAAACTTTGGAGCATTCTGCACAAATGATTAACGATTGGAGCATTACAATGTACATTCATTGACATGGTCAAAGAATCTCAAGCAACGAAGAGGGCAAGGAGAGATAGCATGTATGATTACAAAAGGGTTGGAAGATTTTGTATCAATTGTCAAAGATAACAAGAACAACACCTATATTGCCCCCAACTACAAAACCATGTTCTTTGTGGAAGGAGGAGAAACCATACTCACTCTTATATGCTTGCGCCTATCCCCTTGTTGGTGATATGAACTATCACAACCATTCGGCTTAGCTCCCACTCTGTTTGATGCGAGACCAGGCATTGGGGCAATAAAGAACAATCAAATTGACTTTGCACATTATGCTCACTACAAGTTTGAGAGTCTGAGTGCCACACACTACTAGAGTGCTCAATTTTTTCTCACATCCGAACTTGCGTCCCTCACGTTGTCAGCATTGTGACTCACATAGTGTGGGTGGATATATGAAAAAACCAAAGAAGAATTACATGGTAATCTGTGCTCACAGCGAGTCACAAACGCACAAGAGAACCTACGATACCCATCACCAATCAGTCCATAGAACGTGGCTTTTTATAGGGAAGCCACAACCCATACAAACTAAAATCATACTGCCAAGCACGGTCAAGCCGGTTGACACCACCTCAAGCCCTCTCTCACAAAGAGAACAGTGCCCGGAATGACCAACAAAATATACATAAGGATATAAACCATCACTTGGGGAACCAGTGGACCATGGAGAGCCAAGTGCAGAAGAGCCACCACCAAAAAATGGGCAGCAGAGGGAGCCCACCCATCAATGAGAAGCCACTGATGCCACCAAAGACAACTTCCTTTGCCACAACCTGCTGCCTCTGTCGAAAACCCCCATATAGAACCAGCAACAAGCGACTCACTGTAGCCATAGCTCCACCACGAACTTTCCAATCGGCTCGGGACTGTAGCCAAGACTTGACCACCAAAAAAAACATGGCTTTGTGGGAGCCACACCCAGACAAAGAACTCCCGAGAGTTCCACACACGAGCCTCTACCACATGCGTCGAGTCCCCTCCCAAGAATAACACCTGCAGATTCAAGCATGCATGTTGCTCCCCGCTGGGGAAAGGAGTGCATGCGCTATCCTTGGTTCCAAAAATGCAGGCGAGAAGAATGAGGAAGATGCCAAAGCGAGGTATGCAGCCAGGGGCCCCACCCGGGACAATCCTCTGGCTCCATCTCAGTAGCACCACACCCTGCTGATGCATTACAACAGCTCCCCATCCAACACCCCACCCCGCAAGCCTCCCTGCTCGTAGTGAAGGGGATGATCCAAACCCTAACGTAACAGCAACTCTCGAACCTATCCTATTGTTGCAGTTGAATTTTTTTTTTCTATTCATAATCAGGGTATGTGCACATGCATGCTTGCATGTGCAATGATATATAGTGAATGAAAAATAGTACTAATCTACAAGGACGATGAGAGTGTGAAGAGTTTCATTCAAAGATTGATGAAAAAAAACAATATGTTCTTCTTGGTAACCTTAAACATCAAGGCAAAAAAAGGTTTTTTTCTGTGTGCAAAACTTACAATTTGTGAGTGAGGCGAAAAAAGGTCTTTATGGAGCAGTGATCCGTGATTTATTTTCTAGGATCTCTCTCTCTCTCTCTCTCTCTCTCTCTCTCTCTCTCTCATACACATATGTACACTAAAGCCGACCTCTTTTTCTTCTTACTTGTTTGAAGTGCATGTCTCACTCGTGTTTATCTATAAAGATGTCTTGTTAAGAGTGCACTTCCATGGACTAGCACTTGGCATGTCTCCATTGGTAATCATAAGACCACTAGAACTCTCAATGTTATGCATACCAAAAAAATCTCAAAGGCTCTATCTCTTCCTTTTTGTCTTAATGAGTATGATGTATAAACTACTTTGAAGGATGACTAGTTAATAAGGAGTTTCAATCGGCTCTAGGTTGACATACCTGGTGCCTTTGTCTAACTTTTGTGATGGCACTACCTCCGTTTACTTTGAGGCGATCTTTTTTATAACAAATTATCAAAGAAACTTACCATCAATATGCTTCTTCAAAACAAGGCGTCTAGAGACAGACGTTGACACTGCATTTAACAGAGAGAGAGAGAGAGAGAGAGAGAGAGAGAGAGAGAGAGAGAGAGAGAGAGAGATTTTATTATCATCCTCGGAGGTCAAATACGATCTATGGGATCAAAGTTACATGTGATGTAGTATGTGTATGGCTGACAAGTGACTCTCGATGCTCCAAAATTGTGGTGATGAGAGTCGCAATGGAGAGAGCCCACACTATGGTTGGGAGAGGAAAGTGTGTAGGTCTAAGTCATGGCTGAAAATGTGAGAGAAGCAAGTTTGGATGTGACCAAAAGCTGAGAACTCTAGTAGTGTGTGGTACTCAGGCTCTCAAACTTGTAGTGAGCATAATTTGCACAGTCGATTTGACTCTTCTCCATTGCCCCAACACCCTGTCTCGTTTTGAAGGGAATGGGAGCTAAGCCGAATGGCTGCAATAGTGCGTATCACCGACAAGGGGATATGCTCAAGCTTGTAAGTGTGAGTACAGTTTCCTCTTTCAACGAGAACATGGTTTTGTAGTTGGGGGCAATATGGGTGGTGTAATGTGAGAAGCGTGACCCACTGGATTTCTCCCAAGTCGTAATACATTGGCGTTGTAGAAAAGCTTCATTCGTTTGGAAGACAATTGAAGCATCATGTAGTAAGTGTAATGCATCCCATCTCCCAAACCACTTCTTTATGTCTTGCATCCATCCCGTGCTCAAGATCTTGCTTTTATACGTCTTTTGAACCTTTTTTCTTGCTTCCCATGCAATTGTAGGAAGTCAATGTGAGGGGTTTTGATGCATCTTTATCATGTACCCCACAACCCTTTCCATGCCCATAACCTCAATTGGAAGTGATCCTGACTCAAGAAGTAGGAGCATATATGGTGTTTGTGTCTTAACTTGGAGAAAGTTTGTAAGAAAACACTTTTGGACATTCTCACTCTTTCCAAGTAGACTTTGAGATGCTCCCGCCCCACACTTCAACTCCATAAAGAAGAACCGGTGTCACCAATGCATCAAAAAGGTACTTCTTGAGAACCCAACACTTAATGTTTCCTGCATTACGCATGTTCTCAAATGCATAATATGCACTCTTTCCCACTTCCAAACGACACATAGCACATTCATGCCCCTTATGATTGGACGGAACCTCAAGGCCAAGGTATTTAAAGCTCTCAACAACTTCAAGTGTCTCATTGTTGTACACAATGCATGGCTTCTCCTTATGGTTGGTTTTCACAAGCATAACCTTTATTTTGGATTCATTCACAATCAACCCACTATTCAAGCAAAAGTTCTCAAGGACAACCATAAGCTTTTGTGCATCTTCTAAAGTGTGTGCTAGAAGCACTACATCATCCGCATACAACAAAAGCATGATTACCGCATTGCAAATAGTGACCTCTTTAATGCCATCTTCTTGGATAAAGTCAAGCACCATTTGTTCCAATTGATCGATGCATAGACCAAATGGAAAAGAGAGTTGGTGACAACGGACATCCTTGTTTAACCCCAATAGTGCTAGTTTCCAATGGTGCGTCATATTGAAGCTTTGTCATCCATAACTTTTGCTCAACCATTTCAATGTACATTGATGCCCGTTTGAAATCCATACATAGTGATAATTTCTTTTCCCTTTGGCTGTGATTATCATGCTTGTTGCTTCTCCGCATGGAAGTCAATACATAAGGTCCGATGGTCTGATTCTAGGGTCCATTGGCCAAACATAAAACTCTTTATGCGATACATGATGAAAGGGTGCTTCGTTGTACACGGGCTGAAACTCCCTTGGCATTTACCCTCCCTTTCTATCGAAAGGTAGTGCCAACAAAAATGGACTAGGGTAAAGAGGGTAGTAGCGTTATGGCCCCTAGCTCTATGATGGATTATTAAGTAGTTTGGGACCAATAATGGCACAGAAAAGCAGAGGTTGAATGGCTAGATCATTCAAAATAGCATCATCTTGTTGGCCTAGCGTGGTTTCAAACCTCCATGGCTCCACCTTACTGTTTTGGCCCTTGAAGGGTGTTCTCTTTGGCCCCCAATTTTCATACACGCGATTCCAAACATCGTCCCGTTACTTGGTGAGCCAAAGGTCCTTTTTTCATTCTTTGAGCTCACAAACAACCACGTGGAGATGCGAGATGCAACATGTTAAACAACCCCCCCCCCCCCCCCCCCGCATGAACATGTAACTCCTTGAGAAGTAAAGCTCACAAACAACCACGTGGAGATGCGAGATGCAACATGTTAAACCACCACCCCCCCCCCCCCAGCATGAACATGTAACTCCTTGAGAAGTAAAGAAAAGCTACAGGTAGCGGCGACAAGCAGAGGAAAAAGCAGCTTTTGGCTGAGTTGGGCTGCTCCAGAGTGGCGAGGAAGCCAAGGCAATGCAGTGTGTTTTAGTTGAGCTGCCATTGAGAAAAGGGCCAGAAGAAGGAGAGGAGAGCCACCAATTGGCCTGAAGCAGGAGAATGGTGCAGGATAAGGGGACGCCACAAGGAGTATATGCAAGGTGTCCAATATTGTAGGTGGTGTGCATACCGTGTCAAAGGGCTGCCAAAGGGGGAGAGCTGCCATGAGAAAATGGGTTGCCATGACATGGTGTGATGGGTGTGTGCCTGCGGGAAGATCTCCAAGAAGAAATTTGGCATACAAAAATTAAAGCGCCGAAGGACGGGCGCTGATAGAAGGGGGAGGCCGAGTATTTGGTCACCAAAGAGAGGGAGGACAAGCAGTGGCACTGGAAAAGGTTGAGGTGCAACGTAAAAAGAGGTGAAGAAAACCATCAAGCCGCCAGGGAGCAATTGCAGGATGATAGCGATTTGTTTTGTGCCAACAAGCTGGAGAAATTTACCGTCAAACGAGGCAAGATGACAAGGAGCCGTCCATGTGTCAAGAAGGTCTGCAGTAGAAAACAGAAGAGAAGGCCGCCGATGAGCAATGTGTAGTGGAAGACGAAGGGGCTGACTTTTGTAGAGTAAGAGAAGCTGAGACTGTGCACGGAGGACGGGCAAGGAGCATCAAGCCACTGGGAAGTAGTTACAGGACGTTGGTGACTTGTTTTGTGGGCAGCCGCTACAAAGATCTGGGGACCCTTGTGCACCGTTCGATCAATTATCATACTCCCAAACGACATTAGCAACATCTGAAATCGACACACAAAATCCTTCCATCATGTCACCTTAATTAAAAACGCAAGTCTGCACAACAACGATTGGGAGCTTGAGACCTTGATCAGATGATGGGTAGTGGGATTACACACGGAGATCGAGACCTTGAGCTGGCTAACGGTGGCGTTGCCCATGGCAGGTGCAAGGCTCGGGCAAGGCTAGCGGACAACATACTAGCTCGGACAACCTTGGGATCGACAATATTGATCCAACTCTCACTTCTCTATCTTCATTGGAGTAATTGGTGGTACATGAAGATATTGCAGTTGAACACACCAGCATAAGATGGAGGGCGCATCTACGTCTAGTAACATTACTGAGTGTGAATGAGTTGGCAACAACACCAAGATGCAAAGGTAGAGACGAAGGCATGTTTGCGACCAACGACTGCTTATATCTGGTCAACAAGGGCTCATGATAATCTCTAAAGACCCATGCGGGCTTTGTTGTTATCCATGTTTTCAATGTATCAAACGACGATGGATGGTGGCAATGCAACAACCGTAATCAGTCCTAATGGACCATGGCGGAAGCAATGACTACCAACGACAAAGTTATGGCAGAACTGCAAAAGACTATGGGTTGGTGCAAATTGCGAGGGAAACATTGTGCACAAGCAGGCGAGGCCGTCATCAAGGGTTCACAATGGCTTGATCTCTGTCTCTCTCTCTCTCTCTCTCTCTCTCTCTCTCTCTCTCCTCCTCTCTCTTGTTAGGAAATAAGATTTTTGAGTAGATTACTTAATGGAGAGAGGTAGATTTCACACACAAGAGATTATAGAGTAGAGAGAGAGAGAGAGAGAGTACACACGATATACGTGGTTTACTCAATGTGGGCTACGTCCACGGGAAAGCAGCCACTCAATGGCTTTAGCACTTCAAAAGAAGAAGTAGTTTACAAAGGGATTAAACCCTTGATAGAGCTCTCGTCTTGCTTCACTCTCACCACCTCACACTCACCTTGTTGCATCAACTTCACACTATGAAATGTGTGTAGAAATGGCCTCCTTTTATAGGTCAAAAGGGCTGCCCTCTCTTATGAGAGGCAGCCATGTGTAGCCGCCCTTGTGCGAATAAGTCCAAATCGGACCCTCCAATCCGCCCATTGAATTCGGCCACCGGCCATTGACTTCTGACCACCGATCATCGGCTATTGACTACCAGCCATCGACCAACCGACCGGTTGTTTTTCGACCACTTTCCGACCGCCGTCCGGCCATAATATTCTGGCGGCAAAAAAAAAGTCTCGGGGGTCTCCGCTCCCGAGGCCTCTAAAGTTGCCCTTGATTCTTGTCCGTGAAAATTTTGGTTTCCAGTGAGTGATTTTCCTTTACGCACGATGGCTTCTCCTCATAATGGGGGCCTTACAAATGTGCGCTTTTACCACAGAAAATTACAAGGGAAAATCAGGCTCCATACTTAACATCTCTTTCTATTGGTGTTGAGCTTTGGCCTATGTACTTCGTCAAAAGGTGTTCACCAACATTCATGTTGTTCTTCCCTATAAAAGTAAGACCGCAGACAAGGAGAAACATTGGCTTTTTGTTATAATTACTTGGTAAGGCTAATGTGCTATTGGGGGAAGCCAAAGTCATCAAGATAGATTATCATAGTCTACATGAGTAGTTTGAAAGAAATTGCAAAAGATGTCATGGATCTATATTATGGAGAAAAGAAAAGCAGCAAGCAAAAGAGGCTCGAGTTTGGTACCATTGAATCCTAGAAGCGGATTAAGGCCTTGTTCAATTTGTTCACATACGAGGTCATAGAAAGAACATATATTCATAACAGTGGACCTTTCGACTACACAAGTACGATACCAGCTCAAAAACAATGCAAGGTTCGTTATATGTTCCCTATGTCTATACGGTTGCTTGGCGCAACACAAAAATGCTACAAGGCAAGGCAAGGCACGGCTTCCGTGTCTTATAATTTTTGGAGAGACCACACTGCCAACTCTCCACCATACTTTTGTATGGCACTTTTGCATGACGTGCACTATATATTTAACATTTTCAATCTATGACGGTTCATTGTAAGACGAAATATTTAACCATTTACATTGGTTTTATGTAGCTTGACACAAACATTGTCCTCCAACTTGGACAATTGGACAACACCTGTACACGATTATCACTTCGATAGTGCATATTAATTTTTATAGCATGTTTATGCTTTTTATATTTTTTGAATTTGTCAATGCTTCTTTAAGTTTAGTTTAGCTTTACATGTTTTTCTCACTAGAGCATGCTCAATGTCGATCATCATATATATATATATATATATCAAGTAGGTATATGTCCAGCAATGCCCACCGAGCAAGACTAGTTTTAGAATCAAACAAACTTAAAATTATTACCTCATGGCAAGATGAATTGCAATGAGCTAATGTGCGCTCAAAATTGAGCTCGAAGGAAGAAGAACCGCTAGTGGCCCCTTTACCCGCTGGGCTACGTGCTCCGTGGATCAATAGACAGCTCTCGGTGGCTTCTTGCTATGCGGATCCACAGGGCACGTGCATACTTGCTCCCGGGGGAATTTGGGTTCAAGCTCCATGGAGGAATTTTGCAGAAACACGAGTCATGTCTCTCCATTCAAAGCCCACACGGAGACAGGGGTCGCACCCACTAAACATGCAGCATGGCATGCACAACTTTGCTCATCTCGGCAACCTATGCAAAACGAAACAATTCAGTCAAGCTCTGGCCATTACTTGCTCCCTGGACCAACAAGGCATCTCCATACCCAGAGAGATTATCTACAGTCTTTTGCAAGGACATGGCTGCAGCAAGGATCCCACGTGTGCCAAGAAGTTGCACTCTCTCATGGTGCACAATAAGCTTGATAGGGTTCCGGTCCTGGCTGATCATCTCATACGTCTGTTTGTTTCATGTGGTTGCTTGGACAAAGCCCAGGTTGTCTTTAGCAGAGTCTCGAAACCAAGCGTGTACACATGGAATGCCATCCTGACTGCACATTCAAAGCTAGGGAACATTGATGTTGTTTTCGAGCTGTTTTGTAAAATGCTGAAAAGTGGTTTGAAGCCTGATAGAGTGACAATGTTATGTGTATTGAAAGCCTGTGGCAACGCCAGTTCTGGAGAGAAGGGCAGGCTGGTACATGAAGAGATCATTGGAAGCGATATGGATCTTGACTTGATTCTTGGGAGCGCCCTTGTCGACATGTATGCAAAATGTGGTAATCTTGAGGATGCTAAGAAGATTTTTGATGGCCTGCCAAATCGTGATGCTGTGTCATGGGGTGCTATGATTGCAGGCTATGCACAGCATGATGATGGATTGACTGCACTTCGCTTGTTTGGTGAAATGCAAGCTGAGGGAGTGTGCTTAAACGAGGTAATTTTTCCTTCAGTCTTGAAGGCATGTGGCATAGCAGAAATCCACGTTGAAGATGGAAGGATTTCGCACAGCCAGATTGCTGAGTTGGGATTTGACAAGGACCTAGTTGTGGTTAGCTCGCTTGTTGACATGTACTCAAGCTGTAAAAGTATAGAGGATGCACGGCGACTGTTTGATACTGCCTTTTCTCGCGATAGTGTCTTATGGGGAACAATGGTGGCTGGTTATGCATTGTGTGGGTATGATCAATCAGCAATTGATACTTTCAATGACATGCTAGCAGAGGGCTTAACACCTAGCAAACCAATGCTTCTATGTGTTATGAAGGCTGCCAGTAGTCTGTGTGCCTCAGCAGACGGTAGGCATTTACATGATCTGCTGATAAGGATTGGAATAGAGCAGGACTTGATACTTGGCAATGCCCTTATTGACTTGTATGCTAAATGCACAGCTCTAGGTGAGGCCCAGAAAGTCTTTAACTGCATGAAAAGACAGGACATTGTGTCATGGGCGACGCTTATGGCAGCATATGAGGAGCAAGGAGATTGCAAAGCTGTTATTAAGTTGTTTTTGGCGATGCAGGAGAATGGCATCCCTCCGGATAGAGTGGTGATTTTATCCACTTTAAAAGCCTGTGCAGGCTCAGGAAACATCTTTCAGGGCAGGACTTTACATCAGCGTCTTGACAGTTGGGGATTAGCACTTGACCTAGTTGTTTCTAATGCACTCATCGACATGTATTCAAAATGCGGAAGCCTAGAAGAGGCTCGCCTTGTCTTCAATGAATTGAAGAGCCGTGATGAGGTCTCATGGGGTGCTATGATTTCTGGTTATGCCGATGGTGGGAATGCATCAGCTGCCCTTGAACTTGCAAACAAAATGCTCGAAGAAGGTCAAAAGCTGGGCAAAGTGGTCCTATTGAGCACCCTGAAGGCTTGCACCAATTCATTTGCATTGTGTGATGGCAGGTTCTTACACGATGAAGCTGTCAAGTGTGGGTTGGCATCTGACTTGGATATTGGAAGTACCCTGATAAAGATGTATGCAAAGTGTGGTTTGCGAAAGGATGCAGCAAAACTCTTTAATTCGTTACCAAATTGTGATTTGGCTGCCTGGACATGTATGATTTTAGCCTATGCTGATTGTGGGGACACTGTGGTCGAACTTTTTGCAAAGATGCAAGATGAGGGTATTAGTTTTAATGCACCAATCCTCCTTTGTATAATAGACTCATCTGGCGGCATCAATGATATTGTTCAGGGTAGGATTATGCATCATCAAGTACTAAAACAGGGTCTGGATTCAAACTCTTCGGTCACAAATCTTCTGATTGGCATGTATGCGAAGTGTCAGAGCGTTATGGAGGCTCGAAAGGTTTTTGACAATTTCGAACACCGAGATGAGATGTCTTGGGGCACCATTATAGCTGCGTACATACACAATGGTGATGATTCAGTTCTGACCGGTCTGTTCAAGGAATCGGAGGATGTGATTTTTGGTGGCCAGATGCTTATATGCATCCTGAAAGCTTGTAGCAGCAGCTGTTTATTAGAACTAGGAAGGGTATGGCACTTTCTTGCTGTAGAGGGTGGTTTAGAAGCAGATATTATGATTGGAAATACAATCACAAATATGTATGCAAAGTGCAGAAGTCTACACGATGCTCTTAGAGTTTTTTATCAGCTTCCTTCTCATGACCTGATAACATACAGTACTATGATTATGGGACTGGTTGAGTTTGATGAACATGTTCGTGCGTTGGAGCTTTATGTGCTTCTGCAACATGAAGACTTAAAGGCTGACAAGCATATTCAACGCTGCATGCTAAGAGTTTGTGGGGTTTTGAACTTTGTCAGGCAGGGTAGGCAGATACATGACGAAATTGTCAAGAACGAGCTGGATTCAGATCCTGAGATTAAAAGCGCCCTTGTTGATATGTACACGAATTGCGCCAGTCTAGAGGAAGTGCATAAAGTTTTCAATTCAATATCCAGCCCCGATGTCAGCTTATGGGGTGCGCTTATTGGGGGTTACGCTCATCACGGTCGTTGCAAACAAGCTCTGCAGTGCATCGAAGATATGGGCAGGCAAGGTGTAAACCCAACCGTCAGGATGTTTAGTAGCATTTTTGCGGCCTGCAGTCGCGTAGGTGCATTGATGGAGGGCCATTGCTGCTTCAGAACCATGACAGAAAAGTACAATATCGTGCCTACCGCTGAGCATCTTAATTGCATGATTGATCTTTTTGGTCGAGCTGGTCGTTTAGATATGGCCACAGATCTTCTCACAGCCATGCCAACTTACCCTGATGTGGTGGGCTGGAAGTCATTCCTTACTGGTTGCCGGATGTATGGACAGGTGGAGCTGGGGGACAAATGCTTTGATGAAGCTGTGATGCCAGGGCGGAACAAGGCTTCTGTATCTGGTGATGCTTGCATGGAAGATGATGAAAGATCTAAAGCATGGAAATGCTCCATTGACGGTTGTGAGAATGCCACAGCAGCCTTTCAAGAGGTGGGTGTGCCAAATCTTGATTCTCACATATGTAGGGATTTTCATCCGCCTACCATTTGTAAAAGTGAAATGTTGAAGGACAAAGAGGTACAAAGCTTTATAATTCAATGTGAAGGCTATCAAATGGAAAGCAAGGATGATGTTTTCTGGGCATTACATGAAGGAAGGAAATCAATTTTAAGAACTTGTGTGAAAGTCCCCTGGTAGTGTAGCTGTGTTGCTGGAGAAGATTTGTCTTTTATTGTGTGCGTGCATCGCACGCACGCGCGGGTTTACTTTTTTTTTTTGGAAGGAGGGGGGGGGGAGGGGACATCTGCCTAATGTGGAGGCTCCATCCAAGCACCTGTCAATAACTAATATGAAGTCACTAAGCTTGCAAATTTATGCATTTGCATCAAGCTAACATGCAACAAACAGTGTCCTCAATTGCACATCAGAGAAATCAAACATTCATCTTATAGTTTTAACTTCACAAACTAGCGTTGTTCTTGAATAGATAAATTGTGAATCAAGATCTTAAATTTCAGTCAGTTGTAGATCAATCGTGGATCAAGGTCTTAAGCTTGTGCGTTCCTTGCCGCACTGTCGAAGCAAAGCACTTGCCGATACATCGTGTGCGAGCCACAAATGGCTCCAAGCACACAACAAGCCTAAACTAGCAAGCTCAAGAGAGCAAAGGGTGTGTCACTCACCGCTCTACGCTCGCCTTCGTGGTGGATTCCTCGCCACGATGAAGAAGAAGCTGCAGTCGTGCCGCGCTCAACCGTTTCGCCGCCGTCGTGCTTTCGTAATGCTCGATCGCACACACTCTCCCCCTCTCTCTCTCTCACACATACACACACACAAGGAGGTGAAGAAGAAGATGGAGATGGAGATGGAGCAAGAGCACTCTTCTATTGCACAAATGAGAGAATGAGTGGATTTTAGGTTTAGTTGGCTTTTATATGAGCTCACCCCATTCACACTTGGGCGTCCATGCTTAGCCAACTAATCCCTTGAATGTCCCAGTTAGAGTGCGCCTCTCATCGGCGATCACTCTTACCCTTTTCCTATTGGTCCGACAAGCCCGGTACTTGACTCTACCAAATACATAATACACGTCCGTCGTAGGTGATGGGGTGTCCGTGAGCCGTGAGGGTTAACATGCCCCCCTTCCTGATGTAGATTCCGTCCTCGGAAGCTATTGAGTTGAAGCTCGTTCGTCGAGGTGGAAGAGCATTTGAGATGAATGTCCTTAGCTTTCTTCAATCACTGCAAAATCAAACAACATTGGCATAGTAATTGCATTCTCATAAGTGATTAAAAAGCATATGCAATTTTAGATAGACACAGTGATTGGTAAAAGAATTTCAAACAATTTGTCAGCAATGAACATTAATTGCAATGTAATCAAATGCATAAACAGATGTAAAGGTAAAAAATTAAACAAGTCTGGGGTCGCTAATTTGACGGTCGAAAGGCACTAGAGATCGAATATTAATACCATGGGTAAGCTTCTTAATTTTCAGTGGTCAATTAAGTTGTTTAATCGCGAGAGCTAAGTATTCATGTTCGAGGGCTGACTAGAAGCTATATCTAGAAGACCTTGTAGTTAAGCTACCATAAAAAGAATTTCTCATGAAATCATCGCTTGACTGATTACTTTTTCTTTGACCCCCCAAAGTCTTTTCACAGTGATTCAATTTGATGTGTGTGCTTATTTTGTATGCCTTGGGTTTTTTGCTTTTCAAGGAAAAGCGCCCACACTGGGAACCTCTAGGGCTCTAGTACCATAGGCAATACATGTGAGTGAAGTACCAAATCAAGCTGAGATTTCTCTTTCAGCTTAAGATTTTACAGTGTGGCACTTTGATTTTTTGTTTGTTTATTTTTGAGCATTTTAATTTTGTAACTTTGGAGGGTCATATAACACTGATACACCTTCCAGGCTCATCACACCAGTAAACTCCCTTTATAATACTTAAGCTAAAGGTCAATAGGGTCAAGTCCACTAGAAAGCCCTAGTACATTTCACACAATGCTGCCTAAATCGGATTAAGAACCTAAGTAACCATTAATTATTAGGAAGGCATTCCCCATGGTATTAAGAGAAGATTTCTAACACCTCACTTGGTTAAACTAGTTTGTCGGACTCCTTGATTTTTAAACCTAGACAAGTGATCATGACAAAAAATTACATTGAATTAAATGTTTGATAGTAAGCAAATGCGGTGAATATTAGGCTACCAATCACAATTAAAACTGACAATCATAGATGCAAAAAATATAAGGGACAATGCTAATGGACAAGAAACACCTGTTTGTGTCGATGGTCGCGCTTGATTTGAATAGTGAGTCGAGATAAAGATTCCATGAAGGTCCAAATCCTACCAATAGCAACACGCTCCTGTACACACTAAGAAACAAAAGGAATACCTCCAGGAGGCACATTAGTGGGAAAAGAGAACTTTGCTAATCACTCAACTCTAAAACAGAAACACTCCTATCGTACTAATCTTACCTACCCTCCATCACTCAAGTGATGAGGATCAAAGGTGTTTTATGGCATAGGTTTCTGTTTCACTGTACCAAATGTGACATGTGTAGGTCTGAGTCAATGTTTTGACTCTTAATGTGCATACTCGTTTGCTAATTGCTCTTGCTCTTTATTATTTTTTTGTTTTTTGTGAGTATAAAGCTTTATATGTACATTCCCTAAGATTGGTGATTGAGAGGTCAGGGAAAAAGGTTGAGAGGGAAACAAATGAATGATGACTGTCAGCCAACACTCCCCCCTTCCTTGGGTAGATCATATCGTTTGAAATGAGCTTGTCACCCTTTGAAACCAATTGTTCCAGTTGGTAATAGGTGGAGATTTTTGCCAGTAGTTTTCTATTACCCTAGGTGCCTCGTCGAGTTGCAAGGGTGGTAAGGTACTCTCCCAAGATCGAACTTGAAGTAGTTCATCAGGTGATTCTTTAACACTGGGAGGTGTGGATTCCTTTGTAGCTTTATGGAGGTCCACTATTGTAGGTGGAGGCTATGGAGAAGGTTTTACCTCTATGGATGCATTATATGAGGAGTTAGAAGCTTCATGGGACTCCCCCCTTCCTGAGCTAGGTGGAACAAATCGTTCTTTCTTTGGTACCCAAACTAGCTCGGGAGCGGGTGTGTAGCATTCTATGATTTTTTTCTTTCCACGATCATTGATTCGTTTTGGAGCTACGGGATTGGGCTCACATGGGTCAGGTGATAGGTAAGAGCACAATCTACGTTTTGGCACCCAGATTTGATCACTTCCTTGATAGTAGCCTTGGGCTTCCAATAGTCGTTTAGGGATCCATCGCAACATTTTCTTACTTTTCTTGGAGCGAGTGGTACGTTTCTTACAAGGCTTCTGTTTTTTGGCACTAGCTATGGTCACTAAAGAAGCTTTAGGGACCCACTTGTATGTTTTCTTCGTTACATTAGGATGAGTCTTGTCAGAAGCGATATGCATTGCTTGTAGCATATTTAAGGGTACAGGCATTTCATCCCCCTCAGGTGTTACCCAGGTTGTACCTCTAGCTCCCCAAGTATCTATGGTTGCCGCTAGGTGTAGCCAATCGACATTGTCTGACTCAACCATTCCGGTTAGGATATCCATATAAGGAGAGTTCTCCCCAATATCCGTGTCTTCGTTACACGTGTAACAATACTGTAATGGAGCTGAGTGAATTGTTGTGTCTGATCGATTATCAATGATGAATTTATTTCCTAGAGGATGCGTTCGACCACTTAAAAGATTAACTCGAATGACAGAGTCTTGGAACTGTAAGTAGACGTGGTTTTTGGACCAGTCATGCACCATTTTTGCTTCCCTCATGAATGGACGCCCTAAGATCATCTCAAATGACATAGGATGCTTGGAAAAATCCATAACAATGAAAGTCTGCCTTACCTTGTGTCCCAAGACCTTGATCCTGAGATCCTTAAGCATTCCAATAGGCGTAACAATAGATCCATTAGCCATTTTTACCACTACGCTTGTGGCTTCAAGGTGAGGTCGCCCCACAGACTCCCAACAACTCTTTGTCACCATGCTGACTCCTGCACCACCGTCAAGGACTCCCTTTACAGTTAATCCTTTAGTAGTGATTGGTAGAGTAGCATTAGATTCATCACCTTCAAAGTATTGCCCCAACTTGTTAACGGGTACTTCAATTACAGATTCATGTCCCGCTAGGTCAGATGGTGGTGCTAAATGTTCCTTATCATTCATTACCGAGTCAGGTTTGT
Source organism: Adiantum capillus-veneris (assembly GCF_014529385.1). Lineage (NCBI taxonomy): Eukaryota > Viridiplantae > Streptophyta > Polypodiopsida > Polypodiales > Pteridaceae > Adiantum > Adiantum capillus-veneris. Next base: position 13,574,382 of record NC_140952.1, read on the forward strand.
TCATATGTGCAAATTGTGGTAATCCGGCCTGTAATTCTCCATTGAGGAAGGCTCGAAGAGCTGAGACTAGCTCGGGGTCTTTATATAGTTTGGACATGATGGTGGTTCTAACTTCTGAAGACATGAAATCCATCAATTTGGCAACATTTAATGGCATCTTGTGGGACGTAGGACCCTGACAAGAGAATGGTGAAGATGGAATCTCCACTTCCTCAAGGGGGTCGGGCATTCCCTCACCAAACATTCTCTCTAGTAGGAAAGGTGTGTTTCCACTTTCAGATGTCCTACCCTCACTCTCTTCCCGAATGATACTGGGTATAGCTAACGGCCTGTAGTTCTTGTGAGGTTGAACTTGTGTGGGAAACACTGTGTCCGACATCTGGATGTGTTTGGGTTCAGGTTCTAATGTTCGTTGAGTTTCTTCCACCAAACCCCTCAGTTGTTGGACTCGTTCAATTTCCACTGTCGGGTTTGGATAGGTTCCAATCTTTCTCTTGCAATCCTCATTTTTTGTCTCTCGTGGCTTATCTTGGGGGTTCGCAACTGGGTAGTTTAACTTTGAATACTCTTTTGGTGTTCGTCGTAATTCCCTCTCGTGATCCTCCTCACTGGCTTTTTCCTTTGTAGTAACAGTTTTGGTCTCCGTGGTCTCTATCGAATCTGAGTCATCCTTAGGGTCATTCATATACACGGGATCCTCTCCTGTCCCTATGTTAGTCTTTGAACTAGGTTTTGAGCTAGAAGCATTAAGGGATTTATTTCTTCGTGTTTTCTTCTTTCTCGCTCGGCCAATGGACGCAGCATCTCTCTCTTCGAGGATGTAATTTTGCTTTTGGAGCATCGACCGTGTGAGTGCATTCACTGGTGCTATGTTTATAGTTGGTGGTGTCCCATCAACAATCTCTATTATGTTCAATGGTGTGATTTTCGGTGCGTTTGGATTGTTAGGACACTGTGCGATCAAATGATCTATGCCACAACGATTACAAGTGAGTATTGGCATTGCCAATGCACTCCCTTGACTGTTTTGCATTAGTGCGGCATTCTTTTGTATTCTAATGGGGCACTCAACTACTCGATGTGGTCCACCACATTCGTAGCACTGAAGAGGTGGTCTCCTGGCAAAACTATTAATGTTTTGGCCTCTTGCTGCTAGCGCAGTAGCTTGATATACCGGTTTGATTTGTTCCCAATGGTCTTCCATATAGTACATGGGACACTCCTCAAGCATGTCGACTCCATAGGTGATACTAGAGTCTATGTCCTCTTCGCAATCTACATAAGTACTAGATGACTCGCAACCTATTTGGTTCATAGGTGTAACTCTTGGATGAGGGGGTTGCGGTCCTAGCACTGGAGGTGGCAACGGTGTGGTTTGGACCACATTTTGGGTTCTAGGGACCATGTGCTGTAATGGCAATTGTTGCTCCATGGGTGGGGTAGGCATCAATGCAGGAACTCGAGGTGAGTCTGCCCAAGCTATAGGCGGTCTATTTTCCATGATGCGTTTAAGCATTAGGCAATCCTTCGCTTGATGGCCATACCTACCACACGCGTTACAAGTCCCGTTAAACTTTACTCTGAAAGTAGGGCATTCACTCGTAGTATGTGGGCCCAAGAAAATTGAGCACCATTGTTGCTCCCTTCTTGGATACATATGAGTGTTTTGTGGAGCACGATTACCCCTAAGGCTTTCTTGAATGGCCTTTGTGAGATCTGCCAAAGTCATCTCAGATATCGTTTGCTCTTTCACGATTGGCTTTATCTTCATTGGCTCATGCCCTGATGCTTGGGAGCTACTTGACTTCGGCTCGGCAGACACTCTTTCTCCTGCAATCATTAAATTATTCTCCAATTGGATTGCATTCATGGTGACTGCTTCCCAAGTAGTGATACCTCTAATGACTAGGCCATTATAGATACTTTCATGTCGTAGTCCCCTAATGAATCTATCGAGCAATTGGTTGTTGTTGAATCGCTCGTTTGGATTGCATCGAGAATTCAAATTCTTTAGGCGACTAATGAAGTCTCTCACGGATTCACCTTCTTCTCGTTGGGCTTTCTGGAGCTGAGAGGCTACACCCCAAAGTACTCCCTCTCGTATGTATTCTTTTAAGAACAGTCTCCTAAAAGTAGAGTAGATCGTTTTTTCTTTTACTCTTAAGGTTCTATACCAATCTCCAGCCTTTCCGCTTAGGGTCAAACTCAAAGCCTTACACTTATGTAGCTCATTGTGCTCTTCCAAGGAATCGCACACATGTTCAAAGACTTCCATATGCTTTCTAGCGTCCCCGTCTCCATTGAATTTCTTTGTGAGCTTAGCTACTTCAACTGCCTTGCTCCTAGGCTCTCTATCAGGTGCACCACGCATGTTTTCCGCAATAGAGCGACCGATAGTTTGAGCAAATGCTGCCAAATCTCCTATTTGAGCAGGTATAATGGGTGTATGTGCTCCTGTAACCACATGTGAGATGGGAGTTGGCCTTGGCCTTAGCATACGCGCGGCTCTTGGGTCCCATATTTCGTATGGTGGTGTACTAGACGGTGGTCCAAAGTTTACAGACGTGGCCCTAGGCATAGGGGGTGCTTGATATGGCATGTTACTATTAAATGGCATGGCTCCACTTGTATAAGAGCTTGGATAATTCCATTGTGGATTGTAAGCTCTTGGAATAATCAGAGGTGTAGGAGATACATGAGGCTGAGGTACGACAGGTGCACATGATTGATACATACATGTAGGTATAGTTGGGGGCACTGGGCTACTAGGCATCGGCGCAGTGTTAACAAATGAACTCCATGGTGTACTTCTTGTCATGCTCACCATTGGGATATGCATGGTAGCCGTAGTGTCATTAAGAGAAAGATGAGCTAGATCTGGGAAGGTAAAGCTGCCACTTGTGGGCTCAGATTGTACTGAGGCTCCTGGCGAAACAACATATGGAGGATCAATGGGGCTCACTGAGGGGGTCTCCATTTGTGACAGGGTTGGTTGGTTGGCCTTTCCCGTATCCAAGAATCTCATTAGGCCTGTTGAAGGCATGTTGATCCCTGTGTTCTGTCTTTCTAACTCGACAATCCTATGGAGGACATCACAGACTTTCTGTTGTTGCTCATCTATGCTAGTAGCACCCGATGTGGATTGTAGAACATCTAACCAACCCACATGATAGGTGTGTCCTGTGTACCGATCAGTTAAAGCTTCTGCTTGTAGGTCATACTCCCAATTTTTGTTTAGGAATATCCCATCTAGGCCTGGCGTGCTGGAGGTTTCCCTTGAAGTGGAAGCATTATTGCTCCCCATTGCTTGCCCCTCCGTGACTGCTACCTTGGGAGCACTCGGTTGCTTGGCTGGTATGATTGTTTTCATAGGAGCCTTTGCTTTCAGGGCTCGACTTTGTTCTAGCCCTCGTAGGTTCTCAATTTCCCTCTCCCTTGTTGCTTGCATATAGCGTTCGATCTCTTGTACTTCGGCAAGACTCCTACCATCGGGTAGTAAAACCTCAGAGAGAGATAGTCCTAAAGGATCAGGAGGTGCAGTGGATGGAACATTCACATGCACACTCTCAAGAAGCATAGAGTCTATTTTAGGCATGAATGACAAATTTACTTCCCCACTCCCTTCATTTATTTCATTAACCGCATGTTCGGAGCGAGTAGCTCTACTAAGGGTCTCTTTTAAGCGGCTAAACACGCTGGACCCGGGCCGTGGGCCCATGGCATGCATGTCTTGACTTGAACTATCAGGGTTTGGTGTAGGATACCCCTCCATGACTTCGTAGTCAGAGGAAGAATCACTAGACGCGATATGAGGATCTTGGGTCGCGCTACCTTGAGTCTCGGCCGAAGGTCCAGAACCTAGGGTGGAGGAATAATGGGTGCCCGCGTAAATGGAGGCACTACCAATATGCTCGTGCTCTAACACTCGTCCAGAGCGTAGGTTCATATGACTTCCACACTCTAAGCGCGTTGGTGAGTGCCCGTGAAGGCCGCTCACTTAGTTTTTTTTTTTGGTTTATAACCCAAGTTTTTCGTTATTTTTGGTTATTTTTTGTAACCGAGCCACAAAATATGGTGTGTAAAAGCTCAAGACGAGTGTTTTATCTAAAGGAACGTGCCGTGCTTTACAGCTCTCTATTCGGCTACATGAAGCCCTCGAAATCCTAAAAATAGTTTTTATAGTCCTCGAAATCCTAAAAATAGTTTTTAAATATAAAAAGGTGTATAAACTATTTTTTAAAATTGAGGACTAAGGTCTGGGTTTGGGCTTGAGCTTGGGGAATGATCCCCAGCCCGAAAATAAATTTTTGATTTTTGATTTTTTTTTTTTTTTTTAAGTCGCCGCGCGCGCGCACACACACACACTTAACCTACACCTAACTTATCTACTTACAGCTAATGGAGATACTGCCACACACACTCTAACACTGTTTACACAGTACTACAGTAGCTAACAGATCTACAAAACTAACCTTACAGAACTAACATTGAACCTTACAGAACTAACATTCCATAGCTAATACCTTAATTCTAACAGCACATTGCAAAAAAATGTAACTCCTTCTTTAACAGAAAACAAAAAAGACAGTACAGTGTAACAAAAAACCTTCTCCACACAACCACACACCTTCCTTCTTCACAAATCCTTCTCCACACAACTACACACACTCATTCCCTACCTTTCCTATGATAGAAATTGCACCACAAGAAAGCGTAAAGTGCTTAACCGAGCTTAGTGTAGGGCATTTCCCCGGCAGCGGCGCCAAAAATGTGCGCTCCTTGCCGCACTGTCGAAGCAAAGGACTTGCCGATACACCGTGTGCGAGCCACAAATGGCTCCAAGCACACAACAAGCCTAAACTAGCAAGCTCAAGGGAGCAAAGGGTGTGTCACTTACCGCTCTACGCTCGCCTTCGTGGTGGATTCCTCGCCGCGATGAAGAAGAAGCTGCAGTCGTGCCGCGCTCAACCGCTTCGCCGCTATCATGCCTTCGTAATGCTCGATCGCACACACACACTCCCTCTCTCCATACACACACACACAAGGAGGTGAAGAAGAAGAAGATGGAGATGGAGATGGAGCAAGAGCACTCTTCTATTGCACAAATGAGAGAATGAGTGAATTTTAGGTTTAGTTGGCTTTTATATGAGCTCACCCCATTTACACTTGGGCGCCCATGCTTAGCCAACTAATCCCTTGAATATCCCAGTTAGAGTGCGCCTCTCATCGGCGATCACTCTTACCCTTTTCCTATTGGTCCGACAAGCCCGGTACCTGACTCTACCAAATACATAATACACGTCCGTCGTAGGTGATGGGGTGTCCGTGAGCCGTGAGGATTAACAAAGCTCAAGCACAAGGATATCCAACAAACCATCATGTTCGGAACAAAGGTGGACTAGTCTATACATAGTTTCGAAGTCCTCTTTCAAGAAAAATATTATTGCAACAGTAAAACTAAACCAAACTTAAGTCAACATTTTCTACCCTTAACAACCAGCTTTCCCTGTGAAATTTTCACTTAATATTTGATCTATTATATTCACTTTTGTGTGCAAGATTGATCTACTCCACTAATTTGGCAATTTCAAACTTGTTTTTTTGGAAAGATTCATCCAAAGTTTGATTTTAACTGATTTGAGTGGTTTTTTTACAGTTAACTTTTTGTATATCTCAATTTGAGACATAGATCGTCTAAGATCGAGCTAGTGACCAACAGTGAAGGTGAAGATTTAATGTTAATACTTCATAGAATTTTGACCACAATACTTCACATATGAAACATTACTTTAGATTCTTCAAGTATTATTACTCATTAGATCCACTTCAATGGCACTCACTAGCATAATTGATTGGATACATTGGTGATCTTGATTATGGTTATGGCAAGAGATGTGAAACCAACTTTAGCTGGCCTAGCTATTTCATAGGAAAAAGTGTCCCAACAATTATAATATATAGCAACACAGCCGTAACATGGTAACATTCATAAGATTAGTCCAAGTAAATATGTAGCAACACTATCATAACATGGTAACATTCATAAGGTTAGTCCATGTAGATGATGAACTTGCTCTTGGATGACTTTATGTATTGTAAGCTAGATGTTTACATGCTTGTGGCTCATGTGTGATAGAGTTAACCACTCATAGTTGATGGTTGTATATCTCCAATACCCTAAAATTTGTAGATTGAGGCCAAAGTTTAGGTTTTTGGACATATGTCAAGATATGAAACAGACGTTTGAAGTCCAAACTTGAGTCGAATTCCATATTTACAAGCTATGAAACAGGTAAAAATCCAAGAAAGGGCCCAAGATTTGAGGAAGTGCCTTGCCACACAATTATTCCCACTACTCTTTCTAGCCCATGGTTAGTAATTGAAAGGGGTTAATTTTCTTTAATTGTCGCCATGCTAATTTAGGTTCACAAAATAAGATTTCTTTTCTTTTTAAATAAAACCACAATTGGTGATATGAGGATGTGCTAATGATAGGTAGATTACTATAAGGAATTACTGGGGAGAATCCCTAACTCAAATGCTTCACAAATCAAGACAAAAAAGGAAGATTTGAAAATCTTATCCACTTTTGTAAAGATGAACAAATATGATCTAAAGGAGATCCAATGTGAGATAAACTTGAGAATCATTAGCAACAGACTATTAGATACCTAATGAGCAGACTTACACAAATTTATGATAAGTGTACAAATTGTGCATTTCAAAACTAAATACCACAAAAATCTACTCAAGCCCACAATTTCAAATCTACAAGCGCTTTCTCAAATAACCACTTAATTATGCTTTGAGCAGACATGCCAAAATGTAGCATTTCAAAATTGAAACACAACAAAAATCTAATCAAGCCTATATTTTCAATCTACAAATGCTTTCTAACAAATACTTAAAACTCAATTGACAAGCTCAAGAACATGAAGGAAAATAGAGTTAATCTTCATATTATCATGCACTAATCCTGATAAATCTTGCATAAACACAGTAGCAAATGGAAATTAGAGACTTGCATTACCAACACAAGTGATTACAAGTGAAATAGAAGCCCCAAAGATCACACTCTATGTCACTGCAGAGGCAGGTCAACTCTCAAAGCTCTCTTCAAGTTGGAATAATCAAAAGACCCTTATCTAGTTTTGAAAATTGATAATTGTTCCTGGGGTTGGGTGTACAAACCTTGATCTAAACTAAAAAATGAGGGCATAAGTACATCTCAAATTCATAATCACATCAAAATGATACATACTAGCTTACAAAATAGGGGAATTTGACAAAACCTTACAAAAAGAAGTTTTTATCTTCAAAAATAATTCCGACAAAATTTGATGTGGTTGCTTCTTACTTTTTGTTAGCATTTGCCAACAATTTCCACCATTCAGCTTGAGAGATTAATCAATAGAAGGATGTAGTAGAACCATATTTGGAAAGCTATTACTTACATAGTCCACGACCATGAACAAGTTAAAAATATTTGCAAATATTGACTAGGCAATCCTTGACTTATTTCATCACTTCAAATTACACCATGTATTGATTGCGATAGAGCTAAACGATAGTCAAAGCAATAGTTCAACAAGTACAATGATTCAAGACCGACCAGCAATGTCAAAGACCCCAAAAATGAGAGTAATGAGTCCTTTGTATAGCTACCCGACTGACTGACTGTACACTATTATAGTTATTGTAGTAATTACATCTTGTAAATATCATATTTGACAATGTACAATCATTAGTACATGGCTCACTGAGTGTACACTATTATAGTTATCATAGTAGTTGCTAGTATATATTATATTTGACTATATACAATCGTTCCCACCATCTACAAAAATTGTGGGTGGATCAAAGGGATATGCCTTTGAAAGGAGACTAGTGCATCATCAAAGGTGTTAATATAGTGGAGGCTAGAAAGGAAAAGACATGCTCGTCTAGCATTTTGACAGGTGTAAAGAAAACTAAATGGAAAGATCTCTATGGGAAATGGGCCCTGATTGACTTATAAACTATTGGTCCATAGAGTAGCTCACTTGGCTTAACATACATTGGCCTCGAGTATGCCAATATGGACTCCCATCTAGATAGGAGGTATTTTGTACACCAAGCACATTGGCTGCCACCATTGATGGAGTTGATCGTTGGTAAGACACACAATATTTCCAACCAATTATCTCTAAAGTTAAAAATTGCAAGGGCCAAGGAGATGACTGCTATCCTAAAGGAAAGAAGAAAAAACTTGTTATGGGGGATAATCTTTTCAAAACACACTCTTCAAGTCCCTTGCTTGGCACTAAGGAGCTAAAGAAAGACATGTGACAACAGTGGACCCTGGAGCTTGGTGTGGGGGTACAGGTGCATGTGCCTTGGCCGATCGCCGAGGCTATGTGCGCCCGCCCACTGACACCTTATCCTTGTGTACATATACAAAGAATAAGGGGCAGCTCATACTTGAGTCTTGCTCCACCCACATACTATGTACTCTCTCCTTCTCTCCTTCCTGTACGCACACCACATCATGCACGCATGAATCCATAGACATGCACTCTTCAACTCGTATAAGAGCTTTGGTGATACGCATGCGAAGGCTTCCCGACGAGACGGAAGCGACGAGCTCGGTGGCGGCGAATCCGGCTCGATGGCTTTAAATCTGAGCTAAGGCATGTATATTTAGCTTGTATAGAGCTTGTGCAGCAAGCCATTGCTGAATTTTGCAGAGAAACAACAGAAACAAGAAGTGTTGCAACTCGTTTTTTGTTGTTTTTGGCTAACGAAACGTCATTTTTTGCATATCTGCATCACACAAAGTCGAATGGATATGATCCAGGAGTCTAGCTTGGGGTTTTGACAAATTTTGAACGCGATGGTGATGTCATTTTTTGAGATTCATATCAAAATTACAATAGATGCAACAACAACAAAGTGTTGCTTTTTTTGGCACACTCCGACTCATATCTATATGATCTAGGGAGCTACCCCAGGGTTTGTTGACGTTCCGGACGCATTGGTGATATCAGAATTTTGATCTCTAATTTTTTTGCAGCAACCTACATTTTTTTTGAGACAGAAAAGATTTGACAGTTGAGGACAGTACACTGCAAAGCATTGTGTAGATTGCGTCTTGGGATATGTACGTCACATTGTGGAGTCCATTAGGTATTGATTTAACTTGGAATTGTGTATGAAAGTGTTGATTTGGGATGTGGTTCTTGGACTAAGGCACATCCGAATGCGGTCTTCCCAGCACATGGTTTTGTGCTGATGTATGCTCTATGTGGGAGCTTGATGCTCGTGTTGTTTGAGATTCCAACCGATGTACGTGTTGAGTTTTTGTTTATGCAAACATGTTGATAGGTTTTGTCAGTAGTCTACTAGTAGTCAAGTTTCCTCTCACTCTGGCAGTTGTACTACAATTTCTTTGCTTGTAGTTTGCATTGAGTTTTGGCTCATTATGCAAAGAAAACTCTGTTCGTTTCCCCCCGTCTTCTTGCCATAAGAGTTTGTAGTGTAATGCCATCTTGTACAGTGGTTGATATATTCCCACTTTGACAGTGATTGAGTGTTCACTCTCACTTTAATAGGTTTTGTCATCTTGGACACAATTTGTTGTTCTTGTACCCACTCTCGCAAGACTGAGGATTGCGTATGCTTGTGTGGCTACAGATAGACAATCACATGTTTCACCGGGTTTTGCAGATTTTTGCAAGCAGGGATGCTTTTTGAGCTAGTTTTCTCTCTACTTGCGTATAAGGTTATGAGATTTACACTTAGTTGAGCAGTTTGTACGAGGTTGTGTGCTTGCGGAGTTTGCAGATTGTGGAGTTGGTTTTATGCATATGTGAGCATCAATTTTGGTGCACTGATCATGGTTTCATGATTGTGTAGTCGTCGTTGTACTTGAGGCTTTGCTCAAATTACAGGGGACACTTTGTCAAATTTCTCCCAGGTTCTTTTGCCATAGTTTCTTGACATTGACTTATGGTTGCAGACATGTGTAACAATGAGAGACAGCTGTCTTGTTCTTACCACCAACACTTGCATTGTTGGCATTGTGGTCACACATGGCACATTAGGCACTGTTGTTTCAGACGTATGAGACAACAACGAAGATGTTTGCGTGATATAGATGTGCTTCATACATATTAGAGAGGCAGTTCCAGTGGTAGTCTATGCTAGTGACATCGATGTCATGCTTGCCTCGAGTGTACCTCTTGTAGATATGTTACACTTCCTCCATAGTGGTTACTCGATAGCAATGTTAAAATTGCTTTCCATGTCACACCGCATTGTGAATGGTTTAGCACCTCTCTAGTGAAAGTTTCGGTTATCTACACTTGGCCGATGCTTCGGCATTTGACATGAGAGGGTGTACGAGACATTTGTTTGTCTTTTCCTAGTGATGCGTCATACATGCTACGACATGTGCGCTATGTTCCCCAGCTGAGACAAAGATTGATCTCAGTGAGACAATTAGCAAATTTTGGTTGTCAAATACTGCTTAGAGAGTAGTTTTTCAAGATGCATTGCAGTTCACTAGTGATTTCCAGAGGCGCCCATAGTGACCTGGTATATCCTATGCATTCATCTGAGGTTCGAGACGACGTAGTATCGATTTTGTTGCTGGCATGCTTTGAGCAAGAGACAAGATGTGTCTCTTTTGTGGGTGTCCACCATGCTCACGAGACAGAGCATTTAGCTATGCAACAGGTGCCAGTAGACTTTGTAGAGAGAGAGGTAGAGCGGCAGTGCTCTAGTAAGACACAACAAGTGTTGTTACAGTTTGTGCAGGCAGAGGTAGAGCAGTTTTGCTCCCTAGAGAAACATGTAGCGATAAAAAACATCAAAATATTTGATATTCTCATAGTAGAGGTTGATGATTTGGTGCCAGGATGCACAATAGCACATATAGGTGAGAGGAACGTAGCCATCCTAGTGTCGGCATTGACACATCCATACGTGATGGGTAGGCTTGATGATGCAGAACATGCCAATAGCATAAGGGAGGCGAGTACAGTCAAGTTTGTGCAAATTTTGTCACTATTTGGGCGTCTCATGTTTGACTTGTTAGTGTCAAGGCCCGACCTAGCAACTGCAGTGGGAGAATTTCTAGCAAGGATTGTCAATCGTACAATGGTTGACATTAGCATGATGCATAGTGGGGTTTTTCAAACCATATAGAGTATCAAGCATGGGTATGCATGCTCGCCTACCACCAGAGCCTATAGATTGACTGAGCGAGCTAATGGGCATAGGTTGAGAGAGCCTCTCACCTATTTTCTTGTACATACTTGTGCAAAGAACCATCAGATTTGTACTTGGTCTCATAGACCATTTGACACCAATCACTTTCTACTTGGTAGGCCACGAAATCAACACCCAAGTGTTGTTCTTTTTTATAGAGTCCAGTTATTTTTGCATAGCCAACTTCCACTTTGGGTGTGAGTCCGCTTCCTCAATGATAAGAGGATCTCTATCCTTGATCACTGTAGACGTCAAAGCATAGTTCACCTGTAACAAAGTCCCATTCACCTCAACACTATGAAGTCGCTGAGAGCGTCATGTATACCGGCTTTACTCCAATTGGGTGGAAAATTTGAGTTTACTGAATCTCGCAAAGTCTCGAATATCCACTTCAAGAACTTGTTTGACTTTCTCCCCATGGGAGGAGCTACTGACCTCAACAATATGATGAGAACTAGTGTCATCAAGAGGCAACTCAAAGCCAGGGTCAATGGGGAAGCAAAAGTCCCCAAGGTGGGATGGACTATCAATAGAATTTTTCAAAGATTTTTGGGAACAACTTAAAATCCTGATAACTCAAATGGTGAGCAGGGCTTTGTTAGAGGGAAAAATGGGTCCTAGAATGAAAAAAGGGTTGATCAAGCCTATTCCCAAAATCGTCTGCTACTTTCTCTCAAAACACTAGCAGCCTATATCAATAATTGACAATAGCATACAATATTAGTTCCGAGGTTATAGCACTAAGGATTTCTCCAATCCATGACAGTGCTCTCCCCCATCAATGTGGATTCATCAAAGGAAGATCAATTTATGACCACATTTTAGTAGCAATAATTGGTATCGAGTATGCAAATTTCACCAAGCAAGAATGCATCCTCCTACAACTTGACCTAGACAAGGTGTAAGATAGAATTGCATGGTCATACATTGAAGTTGTCATGAAGGTCTTGGGCTTTGGACCGAAAATATGCATGATAGTGCACACCGTAGGGGAAGGTAGATGCTCTGAGCTCCTCTTCAAAAACGTGGTTGTGGGAATGTTTGAATTGAAATGATAAATCAAGCAAGGTTGTCTGCTTGCCCTGATACTCTTTACAATCAATTCTCATCCACTTGTGGACTCGCTCAAGGATGGTGCTTCAAAAAAGGACGGTGCTCCAAAAGGGGAGATTCAAGGTCTCTCACTACAAGGGCAAAAAAATTCCTAGCAAAATTGTTTGCTGATGATTTTTTCAATCTTCATTAAAGCCAACTACCAGATGCTAAGAAGAGCAGTCAAAATCATCTAAATGTTTTCAACTACATCAAGATCCAAGAGCAACATAAAAAAGTCAAGATAAAGTTCACTAATTGAAAACGACTCATTTGACCCTGCCAAATGGTTGGGGTTGATTGTCTCAAAAGGGAAAGTGTTTAGACACCTTGGTGTACCACTAGGGGGTGAGCATCTTGAACAAGAAAAGATTTGTTGTGGGTCTTGAACATACTTAATAGTAAGATGAGAAGATGGGAATACATACTCCTCCCTTTCCATAGTAGAGTGACTGATTAACTCTTTCATGATTCCCTATATATCCTTTGTCTCGTCAATTTTGAAAATGGCAAGCTGAAATTGGAAAGACCCAAGGAACAAGGTGGTATTGGGATCATGGACACAGTGCTGCATGCAGAAGCCATGTGTACAAATCTAATAGTCTCCTTAACAAATCAAAGGTGGGATTGGGCAAGCTTGGATATGATTGATAGGTAGAGATCTTCTCAGAAGAAGGCGCATGGGAGGCTAATGTACATGACAAAATTATTGCTCCAAGGTGGATTTTTTTTGAATCTAGGTGACTGCATTGGGGAGATTCTACGAAAAGTGCAACAAAATGGCGTCATCCTTGGAATGGAAGGAGGTCTTTAGATACTTTAGGTGCTACATATTACACTAGTCTCCTTGGCTCCCCAAGCTTGGAGGAGGATCATTGAATAACTTTTGGAGTGAAGTTCTTAAGGTGAATAACAAAGGGATTTCCAAGTTGGCATATTTAAAGGAGAGTAATACTGTTGGAATTAGGGTTGCAGGAAAATACACACAGCTTGGAGAAGACAAAGGAAGCTCAAGGCACACAACAAATTGTATATTACTTAGCTTGCAATAGAAAAATAGATAGACCTAGAGTGATAGGTGTATAAACAATCCATGGGGGAAAAACCTCCTGAGAGAAAAAATGCCCCAACAGTCCTAAGTGTGTTCACACACATCACTACCACATGTATATGGTAACAAATCCCCCCTAGGAGTGATGCAGTGAACAAAAGATGGAACATAGAGTATAGGGAAGTTCCATGCCCTAATGACATGATCAATTCACAAAGAGGAGTAAGCCCAAAGCTTTGCGAAAAGCTTCAAACTTATCACAAGACAATGCCTTTGTGAAAAGATCTGCAAGGTTGTCCTGTGGTGTTGGCACATAATCCAAGACGATCTCTCTTGCTGAGAGCCCCTCCATGACATAGTGGTAATGCACCTCAATGTGCTTTGTGTGAGCATGAAAAAATGGGTTCCTTGCAATTGCCAATGCGCTCTAACTATCAGTGTAAATAGTGTTGGCAGTGTCATGTCCAACACGCAAATCATCCATAAGGCGCCTGAGCCATACACACTTAATCGTAGCTGTGAAGACTGTCCTGTACTCAGCCTAACAACTAGAAGTGCCCACAATAGATTTTTTCTTGCTCAACCATGAGATACATGAACTACCCAACATGAAACAAAAACCACTTGTGGACACTCACATTGGATGGGGGGAAAGGGGAACACACCCGGAACCCAAACAATTTGCCTCTCTATAGCATAATCACTGCACCCCGATCCACTAGAGTTACCTTCAAAACTTGCACAATCGACAGTAATCCACATCGATCCGGCCCGCTTATGACCGTGCCGCAGCACACACCACTCTCTCTTTCTCTCTCACACACTCGGAGGCCCAGGGAGGTACACACATCTCCAACACTGGCATCGGATTGACGGAACAGAGCAAATAAAAAAGGGGGGGGAAAAGGAAGAAACAACACCAAAAATTGATATGGTCTACTTTGATTATGACATTAAAACCTCGTCTATACAACCCTGAAGAGCTGCTACAACATGTGCTCGGCATGGAGTCCTTGAGCACCAAATAAAAAACCTGCAATCTCCAACTTCACCACTTGTGCACCTCTCCTTGTTGAGCACACGGCAACCTAAACATGACTACGGTGGCACCTCTGCTCCAAAAGGAAAACCGCCTCCATCCTGCCTCGAGGGCTCCGGAACACACCTCCGAGTCCACATCCTCTAGGCCGATGACTCCACCTTGAGCAAAAAAATGGCACACCGATCTTCTTCTTCCTCTTCTGCCTCTGTCGGCTCCCTAGGAGCTCGCCCAAACTTGCAAAAAACTGCCTCCTTTCTTGCCGGCCGCTCTCCAAGAGCTCTCCTCAAGCCTGCAAAAGCCGGTTCCCCTTGGGTGTGAGAGTCACTCCCAAGTTAGCCCCTCTCTCGTCTATTCTGGGCCTCTATGCATGTGACACCCTCCCTTGCTATTTTTGGCTTGATTTGACTTGCGACCCAAGTTACCAACCACGTGAACCACTCTCCAAGCCAAGCGGGGCATCAACATCTACGTTGGTGCACCCCATGTTCCCCCTCAAAAGTGTCGGGCCCTTACGAGCGCGGGACCAACCCCCACCAGGAAACCACGTCAGCACCACCAACCTCCTCACGCCGCCCGCGGGCACCACCAACTGGCGAAAATCACCCAGGACCACTGACGGATGCCGAACGCGCCATCGTGCAGCACCCAACGGGCATGCCACCATCACCAAGCTCCCCCATGGTCCACTGAAAACTCCCCACAAGAACTTAAAAACCTCAATTTTTTTGGCCCTTTTGCTGTGCTTGCCGTTTATGGACTGGTTATCCAACTATCGAGCCATAAAGCCATGATGGTAGAGCACATCCCCGGCTGCAACCCGACTTGTTTGGTTTGCATATCACATTCCCCCAAACCAAATCCAAGGCCATCAAAACCGGCAACCCTTATCTGTCAGCTCCCCCATGGTAGCTGGTGCCAACTTCAACTTGCAATAACTCCATGCTCCGAAACCCGTTTGACGCATTGTAGCTTTCTGCGGCCTTCACTTGCCACATACAACACATACATTTCTTGGCCGAGCTCCAAAATTATTAGATGGAACACTTCCCAAGGTGACGAAGTGGGCATCAACCTAGCCCCCGACAAAACGTCAACTGGACACAACTTGCAATCCATAAATCTGATTTGCAATCTGAAAAGATAGGTATGCTCCATAAATCAAGCATTATGCACCCATACACCAACATCCTCTTGGGCCACTTGTCCCCAGCTGCCCTGTCTGGCAAGGATCTACAACATACCGCACCTTCAAACTTCAGTATCTTGGGCTCCGTATCTCCGTTTGATGAGCCGTATGGACTTGCTCCTTCAGCACCCCAAGCTCTACACATCTTGGTCAAAAAATAGCACTTTGATCACCCTTCATCTGCCACCCTGTCAGGCCCTACCTGGAGCCCTTTTGGCCTAAAAAACCACATAAAGCATACATCTCCGCTGCCACTTGCCTGCACAAGTTCTTCCCATGTGCTCCAACCCTCTTGCATACATCTGTAGGCATACACATCACTCTTTGTGCCCTCTGCTAGGGTCGACACACTTTGGCTGCACCAACGTGTGAAAACAACCAGCCCAATCCGAGTCCAAAAAAGCATGTAAGTCTGGCGGCAATGATCCCCCCTTGGGATAAAACAAGCCAAGATGTAAAATTCTACTCAAGTAGCAAAAAATCATCTTGATAGCCTGTCAATGCTTAAACCCTGGGCTAGCATGAATCTAGTGACCCGTGAGACTGCAAATTGAACATCTGGCCTTGTGTTTCATACATAAGTAAGACAAACAATAGCATTTTGGTGAAGAGTGACATCGACAGGATCACCAGCATCATGAAGACTCAATTTCAAACCTGTTTCCATGGGAGTGGCAATAGGCTTGCAAATCTCAAGCCCAAACTTACATCATAATGTCTCTATGTAACTTGTATGACACAAGGAATTAACACCATCACATTGCTTAAATTGTATGCCCAAAAAATGATGCAACAACCCCAGATCTTTCATCTTGAAAGTAGCAATAAGATCAGCCTTAAATTCAGCAATATGTCTCTCATTTGGTCCAGTGATTAGAAAATCCTCAAGTCCAAACTTACATAGTAATGTCTCTATGTAGCTTGTCTGACACAAGGAAATACCACCATCACTCTGCTTAAACTGTATGCCCAAATAATGATGCAGCAACCACAAATATTTCATCTTGAAAGTAGCATTCATATCAGCCTTAAATTTAATAATATGTCTCTCATTTGGTCCAGTGATAAAAAAATCATCCACATAGAGAATGACAATGAGAAGTACATCACCCTCACACTTTACATATAATGTGCTTTCTATTGGACTGTTAACGAAAGCCTCGTTTGACCGAATCAGTGTTAGGTTTCTCATACCAAGCACGAGGAGATTGCTTCAACCCATACAAAGATTTCTTACACCTGCACACTTTATCTTCTTGTCCTTTCTCGACAAAACCGTGAGGCCACCTTACATAAACTTCCTCAAATATGTCATCATTCAAGAAAACAGTAATAATGTTTGAATGATGTATATCCCAACCAAAATTTGTTGCCAATGCACATAGAAAACATGCAGTAGTCATACGGCAAGTGGGAGAAAAATTCTCTTCATAATCTATTCCTTTTTGCTGTGCATAACCCTTTGCAACAAGTCAAGCCTTATAGCAATCAATCTCACCATTTGGCTTGCGTTTCAACTTGTAAACCTTCTTCATACCAATGGCATTTTTGGCAGGAGGCAAATCACATAAAGTCCTTGCATCATTTTCTATAAGTGCATCATATTTTGATTGCATGGCAAACATCCAATTTTCCATATTTTGTGCTTCATGAAAAGACAGAGGTTCCTCAACATCACATAAGCTAGACACGGCCAAAGCATAACAATATGATGCATAAGATGCATGTCAATAATGTGAATGAGTAACACTAGATAAAGGTGCATCCAATTTACTGTCACGCAAAGTATTCAACTGCCATTTTTGCATACCTTTAGCCCGCTAATTCTCAGTCCTTTTCTCATCAAGTACATCATGTACATCTACATATGTAATAAGCTGATCTGTAGCATTTTCAAAAACACCCATAGGCTATACATTTACGTCATTGGAATTTCCACCACTGAAAGGAGGCGAAAAAGTGTCATAAATGTCTTGTGAGCTTACATTCCTATCTCTAGTATATGACAACAAGGACTCAGCAGAATCTTCTACAAATACAATATCCCATAAAACCAAGATACGCTTTGTTTGCGAATGGTACAACCTGTAACCTTTGATTTAGCACTATAATCAACAAAAATACATTTTACAGCCTTATCAGCCAATTTTCTACACTGTGTTTGTGGCACCAAAGCATATGCCAAACAACCAATAACACGCATGTGCTCAATAAAAGGCTTTCTATCATGCCATGCTTCATATGGAGTCATAGACTACAAAGATTTTGTAGGATACCAGTTCAATACATAAGTGGCACACATGATGGTCTCAAGCCAAAACAAATGCGGCAAAGCTTGGCATTTGACCATACGGTGTGCCATTTATGTAAGTGACCTGTTTTTCCTCTCAGCAACACCATTTTGGTGAGGCATAGGCACTGTACATTGGTGTTTTATCCAAAATGAATTAAATTCATGAGACATATACTCCCCCCCTCGATATGAAGGGAGGGTGCCCATAGTACATTTTGAGACATTGTCAGCCATAGCCAGAAATTGTTTGAAGCACATAAGCACTTTGGACTTAGATTTAAACAGATATACCCATGCATGCTTGGAGTAATCATCAATGAAAGCCACAAAGTATAGGTAATTGCCCAAGGACAAGGTTTTCATGGGCCCACAAACATCACTATGCACAAGCTGCAACTTGCATGCGGCCCTAACTAAACCATCCTTTGAAACTTAGAACCCTGCATCTTAACCAAAATACACCCTTCACAAACATGTTTGATAGGTGCTTCAAGAGGCGGAAAAGAAGCAACCATATCAAATTTTTGCAAAATTTAGATGCCCAAAACGTGCATGCAAAAGTTTTGTATCTGAAATAGCCTTAGAATCCACAAAAAAATTACAAACGTTTTCCCACACTTGTCATACAAAGTGAGCTTATACAGTCCAAGGAATAAAATTCTAGATGCAAGAATTTCATCACCAAAAATGTGATAATGTACTGTACATCTGTCATCCACAAATTTGGCTACAAGACCAAGTCTAGCAAGTGTAGATATAGACAAAAGATTCTTCTTGATGGCAGGTACATACAGTGCATCAACAAGTGTGAAAGAACTTCCATTTGCAGCAGTAAGCACAATCTTTTCAGATCCTTGAAATGGACAAGAGGCATTGTTGGCACAAGTGACTAAATTCCCATGAGGGACGGATGCAAGACATGTAAACAAGTCACAATGTGAGGTAATGTGCTTTGTAGACCATTGTCAAAATACCACACATGTGAATCTACACCAATTGACAAACATGTATCATGGACATAAGGATCATAAGTTCACTCAGCAAAGTAATAGTGCGCTTCATAGACAACACAATCAATACATGAGCCTATGAATCTTTTACATCCCAATGAGCTTGCTCAACCGTAGGAAAAACAACTCTGGTAGCAGCAAGCCTTCCACCAAAACCTGCAACATCCTCAACATCACCCACATCCTCAGAACTAGGATGTACATCAATGCCCTGCACAATTTTCCAGACACCCTTTAACACAAGGACATGTTGCATCATATAAGCCCACATAGGGACATCAAACATCTTGAACACATCCGTGTTGCTGTTAGCCATGGAAAATGCTGCACCTGATGTGAAAATTGCTCCAAACGACGAGAAACAAAGAAGGTACAACACATGCTATATAGCACAAACCGTAGAAGATTGTAAGGGACTTGTTATGCAAAAAATTTCATGGATAAAATTTTTGCACAAAATGACAAAATAGCATGCATAGTACTGTATGTAGTTGAACTGGAGGCCAAAATGAGCCCAAATGAAAATTTTGAGGAGACTTCTGGTATGTACGAGCTCTCCCAAATAATTTATTGACCTGCCGATCCTCGCCAAAGCTCAGAGAAACTGGAGAAAGTGAGCAGGCAAGTGCTGGAGCCGTTGGCGACCAGGCCCAGCAGGATGCAACCTGCTTTGATACCAATTGTTGAAATTAGGGTTGCAAGAAAAGACACACAGCTTGGAGAAGACAAAGGAAGCTCAAGACACACAACGGAGAGTATATTACTTAGTATGCAATAGAAAGATAGATAGCCCTAGAGTGATGGGCGTATATACAATGCATGGGGAAAAAACCTCCTAGTGAGGGAAAAAATGCCCCGAAGGTCCTAAGTGTGTTCACACACATCACTACCACATGTATATGGTAACAATCAAGAGCGTCTCAAAATCTTTGTGTAATGGTCCAATGGTTGCCACCGTGTCAAATCTTGACTAGAAAGCTTGGCATTGGCACAAAGACAAGATGCTTGCACTTCCCAAAACATTGGGAATGTAAAACATGATAATATATAAAGCGGATTGGTTCACTCCACCGGAGTCATTGTGGAGAGTGAATTGGTCAAAAGAGAAAAGTTGAAGAGCATAAGAAACATTTGGGAGCCAAATTGGCCAAGCTCAATGAAGATATTTACTTGGAAGTGTTAAGAGATAGAGAAGGAGAGAGCTTTAGCTCTTTCAAGTGCACTTTCATAATAACTTATATCTCATTCTCCTAAAGGATTTTCTCATGTTAAACAGATCATTTAATATGGGAAGTGCCAGAGGAAAAAAAACTAGAATATTGGTTAAGCTGGCAGACTGGCCACAATAGGGATCCAAAGGGGGCCATCTGCAAAAGAGCAATGTGCAACAATGGGCTTTAAAGACCTTAAGGTTCAGCCCATTAAGACTTCCAAAATGCTAAGGTTCCAAAATTTAAAGGTTGTGTCCAATGGTCAAGCTTAGTAAAATTGGATACTTTGTGACTATGCCCAAAAAGTCTTCAAGGCTCCTACATAGGAGGGGGCGAGCCCTATAAGTAGGGGATGAGAGAGAAACACACACACACACACACACACACACACACACACACACACACACACACACAGGCTCCCTTTACACAAAGGGAATGAGGGACACATGTCAGCTCCCTAGCCTAGATGCCCACAAGGTGCACTCAAATCCTATTGAGTGGCCATAGAGGTGGACCAATGAGAATTAGTCTAGAGTAAATCTAGTTTAATTCATTTAAAAACACTTAATAAAATAACCAATAAGAATTAGGCTCTCTAGAAGACTATTGGACATTCTCCCAAGGGGTCCAATGAGCATTCAACAGCCCAATGGCTTGCCTGCTTCCTATTGGCCATAAGACAAAGGGGTCCAACGAGAGTTTAGTTGCATTATCTAATTATCTAAATCTCTCACAAAAGGGGAAATGGGGACACATGTCACAAGACTATCGCTTATGCTTCTTAAATCCTATTGGCTAAGCTTGGAGGGGTCCAATGGGAAGCCAATGAGAGGAATTAGCAAGAGGGGTCGACCAAGAGAGAGAGGGGGCTGATTTTTCAAAGGCATTATCACTTACACTCACACTAGCTCATGTATGAAGAAAGAAAAATCTCTCTCTCTCTCTCTCTCTCTCTCTCTCTCTCTCTCTCTCTCTCTCTCTCTCTCTCTCCTTCTCAAGCTTTAATGAAAAGCTCATCATCTACTCCAAGCTTGTGAGAAGGGAGGCCTACACCAACAACTATTGGCTTTGTGATGCAAATCCATCCAAGAGCCAAGCTTCAATGCATGCTCATCTCCTCTACCATGATAATTACTAAGCTATGCTATGCTAACATGAGTGATTATATATGGAGATATACATGTTTCTTGTAAGACTACTCCTTCTTCCTGTCAATCTACTCTCATACCCCACTAGCTCCCACCATCTTCCAAGGTGTGTGAGGTCTTGGGTCTGAGACCGTGAGGGAATTGATGTTGTGTTTTATAAGTTTTCTCTTAGTGCTTGAAGCTTCCATCTTCATTGCACTAGCTAGTTATTGAAGGAACACAAAGAATTGTATTGTAAAATGTCTCCCTTGATGGGGGAAACCTATAATAGAAAGCCTTTTGGAGGGGGGGACGGCTCCGTGTAAATCTGGTCCTCAAGTGTTGTCAATAGCTTAATTTCTCTCTCGTTTGAAGTATTGTTTATGCCTATCTGACTAGGTGTTATGCTTTTTGTTGCTCTCTCCACCCAAGCACTCTTGTTATGCTCATTAGGAACCTATTCTAATGAAATGCTCACTATTTTCATGTTATTTTCCACTACACACAAGCTACTAGGCCATTAAATGTTATATTGGTATCAGAGGACAAGGTTTCTCTTTTCTTGCTCAAGAAGGGAGGTCCTCAAGCTAGCTAAAAATAGTTGGTATTATTAATTGCAATTGAGTAAGTAGAATAGGTATTTTTCAGCCTTGCAGTGTGCCTGCCTTCGTGCAGATAACGGGGCATCACCGTCAAGAGCTATGGTCTTAATAGTGGAGTCCTACGGGGCTTGCCTACGGCTTAACCACTATTGAGCTATTAGAAGCTTGACAAAAGTTGGTGCTGTTTTGGGTGTTGAAAGACCCTCTCTTCTATTCCTTGCAATTAATGGTATGCAAGCCACGGGTGCAGTAGCTTGAGTGCGTTTCTAAATGGGTAAAGAGGAGTAGCAACTAGGGCTTGAAGTATCAAAGTACACCTAAAAGTTCTTAGAATGGTTGACAATAGTAAAGAGAGTGAAATTAATGTTGATAGCTTTGATTTCGCTAATGATCAACATACTAATGATGCCCCTATGCTTGTTAGCTACCTTGTTTCTAGGCTTCAACAAGCCATGGGTAATCCATCCCTCCAAAGTGAATTGCAACGGAAGCTCCATGCTCATGGGATTCTCCAAACTCCCCACCATGATGAGAGAGTACCTAGGAAGCCTCCTTGTAAGACTTCCAAGAGAGGCCTCTCTCCGATTTAGGAAGAAGAAGAGGGTCTATACGAAGGGCTCAAAAATTTTCTTCTTGATGACGCATCTCCTTCCCAAAGGAGAACTCAAGAGCCCCCACCAAAAGAACGAGAAAGAAGTGAGTCTCCTGTCACCTTGGCGGAGATGGCTCCACGAAGATGACGGGCAAGATGCTCTCCATCACCTCCTAAATGGAGAAGACCATCGCACACTTCTCCACACCATAATTCAAAGAGGGATGGTTGAAAACAAGAGAAGAAAAAGGTGAAAAATAGGTCACCCTCTTGTCCATCTTCTTCATCCTCTTCCTCTTATGAAGAAAGTGATGGTGCAGACAAAGAGGATCAAGGCAAGAACAAGGTGAGAAAGAGGTCACCCTCTTCTCCATCTTCCTCAAATTATTCATCCTCTGAAGAAAGCAATGGTACAATTTTTGAACCATTAAAAAGAAGAGGCCATAGGAAATCCTATGCCAAATGGAGGAGATCATCCAAGGTCAAGAAGTTCAAAGAGGGAGGAAAGAGCATCTCTTTTCTTACCTACAATGGCACCTTTGGTGCTACGGACAAAGTCTTGGCTTTGATCCAACAATTTGATGCCGCGTTTGGAGATGAGG
This sequence comes from Adiantum capillus-veneris, assembly GCF_014529385.1. Taxonomy (NCBI): domain Eukaryota; kingdom Viridiplantae; phylum Streptophyta; class Polypodiopsida; order Polypodiales; family Pteridaceae; genus Adiantum; species Adiantum capillus-veneris. Next base: position 13,597,440 of record NC_140952.1, read on the forward strand.
GCTTCACGGATGTCATGTAGCTATGCACTTTCGAAAGTCTACTAGACAATGGTGGTCTAGCCTACGGGCAAACGGTGAAGCTCCACAAACATGGAACACTTTAAGAGCTTCCATTATGAAGCAGTTTTTGGCCACAAAGGCCAAAGATAAAGTACTCACCAAATGGTGAAGTTTGAAGCTCTCTCCCTATGAATCCATTCACAAATATGTAGACAAGTTTTGGGACTTACATCTCAAAGCCACTGTCTTCAAAAAGATGGATTTTGGAGAGCAAAAACAACAATTTTGTGCAGGCTTAACTGAAGAAATGGCGGAGTATGCCAACTCCCAAAGGCCACGCACCATACTTGCGGTTATACATCATACTATGGTGGCTTCTCAAATCAATTTCCAAACAGGGGCTAAGAGAAATCCTAAGCCCACGAAAAAGAAGGGTTCCAAGAAGCCTATGGGGAAGGACAATGGCCAAAAGTCTCCTAGGGGCAATTCCAATAACAACAAAGCTAAGGAGAAGGGAGTTTCTAAAGGCAAAAACAAACTCTCTTTTGAAGAGCTTGAGTGTTATCACAAGGATAACCTTTGTTTCAAGTGCGGTGAGCAAGGGCATGCGTACCGCGCTTGTGTTGGGGTATAAAGCACAAAGTGGTCGCCCAGGTAAGTGGGCGGGCCGCCAGGTATGTACACATATTCTTTTGTTAAAACCTAATAAGAACTCACTATGCTCTACACATTACAGTAGAGCAAGTTCACCATATCGTCGTGCTCTTCTTCTCGCACTCTCTCTCGCGTCGCACTTCCGCTCGTACTCCTTCAACTGGTATCAGAGCTCAGATCGAGGCTCGGGGCAGCACTGCAGGAGGCTAGAGTCACCAACTCAGATTGGAGTGAAATTTGACAGGCAAAGACACGGCCCCAAATCTCGTGGGAAAGAACGAAGGGCTTGGTGTTGTCAGAATTTCATTCTGAGGTCATCTTGGCCATAGTTCGGCTTCGACAAAGGTCTGCGCAGGCCATTTTCGACTACGTGGTCTCGACGGGTGCAGATCCGACTCTGCAAATTTGGGGTTTTCGGCCTATGACTACAGGTGCTGAGGATATCGACACTCCCAGAGTGTTGATTTGTGGCTGTCTACACATCGAAGGACGGCTCACAGTTCTTGGAGGCGTGTCACATACGACACGGGCGTATCTACACACAGACTGTAGGCGACATCCACTAGTTCATCAGGTAGCTTGTGTTTTCTGCTTGATATTCTAGATTTCATCCTGACATTGCAGGTACTTCCACATGGGATGTATTGTCAGAGATGATGTATGTTTGTTGAGGGTTTGCTGGCTGTGAGTCACGCAGCAAACAACCGCCGCAGCGATTACAGCATATAGTGTGAAATTTGTGGATGTATGACTTTGTGGGAAGTCTATGTACTGTCGGATTTACTGTAGCCTTTGTTGAGGGTCGAGTGAGGTTTTATTGAGCTGGGGGATTCTCGAATGTTGAGATCCTTTCGGTGATACAGGACTTGGAGCGATCCCTCGAGCACCCTTAGATAGGTAGCTAGGATGTATTGACTGTGAGTTAGACCGTTGGGATTGCATCTTTGCTTTACTGCCGTTGAGGCATTGTCGCAGTTTATGCTTACAGGACAATGACAGGACAGTCAGAGACAGTACATGTGCAGGACAAGTTTACCCACAGCTTACAATGTCAGAGAGACAGTGTTTTTTGAGTTGTTTTTTGGTCTGTTTTTGAGTACACCAGAGCCATTTTACAAAGGAGACAGTGCCGAAATTTATGCAGAATCTGAAGCTTTCTTGGTTCATTTGATAGGTTGATATTGGTTCAGAGGTCAGTTTACAGGGGAAACTCTGCCGAATTTTTCCCAGGAAAGTAAACTACTGTGAAGCGTAGCTATGGCTGGATCACAGGACACTGCTCTTTACAATATCAAGAAGCTGGATGGAACCAATTTCCCATTGTGGAAGCAACAGATTTGGCACGTGTTGGTACAAAAGAAGCAGATAAAACCTATAAAGCTCAAGGGGATAAAACCAGAAGATATGGACGAATATGAATGGAGCGAAATGGATGAATTGGCACTTTCTACCATTATGCTGCCTTTGGCAGAAAGCGTTTACTTCAATGTAGCAGACGAGATGTCGGCTTATCAAGCATGGTTAAAGCTGAATGATCTTTATGAGAAGCAGAGTGCAGCTTCACAGGTATACTGGCTTAAGAAGCTTGTTGACTTGAAGATGAAAGAAGGGACACCTATGTCCAATCATCTGAATGAATTCAACACAATCTATAGTCAGTTGTCAGCTCAAGGTGTCAAGTTTGATGAACCTGTTAGAGCTATGTTCCTGTTGATCACATTGCCGGAAAGTTGGGACACTTTTCGCACAGCTTTGAGTAATTCTGCACCTCCAGATGGTTTGAACATAGCAGGTATAGAAGGAAGTCTGCTTACTGAAGAAACCAATAGAAAGACAATGGACAAAGGCAAAGGAACAGCCTTACTTGTCAGGGGAAGGACCAAAGAAAAGTACAAAGGTGGAAAGAGGAATCAGTCTCGTAGCAAGTCCCGCAGTACTAAAGGCAAGAGTGACATAGAATGCTACCATTGTGGCAAGAAGGGTCACATGAAAAGAGACTACAGAGAATGGAAAGCAGAAAAAGGCAAAGAGAAAGATGAAGACCATGGTGAGAAGAACAAGTCCTCAGTGAAGATTCAGGAAATAAATGTGACAAACACTGTTGCAGAGGATGACATTCTAGTGTCAGGAGACATCTACTTCTTGAAGAATACAATGGACTCAGCTCTTCTTACAGCATCTGATGGAAATGCACTGAGTGACTGGATTATAGACTCAGGGGCATCACTTCATGTGTCTCCAAACAAGGAGTGGTTTACCTCTTATGTGACCACTAAAGATCATGTTCGGCTAGGAAATGGGCAGACATGTGAGATCTTAGGTGTTGGAGATGTTCAATTGAAGTTTCAGAATGGCTCTTCTTTCACGCCGAAGAATGTGAGACATGTTCCCGCAATTACAAAGAGCTTGATCAGCACAGGTTTACTTGATGATGCTGGCTACGTCACCACTTTTGGACAGAACATGTGGAAGATATCCAAGGGTTCTATGACAGTAGCACATGGAGTAAAGTCTGGAGGACTTTACATGATTTATGTATCAAATGTCTCTAAAAATGTCATCAATGTAACCGAGCAGCCGAACGTTTCTTTGTGGCATAGCCGGTTAGAACATATGTCCAAGAAGGGAATGGAAATCTTGTCTCGTTCTGGTTATTTGCCTGGCTTTTCATTTAATGATTTTGAATTCTGTGAACATTGTCTGTATGGTAAGCAAACACAACAGCCACATAAGCATAGAAGCAGTAGAAGAGATACACAGTTGGCACTTGTTCATAGTGATTTGTGTGGACCTATGCCTAACCTATCTCTAGGGGGAGCTTCTTACTTTATGACATTTATAGATAATTACTCGAGGAAAGTATGGGTTTACTTTCTCAAGCACAAGGATGAAGCGTTTAGTGTTTTCAAAACGTTTGTGACACTTGTGGAGAATGAGAGTGGCAAGAAGCTTAAATGCTTACGCACTGACAATGGTGGAGAGTATGTTTCAAAGGCCTTTCAGGACTTTTGTGAGTCAAAAGGTATAAAACGTGAACTTACTGCTCCTTACAATCCTCCTCAAAATGGTGTTGCTGAGAGGATGAATAGGACCATACAAGAGAAGGTCAGAAGTATGTTGTCTAATGCACAGCTGCCAAATGGGTTTTGGGCTGAAGCTGTATCAACAGCTGTTCATCTTGTAAATAGATCTCCTAGCAAGGTTTTGCAGAAGGATTCAGTGCCAGAGATGGTATGGTCAGGCAAAATGCCCTCATACAAGCATCTCAGAGTCTTTGGCTGTGAGGCATATACTCACGTTCCAAAGGTATTTAGGAATAAACTTGAGCCAAAGAGTAGAAAGTGCATCTTTCTAGGCTATGGTAATTCTGGTGAGATGGGGTACAGACTTTGGGATCCCGAATCCAGAAAGGTTATCCGCAGCAATGATGTTCACTTTAATGAAGCCAAATATCATTCTAAACCAGAGAAAGTTGAGGAGATTAGAAGAGTTGTCTTCCAAGAAGATGGACCTGCACGTGCAAGACAAAATGTCAGGGCTCAAGAGGATCAAGGACAGGATAGATTGGAACCACAGGTTGTGGCTGAGCCTGAGCCACCTATTGTGCATAGATCTGGACGTGTCACGCGACCTCCTGATAGGTTTGTTCCATCTATGAACTATGTCATGTTGACTGATTGCAATGAGCCTTCATGTTACAAGGAAGCAGTGCAAATGAAGGACTCCAGGAATTGGCAATTGGCCATGCAGTCAGAGATGACAGCTCTGCATAAAAACAAGACATGGAAGCTAGTTAAATTACCACAGGGCAAAAAGGCTCTACCTTGTAAATGGGTTTACAAGTATAATATCACCGCTCATGATAGTCAGCCAAAGTACAAAGCAAGGCTTGTTTCCAAGGGCTTTAAGCAAGAACAAGGCATTGACTTTGATGAAGTCTTCTCTCCGGTGGTCAAAATGACTACATTGAGATGCTTTCTTGCATTGGTTGCCATATTAGATTTGGTGTTGCACCAAATGGATGTCAAGACAGCGTTCTTCCATGGTGATTTAGATGTGGAAATTTACATGCAGCAGCCAGAAGGGTTTGTTGAGAAAGGCAAGGAAGATTGGGTATGCCAGTTGTTAAAGAGTCTTTATGGCTTAAAACAATCATCGAGGGCATGGTACCATAAATTCCACAAGTTTATGCTTTCTCAAGGCTACAAACGTAGTGAGTTCGATCACTATCTATATACAAAGAAGGCTATAAGGATGGTAGTTGGTTGATCCTTATTTTGTATGTGGATGACATGTTGATTGCTGGCAAGCACTTGGAAGAAATTTCAGCTTTGAAGTCAAAGATGGCAAAATCGTTTGACATGAAAGACATGGGTGAGGCAAGTCATATACTTGGTATGCGCATTGAGAGAGACAGATCAAAGAAGTTGATTTGGTTATCTCAAACAGAGTATATTGACAAGGTTTTGCAACGTTTCAATATGGAGAAGGGAAAGGCATTGAGTGTTCCATTGCCACCATATGTGAAACTTAGCAAACAAGATTGTCCTGTGTCTGCGGAAGAACAGGCTGAAATGGATAAGATTCCATATGCGTCTGCAGTGGGTAGTTTGATGTATGCAATGATTGCTACTCGCCCAGACATTGCATTTGCAGTGGGAGTAGTAAGTCGATACATGTCAAACCCAGGCAAGAAACATTGGGAGGCAGTGAAAGGAATATTGAGGTACCTGAAAGCTACAAAGAGTATGCGTATATGCTATGGGAGTCAGGAGCTAAGTATAAAGGGTTTTACAGACTCAGATCATGCAGGTGACTTAGACAACCGAAGGTCTACATCAGGGCATGTCTTTACATTGGCTGGTGGAGCAGTATCATTGCGTTCTAGAATACAAGATTGTGTTACTCAGTCTACTACAGAGGCTGAATATGTTGCAGCATCAGAGGCATGCAAAGAATCAATTTGGCTTAATCGACTAGTAACAGATTTGGGAATCAAAGAAGAGATGCCTGTGTTATATTGTGATAGTCAAAGTGCTATACACTTGGCTCGCAATCCAGTTTATCACTCAAAGACAAAGCATGTGGATGTGAAGTATCATTTCATCAGGGAAATGCTCGAGGATAAGCAACTTCAGCTTGTCAAAGTTCACACCACAGAAAATCCTGCTGATCTACTTACAAAAGGACTTCCCTCAGAGAGCTTTGCGCATTTTCGCAAGCAGTTAGGTGTAGGGTAGTACATCACTTCTCTACATCTCTTGTATATTACCTTGTATAGTAGCTTCTCTCACACTTAAAGTACCACATTGGACTTTAAGTGGGAGGTTGTTGGGGTATAAAGCCCAATGTGGTCGCCCAGGTAAGTGGGCGGGCCGCCAGGTATGTACACATATTCTTTTGTTAAAACCTAATAAGAACTCACTATGCTCTACACATTATAGTAGAGCGAGTTCACCATATCGTCGTGCTCTTCTTTTTGAACTCTCTCTCACGTCGCACTTCCGCTCGTACTCCTTCAGCTTGTCCCCAAAAGAACACCCACCATGAGCCTCCTAGAGCTATCTTGGTCGAAATCCAAGAAGAGGAAGCTCACCACAAAGGATCTCCTCTATGCCATGCTTGGAGATATGTAAGAGAACATGATGCTTTTATTCTCTGACCCTGGTTCTACTCACAGTTTCATATCCACAGAGTTGGCCACCAAGCTAGGCATTCAAGCCTATGAGATGGGAGGTGTCCTACCCGCAGATGATGCTTTTAAGGGGCAAGAAGCTTCAGTCACTCCCTTAATCAAGAAATTGAGGCTCCATGTCCAAAGCTATGTGGACAAAGAGGACTTCTTTATCTCTCCTCTCAAGCACGAGGATGTAATCCTAGGGGCACCTTGGTTTGATTGCATGGATGCCAATGTTAAATTGCATGAAAGGAAAATCTACTTTAAGTACAGGGAAAAAGATATGTACATAGATGCTAAGGAAATGGGTAACACCATACCCATTGTACATACGCAAGCTTTCAATAAGTCAATAAAGAGCTCTATTTCCATGTACATGATTTTTGTTAAAGATTCTCAAATTGAACCTAATGCTTTAGCAAAAGAAAAAATAAAAAATCACAAGGAATTAGAGTTACCCAATTTTCTCAAGGGGTTTCAAGATGTTTTTATTGACGACATCCCTTGTGAACTACTTCCTAAACGAGGCAATGATGACCATGCAATTGAACTTCTTCCAGGAAGTTCACCGCCTAATAAACTACCTTATAGAGTTTCTCAAGCTCAACAAGAGGAGATTATGTGGCAAGTGCATGAGTTAGTTGAGGAGGGCATGGCTAGGCCTAGCTCATCTCCATTTTGCTCACCCGTGTTATTAGTGCAAAAGAAAGACGGCACATATCGTATGTGTGTCAACTATAGAGCACTAAATAGGATCACTATCAAAAATAGGTTTCTCGTTCCACAGGTAGAAGACCTATTTGATAAGCTATAAGGGTCAAGCTACTTCAATAGAATTGACCTAAAAAGTGGCTACCATCAAATAAGGATAGTTGATCAAGACATTGTAAAGACCGCATGTTGCACTACGTATGGTCTTTACAAATACATTGTCATGCCTTTTGGCTTGACAAATGCACCAGCCACGTTCAACTGCTTGATGGAGAAGCTATTCAGGCCTCACCAAACCTTTACTGGAGTGTTCTTTGATGATATCATCATCTAATCTAATTCACTAGACAAACACAATCAACACCTCCAGGTAATATTTCAAGTCTTAAGAGAAAATAAACTATATGTTAATCGAAAGAAAAGTGAGTTTTTCTTACAGGAGATTTAGTATTTAGGTCACATTATCTCTCAAGATGGCATCAAATGGATCCATCAAAGTGAGAGGTAATAAAAGGATGGCCTAAATCAAGGAATCTTCATGAGCTAAGAAGCTTTATAGGTATGTGTGCATACTATAGATGCTTCAAAAAAAAGTTCTCACAAATCGTGGGACCATTACATGACCTGCTAACAAAGAAAAACGTTAGCTATACATGGTCTGCCAAGGAGAACAATGCTTTTGAAAAGCTTATCTCTCAACCTGTGCACTTACACTGTCGGATCTCTCAAAGCCATTTGAGGTCCAATGTGACACTTGTGGTGATTTCCTTGGATCTGTTTTTCTCCAAGAAGGGCACACCATAGCCTATGAAAGTCAAAGGCTTGAAATTGTTGAGCAAGCTCTAGGCATATATGAAAAGGAACTCCTCGCAATTCTACATGCCTTAGACTTGTGGAAGCACTATTTACTGGGGACTCGTTTCATTCTGCGGACGGATTATCAAAGCCTTAAGTACTTCATGACGCAGACCAAGATCTTCCACAAACAAATGAGGTGGGCAAATTTCCTTTTGCAATTTCATTTTCATATTGCTCACATTGCTGGCAAGCATAATCAACTAGCCAATGCACTCTCAAGACTGCCGAGAGTGAATGCGGTTTCTATAGCAACTCACAACAATGATCTATCTTCGACGATAGATGAGCACGCTATTGATTCCAATTTTAGAAACGTGATTTCAGCCCTTGCACTAGGGAAGAAAGAGGAACCATTTAATTTACAAGATGGTTATCTTCTCTATGGCAATAGACTATGCATTACTAACTCACTACGTGAGAAAGTAATGTATGAATCTCATGCTCCTCCTTATGCGGGGCATAGAGGGTTTCAGTCTACCCTAAAAGGGATTGAAACATATATCTATTGGCCTATCATGAAAGCAAACATACAAGAGTATGTTTCTAAATGTGTGGTATGCCAAAAGACAAAGTTTGATAGAGGGAAGCAACTTCGATTGCTTCAACCTTTGCCAATCCCTAATTCACCATGGGAGACCATATCCATGGATTTTATCTTTGGATTGCCTAAGTCTATCCATGGAAATATGGATGATAGTAGACAGGTTCAACAAACAACCTCATTTTATACCTGTCAAAAAGACTATCAAAGCCCATCAAATGCAACCCTCTTCATATCACAAATCTTCAAGGATCATGGCTTACCAATGTCTGTAGTGTCGGGTAGAGATCCTAGAATGAACAATAATTTCTGGAAGAGTCTCTTTGAGAATTTAGGGACAAGGCTAAATTTCTCTTTGGCCTATCAACCCCAAATGGATGGCCAAAGTGAAATAGGGTGTAAGCATGTTAACTTGTCATGCTTTTTGTGCTAGTTATCATGTGGCAACAAGCATATCTTGTAAGCATAATGAGAGTGTAACTTTTCAAATGTGTGGGAATCCATCAAATATTTCAAAATAGGGGGACCACCCTGAATCCACTTTCCTGACCATTTACACAGTGTTACTCTGAGGGGAGTGGGGCAGTCAAAATGCATGGAGAGAAGCGGAGTGGGGCAGTCAACATGCATGGAGAGAAGCGGGGCGCAGGGGCCAGAGGTAAGAGAGAACCAAAAACAAATTAAAGGGATGAACTTTTTGCTGCTTCTTCTCCGCCCCAAAAAAGGGTGAAGCTCTCTGATTCCCCAGCATCCCCAATGGCAAAGACCTTGCATACAAAGGGGAAGGATGACTTAGGTACTCTCTCTCTCTCTCTGTCTGTCTCTCTCTACCTCATTATGATTTGCGAGGATAGTTGTTGGTGCTGTCTTGGCTGGAGAGTTGTCCCTTGATGTCGGCTTTAGCAGTAGGACATCTTGTGAATAGTCACTTGAAATACAATCGCTCAAGTCGAAGTCTGGCTCAAGAAGCACAAACCAGTGTTTGATTTGAACCTGGAAATTGGAAGGAAGTGCTCAATACTGCACTTTCCTACTGTTAAAACACTCCTGGCTACATTATTTTTTACCTACCAACAAATAGAAAAATCTGCTAATCTTGTGACATTGGGGGTGTGCAGGCCGAACATTCCCAGTACAGAGCAAGTTTTGTATTACAGCAAAAGAGTTCAATGATGTTCATGGCCTCTCCCCGGCTGGTGCCAACCCCAAACTAGTGAGGTAGGATCAGATCAGTGATGTGGAGTGGTTCAGTGTTTTCAGAGAGTCAAAGAATCGTAGTCACTGTCGCATTAAACGCAGTTGTTTGCGTACTGATATGTTCGACCAGGTGATGCAGCTGCATTACAAGGTGTACCAGACGCCCCCAACAAACATGGAGATCAACTCTACATTTTCCAAGGGGTTCGTAAAAGAATTCAGCCGGCGGAAATTGCAAGTAGCTCAGCCATGCAATTCAATTCGGCTGAATTCGCTGTCGAGCATTTGCAGGACCTCCGAGAGAAAGGGTACTACGAGGCCCATGTGGAAAAGTGGAGGATGCGCAATGTATGTCAAAACATCGAGGAGGCGCAAGCTGAAATGAAGGAGGATACCAAGGAGACACGCATCTCTCGCCACATCACTCACTAGCAGGCTGAAAGCTTGTCATTTGTTGGCGTTGAGAATTTGCAGCACATAAAGGCTGCCTCTGAAATTCTCAGCAAACAACTGCAAGATGCTAAAGAACATCTTCTAACTGCAAATCAGAGTTTGAAGCGCGAGGGTTGTCCAAGCAAGCAATGCTAGGGTCACCCCAATTGTGCTTGCTATGAGACAAAAGCTTCACGACGCTGAAAATGAATTTCAGAGGTTACTACAGAGCGACAGCGTGGATGCAAAGAGGGAAATAGAGTGTAAAGTAAAAATAGAGACATTTAAAGAGACATTGGAAGGTTTGGCATTTACTGACAGTGAGGAAACTCTTGCTGCTGACTCAACTTGTCAACGTGTAAGTGTGTAACTTTTATGCTTCCATCGTATGATTGGAATATGTGCACAACAAACCTATGTACTTAACATGCTCCTCTTTTTTTTTGGTGTGCAGATTAATGTGGAGGTTATGGAAGCAAAAGTGAATGCATGTGAAGGTCAACTGCAGCTCCTAATGCACATGAGCAAGATGCTACAAGGCTCCTCCATTTCCACCGCCCTGTGTAATATGGCTATGGGCACTTTTACAGAAAGTATAGAAGGGGTATGCGATGGGACGATGATCAACCCGTGCAGTGGCTGCAATTTGCCACTTGAAGTAAAGGGAACCAATGCCACGGTCAAGATGCCCTGTGGGCATAGCTACCACTTTCTCTACTTTGTAGCTGCATGCTCCTTGTCGACAAAATGTAGAGCTGTGACCTGCCAGCAAAGGATACCACAAGAATGGTGTTGGAAACCCATAGGGCAAAGACATCCAATCACACCAACATCTGGTAAGATTGTACAGGGTGTGCTAATTAGCATACCCAGTGTGTTACTTAGAATATTGAGTGTGTTAACTGGATATGCTAACTAGCATATCTTTTATACTGATTAGCATACTGGGTATGCTGATTACCATGTTGGATATGCTAATTAGCATACGCAGTGAGAATATTGAGTGTGTTAACTGGATATGCTAATTAGCATATCTTGTATGCTAATTAGCATACCCTTGCTCAGTGTACAGATTAGAGTAAGTTTGGCATATTAGCATATCTAGTAAGTTAACTACCATATCCAAATGCTAACTAGCAAACTGTATATGCTGATTAGCATACTGGGTATGTTGATTAGCGTACTGGGTATGCTTATTAGCATATTGGATATGCTAAATAGCATACTGGGTATGCTAATTAGCATACTGGGAATGCTAATTAGCATACTAGGTATGCTGATTCATGTACTGAGTATGTTGATTAGCATACTAGATATGCTTATTAGCATATTGGATATGCTAATTAGCATACTGGGTATGCTAATTAGCATACTAGGTATGCTAATTAGCATATTGGGTATGCTAATGAGCATACTGGGTATGCTAATTAGCATACTAGGATTGCTAGTAGCTAGCATACAAGGACTGTCTTTTAGTGTACAAGGTGTGCTTATTAGCATACCCACAATGTTAATTAGAATACTGAGTGTGTTGACTGGATATGCTAATTAGCATATCTTGTATACTAATTAGCATACTTGTGCTCGGTGTACATACTAGAGTAAGTTTGTCATAATGGAAAATAGCAAGTAAGCTACCATATCTAGATGCAAACTAGCATATTGGATATGCTAGTTAGCATACTCAACAATTCGAATTAGCATATTGGGCTTGTCAGCATAATGGATTCCAATGTATGCCAGGCCGCACACATAGTCACAGCATATCAAATATTTTCTAGCATACATGACATGCTTATATGAGTCTTAATCCACGTTTTTTGTTGCAGGCCTGTGGCAGTCTCTCCGTGATGTGGGCAGTGTGCATGACACGAAGGGCAAGGGAAAGGCTGTAATGGAGGACCTTTCTCTCAAGGAGAGTGATGAGCTGGATACACGTGAGAACCCTTCGATGGAGAAGGGTGTTGAGCTGGATGTAAGGAGTGAAGGGGTGGATGAGGGCTCCCAGCAGATGCCAAATGAAAGCATGAAAACAACGGAGGAAGGCGGTGATGTGAGCAGGAACTCAGAAGATGAAAAAGAAGATGATTTTTTTGTCATGGCTCCTCGTGTGCCAGCGATGCCTGCTGCAACTGACAAAGCAGAAGCTCCTCAGCAGACAGTGGCTAGTGGCTCAGGGGAAACTTTGAAGAATGACAACATAGAAGATGAGCAAGAAGTTGGTGACAACAGCCCTCTCGAGGGTTTTTTGCGTAAAGCTCAGCTGAAAAAAAAAATTGGCCTTGAAGAGGTACCCAAAGACATTGCAAGCACAGCCTGTGGTTCGGACAAGGCTGAAAGCTCCAAAGGTGAAAAGAAAGCCACCCGCTCAAGAGCTTGCAAAAAATTGTGTTAAGACTTATTGCTCCCTACCCGGTTGTGCCCTTCACTGTATATACTAGACCATTTTGAAACCCAAATGCGTATTGTAACTGACATGCATTTTGTTTTCCAATGAAAATGTATTTTTGTGCAATATAAATCTGAGCAGCAGTTCATTATAATTTTTCTGGTTTTCTTTTTTAACTTGCTCATTTTGTATCACGATTTCCCTGCAGAGGAAGAGAAACAAGCATTAATCATCATGCCTGATGCAACTACGGCCATGCAATGGCAAAAATTACGGAGATGGCGAGTCCACAAAGCTAGGCAGTTAAGGAGACAGAAAATGGAGATTGAAACACACCTTGACCGATATTCACAACTTGCCCGTAGTATTATTGAGCGCCTTAATTATGTGCACCCAAGTGGGCCGGTTATTTTTGCTGAATGGTATCCTCTACCAGACCCAATATGGGTGCCTAAGCGTTTATGTGATGAAAAAAGGGCTCTGGTGTTGGACCTGAAAGGTCTTTTGGTGGCAGTGGTAGAGCCTTGCTTTGGTGAAAATCCCGCGGCATATGCAGATGAAATGCTGAAATACGATGTACTTGATAAGCAGGTGTTCTGTTGCAAGGACATCCATTTTTGTTTGGACTGGTGTCTGCAGTTCTTTAATGTGTTTATATGGAGCACAAGCCTCCATAGTAAAGTCATGAGTATTTGCCGTACTATTTTTAAAGAGCAGGTGCCAAAGATTACTGGGTTTTTTGCTCAAGCACACTGTACAAAGCAATCCTGGCAGATCTAGAGAAAACCTGTGTTTATGAAAGACTTATCCTTGTTCTGGAAACACACTTCGGGGTACAACGCCCAAAACACACTTATAATCGATAATAGCTTCTACAAAGTGTTTCAGAACCCACCACAAACTTGGCTTCTTGCTCCCAGTCTAGAGCATCAGTGTGCTGAGCAGAGGGAAAAGTTCCTTATAGAAACTTTGAAGTCCTGGCTTTTTCTTTGGCTGCAAACGGATGATCAGGAAGCATATGTTGCTGATAATGTGTTTGAGACAGGCTCAGATGAGTTTTCTGATGCAGTCATCATACGTTTGCTTGACATTCAAAAGATGGATTTAGAGGCTAAAGACTGGAAGAAATTCATCGCAAACAGCGGGAAGCTGACCTAGAAGCAGAAAGAGAGAAAGAAAAGCTGGAGAGGGAAAGAAGAGAAAGGGAGCAGCATAGTGCCAACCTAGAAGCAAAGGAGGAAGCAGAGAGAAAGGAGGAAGCAAAGAGAAAGGAGGAAGCAGAGAGAAAAGAAAAGAGGTAGCAGGAAGAAGACAAACAGCGAGAAGGACAGCCCGGTCACTACAAGCGCCCTCCGAGGAGGCCTAAAGGCAGTGACTGTCATTGTAAAATTGAACCCTATGTAAATAATTTGATGCTGGCAATTAATGTAAACAATTTGATAGTTAGCATGCTGAGCATGCTGACACAAAACCAACTTTATAATAAAACTGCATACCCTTACAACAAAGTGGTATATAGAGAATCCAGTGGATACAACTTAAAAGTTGAAGGGCATGCTATTATAGATTGCTTCATAGCTTTCTGGAGTGATTGTGTACACCTGCCTTCTCCTTGGGACGTGCTCCATGGGTATTTTGATACATCGCACCAGATGTGAAAGTAGGTGGACGATAGGTTTCTTGTGGTCTAGCTTGAAGGTGTATGCATCCAATTGCTTGTAATACAGTCCTTGCACAATATATGAGCCTCTGTCAATTACATTGCTCCATTCATCAATGTACCCCTTCTCCACCTTCTCCTTTTCTGCAACACACTTGACCAGATAGAAATCCACATCTTTGGCGTTGGTTAAAGCATTTGGATTTATAGCAAATCTGTCTCCAGAACATAGAGCGCTACTCAACACATCATGATGACCTTCGTATGTGAAGTCATCATAGCCAACGACTTCCTCTGTCAAAAATTCATCTGTTTGCTCAAGTAATGGCTGCAGAATCTGATAATCCCAAGCCTCCACGTGAGCTTTATTGATGCAGCGATTCCACCTTCCGTTCATGCATGCATCACAGAAGCATGCCAACTTTCTTGTTGCAAGGGCAGTTGGATCCTGCGGGTTGTGACCACGAATAGCATGCAAAGAGCGAGTTTTTGCCATAGTGGCACAATTCCACTTAACTTCCCTGTTAACATCTCCCTCTTTAGCATCTCGCCTGGCTCCCTTGAATTGTGAGGCCGCACCATCTGACCACACCCAATGTTGTTTACAAGTGACACCCTCTTGTTGTAGCCAGTCACGGTGTAGCATGAAGCAATGTTGCACAAACAGTGTGTCATGCACCCTATCATTTGATATGAAGAAGTGGATTGTTTTGACTACCTCCCCTGCCTTGCGGTAGTACGTTATGTGTACAAAAAATAGTTACTTGACTAGAGTTCCAATGCATTGACTGAATCTCATTTTGCTCCTTGAAGGCGTAATTTTTAGCAAAGTCAACAACTGAGACAATGACATCATCCGGAAAGTGAAGTATACAATCCTTAAATTGTTGTCCTTGCCATCGTGCCACATAGTTATGAGTGATGAAGAGCTTCAACTTGGTCTGCAACAGTTGAAGAAACTCCCAGCACTGCATTTCTTTATGCAAAAGATCTTTTCTTTTCTTACTGGTTTCCATGCCTGTCTTTTGCTTCTACATACACAAATACTTTCACATTAATACTCTTACCTGGCTTTTCTGTTTCTAAGCAACATAATTCTAACTTCTTTACTCCACATATCTTACAGTCTCCCATCAGTCATTCCCTTCTATGGAAAACTGCATCTGCTGGCTTTGGACAGAGAACGGACTCCCACATCTGTGTGACACCTTTGAACGTGTGATGTGAAGCCAGGCAGCCGCTGCTAATGTTCTTGCCTGTAGCACAGATATTGCATACACAGTTGCAACATGTACCACGCAGCCCAAAAGCACGAGAGCGCATGTGGTTCAGTGCGTCTTTCAAAAAGGTCATCTACACATGGTATTCGCAACAGCATGTGTACCTATCCTTCAGCCTCCTACAAAAGAATGGCTTTAACATCTCACACATCCTCATGCCAATCTTGCAATCTGGATGTTTTTGTTTGAATCTTTGAAAGAGATCAACCTGCAATATCCATATTTGATCAGTATGTTTACTAGGAGAAATAATCCAAACAGGACTATACGCATTGCTACTTAATACATCCACCATAGAAACAAATTGGTGTGTTAAACACTCGGGGGGTTCACTATGTGTAAAACTACCATATCACGTGTGTTCAAGACATGTTTGTAAAACCCCTTATCTGTGAATTTTGTTAAGAATATAATGTACCCTTTTCTTTTAAAATCTGTAAGTTTTTCTCAAATTTGAAAAAATAATGCCTTTATGTATATATATTTCTGTAAGTTTTAAGAACTTTAAATACCCTTCTGTTGAACTCACGTGATAGTTTACATTTTTATTAGGTGACCTCCCCGGGGTTAAACAACACATTGTATGGTCCTAACATGCATGTAACTGGGTATAACATTGTATACTAAGCATGCTAGTTAGCATGCTGAGTATGCTAACTAGAATACTAGCTATGCTAACAAGCACAATTAGTGTGTAGTGTAGCATACGAGGCATACTCATCAGCATGCTAGTTAGCATGCTGAGTTAGCATACTAGCTGTGCTAACTAGCATACTCATCAGCATACTAGTTAGCATACTCATCAGCATGTTAGTTAGCATGCTGAGTATGCTAACTAGCATGCTGAGTATACTAACTAGCATACTAGTTTTGCTAACAAGCAAAATCAGTGTGTAGTTTAGCATACGAGGCATACTCATCAGCATGCTAGTTAGCATGCTGAGTATGCTAACTAGCATGCTGAGTTAGCATACTAGCTGTGCTAACTAGCATACTAGCTAGCATATTAGCTGTGCTAACTAGCATACTCATCAGCATGCTAGTTAGCATGCTGAGTATGCTAACTAGAATATTGGCTGTGCTAACAAGCAAAATCAGTGTGTAGTTTAGCATACGAGGCATACTCATCAGCATGCTAGTTAGCATGCTGAGTATACTCATTAACATGCTAAGTATGCTAACTAGCATGCTGAGTTAGCATCCTAGCTGTGCTAACTAGCATACTCATCAGCATACTAGTTGTGCTAACTAGAATACTCATCAGCATGTTAGATAGCATGCTGAGTATGCTAGTTAGCATAGCTGAATATGATAACTAGCATACTAGCTGTGCTAACAATCATAATCAGTGTGTAATTTAGCATATGAGTCATTGTTAACCACATGAATGTGTACTAAGAAGAATAGAAGGTATGCTAACTAGCATACATATTGTGTTAACCAGTACACTTATTATGTTGAACAGCATAGCCAGCACACTATGAATGCCAACTAGCATAAATCAGCTTACCCGTTATGCTACTTAGCATTCTCAGCTATGCTAACTAGCATTCTAGTTAGCATGCTGAGTATGCTAACTAGCATGCTGAGTATGCTAGTTAGCATAGCTGAATATGCTAACTAGCATACTAGCATAAACCAGCTTACCCGTTATGCTACTTAGCAACTAGCATACTCATCATGCTAGTTAGCTAGCTGAGTATGTTTACTAACATGCTATATTGCTAGTTAGCATAGATGAGTATGCTAACTAGCATACTAGCTGTGCTAACAAGCAAAATCAGTGTGTAGTTTAACATATGAGTC
The DNA here is from genome assembly GCF_014529385.1 of Adiantum capillus-veneris. NCBI lineage: Eukaryota > Viridiplantae > Streptophyta > Polypodiopsida > Polypodiales > Pteridaceae > Adiantum > Adiantum capillus-veneris. Next base: position 13,614,645 of record NC_140952.1, read on the forward strand.
ATGGTTAACCACACAAAGTGTGCTAAGAAGAATAGAAGGTATGCTAACTAGTATACATATTGTGTTAACCAGCACACTTGTTATGTTGAATAGCATAGCTAGCACACTAGCATAAAAGGTGTTAAAGTAGCATACATATTGTGCTAACCAGCGTAGTCCTCAAGATCACTAGGCATGCTAAATAGCAGAAGATTTATGCTGAACACCATACCCACCATACAGGAATGCTAACTAGCATATACCATAAACTAGCTTACCCATTATGCTAGTTAGCATACTACGAAAGGTAGCTAGCATACTCATTGTGTCAAAGAACATTATGAGCATGCTAGCTAGCATAATAGGTATGCTAACTAGCATAAAGGGTGTTATAGTAGCTTACATATTATGCTAGACAGCATACTTATCATGCTAAACAGCATACCCAGCATACTAGGAGTGAGACTATGCTAACTAGCACACATGCTAGGTGGCATACATAGCATAACATATTGTGATAACTAGCATGCTCTATATGCTAGGTAGATTACTAGCATGCTAGAATGCATAAGTTATGGCGCAAGTATGTCATTGATCACCTGAGACTCATCCAGGAGGTGAATAGGGTGTTTTATGTAGCTTTTCCTTCCCACTCTCTTTCGACAAACATTCTTCTTGTTGGGTGAAACACGAGTCTCCTCTATCCAAAATGTGTAGACCAATTCCTTAATTTCATCTGTGATAGGGTTATGACGGTGCTGCTTGTGATATCTAGCCAATGAAAACAGTCAAGCATTGACACCAGACTTCACTTGTCGTGATTTTTCTTTGAACAAGCTGCGACGTTCGACTTTTAGGACCCTGGAGAATTTGGCAATAGGCATGTTTTCCTTTGAATTTATCATCATCTGCAATGCTGCATTCTTCAAAAATATCTCCTCGTTAGAAGCTGTATGCTTGACGATAGCTAGTGTATTGCGGACATTGGAGACAATTGCACTCTACACAGCAGCCTCCTCCTCTAAAGACTGATCACGGATTGCCCGAACAAGCGGATGTTGAGCAACAAGATTCCATATTTCACAATTTGCTTCTTTGTTGAGACCTTCAGTCCTGCTCTTGAAAGCTTTCACAATCTCGAAGGAGATTTTCCTTTTCTCCTCATCGTCGACAGCATGATGTCCTCATTTAGTTGTCATCTGTCGGTGCTCCCGCTGTTTACGCTTTCTTTCTGTCTCATATTTCCTGATAATAGAAAGAGCTGGATGCTGGTAGTTGTGATTCATTTCCTGTAATGGCTCCCTTCTGCCTCCATTTCTAGTGGCAATAATGTTGTCTGCTGGTTTTCCATATTTGCAAGTCTGCTAAGCTTTGACAACTCAACTTCGAGGCAAGAAGCAATGCTAGAGAGAGAGAGAAAGAGAGAGAGAGAGAGAGAGAGAGAGAGAGAGAGAGAGAGAGAGAGAGAGAGAGAGAGAGAGGAGAGGGAGGGAGGGAGGGAGTAGGAACAGGGCAAACTGTAAACTGGTCCGAGAGTGAGACAGAGAGGGAGTCAGTGCCGCACAGAGAGAGAGAGAGAGAGAGAGAGAGAGAGAGAGAGAGAGAGAGAGAGAGAGAGAGAGAGGAGAGTAGGAACAGGGAAAACTGTAAACTGGTCTGAGAGTGAGACAGAGAGGGAGTCTGCACTGCATAGAGAGAGAGAGAGAGAGAGAGAGAGAGAGAGAGAGAGAGAGAGAGAGAGAGAGAGAGAGAGAGAACAGAGGCCACACCCACCACGTCGTCGTAACTGAAAACAGAGGCCACACCCCATATGGGAGGGAACAAATAATATATCTTATGGTTATTAAAATTTCAAACTTCACTTGCTCTTTGGTTTTGAATAGATGCTAACAAGAACCTCTTACTAGCATTGTCCGGGACACCAAAAAGCATGACAAGTTAACATCCTTATACCCAATAGCTAGCCTAACAATTCTTGATCTACTAAAAGCCTATGTTACGGAAGTAGATCGAAGGTGCCAATGGGAGAATTACTTACCCTTAGTGGAGTATGCTTACAATAACACTGTACATACTTCCACGGGAAAATCACCTTTTGAGGTAATTGAGGGAAGATCTAAAATTCCCCTGCTACTTAAGGTACACGGGAATATCTTCGCTGCAGATGAGTATAGCCGAGACCTACAAGAATCTTTCCAAAAGATTAAGGATGCTATCTCTATCTCACAACAAAGGCAAAAGGCTACTGCTGATAAGCACAAAAGAGCCCAAGCCTTTAAAGAAAATGATTGGGTCTTACTTAAATTTCCCAAGGCTCTATTAAGGCACACGACGGGCAAGAATCCTACGGGACACCAAAAGTACTATGATAACTTAGCAAAAAGGTACTATGGTCCTTTCCAAATTCTTAGACCAATCATTGAGATGGCCTATAAATTCAAGTTTCCCAGCCATTGGCTCATACACAACACTTTTCATGTGAGCCTACTAAAGCCTTAGAAAGAAGAGCCACCTGAAGAACCAATTATTGAAGACCCATCGGAGATTGCGGACCAAGAAGAGGTGCTGCAACCCAAGTCCATTCTCTGACATGAAGACAAGGTATTAAGAGGCGGTAAAATTATTCGACGGTATCTTATTAAGTTTAAAAATTATCCTTTTGAAGATGCTAGATGGATGCAAGGCATACAACTAAAGGATAACCTAAACCTTGTCAATGCTTACAATGCTTCCCTAGAGTAAGAAAATGTACAAATGTTTAAAATGAACAAAGTTTTTGTCTTATAAGACTCTCTTTTTCTTTATTGTGCACAAATGTGAAGTAGTATGCATGCTTAGAATCAAGTTTGCGGAGATGAAGTTTCCCAAACACCAAGTAGAGCTTATCACTCTACTATGGAAGATTGATAGGACTAATGTGCAGACATGCTTGCGGCAACTTAGGCTCTCAAGCACCAAATGGATTAGTCATCCATTCTGGAATGATGTCGTAGGGTAAGATAGAGATCCTCTACCCGCTAAAAAAAGGACTAATGAATAGGCTTTATCTTCTCTACTCCATAGTCAAGGACGACTATGATTTCAAGAAAGTGGTAATTTCATAATAACTAATATCTAATTCTCCTAAATGATTTTATCATGTTTAACTGATCATTTAATATGGGGAAGTGCCAAGGAAGAAAAAGCTAGAATATTGGTTAAGCTGGCGAACCGGGATCCAAAGGGGGGGCCAGCTGCAAAAGAGCAATGTGCAACAATGGGCTTTAAAGACCCTAAGGTTCAACCCATTAAGACTTCCAAAATGCTAGGGTTCTAGAATTCAAAGGTTGTGTCCAATGGTCAAGCTTAGTAAAATTGGATGCTTTGTGAGTGTGCCAAAAAAGTCTTCAAGGCTCTTACATAGGAGGGGGCGAGCCCTGTAAGTAGGGGATGAGAGAGGAACACACACACACACACACACACACACACACACACACACACACACACACACACACACACACACACACACACACACACACACACACACACACACACACACACACACACACAGGATCCCTTTACACAAAGGGAATGAGGGACACATGTCAGCTTCCTAGCCTAGATGCCCACAAGGTGCACACAAATCCTATTGGATGGCCATAGAGGTGGACCGATGAGAATTAGGCTAGAGTAAATTTAGTTTAATTTATTTAAAAACACTTAATAAAATAACCAATAAGAATTAAGCTCTCTAGAAGACTATCGGACAGTCTCCCAAGGGGTCCAATAAGCATTCAACAGCCCAATGGCTTGCCTGCTTCCTATTGGCTAGAAGACAAAGAAGTCCAATGAGAGTTTAGTTGCATTATTTAATTACCTTAGGCTCTCACAAAAGGGGAAAGGGGGACACATGTCACAAGACTATCACTTATGCTTCTTAAATTCTATTGGCTAAGCCTGGAAAGGTCCAATGGGAAGCCATCCAGAGGAATTAGCAAGAGGGGTCAACCAAGAGAGAGAGGGGGCTGATTTTTCAAAGGAATTATCACTTAGACACTCACACTAGCTCATGTGTGAAGCCAGAATATTCTTTCTCTCCTTCTCAAGATTCAATGGAAAGCTCATCATCTATTCCAAGCTTGTGATATGGGAGGCCTACACCAACAATTGTTGGCTTTGTGATGCAAATCCAACCAAGATCCAAGCTTCAATGCATGCTCATCTCCTCTACCATGCTAATTACTAAGCTATGCTATGCTAACATGAGTGATTATATGAGGATATATACATCTTTCTTGTAAGACTACTCCTTCTTCCTCTCAATCTACTCTCATACCCCGCTGGCTCTCACCATCTTTGAAGGTGTGTGAGGGAATTGATGTTGTGTTTTATAAGTGTTTGCTTAGTGCTTGAATCTTCCATTGCACTAGCTAGTTATTGAAGGAACACAAATAATTGTAATGTAAAATGTTTCCTTGATGGGGGAAACCTATAATACAAAGCCTTTTGGAGGGGGGACCTGGATCCATGTAAATCATGTCCTCAACTATTGTCAATAGCGTAATTTCTCTCTCTTTTGAAGTATTTTTCATGCCTATCTAGCTAGGTTTTATGCTTTTTGTTGCTCTCTCCACCCAAGCACTCTTGTTTTGCTCATTAGGAACCTATTCTAATGAAATGCTCACTATGTTCATGTTATTTTCCGCTACACTCAAGTTACTAGGCCATTAAATGTTACATGCATGTACACGCACACACACACACACACACACGCGCGTGCACACACACACACACGCACACACGCACACACACACACACACACACACACACACACACACACACACACACGGCTAGTTATAGCGTGGGGCTATTTGCTTGGTATTATTAGCTGGGGATTGTTAGCTTGGGGAACCTTTGGTGAATCACTGGCTTGATTTCACTTGGTGATTATTTCCTTGGTATTATTAGCTGGGGACTGTTAGCTTGGGGAACCTTTGGTGAATCACTAGCTTGAATTCACTTGGTGATTTTTGAAAGAAGTATCATTAGGTGGTACCCTAATGGTACCTAACCCACACACACATATGGTAATGGTAATGATAATGGTACTAGTAATGTACTGATACTAGTGCTACTGGTGTACTGGTACTAGAAGTAGTAATGGTACTTGTGCTACTTGTGTTCTGGTATTGGTACTGGTACTATATTATAATGGAATGTTATTGGTGCTACTTATGTACTGGTACTATACCGATGCTAATACTTGTACTGTATCGTACTGAATTGGTACTGCTGCTACTTGTGTTCAGGTACTGATACTAGTAATGATACTATCTGTGTAATATACTATACTGGACTATGTTACTGGCAACCCATTGTGTATAGCACCTGGATAGGGCAGGTACACACACACACACACACACACACACACAAAGTACTGATACTGGTATTGGTACTGGTACTACTACTACTGGTATTGATACTGCTATACTGCTATACTAGTACTACAAGTACTCGTGTTTTACTGGTACTTATTGGTACTACTAGACTATACTGATACTGATTCTGGCAGTATACAATAATGGTACTGATACTGCTATACTGTTATACTAGATTGGTAATACTAGAGTTGTCCTGGTACTTTATATATTGGTACTAGTACTAGGTACTTACTGGTACTATTGGACTATATTGGTACTGGTATTGGTACACACACACACACACATACACACACACACATGGCTGGTTATAGCATGTTGCTATTTCCCTTGTATATTTTTGCTGGGAGACTGTTGACCTGGGGTACCTTTAGTGAATAACTCGCTTAAATTCACTACGTAATTTTTGTAAGGTAGTACCTTAATGGTACCTAACCCTTACGTACTAAGGGGATTATGGGCCCGCTACTCGACTCTCTAAATGATGTCATCTTCTGCTTAATAGCGAGGTGGCTCCCTCCTGAGACAGGTATGTGATACTGCACTCCAAAGTGCTCTCTCTCTCTCTCTCTCTCTCTCTCTCTCTCTCTCTCTCTCTCTCTCTCTCTCTCTCTCTCTCTATACATGGCGGTGTTGCTACACCATCCCCCTCTTGAAGCCAGGCCCACCATATGGCTAAGAAGGAAGGTGACCACTTGCAAGCCGTATAAAAAGGTGAGCTTTACATGCTCACTTAGCATTGGTGGTGTGTGTATTTGCGAGAAGTGTCGGTACATTAGGACTTTGAGGATTTTACCTGCAAAGGGGTAGTGGTAAGTGTCATATCTATGGCAAAGGCAAGGATAAGCAGGCTATCATGGAGTTGCTGCTCCAACTCATTCTCAAGTGACTTTTGGCTTTGAAATGGACCTCTGTCCAAATTGTTTGATGGTTGTGAGTATTCCTCATTCATATGCCAGTAGAGGCACTTGAATAGCTTCTTCTGCTGAACTTTATCTCATGAGAGCTTGTAAAGCACAAGGGGCTTCATATGGTTTTTCCCCTTGTAAATGATTTCATCCCTAAATATTTGATTAGCTTGACCTTTCTTATTATTTTTCTTTGCAGGCAATCTAGTTGGGTGACATCTATAACATGTGGGATACCCATGCATCACCTGCATACGGTACCAATGCTAACTAAATGTTGTGTTGTTTCTATGGGTGCAGGTGAGGGTTACCTTCTCAACTATGGTTTTCAAAGTTTCTTGGCTTGAAGATGGTGGACTATTATATCTTCTGGTCCTTGATTTCAGCATTTGTCTATAAAGACTGCTCTATACTATGAATGGCAATTATACAACCTTTTAATTGACATAGTTTCTAGAGTCTTTTGTAATTTTAAAGGATTCTTTGGTGTATATGTTATATTGTTATTGGAACACACACACACACACACACACACACACACACACACAAACAGATAGAGGCAAATCCTTCCTTTTCTTCTTCTTCTTTACTATTGCAAGAGAAGATGTCTACAATGCATAAAAGAGATAGTACAACATAAGGGGACACTAGTACAACAATCTAGTGTGAACCTCTAGTGAATGCGTAGTAACCATCACTATAGTAGGTAGATCAAGTCAATGTAGTCTGGATGTAGTATCACTAACAAAGATATGCATATCCACCAAGGCATGCAAGTGATGATGATAGTCATCCAAGAGTAGCACATCTTGAGCTTGACATGCTGTTGTTCTACTTCTATTGTTGGGTGGGCATGTCCTTTTCCTGATCCATTATTAGCTATAGTGTATGCACCACCTCTCTTAGCCCTAATAGCCTATGAGGCACATTATCTGACGTGATACCGTGTGTGGCACTATGCTAGGAATAATGTCTCATATATTTCTACTACCACCTTACATATGTCATCATTGCTTATGTCACCATATAGCTCTTCTATATAAGAGCACCATTTGTACATTCAAAAACCCTAATATATAGTCATTGATCAATAAAGACGAGATTATTACCCTGTGGTCCTGATCTCCATGCACCTCTAGACCGAGGTGTGCGGGGATCGAGCATGGCTAGAGAATATGGGGTTGTCATGTATGGTCATGTAGTTAGTGGTGTGTACTTATAACAAGAGTGATTTATTTATTTGTTGCATCATTGGTCGATAAAGTATGGACGATTGGATAGCGTGTCCTTGTGGGTAATGCAAGGATCAGATCTTTCAAAAACAAAAAAAATCTGCGATCCTCACATACGCAATAATGGTCTCTTTTCCATAGAGCAACTACAAGACCTGCATTAATGCTCTCATGATCCGAAGGTAGTACATCAACCTCTGCCATCGACTGATTCCAACTGTCGGATGCATGTCTAACCTCACCATCCTATCTTATTGCAGTGTTAGCGAGAACAACGATTAAATTGTCAATCCATGGGACGAAGCTGACTCGACTAGTGCATAGAGGCTACAAAAGGTTGTCAATCTCTTGGAAAACAACTAACAACTTTCATCTAACTCAAGATATACTCAAGTGACTGAAATCACCAAAAGCCAATCGTTCATCGGTAAACAAATCACATCCGTTATAGCATCAAATGACATCAAAACGTAATGAAACTTTTAGGACATCTTTATAAGACCTAAGCACACATGCTTAATGGTCTCAAATCCCACTTTAGCTCAAGTTCCAAAATCATAATTATTAACAGTACTTGATTTTTGACCTAGTCGTTTTTGACCCAGAATGCATCTAAATTCTTAGCAATGATGCCCCAATACCCCGCCTATGCTTAGTTTCTGATTTGAACGTGTAAATTCCTAGTTATGATAAAATTAGGCTGCGGGTCGACGATGCCAAAAACTACAAAATACTGTGATGTGCTTACGTCAATGCGTAGAGCTCTTACCTGCGGTTGCAATGCAACAAACGCGACTACAATGTGACTACCGGGGAGGGAATAGGAAGCACGAGAAGGAGAGGAGTGAGTGCCGTTAGCTCACGCTGTGTATGTCATTATCCAAAACTTAATTAAAACTTTACAAAGTTGGCTTTTATACCTTAGCCAAGGTCTAAAATGTGTAATGTCCGACGCCTAAGACCTTTGAGGCTCCACACTTATTGTATCTGCAGCTTAGGTACACTAAGTAACCTATACTTTACATCTTGAAACTATTATTGAGCCCGTAACATGTTATAATTGTCACAATGGCTAAATAAATCGGGAAATTACAATACATGGCCATTTTGGAAAAATGTGACGTTGTTAGCATGAAAACGACAAGAAAAACAAGCGCCTCTATTGCTCTGCACGAGTCACACCGTTGGAAAGAAACCCTATATGACGGTAGAAAACACCAAAGTCGAACACCTATGAAGATGGGTGAGAAACAGCTCTAACTCAAACCATGGATAAAATTTCAAAAAACCAAGACCATAAAGAAAAATCTTGTGTCGTCAGGATCGCCATAGAGCATCCATATGCTTGATTCTGATAAGCGACGAGAGAGTTACAAGCTTTTGAAGATGGAAGGTCTCTCAAAAGCTCCAAAAAACAAGTCTCTGTAAGCCAAAAACGATGTGTAGGAAAATGCAGCTAAAATAATGGGGGCATTTTCCACTTTATTGAAGTGGAGTCTTCTTCCTTTTCTCAGCCGACATCTTTCTCTTTCATTTCCCCTTTTAATTGGTCCATTTTTGGCCTTTTTTGGGAAAGGAAAGATCCATGTCGATGATTTTGACGAAGAGGGAGGTGGGGAAAGTATCCAGGGGACCCAAATTGAAGTCCAGGTGCCTAGTTAGGCTGGTGGGAACTCAACATGGTGCCCCTAGCTAGCCAAAATGCCCACGAGCCCTCTTTGCAAGGCCTTGAGTGCATTCCTTCACCATTTGATACACCATAGACTAGTCCTCTTTCAGTATATATATCCTCCACTTTCTCCTCAACCCCCCACATGTGGGTTTAGTCCATTGCCACATGGCATGCTCTCCCCTACTTCCCTAACTTCCCCATGTCCAAACCTGGAATTTCTGTTTTGCCCCCAAACTGAGCCATTTTCTCGGAGGCGTAGCGGGTGACTCCGACCACCAAATATAGCGCCGTAAAGCATGGCTTGGAGCTTATTACCCCAGCTAACTCCAAAAATTTCTAAACATTCCATTTCTAAAAAAAGAACCATCAAGTCTGCCCACTTGCCGTCTTCCCACGTACATCCGCCGTCACTTTTTAAGTGAAAAACCATCCACTTCGAGTGCATGTAACTCATGATGTCGGAGTCCGATTTGCAAGATATTAAGCACGGCTAGGAATGCATATTAAAAACTATTTTTTGAAATCTCGACCAACCCAAAACTCAACCAACAGCTTGACCAAAACCAAGTCTTTGTACAAGGTTTTTTACAAGGACACTTTCAAAGTTGGAAGCACTATGTACATATATATACGTGAGGGTGGTCAGCAAGTTTTTTTGGAATCATTTATGGCCTTTGTACTCATCTTGAAAATGCTTGACTTAATTTTCAACCTCCCCTAGCCTGCTTGATCATTCATGATAGGCAGAGGTCCCTAGGTGAACAATTGCTGCAACTCGTCCCCAAAAACCTTATCCACATTTTGTGACGCATTCACACTCTTTGTTTCCATTGATAGCATCTCATCTGTCACAATAGTCATCAACCGTGCTGAATACTTATTAAGTCTATAACCATTAACACGGTAGCTATGTAGTGTACCATCGAAATCAGCCAGCTGATATGTCCCATTATCAAACTTGTTTCAACAGTAAAAGGAATCTCCCACTTGATTTGAAACTTCTTTTGGAAAGTGTGGTCCAATTTACTATTGTATCGCAAAAAAAGATCTCTTTTCTCAATTCCCTTATCTTTCATGCATTCATTGGCTCTTTTCTGGGCCTTTTTACATGTTTCTTGATAGTAATCAAAGGCCAAAATCCTGTCTAGCTGCAGATATTGTAAATCCAACAACCTTTGTTGCCAAGCATCTTGTTGCTCTTCATCTTGCAATGACAAAACCTTGAGTGCAGGGATTTCCACTTCAATAGGTATCAAGACTTCTTTGCCATAAACCAAGTGATATGATGAGAATCCCGTGCTAGTTTTTATTGCCGTTATATATGCCCATAACACACGAGGCAGCTCTAAATCCCAAGTCTTCCCATGTGTCTGATTCATTTTTGTCAAAATATTCACTAACTCCCCATTGAATCTCTCATTAAGACCATTGCATTGTGGGTAATAAGGAGAACTGTACCTATGTTGTATATTAAGCTTTCCACAAAGGAAATCAAACAACTCTCCTCTAAATCCTGGTCCCCGATCAAAAAGTAGTTCCAAAGGCACACCAAACTTGCAACATATATTTTCGTACACAAACTTCCCCATTTCTTTACTGGTAATCTGTTTGACAGCCTTAGCTTCCACCCATCGTGACAAATGATCCACTGTTGTCAGAATGTAAACATTTCTTTTACCAGTCATGGGTAAGGGTCCAATAACATCAAGACCCCATTTTTCAAATACATCAAAAGCTAAAACCGTCTTTCGCAATTCAGGCTTCAAAATTCTCTTCCCCATCTTTTGGCAAGACAAACAAGACTTGCACCAATGGTTCACATCCCGTTGGACACTCGGCCACACGTAGCCTTCTTGTAAAATCTTATGTAGCATAATTTTCATGGCAAAATGTCCTCCACAGGATCCTTCATGGTTCTCTTCCAAAATCTTATAGATTTCTTCTTTCCAGGGCACACGTCGTAATATCAAATCACTTCCTTTCATGTAAAGCACATCATCAAGAATTTTGTACTTTTTGACTCTTCTCATAAAAGCATACTTTTTGGATGATGGAAAATCTTCAGGTAAAACACCTGTAAGCAGAAAATCCGCTTCCTTTGATAGCACTTCTCTTCCATGATACAGAGGGGCATCAGCCTTCAACACAAACACACAAGTGATCATTTCTTGGGTAGCATCATGGGCTTCTTCATTCTGAGACCTCTCAATATGCTGTAAACTCCATGCCTCAAACTTTTTAAGCAAAGATTTCACTTTGAAACACAAATTTTCCAACTTAGAGTTCTTATTCTTCCACACCCCCAATACCTGCTTCACAACCAACAAGGCATCTCCTTTGACTTGCAGGTGTTTAATTCCCAACTGTAAGCAAATGTGCAGACCGCCCTCAAGGGCCATGTACTCTGCTTCATTATTACTTTTCGCATCAAGCTTTAACTCTTGTTTCCTCACAAGATTTCCTTGCGCATCATAGACAACAATCCCTCCAGAAGCAGCTTCATGACTTCTTCGATAAGAGCCATCAAAATATAACAGTGAAGCATTGGATATAGCCAGAGTTTCAACCTTCTTCCTTAACAAAAACAGGAGTCTCTTTGTAAGTGAGTAAATTTGCCAGGGTAGCCCAAGTACTCTCTTCCACCAAAAAGTGAATTGCAATTCGTGGAGTTCTATAACCCATTTCAGCACTGTCTTTGATATATTTAAGTTATTAAACAAGTGAGGCAACAATGAATAGCTGGTGAGAAAAGTGAACGACTTTTGCAATAGGTAATGCCTGAATCGTCTGCAAGCATAGACCATACTAATCATCACCAACTCAATCTTTGAGTACTCTCTTTCATGAGGGGTTTTAACCCGGCTAGCATAATAAACATGCTTCATATACTTGAACTCCCTCCCTCTTTGCAATAGCATAGCGCCAATGGCATCATCTCCAACTGATGGGTTAACATAAAATTCTTTCTCCTAGTCAGGAGCTTGCATAATAGGCAATGTGCTCATAACTTCTTTGACCTTATCGAAAACTTGTTCACAGTCTTGTGTCCACTCCAATGGATCATTTTTAACCACTTGCTGCAGTGGGTACAGTAACTGTGATGCCAAAGGTATGAATCAAGACAGATATTTAACCTTTTGAATGAAAGTAGCCAATTATCTCGTATCCTTTGGGGATGACAGCAATAATAAGGCTTCCACTTTCTCTGGATCTGCCTCAATCCCATTTCCCGAAATCACATTTCCAAGAAGCTTCACCTTTGGCTACGCCAAATGACATTTTTTGGGGTTTAACTGACCCCCGCATTCATAATACCTTGCAAACCTCATTTCAAGCTTCTGAACATTCTCTTTCCTTGAACTGTATACACAGAAATCATCTATGAATCCTTTGACAAACTTCCCAAGAAATGGGGCAAGGACCCAATCTACTTTTCTTTCAAAGGCCCCTGGCCCATTTGTTAACCCGAAAGGAAGGCAACAAAAGCATAAACAACCCCATGGCGTGATAAAAGTAGTCTTTTTCCTATCTTCAGGAGCAAGGATAAGCTGAAAGTATCCTGAATACCCATCACAGACTCTGTATCTCTCAAAACCAGCCACTGCATCTAGCAATTGATCAATAAAAGGCAAAGGGTAAGGATCTTTCTTGGTCACCACATTTAGTGGCTTGTAATCAACACATACTCTCCAACACCCATCCTTCTTTGGTGTGACTACTACAGGGCTTACCCATTCAGCATTATCCACTGACACCCTGCATTCAAAAGCTTATCCACTTCTTCCTTTAAGGCATTCATCTGCTCCTTGCCCATCCTCCTTAACTTCTATGTGATTGGTTTTGTGCCTTCAACTAGCTCGATCTTCACAAGATCCCCAAAAGAATCCCTTATTTCCTGATATTAGGTCATAAAAAGATTTGGAAACCTATCCAACATTGCTAAGTACTCCTTTCTTTCTCCTTGTGTCAAATCAGTACTCAACATATTTTGAATCAACTCTTTCTTCATTGGCAGTTCCTGTTTAGGTTGCATCAACTCTTCAAGTTGCTCTAAACGGCTTGAAGCATTTATATTCCCTGATAATTGTAGCACTTCACTAACTTCTCTCCGTTCCTCGTCCAACAACAAGAATGACACTTCACCTTCATCACTGGAACTTGAAGTAGTGCTACTTTCTGAGTCTTTAGAACTATCATCATTGGTAGTTTCGGACTCATCATTCTCACTCACATCTTCAAGTGCCATAGGTTTTTTGGTAGTCATATCAAACACCCTCTTTTCACCCTCCTTGCCATGCACACCAATTGTGCCCTTGCCCCAATCTTGTACAACACCAACAGCTCTTAACCAAGGTCGTCCCAATATGAGAGGAAAAGCTCCCAAACCTGTCGGCATAACGTGAAAGTTCACCATAACTTTCACATTAAAAACATCAATCTCCAAACCTTTGACTAGTCCCAAACACTTAACTTTGGCATGGTTTGCTAGTCAATCCTGAACCCAGAGCTTTCGGACATGATCAAGCCAAGTCTCTCAACACATGACTGTGTGATCACACAAACTTGCGCACCTCCATCAATGTAGGCCTCTCCGATGCCTACACCTTTGTGCCAAGCGTTCACCACATGACATATGTGGGGTAACTCCTCCAGAGACAACACTCTGACATGACCATGCTTTGGCTCTTTTTCAATAGGATTCACTAACGACTTCCACTGCCTCTTAAATTTGGGTACCATGTTCATCAACTGTGCAAAAGTACAATTTACTTTCCTCCCAATCAGATCCTCCTCGAGACTACAAGCTGTTTGCCTTCTCCCAATGGAAAATCTGTTGGAATTAGGGTTGCAAAGAAACACACACAGCTTGGAGAAGACGAAGGAAGCTCAAGGCACACAATAACACTACATCCCGAGAAACCAGAATACGTTTTGTTTGCGGATGATACAACCTGTAACCTTTGCTTTCAGCACTATAACCAACAAAAATACATTTGACAGCCTTATCATCCAATTTTCTGCGCTGCACTTGTGGCACCAAAGCATATGCCAAACAGCCAAAAACACGCATGTGCTCAATAGAAGGTTTTCTATCATGCCATGCTTCATATGGAGTAATAGACTGCAAAGCTTTCGTAGGACACCTATTAAGTACATAAGTGGCACACATAATGGCCTCAAGCCAAAAAGAATGCGGCAAAGCTTGACTTTTGACCATACATCGTGCCATTTCCGTCAGTGACCTGTTTTTCCTCTCAGCAACACCATTTTGCTGAGGTGTATAAGGCACTTTACATTGGTGTTTTATCCCACGACTAGCCAGAAATGCATTAAATTCATGAGACATGTACTCCCCCCCTCGATCGGAACGGAGGGTGCCCATAGTACATTTCGAGACATTTTCAGCCATAGCCAGAAATTGTTTGAAGCACATAAAAACTTTGAACTTCGCTTTAAGCGGAAATACCCATGCATGCCTGGAGTAATCATCAATGAAAGTCACGAAGTACAGGTAATTGCCCAAGGACGGAGTTTGCATGGGCCCACAAACATCACTATGCACAAGCTGCAACCTGCATGTGGCCCGAGCTGAACCATCCTTTGGAAATTTAGAACGCTGCATCTTACCCAAAATACAACCTTCACAAACATGTTTGATAGGTGCTTCAAGAGGCGGTAAAGAAGCAACCATATCAGATTTCTGCAAACGCAGCAAACTGGCAAAATTCAGATGACCAAAACGTGCATGCCAAAGTTTTGCATCTGAAATAGCCCTTGAATCTGCAACAGCATTTGCAAAATTTTGTCCACACTTGTCATACAAAGTGAGCTTATACAGCCCACGGCACAAAAGGCCAGATGCAACAATTTCATCACCAAAACTGAGATCATGAACTGTACATCTGTCATCCACAAATTTGACTACAAGTCCAAGTCTAGCAAGTGCGGATACAGACAAGAGATTCTTCTTGATCCCAGGTACATAAAGTGCATCAACAAGTGTGAAGGAACTGCCATTAGCAGCAGTGAGCACAATCTTTCCAACTCCCTGAACTAGATAAGAGGCGTTGTTGGCACAAGTGACTGAATTCCCATGAGGGACAGACTCAAGAGAGGTAAACAATTCACGATGTGAGGTAATGTGCTTTGTAGCACCACTGTCGAAATACCACACATGTGCATCTGCAGCAACAACTGACAAGCATGCATCATGGACAGCAGGATTGTAAGTGCACTCTGCGCTAAAAGCCCATTCTGCATCAACATCAGCAACACAGTCTCCTTTCACAGAAGACTCAACAATGGCTGCATTTGTAGTAGAACCAGCATTTGCAGTGGAACCACCCTCTTTCTTCTTAGCCTCTTTGGCCTTCAACTTAGGACACGACTTGATCAAGTGCTCATTGGCTTTACAATAATGGCAACGCATCTTCTTTTTTCCCTTATCACCAGAATTTCCAGACGAATTGCTTCCAGCAGAAGCATTAGGAACATAATTTTTGCCACTCGCAGCAGAACCATAAGAAGTGGCTACATTACTGTTACCACCCTTTCTTTGAGAAGCAATAAAAGCCTGTTCAACTGTACGCTGCCTAGTCCTGTTTTTTCTGGAAAGTGACTCTTACAACAACAATGTGCATAATGCATCAAACTTGACAACTTCAGGATTTCCTTGGGTCATCAGTCTCCAAGTACTAGCAAAAGTCTGGTAGGAATCTGGTAAGGCATCAAGAACAGTCTGCACAAGGGAACTGTCTGAAATGACTTCACCTGCAGAAATAAGCTGCTCATTGATATCCTTGACACTAGCAAGGAAAGTGTCCATATCATCTTCCTCATGCATAATCTTCGACTCCAGCTCTTTACGCAGCAAAGCAATTTTAGCCTCATTGCGGCTTGCATAAAGACCTGCTAAAATATCCCAAGCCTGTTTTGCTTATTTTGCTGAACGGATGTGAGGAACAATGGTGCGCTTCACAGACAACGCAATCAATGCATGAGCCTGTGCATCCTTAACATTCCAACGAGCTTGTTCTGCCGTAGGCAAAACAACTCTAACAGCTGCAATCCTTGCAGCAAGACGTGCAACATCCTCAACATCGCCTACATCCTCAGAACCAGGACGTACATCAATGCCCTGCACAATGTTCCAGACACCTTTTGACACAAGAACAGGTTGCATCATATAAGCCCTCATAGGGTAGTTGTCCCCATCCAACCTATCCTCAGCAGCAAACATCTTGAACACATCTGTGTTGTTGTTGTCAGCCATGGTAAATGCTGCACCTGATGTGAAAACTGCCCAAAAATAGGAGAAATGGAGCGGGAACAACCTGTGCTATATAGCACAAACCGTAGAAGACTATAAGGCACCTGTTATGCAGAAAACGGCACTGACAGAAATTCTGCACAAAATGACAAAATAGCCTGTGCAATACTGCCTGTAGTGGAAACGGAGGCCGAAATGAGCCCAAATCAAAATTCTAAGCAGACCAAGCTCTTGTGCAATGGAAAGATAGATAGCCCTAGAGTGATGGGCGTATATACAATGCACGGGGGAAAAAACCTCCTAAAGAGGGAAAAAATGTCCCGGCGGTCCTAGTGTGTTCACACACATCACTACCACATGTATATGGTAACAAAATCTGACCTTCTTCTTGGTCTTTTCATATTCACCCTCTTTCTCCTTCCCTTTCTTCTTGCTAGGGCCAACACCATTTGGTGTCCTTTCCCGCTTCCCCAATGGCATCATATTTGCCTCTTTATTCTCAACTTGCACAATACCCACGTGACCACCTGATGTTGAAGCTTGATTCTCATGTTTAGCACCACGATCCTCTCGTATATCCAAGGCATAATCATTAGACTTGTCACAAGCCTACTGGGGAAGTGGGTACATATCACCTCCCATCCTCTTTGGCCTTGTACAATGAGTGCTGATATTTCCCAGTTCACCACAATTATAACAAGTGGGGATAAACCTTCTTCCTGGCTGAGGAGCACCTTGTCCACAACCCGCATTGGCACTAGGTTGAGCTTCATATGGCTGGGCCACCCCTCTACCACCGCCACGACCACGACCACCTCCAAGGACATTGATCCGTAACTCCTGCATCATGGTCATCATGTCTTGCATATTACGCTGCAATTGCTAAGTGTCTTCCGCCCTTCGCATAGGTTGAACTCCAGCCTCTACTTGGCTCTCCTCATTTTGGCCACCATTAACCTGTCCATGGACCACTCTCCCATACTCGTTAAGTCTTTGAGCTTTCCAATCTTTCCCCCTGGCAATTACAACTGCTTCTTCAAAAGGGGTAGGCCACTTCAACTCAACTTTAAACTTCAAACTCTCCTTCAAGGTTGCCACAAAACGGTCCTTTTTTAACATGGCGGGAGGGGTTTCATTTCCCAATGCTCGGGCCCATTTATCCCAAAGGCAGGTAAAATGCATGAAAAAATCATCCACAGTCTGATTAGCCCTCTGAGTGTAGCCCAAAATCTCATGCCAAACTTTATCAGGTTCTTCAACATTCCTGTATTGTGCCAAAAATGCCAACTTCACATGTTTATAGTCCAGCACAATCCCTAGCGTTTGTGCCTGTGCCGCCTCTCCATAATTTTGTAGCCAAGCCTTTGCTTCATCCTGTAAAGTGTATTTCAGCAGCCGTAACAGTATAACCAGATCCTGTATGCCCCAAAGCAAGCAAGTAACTTCCAATTTCTCAATAAAAGTGTGCGCATTTTCACTAGGCAATCCATGAAACTTAGGAAACTTGTCTGCCATGTTTGATTGCCACACAAACACTTACATGTGACGTCGAAACTGCAAGGGATGTCGATGGATCACTCCAATACCTAATGCACCTCACACTGGGTAACCCGACCCCCAGTGCTTGGCTTCAAACAACCTCATGACCCTCACAAAGGCTGCAATCCAAATTAAACGACCGCCTCAAATACTGTCCACAAATAGCACATACATAGGCGGTTGTCCATAAGGACCCACATCCCCTTTACATTCTCTGCTTGCATAGTGGACAAATTTTGCAAAGATTGGAGCACATGAGGATTTTTCCTCCGTGGGGGCACCAAAACGTTGTTAGCATGCAAACAACAAGAAAAACAAGCACCCCTATAGCTCTGCACGAGTCACACCGTTGGAAAGAAACCCTGTATGACGGTAGAAAACACCAAAGTCGAACACCTGTGAAGATGAGCGAGAAACAACTCTAACTCAAACCATGGCTAAAATTTTAGAAAATAGAGACCATAAAGACGAATCTTGTGTTGTGAGGATCTCCGTAGAGCATCCATATGCTTGATTCTGATAACCGATGAGAGAGTTAAAAGCTTTTGAAGATGGAAGGTCTCTCAAAAGCTCCAAAAAACAAGTCTCTCTAAGCCAAAAAGGATGTGCAGGAAAATGCAGCTAAAATAATGGGGGCATTTTCCACTTTATTGAAGTGGAGTCTTCTTCCTTTTCTCAGCTGTCATCTTTCTCTTTCATTTCCCCTTTTAATTGGTCCATTTTTGGCCTTTTTTGGGAAAGGAAAGCTCCATGTCGGTGATTTTGACCAAGAGGGAGGTGGGGAAAGTGTCCAAGGGACCAAAATTGAAGTCTAGGCGCCTGGCCAGGCTGGTGGGAACTCAACATGGCGCCCCTAGTTCCCCAAATGCCCACGAGCCCTCCTTTCAAGGCCTTGAGTGCATTCCTTCACCATTTGATACACCATAGACTAGTCCTCTTTCAGTATATATATCCTCCACTTTCCCCTCAACCCCCCACATTTGGGTTTAGTCCATTGCCACATGGCATGCTCTCCGCAACTTCCCCAACTTCCCCATGTCCAAACCTGAAATTTCTGTTTTTCCCCCAAACTGAGCCATTTTCTCGGAGGCGTAGCGGGTGACCCCGACCACCAAATATAGCGCCGGAAAGCATGGCTTGGAGCTTATTACCCTGGCTAACTCCAGAAATTTCTAAATATGCCATTGCTTAAAAAAAAACCATCAAGTCGGCCCACTTGCCGTCTTTCCACGTACATCCGCCGTCACTTTTTAAGTGAAAAACCATCCACTTCGAGTGTATGTAACTCATGATGTCGGAGTCCGATTTGCAAGCTATTAATCACGGCTAGGAATGCTCATTAAAAACTATTTTTTGAAAGCTCGACCAACCCAAAACTCAACCAACAGCTTGAACAAAACCAAGCCTTTTTACAGGGTTTTTACACGGACACTTTCAAAGCTGGAAGCACTATGTACATATATATACATGAGGGTGGTCAGCAAGTTTTTTTGGCATCATTTATGGCCTTTGTACTCATCCAAAAAATGCCTAACAACGTTACCTGAAATTTTACCCGCTCTTCATGATTTTGGATGCTAAGGGTAACAACCATTTATTTTTGACCTGTATGCAAACCTAGCATTGTTTTGCTATCATGTTGCATGGAGTAATCTCTAGAACAGATTTTTGGGTTCACTCGGGTAATGTCCTTGAGTTCTTGAGAGAATGGGCTATAATAGATTCTTTCCTCTAAAATGAACCATTCTTTCTGATCTATCACTAGACGCACTTCTATGAGCTGGTATGTGGGCCGTTCAAACACTGGTTGATCCTTTTTGTACAGTTGCCCTTTTTGGTCTACATAGTGTGCATATGAATTATGTGTGCCATACAAAGCTAATATCAGTTTGTTTGATGTGTCCCTTAGACTCATGAATGATTGCACACTTGTGGCGATGGATGCAGAATCATTTGCAAACCTAACAGTCTTTTCACTCTTTTGTGATATCTCGACACCTTTACTAATTTCATGCAAGGATTTGTTGTTCAAAGAATCAATTTTAAGCTTTTCAGGTGTCTGTGTATCTTTATGCGGATTTTGAACTTGTAGTGTTTTGAATTGTGCTTCTAATGGTAATGCAAAATCATCTGATTGCATTAAAAGTGACGAGTTAAATGCACTTACATCGAGATTCGCATTTCCAATTTGCTATGTACCTTGCTTGGTGGTTGATGTGTCCTTGTTGTCTGGGTTTCTTGGACAATCTTCAGAAAAATGTCCACCTTTTCGTCCACAATCTGAGCAATACGCCATGACTGGTGGTATTTCATTTGGTTCTGTCATTTCAAGCTCTAGTTCAGAAGTTTCTGCTTCTATGTTGGCCAAGTTGTCGGCATCTTTTTATAAAACACTAAGCATCAAGTTGCAGAATGATCCATCTTGACCTTTGTACCGTCCTTGACCTCGTTCTCCAATTAGAATGGCTTCTATTGGTTGATCTGTTGGATCTTTCATTTCTGGTTCTCGATTATAGATCTAGCAAATGTAGTCCATGTACAATGACCCTGATTGCATATGTACTAGCTGTATGTTTTGCTGGCTTGTGCAGATTTTTGGATAAACACTTGGGTTGACTATCTGCACTTCATCTTTGAGCTTGCAATACCTAGCTCCACTGAAGTATGTGAACATCTGGGAGTTCTCTAAATCTGTCTTTACTCTGATCAATAAGATCTTGGCTCTGGTGATGCTTTTGCTGCTCATTAGATATCTATGGCCTTTTGAATCTGCATATAAGACTTTATCTCCATTGTAGCCATATAGTTGTAAAATTTGCTCTGTTGCACTTGTAACTATGTTACCACTACTACTGGCTTGCTCTACTGTACTTGAACTCTCAGCTCGAGATGATTCTATGACTGGTTCTGTAAAACTTATCTCCTATCAAATTTTGGTATTGATTAGCAAAAAAAATTCTTGCTCGGGTTTGATAAAACTGCTTTTGCCAAAGTACTTCTGGCAGTTGATTTCTCTTAGACTCACAAGAGTTGATTAACTCTAGCTTGAAAGTGTCAGAATTAATTGCAACCTTTGAAATGATAAAAATCTAGGCCTTGAATAACCTAACCTGCAGATTAGATTGTTATCCGTTTTTTCCACTTGACTTGAATTCAGCTCTTGTCAAGCTCCCAATTCTTTGCCTGCAACCTAGTTCTTCAATATGAGCTAAGTGAGTCAGCAATTGAGATTTCCAAATTCTATCCTTGCAGGAGCTAAAGGACTAATCTGCAACTTGAAAACTGAGTTATCATGTATTAATTTTGATCCGATGGAACCCAAACTTGGCCAGTGGCCTTGTATTATGTTGTTCTAACACTATACAAGCTTGAAAGTCCAAAATCTTGTTTATGGGACTCAAAAGTAAATAATCTTGCTTATTTACTTTTCTCAGTTTCTACACTTTTTAGGCTTGTTTTGCCAAGTAATTACCTTGTTCTGGTCTCTGGACAAGTTTGGTTGAGTTTGATCGAGATTTGTCCAAGTTATCAACTGTTTAGTGTCCGCAGACTCTGATCCCAAGAATCTGGCTTAAGTCTCAATTTTGTGATTCAAATTTCATCAAATTTGATTTGTGGAGTCTACTTGATGTGCTTGACCCTGTGGTATACTCAGTTGTGCAAAATTTCTCAATTCTGGAGCATATATAAATAATCGCGATTATTTACTAAAGAGATTTTTTTCTCAAAAGTAAATAATCGCAATTATTTACTTTTGGTAACTTTTTGTATAATTTTGGTCAGATGAGCATGTACACTTGTTTAACAAATCAATATAAGCCTATGAGTCAAGTTTCACTGAATTTGAACAAGATTTACCAAGTCACACTCAAGTTCTTGACATTCAATACAGATTTTAGTTTTTATCAAGGTTTTGGTCTGTTTTGTGATCCAAACTTCATGAGCCTTCACAAAACATGTTTGTAATCATGCTTAGAATCTATGGTATCAACCTTGGTCATTTTTGAGCTAAAAGTAAATAATCACGATTATTTACTTTTGACCTAAACTGAAAACTTTTTTCAACTTTTTCAGCGGACAGTCTTTTTATGATCTATTTTGAGCCTCAGAGTCAAGTTAAAACTTAATTTGAACAAGATTCATCAAGTCAGACTCAGTTTCTCAACAATCAGTACCAATTTCAGTTTTTTGTCGAGTTTTTGGCTTTGTTTTGTGATCCAAACTCTATGGGCCTTCACAAAAGATGTTTGTAATCATGTATAGTGTCTCTGGTATCAACCTTGATCAGTTTTGAGCCAAAAGTAGATAATCATGATTATTTACTTTTGACCTAAAATGGACAATTTTTTCAACTTTTTCAGTGGTGGACAGTCTTTTTATGAGCTATTTTGAGCCTCTGAATCAAGTTAAAACTTAATTTGAACAAGATTTGTTCAAGTTATCAACAGTTTTCTGTCCACAGACTCAGTTTTCAAGTATCTGGCTTAAGTTTGAATTTTGTGATCCAAATCTCATCAAAATTGATTTGTGTAGTCTACTTAGTATTCTTGACCTTGTGGTATACTCAAATGTGCAAGATTGTCAATTTTTGAAGCAGATGTAAATAATCACGATTATTTACTCCAGTTAAATTTTTACAAGTTTTTGTCCCAATCTTGACATAGATCTATTAAGGAACTCAACTTAAGGTCTCTAGCCAAGTTTCATCAAGTTTGGACATTTTTTGGTCAAATGGTCATCAGTTTTATGTCCGCACACTGACTTTGCAAATTTGGTCACGATTTTCAATCCAATGATCCAAATCTTACCAAATTTGGTTTGTGGGCTTATTACAACATGGTAAAACTAGTGGTATGCTAACTTAGTCAAAAGAGTTGAAAAATGGGGCAGATGTAATAATCATGATTATTTACAAGTGGCAACTTTTTGCATCTTTTTGGTCAAGTGATCATGTACACATGTTTATCACATCAATATAAGCCTATGAATCAAATTTTATAAAGTTTGGACAAATTTTTCTCCAATTTACACTCAAGTTTCAAAAAGTCATTACAAACTTTAGCTTTTACCCAGTATTTTGCTAGTTTGGTGATCCAAATCTTTTGTGCCTTTAGAAAAGTTGTTTGTACACATGTAATGAGTCACTGATATGAACCTTGGTCAAATTTGAGCTGAAAGTAAACAATCACGATTATTTACTTTTGGCCCAAAATGAACACTTTTTTGAACTTTTTCACTGGACAGTCTTTTCATGAGCTATTTTAAGCCTATGAATCAAGTCAAAACTTAATTTGGCCTAAAATATCAAGAAAAAGTAAATAATCTGAGTTTTGGCAAACTCTTGAAATTTTATCTCAAAGTGTCCTTGAGTTTACCCACTGCTTCATACAAATTTTAAGCTTACTCTCTAGTCGGATTGAGTGGTTTGGAGTCTTTTCATGCTATTTCTAGCCGTAGACCTGAAATTCTGCAACTTCCAATAACAACTCACAATGATTCTTTCAGAGAGAACAATGTTCTGAAATCCACCTCGAATCCTACTTACCCTACTCCTAGATTCTCATGCAATGGAGTTATGGAAAGTATCCACAAACACTAGTTTTCTTGTTTTTTATGGTTTCCTGAGCATTGATCTTAAGACTTGTCTTGTCTATCAATCATTCTCAAAATCCTAATCTATCTCTACAATCCTACATTCCTAAAGGGACTCGACAAGTACAATTACTTCCAAGCTACCTCTATACAACAAAAGACGACAATCTTAAGCTATGCGGTTTCTAAAAAGAAAGTTTTACTCTAGGTGAACCTAGAGAAAGTTAATGGACAACTACACAAGACGCTCGTGTTTTTCCCTAGTTTAGGTCTCTTCGTCCCCAGCAACGATGCCAAATGTGGGACGCATGTCTAGCCTCACCATCCTATCTTATTGCAGTATTAGCGAGAACCACGATTAAATTGTCAATCCATGAGACAAATCTGACTCGACTAGTGCATAGAGGCTACAAGAGGTTGTCAATAACTTGGAAAACAACTAACAGCTCGCATCTAACTTAAGCTACACTCAAGTGACTGAAATCACCAAAAGCCAATCGCTCATCGGCAAACAAAACACATCCGTTACAGCATCAAATGACATCCAAACGTAACAAAACTTCTAGGACATGTTTATAAGACCTAAGCACACATGCTATGGTCTCAAATCCCACTTTAGGTCAAGTTCCAAAATTGCGATTATTAACAGCAGTGGATTTTTGACCTAGTCGTTTTCGACCCAGAATGCATCTAAATGCTTAGCAATGATGTCCCAATACCCTGCCTATGCTTAGTTTTTGATTTTAAAGTGTAAATTCCTAGTTATGATGAAATTAGGCTGTGGGTTGGCGACAAAAACTACGAAATACTGTGATGTGTGTTTACGTCAATGCGTAGAGCTCTTACCTACGGTTGCAATTCAGTAAACTCGACTGCAATGTGACAACTGGGGAGGGAGTTGAACGCTGCTCTTACCCATGCTCTCAATGCACACAACCCAGATTACAAGCAACAAAATATATGCTTGAGGCTTGGCCTCTCACCATGAAAAGCTGGAAGAAGAGACTCCCATAACCCCCACACACACTCAAAGAGATCAAGCTTTGGCTATGGCACACAAAAAATCATCATCCCCATCATCCTCACTCTCTCCCTCACCTTCCATGGATCTTGCAAGAAAACACACAGAGAAGAGAGAAGCAAGAGTTGTACCAATGCCAGAGAGTTTAAAAAAGACCCGTGAGAGAGGTTAATAATGGAAGAGGGAGGTTCTAACTTCCTCAACCACCCTTCACACGGCTCCTCTCCTTTCCCTTTTCTTTCTTGATACTCAAATTTTGAAATGAGTACAATATTGGCTACGGTCTTTGACCTTTCATTTTGCACCTAAAAAAAAACACTCCTAGAACCCTTCAATTTTTGAGATACACCTCACATATTGGACATGGCATTTTACACTTTGCGGACCCGCTAAATATGCCAAGACAATTTACATCACATTTTACAATGGAAAGATCAATTTTATGAATGGTTGTAGCCAAAATGCTAATGGTTGCCGATGTAGTCTATAAAATTGTGCCAAAGTGCACAAAATACTGGGTGTCATCAGGAGTAGGAAGCGCGAGAAGGAGAGGAGTGAGTGCTGTTAGCTCACGCTGTGTATTTCATTATCCAAAACTTAATTAAAACTTTACAAAGTTGGATTTTATACCTTACCCAAGGTTTAAAATGTGTAATGTTCGGTGCCCAAGACCTTTGAGGCTCCACACTTATTGTATCTACAACCCAGGTACACTAAGTGACCTATGCTTTACATCTTAGAACTCTTATTGAGCCCGTAACATGTTACAATTATCACAATGGCTAAATAAATCGGGAAATTACGATACATGGCCATTTTGGAAAAATGTAAAAAGTGTGTAACTCCAATCTTCACTGCTTCTTCATATTCATCTTTGATGTGCATTCATAAGGCTTCGATATTTAGCAGCTCCTGTTAATTGATGTCAGCTCAGTTATCACCAACCCACCAATACCCGATTCCACATTTCAAGAAGTAGAGATGGAGTAGATGTTAGATGAGTTATTTGACATGGATCCCATCATTGAAAACCTAGAAGGCAACAACATTCAAGGCAACACTGCGAACCAACCTGAGTCATCCCATCCATATCAACGGCATGATAGCAACCATAAAGAGGGAAAGATAATGCAAACTCTTGCACGTATGCCGCTTTACAATGGTGCAAAAATCTCAGTTCTCCATACCGCTTTGGCAATGCTTAATTTGCAGTCTGTCTACAGGTGCTTTGATGCTCTCTTGCCTCCATCATAGAGCTTTTCAAGTAAATACATTGTATCCTAAGCATGCCAAAGTGCAAATTACAGTTCAATAATATGATTTTTCTAAGCTTGGCTAGACTACATGCCAAAGTGAAACTTAAAGTTCCAAGCTTCACTAGCAAAATAGGTCTCTTACAATTCTTTGAAATCCCTCTTCTAGGGAGGCCATACTTTTAAAAATTTAAAAAGGTGGGTTCTTTTTTCACCTAGGAACTCGTTTGTTTGAATAGGGCTGATTTTTATCCACTTGGGGGGTACCATTTTAGCACCCTTTGTCAATTTCCAACATCTCAGCACCTCATTCCCTCTCACACCCCTTGGGAGAACCTCTTTGAGTTCATTTTGGTTGTCACGGTGCCGTGAAAACCCATTTCTGGACACTTGCACTCGATAAAAGTTTTTGGCACCTTTGGAGGCCCACAGGAATGTTGCTATATTAGAATTCCATGTCATTGTTATCCCCATGCGAGAGGCACGACCTAGTGGCCACCAACTGCACCACCAACCACCAGCAAACGCCAATGCACAAGTGCAAACAGTGCCCCAATGAGGGACTCCATGGCTACGCAGGAGGGGAGCACTCTCCCTCTCTCTCACACCTTGCCAATGAGGGGCTCACACCCTACCCTACATATTGTAGCCTTCGAGCCTCCTTCATTGCATGTGGGGAGACTCCCTCACCACGTGGCGTAGGCTGAGGCACTGTGCCCTTTTTGGGTCCCCCAAAGTTCACAAGAAATTCCAACCCAACCTTTTTTTTTCTCGTGAATTTCATCCTCTTGTCATAAGGTGCTCGGTGACCTGATTCTAAATCTATCAAGTCATACGGGATCTCCCCATTCCTGACTTTAATATCCCTTTACTGGTCCCATGCCGTTAGATCACAAAACCTGCACACCAAGCCGCCCAAAAGACAAGAAAATCATATGGCATTGCCCTGCCACCTTTTTGCACAGAATTCCGACTAGAATATCTAGACCTTCGAGATCCCATTGACAACTCATCAGTTTTGGCTGAATCCCCACAATGCATATGACATTCTAGAACCCAATTTTGGCCCAAAAATGCCCAGTTGGCTCGCTTTCCAAGGCAAGAAATTTGGACGTAACTGACCCCCAACAAACATTCAATTGGCCCAAAACTGATCCTCGACAAACATTCAACTGGCCATATCTTTCGCTCTAGAGCTCCAATTGATAATCCGAGAAGACTGACATGCTCCACAACTTGAGCTCTTCAACCCTATCCACTCACACTGGGACTATCCATATGCCCCCATCTGCCCTGCCTGTCGGGGATCTATAAAGCCTTCTAACTTTGAACTTTGATATCTTTCACATCAGAGTCCGTTTGACAAGTCGTCTGGACTGGCTTCTAGAGCACTTTGAACACTACATTCCCAAGCATTAGCATAGCACTTTGGATGCTTGTACCTACTTACCCATTTGGCCTTTCTTGGAGCCTTTTTGACCCAAAAACCCACATTATGCATACATTTCCATTAGCCCTTGCCTGCCTAGGCCTTGCGTGCCGGCATTAACACTTGGACCCACACCTATAGGCACCCTTTTCATTGCTTGGTACCGCCTTTAGCATCGACCAACTTTGCATGCACCATTGTTCATAATTACAATGTCATAAGCCACTCTATGGGCACAATTTAGAGAGAGAGAGAGAGAGAGAGAGAGAGAGAGAGAGAGAGAGAGAGAGAGAGAGAGAGAGAGAGAGAGAGAGAGAGAGAGAGAGAGAGAGAGAGAGAGAGAGATCAAAAGCATTAGGTCGGGTTGATGGATTATTTTGCTTGCCACTCTCAAGGTGTGAGTACATTGCTCAAAACATCCCTTTTGTTTTGGGGTAAAGTATGAAAAGGTGGTCAAGTTTTGGGGCAAAATTGGTGGATCACTTTCGTAATTTCATATTGTGTGAGGGTCTAGTCTAAGTCAATTAAGGGGGTACCAAGATTTGAAAACATCACTTCAAGTTTTCATCATTTTTTGAAATACAAGCATGCAAAAGGTAATCTTCTCAGTGCTGGCATGCGCCAAGGTCGCTTTGCATGGACTACTCCTAGTTGCAACTCTTTCAAAGCTCACTCTCTGCTATGCTGTTCCAGTGCCACGAGATTGTTGACAATTATTTCTTCCTCAAGGTAGTTAGAGCTCTCTCTCTGTCTCTCTCCCCTGCTGATGCTTTCTCATCTCTGTTGGGTTGCATCGACTGTTGAAATGTTGGATTTTCTTCTTCTTCTTCTTCTCTCTCTTTCTCTCTCTCTCTCTCTCTCTCTCTCTCTCTCTCTCTCTCTCTCTCTCTCTCTCTCTCTCTCTCTCTCTGTCTCTCTGTGCTGAGGGTGTTGCATTCATTGCTGGATGAAATTTGATGGTTTTTTTATTGGTACACCAGAAATGAAGTTGCCACCGCAAAAGTGCACCTTACCAAACAAATCACTGGTTGAGGTGTCACCCACTAGCTTGCATTCCAGTAGTAGCAAATGGTCCAAGAGGGGTGCAAGTTTGTTGTCAAAGGACACCTTTCTTGTCTCTAATAAGAGCAATGGTAATCGCCCATTTTCTTATCATGAATGGATGAATCTGTTAAATCAGTACTTTTTGGAAAAAAATTAGATGTTAAAGGTTTGCCACTATTTTTCCCATGTTCACATTTCATTAGTTTTATTACATTGAATGTATAGTTTTATATGGCGGTGGAAGTGTTTTGACTAATCCCCTTCCCTTTGAGTTTTTCTGCTCAACGATAGCATCTCGAAAGGCTCAATTTCCCAAGCAGACCAGATTCTTCTTTACCCGACACGTATACCAACATTTGTCTGATGAGGATGTGACAGATGAGGATTGGTTGGCAGTCCTCACAAAGAAAAGGAAGAAGGGTCCGAGAATCTTCTTGCATATGGTGCGGCCTAAATATGTAGAAGAATGTAGGTCATTATTTCACAAAGTATCAAGCCATAACAACCAACAAAGAAATCATCCACAAGTTTTCAACCTTGTTTGTATATGAGAGATGCCTAGCAGCCATGCAGAGTCCAACGGGTTAATGGAAGGTTGCATGGGCTCTTTTTGGTGAATAGGTCCTAGATCACTGCTGCAAGAAGGTCCCGAGCAGGATGGACAAAAAGCTCAAGAATTGGACTAACTGCAATGAGAATGGTACACATGTGACTCAGACCACACAATCCACTCTGAAGGCTCTCATTGACCATGGGGGGATAACTTCTATTTCCTATAGTTTGGGCCCTCACTCATTTTTTAATTGCAATTTTGTAAACCTCCAAATCATGGGGGAAGTGGAGCAGACGTTGGCTGCAAGAAAGAGTACACTGGAGAGTGTGAAAATTACACTAAATGCAGCCCAAGTGCAACTACAAGAGAAAAGGGAGAGCATGTGGAAGATAGAGGGAACATCTTCAACTGTAGCAGTGCTTCAAGGGAAATTGACTGAGCTTCAAACACTGAAAGACAGCAGGGAGGGAGGAGCATGTGGTGCATCTGATTCGGTGGATGATAATAATTGATGCAAAAATCATTGCTCGTAGCTCTAAGGGCTGATGCAAGCAGCTCAAAGATTAGAAACAACGTTGATCGTATAGAGGTATGCATCAAGATCGATACATTGTGTGTTAAAACTAAACCTTGCATTTAAGTTTCAAAGTGTAATGTAAGTACATAGAGGTATGCATCAAGATCAATACACTGTGTATTAAAATTAAACCTTGCATTTAGATTTTTAAGTGCAATGTAAGTACCATGAGAAATTTCTAAGTGGCTCATAGAGTTTTGGGATATTATCTAACAAGTACAACTCTCAAGATTTAACACTTGACTTTGATTATGCTTTACATGGTACTTAACACAATTTCTAATGGAGTCTTTTTGGTACTTAGCAAGGCACAAGTAGATAGAGCTACACAAACTCCGCCATTTAACAAGGATTATATATGTCATGGTACTTTATATAAGTACCAATGGAGCCGTATGGGTGCTTCAAAAAGACTAGGGATGGTAGAAACAAGGCATAACTCTCAGCTTCCACCATGTGATTGTGATTATATACACCATGGTACTTTTTGTAGCTACCAATGAGGCATTGTCGGTGCTTCATAGAGCTTATAAATGGTAGAAAATAGGTAGAGCTCTCAAAATACATTTGAGTGTGATTGAGTAGATCATGGTACTTTTTGTAAGTAGCAATGCAAGTTTATTGACCAGTGGTTCACAAATCTTAGTGATGGTGGTGGAAATCACAAAGTCCTCCATTAGACTAGGATTAAAGGTGCTTTGTGAAGCTAAGTAATATGGTAGCTTTTTATATGGTAGTTCAAATTCAAGGTACAACCAAGAGTACCCACAAAGGCACTTTGTACATATTGTTGTACTACTTGGTAGAGTTTATAGTACCTAGCATAGGTACATTGACAAAATATACGCCTTTATCTTTCAAAGTACCTTTCATAGGTTGATACTTTGAAAGTACATATGCCTTGTTTCCAAAGTACCATGCATGTGTTTGTACATTGTGAAAGTATATGTATTTTTTTTGCTAAGTACCATGCATGTGTTTGTACCATGGGAAAGTACATATGCCTTTGTTGCAAAGTGCCTTTCATATGTGCTTGGTAAGTTCTTGTGATTGTTACTCTGAGCTTGTCTTTGGTACTGTAATACACTCTCATAGGCACTTAGAGTGTATCCTTGGAACTTTTTTGACATGAACTAATATTTACTTGTCAAGTGTGGTGCAGAAAGAACTAATTGAGCTGGCACCATCACCCGAGGGATTCACTCTATATACAAAACGGGACACCACCTGCGAGGGGACAACTTTGATAAAACCCATATATACGATTCATATTAGGGAATATGACCCCCCTTTCTACGCTTATACGACAATCAATGAAGAAAATTATCATATCTCTATCTTATATATAGAATTTAGGTTTCACATGATCTAACTCAGCAAAACTAGTCAAAGACTGTGTAGCCTAGTGACTGGCAACGTACCAAAGGAACCACTTATGTTGATAACTAGATGTACCCTCAATGTGTCTTAGTTTGAATTTCAAATTATGTGCCCAATTAGCATGCACTCTGGCTACTCGTCTAATTCTGACCCATCCAAATATGGTGTAAATCAACCCTTGACTTGCTCCAAATCAGGCTTATCTATGATCGGCTCGATGCAAAATTTGGTGTGTGACTTGATAAAAAAATTCCCCAAAATTCATTCGAGTTCTAGTGCACACCAGTGACCAAGAGTTACAAGTAATCGACCCGGGTTAGTCGCCCCCCCCCCCCCCCCCCAAATATGATAACCCCCTCCCTTAATTTTATCTTCGGAGATAAATTATTGGGGGTCCGCCTCTAACTTATACGCTTATGTAACTTGAAAAAAAACCTCCCTCTCTTGCACTTACATGGTGCGGTAAGTTTTCCATGGTGAATCCCCTGGGCACCATCAAAAGCTACATGTGCTACTCAAGTAATGTTTTGTGAGAGCTTGCTAGATCAAGTGAAGAGAGGTGACTCAATGTTGCTATGTCCCACACCTGGCGAGCATGGGATTCATTGAGACAGGCCAAAGTGACTATTCCAAGAGCATGTGTTGCATGTGGTTTAGGTTTTGTGGCTTTCAAAGTAGTGTGTGTCTATACACTAGCATGTGGTGATGCATACCATGCTTTGTGTTTTGCTAAATGGGATGGGTCAGAGAAAGAATGTGCCAACCCTTCTTGTAAGCAGAGTATTCCGGAATTGGCAAAGTCGATGCGTGTGCATAATGTTTGGTTTTCTATTCTCCATGTCTATCGAGATTATTAGAGTTTGTTAAGAATGCAAGAAACTTTTTCTAATCACACAAGCTACTGCTTCTGTGGTTTAGTTGCAGGTTCCAGTCATATGCCATATGTGGCAACATTACCAGCTAAGGTGCCAAAGCTGAATGTTGATGCAACTCCGGACGCCCACACCATTGAGATACACATGAAATTTGATGATCAGTCAACTCCAAGTGGTAGGGAAGGCTCATTCTTAGCAAATGACAAAACTCTGGCTTACAAGAAAGAATTGCATGTGGCAATTGACAAAACCCCAACTGTTGAGGGGGTGGAGCCCTCTCAACAAACAGTAGGTGAACTAGAACCAAAGGAAATTGGACCAATGGAAGATGTTGATGTTAAGATGGCATATTTTGTAGTGCAAGAGGGGGTGGAAGCAACGCAACGCATGGTTCATGGTGATGCAGATCTAGATTCCTTTGTCTTCCTTAGTGATATGGTGAAGAAGTCAAGGAAGCAGAAGAAACATGCTGATCGTGAGCTGTTTTGGCTATAGGACTTGGCTCCCTACATGAATTGAATGATTTTTGTTGATGTGTCCCTTTTTGGTGCACGTGGACAATCCAAAAAGATGTGAGCATCACAGATGAACCGCTCAAAGCACCAATCTAACAAGGCTAAGAAAGAGAATGATGGTGAGACCTCTTTTACTCATGGCTTGTTCAAGAAAAGCATCTCAACACTTAGAGGAAGTTTGTAGGGTCAACCTCATTGATAGCTTTATCTCTATAGCTCATGTTCATGCTCATCAGCATGTAAGTAGCTTGGGTTTCGGTTTTAGACAAAGATGGAAAAGCGATGAGTGAGGAAGTTTAGAAGTCACCGCCTCTTGCAAAGAAATCCCCCCAAAAAAAAGTACTCCCCTCCAACATCCTAGTATTATTTCCCACCCCCCAAAGCCTCATATTTGCAAGAAATTGCAACATTGAAGACACTTCGTGTCTTCACTCTCTTGTAATAACAGAATCTTTGATTCTTGCTTTTTGAATAGATTTGAGATTTTTTTGTTGGCCTGCATTTCTCTGTCTATCAATTTATTGCAATTGTCACTCTTGTTTTGGTTAGCAAGCGCTTAGTCTATTCCTTTTCAAAGTAAAACCCATGCCTTTTACAAAGATACCAAAAGAAAAGGGGACTCTCAAATTCCCTATCTAAGAAATAATAATTACTAGAGATTCACCCCCCTTTATTCCAAAAACCATCACATCGCTTCCATTTGGTATCCCCTCACGGTCATCATTAATGTTTGATCTTAATGGCGTCCTCTGTACTTCATGGGGATTGAAGATCCTGATTACTCGGATGCTCAGCCACCTGATCTTGAAAGTGTTGGGTTCGACCTCATCAACAAAAAAGGATGATAGGTTTGATTGAGGCTTTGAAGTATTTTTATTGTATGTATGATTTGTGCATGACCACGGAGCGGGAATTGTTGTTCTTCAGGTACCTCTACGTTCCCAAGGATGCAAAATAGTTCTTAGCTTGTGTTGTGGGTGCGGGGTTAAGGGGGATGTGTTAGTGTGCCATTCATGGCATAAGCATGCTTTGGAGAGGTTAGTGTAGAGCTTGATAGAGAAATTATTGCACAATACAAAATAGGGTATAATTGCAAATGATAAAGCTTAATATTATTTAGTTGAACTTGCCTCTATATAGGCTTTTGGAAATAGGCAGCCTTTTGACACATGAGCACAAAAGGTGGCTGCCAATGGACAATACAAGTGGCTTTCTCTTTACAAAGGTTGCAAGAGACTTTTCACATGGATTGACACATAAGGCTTTTCTAGGTGGAAGAGACTGTTCACATAAGAGATTCAACAAAACTCTCATCCCAACAATCCTCCCCTATGTGGGTTTTGGTTGCATATCACTCACACAAAACCTCCCCTAAAAACACACTAGGGTGAGGCACACAGTTCACAAGCCTCCCCTTGAACACAAAGTTTCCTCCCCTAAACACAAAGGGTGTAGGCACACACAACATAAGGGTGTAGGCACACACAAGCCTTCCCTGGCACAAATAGAGGGTAAGGTACACAAGAGAGAATGCTGAGCCACATGTTGGTTGTTGTTTGTAAGAGGATTTTTGCACAAATTTGCCTAAGTTTTTGTTCTTTGTTGTGTTCGCCAGTTGTTGTAGTAGCCAATATGTCATTGTTTTTCTACCACATTGTGATGTTGTTGTTGTCTTTGATGTTTTGATCCAATGTAGAATGCAAAGGAAGACACAATGCACATATATGTACAATGGAGGGAAAACCACGAGGGAAAAGCCCTCAAATTATTGATGCTATGCAAAAGGACTTATTTTTATTATGTTGGAGAAAGTGCCCCAATTGCTATGCCTTTGTTATAGTTTCCTTTGAGCTTTTCTTTAAGAGGAATCCACTAGATCTGGGATGCCTCATATGCAAGCAAAGCTTCGGTAAAATCATTTTCTGCTACCTCTTGGTTTTTGCCTGCCACGTGTGGAAGCCATGCCCATTGAATTTGTCTATGTTTTTATCTCCCCCCATGATGGTGCTCTGCCATGTGCAGTGAGAGGAAGGTCTTACCCGGGTGAGCGGGTAGTGTCTAGTCCTTGTGAGCACTTGCTTCAAAAGTTTTTACAAATTATTTGTGAAGTCACTTTCCAAAATGCAGCACCTCTTCACAAAAAATTTGCGGTATATTGCGAGGTTCAAAAGATTTGAAATTTATGATTACAAAAATTTGAGAACTTTGGTGAGCATGAAAATTGGGAAGCCTTTGTCAGAAGGTTTGACGAAGTCGTGTCAAAACCTTCCACAAGATGCACTTTGATGAAATCGTAAGATAGTGTGGTGTCAAGCTCGACTACTATGGGAAGCCCCCCTTCTAGCAGAATTGTGAGTTCCAGTTAGTTGGGGTAATCCGCCCTATGGAAACACGACCTTGAAGGCTTTTGAAAGTGAACTGCTGCAAATTAAAAATAATGTGAGCTTTAGTTTCTATCGATGGTGAGCACGAGTTTTGCAGGTAGAAGAAGTTGGGCACGACGGCTTGTGTGCAGGGCGAGGGTTTACAGTGAGGGCGACCATATGTAGTTGAGGCCGCGTTGCACGGGGTTGAGAGCACGAGGTGCTTTTCAAGGTGATGTTTGAGGGTGCACGATGTTGAGGGTGAAGCTGAGGCGCCGAGTGTAGGCTTTCAAAGACAGAACCCGAGATGGAGCGGACGATATTGATTGCAGGTTGAGGGACTCAATGGCAACAGTGGAAGCAGATTGTGATGCCAGATGGGGTAGCGCGCTATGTTGGATGCAGGGCAGACTCGGTAGCAATAGAATGAGGCTCGTTAAAGCGGGGTTCTGAGCTGCTGCAGCTACGAAATGTGGAAGTGAAATTGGGCAAGTGAATAGGGCAATGGCGACGAGCAGGTGAAGCTGCTTAGGGACCTCTAACGGGGTTGATTTGTTGCCAGTGCAGGTTTTTGATGGTAGTAAATCCAAGGGACAAAGACGTGCACAATCAAAGGTTGGATGGCTTTCAGTGATGAGCACTGACGACCGCACGCAGCGTTAGATGTTAAGTACCTTGATGATTGCGGGTCAGGATGGGGTACGATGCTCAACAGATGCCAAGGTTTGCTGATGACAAGTGTGGAGTTTGACGGGTAAGGTCACCAATTGGGAGGCTCTCAGATGCCGAACTTGACAACAAGAATATCTACTCTTTCCCCTTTCCTTTAAGAGATGGCTCCCACCTCCTTTTTGTCCTTATAGACACACACACTCTAGATTAAGGCTTTGATTAGTGGCCTATTCACCAAATTGAACACTTGAAGAAACATTCTAGAGCAAAGTTAGACTATAATACTACTATTTCAGCATGCAATCTATTGCAATAACTTAAGTAAGGGTAGTGGCTCCAAGCATTAAGCTGTGAACAAAAGGTGGTTGCCAATGCACAATACAAGTATATGGATTGTTGGAATGCGAGTTTTGTTGTATCTCTTATGTGAACAGTCTCTTCCACCGAGAAAAGCCTTATGTTTCAATCCATGTGAAAAGTATCTTGCAACCTTTGTAAAGAGAAAGCCACTTGTATTGTGCATTGGCAGCCACCTTTCATGCTCATGTGTCAAAAGGCTGCTTATTTCCAAAAGCCTATATAGAGACAGGTGTTGCTGAATAATATTAAGCTTTATCATTTTCAATTATACCCTGTTTTGTATTGTGCAATACTTTCTCTATCAAGCTCTACACTAACCTCTCCAAAGCATGCTTATGCCATGAATGGCACACTAACACATCCCCCTCAACCCTACAGTGGGTTGGGCAAACATTTGCCTCTGGAATTCAACAATGTTGAACAAAGTGAGCAAAATAATCAAGGCATATTTTGGGGGGACTTTGTGACTACTTCAATGGATGGGTTGGACAACAATTGTGTGATGTAGCTACATTATAAATGGTATGTGGAAAACTAGTATTTTTCAAGAATTTGTGAAATTTTCTAAAGTTGGTTCCACAATATGGTACAAGAAATGTGTTGTTGATCAACAACAGTCTTTATAAATTCCATTATAATTCTCCTAGTTCCTACATGATAGTACATGGCCTAAAGGATCAGAGTATTGAATTCTTGTCCAGGGATTTGCAGGAGGTTCTTACCAAGTGGCGTGATGCTACTGATTGATCATCCAAAGCTTTCACCTTCAATGTGAAGCCTACATCTGAGGACAACTATGTTAAAGTTGCATTCAAGCGAGGTGGAAAGACGGCCAATTATGAAGGATACTTGATGGGGACACATTTGATGACAAAGGTCTTTTAGCCCTAGTATCTCATCCTTAAAAAGCTCATGTAATTTTAGGAATCCAAGCTTTGTAGCAAACCCTTGTACTACCAGTTTTTTCATTACAACTTAACACTCTCTACTAACCCATGTATATGCCTACTTCCCATGAGGGATGGTTTTTTGGACAACATTTTGAATGCCTCTGTATTGAGTGATTAACATGTAACTTATCTCGGCAACAAGAAGTTGAATTTATAGTTATTCCATTATGTCAATTTAACATGCTTTGGACTCTAGTTTTTGTGCATTGGACTCAATTTATGCTGTGGGTAATGTGTGTTTGGTTGTGGCTGTGGATGGTGCCAGACACGTAAGTTAAGGCTTCTAAGACCATGTTTTGTAGTCATTAGAGGCCTCTTGTCATTACAATCATGTTGTGTTTTAGCATTCTAGCACTAGAAAGTAAAAATACAGGTACCAACCAAGGTACTTGGTGTACCTGATGTGCATGCATGTATTTTAAAAGGAAACGTTCAAAACACTCACAATGGTAGTTTAGGTTACCCTATCTGTAGACGGATACATGTGCAGAATGTTGGGAGACTAACAACAATGATACGTAAAGTAACTAATTTATAGATATGTTCCATGCATGGTATTTTAAGTACCTAATCTGCACACTTTGTAGAACATGCACTAAAAACCTGTCATTGGTACTTTGAGACTACCTAGATACCCCCTTTAAGTACCAGAACAAGCAGTCAGATGCTTGAAACTTGAACTGTAGTAAGTTTAAAATTACTTTGAAGTACACATGTTGGTACAGTAAATGGGAGATAGACAGTTTTTTGTCAGCACTCTGATATCATGTGAGAAGTGGTAGTGAGAGAGAGAGAAACACACCACACATGGAATGTAGAAAAGAGAATCAGGAGGCTACATTTGTGATTAGGTGTTTTGGGAGGACTCAGTTACAACAAACAATAATTGCAACAAAATAACTATTTATTACGCCAAAAATACAAAGACCTACATCACCGTTGGCATGCTATTGCACATTTTCATAAACCTCTAGAGATAATGTGGCTCTTCATGCAAGGGTTCCAAAGGTATCTTAATGGATCAAACCAAGTGCGATGCCAAAAACACTTTTGGCTGGTCAGAAGGTGTGTAGTAAACATCCTTGGTAAATCAACTAGCTCATTAGACTAGGTACTTTGACACTACCAATTTTGCTACATGTACCTTGTAGAAATATATTACATTGAAGATTACCTAGAGTACCTACATGTAGATGCTACTAATACTACCAAGTCAAGCACCAATGTAAACTCATAAGTTCTATTAGGGTCCTCTTGGACAACAAATGTACATTTAATGGTAGTTTAAAACCACCTTTGTAAACTCATAAGTCCTTTACAACCATGACAATACATACCGATATGCTCTCTTAGGCTACTTGGAAGCTTCAAAAGTACCTTGAGATTAGCTAGAAGCTAGCATGCAACCACCATCATGTACTTTTGGAATACAAACTCTAGGTATATAAGTACTTTAAATGTACTCTTGAGGTACTTATTAAAGTATCAATTTCAAGGACCTAGGTACTTTGCAAAAACTAGTACTTCATAAAGTACCATTTACAGTGTCATAGGTACTTTAATACCTAACAAAAGATTTAAAAAAGAACCATGCTAGGTAGCATGTTCAAGTTGCAATGACTTTGACCTTGTCTTCACAGCCTTGATAAGACTTTATTTTCATTGGACAGGTGGAATTTTATAGGAGATTCCAAATGCAATATTCAGACATCAAGATCTCTCTCAGATGTTTTAAGGGATTGAAGCCTTGGTTTGCTTGCAAGTTGAAGGATATGTACACTTGTTGTTTCATTGCTCACATATAGATGATATACCTCAAGGATGCACAGTGAACAATGTGGCTGCAAGTGTCAAGTATGCTTCATAGAACAAGATCTAGGAAAGTGTGGAGCTATTGCATACATGCACAATAGCATCAATAAATTGGGCGAGATGGTATTATGTCCAAATCCAAATGAGTCTATGTTTCATAAGCTCTCTTGATTGAGGGAGAATGTGATCAATGTGGATCGCAGCGGTTTGTGCTCTGTCCAAAAGAAGAATCTAAAAGTGCATTCTAGATTTTAGTAAAGGTGTTTGAAGATATTGCATCACCCCATCAAGAGGGCAAGAAGTGCAAGGATCTACTAGTCAAGGAAATGGGATGTGTATATTTTACATCCTTCCTTAAAAAGCATCTAACAACCTACATCAAACACAGTTTTATTGCCAGGTGGAAATCTCAGCAATTCAAAGATTGCATTCAAAGGTTTCCTAGAGATGTGGTAGTCTCTGTTATAAAATTTGCTAAGAATTAATATTTCAAGGAGAAAAATGAAATCCAATCAATGCATTGATGATCTTTACAAGTCACAATCTTGGTGCACATAACCTATGTTTGAGAAGAGACTGACAGGGTGTTGAAGTAGACACATTTTTACATCTCTGATGAAAAAGAGCATGACAAATTGTTTGTACATCATTGCATGCAATTGCATAGTGTGTGGCTACAAGAGCAAGGATTCAACTCCTTCAAGCGGCACTAGGTCTGGTCGATCGGATGTGCTGCTCAATTCAAGGCATCCATGCCATTTTTCTTTGTGTCAAGGTATTCTAGCTTTTGTGATCTCTTAAACATGATATCAAGTTTCTTGTTTTCTCCTAGCCTTTGAGTCGTGTCATTGATCTAGGTACTACTCTTTGACTAGCATTGAGATTCTATGGAGTTTCTTTGCATCGGGCCATGGCAAAGCAGAGCATGATGGGGTTAGTGCAATTGTCAAAAAGTCTCTAACACATGAGCAATTGAAACCTGATGCATGGCACAGAAAGTGTGCCAAGGATGTGGTTAGTTTCTTGAAACATAAATTTCAAGATGAAAACACCCCGTCAGAGTTGACTCAAATTTTTTGGGATGTTGAAGCGACTGATGTGATGAGGGAGAGGAAATGGAATTCCAAGCGAGTGGAAGGGTTATGCTCTTTGCATTGTGTGAATGGACACTTTAGGAATGACAAGTGTGCACTTCTCTATAGAGCTCTCTCATGTTTTTGTCAGTTTTGTATGTCACAATGTTGGGGAGGCGATGCCTTAACAACACACATGTCAAAAACTGGTTGTATATCATCGTCAAAACCTTGGACATCAGGGAGATGAAGAAAGTGATCAGTCAAGTGATGATGAAGGATCAAATTTGCCTATGTATGGTGGACATCATGAGTGATTCTCTACGTGTAGATGACAAATTTGCCACGCATACGAATGAAGACAAAGCACACTTCTACCTCTTGAGGTGCTCAAAGAAGAAATAAAAAACAACATAAGCTCTAAGAGATTCTTGGGACAACTGCATTTTTTTGAAATCCTATTTTATTGGATGCTTTATGTATGATTTTCACCCCAGACACTTCTGACACACATCCTTTTTGTTTTGGGACACTCGCGTCTCCGTTTGCCAAAAAGCAAACACGATGTCTCTAATCTCCTACGTGATGCAATAAATTCTAGGTGTTGACGTTAGCATAATTGCAATGGAAATGCTCTTGTCTGAGCTTGTTTTAATCGTAAATTAGTTGCTACAAAAGTTTGTCAATGCAACCCTGTGAACCTCGCCATCTCCGAATTGCTTATAGACCTTGATGGATCCCGTTCACTATTCACCACCATCATGCATAAATCCCTTTTTAGACTTAGCTCCTCCTCAGACAAGGATTCTTTGACTTTGGTGACTGTGCCTTTTATGTTGTAGAGTATAGAGCAATCAAAAGGTGGATTTCTTAGCTTTGC
Source organism: Adiantum capillus-veneris (assembly GCF_014529385.1). NCBI lineage: Eukaryota > Viridiplantae > Streptophyta > Polypodiopsida > Polypodiales > Pteridaceae > Adiantum > Adiantum capillus-veneris. Next base: position 13,655,011 of record NC_140952.1, read on the forward strand.
AATTCATGCCTTTTGTAGCTTCTTGCCAGCAAAGAATCATTGTTTTGCAAAATGTACTCACAGATTCAGGCATTGACAAGCATGATGCATCTGTTCTCTTTTTCTTTGATGACTCCCTTGTTTCATCATGGCCCATTGTGTCTTGTACAGTGATAGCCAAAGTGCTATCCATCTTGCAAAGAACTCAACGTTTCATTCAAGGACAAAGCACATCCATCAGTAGCCATCCACCTTGAGATTAGTGAGAAGTCTTCTATTGTTGAATGTCCTACTGACACATCTGAGCCACACTAACATGGGGTAAGTAGACAAGAGCCTTGCCGTTTTTAAGGTTGGAGCATGTTGGTTGCATTTTTTGAGCTAGAATGTAGACATCATTGAGGCAGATGGATGTGCAAGCCATGCTTGCTTGCTTCAAGAGAAGGAGAGATGAGGGTAGATTTTTGAATAACCTGCAAGTATAGAGAGAGAGAGAGAGAGAGAGAGAGAGAGAGAGAGAGAGAGAGAGAGAGAGAGAGAGAGAGAGAGAGAGAGAGAGAGAGAGGCACTCAGCTATAGCAGCACGCATGAAAGGTAGACGGACATACATTTCAAGAAATTGTTAAAGTGATTGGAGCCAATGTTTCAAAAAAATAAACTTAAAGTGTAGTCTCACAAGAACATCTTCAAAAGTGTGCTAAAGCACCATCCGTAAGTGCCTCACAAAGAAGTGTGAAGGACACTACTTTTTGCACCAACTTTTCATGCTATCACCCTTTGCTCTTGGTGTAGGGACATGCACTTTAAGAGCCATTTACAAGTATGGCACATGGAAAAAGCATCCAAGGCTTTAGTCCAAGTGGGGGGATTAGTAGATATACATTTGGGGGCAGCCCATGAAAAATATCTCTCTCTTTGCTTTATAATTTCTATCTAGCTTGCATAAATGCCTTCTATCCAAAATGGAGCAACATGTTGCGAGAGTGCAGGTCATTGCGGAGGTAATCATGCACATGTATATACTTCATGGTTTGAAGAAGAGCATTAACTATCTGTAAATAACCCTATTGTGCCTTTAGTGGTTACATAATCCCAAATGGCCATCTGCACTGCTCTACATGGCCACCATTCCAAAAAATGAGATGAGCATTGGATGCTCCACATGACGAACCATGGCAAGTGGATAATTAATGCTGCAATGAGCAATGTTCAAAACTGTGACTTTGTCTCTAACCTACTGATCCATTGTGGGTCCATGCAAGTGGACTGTTTCTCGCATTACACATGTTCTCAAATGCATAGTATGCTCTCTTTCCCGCTTCCAAATGACACATAGAACATTCATGCCACGTGTGATTGGCCGGAACCTCAAGGACAAGGTACTTAAATCTCTCAGCAACTTCAAGTGTCTCATTGTTGTACACAATGCATGGCTTCTCCTTATCGTTGGTTTTCACTATATATATATATATATATATATATTTGTTTTGGAGTCATTCACAACAATCAGCCCACTATGCAAGAAAAAGCTCTCAAGGACAACCATTAGCTTTTATGCATGTTCTAAAGTGTGTGCTAGAAGCACTACATCATTCGCATACAACAAAAGCATGATTACTGCATTGCAAATAGTGACCTCTTCAATGCCTTCCTCTTGCATTTGTTCCAATTGATGTAGTCAATTACCATTTGTTCCAATTGATTGATGCGTAGATCAAAGAGAGTTGGTGACAACAGACATCCTTGTTTAACCCTGATAGTGCTTACAAAAAATTCTAAAATTGCTCTTTCCATGCGCAATTGACACATCACCTTCTCATAGATTTGAGAAACCGCAAGCATAATATCACTTGGCACTTGGATTTCTCCCATCCTTCTCCACAAATTGTTACATTGAATCATATCAAAGGATTTCTTAAAGTCCATAAAACAACAATACAACCGCTTGCCTTTCAACCATCTTTCCTCCATGAGAACACAAAGAGTGAAAGTATGATCAATGGTGCTATGGCATCGGCACAAATTCTCTTGTTCTTTTGCACGCTTGTCATTCTCTTTAGCCCAATCACTCAATTTCATGTCCATTATACATCCAATTTTTTTTTCCATAAGAGACCCAATCATTATAGTCCGGTAGTTGTTTATATTCTTTACTTCCCCTCCATTATGCAAAGGCTTGACACAATTAATACTCCCATCATAAGGCATATCATGTTGAGCTACAAGGTTGAACATATCACACATCCACTCATGTGTAAAATCTCCCATCCGTTTGATCATCTTCGGCTTGATACCTTGAAGATCTCCAGCTTTGCGAGTGGCCAACTTTTCAAGCTCATTAGATATATCCTCAATAGTAAAAAAGGAGGACATACATGGGGATGAACCATAAAATTACATTTTTTCAACATTTGGTTGCTCATATAGTCTCCTACAATGTGTGTACAAATCCACAAGAATCAAGTTACCAAATTCTCAACCTGCTTGCCCCTCAAGTTTCTCCAAAATCTTCTACATGCACATGCCTTTTCTCGGAGTCAAAAAAAGTATTGCTTTACTTGCCATCTTCTTCTCTTCTTTGAATCAATGCCTTGTATGTATGCAAATGATTTTGATAGTTGTCTTTGTCCATAGTTGCATCAAGCTTTATCAAGGATTTTTGACATCTTGACATTCTTTATCAAACCACGTTTTGCATTATATATCTTTGTTGATACCATGGACATGCTTTATGGCAAAGCATTCTTCGGTAAAAGAACAAATAACTTTTTTGAAAGCTTCCCATTTAGTTTCTAGTGGTTCATCATATTGAAGCTTTGTCATCCGTAACTTTTGCTCAACCATGTCAATGTACATTGGTGCCCGTTTGAAATACATACATAGTGATAACTTCTCTTCCCTTTGACTGAGATGATCATGGCTTATGTTCTTCTCCATATGCAAGGTCAATACATAAGGTCCGATGGTTGATTGGCCAAACATAAAACTCTTTATGCAATACATGATGGATTTGGAAAGTAGCATATAGTCAATCACACTATCCCCATTTTGTTTCTACATGTAAATCCATTGGTTCCACTCCACAAAGATACACCATTGGCAACGATCATAGACTTCGGCTCTTATTCTCACCTATACTAGCATGAGCAACACAATGTAAGTATGCTTGATCAGTTGATGGACACTAGGCTTCGGTAGACAAATTTGATTATTTTTGTTGTAGAAGCCTTGATTTTTTAGTTAAAGGTGAGGTATCCATCTAGAGATCTTATGACCCTCAATTCTGATTGGCTTTTGTGGGCTCTTGATTGTCATTGCTTGCCTTTGGGTAGAAGCTTGTGCTGCATGATTTCTCTTGGTTGTTCTAGATTGAGCTGCAATTTTTGGTAACCATATTTGAGTGTTACCTTCATAAAATCCTTGTGCTTCGAGTAGCTTCATTAAAATCATCCGATGCTTCATCTGTCTTTCTTGGGTAGCTTGACTAGCATCTGACTTTGATAACCACACTTGTTGCATTGTTTGTGGCTTTGAAGGTATCTTTTGATGCCTTTTGTGATTTTTTAAACTCTTTCTTGAGTTGTTGGTCTTTAGCTGATGGCTCGGTTTGCTCCTTGTAGAACCTCTTTCTTGATGTGAGACGATTAAGACTGTTACTTTAGGCTTTTTGGCCTAAAAACTGATGTTTCCTAGGAAGTAGCCTTGAGTAGTGATTGACTCATTTGATACTACCTACCCTGTCACCTTTTGTTGTTGAAGTTGAATTGCTTGACGTATCTAAACTGGGTCATTGATGTTGATGTACTCCTTGGATAATAACATTTGGTTTATTCTTTCTGACTTCTTCTGGATGCTTTTTTGTGATGAAAACTTTGGTTGATAGACTTTTTTCTTTGGTCTCCATTGCATTGTCGATGGTTTGGGTTTTGATGTACAAGCTTTGTAGGAAGTTTAATGGAGGTTTGTTGAAGGTAAAGTCGTCTTGCAAGGTTGATCTTCTTAAATATTTACTTTAGATTTATCGTTTTTTGTGATGGTTGGCAATTTCACTTTAGCTTAATGTAGCTTATCCCTTTTTGCCCCCGGTCAGGTATCTGAAAAGTTAGGTCTTTGTGGTCCTTTGGTCTTTGGAAATTGGTTTTGGGGTACCCTAAAAGTTTGGAATTTAGGAAACTAGTTCTATTACCCACAAGCTTTCTTCTTGGCTATACCTGACTCAATTTGGAGTTGTCTATCAAAAGTTAGAGCAATTTGGTGAACTACACTTGAAACAACACTCAAAACGGTTTCAAGAACAAAACACAAGAACTTTGGCTTGTATCTTGGTCTCCAGAAGGTATTTTTAGCTCAAACTTGAGATTTGGAATTTCCTCAAGTATGTATACAAGATCATCAAGTCAAATACCCCCACTATGAAGACATGGATCGCAATCCATGACCCCCTGTCAAATTTTTAGCCCAACTTTTTGATAATATGTAAACAAGGTCATACACACGATCTGTATCAATTTTCATCAAGTTCTGAGGTTGGGGGGCACGGATCTCTATCCATGTTCAACCACATTTAGACTTGATATCTGGGAAGCTTGTTGCACTTTATGTCCACAAGCTAAATCTCAAATCGTTTTGAATTTAGACTTGTTTTGATAAGTCAAATGTTCAACAGTAGGTTTGCACTACGGTTTTTAGTATGTCACTTGTTTTGCTCCCGTTTGACCCAAATTTATGGATGTTTTTTAAAAATTGGACTTGTGTATGAACTATGGATCTGGAAAGTTTTAGGTCAAGCTGTCACTAATGGGTTCATGGATTGCGATCCATGTTTAGAGGCCAAATTGAATTTTCTTGGTACCATCAAAGCATGAAGAGTAGATGCTATGGTATCAGAACTTTTTGAAAATGGATCTCTTGGTTGAGAATTAGGTCAATTCTGACACTTTGTTAGTATGCTTGACAATTCTAGGATTTTGGTTTGGTTTTTGATATCCAAATTCAATTTTGAAAAGAACACTAGATTCCTGGTGATGTGCTCTAGCTATGGTACAAGTTTGGTCTTAGTCTGTGACAGAGGGACATGGATTGCGATCCATTTACCTCTATGTCAGAAGGTGATGAAACTTGACACACAACAGCTTGTCCTTTGTCAATTGATTCTTGCTATATGTTTTTGTTTAATTTAGACTTTTTAAGGTCAAGCAAAGGTCAATCCCTAGGTTTATATGGAGGTTTTTACCTTGAACTGTCTTTTTCCCTTTGCACCCACTTTTTAAACTTTTGTGACAATGCTTCTTTGAGAATTTTGTTCACAATGGTCTCTCCTACAGACTGGTAAAGTTTCTATCCAAAAATTCCTCTGGGGGTCATGGATCATGATCCATGTTCCACCACTTTTGGACTTGACATTTGGTGAGTTGATAGACTATGATGTTTGTTGCCTATCCCACAATTTGTTTTGAATTTGGATCAGTTTCACTCAACCAAAAGTGAATTCTACAGTCTATTGTGGTGGTTTTTGACTATCTATAACTTGTATCAGTTATATCCACTTGTCAATTTTTAGCCAAAGACCATGACGAGGTACATGGATCACGATCCATGTTTGACCTCATTTTTCTATAAAAATTGGTCAACTTATAGTCCATGTTATGATGACACTCTTCCCCCAATCTTTTTCAATTCAAATCCCTTTTGCCCAACCAAAAGAAAAATGCTGTGTCTGCTTTGCGGTTTTTGGCTATGTGGCAGAATTTTAGTGTTTTGATTAAATTTTTGTAATTTTTTGCTATGGTTTCTTTGGCAAAGTTGTGCCACTAGTTATCAAGGATGTATTGGTCAAATATCAGTCCCAAATATAAAAAAGGTACATGGGTTGCGATCCATGTTTGGAAGCATTTTGTCATGAGTTTTGTTATGCTGGTTCTCTATTCCCTGTAGAAGCCAAATACCACCCCTTTTTGAATTTGAAACACAAAAGTTTGAACCCCCAAATTTTACTATAATTCCAAGGTTTTTGTCCAATTTTTTGATTTTGGGTGTACTTAATCAGTCTATTTATGTTCACACTCAGGATTCTGGCATCTGAGAGCAAGCTTTAGTAGTGGGTGACAACTTCCAATCAGTTGGTCACAGTGGTACATGGATCGCGATCCATGTTCCTCACCCAAAACTGGAAGGAAGTTGTTCAAATTTTTTTTGCGAGCTTGTTTATCCCTTTTTGCAAGCTATTTTTGAGTTTGAATTAGCTTTGATGCTCTGGCCATCAAATTTTCAATTTTTTAGAGTTATGGTCGTTTGTGCCAAAATATGGTTTTGGACAGTTTTTACCCTGATTCTTTTAGCCCCATTTGATGGTTGAAGTTTGTATCTAACCTACTCCTAAGTATTGAAACGAAACATAAAACAAAAACAAACAGAACAGTACAAAATAAAGTCATGATACAACACTCTATTGTAACGAGAAAATTGGAGAACGAAATTCTTTTGACTATCTTACACACAACTCTCTTTACCTCTCGAGAATAGTCCTAGCAAGTCCTCAACTTCTATGCTCTACCAAAAGCACTAAACTGTTACCATATACATGTGGTAGTGATGTGTGTGAACACACTAGGACCGCCGGGGCATTTTTTCCCTCTTTAGGAGGTTTTTTCCCCCGTGCATTGTATATACGCCCATCACTCTAGGGCTATCTATCTTTCCATTGCACACTAAGTAACACACTCTCTATTGTGTGCCTTGAGCTTCCTTCGTCTTCTCCAAGCTGTGTGTGTTTCTCTGCAACCCTAATTCCAACAATTGGTATCAGAGCAGGTCACGTCCTCCCGGGCTTAGTCGCCAGCTGCTCCAGCACACGCCTGCTCACCTTCTCCGATTTCAGTGAGCTTTGGCGAGCGTTCGCAGGTCGACAAATATTTTGGGAGAGCTCAAAGAGCTTGGTCTGCTCAGAATTTTGATTTGGGCTCATTTCGGCCTCCGTTTCCCCTACAGGCAGTACTGCACATGCTATTTCGTCATTTTGTGCAGATTTTCTGTCAGTGCCGTTTTTTGCATAACAGGTGCCTTATAGTCTTCAACGGTTTGTGCTATATAGCACAAGTTGTTCCCGCTCCATTTCTCCTATTTTCGGGCAGTTTTCACATCAGGTGCAGCATTTACCATGGCTGACAACAACAACACAGATGTGTTCAAGATGTTTGCTGCTGAGGACAGGTTGGATGGGGACAACTACCCTATGTGGGCTTATATGATGCAACATGTTCTTGTGTCAAAAGGTGTCTGGAACATTGTGCAGGGCATTGATGTACGTCCTGGTTCTGAAGATGTAGGCGATTTTGAGGATGTTGCAGGTCTTGCTGCAAGGATTGCAGCTCTTAGAGTTTTTTTGCCTACGGCAGAACAAGCTCGTTGGGATGTTAAGGATGCACAGGCTCATGCATTGATTGCGTTGTCTGTGAAGCGCACCATTATTTCTCACATCCGTTCAGCAAAATCTGCAAAACAGGCTTGGGATATTCTAGCAGGTCTTTATGCAAGCCGCAATGAGGCTAAAATTGCTTTGCTGCGTAAAGAGCTAGAGTCGAAGATTATGCATGAGGAAGATGATATGGACACTTTCCTTGCTAGTGTCAAGGATATCAATGAGCAACTCATTTCTGCAGGTGAAGTCATTTCGGACAGTTCCCTTGTGCAGACTGTTCTTGATGCCTTACCAGATTCCTACCAGACTTTTGCTAGTACTTGGAGACTGATGACCCAAGGAAATCCTGAAGTTGTCAAGTTTGATGCATTATGCACATTGCTGTTGCAAGAGTCACTTTCTAGAAAAAACAGGACTAGGCAGCGTGCAGTTGAACAGGCTTTTATTGCTTCTCAAAGAAAGGGTGGTAACAGTAATGCAGCCACTTCTTATGGTTCTGCTGCGAGTGGAAAAAATTCTGTTCCTAATGCTTCTGCTGGCAGCACTTCGTCTGGCAATTCTGGTGATAAGGGCAAAAAGAAGATGCGTTGCCATTATTGTAAACCCAATGATCACTTGATCAAGTCGTGTCCTAATTTGAAGGCCAAAGAGGCTAAGAAGAAAGAGGGTGGTTCCACTGCAAATGCTGGATCCACTACAAATGTAGCCATTGTTGAGTCTTCTGTGAAAGGAGATTGTGATGCTGATGTTGATGCAGAATGGGCTTTTAGCACAGAGTGCACTTACAATCCTGCTGTCCATGATGCATGCTTGTCAGTTGCTGCAGATTCACATGTGTGGTATTTCGACAGTGGTGCTACAAAGCACATTACCTCACATCATGAATTGTTTACCTCTCTCGAGTCAGTCCCTCATGGGAACTCAGTCACTTGTGCCAACAACGCTTCTTATCCAGTTCAGGGAGTTGGAAAGATTGTGCTCACTGCTGCTAATGGCAGTTCCTTCACACTTGTTGATGCACTTTATGTACCTGGGATCAAGAAGAATCTCTTGTCTGTATCCGCACTTGCTAGACTTGGACTTGTAGTCAAATTTGTGGATGACAGATGTACAGTTCATGATCTCAGTTTTGGTGATGAAATTGTTGCATCTGGGCTTTTGTGCCGTGGGTTGTATAAGCTCACTTTGTATGACAAGTGTGGACAAAATTTTGCAAATGCTGTTGCAGATTCAAGGGCTATTTCAGATGCAAAACTTTGGCATGCACGTTTTGGTCATCTGAATTTTGCCAGTTTGCTGCGTTTGCAGAAATCTGATATGGTTGCTTCTTTGCCGCCTCTTGAAGCACCTGTCAAACATGTTTGTGAAGGCTGTATTCTGGGTAAAATGCAGCGTTCTAAGTTTCCAAAGGATGGTTCAGTTAGGGCCACATGCAGGTTGCAGCTTGTGCATAGTGATGTTTGTGGGCCCATGCAAACTCCGTCCTTGGGCAATTACCTGTACTTCGTGACTTTCATTGATGATTACTCCAGGCATGCATGGGTATTTCCGCTTAAAGCGAAGTCCGAAGTTTTTATGTGCTTCAAAAAATTTCTGGCTATGGCTAAAAATGTCTCAAAATGTACTATGGGCACCCTCCGTTCCGATCGAGGGGGGGAGTATATGTCGCATGAATTTAATGCATTTCTGGCTAGTCGTGGGATAAAACACCAATGTACAGTGCCTTATACACCTCAGCAAAATGGTGTTGCTGAGAGGAAAAACAGGTCACTAACGGAAATGGCACGATGTATGGTCAAAAGTCACGCTTTGCCGCATTCTTTTTGGCTTGAGGCCATCATGTGTGCCACTTATGTACTTAACAGGTGTCCTACGAAAGCTTTGCAGTCTATTACTCCATATGAAGCATGGCATGATAGAAAGCCTTCTATTGAGCACATGCGTGTTTTTGGCTGCTCGGCATATGCTTTGGTGCCACAAGTGCAGCGCAGAAAATTGGATGATAAGGCTGTCAAATGTATTTTTGTTGGTTATAGTGCTGAAAGCAAAGGTTACAGGTTGTATCATCCGCAAACAAAACGTATTCTGGTTTCACGGGATGTAGTATTTGTGGAAGATTTTGTTCAGCCCTTGCTGTCATGTACTAGAGACAGTAATGTAAGCTCACAGGACATTTATGACACTTTGTTGCCTCTTTTCAGTGGTGGAAATACGAATGTAAGTTCCAATGAGGCAAATGTACAGCCTATGGGGGTTTCTGAAAATGTTTTAGAACAGCCTATTACTGATGCAGATGTACATGATGTACTTGATGAGGAAAGGGCTGAAAATGAGCAGGCTAGAGGTATGCCAAAATGGCTGGTGCACACTTTGCGTGACAGTAAATTGGATGCACCTTTATCTAGTCATACTCGTTCAGGCTCTCGCCATGCATCTTATGCATCAGATTGTTATGCTTTGGCTGTGTCTAGTTTACATGATGTTGAGGAGCCTCTGTCTTCTGATGAAGCACAGAATTCAGAAAATTGGATTGCTGCCATGAAATCAGAATATGATGCACTTATAGAGAATGACACATGGACTTTATGTGATTTGCCTCCTGGCAAAAAGGCCATTGGTACAAAGTGGGTTTACAAGTTGAAACGCAAGCCGGATGGTGAGATCGATCGCCATAAGGCTCGACTTGTTGCAAAGGGTTATGCATAACAAAAAGGCATAGATTATGAAGAGACTTTTGCTCCCACTTGTCGTATGACTACTGTGCGTTTTCTATGTGCATTGGCAGCTCATTTTTGTTGGGATGTACATCAATCAGACATTGTTACTGCTTTCTTGAATGGTGACATATTTGAGGAAGTTTATGTAACGCAGCCTCGCGGTTTTGTCATAAAAGGACAAGAGGACAAAGTGTGCAAATGTAAGAAGGCTTTGTATGGGTTGAAGCAATCTCATCGTGCTTGGTATGAGAAAGCTGACACTCATTTGGTTAAACGAGGCTTTCGTAACAGTCCAACAGAAAGCACATTGTATGTAAAGCGTGAGGATGATGTATTTCTCATTGTGGTTCTTTATGTTGATGATTTGCTGATCACTGGACCAAATGAGAGACATATTGCTGAATTTAAGGCTGATTTGAATGCTACTTTCAAGATGAAAGATTTGGGGCTGTTGCATCATTACTTGGGTATACAGTTTAAGCAGTGTGATGGTGGTATTGCCTTGTGTCAGAAAAGTTACATAGAGACATTGCTATGTAAGTTTGGACTTGAGGATTGCAAACCTATTGCCACTCCCATGGAAACAGGTTTGAAGTTGAGTCTACATGATGCTGGCGATCCTGCTGATGTCACTCTTTACCAAACTGCTGTTGGCTGCCTCATTTATGTATGCAACACGAGGCCAGATATTCAGTTTGCAGTCTCGCAGGTCAGTAGATTTATGCATAGCCCAGGGTCTAAGCATTGGCAGGCTGTCAAGAGGATTTTCCGCTACCTTAGTGGCACTTTACATCTTGGCTTGTTTATCCCAAGGGGGGATCATTGCCGCCAGACTTACATGCTTTTTCGGACTCAGATTGGGCTGGTTGTTTTGACACGCGAGTGTCCACAAGTGGTTTTTGTTTCATGCTTGGCAGTTCATGTATATCATGGTTGAGCAAGAAGCAACCTACTGTGGCCACTTCGAGTTGTGAGGCTGAGTACAGGGCAGTCTTCACAGCTACGATTGAGTGTGTATGGCTCAGACGCCTTATGGCTGACTTGGGTGTTGGACAGGACACTACCAACACTATCTACACTGACAGTCAGAGTGCATTGGCAGTTGCGAGGAACCCAGTTTTTCATGCTCGCACAAAGCACATTGAGGTGCATTACCACTATGTCAGGGAGAGGCTCTCAGCAGGAGAGATCAGCTTGGCTTATGTGCCAACACAGGACAACCTTGCAGATATTTTCACAAAGGCATTGTCTCGTGAGAAGCTTGAAGCTTTCCGCAAAGCTTTGGGCTTACTCCCCTTTGTGGACTGATCCTGTCCTCAGGGCATGGCACTTCCCTTTACTCATGTGCCAGCTCTTGTTCACCGCATCACTCCAGGGGGGATTTGTTACCATATACATGTGGTAGTGATGTGTGTGAACACACTAGGACCGCCGGGGCATTTTTTCCCTCTTTAGGAGGTTTTTTCCCCCGTGCATTGTATATACGCCCATCACTCTAGGGCTATCTGTCTTTCCATTGCACACTAAGTAACACACTCTCTATTGTGTGCCTTGAGCTTCCTTCGTCTTCTCCAAGCTGTGTGTGTTTCTCTGCAACCCTAATTCCAACATAAACCTCGTGTCTAGCTACTTCGGTATAAATGGAATGGAAAAGAACACTCTTAATACGCACTAGTTCACTCACCATCTAAGGATCATTATCCATGACAACGACGCCAATGTTAGCGGTCACCATGAGGGACGTCTCAAGCATAGATATTTGGCACTAACATAATGTCAATACTCAGGGAAGTGACTTGGATGGGGAACGGAGACTCTTTGAGGTTGTCAATCTCAAGAAGTGAACCTAACAAGCAAACACACCAACTCAACAAGCAAACCACCACTCAATGATTGGGGAATGTTGCCTAATTCATATCTCACCACTCTAGGTCATCATGCCATTTTGGTACTTGAACGAACTCAAAATGCAACAAAACTTTAGGAGCAGGTCTAGGACACCTAGGGACACTATCCTACCAAGTCTGGTTGCAATTGGACAAGGTATCAAAATCACAATCCATCATGAAAAAGGTCTTAAAAACTGCAATAGAACATACAAAAAATTCTGACCTATGGTCTAAGAACACTCTCCTTTGGTCAAAACATTAAAAAACAGTGATTTAAGCACTCAAAGTTGATAATAAGGCTCACTAGCAAGTAGTCATGAAGCTCAACAAAACTAAAAATGCTTACACTTGAATGAAAGAGCATAGAGAGAGAAACACAATGCAAGTTTTGAAATAAAAAATGGATTACCCAATCATTAGAGAAGTCAATTACACGTTGGAGGTTTGTAGTTGCTTGAGCGTACGGACAACAAAGCCCTTTCTTCTTCAGAAGATAAGCCTCTTTTTACATTAAAGTTATTGACCTTTATACCTAGGGCTTTCTAAATGGCCAGTGGTTGGCTCACATGGACCTTTACAATCATCATAAAAGAATTATCTCATGGAATTGACCTTCTACTCTGGATTCAGGATTTACACAGAGTATCACGACACGAGCCTGAGAAAATAATAGAGTACAAATGTGGTGTCCAGCTAGGTGGGTGCATGTTCTGTCAATCTGCTAACATTGTCGTAGCCATATGCTAAACAAAAATGGTGTGCCATTGAGAATAAGTGGATGAACCATACCACTGAGAAGTGCTACTATAATCAAGGACAAGTTAAGGAGAGGACTTTGTTATCGTATACATGTGGTAGTGATGTGTGTGAACACACTTAGAATTGCCGGGGTATTTTTTCCCTCACTAGGAGGTTTTCTTCACCGTGCATTGTATATACACCTATCACTCTGAGGCTATCTTATCTTTCCATTGCACATTAAGTAATATACTCTCTGTTGTGTGCCTTGAACTTCCTTTGTCTTCTCCAAGCTGTGTGTGTTTTCTTGCAACCCTAATTCTAACAATTGGTATTAGAGCAGGTTGCATCCTCTTGATCTTAGTCTCTAGTAGCTCCAACAACACTTTCTATTAGTGCCATTTTTTGCAAAGCAGGTACCTTATAGTCTTCTACATTTTGTTCTATATAGCATGTCTTATTTTGCTTTGTTTCTCATATTTTTGGATAGTTTTCACATCAGGTGCAACATTTTCCATGGATGACAACAACACAGATGTGTTCAAGATGTTTGTTACTGAGGATAGATTGGATGGGGACAATTACCCTATGTGGGCTTATATGATGCAACATGTCCTTGTGTCATAGGGTGTTTGAAATATTGTGCAGGGCATTGATGTACATCTTGGTTCTAAGGATGTAGGCAATGTTGCAGGTTTTGGTGGCAAGATTGCTATTGTTAAAGCTATTTTGCAAGCTTGTTGGGAAGTAAATGATGCACAGGCTCATGCTTTGATTGCATTTTCCATGAAGCGCACTATTACTCCTCATATTCATTCAACAAAATCTACAAAACAAGCTTGGGATGTTTTGGATGGTCTTTATGAAAGTCAGAATGAGGCAAAAATTGCATTGTTGCACGTAAAGAGATGGAGTCAAAGATTATGCATGAGGAAGATGAAATGGACACTTTCCTTGCTCGTGTCAAGGATACAATGAGCAACTTATTTTTACAGGCAAAGTCATTTCTGACAGTTCTTGTGTGCAGACTGTTCTTGATGGCTTGCCAAATTCTTACCAGACATTTGCTAGCACTTGGAGACTTATGACCTAGGAAATCTAGAAGTTGTCAACTTTGTTGCATTATGCACATTGTTGCTGCAAGAGTCACTTTCTAGAAAAAAATGGACGAGACAATGTGTAGTTGAACATGCCTTTATTGCTGCTCAAAGAAAAGGTGGTAATAGCAATGTAGCCACTTCTCATGGTTCTTTTGCGACTGGGAAATCACCTATTCCCAATGCTTCCGCTAGCAAAAACTTGTCTAAAAATTTTGGTAAAAAGGGCAAAAATTGTTAAGCTAAGGATCACTTGATCAAGCAGTGTCTGAAATTGAAGGCAAAAGAGGCTAAGAATAAAGAGGCTAGATCAAGTGTAGCTATTGTGGAATCTTTTGTGAAAGGAAATTGTGATGATATAAATGGAGAGTGGGATTTTAATGCACAGTGTACTTATGATCCTGATATCCATGATGCATGCATGCCAATGTTGCAGATTCACATGTGTGGTATTTTGAAAGTGGTGCTACAAAGCACATTACCTCATGTTAGCATATTGACCAAACGGCAGGTGCCCACCTAGCCGGATGCCACATTTGTGCTCTATTATTTTTTTGAGCTATTGTAGTGATACTCTGTGTAAATCCCAATTCCATAGTAGCGGGTCAATTCTTTAAGTTGTAATTTTGTCATGATATTTGTAAAGGTCAGCCACTGGCCATTTAGAAATCCCTAGGTATAAAGGTCAATAACTTTAATGTGAAAAGAGTCTTATCTTTTGGGAAGAAAGAGCTCTATTGTACACAAGCTCAAGCTACTAAGCTGCTCCAACTTGTAATTAACTTTTCTAATGATTGGGTAATCGGATCTCAATTCCAAAACTTGCATTGTGTTCCTCTCCCTTTTCTCTTTCATTCAAGTGTAAGCATTGTTAGTTTTGTTGAGGTTCACGACTATACATTAGTGAGCGTAATATTTAGATTTGAGTGCTTAAATCACTGTTTTTAAACGTTTTGACCATAGGAGAGTGTTCTTAGACATGACAAAAACTTTGGTATGTTTTGTTGCAATTTTTGGGACCTTTTCCATGATGGATTGTGATTTTGATATCTTGTCGGACTGCAACTAGAATTGGTAGGATAGTGCCCCTAGGTGTCTTAGACCACCTCCTAAAGTTTCATTGAATTTCAAGTCCATTCGAGTGCCGAAATGGCGTGTTGACCTAGAGTGGTGAGAAAGGACATAGGTAGGGTTCCCTAATCATTGAGTGTTGGTTTGCTTGTTGAGTTGATGTGTTTTCTTATTAGGTACACTTCTTGAGGATTGAAAACCTCAAAGAGTCTTTGTGCCCCATCCAAGTCACTTCCCTGAGTATTGCAATTATGTTAGTGCTAAATAGCTATGCTGTAGATGTCCATCATAGCGGCCCACTAACATTGGTGCCGTTGTCGCGGATAATGATCCTTAGATGGTGAGTGACCTAGTGCATATTGAGAGCGTTCTTTTTCAAAGATTTTTCATTCTATTCCATTTACACCTTAACAATGAAGCAGCTAGACATGGGATTTAGTGCTTGATAGAGTCTAGAAGTCGAGGACTTGCTAGATCTACCCTTGAGAGATAAAGAGGGTTGTCAGTGAGATAGCCAATAGCATTTCATTCTTTAATTTTCTTGTGCGTGTCTGTCGCACGTGTCAATGCAAGGGGCTTGCCGATACACTGTGTGAGCCACAAATGGCTGCAAGGACACAACCAGACTAATCTAGCAAGCTCAAGAGAGCAAGGTTGTGTCACTCACCGCCCTATGCTCGCCTTCGTGGAGGATTCCTCGCCATGAAGAAGAAGGAGCTATCACCGTGCCTCGCTCAACCGCTTCGCCACCGCTCTGCCGTCGTCGCAATGCTCGACCACTCTCTCTCTCTCTCTCTCTCTCTCTCTCTCTCTCTCTCTCTCTCTCTCTCTCTCTCTCTCTCTCTCTCTCTCTCTCACACTCTCACGCATACACACACACACAAGGAGATGAAGAAGAAGAAGATGGAGATGGAGCAAGAGCACTCTTCAATTGCACAAATGAAAGAATAAGTGTTTTTTAGGTTTAGGTGACTTTTATATGAGCTCGCCCCATTCACACTTGGACACCCATATTTAGCCAACTAACCCTTGAATGTTCCTGTTAGAGTGCGCCTCTCATCGGTGATCACTCATACCGTTTTTCTATTGGACCGACAAGCCCGCCGGCCCATGACTACTAGAAGTGGATGCCAGTGGTTAACATGCCCCCCTTCTTGATGTAGATTTCGTCCTCGAAATATAATAGTGCAGCATTGAGATCCACGATAGGAGTAACTGTGTCAGAAGAAAAACAACATTGTGAAAGCTCAAAGGTGGCATGTACAGGTGTGCAATAAGTGAGATGCATACATGATATCCTAGGAATGCAAAAACAAATTCATGAATTGTAACATTGCCAACTAGAACAAGCGTAGTACCTGAATAAAATGCAATTGAGTTACGGTCTATTAGGTCGACACTAAGAGAAGTACACAAGAGCTAGGGCTAAATTAAGTACTAGATTGACCAACGCTAATTAAAAGGTGTCGACTAAAGAGTAGTTAACCCTAGGAATGCTCATCGAGGTCTAAGGACTAGTGGTCTTGTCACTTATACCACTTGTGTGATCCACATAAAATACAAGGAAGTTTGTGCTATTTGTTTTCTCTTTTCTTCTTCTCTTTTTTTTCCTTTTTTCTTTTTTGTTGTTGTCATAGTTGCTACAAGTAGCTGGGGGACTCGAGGTCTCAAATATCAGTAGCTGGGAGACTCAAGGTCTCAAATACCAGCTTGAGCATGAACTAGCCGGGAGACTCAATGTCTCAAATACCAGCTTAACACATGGGCTACCATAACACAAGTCACACTTAGGTGGAATAAACTAGAGAGAACTATATCCTTATAGCCTAAAACATTACTATTGTTACTACAATTAATAGACTATTTAGGAATTAAAGTCAGCAATTAAGTGGCATAGTTTAGCCTAAGGTCCTGACACCTACTTAAAGCCAACTAATAGACCAAACTCAAAAAGAAGAACAAGGTATAAGAAGTTTGAAAAAATTATAGCATCTAAATTGGCAATGCCACAACTTCATAAATTTTATGCATTGTTAGAATTCAAATAACAAGGTGCAAACATGTAAATGTAAAAGCATAGATAAAAGGAAGTAGTACACCTGATATAATGGATAACATCCGTTGTAACATGTAAACATCCATTGTTTTTGTCCTTCAAAGGCATCCTTATGTAGTCACAAACTGCACAATAGTCACCACCAAACATCCACCTTCCAGAGGCACATCAGCGGGAAAAAAGAACTTTGCTAATCACTAAAGTCCAAAACTGAAACACTCATATCGTGCTAATCCTACCTACCCTCCATCACTCAAGCGATGAGGATCAAAGGTGTTTGATGACATAGGTTTTTGTTTCAGTGTACCGGATGTGACATGTGTAGGTATGGGTCAATAATTTTGACTAGTATTGTGCACACTCGTTGGCTAATAGCTCTTGCTCTTTACTTTTTTTCTTTTTTGTGAGTATAAGGCTTTATATATACATTCCCTAAGATTGGTGATTGAGAAGTCAGAGAAAGAAGGGTAAGAGGGAAATAATTCAATAGGCTGACATGAATGAAGACTTCCCCCCTTCCTTGGGTAGGTCATACTATTGAAATGTGCTCGTCACCCTTTGAAACCAATTGTTCCAGTTGGTAATAGGTGATCATTTTTGCCAGTAGTTTTCTATTACCTTAGGTGCCTTATCGAGTTGCAAGGGTGGTAATGTACTCTCCCAAGATCAAACTTAAATTGGTTCATCAGGTGATTCTTGAACATTGTGGATTCCTTTGTAGCTTTATGGAGGTCCACTATTGTAGGTGGAGGATGTGGAGAAGCTTTTACCTCTATGGATGCATTACACGAGGATCTAGAAGCTTCATGGGACTCCCCCCTTCCTGAGCTAGGTGGAACAAATTGTTCTTTCTTCGGTACCCAAACTAGCTCTGGAGCGGGCGTGTAGCATTCTGTGATTTTTTTCTTTCCACAATCAAAAATTTGTTTTGGAGCTACAGGATTGGGTGCACATGGGTCAGGTGACAGGTAAGAACACAATCTACATTTTGACACCCATATTTGATCATTTCCTTGATAGTAGTCTTGGGATTCCAATAGTCGTTTAGGAATCCACCGTCACGTTTTCTTACATTTTTTGGTGTGAGTGGGACGTTTCTTACAAGGCTTCTATTTTTTAGCACTAGCTATGGTCGCTAAAGAAACTTTAGGGACCCACTTGTATGTTTTCTTTGTTATATTAGGATGCGTCTTGTCAGAAGCTATATGCATTGCTTCTAGCATATTTAAGGGTACAAGTGGTGGCATTTCATCCCCCTCGGGTGGGGGATATAAAATTGTGAGCTTCTCATCTGGAGTTTTTTTTTTAAACTTTTGTATCTTTTTAAGCTGTAGGCTCAGGTTCTTGCCACATTGTCTCAAAACATGCATGATATGGATATTCTTTGTAATCAAACTTCTCTTCCACATTGCTTATGATTTAGTATCTCTTTATATTGTAGGCTCACCAACTAACAACTAACAACCTCTTGCAGCACATAAAACATGCATGTCATATTCCCTTGATTAAATTTAGAAGATTCTTAAAACTTTAAAGCTTAGAATTTGTTCAAAATATTTCAGCCTTAAAAACATTCATGTTTTGAGTGCCATAACCTTAGTGGCCTTTGTACCATAAAATGAAGGTATATCAAACATTATTATTAGCAAAAAACACACATTGTTGTAAGTGCATGACCACTAAAGAGAAAGTTTTCCCACAAATTTGAACAACTTATAGGTTTTGCCAACATTTAATTGACATAATAGCATCTTAAATGTTTGTCCAATATTGTGGATAAAAAAACCCTTGGGGACACAAGGGAAAGAACCACAATCCCCATTAATGTTTCACTTTACTATATAAGTAAAAGAAAATAGTTAACCAATGAAAGGTGTCAATTGTAACATGAAATTGTCATAGCTACTAATCATCTTCCAGAGGACCATGTCATTTTTGTTCCAAAGAATTGAAGAAGACAAAAACATATCCCTCCAACATTAGACAATGATGCATCTCCTTTGTGCAAGTAGAGCCAAGTCCACCGCATCCAACAAATATGTCAATTACGTGGTCATCCTCATCCATAAATGTTATCAACAACCATTTGTGAAAAAAACTAAAAAATTAAAAACACATACATTTACTTCTCAAAATTATGCATGTCTATGCCTCGGCCAATAACTTTCCCATTTTCCCTTTACAAAGCCACAAAATAAATTTACTTGTGCGGAGTTCATAGCATGCACTCACTTTTCAAACGAAACCATAACATGCCACCTAAGAGCAGGTTCCTTGGAGGAATTTTAGGCAATACTTCAATCAAAGATGCTACAAAACATATTTTTCCACCTTATGCAAGGCTTCCCACCTGGGGTTGAGGATTTATTTTTTAATATTTTGTGCAAAAAATCAATATTCAAGAAGACATGGTGTACATCCTTCAAAAATCATGGACCACATGCAATACAATAGAATTACCATGAATACATAACATGTGCGTACCTTCTAGACTAATTTAGAAAAAAAATGCAAGGGATGAAGTACACGGAACCACTCTTTGATTGTATCTAGCATCAAACTTGAACTCCACCTTCATTCACTTCGGGGTGAGATACTCCATTACTCTATGTTTATTTGCCAATCCAAAATTTTGAAACAGAAAAATTTCATGTGCCAAGTTTTTTGTGGTCATTGTCATTGAGATCCTATCAGGGAAAAAGCCAATGTTAATGTTGACTAATTAACCTGTAAGGTTTTGAGGAGATTCGTTGCATTTTTCCCACAACATGCGAAGTGGACATAGGGTGGCTTGTTGTAGAGTGGGCAGTGTGCTTTGTCTACTAGCTCTGGGGAAGTGCTGGTGAAAGGGAGGAAGCCTGAGGGGGCTGGGTTCATCTTGAAGGGAGGCCCTTGTAGCCCCACCGATGCTCTCCACTATGCACCCCCCCCCACCCCGTCTTTTTGGCATGGCGGGAGAGGTTTCTCTTGGGGGAATATTGACAATGAGTTCTTCTAGTTTGGGGGGTAGATATGGCTCTACCGCGCCATGTTGCAGATGGATGGTAGCCTCCCACTCCATGATCACATTGTGCAGCCTTAATTCCCCTGCTCGACGGATCTTCAGATCGAGCTTGGCTCACCTCCAATAGCCTAAAGGGGATTGCGGATCAATGGTTCTTTCTTTGAGTGACAAAGTTTTGGTTCTTGCTTGGTGCGGTTCTTGGCTCATGCTTGGGAAGTCTTTGATATGCTTCTTTAAGGTGATGGAGGCTGTGGACTCCACCTTGTGGACAAATTTACCTTCTTTCTACATTTTTATGTAGGTGGGTGGCTCCCGTTTAAGCCTTTAAGATATGGTTTATATTGATCCCTAGTGGTTCTGATGGAAGTGGTTCTGATGTGGTTTCATCTTGAGGGACACCCTTGCTTGGGGTGTCAATCCTTGTAGGGTCTAAGCTTTGTATCTAAGGTTTGGTTATGGTGCCATGGCTCAATCTAAGGATGGATTTTCATGCAATATTTAGGTTCTACTTATATATTATACTCACCATTGTGAGTTTTGATAATAAAAAATTTGAAGCCAAAGCAAAACCCATACTAAGCAACAAAAGCACCCTTACTCATTAATAGCATCAAAAATTAGAATCAAATCTTCTTTTTTCTTATCAGATTGAATAAACTAGCATGATTTCACTTGTACATGATACTTCTCATCTTGAGAATGCATTATCGAGATAGTTCACAACCACTCATTCACCTTGCAAGTTAGACCAATGAAAAGCAAGTCAAATTTGAGAAACAAGGAAGCATCTACCTTCTTCAATCCACTTCGTCCATGTATTTATTTGATGGTTTCCATTCCATGAAAAAATTAAGTTTCCCTTAAGCTCCTCCCACTCAACTACTAGCGCGCTTCAAATTTTGCATTTAGCCTCTACCAAATAGGTTTCCATCTCTCTATCATCTCTTGTGTTTCTACTTTGATTTCTCCATGATGTCCCTTGAGGGAGACAAAAAATGATCCCATACCCCAACTCTATCAAATCTATGGCTCATCCGTGGTGCAATAGCAATTGCTAGTCTAATTGCATCCATGGCAAGCAATCTTTACGGTGGAACCAAAGGGGGATTTGACTCTCCATGGATGTGACATTGAATCATCATCATTCATGAGTCCCAACAAAACATTCTGCCCAAAAATTCTATTGTGTTTTGAAAATTCATTATCCTCATCTGTGTTAGGACAAATATTCGCAACCTCTTCCTCAAATGTCTATAGCCAATCACCAACCTAAACTGCACATAGGATTAGCATGATTGGCAAACAAATTAGGCCCATTGGCTGAAATTAAAATGGCCAGGAAAATATCCAGCATGCCATTACTAATTTCACTACCAATATAAGGTAGTAAGTAGGTGCGAATACTACGTTGCTCTATGATATATACTAGACCTTCATAATTCTAAATTGTTATGATGTTGGCCAGTATATAAGGTTCCAAAGTGGTGGGGTGTCCTCATAATTTGTGGGGCTAATCATTTAATGATGAACGTGCATGACCAAGGCACTTGGAGAATAATCAGGCCGACTCAGAATAGCGGCTAGATCTTTTCCATCGACATTATTGACAAAGCTCCTCACAATCAGAGCTCCCCAGGCTCCTCACCCTTAAAAGTCAAGCAACAACTTGCAAGTCATTGGTCCCCCCCTTTGGCTTACATTTTGTCATCACTCTCAAATAAATCGCGAATAATGATCATCTTATCATGTTGATTTGTTGAGTTATCAAGATATAGCTTCCTTTTGATTTGATGATTTCTACTATCCAATCTGGCTTTAAATGAAAAAAAAAGCATCCCCACCCTCACTATGCTGTTGGGCCACTTCCATTTTTTGTGATCTCATTCCTTATATGATGTCATTAATGAGGCTCTTGTTTTATTTAAGCCTTCATTATATTTGCTTTAGATTTAGCCAAAAGGCACTAGCACTCAACAACTCACTTGTGCGTTCACAATAATAGTACTAATTGTTTGCCAAACTATTAAAATTTTGTCTCTCATATACTATTATTTCCTCTTTGACCTTTCTCAGAGGTCATGTGTATTGATCTCAACGTTCTCACATGTGTATTGATCTCAACACTCTCACATGGGAATCACTTAACAATAGGAGCTAGAGCTTCATTATCGATGTTATTGGCTATAATCATGGAATGATCATATGTCATGTGTTGACCCTCTC
The DNA here is from genome assembly GCF_014529385.1 of Adiantum capillus-veneris. Taxonomy (NCBI): domain Eukaryota; kingdom Viridiplantae; phylum Streptophyta; class Polypodiopsida; order Polypodiales; family Pteridaceae; genus Adiantum; species Adiantum capillus-veneris. The sequence continues at coordinate 13,677,202 of NC_140952.1, forward strand.
TATCGCCCTCATGACACGATCCAAAATATCCTTTGGAAAGATTTCAAAAGAATTTACAAATAAACTTAATTAAAGCATCATAACAAAAAAATGTAGACAAATATTTGTGCTCTCCATCAAGGCTACAACCCCTTCTGCAATCCTTGCTCTGTCCATGGCCAAATGCAAAAAAACTTGGCAAGTTATCACACAATCCAAATGCCAAAACAAATCCCTCCCTCCTCCCACTCACAACCTGCGAGCTATACTATGCATGGGACCAGACAACATAAAAGGTTTGCATGGGGCTTACCAAGATGATGAGACACACAAAAAACCTTAGCCAAAATCTTTGTTATGTACTCTGTTATCCAACATTTAAAAAAATATCCTCCCATTTCCCACATGCACGAGTTCGCAACTCGTCCGCACGTTCACACACGAGCTGTGATCTTGTGCATGTGGGACGGAGGGAGGGCAAGGCTCACCACAAATCTCAACCAAGCTACATGGACAAGCTACAAGCTCGTGCATGTGGGAATGAGGGAGGTCAACAAAGCTCAACCAAGCTCATAACGAATTTTGTTCACCACAATGAACTCAACCAAGGACCGGTTTGCACTCAATAAAAAGAGACAACATGCCTCTCTTGTTGGTGATGGGTTTGACCAGATAATGTTGCTGAAAAAAATGTGTATTTCCATATTTCCATGGTAGTCACTTTCCTAGTCAAGGTGGACCTATAAGAAAATGTGATATCTTTGAAATGTCTACAAGGGGCCCCAAGTTTGGCACTGACCTCATCAATTAAATGTGTTAGACTAAACATGGAGATTTGAGTGCTACATGGGTTCTCTTTGAGTGCTACATGGGTCCAACAAAGTTTACAGCAATCATGGCAGAGTGTTGAAAATATTTTGTATATGTGTAAAACATGTGTAAAAACTTGTGAAAATGTTGTTCCCTTCACAATAATTCTTTTAGAATTTTATGAATCTATATCTTAATAAACATCCAATGCATTGTATACAAGCACACACACCTAAAAGACCTAAAAAATGTGAAAAAGCTATAAATAAGAAGCTCTCAAAAAATAAACACTCCTCACGTGTTACCCAGGTCGTCCCCGTATTTTCCCAAGTGTCTATGGTTGTTGCTAGGTGGACCCAATCCACATTGTCCAACTCAGTCATCCCTGGTAGTACATCCATATAAGGAGAATATTCCCCAACATCAGTGTCCGCTTTACACGTGTAACAATACTGCAATGGGGCCGAGTGAATTGTGGCATCAGATCTATGATCAATTATAAATCTATTTCCTAGGGGATGTGCTCGACGAGTTACAAGATCCACTCGAATGACAGAATCTTGGAACTGCAGGTAGACATGGTTTGTAGACAATTCATGCACCATTTTTGCTTCCCTCATGAAAGGACGTCCTAAGATCATCTCCGATGCCATAGTGTGCTTGGATGAATCTATAACAATGAAGGTAATTCTTATTTTATATATGTCCAAAGACCTTGATCTTGAGATCTTCTAGCATCCCAACAGGTTTAACAATAGACCCATTGGCCATCTTAACTACTATGGTTGTGGTCGCAAGGTGAGGTCTTCCCATAGTTTCCCAACAATTTTTAGTCACAATGCTAACCGTAGCGCCACCATCAAGGATTCCCTTCACAATTAATTTCTTAGTAGTGATTGGTATGTTCGCATTGAATTCATCACTCTCAAAGTATTGTCCCAACTTGTTAACAGGTATTTCTATAACAAGGTTCTCATCTAGGTTGGGTTGTGGATCTAAGTGTTCCTCCTCTATTGGCATCTCCCCAACTCCATCCATCTGTGCAAATTGTGGTAGCCCAAACTTCAAGTCTCCATTGAGGAAGGCTCGAAGAGATGAGACTAGCTCAGGGTCTTTATATAGTTTGGACATGATGGTGGTTCTAACTTCTGAAGACATGAAATCCATCAATTTGACAATGTTTAATGGCACCTTTTGGGCTTCAGTCCCTTGATATGGGGAAGATGGGATCTTTATTTCTTCGATAGGATTAGGTAGTCCCTCTGTAAACATTTTTTCCATCAAGAAGTGAGTACGCCCACTTTCCCATGACTTTAAGTCACTTTCTTCTTGGATGACACTAGGTATGGCTAAGGGTCTATGGACTTGGTGAGGTTGTTGTTGCATAGGGAACATTGTGTCTATAATCTGGATCTACCTAGGTGTTGGTTCTAGATCCCTTTGGGTATCTTCTACCAAACTCCTTAATTGCTTGACTCGCTCGATCTCCTCTATAGGGTATGGAAAGTTCCTATCTTTTTCTTGGATCCTGGCCATTGTGGCTCATGACAATCTTCCTTGTTGGTTTCTTTCTTAGTGGTCGTTTTGGTCTCCATGGTTTCACTCGAATCAGAATCCTCTTCAGCGTTGTTCATATACATGGGGTCATCACCAGTCCCTACATTGGTCTTTGAACTGGGATCTAACTTCGCTGCTTTTTGCAATCTCTTCCTTCATGTTTTCTTCTTTTTTTGAGATTGGGAAATTGATGCCGTTTCTCTTTCTTCAGGAATATAATTTTGTTTTTGTAGCATCGATCATGTGAGTACGTTTACTCGTACCACAGGTGTACTTTGTGATGGCTCCTCAGTAACCTCAATCACGTTTAATGGCATGATTTTTGGTGCATTTGGATTATTCGGATAGTGGACAATCAAATGATCTATGCCACATCGATTACACATGAGTATCGGCATTGTAGACGTGCTCTCTTGATTGGTTTCCATTAGTGTGGTATTCTTTTGTAGCCTAATAGGACACTCGATCACACGATGTGGACCTCCACACTCGTAGCATTGAAGAGGTGGTCTCTTAGTAGTGTAATTGATATTTTGGCCTCTTCAGCAAGAGTAGCTACTTGATATACATGTTTGACTTGTCCCCAATAGTCCTCCATGTATTATTGTGGACTTTCTTCAAGCGCATCCATCCCATACACAATATTAGGGTCTATATCTTTCTCACAGCCTTCCAAACAAGCAATAGATGACTCACAACCCACTTGATTCACTGAAGTGATTCTTGGATGTGGTGGTTGCGGTCCTAGCACTGGACGTGGTAAGGGTATTTTTTGAACAAAATTTTGGGCCCTAGGGACCATGTGTTGTGACGTTTGTTCAAGAGGTGGGGCCAGCATCAATGCATGCACTCGAGGTGTGTCTGTCCATGCTAAGGTTGGTGTATTGACCATTTCGCGCTTAAATACTATGCAATCCTTATCTTGATGACCATACCTCCCACATGCATTACAGTTCCCATTGAATTTTACTCTAAAAGTAGGGCATTCACTAGAACTATGCGGTCCATAGAATACTGAGCACCATTGTTGCTCCCTTCTTGGATACATATGATTGTTTTGCAGAGCACGATTGTCTCTAAGACTCTCTTGAATGGGCTCGGTGATATCTGCTAAAGTCATCACAGATATCTTTGGCTCCTTAGCAATTGGCTTTAGGGTCATTGGCTGATGCCCTGATGCTTGCGAGATAATAGATTTAGGCTCAACAGACACTATTTCTCCTTAAATCATTAAATTATCCTCCAATTGGATCGAATTGGTGGTGACTGCTTCCCAAGTGGTGATACCTCTAATGACTAGGCCATTGTAGATATCCTCATGTCATAATCCCCTAATGAATCTATCAAGCAACTGATTATTATTGAAGCGCTCATTTGGATTACAACGAGAATTCAAATGCTTTAAGCGACTAATAAAGTCTCTCACCGACTCTCCTTCCTCTCATTGGGCTTTCTAGAGCTGAGAGGCTACAACCCAAAACATTCCCTCTCGTATGTATTCTTTAAGAAACAGTCTCCTAAGAGTAGGGTAAATCGTTTTTTCTTCCACCCTTAGGGTTCTATACCAATCCCAAGCCTTCCCACTTAAGGTTAGGCTTAAAGCATTACTCTTACGCAGGTCATTATGTTCTCCTAGAGAATTGCATATTTGTTCAAATACTTTGATATGCTTTCTCACATCCCCGTCTCCACTAAATTTTTGTGTGAGCTTGGCTTTTTGTACTGCCTTACTTTTAGGTTCTCCATCAGGCGTGTTACGCATATTCTCAGCAATAGATCGACCGATAGCTTGAGCAAATGTTGCCAAGTCACCTCAGTGAGCAGGCACCGTGGGTGAAGGCGCTCCAGAGACTACATGTGGAGTAGGTATTGGCATTGGGCTTGGCGTGTAAGAAGCCCTTGGGTTCCACGTTTGGTACGGTGGGTTGTGCCATGTGCCGGTCCAAAGTTCATATGTGTGGCCCTAGACATAGCAGACGTCGGATGTGACATGCTAATGCTAGCCAGTATGGTCCCATGGAAATAAGAGCTTGGCTGTTGTGGTTGTGGAGCATAGGTTGTTGAAACAATGAGAGGGGTAGGAGCTACATGAGTGCAATGACCCATAGGTGCATACGATTGGTACACACTTTTAGGGGCCGTTGTCGGCATTGAGCTACCATGTAGCGGTGCTTTACTAACAAATAAGGTCCATGGCATGTTTCTTGGCATGACCATCATTGGGGTAGGCATGGTAGCCGTGGTGTCATCAAGGGAAAGATGAGCTAGACATGGAAAAGTAAATCTATCACTTGTAGGCTCAGATTGTACTAAGACCCTTGGCAAAACAACATATCAAGGATCCATCGGACTTACCGAGGGAGTCTCCATTTGCGATGAGGTTGGTTGTTTAGCCTTCCCTGTATCCAAGAATCTCATGAGACCCGTTGAAGGTATGTAGATCCCCTTGTTCTGTCTATCTTGCTCAATAACCCTATGGATGACCTCACAAACTCTTTGTTGTTGATCCTCCACACTAGTAGCACGCTTTGTGGATTGTAGGACATCTAACCAATCCACATGATAGGTGTGACATGTGTATCGGTTGGTTAGAGTTTCCGTTTGTAGTTCGTACTCCGAGTTCTCATTTAAGAATGCTCCATCTAGGATTGAGGTGCTAGGGGTGTCCTTTGAATTAGATGCAACGTGCCTTACGCTTTTAACTCTCTTTGTTGCTCCGCCTTGCGTAGGCTCTCAATTTCCTTTTCCCTAGCCGCGATGATATACCGCTCCACTTCTTGTACTTCGGCAAGGCTTCTATCATCAGGTAATATAACCTCGGAGGGGAATAGCTCTGAAGAGTCATGGGGTGCGATGAATGGAGTATTCACGTGCACATTCTCTAAGAGCATGGGTTCTACGTTGGTCATGAATGGCAAATTTACTTCCCCACCCCCCTCATTTACATCATTAGCTCCATGTTCGGAGTGAGTGGTTGTACTAAAGGTTTCCCTCAAGCGGCTAAGCACGCTCGGCCCGGACCGTGGAACCATGGCATACATGTCTTGGCTTGAGCTATCGGGACTAGGCATTGGGAAACCTTCCATGAAGTTGTAGTCAGAGGAAGAGTCACTAGCCACTATGTTTGGGTCTTGGTTTGCACTACCTTGGGTCCCCGCCGAGGGCTCGGAACCTAAGGTAGGTGGATATTGAGAACTTGTGTAAGTCAAAATGCTCGCTAGTTGCTCCGTCTCTAGCACACAACCAGAGCATAGATGCATGTGCCTTTGTCACCCTACAAGCATTGGTGAATAACTTCAAAGGTTAACCGCTTACTTTAGGCGTCCGTTTTCACTCACTTTTGATGTTTTTTAATGTTTTTTAATGTTTTTTAATGATTGATTTTTGGATTAGAACGTGTGATAGCTCAAAACGAGCGTATCTCTAAGGGGGTTGTGGTATGCTTTACAACACAGTGTTTGGTTACCCAAAGCTCCGTTGGCTCTCAAAAAAGGTCGATTTTTACCTACATGTGAGGCTAAAATATGTAATTTTAAAGGGGGGTTGAGGCCTGAGCCTGAGCATGAGTGTGAGCTTGGGCCTTGGTCTAGGCTTGGGTCTGGGGGATATTCCCAATCCCGATCCTACCTTTAAATTTGTTTTTTTTTTTTTGGGGGGGGGATAAGGTCAATGCGACCGCGCTGTGCGCGCGAGCACACACACACCTAACCTACCTACTTACATCTAATACAACTACTATTACACACTAACACACTACTACAACAACTCATTAGCTAACATAACTACTTACTGTACTTTACACAGAACTAACATTATGGATCTACTACCTTAATTCTAACACCTTATCATAGAGAAGACATCTTATGAATAGAAAAACATAGTACGTTTCAATACCTTATTAACAAAACAATACATAGCAGTACAAAAAACTCCTTCTCAACACACACACCTTTCTTCTCTACCTTTCCTACATTTGAAATTGCACCACAATGCAGCATAGAGTGCTACTCGACCTTAGTGTAATGCATTTTTTCGGTAGCGGGGCCAAAAATGTGCACGTTTGTCGCGCGTGTCAATGCAAGGGACTTGCCGATACACTTTGTGCAAGAAACAAATGGTTGCAAGCACACAACCAAACTAATCTAGCAATCTCAAGAGAGCAAGGGTGTGTCACTCACCGCCCTACGCTCGCCTTCGTGGAGGATTCCTCGCCGCGAAGAAGAAGGAGCTACTGCCATGCCATGCTCAACCGCTTTTCCGTCGCCGTGCCGTCGTCGCAATTCTCGATCACTCTCTCTCTCTCTCTCTCTCTCTCTCTCTCACGCATACACACACACACAAGGAGATGAAGAAGAAGAAGATGGAGATGGAGCAAGAGCACTCTTCAATTGCACAAATGAAAGAACAAGTGTTTTTTAGGTTTAGGTCACTTTTATATGAGCTCGCCCCATTCACACTTGGACACCCGTACTTAGCCAACTAACCCTTGAATGCTCCTGTTAGAGTGCGCCTCTCATCGACGATCACTCTTACCCTTTTCCTATTGGACCGACAAGCCCGGCCCATGACTACTAGAAATGGACGCCAGTAATTGACATTTCTCTATTGGATCGTTTTGTTTGTTTTTCTTCCTAGTTTTATTTCAGTACTTAGGAGTACGATAAGAGAAACTACCACCATCAAATTTGGGCTAAAATATTATTTTGACCGAAACGAACATAGCTATAAAATTCTAAAAATTTGATGATAGAGACCACGACTCTTCAAAAAGTTGTGGATCAAGGACATTAGCAGACTTTTTAGAAGCAATCTGGAAAGTTTGGCCAGATTTTGTGGAGGAACATGGATTATGGATCACGATCCATGAACCCCAAAGACCATTTTGCCAAAAAAAAGTTATCAGTGACACTGTGCATCAGTGGGATAGCGCTCTGATCAAGCTTTCTTGAAAGAAAAACTCAAAAATCACATCAAAATTGGCTGATAAAAAAAAAACAGTAAAACAAGCATTTTAGACACAAAACTTGGGGTTTTTAAACTTTTTGGGATCCAAACTTTAAAAAAAGTGAAAATTTGACATCTACAAAGTGCAAGCATACTACTAACCAAATTTCATGTTCAAACGTGGTGGAACATGGATTGCGATCCATGTCCCCCTTTGTTGACAGGCCAACCTTTCAACAACGCTTTCACAACGATTCCATGAAGATTCCTCAAAGATTCTCTAAAGATTCCATATGAAGATGCTGATGAAGTGATGAAGATGAAGATGGATGCTGTAATGTGAAGATACAAGCTCATGGACATCATCGAATATCCCGTTATTATTATTTTGAGCCATTACGGCCACTTTTGTAATGTTTATAGGAACTTCATATTTTAAGTCGGCAATTGTATTTTGGCTGCAGATCTTGTTGGATGAGCAAAGCCAGCTCATGGTGTTGTAATTAAGCTCTATAGAAGCCTAGGGACAAATCAGGTCATTTTGGCCGGACATTAGGTTTTCTAAGGCTTAGTATATAAACCAAAACCTAAAGTTTTCTAAAGGGACTTCTAATAATCTTATCTTCTGTGTCGATTGGGAGACTGCGAGAGAGTGAGAGAGTGTGTGTGTGCGCTATAAGAGCTACGGTGGTCAGAATTGCAAACAGAGAGCAATAGCGTGTTGCCCACAAGGAAAGCTATGCGTTGATGCTTACATCATGCGCATTCGTATGTGTTTTAGCAGATTCACCCACGAGCTACTTTTGGAGTTTCGGTGAGTAAACGTTGTCTGTTTTTGCATTTCAGCATATCCATGTGATCAGACCGAGTAGAGCTACGCATTAGGCATGTTAGATTTTAGAAACAATGGCCTGTAAAATTTGACCAGACATACTACGCATTTTCTGTACGAAGGGTATTTGGTTAGGATTTGTGGTCAAAGACCTAAGGGATAGTGGCCTTCCAGTGTGTGTAGGACTTCCCTTGAGTTTTGTGAAGTTTTAAGATCGTTTGATGGGCTTTTGGCTTGCGGTAGCATCATAGGAGACTCTCACATTCACAGAACCGATGGCATGTAGATTTGATATCTCTGTAGGAAGTAGTCATTAGTCGATCGAGTAGAGGTTGACACCCTCTGCTTGCTTCCACGTGCCTGAGGGTCGAGCTTCATCCTTAGCTGACAAATCTTGTTAGGTGAGTTCTCGCTATGCTGACATCCGTCACGGAATATCCGCCAACATTGGCACCGTTGCCGGGGACGAGGGCCCTAAATAGGTGACCGAGACTAGTCCTGGAGGATAGAGGTCCCTCTGGCTTGCCAGATTATATTCATTCTTTTAGATAGGATAGGAGAGTGGTGGACTCTTTTGGTCTTAGAGGGAGTCTAGGGAGTGTGTGTCTGGCCTAGATCCTTCAACTTAGGTAGTAATAGGTAAGAGGATAGGTTGTGGTGAGAAGAGTGGAGTTGGAGTGGTAGATGCGGTGAGAGGTTAGCTAGAGAGTCGGTGTGAGGCTAGAAAGCGACTTGAGCATAAAAAATTTCACCATCCCATGTGATGAGTAGGAGTAGAGTAAGTAGGACGTACTGATTTTGATCTTGAGCATATCATGCATGTCATATTTGCTACTAGGCTCATCAAAGTTGTGAAAACATAAAATCAAGGAAAAAGTAAAATTGCATTTGGATGCTTGCTTGATGATTGATAATTGATGTGAGTAGTCCAAAGGGGTTGGCAGAGCTTAAGAGAGAGTTAGAACTGAAAAAATCACAATTCTGTCATTGGGGACATCCTACATGTAAGATGTCTCTAGAGGTAAAACTGTGAAGATTTTGAAAATTATGATATCACCAATGTGTTTAGTGGCGGTGTTTTACCCTATGTACATGTTCAGAGGAGTGATTTTGCATGAGTTTGATGTCCAAAAGTCAAAAGGCGAGAGTGAAAGCAGAAAATTCATAAAGATCTTATTTTGAGTGATTGTTGTGCTTTTGAGTGTCGTTGGTGAATGATATCAAGTGTAGAGACCATAAAGAAGCATCAGAAATACTCCACTCAGGAAAATTATGCAAGAGACATGCTACACATAGGATGTCTCTAGGGCCATTTGGGGCAACATTTTGCAAAACTGATATCACCAGAGTGTTCCAGGATCTAGGGGATTAAGTGGGACAAAAATTGGATCATTTGGAGCAGATACAGATCCTACGTGTAGGATGTCTCAAGGCTAGATTTGGGGGCCCAAACCAATTTTTAACCAAACCAAAGTGTTTCTTAGCATAAAATAAGCCTTCACACCAAGTTTGGACAAGATTGGAAATCATTTGAATGGGTAAATAGCTTGAGGAAACCCTAGAATCTAAAGCAAAATCTTGAGTGTTTGACTAGCTCAAAGTTGTCAAAATCACCAAATTTGGACATATTGGGAATCAACACACTAAGGAGAACCTCTGGACCAGATCTTACTTCATTCTGAGAAGAAGAAAATTAGGGCGTAGTATGTCTCCAGGTGTTTTTTGGGCAGGAATTTAGGAATTCTGAGACCACCAGTGTGTTCAGAGGGTAGGTTTTACCCTAAGTACGTGTTGAGTTGAGTGTTTTCCCATGTTTTTGATGTCCAAAGTTCAAAAGGCGAAGTCAAAAAGCGGAAAATTCATAAATGGCTTGTTTGGAGTGACTTTGACATTCAAATGAAATTCTGAGCATACGAAGGTGTTGCTAGACTCAAGGGAAACCTTTGAACCAGATCTTACTTCATTCTAAGAAAAAGAAAATTTGGGCGTAGGATGTCTCTAGGGCCATTTGGGGCAGGAATTTGGAAATTTTGAGGCTACCAGAGTGTTCATTGGGTGGGTTTCACCCTATGTACTCCTTGAAACAAGGAGTTTGACCTTATTTCGGCTTCAAAAAGACAAAAGACGGTGAATACCAGACATCCTACCCATTTGATGTTGGGGAGTGATTGAGAGACCTAAACCATAAGCTAACTTCATACACATGTTCTAAATGTGTTTCTAAGGGTGTCTACCAAGTTCCATCTCATTTGGACGCTTAAACTGGGGTGAAGTGGACTTTAGTGTTTTTGGAAAGATTGTGTCCGGAAGAGCCGTTTTGGATGATTTTGACATCCAATTGAATTTTTGAGCATATCACTGTGTTGCTAGACTTGAGAAGAATCTCTGGAATAGATCTTGCTTCATTCTGAGCATAAAAAAATTAGGGCGTAGTATGTCTGCAAGGGGTTTTTGGGCATGAATTTGGGAATTCTGAGATAACCAGTGTGTTCAGAGGGTAGGTTTTACCCTAAGTACGTGTTGAGTTGAGTGTTTTCCCATATTTTTGATGTCCAAAGTTCAAAAGGCCAAGTCAAAAAGTGGAAAATTCATAAATGGCTTGTTTGGAGTGATTTTGACATTCAAATAAAATTCTGAGCATACCAAGGTGTTGCTAGACTGAAGGGGAACCTTTGAACCAAATCTTACTTCATTCGGAGAAAGAAGAAAATTAGGGTGTAGTATGTCTCTAGGGGGTTTTTGGGCAGGAATTTGGGAAATCTGAGGTTACTAGTGGGTTCAAAATGTAGGTTTTACCCTAGGAACATGTTGACTTGAGTGTTTTTTCATATTTTGGTTGACCAAAAGCCAAAAAGCGGAGTCAAAAAACGTAAAAATTTCATAAAGTGCTTGAAGTGAGTGATTTTTGCACATTTTTTTTCATTTGTGGAGCTTACTAGTACTTGCTGTGACCATAGGGAAGCATCAGGAGCACTTCAATCTGAAAAAATAGGCAGTAGACATCCTACCCGTAGGATGTCTACAGGGTGATCTAGGCATAATTTTGCAATTCTGAGGTCACAGAGTGTTTAGATGGAAATTCTCGTCTTTTACCTTTAATTTGTCAAAATAAAGTCAAATTCTTGGTTTGAGAGTGTAAATAGGGTAAAACCTACCAGACCTCCTACCCAAATTGTGTACAAGGGGTGACTTTGAGACCAAACCATAAGTTGACATCATATGCATGTTCTAAATGTTGTATTGAGTGTAAGTGACAAGTTTCATCTCAATTGGATGAGTAAAATTGAAGATTAAGCGGAGTACTAGACAAAGGCAAGAATAGCCAGCTTTGGAAGCTTTTGGCATCCAAACCCAAATCTGAGCATACCATTGGGTTGCTGGACACAGGGAGAGTCTTAGGTTCAAATTTGGGCCAATTCTGATCAAATAGACATCCTACCCATAGGATGTCTCTTGCATGATTTTGAGGCCAAAACCCTACTATGACCATACCATAGTGTTGTATAGCCTTATATAAGCCTACTAGTCAAGTTTGGTCCAATTTGGAGCTGATGTGACTTGAAAATTCACCAGATCGGACATCTGGCTTCTGAAACAGATGCTTGATCATTTGACCAGCCTACAAGTGTCAGAATCAAAAAGTGAGAATAGTTGTGTGTTTAGCACATCAAGGGGAAACTTGGATTCAATTTTGGGCTAAATCTGAGCAAAAAGACATCCTACTCGTAGGATGTCTCAAGGTCATTTTTAGGTCCAATTGAAATTTTGAGCATACCAGTGTGTTGTTAGACTCCAGGGGAACATGTGGTTCAAATTTTGGCCAAATCTTAGCAAAAGGACATCCTACCTGTAGGATGTCTCCAGGTGCTAAATGAACTTCTGGGGAGATTTTGACCTCATACAATTGTTTATCATGTCCTATTAAGCTTAGCCATCAAGTTTCAAGTCATTTGGACATCATTTGCTCCTGAAAAAAGACATCCTACCCTCTGAGTGCACCAGAAGCTTATGCAGCCCAAATCTTGACCTTTTGGCATCCAAATTCAATTATGAGCATAGCGGTTGCTTGACTCAAGGGGAATCTAGGGTTCAAATTTGGGCCAATTCTGAGAAAAAAGACATCCTACCCATAGGATGTCTCCTGCATGATTTTGGACCCTAGACCAACATTTGACAATACCAAAGTGTTTCATAACATCTTATAAGCCTACCAGTCAATTTTGGTCCAATTTGGAGACTTGAAAAATCATCTGATAGAGTATCCGGCTTCTGAAACAGATTCTTGAGCATTTGGCCAGCCTAGAGGTGTCAGAGACAAAAAGTGAGGATACGTATGGGTTCAACACACCGAGGGGAGTCTCTAGACCAAATTTTATTCAATTCTGAGCAAAAAAGACATCCTACCCGTAGGATGTCTAGGAGCTTATTTTGAAATTTTGACCATACCACTGTGTTGCAAGACCCAAGGGGAGTCTCTAGACCAAATTTTATTCAATTCTGAGAAAAAAGACATCCTACCCGTAGGATGTCTCCAGGCCAGTTTTAGGGTCCAACTATAATTTTGACTATACAGGGGTGTTCACAGTGTGGATTGGAAAAGTTTTTATATCAAAACGTAGCCTGAGAGTGACACTACAGATCTTAGAGCAAAACTTGAACTAAATGTATGACTTTGGCAACCATTTAGGTCAACTTTGAAAAAAAAAGTCGTTAAGGCCTCAAAATGCATCCGACAGTCAGGAGTGTCTAAAACCGACAGTTCGAAAGAATTGTGAGAAAACGGTCACGGTTTTGAACATAGTTTTGACTTTTCCCTAGGAGAGGGGCTAGTGAGCCATAAGCAAGGTCATCAGCTAGAGTCAACCCAGGATCTGGTACAAATTTCTGAAATCGACCTAGAGCGGACACGAGTGCATGTGAGATTTTCATCATAGAAAAGCTAAAATTTGAAACCAGATTTGGTCTCTAGGCCTTCTAATTGACCATTAAAGACTGCTAAGTTAGCAGACTGAAATTATCTTTTGGGAAAACCATTGGTCACCCGCGGGAAGGTGTAAAAGTTAACTACGGCCTAGTGTAAAATTTGAGCGTCCATACACAAATCTGTAGCAGTAAGACCATACACAAGGACTCTTGATTTTGCAACAACAGTCGCAAGTTCTGGAGAACTTTAACACAAGATTTTTGCTAGCAAATCACTGCAACTTGTGCATAATTCTCTTGTGCTAGCGTAAGTTTAGTTCACCTAAAAGCGAACTTGAAAGTCACTTCCGAGCCCACGGAACAAGTGTGGCCGTCAAAGGCACATCAAGAGTTTTTGCATTCATTGTGAAAAAGTTTGCCAGCTAAATAGAATTTTGCAGATTGTGTGCTAAAATGAACACAAGTTAGCTCAACTCAAGAATCGCTACAAAGGGAGCCGTCGTTGCAGTATAGTGGTAAGTTGCATAACTTATCACAATGCTTTCAATAGATCGAGGCCTGCTAAAAAGCTCTAAGCAAAGCAAGCAACCAGACAAGTCAGTATCAGCCTTGGCAAGCAAGGGAGCTAAGAAGTTCAAGCAGTGCAAGCAAAGCCCAGTTCAGAAAACTCAAAGATTAAGGCATCCACAAAAGCTGAAGGACCTCAAGCGAAAAAGACCGACACAAGGGTGCTAATAAATTTTATTAGGATTGAGGCAAGCAATTAGAGCTATCACTGAACAGGTACAACAAGGGAGTCAAGACGAAAGCAACGGCATCTCAAAGGAATCAGACCAGCCGAGACGAAGCTTCAAGTACATCCACAGAAATTACAAGAGAGAAAATCTGGATCTATCTGATTGGCCACTACAAAGGACTGCCATGCTATGAGGATGTCAATCAGAATTTGTACATCAAGACAAAGAAAGATACAGAGGAAACTCAAACATCTCAATATGTGGAAGTTGAAACAACGAAGAATGTACTACACCCACATCCAGATTTCATGGAAGACTGTCTGGGATCAATTTACATGAGGCATGGAAAATACATCGACAATGAGATAGAAATGTTGTACAAGGGTCAACTTACAGAACTCTACGCATATCCTCCAAGTATTTTTTTGTACGAGCGAGCCTGAGCCGCCGACTAATGACAGAGGTAAGAGCATTTTCCAAGAAGGTTTTGACATTTCTGATTGGGTGAAAGCTACAGAAGAACGTGTTGAGGCCCAGCCCATGTCTCTCGTTTGTAGTGAGTGATTTGTCGTCTTCGTAGGGAGCAGTGTAGAGTCTATTTTTGGGCGGAGAAATTGGCTCATTCTTTTTCACTTAGTCTCCCACCATGTCCACCTTTTTGGCTTGCTCTAAACATATATTTGGCTCGGTATTACCCTATTCATACCCCTCTTGCCCCTTCACCACAGGTCCCTCAATTTGTTTCCTTGCCAACGCAATTTATTCCAAGGGGTCCTTGGCCAGAGCAGCCTGAGATAGATCCTTAATTGTTGGCAAAGGTTTACAGGGCCCATCGGCAAGATTTTTAGGGACTTGGATACATCCATATTTCCTCCTCACCAGAACGTGAAGAGGAGCAGCGATCAAAGCCTTCGACACGGAGAGGCCAAAGCTGTGGGTTCGCGCTATCCACCGTGTGTGCCAGGTGTTACGGCATAAGCTGCACATTACGGTCCTGTGGATGTCCGGACATTGCGGATTAGGAGTTCATGCAGCTTTGAGATAGTTCTTCATGGGATATCATAGGATAGGACGGGGTTTTGCACTGTTCCCGATCTGCGCTAGAGCAGCGGGTGTATTTGGGGGGGCATACCAGTCTTTGTGGATATCTCTCATGAAATCAATTTATCATTCTCATGTAATTCTGTGTTCTGTTACATATCAATGAAGAAGACGGTGTTCTGTTCCTGTGTATTCTCTTCTATTTTGTATTCATATACCTTGTTGTTCATAAAATGTAAAGGAAGTGTGAGGGTATCCATTTCCATAGTTGTTATTGCTCCAGTGTGGAGCATTAGGCTTTACACAAGCCAACTCTGTGGTGAGAGGAAAAATACTACACCACACAAGTCTGGCACAACACAGAAAAAAAAGTTAGTATAAATTTAAACAAGTTTAAAAGTATACCTCAATAGTCTCTGCCTGCCTATAGCTCTCCACCAGCTACAGTCACTGGTTCTGATCAAAATCGTTGATTGTCTTTATATAGATAGTTTTTTCAATCAAAATATCTTTCGATTGAAAGATATTTCGATCAAAAATAAAAAATACGGCTATTCGGTGATTATTCGGGATTTCGGCATAAAATGACATATTATCCGTATATTTTTTATAAATGCAACCCAATTCCCATCCATTGTGGCTCCATTTAAGTACTTTATGCATCATTTTGTAACTTTGATGGTCTCCATTGCGATGAATGCAAACGTGTGGGGTGCTCTTGAATGGGCATTCACAACAAGACTACATTCACGCACCTTCCCCTCCTTTGCAAAAAAACATCCTATAGATGTGCCTCTATCATCTGAGTAGACGGTCCCATCACCAAAAAAATGTTCCCATGATAAAAAGAATCTGTTGGACTCTTTGAAAAACTTGGAGACCTAGAAGGAGAATAGGCTATGGAAGTTGGGTTACAAGCTTGAGAGGAGGCGAGTTGAATACCTATGAGAATGTGGGTTGGCCATTTCTATGATGGATGCATGTCATCACAAGGACTTACAAGAAAGCTCTCAAAGCGAACTGCCTCTCTCTCTTTGTCTCTCTCTCTCTCTCTCTCTCTCTCTCTCTCTCTCTGAAGTTGGAAGTTGGCTATGGAAGTTGGGTTTCAAGCTTGAGAGGAGGCGAGTTGAATACCTATGAGAATGTGGGTTGGCCATTTCTATGATGGATGCATGTCATCACAAGGACTTACAAGAAAGCTCTCAAAGCGAACTGCCTCTCTCTCTCTCTCTCTCTCTCTCTCTCTCTCTCTCTCTCTCTCTCTCTCTCTCTCTCTCTCTCTATGGAAGAATAGGCTATGGAAGTTGGGTTACAAGCTTGAGAGGAGGCGAGTTGAATACCTATGAGAATGTGGGTTGGCCATTTCTATGATGGATGCATGTCATCACAAGGGCTTACAAGAAAGCTCTCAAAGCGAACTGCCTCTCTCTCTCTCTCTCTCTCTCTCTCTCTCTCTCAATCTCAATCAAAGTTCTAATGATGCAAAAGAAGTGGATCACTATGGAAAGTCACTTCTACATATGTGCAATAGTACCGGAATGCTCATTGCAAATGGTGTATCTCTATGGCAAGGCACCAATGACTTTACATGTAGAAAGCACAACGGTGCTAGCGTGATTGACTATATGTTGTTCTCGGAAGCCACTCTAGAATGCATACAAAGCTTTACACTTGGTGAATGGAATCCGGAATCGGATCATAGGATGTTATGTATTGACCTCAAGTGTGGTAAACGGCCCGAGCATGTAGCCTCCAATCATGATGTGAATCATTTGTACCTACGTCTAGACTTCAAACGAGCACTTATATATGCTCATATGGTGGACCAAATGTTAAGCATGATAGAGCATCAAGAGAGCCCAACATTAGAATGCAAGTGGAAAGTTTTCAAAGAAGTAATTTTCTCTTGTGCGAAGGAATGCTTTTCGGTGAAACACATGTCTTGCAAAAGGTCTAAGAAGGGTAGCACCAAGAAGAAATGGTTTGACATGGAATGTAGTCAAGCCCGAAAACACTTGCTAAGATTGGATGCAATCAAAGACAAGGAAGTTTACTTGGAATGTTCACACACATACAAAGCACTTGTTCAAAAGAAGAGGAGAAGGTGGGAAGTCGAAAAACAACTTCTTTTAGCACAAGAGAAAGCACATGCATGTGGCAAGTTTTGGCAAAATCTAAAAGGCAAGCGCGTTGAGAGCTTTGGTGACTTGACTCTTGAGGATATGTATATGCATTGTAAGAACCTCTATGAGCAACCCAATGTTGATAAGATGGAGTGTTGTAGCTCCCTTCCGTTTATGTCTCCCTTCTTTACCATTGAAGATGTATGCCACGCGCTTGAGAAACTTGCTACTCGCAAGGCAGGTGACCTTCAAGGTGTCAAGGCTGAAATGATTAAATGGACAAGCAAGAAAACACGATATTGGATATGCGATAAGTTTAACCTTGCACTTCAGTATTGCATGCCTCATGATTGGAGTGCAAATTGGATCAAACCTTTGCACAAAAGAGGAGATGTAAACAATGTGAACAACTATCGCAGTATAATGGTTGGTTCTTTAATGGAAAAGTTATTTGGATGTATCATGGAGATGAAGATAAGTGAATGAGCTGAAAAGAATGGCAAACGTGCACTTGGCCAAGCAGGTTTTTGAAAGCATCATAGCACTATTGATCACCTTGTCACTCTTCGAGTTCTTATGGAAGCGTCTCGATTGAAAGGAAAAAAGTTGTATTGTTGCTTTGTGGATTTCAAGAAATCTTTTGACATGGTACCGCGAGGAAATCTTTGGAGACGTATGCAAAGCCTTCAAGTGCCGAGAGAATTTATGCATGCAGTCTTTCGCATCTACCAAAAAGTGATATGTCGATTACGTATGGGAGATGGAATTTCAGAATTTTTTGCAAGCACTATTGGTGTCAAACAAGGATGCCCACTTTCCCCAACCCTCTTTGAGCTACTCATTGATGAATTGGAATGCATGGTTCTTGACTTTATGCAACAAGAAGGCATAGAAGAGGTTAAGATTGGAAATGCGGTGATCATGCTTTTTCTTTATGCCGATGATGTAGTGCTCTTGGCACATACCTTAGAAGATGCACAAAAGCTTATGAGTGTCTTGGAACGCTTTTGCCTACATAGCGGGCTGATCGTGAATGGATCCAAAACCAAGGTTATGCTTGTAAAGACCCTCGATGATGAAAATCCATGCATTGTATATAACAATGAGAAACTTGAAGTGGTAGATCACTTCAAGTACCTTGGACTTGCGGTTCCATCCAATCATAAATGGAAGGATTGTGCAATGAGTCGCTTGGAAGCCGGAAAGAGGGCCTATTATGCATTTGAGAACATGTGCAATGCAAGAGAGATCAAGTGTTGGGCTCTCAAAAAGTATCTCTTTGACACATTGGTGACACCGGTGCTTCTTTATGGAGTGGAGGTGTGGGGTGGAAGCATCGGGAAGTCTACTTGGAAAGAGTTTCAGAATGTCCAAAAGCGTTTTCTCACCAACTTTCTCCAAGTCAAGACACAAACACCCTGCATGCTCTTACTTCTTGAGTCCGGATTGCTTCCCATTGAGGTCTTGGGCATGCAAAGGGTTGTGGAGTACATGCGTAAGACACAACGTAGCCCTTTGCATCGACTTCCTAGAATCGCATATGAAGCAAGTCAAATGGTTCAAAAGACATGCAAGAGCAAAATACTTAGTTCGGGGTGGATGCTTGATATCAAGAAATGGTTTGGAAGATGGGATGCATGTTACTTTGTCAAGGATGCATCGATCGACTCTCAAGTTAATGAGGCCTTCTTACAACGCCAATGTATCACGGCTTGGGAGAAATCCGGAGGTTCTCGCTTCAGCCATTACACCACACACGTTGTCCCAAACTACAAATCTCTCTTCTTCTCGGAACGAGGTAACCGAACCCATTCCTACATCCTTGAGCCCATCCCGTTGAGTGCGATCCGCACCATTGCCTCCATTCGTCTTAGCTCCCATTCTCTACGCTGCGAGACAGGACGTTGGGGCACTGGCGAGGAGTGTCATCGACTTTGCACCTTATGCCCTCGTCAAGTGCGAGAGAGTGAGTACCACACACTACTTGAGTGCTCAGCTTTTGACCACATTAGGTCCTCTTTTCCCCATATATTCAGCCATGATCTCTCCCTACATACCTTCCTCTCCCAACCACGATGTGGACTCTCTATTGCGACGCTCATTTCAGCCATTTTTGAGCATCGAGAGTCACTTATGAACTCCAATCACACCACGTGACATGTTCATTTGGTCCCATAGGTCATATTTGACCTCCCAGGACGATAATAGAACTCTCTCTCTCTCTCTCTCTCTCTCTCTCTCTCTCTCTCTCCCCACCCCCCATCAAGCTTGTTCAAGTCACGTGCCATTGTTTTTGGCTAGTATTGAACTCTAATGCAACTTTGGAAGTTGAGCTCTTACACCTATGTCACACATGAATATAGTGCACACATATCCTGGTTTGTAGTATGACTTTCCCTATTGAAAGAAATTAAAAGCATGACCTTTGCAAAAGAAACTAAATGATGCATAACTTTATAGAACCCACTTTTTTTTTGAGAAAAAGATCCTTCTATTAGTTAATGAAACTGCCCATAGGGCTACAACCACCTCTACTAGAGAGGGCTACAACAATCATACGGGGAGACTCTCCCTATGAAAAAAACAACATATGTACAATGAGGGCTAAATCAAGAGATGTGAGGAGGGAAAATCCACACAGGTGGATGGTAGTTCCATTTGAGCACACCCTGGACCATGGTGAAGCCTAGGCCCAGGGCAACAGAGTTGAAGGAACACCTCTCTACGCTTTTGCATGTGGTTGGAGCTACCATGAAGTCTCGTGAACTGTCTGTTGAGCCAGCAGAGGATCACACCCACATTTTTGCTCACACTCATCATTTTGTAACCATTGATTGTAATAAATGTCTTTCCGACATTAATTTTGATTTGAGCCATTCATTAAGTAACGGGACTCAATTGAGTTTCTAGCTTGTAACCCCGAAGTAATTTCACTTGGTGATGTAATTAGTTAGAGATGTTCTCACCTCCAAGGCTGAGGTATATAAGCCAAAGTTTTTGTAACCTAAAGGAGGTAGATTATTAATCAAAGTGAGTTTTTTGGAGCGTCGTGATTGTGTCTGAGAGAGAGAGAGAGAGAGAGAGAGAGAGAGAGAGAGTCTTATCTACTTGCTACGCGAGCTACGGAGCCGCCATTGGAGAAGCGACACCGCCATTGTGTTAGCAACTGCGAGAGCTACGCACAGATACCAAGAGTGCGCGCTATCGGCTTCTATGTGTGGTAAGTTCCTGCGAGCTTCAGTGTGAGTTTTCTTCCAACTCGTGTGTCGGAATGGAGCGTGCAGCATATCTATAGAACCACAACGAGTAGAGCTACACATTAGTACCATCGGGGTCAAGTTTCGATCACCTGTATTTTTTAGCCTGTCTTCATACGCGTTTACCGCACGGAGTGGTTATAGGTTGATTTTGCAGTTCAAGTCTTTAGGGTGTTGTTCTTACCTAGTGTATAGACTTCCCCTTGAGTTTGAGATCGATTCAATGATTCTTGATCCTGTTTCGTATAGCATTCGTTCGTAGTACGGATTTCAGTCACTTGCGTATTTTAGAACTTAGATTTGATTTCCTTAGTAGTGATTGTCATCAGAAGGTCGAGTAGGTGATTTGACACCCACCTAGTTGTTTCCATGCGCCTGCGGGTCAAGCTCCGTCCTCATCTGACAAATTCTGTTGTTGGTTGAGTTCTCACTATTTAGCTTCCGCTAGCGGCGTAACCGCCTTAACATTTGGCACCGTTGCCAGGGACGAGAGCCCTAAGTAGGTGACCTTAGACTAATCCTACGAGGTGAGTCGTATAAACTACTTTGTATACTTTAGTTAGAAAAGATCTAGGAGTGGTGGACTCCGAAGATCTCGAGAGATACTAGGAAGTGGGGTATTCCTGGGTCTTCCGTGTTGACAATATTTTTAGTTTAGCTTAGATTTGTTTGTTGTTTTGTTGGTGTTGCGTAGTTGTTGATAGAAGAAGAATTTGCTAGTCCGTGAGTGACAGTGGATCTCTTTAAAATCACAATTATCAAACCCATTTTATGATTAGGAATAGCTTAGGTAGGACTTCATTTGATCCTGAACTGGAGCTAGTAATCATTGGAGTATTTGCTTGATATGGTTGATTGCATGATAGATCACTAAACCGTCGAGTTAGTAGTGAAACTTGCAATAAACAAAAGTCAGAGAAATTTTCTGTGTATCTGGGAGTTGCTGAGCACTTGAGAAAGCTTTAGGAAGGATTCTGTGCGAAAAAACTGGAAATCTGCAACTTTAGACATCATACGCGTATGATGTCTAAATGACCAAACAGAGACCAAAACAGAAATTTTGACTTTACCACAATGTTCAAAAAGGGGGGTTATACCCTAATTTCAACTTAAAACAAGAGCATTAACACTCAAAGAAACCCAAAAAGACAAGCCGAAGCCCAAGAAATGCAAAGAACAAGAAATTTGGGATTCAGATCTTGTTTTTACATTCAAACCTGACAAAAACACTTGAAACTCAATTATAAACATTGGAGAAGGCTTAAAACCAAGAATAGTCAAAATCTGGGACAAAAGACATCATACGCGTAGAATGTCTTTTAGCACATCCACTGCTTATTTTTGATATCTGACCTGACAAGATTGTTACAAACACTGTAGAAAGCATAAATATCAAGTCTTGACCCAAATTGATGAAAAAGACATCATACGCGTATGATGTCTTTGACCTAATTTTGGACATATTTTGATACTTTGCCAACACAGATCCATTGTAATAGCTATCTAGAGGTTATATTTCAAGTTTCATCCCATTTGGATCACAATTGACCCAAAACAAGTCAAAAGCGGAAAATTGCCAAGAAAAGCCTAAATTAGCCATAACTTGCTCAAACACAGTTCAAACTGAATTTTGTGAGTGGACAGAGCATAAGGGGGCTACTGAGAGTGAGCATAACCAAAATAGTCCAAATCTATGAAAAAAGACTATCATACACGTATAATGTCTTTTTCAGCATAACTGCAACAAAATTCTCACTTGATGAAACAAAAGTTGTCTAACTGACAAGATTAAACAATTGACCAAGTATCAATCAGTTTGGATCAATTCTGACCACAAAAACTTGGGAAAACAAATTGCCGAGACGGAAAAGTTAAAGTCCTTTAGGGGAATTGATGAATTTGAGATCAGGCAGGAATCTCCAGAATAACCAACCAAAACAAGGGGAACAAGCAAGTGTCATATTAACCGAGGGAAGTGTAAACCAAAGTTGGGTGCAACCATTAGAGCCGATCTTTGAAGGAAGTGTTTCTGATACTTCTTCGGAGAGATCTTACGAGATTTTCACCGAACACTTGGAACACTTGAACCTGAACGACAGAGAAAATATGGCAGCAGGATCATCAAACCCTTCCGCCACAATGAAGCTATTGTTCATAAAATATCAGTACGACAATGAGCAAGGTGCCAAGATCTACAAAGATGGAATGGACCGCTATTGTGTAAAGATAGAAGATAGACCTAGTGAGTTCAAGGACTTAGTGCCTGTGAGCTATAGCGGAGATAGATATCTAGATGACG
Organism: Adiantum capillus-veneris; assembly: GCF_014529385.1. Taxonomy (NCBI): domain Eukaryota; kingdom Viridiplantae; phylum Streptophyta; class Polypodiopsida; order Polypodiales; family Pteridaceae; genus Adiantum; species Adiantum capillus-veneris. The sequence goes on from NC_140952.1 coordinate 13,699,704, forward strand.
AGGGTACCATGTACTTGGTAGTCCTAAACCCTAACATTGTGGAAAAGTGGGGATTGATGGGCACCAAAGCCAAAGTAGATGAAGAACTCGAGGAGAAAGCACCAATAATGAACTTCCCTGATGCGAGGTTAAGAAGAGAGAATGAAACTACAAGGATTAAGACTGATAACATCTATGTGGGGCTATACAAATATAATAATGGGGAGCAAGATCTCTATTATAGATGTGAAGAACCCTACACCGGAGAGTTGACAGACCAAAAAAGACTTTATGTCTTTACCTACACAGAGGGATCGGAAGTGAAAATTGCCACTTACGACAAGTATGGGAGGCAATACTCAACAATGGGCAAGAAAGAATTAGAAGGATATACATACTTTGGGGGACCACTACATCAGTATTATGTTACTTCTAGCTCACAAAGACCAACACCAACAAATGGAGGGCATCCACAAGAGCACGCCGGAAACTAGAAGTAGTTTCAGAACCTGAAGAGGATGTGGATGAGCCACTGAAGAAGAAAGTAAAGAAGAAGGTTGTTCCCAAGCAAACCAAAAGTCAGAAAGTGGCAAGAATGGAAAGACTAGTGGAGCAGTTTAGAGCGGAAAGAGCTCTAAAGGGTGACTTTGAAGAAAAGTGGGTGCCAGACCCCACTAAAGTCGGAACTAGCTCAGCCAGGCCACATATTGATCAATACGATCAATATATTAAAGCTTATGAGGAGTCAAAGGCTATTCTGGAGCAGCAACCTGTCGAGCCATACACTGAAGAGGAGGTACAGCAATTAAAAGCTGAGCTGAAAAAAGACGACAAGGGGAAAAGGAAAGTAGATGAGTCTACTAAGCCTCAAGAGAAAGATGGGCAAGCCGACAAAGGGAAAGCCAAGGAAGTTGAGGACAGATATCCCTCTATGACTGATGTACCAAGCCCGAAGAAGACGGAAAAAATTGTGGAGGAGACCACAGTAGAGGTGGACACAGATGATTTGGAAAAGCCAGAGGCCGAGACCAAAGAAAAGAAGATAGATCCAGTTCAGCAAAAGAGAAATGATTATGAGGATCTGGTAGAATTAGGATACACCGAAGAAGAGGCCCTTGAGGCAGTTTATGGGATCACCCTACAAAAACAAGATGAACGGAGAGGAACGGAGGAAAAAACAAAGAGTAAAAAAGAAAGTGAAGAGAAACTGGACGAACCGAAAGTACTAGAAGAGCCAAAGCCAGTGGAGGTGGTGGCGGAAAGAGCTTTAGAGTTGACAGATGATGAAAAAGACATGCACATGGTGCATGAACTGCTCAGCAAGATAAAAAAAAGGTCCAAGGCAAAGGAAGTAGAGATTGAGACAGCCAAACAAAGGGAAGCAAAGTTGCAGAGAAATTTAGAGAATGCTATGACTGAATCTGAAAGTCATAAAGCATCACTCTATGATGCGGAAAACGAGAGAGACGGCTTGATACTCCAGCTAGCCGAGGCTTCAAGAGAAGTAACAAGTGCACAGGAAGCAAGGGAGCGGATAGAGGATGAGTTGGAGGCGGCCAAGGATGAGCTCATTGAGCTAAGGGAGAGAGTCGAGCTCCAAGAAAGAACAATCACTAGACTCAGGACTACCCCTAGAGCTAGCAGAGCAGGAACCGAACAAGAGGGAGCTATCGTACTAGTTTTGGAAAACCATGTCCGAAGCTTACAAAGAGAGCTAAGATTAGAGCAAGTGCAAAGGTTGCACATTGCGGAGGTATCATTGGCCGCAGAGGAGAGGCTCACATTAGAAAATCAAACACTACGGACAGAGAATGAGGCCCTCCGCAAACAGCTCCAAGATCTACAAGAGCAACAAAGAAGAGAGACAGAGACACCACAAGAAGAATCAAGTGGAGCAGCCATAGAGCTACCAGAAAGTGGAGAGGCAACCACAATTGAAGATCCAGCCCCAGCTCAAGAGGAGGCCTCGACTTCAAGAATCTCTGAAGAAGAAGAACAAAGGCTCCATGACCAAATAGAAAAGTCAGCAGAGGAGAGTGCCAAGGCGGAAATGGAATGGGAGAGGAGACTCCTAATCTCCATTAGACTTCAGGGACTAGACACAAAAGTGCTCCATGAACAGTGAATGCAACCCAACCTGCCTTTCCCTTTGATGAAATTTGAAGTGCTAAAGACGAAAAAGAGAATAGAGGAGGAGCAATATGTCGCTCTTTACGAAGGCGACATCACAAAGGAGGAACAATCAAAGAAGATAGTAGATTCACAACCTAGATGGAGGAAAGGTTGGCTGAACAAATACCCAGCCTACCTCATCTACTTGGTGGAGGCACCAAAGGAGATTCGGGAGGATGCAACCTTCTGCCCGGTGCCAAGAGTCAGAAACTGGAAAGAGCATGGCAGGATTGCAGAAAAGAAGCCAAATTGCCTTAATTATCCCAGGATGCCAGGACCAAAGGCAGGAGAGAGAATAGGTAAAGCCTACATGGTGAAAACCCTAACGGGCACCATCAAGCTCTTTACTGGCTCTCCTGACCTTTCATGTCAGATGCTCAAGAAAATCTGCAGGACTCTCTTAGCTTGCATTGAAGTGTTCGCGCCAGATAAAGCCACAACCTCGAGTCTACTATCGACGGCCGACACAGTGACTGATATGATGTATGATCTCTCATTGCAGCCTTCTCCAAAAGTGTTACACCTCCTATACCAAAGGATTATGTTTTAGCCTAGCTTCCACATGCAAACATTCGAAGAAGCTTTCTACACCGGCTTTTTCACCCACGAAAGCAAAATACCACCGGCAACCTACGATACGAATCACATTTGCAGATGCTCAAGGCGACAGGACTTTATTGACCAAGCATAAAAGTCATGTCAGGGACGACATGAATGCGGAGGGGGGGAGTGTTGAGCCAGCAGAGGATCACACCCACATTTTTGCTCACACTCATCATTTTGTAACCATTGATTGTAATAAATGTCTTTCCGACATAAATTTTGATTTGAGCCATTCATTAAGTAACGAGACTCAATTGAGTTTCCAGCTTGTAATCCCGAAGTAATTTCACTTGGTGATGTAATTAGTTAGAGATGTTCTCACCTCCAAGGCTGAGGTATATAAGCCAAAGTTTTTGTAACCTAAAGGAGGCAGATTATTAATCAAAGTGAGTTTTTTGGAGCGCCGTGACTGTGTCTGAGAGAGAGAGAGAGAGAGAGAGAGAGAGAGAGAGAGAGAGAGAGAGAGAGAGAGAGAGAGAGAGAGTGAGAGTCTTATCTACTTGCTACGCGAGCTACGGAGCCGCCATTGGAGAAGCGATACCGCCATTGTGTTAGCAACGGAGAGAGCTATGCACAGATACCAAGAGTGCGCGCTATCGGCTTCTATGTGTGGTAAGTTCCTACGAGCTTCGGTGTGAGTTTTCTTCCAACTCGTGTGTCGGAATGGAGCGTGAAGCATATCTTTAGAACCACAACGAGTAGAGCTACACATTAGTACCATCGGGGTCAAGTTTCGATCACCTGTATTTTTCGGCCTGTCTTCATACGCGTTTACCGCACGGAGTGGTTATAGGTTGATTTTGCAGTTCAAGTCTTTAGGGTGTTGTTCTTACCTAGTGTATAGACTTCCCCTTGAGTTTGAGATCGATTCAATGATTCTTGATCCTGTTTCGTATAGCATTCGTTCGTAGTACGGATTTCAGTCACTTGCGTATTTTAGAACTTAGATTTGATTTCCTTAGTAGTGATTGTCATTAGAAGGTTGAGTAGGTGATTTGACACCCACCTAGTTGTTTCCATGCGCCTGCGGGTCAAGCTCCGTCCTCGTCTGACAAATTCGGTTGTTGGTTGAGTTCTCGCTATTTAGCTTCCGCTAGTGGCGTAACCGCCTTAACACTGTCCCCTGAGAGTATGGATCAGCTCCAACCAAAAATCTCAAACAGTCTTCGTTGGCGGCACAAGGCAAGCCTCAAAGATATGGAAGTAGCGAGCCCGCAAGATGAACCAGAGTGTTAGGCCACAAATGAGCTCCCAGCACACCTCTCTCTCACTCCACCACTGTTGTGGAGTAAGCTCTATAAAAGGATAGAGTGTAGGTCGACCGCCCTATATCACTATCATTCTGCTGGTGGAGGGTAGCTCAAATTGTAGTGCAAGGCCCGTGAGAGTGGACCAAGCAGCTTTCCCCCAAGTGTATTGCCGTGTTGTGGAGAGAGCTAACATCAACTGAAGGACCCAAATCCAAATCTCTTTTTCCATAGATCAGTCCCAAAGATAGTGACATTGACTCTCGAAACGATGGTTACAAGCTGCACATGCTGCCGAGAGGCCACACTGTACAAGCCAACTCCCCACTAGTGTAGCTCTATGTGCAACCAGCCACTAGAATAGAATGACTAGCTGTCTAGCATCCTAGAACCTCGCTCAAAATCCTGACAAAGAACTCAGCTGTAAGACCCTCCTCCTGACAATGAGGTGTTGCAGCAGGACAAGCCTCTCTTAGTGCTGCCAGTATGTGACGTCCTAGTCAAACAGTGTACTGAAAGAAAGGGACCTCTGGATGGTCATGTGAGGGGAAAGGGTCCCTCCAAAACCACTCTCTAGGATCCCACTACACTCGTGCTAGTGGAAAACTCTCCCAAACCCCCAGCCTCCAGTGGCCTGTCTCAAGAGCTGATGGTCAGGATCTATGACACAAGTCCTCCCACAAATGCCCACAACTCGGATCCTCTGAAAACAACATTGTGCAACCTGTGGGGCCTCTCTTGAGACTCTGAGTAATTGACCCTTGCTTTGTAGCTCAAAAAACATGGAGGGTACAGTCTTTGAGCAAGCCCAAACTGTGATGAGGACCTCCAGCTGCATGAAGGCCCCCATCCATCTGGGCGTTGCTGACTCGAGAGGTGTAATCCACTCAGCTAGTATTGCCTTTGTGATGTCCCGACAAATGGTATGCAACCCTCTCATTCCATGTAGTTGAATGCTTTGAAGCTCATCTGACAAACTTGAGAACTATAGCCAGTCACCTAAAGTGTGTGTTAGACCCTTTGCCATGGGACCCCAAGAAACATGAGGCCTACTACCAACCAAGTGGCCTCTCTGAGGGTTGACCATTGGGTTCCAAACAAGGGGCTGCCTCAAATGCTCCTCCGTGCAAGTGGATTGGTGCTGCTCCGGACCTCTCCCAGCTACTTCCAGGAGAAAAGAAAGATCACAGCAAAACGATTCTCCAGTCTCCTGCTTAGGCCAACTCTGCGCATCTCTATAAAAATCCATCTGATGAAAGGTCTCCAAGGGCCTCCGGTCTGAGGCAGTCTATCTCTAAGCCATTGAAGCAAAAACCCTTTCAAGGATCCTCCCTTGAAAGCAGTCCTTTGATAACAAAATTCCCAAGAAGGGCTCTACTCTATTGTGCAAGGTTTATGATCCCCAACCCCCCTAAGAAAAAGGTAGAGTGATGACCTGCTAGGCCACTTTGGCCCGGGCTATTTGAGTGTCGCGCCCTGACCAAAGGAATTTCTTGATCAGCCTCTTTACTTGGATGATGCAGGAGCTCTAAAAGATCCAACAAGATTTAATGTATCACATAGTAGCCAACAACACCTGGCTGGCTACTACAACTCTACCTAGAAAGAAAGTTGTGTCAAGCTCCAATGTAACAGATTCCTCCTAATGGACAGGAGGAGGGGATTTTTTTTTGCTCAGGAGACAAATCCAAGACAGCCTGATAGCCCAAGTATTGAATTCTAGTCCATGGGAGGATCCGTCTAAAATCCTCACCTGGCAGCCAATAGGAGTAGGAGCACTGCCAACAAAGAAAGCCATTTTCTTCCTCCAGTTGATCAGTGTGCCTAATGCACAATAAATTTTCTCAAGAGCCTGTTAACACCTGTGTAGATTGGCCTCATGGCCCTCCAAGTACAAAGCTGAGTCGTTTGAAAACTCAGCATCCAGTAGCTCATTGCCCCGAATAGGGAGCGCTAAGCCACGTAGACCAACCTATTGTGAGACCAAAAATCTGCTCATCACCTCAGCACAGAATAGAAAGATGAAAGGGGCAACAGGTCTTCCCTGTCTGACCAAACATGTGAGCATGAAACGGTCTCCTCTACCTCCTGCCAAAATCACCTGATTGTGTGCACGTCTGTAGAGAGCTGACATACCTATGATCCAAGCATATGAGAATCCCATCCTGTGTAGAGTGCCCTCCAAAAAGTCCTAGTCAACTCTATCATAGGCCTTCTCAAAATCAAGAAGAAGTATCACCATATCCTCACCACGGAGTCACTTGAGGGCAAAGGCCTCCCAAAAAGTAAATATGTCAAGGATATTGCACTCCTTGACAAAACCTGTCTGGGTCCCATGTATAATTCTCTCTAGAAGTGGTTGAATCCTCAAACTTAGCACCTTGGCAATAATTTTGTAGGCTGAGTTGAGGATGGTGATGGGTCGCCACTGTGGAATCTCATCCAAGGAGCCACCCTACTTGGGGACGAGTTAGATCAAGCCCGCATTCATGCTGTCAAGCACCTCTCCTGGGTAAGATGTATTGAAAAGTGCTGCATAGGTCTTGGCCAAGCAAGTCCCAGTACTCTAAGAAAAACTAGGAGTCAAACCAGACTCTCTAGGATAGCTACCACGGGGAAGTGGTCTGAGGGCCACGTGGAGCTCCTCTAGCTAAGAAGTAACTCAAGCCTCTGGTGCATCTCCTCAATCATAAGACAAGGCATCTGTGCCAGAATCTACTCTTTGCATGCATCTTGACCCTCTGACTTAGGCTCGGTTAACAACAGTCACGGTAAAAGTAAGTAGCAACTGCATGCACATACTTTGGCTTTGAAGTAACTTACCCATCAAGCCTCCTCAACTGGCTAACATTGGTGTGCGCATGCCGAGGTCCCACTATCTCAAAGAACACCCTCGTCACTCTGTCACATATCTTGGTCCATTGAGATTCCTAATTGATGGAAAGCAAACTCATGACACCTCTCCTCTGTGATAGCAATGAAATTCCCAGAGGACTGTCTAGTTCGGATTCATCACCTAACCCCCCATATATAGGCCTTGGCCCTAGAATCCCCTATTCCACACTAGCAGTTGGCCACTTGGCTCAAGTCCATGACCCCCTTGGAATTCCCTTGGCATGACATTACTCCCCCCTTGGAGAAGTGTTTTTGTCCTCGAAAACAGAAGTGGGAAACCTCTTCTTAAGAACACTAATGTTTTCCCAAGTGGCACCTTCTTCAGGTTGATATTTCCACTTGACTAAAGCTTGAAAACGTATACAATGACGTGTACGTAAATCATGATAGTCGAGGATTTTCTCAGGCTCATGCGGTGGGGTAGGAGGTTCAACAAAATCAACCAAAATCTGTTGGTCGACAACATTGTCGTCCCCATGCAAGCGTTTATGTAAACGGTTTACATGAAATACTGGACGGACACGAGAGTGTGCTGGTAACAAGAGTTTGTAAGCATGATCACAAACTCTCTTGAGTATCTTGAAAGGCCTAATCTATGAAATTCTAGACGGACACAAGAGTGTGCTGGTAACAAGAGTTTGTAAGCATGATCACAAACTCTCTTGAGTATCTTGAGATAATTTATGTGTTGGCCTAATCTTCAGACTTTCTAAGTGCTTTGGCACACGCAAAAATACATCTTCCCCCTCATTGAAGGTAACTTGCCGACGTTTCTTGTCAACGTACTTCTTATACCGATTATGTGCTTGTTGGACAATCTGAGAAGCAAGTTTCATCATATCCATATGGTCTTGGATAAATTCCTTAATCTGCTGGAGTTTTGCGGTGGCCAACCCCATCGTAACTGGTGACCTAGGTTGAAGACCGTACATTGGCATGAAAGGACTAAATCCAATCGTGACATGCTTAGCATTGTTGTTTGTAGAGGTAAATTCTCTTCTCACTTTGTTTGTTTCTTGCTAATGTATGCCTCTAGTATATCCTCTAGCACATGGCTAACTTGTTCACTTTGACCATCCATTTCTAGATGATCTGTTGTACTGAGGTTCAGTTGTGTACCCAATCATTTAAACACATCCCTCCAAAAATGGATGTTAAACTTGGGATTACAATCACTCACAATGTTACTTGGAAATCCATACAAGTTGTATTGATTGTCGACAAATAACTTAGCTAATTTTGGAGTCTTTATGGTCAACTTGGTTGGAATAAACTTGCATAGTATAGTCAACCGGTCAATGACCACCCATACCGATTCATGACCTTGTACAGTGGTTGGTAAACCCACAATAAAATCCATAGAGATACTTTCCCACTTACCATTGGAATCTCCAAAGGATGTAAGAGTCCTTCAACCTTCAAGTGCTCTACTTTGTTAACTTGGCATTTCTTTCAATGCAAGACATAGTCTTAAACAAATCCATGTAAACATGGCTAGTAAATTTTTTGTCTTATGAGAGTATAAGTCTTTTTTATGCATGGGTGCCCTGCACTTGGATTTTCGTGACATCCATAAAGAATTTGGCGCCAAATGTCTGTGTCCGTCTCGGTACACAAACTCTCCCCTTGTGGAGTAGATAACCATTATCGATGGAAAAATTCTTCCATCTCTGTAGTTCATCACTCGATGGAGGATAACTATGTGTGGAGGTTAATAAAACACTACCAGTATTGGAGTGAGAAGGATCCCTCATTTGCACATGGTTCCACACTTTGGAGTGTCCGTCATCATGCTCGTATTTGCCCTTAAAAAATCCAAAAACTCACTTCAAAGTTTTGTGAACAAAAGAGAATTGACCTCAGGCATGCGACTAAAAGCATCAACCACCACATTGTATTGTCCTTTACGATATCGGAGCTTTGTGTCATACTCCTGAAGAATCTCAGCCGACCTGGCATTTTGACCCTTCAAGTAATTTTTTTGTGTAAACCATTTTATGCTTTCGTGATCAAACACAATCTCAAACTGAGCTCCATACAAATGATGCCAACATTTCTAAAAGGCAGACACCATTTTGTAGAGTTCATGTTCATAAGCAGAATAATTCTTCTGCACTGATTCAAGCTTGTTTCTTTCAAATGCAATTGGCCTCCCCTCCTTTAGGACTATTCCAATAGCACGGTTACTGGAATTCGTTTCCAAAATGAATGGCTTCAAAGGATCCACAATAGCTAGAATAGGAGTTGTAGCCATTGCGTATCAAAAATTTGTTGTTGAGCGGCACCCCACCAAAAGGTTTTTCCTTTGCCTTTCAGTTGGTCTGTCATTGGCACAACAATATGAGCATAGTTTTCAACCAACCGTCAATAAAAACCTGCAAATCCCAAGAAAATCTATAACTCTTCTAGATTTTTGGAAGAAGGCCACCTCCGAATGGCATCTACTTTGGATTGATTCATGTGAAGCCCATTAGCTAAGATAAGAGGCCCAAGATAGTGAATTTCCTCCTTGAGGAAATCACACTTTGAATCTTTGGCATATAGCTTGTTTTCTCTTAGCAATTCAAACACCTGCCTCAGATGTTGCAAGTGATCTTCCTCACAAGAACCATTTACGAGAATGTCATTGAGAAAAACGATAACAAACTAGCCCAAGTATGGTCTCAAGACACTATCCATGAGTATCATGAAAGTTTTGGGCGCATTGGTTAACCTGAAAGGCAAAACCAAAAACTCATAATTTACGAACCTTGTTCGGAATGCAGTTTTGGGTAAATTAGCAAGTTGAATACGTACTTGGTAATATTCCGACCGCAAGTCTATCTTTGTAAAAATATGAGCATGAGTGAGCTTGTCAAATAGATCATCCAGGCATGGTAATGGGTACTTGTTCTTAACAGTGACCTCATTTAAACCACGGTAGCCTATGCACATGCGAATACTACCATCCTTGTTCTCACCAATAGGATAAGAGAATCCCATGGTGAAGAAGTCGTTTGAATAAACCCTCTGCTAAGATAGTTAGCAAGTTGATGTTCCACCTCTGAGCAGCCTCAGAAGGACTCATTCTGTAGGGTGGTTTACTAACTGGTTTAATTCCTGCAACCACGTCTACGCCATGTTGCATAGATCATGTTGGTGGTAATCCTAACGGTAAATCATTAAGAAAAACATCTTGAAATTCCATAAATAAATCTTCTAACCGACTAGCAACCTTTGCTTGTTGAGAAGAGAGAGTAGTAGCCATTGCTGGAAGAGAAGAGAGAGAAGCATGCAGCATTGAGGAATGATCAACAGACTCAACATCTGAAAGATAATGACACAATGAGTAACACAGGTGACGAAGGACACAGACCAAGGGATGAGTAGCACCTCTTCAGCCACTAGTGAATCCACATTGAAACTGGGTGGGCAAAACCCAACTGTGCTGGACGTTGATCAAGTGGTCGAGGAAGTGATCAGAAGGATGAACAAAGGAAAGAGGATAAACGCAAATACACGACAACAGCCCACCCAAAAATGTGACACTTGTGGAGGAGATCATCTAACTCACTGGTGAAACATCCAACAGAGGCCAGGAGTAAACGTACCGCGTGTATTGAAGTGGTGTGCTTCTGAACAAAAATGGATAATCATGAGACCCATGAATGTTTCTATAATAGAAACTATGTTAGAGAAAGACAATACGGGCCACATGGAGGGCAACAACTATCACCCCCTCCAAGATACGAAGTAGGACAAAATAACGTAGCCCAGGGATAGGAAAAACCTCAACCTGTGTTTTGGCATCAGCCTCCTTTACCCCAGGAAAACAGGGCTATGGTAAGGATTTCACAACCTATAGACGCACCTTCTGATCAGAGTATGGTCTAGGTAGTTTCATACCAAGAAGATTCAGACAATACCTATGAGAGAGGATTTGACGAAAATGCATATGCTTATGAGGGACAAATTCCGTGGATGCTTTCTGAGGAGATGCCACAATAATCATACATAGCACAACAAAAAAAAAACCATTACATGGTCGATGAAAATATGCTTATGTTCATGGCAACCTAGTACTACAAACCTAGGGGATATCCTCCTAGAACAACACAACAGATGGGGGCTCCACAAGCTTCTCCACCACCAGTAGGACCATGCTTTGAATTCAGCGGTGATCATTGGGCAAGAAGTTGTCCACACAAAGGAGAGCGTATTAAACTCTTTGGGTTTTGGGAAATATGTACAAATGACCATCTCATTCCACATTATGCAAAAAACCCTGATAACAAAGGGAAAGCAAATGTGAACAAAATTGAAATTGTACTAATCTCAAGTGGATCAGAAACAGAACCAACCATTCCAATAAACGCGGTAAGGAGAGCCCAAGCCATGAGGTTGCAAGGAACATCCCAGCGCCCAACCAAACCAAGATAGAAAATTTGTCTATTAGAACCCCTAGGAAATCTTGGAAGGTAAAACAAGACAAGATAAGATCCAAAAGAGAGAAAGAAAAAACATCTTTGGAAACCAAATTACTACAAACAAAGGAACAGTTGAGAATGGAAAGAGACCTTAAAGAAAAGGGCGATGTAACAAAACCATCAGTAATATGTCGGGAGGATATATCTTGGTGAACAAGGTCTTTGAACCCTTGGATGCAATCTTCAAAGCTTATGAAGCTAGGTTAAGGCCCAACCAAAACCAGGAGAATAGATGGCTAACATATCCTCACCCAAGGTATGAACAACAAAGTTTAAAGATGTGTAAGGATCTCATCCAGGCCGCTCAAGCTCTTATGGAACCACCAGTTCCGACTGCTCCAAGGATTGAGATGTTAATCCGTGAAAAAATTCAAGAGTTAAAGGAGAAAGGGATCAAAGATGAAGACCAAAAAGACTCGGTAAATGAAACACCTTTGGATACAAGGATGGAAGCCAATACAATAGATGGAATGTATTCACAAGCACCTTTGCCAATTCCTGAAGTGGAAGAACAATGGCCACAGGATCTATGGGAGGATATCCAAAATAGAAAAGATGGAAGTGCAACACTTCAGTCAGCTCCTACCACTAAGATCCATGTCAAACATGAGCTCTACCCAAATGATATCCGATCACTGTATGGTGATGCAGGTCCGGAAATGTCGAAAGACAGCAAACCTCAATTGTTGAAGACATTACCTTCATTCATTGGCAACCATGAAACCAGATCAGAAGTAAAAAAAGTACCATCTCAATGGAAGATCGGTCCTAAGATGATGGATACCAAAACTCTTTCATGAACTGATGTCATCCCCTATCCGTTGTACGCTAACTCTATCTGAGTTACTGCATATAAGACCTCTTCTTTGGAAAGAGGTGGGGAAAATTTTGGATAAAATAGGTTTGGTAATTTTGCCACCAATTGTTTCTCCAAAAACACTGAATAACCAAACCTCAAAACAAAATAAACATTATCTAGTACCAATGAATAAGTTAGGAGACTATTGTGAAGGAGAAGAAGGAAACACGACCTTGCATGTGGAGTACAAAGAAGTAAAATCGGTAGCGATATTGGATAGTGGAGACGGAATTTCCATAGCCACCAAAGCAATGTGGGAAAAATGGAGAAAGCTCGCTCTAAGGAAAACTAGAATGAAACTTCAAGTAGTGGATGGGTACCTGGAGAGACCTATTGGCATTTTGGAGAAGATCGTAGTAAGGTCTTATGGAATCTCATATGAACACATATTTTCTATTATGAATTTCAATGAGAGCAAAAATTTTGATATCATATTGGGCAGACCGTTTATGCATCAGCTCAAAATGGTACAAGATTGGGGCTATGACTATATCTACCTAAGACACAAGGATGTCACTACAAATATCGGTGTCACGGGCCATAGTTATAAAGATGTGGAACAAAACCCTAGAGAGGAATTAAACTCCACAACTTGTAAGGATCGGGAGGGGAAAGGGAGCTCAAGGAGGCTCAAAGTTGAAAGGCTCCATTATTACATAGTGAGCTGCACACACTTAATAAAAGATGCACTACCACTAAAGGGACAAATTGATAAACACACAAAAGTGGGATATCATATTGCATAGCCTATACTATATGTACAGCACAAGGCTTTATATAAGGCCTTGATATTACACGGCTGGCACAAATGCCTATACATGGCTTATTCTTGTGTTTACAGCAAATATGCTAAGGTGTCAACATCAACTCAAATGAGGTGTAGAGGGATGTCCCATGCCTATCTCAACAATACTCCCCTTAGGCATGGACTATACTGAATGAAGCTGAATCAAGATTTAAAGCCACACACGCTAATGGCCACACAGACCAAGGTAGTCACACAGACTATAGTCACACAGATTGAGTGGTCTCATTACATGGTGTCACACAAACTAAGAAGTCCTCCCCTTAAACAAAGAAGGTGGAAGACTATCCATTTTACAGTACATTAGTATATTCGCAAAAGTAGTTGGGGGCGTCACATACATGGAGACAATTCTCTTCCTGTTGAGCTATATCTCCATCCTTTTCTTCTGCACGATTGACTTTATTTTTATTGCTTCCTTGTCACTTTGATGGTGGATGACCTTTGATGCCGAAATTGCCACAATATTTGTTCTTGTAGCAGTCCTTGGAGAAGTGTCCAGGCTTTCCACATTCATAACACTTATTGTTATTTAATATAGGTGATGATGATGACGCCCTAGATGATGATGATGATGATGATGATGTGAAATAAGCTCCTCCCACTGATTCAGATTTCTTCTTATTTTTCTTTTCTTCTTCATGGATTGCCCCTGTAACATATTGCAGAGAAGGTATGGGTTCCTTTTGCTCTAAGATTGTTACCATGTTGTCAAGACTTTCAGGTAGAGCACTTAAGAGCACAGCGACGTGATCTTCTTCCGGGACTTGGCATTGAACATAAGTGAGCTGCGTGATTATGCTCATTAGTCTGTTAGCGAGGCTTGAAACATCCTCCTCTTGAAACATCCTCCTCTTGAAGCATAGTAAGTTTATAAAGATTTTGCTTTAAGCTAATCTTACGTTGCTTTTGTTTAGCACCAAAGTTATGTTCCAGAATATCCCATGCTTGGATTGCAGTGGTGCAGCTATCTGTAAAGTGCACATAATTATCGTGGAGTGACGTGATAATTATGCCAAGTGCTTGTTCATCTTTAGCTTGTGCTTGTGCAATTTGGGTTCTCTTATTCTCGGTTTTACAACAGACCATAGTTGTTTTTTCATAAGATATCCTTGCAGCTTGGTCTGCCAAGTGTGGAAACCGTCTCCATTGAATTTTTCAATCCCTTTCTCTCCCATGATGCAAAGTGATTCCAAGCGCAGAGGGTCTCGGTCTTACCAATAGAGATACTATCTCTATGGCAGTGTCTTGCCCTTTACAGGAGGTAATATGAATGCCAGATTATGCTTAACTTGCGAAGTCACTCTTTGCAAGTAGGATTTGCAAAGTTCCTCTTCACAAAAAAAGAAGATTTAGCCTTGAAGTCGAGGGAGAGCTTTGAATATCTGCTTTGCACTTGCTGTTTGTAGAGAGTTTACAAAAGCTTTTTTTTTAAAAAAAAAACTTGTTGCTTGTTGCTATGTGTTGCGGAGAGTGTTGTCGATGTTGTTGAGCCACCACGAGATGAGAATCCTATGGTGCTACGCTTGCAAATGATTTATAACTTTGCAATACGCAGTGCATGTGGGACATGCTGCTTAAAGGGGTTTAAAGGAGTCCAAGAGATGGGCGGTGGTATGAAAACAAAGGACTTTAAAAAAGCTTTATAAGAGGAAAACGATTTTGGTGAATTAGAAGAGCAGAAACTGTCGAGAACAAGCAGATACCGTCCAAAAGGAGGTTGATGGCGTTTTTGAGCTTTTGAGGAATTTGAAGCTGTAGATGAGATCGCCCTGCTGTTGTGCTTGCATCCGTGAGGTTTGATGTGGATAGGGGCTGCCAGAGGAGAGCCTTGAGCAGCCGCAAGTGTGTGTGTGTGTGTGTGTGTGTGTGTGTGTGTGTGTGTGTGTGTGTGTGTGTGTGTGTGTGTGTGTGTGTGTGTGTGTGTGTGTGTGTGTGTGTGTGTGTGTGTGTGTGTGTGTGTGTGTGTGTGTGTGTGTGTGTGTGTGTGTGTGTGTGTGTGTGAAGCAATCAAACTCCTGCTCGCTGTCAATCCGACTCTAAGCTTGTGTGTGCTTGAAAATCAGCGTTGCAGCAATAGCCAGTGTCGATGGAAAGGCTCTATTGAATGCACTTCGATGCTTCCAGCGCTTCCCAACAAGAACTTGATTTGAGCTCGATTTAACTTCAAGCTTTGCAACTAGCAAAACTCCGGCTCCCTTGATTCAATTCCTTTGCTCTCCTCCTAGCTCTCGAAGACTGCCTGCCCGATTGTGAGTCTTTGCCTTGATTTTCTTTGCAAGGTTGGATCCTTTTCTTGATCAGAAGTTGCAAGACAAAGTGCCGCTCTCTGATATTCGCATTTGTGGACTCCGATTGGCGTAATTCCAAGTGAATAGGCCAATTTTTCACAATTTAGGAGGGTGATTAAGGATGTTAATTGTCTTCTAATCGACTGTGTGATTAGTAGAAAGTGGGCAAGTGGGGTGTCTATGAAATGAGCAGAAGATGGCTAAGCTAATTATGGTGCTCACTGGCTCTGATACACGTTGTAAGGATCGGGAGGGGAAAGGGAGCTCAAGGAGGCTCAAAGTTGAAAGGCTCCATTGTTACACAGTGAGCTGCACACACTTAATAAAAGATACAGTACCACTAAAGGGACAAATTGATGTACACACAAAAGTAGGATATCATATTGCATAGCCTATACTATATGTACAGCACAAGGCTTTATATAGGGCCTTGATATTACACGGCTGGCACAAATGCCTATACATGGCTTATTATTGTGTTTACAGCAAATATACTAAGGTGTCAACATCAACTCAAATGAGGTGTAGAGGGATGTCATGCCTATCTCAACACAACTAACGAAGAAGGAGAAATACCTGCTTGGCTACAAAACAAAGCTCACAATTGGACATGTGGAGCTTCTGAGGGTGGCAGTTTGAAAAAAGAGGATTGCATTCACGATAGGTCAATACAAGATGAGGCATATGTACCAAAGCCTTTTTTGGAAGAGATGTTCGAACCTTTTGGATGGCAGCAGATACTACCCACTCTTAATGTGTGTGTGAATGAGGTGAATCTGACCAAATTCTGTGATGAGGAAGGATATGATATCATTCCATTCCAGATGATAAGTGTCAGCCTAAGTCCAAAATCAAAATTGGAATTCCCTAACCGGGAGGGGGTTGCAGATTGCCAATGCATAGTGGATGAGATCTCAGTAAGGGACCTTGACCAAACTAATAAGGAAGCATTCCAAGACTCCATGGATAAGCTTTTAGAACACAACACGGATGATGAGCTTTCTAATAGTT
The DNA here is from genome assembly GCF_014529385.1 of Adiantum capillus-veneris. NCBI lineage: Eukaryota > Viridiplantae > Streptophyta > Polypodiopsida > Polypodiales > Pteridaceae > Adiantum > Adiantum capillus-veneris. The sequence continues at coordinate 13,716,032 of NC_140952.1, forward strand.
CAGATCAGGGCATCAAACGGGAGAATCAACGAGTGATCTACTATGATTTTCCAAACCAAAATCCTCAAAGACAGCGTAGATATTTGAATAAATTCATGAACAAATGAAACAAGACAAAAGAATATTTAGTACCTCTATTAATTGACAAAACGTAGTATTTATGGTTGGTTGAAGCAACTGATTGCCTTAAAGATGATGAATCAAACGATGATAAATTTGATGCACCTTCCCACTACAAAAAGTATACTATTCAAGATAGAAAAATTGTAATGCAGAAGCCCAAACAAGACCCAAAAGAGCCTGGAACTTCATATGATGGGCCTAAAAAATCCAAATGCATAAACTTAGTAGAAGTAGGCAAGGAACCTAAACCGGTGGTGCACCCATTCTGTGTCGACCCATGGAAGTGAGCAGCGGTGTGGAAATCAGTAACCTAGTGGGAAATGCTTGAGCAGGTGCTAGAAGCAGAGAACAAAAGTTCTTGCCAAGAAGTGTATGTCAAATGTGGATTTTAGCAAACCAAAGGAGGTTTTCATGCTCAACTCCTCGGGATACCCAGAAGTGTCAAAAAGGTTGGTTGGGTGCGATCGTCAGCTAGTGCCATGATATGTTATATGTTGAATGCTTTCACAATTTTGGCTATTTCGAGGCTCTTGAGATGCATGAAACCCGCTCAAGCGGATGTTGTTTGAAGGTTGCCACACTTGTAGTGGTCCTGCTCTTCTCAAAGTGGTGTGTGGGATTGACTGTGACCCGTTTGCATCACCGTGGGATTGTCGACACTAAAGATTATGTTTATGAAGCCTTTGTTGGATCGGAAGTTTGTGGCGTGTGAAAGGATGCTATGCTCAGTACTTTCAAAAAAAGAAGTTAAAGCTTAACTTAGGGAAAAAAAGGAATATAAGTGCATGGCGGTGCTACTGCAGGTCGTCTCCAGAGTGCAACTATACACAGCGGGGTTGCCTTCATGGGGGGGGAAAACGGCCAGTTGATGGGGGAAGGTGAGGCCAGACAAGAGGGGGGTGGATCTTAAAAGCACTATAGTTGCATGGCAAGGGGGTCGCCAACTGAAAAAAAAGGGCAAAGAAGGTGACCACTAATGATATCGCTAGTGGCCAAAGAGCATGAGAGGAAGGCAATATTGAGCAGGCTGACATGTCGTGAGCAGGAGGGCTGGCCTAGTGTAGGTAGGAGGGTTGCATCCCATCAAGTTCTTTGGTTGTGCTATATCCAGAGAGAGAAGGGCCACTACGGACCTGGTTATAAACAAGGCAAGGGAGATAAAGACACGGAGGAGCCAGTGTCTCCAAGGGGAAGGCCAAGAGCCCCAGGTTGAGTAAGGCCATGAACAGCAAGGTAAGAGGCTCGCAACACGAAGGGGTGGCCTAGAGCTAATCAAGGAGGAGCGCCATTGCTGAGACTAACCGGGAAAGTTGGCTGTGAGCAGGGCTACGGACTTGTAGGGATGAACATGCTGCTTCAAGAGCACATGAAGGGCAATGTTGAAGGTGCCATGTGCGCGTATGTCGCACGTGTCAATGCAAGGAACTTGCCGATACACTGTGTGAGAGCCACAAATGACTCCAAGCACACAACAAGCCTAAACTAGTAATCTCAAAGAAGGTGATGGTGTCTCACTCTTCGTGGAGGATTCCTCGTCGCGAAGAAGAAGGAGACGCCGCTACGCTGCGCTCAACCGCTTCACCGCCGTCGTGCCTTTGTAATGCTCGATCGCCCACACACTCCCTCTCTCTCCCTCTCTCACTCTCTCTCTCTCTCACACACACAAAGAGATGAAGAAGAAGAAGAAGGAGATGGAGCAAGAGCACTCTTCAATTGCACAAATGAGAGAATGGCTGAATTTTAGGTTTAGTTGACTTTTATATGAGCTCACCCCATTCACACTTGGGCGCCCATGCTTAGCAAACTAATCCCTTGAATGTTCTAGTTAGAGTGCGCCTCTCATCGGCGATCACTCTTACCCTTTTCCTATTGGACCGACAAGCCCGGTACCTGACCCTACCAAATAAATAATACAATGTCCGTCGTAGGTTACAACATCCGTCGTCGTAGGTAATAGGGTGTCCGTGAGCCGTGAGGGTTAACATGCCCCCCTTCCTGATGTAGATTCCGTCCTCGGAAGCTATTGAGTTGAAGCTCGTTCGTTGAGGTGGAAGAGCATTTGAGATGAATGTCCTTAGCCTTCTTAAGTCACTGCAAAATCAAACAACATTGGCACAGTAATTGCATTCTCATATAGAATAAAAAAGCATATGCAATTGTAGGCAGACAATGTGATTGGTAATAGAATTTTAAACCATTTGTCAGCAATAAACATTAAATTGCAATATAATCAAATGCATAAACATATGTAAAGGTAAAAAGTTAAACAAGTGTGGGGTCGCTAATTTAACGGTCGAAAGGCACTAGAGATCGACTATTAATACCATGGGTAATCTTCTTAATTTTCTCTGGTCAATTAAGTTGTTTAATCGCGAGAGCCAAGTATTTCATGTTCGAGGGCTGACTAGAGGCTATACCTAGAAGACCTTGTAGTTAAGCTACGATAAAAGGAATTTCTCATGAAATCATCGCCTGACTGATTACCTTTTCTTTGACCCCCCAAAGTCTTTTCACAGTGATTCAATTTTGATGTGTGTGCTTATTTTGTATGCCTTGGGTTTTTTGCTTTTCAAGGAAAAGCGCCCACACTGGGAACCTCTAGGGCTCTATTACCATTGGCGATACATGTGAGTGAAGTACCCAATCAAGCTGAGATTTCTCTTCCAGCTTAAGCTTTTACATTGTGGCACTTTGATTTGTTTTTGTTTGTTCGTTTTCAGCATTTTAATTTTGTAATTTGGGGGGGTCATATAACACTGATACACCTCCCCAGGCTCATCACACTAGTAAACTCCCTTTATAATAATTAAGCTAAAGGTCAATAGGGTCAAGCCCACTAGAAAGCCCTATTACATTTCACAAAATGCTGCCTAAATCGGATTAAGAACCTAAGTAACCATTGATTATTAGGAAGGCATTCCCCATGGTATTAAGAGGAGATCTCTAACACCTAACTTGGTCAAACTAGCTTAGTCGGACTTGCTTGATTTTTAAACCTAGACAAGTGATTATGACAAAAAATTACATTGAATTAAATGTTTGTTACTAACCAAATGTGTTGGATATTATGCTACCAATCACAATCAAAGCAGACAAACATGGGATGCAAAAAAGATAAGGGGCAATGCTAATGGACAAGAAACACCTATTTGTGTTGATGGTCGCGCTTGATTTGAAGAGTGAGTCGAGATAAAGATTCCATGAAGGTCCAAATCCTAACAACAACAACACGCTCCTATACACAGTAGGAAACACAAGGAATACCTCTAGGAGGCACATAAGTGGGAAAAAAGAACTTTGCTAATCACTCAACTCTAAAACAGAAACACTCCTATTGTATTAATCCTACCTACCCTCCATCACTCGAGTGATGGGGATCAGAGGTATTTTATGACATAGGTTTCTGTTTCAATGTACTAGATGTGAATGTGTAGTTCTGAGTCAATGTTTTGACTTTTATTGTGCATACTCGTTTGCTAATTTCTCTTGCTCTTTATTATTTTTTTTGTTTTTTGTGAGTATAAGGCTTTATATGTACATTCCCTAAGATTGGGATATTGAAAGGTCAGGGAGGAAGGTTGAGAGGAGAATGAGTGAATGATGACTGTCAGCAAACATTCCCCCCTTCCTTGGGTAGATCATATCGTTTGAAATGTTCTCGTCACCCTTTGAAACCAATTGTTCCAGTCGATAATACGTGAGTATTTTTGCCAGTAGTTTTCTATTACCTTAGGTGCCTCGTCGAGTTGCAAGGGTGGTACGGTACTCTCCTAGGATCAAACTTGAAGTGGTTCATCAGGTGATTCTTGAACACTGGGAGGTGTGGATTCCTTTGTAGCTTTATTGAGGTCCACTATTGGATGTGGAGGCTGTGGAGAAGCTTTTACCTCTATGGATGCATTACATGAGGAGCTAGAAGCTTCATGGGACTCCCCCCTTGTTGAGCTAGGTGGAACAAATCATTCTTTCTTTGGTACCCAAACTAGCTCTTCAGCGGGTGTGTAGCATTCTGTGATTTTTTTCATTCCGCGATTGTCGATTTGTTTTGGAGTTACAGGAGTGGGTCCATATGGATCAGGTGACAGGTAAGAACACAATCTACGTTTTGGCACCCAAATTTGATCATTTCCTCGATAGTAGCCTTGGGCTTCCAATAATCGTTTAGGGATCCAGCGCCACATTTTCTTACTTTTCTTAGAGCGATTGGTACGTTTCCTACAACGCTTTTGTTTTTTAGCACTAGCTATGGTCGCTAAAGAAGCTTTAGGGACCCACTTGTATGTTCTCTTTGTTATATAAGGATGAGTCTTGTCAGAAGCTATATGCATTGCTTGTAGCATATTTAAGGGTACCAGTGGCGGTATTTCATCCCCCTCTGGTGTTACCCAGGTCGTCCCCCTATTTCCCCAAGTGTCTATGGTTGCTGCTAGGTGGATCCAATCCACATTGTCCGACTCAGTCATCCCAGGTAGTACATCCATATAAGGAGAATCTTCCCCAACATCAGTGTCCGCTTACACGTATAACAATACTGCAATGGGGCCAAGTGAACTGTGGTGTCAGATCTATGATCAATTATAAACCTGTTTCCTAGAGGATGTGCTCGACCCATCACAAGATCCACTCGAATGACAGAATCTTGGAACTGCAGGTAGACATGGTTTTTGGACCAGTCATGCACCATTTTTACTTCCCTCATGAAAGGACGTCCTTAGATCATCTCCGATGCCATAGTGTGTTTGGAGAAATCCATAACAATAAAGGTAATCTTTATTTTATGTCCAAAGACCTTGATCTTGAGATCTCCTAGCATCCCAATAGGTTTAACAATAGACCCATTGTCCATCTTCACTACTATGGTTGTGGTCGCAAGGTGAGGTCTTCCCATAGTTTCCCATCAATTTTTAGTCACAATGCTAACCCCAGTGCCACCATCAAGGATTCCCTTCACAGTTAATCCCTTAGTAGTGATTGGTATAGTCGCATTAGATTCATCACCCTCAAATTATTGTCCCAAATTGTTAACAGGTATTTCTATAACAAGGTTCTCATCTAGGTTGGGTTGTGGATCTATGTATTTCTCCTCTATTGGCATCTCCCCAGCTCCATTTATCTGTGCAAATTGTGGTAGCCCAAAGTTCAATTCTCCATTGAGGAAGGCTCGAAGGGCTGAGACTAACTCGGGGTCTTTATATAATTTGGACATGATGGTGGTTCTAACTTCTGAAGACATGAAATCCATCAATTTGGCAATGTTTAACGGCACCTTTTGGCCTTGAGTCCCTTGACGTGGGGAAGATGGGATCTCCATTTCTTTGATAGGATCAGGTAGTCCCTCTATAAACATTCTTTCCATCAAGAAGTGAGTACGCCCACTTTCCCATGACTTTAAGTCACTTTCTTCTTGGATGACACTAGGTATGTCCAAGGGTCTATGGACATGGTGAGGTTGTTGTTGTGTAGGGAACACAGTGTGTGTAATCTGGATCTTCCTAGGTGCTGGTTCTAGATCCCTTTGAGTATCTTCTACCAAACTCCTTAATTGCTTGACTCTCTCAATCTCCTCTGTAGGGTTTGTGTAAGTTCCTATCTTCTTTTTGGATCCTGGCCATTGTGGCTCATGAAGATCTTCCTTGTTGGTTTCTATGTTAATGGTCGTTTTGGTCTCCATGGTTTCACCTGAATCAGAATCTTCTTCAGTGTCGTTCATATATACGGGGTCGTCACCAGTCCCTATGTTGGTCTTTGAACTGGGGTCTGACTTCGCTGCTTTTTGCGATCTCTTTCTTCGTGTTTTCTTCTTTTTCTGAGATTGGGCAATTGATGCCGTGTCTCTTTCCTCAAGAATATAATTTTGTTTTTGGAGCATCGATCGTGTGAGTACGTTTACTGGTACCATGGGTGTACTTGGTGATGGCTCCTCGGTAACTTCAATCAAGTTTAATGGCGTGATCTTCGGTGCATTTGGATTATTTGGACATTGGGCAATCAAATGATCTATGCCACATCGATTACACATGAGTATCGGCATTGTAGACGTGCTCGCTTGATTGGTTTGCATTAGTGTGGAGTTCTTTTGTAGCCTAATAGGACACTCAGCTACACGTTGTGGACCTCCACACTCATAGCATTGAAGAGGTGGTCTCTTAGCGGTGTAATTGATATTTTGGCCTCTTGCCGCAAGAGCAGCTACTTGATATACAGGTTTGACTTGTCCCCAATAGTCCTCTATGTAGTATTGTGGAATTTCTTCAAGCACATCCATCCCATAGGCGATATTTAGGATCTATATCTTCCTCATAGCCTTCCAAACAAGAAATAGATGACTCACAACCCACTTGATTCACAGAAGTGATTCTCGGATGTGGTGGTTGCGGTCCTAGCACTATAGGTGGTAAGGGTGTTGTTTCAACAACATTTTGGGCCCTAGGGACCATGTGTTGTGTTGTTTGTTCAAGAGGTGGGGCCGGCATCAAGGCAGGCACTCGAGGTGTGTCTGTCCATGCTAAGGTTGGTCTATTGGCCATCGCACGCTTAAATACTATGCAACCTTAGCTTGATGACCATACCTCCCACATGCATTGCAGTTCCCATTGAATTTTCCTCTAAAAGTAGGGAATTCACTGGTACTATGCAGTCCATAGCATACTGAGCACCATTGCTGCTCCCTTCTTGGATACATATGATTGTTTTGTGGAGCACGATTGTCTCTAAGACTCTCTTGAATAGCCTTGGTGAGATCTGCTAAAGTCATCTTAGATATCTTTGGCTCCTTAGCAATAGGCTTTAGGGTCATTGGCTGATGCCCTGATCCTTGCGAGCTAATAGATTTAGGCTCAACAGACACTCTTTCTCCTTGAATCATTAAATTATCCTCCAATTGGATTGCATTGGTGGTGACTACTTCCCAAGTGGTGATACCTCTAATGACTAGTCCATTGTAGATATCCTCATGTCGCAACCCCCTAATGAATCTATCAAGCAATTGGTTATTGTTGAAGCGCTCATTTGGATTACAACGAGAATTCAAATGCTTCAAGCGACTTATAAAGTCTCTCACCGACTCTCCTTCCTCTCGTTGGGCTTTCTGGAGCTGAGAGGCTACACCCCAAAGTACTCCTTCTCGTATGTATTCTTTTAAGAAGTCTCCTAAGAGTAGGGTAAATCATTTTTTCTTCCACCCTTAGGGTTCTATACCAATCCCCAGCCTTTCCACTTAAGGTTAGGCTTAAAGCATTGCTCTTATGTAGGTCATTGTGTTCTCCTAGAGAATCGCATATTTGTTCAAACACTTCGATATGCTTCCTCACATCCCCGTCTCCACTAAATTTTTGTGTGAGCTTGGCTATTTGTACTGCCTTACTTCTAGGCTCTCTATAAGGAGCGTTACGCATATTCTCAGCAATAGGTCGACCTATAGCTTGAGCAGATGTTTCCAAGTCACCTAAGTGAGCAGGCACCGTGGGTGAAGGCGCTTCAGAGACTACATGTGGAGTAGGTATTGGCATTGGGCTTGGCGCATAGGAAGCCCTTGGGTTCCACATTGGGTACGATGTTGTGCCATGTGGTGGTCCATAGTTCATATGAGTGGCCCTAGGCATAGCAGACGTCGGATGTGACATGCTAATGCTAGTCGGTATAGTCCCATGGAAATAAGAACTTGTGTATTGTGGTTGTGGAGCATAGGTAGTTGAAACAATGGGAGGGGTAGGAACTACATGAGTGTGAGCCATAGGTGCATACGATTGGTACACACTTGTAGGTACTATTGCAAGCATTGAGCTACCATGTAGTGGTGCTTTACTAACAAATGAGGTCCATGGTGTGTTTCTTGGCATGCCCATCATTGGGGTAGGCATGGTATCCGTGGTGTCATCCAAGGAAAGATGAGCTAGACTTGGAAAAGTAAAGCTATCACTTGTGGGCTCAGATTGCATTGAGACCCCTGGCAAAACAACATATGGGGGATCGATGGGACTCACTGGGGGAGTCTCCATTTGTGATAGAGTGGGTTGTTTTCCTTTGCCCGTGTCTAAAAACCGCATAGGACCCGTTGAAGGTATGTTCATTCCTCGATTTTGCCTCTCGGACTGGATAATCCTATGGATGACATTGCAGATCATGTGTTGTTGTTCCTCTAGACTAATGGCACTAGATGTGGATTGTACAACTTCTAACCAACCCACATCGTATGTGTAGCCCATGTATAGGTCGGTCAAAGTCTCCGTGTGTAGGTCATATTCCCAATTTTCATTGAAAAATACCCCGTCCAAACTTGGTGTACTAGAGGGTTGCCGTGAGGTGGATGCAATGTTGCTTCCCGTGTTTTGACTTTTAGTCACCGCTACCTTAGAGGCGACTTTGGAAGGTGGTAGCTCGGTAGGGCCCTCATTAATGAGGTAGGTAGAATGTCCACGTGGACACTCTGAGGGAGTGTGGGGTCTACAGGAGATGTGAATGGTGATTCTATTTTCCCACCCCCTTCGTTTACTTCACTAGCCGTAGGTTCAGAGCGCGTAGCTCTACTAAAAGTTTCCATCAAATGGCTAAAAACACTAGTTCCAGGTTGTTGGGCCCAGCTAGGTACGGTTTCATTTGTTCCCCCGGGGCTTTGTGTAAGATGCTCTTCCATAATATCGTAGTCAGAGGAAGAGTCGCTAGCCGCTATATTTGGGTCTTGGGTTGCACTACCTTGGGTCCCCGCCGAGGGCGTAGACCCTAGCGTGGAAGGATAGTGAGTACCCCCATAAATCAAGCACTAGCTAGTTGTTCAGACTCTAGCATACGACCAGAGCGTAGATACATGTGCTTTGGGTGCCCTACAAGTGTTTGCAAGTACCCTCAAAGGTTACTTGCTTTGTTTTGTGGGTGTTTTGCACCCCGTTTTTTACTTGATTTTTTCTTGTTTTTTTAATGTTTTTTTAATGTTTGATTTTTTTTATTATTGAAGTGTGTGATAGCTCGAAACGAGCGTATCACTTAAAGGGTCGCTGTGTGCTTTACAGCACAATTTTCGGGCATCTGACGTTCCGTTGGTCCTCAAAAAAACAATTTTTAGCTACGTGTGAAGCTAAAATTCATTTTTTTATAAGGCGATTGAGGCCGAGGCCTGAGCATGAGCTTGGGCTTAGGTCTAGGCTTGGATCTGGGAGATTTTCCCGATCTCGGTCCTACCTTTTAAATTTTTTAATTTTTTTAACTTTTTTTAGTTTTTTTTTTTTTTTTAAAGGATAAGGCCGCCGCGGCCTGCGCGAGAGCACACACACACTCTCTCTACCTACTTCGAACTAATACACCTACTCTTACACACTAACACACTCTATTAACTCTCACTAATCTACTTCCTACTTACTGTACACAGAAAACTAACTACCTTAATACACAGAGAATAAACACAGAACCTTTGAAATCTCTATCAACAAAGAAAACTAACTACCTTAATACACAGAGAATAAACACAGAACCTTTGAAAACTCCATTAATTAAAAAAACACACATTATAACACCAAATCCCTCTTCTCAACACACACACACACACTCCTTCCTTACCTTTCCTACAATAGAAATTGCACCACGGAGAAGCACAGAGTGCTACTCGAGCTTCATGTATGGAACTCCCCGGCAACGGCGCCAAAAATGTGTGCGTATGTCACACGTGTCAATGCAATATAGGTTTCCCAGCCCCCTGCATCATAGCAAAGCCTCTACCGGGTCAAATACATAACCCTGAGTGCAACCGTTCATTTGGATTAGCCTCATGTAGAGCTGCACCCATGCACATACCCAACGATGCATATAGAATGCACACATCACTCCTTCATTGCTCCATGCATCCATATCCATTCCTCTTCAAATTGAGCACAATCATTCTCACCATCTTGGTTAATAGATGAATCATCCATATTGTCACCCACCTCGAACCTGTCTGGCACACCTTCCCAACCATAGAAGACGGAAATCTCCTCCAAGAACTATTGTACCTGTTGAATATCTCATTGCATAGCTGTATCCATAAGCATACTCATCACCTGTGAAGCACATACCACTTTTATAAGCTTTTCCATAGCCATGTCATATGGCTCTTCACTTGGCACAATCAACAACACCTGCTCTTTGATCAAAGGCTTCTCTACCTGCATCATCTTCATCTTCTCTTCCATACCTGTACCAGCCTCAAGCACCTCCTCTTCAAGACCATCCAAGAAAGTAGAGCCATACAGCTCCACTAACTCCTCTCGTATGTCATCTTCATGAATCAATTCTTCTAATACATGCTCTACTGCCATATTTTTAGACAAAAAAGAAAGAAGCTCACCCCACACCATTTCATCCTAGAGCATAGCATCAATAGACTCCTCCTCCTTGTAGGAGTGGGCATACCCACCTTGTTCAGCTTCATCACCATCTGTCTCTGCCAAGCTCAAACATGGATCCACTTCATCTTCATCACAAGGTAGACTGGTCACCTGAGCAGCACTCTTCTTGAAAAATCCTTGTACCTGTTGCACCACTATAGCATACTCTCTGGCTACCTTTAGGAGCATAGCCACCAATAGGGTACCACACACCACTTTTACTTGCATATCCTCTTTCACAGACTTTGGATCTTTAGTTTTCTGTTCATTTACATTTCCAATTGACATGCCTTCATACACATAGTCAGGAATCTTTACTCTTACCGGCTTGACCTCATCAGAATCATTTTGGTCGCCATAGGACGTGAAGTCTTCATACAGGCTTTCCTCTTTTCTAGTCTCCCAAAACTCGGAGCTTGTATCATCATCATCCTCACCATAGGTTGACTCTGTATATGCATCTTCATTCTCTTTTTGCTCCATGAAAAGTTGGCCACCACCTTGGCTTTGCACACACTCTTTGTCCACTTTTGAGCTTTTGGTATCGACAACCTGACTGCAATCTACTACTTTTTCATGCACAATATGAGTAAGAGCATGCTTCTTTACCTCTTTATGCTACTCTAGAAACCCGACATCTGCTACCTCTTTAGCACACCAACTCTCTTTGACAAGAGGCTTATCCTTGTTGACAAACTCATCCACCACTGGCATAGGCACATCATAAATTGGAAACATCCAAGGAACATAACCAACCATAGGCCTTACCTTAATAGGCTCCGTACTTCAAACAATTGGCACCTCCTTCGGCTGAACCATAGGACACTCTGCTATCATCGCAACATGCACATAATCAACAAGCTTCAGCAAGCCCATCTCTATCTTCTGCTTCACTTTTTTTGTCTTCTTTTTGGCTAAATAGACCATACCTTCATAGGTATCGGCTCCACACTCCACCTTGTCCTTGATCTTTGGATGCAAGCACTCTAGAAACTTTGACAACTTCCGGTATAGGTTACCTTTGACCCTAGTAGAAACTTGAATTGCTTCCAACATGCTTCAAATTGCTCAAGAAAAATGGAAAAGTCTTTACTTACATCCTGATGTACTTCCTTCAACCTAGCACTAACTTCTTCAGGAGAGATCGTCTATCAAAATCGCTTCAAAAATTGCATTTGTAGCTCTCACCATAAACTTTGATCACCATCACATAGAACATTGAACCATGTCTTTGCTTGTCCTTGCAGCAATAACAATACCATCTATAGCTTTTCCACATCTGTCAATCTACACATTGACATCATTCACAATTCAAAATCTGTTGCCCGATTCTCTGGATCTTCAATACTTGTGAAAATGGGGCCAATGCTTGCCTTTGCCATCTCGATCAATTTGCAATTGCACTCTTTACTTTGACCATTTGTCAATCTTTTGGCAGTTTCAAACTCTGCTTTCAACTTCTACCAAGGAGCATCAATATACTCCTCCATGGGGGCACCATTGATGGAAAGGGGGAATAGGGAACACACCCAGCACACACAATGTTTGCCTCTCTATAGCCCAGGGATTCCACTGCATCCCTATCCACACAAAATTATACACATACAATCATACACACACAAACACTTTTCTCAAATGAGCTCTCAAGTACACCCAAATCAATTGGCACACACTCGCGCGGACCACAATCTACCTCACAACCATAAACACATCAATTTTTTGTTTCCCTTTCATAGAATCACATCTCTCTCTCTCTCTCTCTCTCTCTCTCTCTCTCTCTCTCTCTCTCTCTCTCTCTCTCTCTCTCTCTCTCTCTCTCTCTCTCTCTCTCTGTGTGTGTGTGTGTGTGTGTGTGTGTGTGTGTGTGTGTGTGTGTGTGTGTGTGTGTGTGTGTGTGTGTGTGTGTGTGTGTGTGTGTGTGTGTGTGTGTGTGTGTGTGTGTGCACATCACACCCTCGAGGGGGCACACTTTCCTACACACACCCGAAAACACCACACAATAGAGCAGAAGAGAAGAGAGGGGAGGGGAAACAACACCAAAACCAACACAACCAGAGATTTCTTCTTCTTCAATTGATGGGCTATGGTGGAGCATACAACAAACAATGCTTTCTCCTTCTCTCTTCTTTCTGCCACCCTTTGCTAGGGTTGACACAATTTGGATGCACCAACACACCAAAGTGCAAAACTTATCGTATTTGCTTAAACCCTAAAAAATGTGGCTTCATGGTAAGACAAGGTAAAATTTTGGGCCACATTGTGTCCAAAAATGGGATTTTCACTGATCAAGAAAAGATACACATAATTGCTGCACTATCGAAACCAACAATTATGAAAGAAATGCAAGCATTTATGGGTCATTTTGGGTACTATAGGCGTTTCATATACATGTATGTGGTAATAGCTAAGCCTTTGTATGCCCTCATTGCTAAGTTTGAGTGGACGGAAGAATGTGAGAAGGCTTTTAAAAAATTGAAGCAGGGCTTAATTTTTTCTCCAAATTTTCAAGCCCCTGATTAGAGCAATATCTTTCACATTCATGTTGATGCATCAGCCTATGCCATAGGGTGCATATTAGCCCAGTCAGGAGAGAAAAAAATGGATTTTTGCATTTGCTACTCTACTTGGCAGTTGAACAATGTGGAGAAAAATTATACCACTATAGAGAGAGAAGGTCTAGGAATGATATACACTGTCAAAAAATTTAGACATTACCTTCTTGCAAACAATTTTGTTTTCTTTGTAGATCACCTATCACTATTATATCTGGTAAACAAACCTTGCAATACTCAAAGGATTGTTCGTTGGTTTATCCTATTGCTTGAGTTTGATTTCATAGTAGTCGTAAAAAAGGGAACTACACACACACACACACACACACACACACACGAGCATACCATCTTTCGAGACTGTTCCATGGGGAAGCATCTAAAGGAATTGATGATGATCTTCCAGATTCGTACCTGTTTAACATTGAAATGGTTCCGAGGTGGAGTAAAGAGGTCATTCCTCTACTTACAATCCAATCATTACAGGTAGAAAGACAACCATCAATCATACATCAAACAAGAAATATCTAGCTTTTAGTCGGAATACTGTACAAGCAAGGTAAGGATAGGATTTTGAGACTATGTGTGCAATTGGATGAATACGAATACTACCTCAAACAAGTTCATATACAACATACGGGTTTAAAAATGGAGATACGCAAACATACCAAAGACTAAAGAGACTAGGGGTCTACTGGAAAAACATGGAAAACAGTGTCCATACTTAAGTAAAATCATGTGATATGTACAAAGCAACCTCCAGTGGAACATGCCACTCTATTTTGAGTCGTACAAGCACCCAAATGGAATATTTACATAATTGAGTACTTAAAAAACAAGACCTTCCCAGAGGGATGGGGTAAAGCAAGAATGAGAATTGTAGAAGAAGAAGAAAATCATTATGTGCTAATTGCAAACCAACTGTACAGGCAGGGAAAGGATGAACAATTATGATTGTGTGCTACTAAAAGCGAATATTTCTTTATCATAGAATAAGCACACTCAGGCCAGCCATAGGGGGACATTTTTCTACTGATAAAACTGCAAAGCTAGTACTTCACGTAGGAATATGGTGGCCAATGTTGTTTAGGGATTCGAAGACACATGTCAAAAGATGTGATGAATGTCAACACACAAAACCACCCCTATGGAGAAATGAAATTCCATTATGTCCAATATACTATTATGTTTTATGAAATGTAGAGAGGTGAAACTTCCAAGGGCCATAACTAGCTCTAATAGTCCTTGAATGCATACTTTTTAGCTTTTGATGAGAAATCCGCATACATTTGTACTCATTCATGAGTGAATCATTCTCAACGTACATGGCATGCCTATGAAAAGGTATCACATAAAGACGCTGACTAAAATACAGGAAACAATCACAAATGAAACACTCAAGTAATGCGTGCTGACTAATCATTCAAACACATAGTACTTCCTGTGAGGGTTCTTTGGACCTAGGCTTGAGAGCCAAGATCGGTTCTTTCTGAGGGGGTTCTTTGGACCTAGGCTCCCGAGCCAAGATCGGTTCTTCCTGAGGGGGTTCTTTGGACCTAGGCTCGAGAGCCAAGATCGGTTCTTCCTGATTGATCGTCTCTTATGAGATTTCTTGCGATCCTTTTTCTTTGATTTCCTTGGTGATTCCGTATCCTCTAAAGCCTCTCTTGCTACAACAACCCTTGCAATAACATTATCTAGTGGAGTGGTTACCTTATCCACTGTTTCCATCGCAGTTTTGAGATCCTTATTGAGTCCTCGCAGAAAAAAATCATTCAAAACCTCGGCTGTTGGCCGTTGTGCCTGAGGTACTCACTCCAAAAGCATCCGGAACTTTGTAGCATAATCCTCCACTGGCAACAACTTTCGACGTAATGTCCAAAGCTTTTCCAAATGTTGAGGGACCATCTTTTCCATTTTGAATCAACGCAAGAACGCTCTGGACCTTTCAACATACGTTTGAAAGTGATCATCAGAATACTATGACAGCCATTTTGCAGCTTTTCCTGAAAGTGTGGATTCAAACACCAATTGTTGATGGAGAGGAACCACAGCGCTAGGATGATTCAATCCATACAATTTATTAAATTGTCGCAAATGTGCATCAAGGTCTTCCTTTGAAAGACCTCAAAAGTGACTAGACTTAATCTGACCACCCGCTTTTGGCTGCACCATAGTCCCTTGCCCAGCTGTACCCCCTCTTGGAAAGAGCTGCCAAACAATAGGAGGCGGGGACGATGGCGGTGAAACCTCGGGACTATTTACCGGAGTCGATGGTGGAGCAACATGAATGGGTAAGGGAGAGCGCACGGCAGGAGGACATGACTCACTATGCGAAGTACGTCGCGCACGCCGAATTCGTCGACCACGCACCAAGCTTGCGGACGGAGACACATGTTCCTCAGCGTGAGGTGTAGAAAAAAACAAATTCATCCAAATCACCTCTCCTCCGTTGTCTTCCCACAATTGGAACAATAGGGTCAAGAGGACCCTGCGACCTAGTGTGCATGCCTGTTCGCAAGTAGGTCGCCCGTCGCACATCGTGGTTGCCAGATGTAATGCCTAATGCTCTACAATGGAGCAATAAGCACTATAGGAATGGATACCCTCAAACTTCCCTTACATAATATGAACAACAAGATATATGAATATAGAATTAAAGACAATACACATGAACAGAACACCGTCTTCTTCATTGATATGTAACATACACAGAATTGCATGAGAATGATATATTGATTTCATGAGAGATATCCACAAAGATTGGTATGCCCCCCCCAAATACACCCGCTGCTCCAGCGCAGATCGGGAATGGTGCAAAACCCCATCCTGTCCCATGATATCCCATGAAGAACTATCCCAAAGCCGCATGAACTCCTAGTCCGCAATGTCCGGACATCCGCAGGACCGCAATGTGCATATATGCCGTAACAGCTTGCAAGTTATAATCCTCTTCCATTAGGCTCACTCCAGAAGTGAGTAGAATCTAGTCGCTTCTCGCGTGTTGTGCAACCACTTGGCTCACTACAGAGAAGGGTTTTAGGACAGACTTAGATTCTCACTCGTGTGGTGGAGTAGTATATCTCTCACCACAGAGGTGAGTTAGAATTTAGTGGTCGACTCATGAAGTGCAGAAAGCATGATGCTACACCTCTCACTTTAGAGTGACCTATAGCTTTCTCAAGTTTAGATCAGCTCAAATCATCATTTGTATCATGTAGAAATGCAAGAGTTCTACTCGTCAAATAGAGAGTGGAGAGATGCATAGTTCATGCCCTCTTCACCTTTGTTTGATGCACTTTTTACTATTGTGCTTCGAACTCCAAAGACATGTCATTGTTCATCACTAGATGACTTGTTGTTGTCTTTGATGTAGATACATATGATATTTGGCATGCATCTAAGATTGTTAAGTTGTCCGCTAATGTTTGTGTTGTGAGTTCCACACACTTCATCAGGGATTATATTAAGTCACATCATCATTCTTACTACATAGAAATATGAGGGTTTCTACCTAAGAGTGGAGAGATGCATACCTATGCCCTCTTCATATTAGCATGACATGCCTTGCCCTTGTACTTTCTAATCCGTAGATATGCCACTCATCACTAGATGACTGTTGTCTTGGATGTAATTATGTACGATGTTTGACCACAATTTAAGATTGTTAAACTGTCCATTGATGGTTGTGTTGTGCGTTCCACACACTTCATCCGAGATTAAATTTCTTAAAATATCAATCAACATTACATCGACGTCTAGGACTTATGCTGAGCGTACCTCACACAAGATGGGTTGTTCACATGTACACTCTGATTGTTTACGTGTCTTATGTAAAACACGTAATGTGGTCCATTTCTTTTGATGAGCGTCCCTCACACTCCTGGCCTGTTCACCTCTTTATCTCTCTCTTTGTGTGTTATCCTCTCTCTATTGTACAATGTATGGATTGCAATCATAATATGTTTTTGTTTGCTATAAATTATGTCAAGTGTTTATGGTTTAGGATCATCACACAATTTTGATAGTTTACCTCTCCTCTGACAACATTTATGTTTTAAAACTATATCTTGTAGATATGGCAAACACCAAGCTGGAAAAACATCAATGAAAATTTGCCTTCAAAGCAATAGTACGTCACTTTCATCACATGTCAGAGTATGAGCCTCATCATTGCCTAAACCCCTCTACTCTAGAGCATTATTAACAGTTCATAGAGGCCTTAGCAAAGTCTGTATTTGAGCAACTCCAGCTCATATTTACGCCCGCTGCTTTTGACATATCTCTAATGACATCAGATTCATTATTGAACATGGTCAAGCAGTCTATTGGACAGATTGCAAAGATTTTTCAGGATCAAAAAAATCCTGAAATTAATACTTTTCCTGGCATGGCTACTTGCATACAACTTGTGCAACATTTGTATACTAAGTTCAAGAGCAAGAGAAGCTAGAAAGAGCAGCAAAGCACATGAGAGTCGAAGCCAACTCTTCCAATGCTACTAAATATCTAGGAGCTGCCCTTAGAATAGGGTCTACTGCTAGTGACACTCTCGCTCTTGATTAGTCTCAGCTCCCCCCTGTATTGCATCTTTTACCAAAAATTGCAATCTCCAACATACAGGCTCCACAACCGGGAGAAGGGAGATGGGCACACGTGAAGCGTTGTCGTGCTGTGGAACGTGCCTAATGTGAAAACTAAAATATCTACCTCACTCTCAATGCTTTCTTTATGTGGGACCGAATGTTATAATGACATCAGCTTCATTATTGAACATGGTCAAGCAGTCTATTGGACAGATTGCAAAGATTTTTCAGGATCAAACAAATCCTGAAATTAATACTTTTCTTGGCATGGCTACTTGCATACAACTTGTGCAACATTTGTATACTAAGTTCAAGAGCAAGAGAAGCTAGAAAGAGCAGCAAAGCACATGAGAGTCGAAGCCAACTCTTCCAATGCTACTAAATATCTAGGAGCTGCCCTTAGAATAGGGTCTACTGCTAGTGACACTCTCGCTCTTGATTAGTCTCAGCTCCCCCCTGTATTGCATCTTTTACCAAAAATTGCAATCTCCAACATACAGGCTCCACAACCGGGAGAAGGGAGATGGGCACACGTGAAGCGTTGTCGTGCTGTGGAACGTTCCTAATGTGAAAACTAAAATATCTACCTCACTCTCAATGCTTTCTTTATGTGGGACCGAATGTTATAATGTACATAGTGTGATATATGGAAAAATAGATGCCACGGTTGCAGTCGTGTACATACCTTGCCGGGCAGGCGAGGCCATAGACGTGGCACTATGGCATGTTTTTTTACATAATTATATGCCTATTTTTCTTTTTAAATGTACAAATGTCAAGTGTTTTGAAGTGGCACACTTATTTTGCCTAGAAAGTTCAATGCAGTCAACCTCGGCTAGAAATAGCAGGTTTCGTGCACTGGCGTAAAAGACGTGTCTAAAGTGCTTACCAAGTGGAAAAATGAAGTTCAACATGAAATTTGAGCCCAATGGGATTTTTCCACAAATTTAGGGATTTTTCCCATCTCATTTGGGTTTTTTACGGACAAAAAGGGGGCATTTTTGGGCTAAAAATGGCCTTTAAACGGTCAAAAATAGCCTAAAAATAGCTCAAAATACCACATCAACGATGGTTCCATCGTTGCCTGAGTTGTGTGGGAAAATTTAGGGCCACTAATGAGCTCATTTTGGCACATGATCAAGGAGATACAACCATTCCTTTACAGGGTGCTAGTGCATTCCAATGCTATTTCCACTACATGGTTGAGGCTGTGAGGCCTCCAATTACGGTTTCCCCTCCTCAAATAACTACTTGGACTTCTCCAATGAAGTACTGAAGCTTCCATGAAATGGTCACAATGAAGAATCAAAGCGTAAATTTAGGGTTTTTAACAGGTCGAATGAGCACTACATCTGTGCAATTGGGAGCGAGGCTCCACCTAATCTTCACACACAAAAGAGTTTTGAGTTAATCTTGGTTCCGTTTCAAAGTGGAGCTTTCATGGCTGGAGTTTTTTTCTTTTTAAGTGTGCTTTTAGCTTCAAATTATCTACACCTTGCTTGATTTTGCTACGAATCCTCACAATTAGAGGCTCGACGCTTTCCTAGTCACACTGCGCACTTCTTGACACATTTTTGGTGAACCCGACGCGAAGTAGGCTAGGGTGAGTGTTAAAAATATTCATTGAAAGTTTCAAATTAAATATTTAAAGCTATGGAGAAACAAGAGCAATAGGGGTTTCGGTTTGATCAGTCACAATGCAAATGCTTCAAGCTTTTGAAGTGTTTATGCAGCAACAGCAAGCTGCTGAAAGGAGAGAGCTTTCCTCAACCAAAGTGATTCAATCTGTGGTGAAGAAAATGGACCAATTTAAAGGTAAATATGTAACAAAGTATCTTTGTGGGTATGTAAAGAAGATGGAGCTACATTGAGTGCCCGAAGCAGAGATGGTGCAAAGTTTTGAACTAGCTATGGTTCCCGAGATCAGAGAGCATGTAAGGGGAGTTATAAATGCACATGGTGCAACTTGGGAAGCATTCAAGTTAGCCTTAAAATAAGATTATTTCATGGACGACTCTGAAAGGCTAACAAAGAGCACTTTTTTAGAGTGGGTAGTTTGGCCAAAAGAGGGGCTTTCGCCTACCAAACTGCTAAGGGAATTCGAATGCCGTTATGATCAAATTTCAAGGACTAAAACGGCTACCCTGAACTCAGAGAAGACAGATCTCTTTTTACAGGCCACAGGTAAATAGATTTAAGAAAATTTAGAAATACTACTTGAGCATAAGGATGCGGAACAAGGCTTAAAACTAATTGAAATGAAGTTGAAGACACCATTTCGCTGCTAACTCAGCGACAACAACAAGGAGACAAGATGATAGTCAACCCTACTCAAGTCTCAAGTGTCCTGAGAGTCCCGTAAAGCCTGTTATTGTGGTTCCAAAGAATGAAAATTCATTTCTAGATGATATTGTCAAGGGAATGCAAGAGCTAACGCTAAAGCTTACAAGGCTAAAAGAAAAGGGACAACCATTAGGACAATCTACAGGGCAAAGACCTCAAAACTGAGAAGGCTTTGTAAATAGATGCATATGGTGTGATAGTACTGACCATGGAGGAGGGATTGTGAAAGTTTTGAAGACGCTTTGACAAAGGAGCTTGTTTTCTTTAAAGATGGAAAAATCCACTTAAGTGAAACAGGTAAGCTCTTGGGGACAAACTTTGGGAAGGGCGGGATGAAGAAACTAGTTGAGGACATGGCTACTAGCCATGCCATCTCAATGGTTGAGGTAGCCGCCTATGGGTTGAAGGCAGATCCTAAGAAAAAAGAATTAGTCAAAGTTGGAGAAGAGTAATCTAATGGTATTGGAGATCTATGGCCATGCTCTATAGAGTCTGCTATGAAGGGAAAATGACTACAGAGGCTCTACATGAAGTTGGAGATTGCATTTGGCTTGAAAGGTGTCGGAATGACCGTGTGGACTCTTTGTCAGTGCATGCATACATTGCCAAATGTCAAGCATATTAGGCCACTGTTGAAGAGAAATGTAGGCGCGAGAATGGGGATGAAGGGCCTTCAAAATGGGCGACAAGGAATGGAGGTAGAAATGACACAGTGCCTCCTAGATCACCTTCCCCACAATAGATGCCTGTCCCTAAAGTGCCTATGCAAGAAGTCTCTAAAGAAAAGAAGAAGCATGCAACAAAATCCAAAGCAAAGGGTCCAGCTTATAAACTCCAATCCAATATAGAGGTAGCAACGGATCTCAAAAAGGTTTTGGAAGAGAGGATCCTAAACAGTAAGGTGTAATGTACCTTGGGTGAGGTCCTTGGTATAGCAAAGCAGGAATTCCACAAAGAAATAATTGATATCATAAAGAGGAGGTGACATCTCTTGCTAAATCTATCCATGTACATGGTGAAGGAGAGACTTTAAATGCACAAGGAGTACAGGTCTATGGTGAACAAGGTGATGAAACTGTTGTTGGATGCTACAAGTCTAAGGGAGGAGAAGCGGATTATGAAGTTGAGATCACTCACAAGAGTTACTACTTGAAGAGTCCTGGGCAAGAGCAACTACTGAGACCCAGGTAAAAGTGGGAGACTTAGAAGTGCCATACATTGCATTGATAGATCATGGGGTAGAGATAAACCTCATGTCAAAGAGTCTTTATCAAAAATGAAAATGGCCAATTGATATAATTCATGGATGGATGATTCGTGCAGCAAACAACTCATCAAGGGAGCTGTACGGAGCTTGCCCAAATGTTAAGGTGACTATAGGGGATGTGAAAGATGACCAAAATTTCTTTGTATAAGAGATGTCTACATACCCTCTTATCCTTGGGTAGCCATACATCACTGCTACTCGCATGGAAACCAAGGTAATGGACGATGGGTTAGCTTATGCAACGGTAAGGAGTAAGGATGGGAAGCGTGTACTGCAGTTCCTTATTGTTTGTGTGGACCATGAAAGGAATTTTGAAAGTCTTAGAGAGCAACCCTTGACAAAGACAAACAAAGAATTCAAGGACTACAGGGATATGAGGGGTTTTGGCCATGTACCATTGTAGAGCGGGATTGCAGTGGTGCAAGAAGAGAAAAGTCCTCGCATGATGTATATGCAAAAGGAACATTTTCTATAGGTTTTGTAGGATTAACAACCTATGGATCTATTGCTTTTACAAAGTGTGAGGACTTAAAGCAGGTGAACGAAAACATGTAAATAGTGTACAAAGAGTTTTGAAGATGAATGGTTTGCTAGAAGATGGTGAATGCATTGCAAGTGTGTTTGATGAGTGTTTGTTTGTGGATACTATGCAAGACTTTGAGTCTTTAGTGGATTGCAATTTGCGTATGGGAAGTGAGGTCGTGAAAGTATGCTCAATAGAAATGTACAAGGTCATTGAGGATTTCAAAAATGCTCAATGTGTTGATGTACGAGTGAAACCAGTGGCATTACCTCTACCAAAATATTGCACAAATAAGATGGAGCAAGCTGCTTTGCAACCTAGCCTTCGTGACCCAAGCAAGATTGGACACAAGTTCACACAGGATTCTTTGAAGGAGTTAAAGGTTGGTTGCGAGGATAGTTTGGCAAAAGCTGAAAAGATATGCTTTGAAGACATGCTTGCCAAACAAGGAAAATCTTTTGCATTTGAGCCCTATGAGATAGGGTGTGTTGATCCATCCATTGTTGCTCCTATGGTGATCTTCACTATCCCTCATGTACCTTGGAACTTGAGGCCTATTTCTATTCCAAAGGCTCATTTGACAAAACTCATTGAGTAGCTTAATGAAAAAATCAAGATGGGTATTTTGGATCCTTCTTGTGCTCCATATTCAAACATGTGGTTCATAGTTCCGAAGAAAAATGGTTCTTTACGCTTTATTCAGGATATGCAACCTGTAAATAAGGTGACAATAAAAAATGTGGGTATAGGTCCAATTGTCGATGAGTTTGCAGAGGCATTTGAAGGAAGGGCAATATGTTCTATGGGAGATTTGTTCTCAGGGTATGATCAATTCCAACTAGCAATGGAAAGCAGGGACCTGACTACCATGAGGACACCCTTGGGTTTAGTAAGGATATGCACCTTATCTCAAGGAGCGACTAATTCAATTGCACATATGATGAATGGTATGAACAAATTCCTATGTGACTTCATACTGCAAACTACAATGCCTTTCCTTGATGATGTGTCAATCAAAGAATGTGATGTAAGCAATATAGATGTGGCTCTGGACTCGAGGGGGTGCTGCAATTATGTGGAAAACCATATCAATGATTGTGATAATATCTTGTCAAGGTTGGAAGAGGTGAACCTTACTTGTCTGGCCAATATTCAGTGTTTGGTGTGAGCAAAGTTCTTATCGTGGGACATATGTGCAGGCCATATGGTAGAAGGCCTTGTCCTGCAAAGATTGATGTTATTTAGAGAATGAAAGAGAAATGTAAAAATGTCATTGAGGTTTGAAGGTTCTTGGGTGCATGCATGTTTTATGTTATCTGGATTCCACATTATGCACATGTGGCAGAACCTTTGTATCAACTTTTGAGAAAGAACCAAAAGTTTCAATGCGAAGAAATGCATACTCATGCAATGAGAAAATTAAGAAAGTTGCTGCTTATGTCTCCAACTTTGAGGAAATCAAACTATGGATGTGGAAGCTATGTAATTGTGACAGTGGATACTAGCCCCACAGGAATTGGATGGGCGATTGGGCAAGACGATGATGATGGCAAGTGATATGTGGTGAGATTTGGAGCAAAAGTCCTAAGTGCTCGTCAACGCAACTATCCACATGTAAAAAGAGAGTTATGGAGACTAGTCACAGCTTTGAAATGACAAAGATTATTTGATAGGAGAAAATGTAATAGTGGAGATTGATTGTCTACCCCTTCTTGGAATGATCACAAGCTGCTCAACTCTCGACATTGCTATGTTGAGATGGATTGCCTACATAAAGTCCTTGGATCCAGAATTTAAGCATATTGCAGGGAAAGATAATCCAGTTGCAAATATGCTTTCAAGATCAAGGTATGAATATGAAGAAGACATGGTTGTCGAGGGTGATGATGTAGGCACACAGTTCTATAGTATCTCTCATGCCAAGCATGATCATGTTTGCCTGTCAAATGCACTTGAGTCATCTACAAAGGACCTATATCAAGGTTACTAGTTGCTCATTGGACGGTATCTAAGCACTTTGACAAGGCAAGAAGGGTGGACTAATCAAGAGTTCAAAAGAATACGGAGAAAGGCCTATGGATACTTTTTGAAAGATAGGTACTTATGGAAGCGTCCAGAACAAAGAAATGGAATGCCGATGAGAGTCGTGAATGATAAGGATGCTCAAAATGAGCTTATGAAAAAGTTTCATGAGAGTCTTTATGCTAAACATAGAGGTGTATGGGCCACCTTTACTAAAATGAAAGAGAGGTATTGGTGGAAAGGTATGTATAAAGATGTATCTCACTTTGTGGAGTCCTGTGAAACCTGTCAAATGTATTCAAATGTGCGCCATCGTGATGGGTTGCACCCTACTTACCCATTGTACATGCATTACAAGTGGGTAGTAGATCTACTTACAATGCCATTGGGCTTATGGCAAATGAGATACATAGTGCTTGCACGAGAAGACGTAACCAATCAAGTTGAAGGTCTTGCTCTAAGAACAAAAAGCACAAAAGGGGTATATAAGTTCCTCTTGGATGATGTAATTAGCCGTTATGATTGTGTTGGGAAAATAACAGCGGACAGGGGTGAGTTGGATGCTGAAAAAGCAAGGGAGTTTTTCTCTAGGTTGGGCATTAAACTTGCTCTCACTACTGCATATAATCCTGAGAGAAATGGTAAATCGGAGCGTGGGCAACCTCCTAACATTAAAGCTTTGGCTAAGGAATGCAAAGTTAAAATGGGAGAGTGGCCTAGGTTTTTTCCTTATGCTTTATGGGCTGATCGTACAACTCATAGCTTAGTTACTGGTTATATGCCTTTTGAGTTGATGTACTAGAAACCTATAATGCCAATTGAGGATGTAATTCTCACATGGAATGTACTACCTTGGGAAGATGGAATGAGTAGAGAAGACCTTCTTGCTTTGCGCATACAACAGTTAGAAAGAAGGCCTCAAGGTATTGAGAATGCAGTAGTACGATTGAAAGATGCAAGGTTAAAAAATAAAGACAGATTTGATTAGAGGCATAGTCTCAGACCTAAAGCTATTGAGGAAGGTGATTCGGTGTTGATGTATGACAGTAGTCTTGACAACCAGCATTCAACAATAAGAAATCTTTCAAAGATATGGTTTGGTCCTTATGTGGTTCAACATGTACATGGGAATGCGACTTACACCTTGCATGAACTAGATGGGACAAAAATGAAGATTCCCATCGCATGGAAAAGAATCAAGTTATTCAAAAGAAGAGGTGATACAGATCCTTTGATTCACAGGAAAGTAAGAATGAAGGGTTTGATGAAAATGTTATGGATGTGGATGATGAATGAGAGGATGATGCGTTAGAATTTGCTGAAGTGATGATGAGATTGATATGTATGTTGACTTAAATGAAGACTGAACCTGCAAAAGATATCTATGGCACATGCCGGAGGATATGCAGGTTTAGCGGGGGTGGATTTCATGCCGTGGCACGTACATAATGTGAAAACTAAAATATCTAACTCACACTCAATGCCTTTTTTATGTGGGACCGAATGCTATAATGTACATAGTGTGATATATGCAGAAATAGATGCCACGATTGCAGTCGTGTACATACCTTGCCGGGCGGGCGAGGCCCTAGACGTGGCACTATGGCATGCTTTTTCATAAAAATATATACCTATTTTGCTTTAGAAATGTAAAAATGTCAAGTGTTTTAAAGTGGCATGCTCGTTTTGCCTAGAAAGTTCAATGCAGGCAATCTCGGCCAAAAAGAGTAGGTTTCATGCGCGGGCATAAAAGACGTGTCCAAAGTGCTTACCAAATGGAAAAATGAGGTTCAAAATGAAATTTGAGCCCAATGGAATTTTTCCATAAATTTAGGGATTTTCCGAGCTTGTCAGGTTTTTTACAAAAAAGAAGGGGCATTGTTGGGCTAAAAATGACTTAAAAGTGGCCTTAAAATGGTCAAAAATAGCCTAGAAATAGCTCAAAATGCCACATCAATGACGGTGCCATCGTTGCCTAAGTTGTGTGAGAAATTTTAGAGCCAAAAATGAGCTCATTTGGGCACATGAGCAAGGAGATACAACCATTCCTTTTTGGTGCTAGTGTAGTCCCGTGCTGCTTCCACTACATGGTTGAGGATGTGAGGCCTCCAATTAGGGTTCCCCCCCTCAAATAACTACTTGGTCTTCTCCAATGAAGTACTGAGGCTTCCATGAAATGGTCACAACGAAGAATCAAAGCATAAATTTAGGGTTTTTAACAGGTCGAATCAGCACTGCATCTGTGCAATTGGGAGTGAGGCTACACCTAATCTTCACACACACAAGAGTTTTGAGTTAATCTTGGTTCCTTTTCAAAGTGGATCTTTCATGGCTGGAGTTTTGTTCTTTTTTAGTGTGCTTTTAGCTTCAAATCATCTATGCCTTGCTTGATTTTGCTATGAATCCTCACAGTCAGAGGCCCGGCGCTTTCCTAGTCGCATTGCGCACTTCTTGACAGCGCGTAGGTGTCACATATCTTGCATTTAAAGATCCATTATATGTGGAAAAAATCATCAAAGTCCATTAGTAGGTTAAAGACAAAGCCATTGTTTTGGAAATCAGTCATCTCTACATTATTTATCCACTTGCCGTGGTCTACCACATAGAGCATCCAATGCTCATTTCATGTTTTTGGAATGGCGGCCATGTAGAGCGGTGGATAAAAGAGTGCAATGAAGATGGCAGTCAACTTGTCATTTGCAATTATGTGACCAGTGAAGGAACAATAGAGATGTTCCAAAATAACATTTTGCAGATAATAAACACTCTTCTTTAGACCCTGAAGTATCTACATGTGCACGACTATCTCCACAATGACTTGCACTCCCGCAACATGATGCTTCAATTTGGCTAGAAGGGGTTCTATGCAGGCATTGTGGATTGGGGGTCATGTATAAAGACCAAAATAATGACATGCTTTCCTCCTCCCCATGACTTGCAAATACAAACTAGAAAGCAGACAGAGAGAAATTTTCCATGGGCCACCCCAGAATGCATGTCTAATAATCCCCTCCCTGGAAAATCCATGGACATCTTCTCCATGTGTCATAATTTTACATGACTCTTGAAGTGCATGTCAATGACACAAGAGCAAGACAAAAGGGATTTTTAAAGCAATGTACTTACCCACCTTGAGAGTGGCAAGCGAAACAATCCCTCAACCCGAACTAATGCTTTTGATCTTTCTCTCTGTCTAAAAGATTCCCATAGACAAGCCAAGGACAAGATCTTTCAAGCCAAGGAGAGACACCTGACATTTTTCACGATAGAATCCTTGAGCTTGAGATAGAGCTATTAGAGGCCCAAGCCAAAGCTGCAGCAATATGCATCACTATACGGACCACATATTTTGCTAGAACAGGCTAGTCCTTTGCAAGAAAGACCTGCAGACCCATCTCCCGTTCCTGAAAGTACTAAGTTCAACACATATGAGCTACTCAATGAGCCGATTCAATCTTTGGCTTGAGCACTTTGCTCACTTTACCCCTATCTATTTTGATTTGAAGAAAATGCGAAGTGCTACAGTTTTTGTAATCACAGCTCATTTATCCCCTCAGCTGTCCATTTTTGTATTCTCAATCAAAGAAATTGCATTGTATCTAACTGTAATTATGACTCTTATTGCAAAAGTAACTTGAGAGAGAGAGAGAGAGAGAGAGAGAGAGAGAGAGAGAGAGAGAGAGAGAGAGAGAGAGAGAGAGAAAGGTGAACATCAAGTAGTGTAGCATGGTGATTTTTCATAATTTTCACGTAATCACATCAAGAAAAAACTTATAGACCTTTAGTCATACATCTTCATCTCCATCAAACACACCAATCATATCATCTACTTCATCCATATCAGAGAATTCTTAATCTATCTCACATTCCATATCATCGTCATTGTCTACTAGTGCAGTTATAGCTTCATGGGTTTGAAAGACACCGTAGTGCTTTTGTGCTACTCTTAATGCAATGTTCAATGGCATATGGATAAGTCTCATGTTGCAAAAAACATAGACCAAATCAGCAACCCATTTAGGGTGAAGTCGGTTTTGTTTCTTGGTATGCATGAAGTCAAATGCCGACCAATTTTTCTCACAGCTTCCACTTGATGGTGCAATAGATAGAACCCTAACTGCAATGTTTTGCAGCACCCTAACTTGTGTGTGCAATGGCATCTATATGCCATGGATCCTAGAACATGACAATTCTATTTACATAATTAACTCGCTGATGAAAAGCAGCTTTCCCATCCTCCTATCCCAATAGTTGAGAGCACACTATTTTGAAGTCGGCCATGAATTATTTATTGGCCGATTGTTTGTGAATTTGAAACTTCGGATCCAATACAAATGCAGCACCATGAAATGGCGTATGCAATTGCACCCATCGCTTGTTGACAAGTGTGGTTATGGCGGCTTTGTCCTTTGCACCAAAGCTAGCATGCTCTCTTACTTTGTGTAATGTCTCTGGCATATACCAATCAACTTGATCAAAGACAAAAGAGTCTTTGTCGACTATTTGCAAAAGATCTACAAATGGTTTGGACAGGGTGACAATTCTCTACATTGCGGCAAAAAACTTGCGAGTTCATAAGTTGTGCACATCTTGTAGCTGCCTCTTGGTAGCTAGGATACTTGCTGAGCCAAGCATCCCATCGTCTATTGGCTACCATTTCCATCAAAGCAAGCTTCACTTCTTGCAAGGTGGCAAGAACATAATATGTGGTTGCAAACCTTGTCGCACAAAATATCTGTAAAGTTTTATTGGGTGATTTTATTCAAAAAAATCATACAAAAATTAATGCTCTCTAATAAATTTCATCACATGATTTTCATCTAGTAGCATTTATTTTATGCCATCCATTTTACCAATGTCTTTTAATAGAAAATTAAAAGTATGCGCGGCACATGGAACTTAAGTAATCTCTGGGTACTTAGCTTGGATAGCCCTCCCTGCAACCTTGTAATTGGATGCATTATCTGTGACAATGGTAGTCACATTCTTTGGCCCACCTGCCTTTGCTATGGCGCACTCATATATCCTTGCAAGAGAATTGTTGGTCTTCTCTTCTAAAGAGGTGTCAATGGATTCTACGAACATGGAACCTCTAGGGCTCATAATCATCACATTGATGAGCGGCTTTTTCTGACAGTTGGTCCATTTATCCAACGCTATGGTGCAACCATATGCAGGAACAAAGTCTACCACCGTGTGCTTGTGGATGGATTTAGTATTGTCTTTCACTTTATCTAGATACTGGGGCTGCACATAGCATTGAATGGCATACCGCACGCCACAAAAGCTTGCGTCCATTTCAAGTGAAACTCAAGAAAACATTGCTTATCTAACACCATATAATGTTTGTATATTGGATGATGCTTTACTAACTTTAATTGAGCAAGGATTTGCTACTACTAACATTGAAGCATGTCCACAAAGAGGAGTTGATTGGGGAGTGTGATCATTTGCTTTCTTAGGCACATTCTCTATCCTCTCGTTGACAACATGCATTTCAACATCCGTTGCAACTTGTTTGGCAGTAGCACTTTTCTTTTTAGCTGCAAGAATTTTCTCTGCTATGCGAGCATACTTTGGCAATCTAGCATGAATATCTCTTGGCGGGGCCGTACACTTGGACACATTACCAGGGACTTGAAAAAAATTCTCTTTGATTCAGGTCGCATTACCATTGAACTCATGGCCGCAAGTCTTGCATTTCAATTATTGAGATTTATTCTTTTCGGCATGCAGCTCATGGGCATAACTCCTCTCATGTCCTTTCACCATGCTAACAGATGAATTTAGTCTTCTAGAATCAACGGATTGAGCTGTCAATTTTGAGGTCAAAAACAATTCAAACAAACAAACTACACAAGCAATGCTCTATAAATCAATATAGTGATCAAAATTTGTCCACATTATCAATTAGATTCACATTACATTATCGATTAACAATAAACAATGATAGACTTATCGTTCTTCATGTATAAAGTCATGTCAATCAAATTATATTTTCAAGCGCAAAATAACTTCATCACTTCAAAAAAAACATTTCAATCACAATGGTCAGATTGCATTTTATCAATTCATCTAAAGTGCAAGCTTTTGGCTTTCACAAATTACGATAATCGATAATCTTATTCACTTATTAAAAAAATACAAATAAATCTCATAATCACGTTGCATTATATCAATTTATCTAAAGTGCAAGCTTACCATTTTCACACATTACGATAATTGATAATATTAATCAAATCTAGCAATCGATTCTCATTGTAACATGAGGATTAATTGCAAACCTTGACGATTGTCATATCTATTTGAACTGCAAACATGAAGTTCTCACACTACACGGTAGATTTGAGATCTTATCTATCTGTAGTTGTTGCATGTGTACGATCACACAGTATGATAGATGTAGCAATCCAAATAAGGTAATTTAATATTAATGTATTTGCACATGAGATTCCTAAATTTTAATTCCAGTGAAAGCATAGTGTGATGGCTCTACGCACGACAAAAAAAATTCTACCTATGTTCATTTTGAGGTGAGAAAATTCTGCACATCAAAATTGAACCCACCTAAATAAAACTGACCTCTATTCTATTATATTTTGCAGAGTGATTAACTCATGTGAGAGTACATTCTGTACATGACAATAACCTCTAGATTATTTCACTAATTCACTTCCACATGTCAGTAAACTGAGAACGTAGCAAGTGACTCCTAAAAAAATAAACACCTTGTATGAGTGAGAGTTTGAGCTCTACACAACATACAAAGCTTACACAATTTAAACCTAAAAAAGAATCAATCAAATTTTAGAAAAACATTAAATTGAGTTTGAATAAAATATTGTAAAAATATATTTCAATGATTTTTGAATTATAAAATTTTTATTTTTTCTCTAATAATGACATGGAATACCTTTTGTGATGAATAGTAGTTTCAAGAATGCGCGATACCGCTATATATACTTTTTTTTTATCAGTGTATTCTTCGATCAAAAAATACTTTGTGCAAAGTATTTTTTGATCAAAAAGACTTTCGATCAAAGTTTCTTCCGATCAAAAACCTAGAAAACAAATGGTTGCCCATTTTTGCTGATGTGGCACCATATAATACGCCCGTATAATATGAGGTCATATAAATTATGCCCGTATATGACGTTTTGTACATAACCTGTATAACGTATAATTATGCAACTTAGGATGGGAGGGTTCAAATTGTTGAGAAGGCCAAGCACAGACGACCAAGGACAAAATGAGAGGATGTTACCCATATTTGACTGCTCTTGGATTATACATCCAACAAAATGAGATCATGTTACCCATGTTTGTTGTAGCTAATGTGATCAAGTAAGACCTACAAGGACAGGTGATTTTTCAAGCAATGCATTATCTCTAGTAGTGATTTTGTCATAGTGCAGGACATTATGGCTACTGTGGTTTTTGCCTTGAAGCTTTAATGCTAAGCAAAAATCATCACCATCTATTAGTAGACTATCCATCATCAAGACTTGATGATGCTGGTACTAGATTTCTATTTTTTGATGTTGATGTTGATGTTAGATTTTCTTGCTATGTAGAGAGTAGGGCATAGTGGTTGGCTTTTTATTTGTTGATGTTGATGTTGATGTTGATGTTGATGTTGGCTTTTCTTGCTATGTAGAGAGTTGGGCATAGTGGTTCAAAGCCTAGCAGTCATCTACTACAACAACACATATCAACATACAACTGGTATGGAGCTCAATGTTCCATGTGAGGATGAAGAAAATTGAGGTGTACTACAACTTCATCAAAGATAGAGACTTTGCCGATGACATTGACCTTATGTACGAGAAAATAGGGTTTCCAATGACATTGACCTTACATACGAGAGGACAAGTGAGGGAATTATGGACATTTTTTTACAAAGTCTTTCATAAAATCTAATATCTAACCAACCCAAATTATTTTCTCATATTAAAATAATCATTTAATGTGAGAGTGTTAACCATCAGCGCCCACTTTTAGTAGTCATGGGCTGGGCTTGTCGGTCCAATAGGAAAAGGGTAAGAGTGATCGTCAATGAGATGTGCACTCTAATTGGAACATTCAAGGGTTAGTTGGCTAAGCATGGGTGCCCAAGTGTCAATGGGCGAGCTCATATAAAAGTCACCTAAACCTAAAAATCACTCATTCTCTCATTTGTACAATTGAAGAGTGCTCTTGCTCCATCTCCATCTTCTTCTTTGTCATACAATCTAATATCTAATATCTAACCAACCCAAATGATTTTCTCATATTAAACTGATCACTTCATATGGGAGAATAAACGGGAACAAGGGTTAAGATATAGACATGTGCTTATACATCTATCTCAACACGGAGCCAATGGTAAAGGGGCCCAAATAAGAGTTGGTCTATCAAAGAGCAAGGCTAACCAATGGAGCATAAGACCTTAGGGTTAGCTTCATTGAAGACCTCCAATAATGTGTGTAAAAGTCCTTTGACCTTAGGTAAGCTAGGGCTGAGCTTGAGGCGGGAACCCGACCCAGCTCGAGGTGCTAGTCCTGCTTGTCATGCTTGATGATTGAGATGCTTGAGGTGCTTGATGATTGAGATGCATGAGTTGCTTGACATGATTGAGATGCTAGGGTTGAACTTCATGTGAGAACCCAGTCCAAGCTTAAAGTGCTTAAGGGCCAAGCTTGTGGTGGGAATTGGGCATATGCATGAGGGGCTTGAGGTGTCAAAAGGTCAATATTCAATCCCTACAAGGAAGGGGTGATCCCTACAAGATGGGGGATGAGAGAGAACACCCACACACTCACACAAGGCATGCATGGTACAAAGAAAGCAAAAGGGACACTTGTCAAGTTCCTCCTCATGTTGCCCTCATTGTTGGGAAAGGGGGAAACTTGTCCCAAGGCTCTGCCCTTACTGCTTGTAATGCCTACTGCTTGTGATTGGCTAGGCCTGGAGAGGTCCAATGAGCTTCAAGCATGAGCTACAAGGAGGGATCAACCCAAGCAAGATAGGGGGTTTCTTAGGAGGTATACTCACCCACACACAGTCACAAACACTCTCATTGTGTGCTATGCAAAGTGCAAGACCTCCCTCTCCTTCTCCAAGCAAGTAGAGGTTGAGAGCCTACACCAACACTCTTGGCTATGGAGAGCAAATCCAACCAAGAGCCATCCTTCAATTCTTAATCTTTCCATATCCTTCTTCTTCATTACTATGCTATTATGTATGCTAGCAAGAAGAGTTATGGTAAGTGAGGAACTAATTCTTTCTCCTATGAAATGTTTCTTCTTCCTCTTCCCCACCCTCATTCCCTGCTAGCTCTCTCCACCTTCAAAGGTGTTTGAGGTCTTGGGACTAAGGCTTGGGATAGTTAAAGATTTATTCAAGTTTATGTTATGCTTGTGATGCATGAATCTTTCCATATTCATTGCATCACCTAGGTTACAAGGAACACAAAGATTGTATTGTAACAAGTCTTCTTAATGGGAGAAATCATAATAAAAATGCCTATTGGAGGGGGGACCGGATCCACATAAATCCAGTCCTCAAATGTTCTCATGTTCTCTAAATTCTCGCTCTCTCTTGAAAAAGTATTGTTCATGACAAGTTAAATAATTTCTATGATTATGTTGCTATCTTCAACTATGCTCACCCGCTATGCTCACAAAGTCATTTCTCAAAAGTACTCTCATTAATTTCCGCTACTCTCAAGTTAAATAGGCCAATTTCATTACATTGGTATCATAGCATTTGGTTTCTCTTTCCTTGATTAAGAAGAGAGGTCCTTAAGTAGCCTATAAATGGTTGATGTTGTTAATTATATTAGGGTAAGTGGAACTAGGATCTATTATCGGTTTTGTTGAGCCCACTATTTGGGATATTGTCGACACCTCGGGAGCTTTGGACTTAATAATGGAGTCATTCTAGACTTGGCTACGGCTTTACCATTATTGAGCCATAAGAAGTCCGAAAGGAGCTAGCCCTTGGCAACTTTGCTATGTTAGACCTACTCCTCTACTCCCTATAATTAACCACTTTGAGCCGTGGGTGTAGATACTTAAGACCCGAGGGGAGATGCTGGTGGGGTTGCACTCCGTTCTTCAGTCTTGACATCTTCTGTCTCTTTCTTCTCTTCTTGAACTTCAGGTTTCTCTTGTAATTTCTTCTTTATAGTCTGCACCTTGTCAGTGATGAATGGCTCAATATTTTATTTCTCTATTACTCACTTTGTCTCTTCATACGCCCTGATATAATGATCAAGTTGATCTTAGAGGGGTTGAGAAGAGCTACCACCCACCTTTGTAGGGTCTTGCACCCAATATTCTTCAAAGTCTCCCTTTAATGCCCTCTCTGCCTTGAACTTTTCTATAAGGCGTTCAATCCGGGCGGCTTTCTGGCTAGCAGTCTCTTTCAGTCGCTCTTCTTTGATCATGGTTGTTTTCCCCTTTTCGTTTGGTGGCTCCACTTTTGTATCCTCCTGCACGGTCTCGAGATTTTGCCTAAGCCGCGTAGAGACACGTGGGGCTACTTCTACTGGAGTCTCTTCTTCAACATCCTTTTTCAATCTCAACCACTCATTATGTGGTGTGGGTTGTTCTAGACATCGTCCTCTTGCTCCTATTGCTTCATAGGAAATCCTTGTGAGAATTTCTGCCCCACCAATGTACTTCGACTTATCTGTTACCATTTCAATCACTTGCTGATGCAGATAATGGTGGACAAAGTTTATATCTTTGGGCACACTGCTTCTCAATGCCCATGTGATCATGGTGGCTATTGCATGTGGTGGTGTGGTATAATTTTTCATTTGTTTGCTGCAAACATGAAAGTATTGGTTGTAAAGCTTGCAAATTCTTGCAGCCCTCTCATCCTCTAGGTCTTCGAAGGTGGGATTTGTCTTCTTGTGAGCGTATACCTTCACATCATCTCTTCATTCTTTGACAGAGCTTCCCTTATTGTGGAATTCCAAAGCATCTGCAATGATTTGAAGGGTAATTTCCACCTCAATCTTTTGGCCATCCAAAGCAGTAATCTAGTTCGTAGACCCTCTATGTATCCACACCTGTTGGTCTTGCTGCAAAGAAATTATGCAGATTGGCCCTCTCTAGGTGGCCTTCCTTGTTGGCATACTCACTGAGCTCTCTAGAGAGCATGGGCACATTTACTATATTTCCCTGCGGATCTCTAAATGTACCTTGGTAAAGTCTGATTTCTTCAGCTTCTAGTGTAGCTTCATCTATCCAAGCTTTGGTCAATTTTAGTGTTTCTTCAGGGATAGTGTAGGGATATGCTACCGCAATGATGTCTTTCAAGGACATCCTCTTCTTATTTGCTGGTGATTTGCTTGATTCCATTGATCCTGCAGGGGAACTCCAAGTGCAAAAGTTAGCAATGTTGTGGGACGGGTGTCTAACCTCACTTCTATCTTACTGCAGACATAGCGAGAACCATGAATATAATTGTCAATCCATGGGATGAAACTGACTCAACTAGTGCGTAGAGGCTACAAGAGGTTGTCAATCTCTTGGAAAACAACAAACAACTTGCATCTAACTCAAGCTACACTCAAATGACTGAAATCACCAAAAGCTAATCGCTCATCGGCAAACAAATCACATCCGTTACAGCATCAAATGACATCTAAATGTGACAAAACTTGTAGAAAATGTTTATAAGACCTAAGCACACATGCTTATGGTCTCAAATCTCACTTTAGGTCGAGCATAAAAATTACGATTATTAACAACAGTGAGTTTTCTGACCTCGTCATTTTCAACCTAGAATGCATCTAAATGCTTAGCAATGATGCCCCAATACCCCACCTATGCTTAATTTTTTATTTTGAAGTGTAAATTCCTACTTATGATGAAATTAGGCCGTGGGTCGGCGATGCCAAAAGCTACGAAATATCGTGAAATTCTTACGTCAATGCGTAGAGCTTGTACCTGCGGTTGCAACACAACAGAGGTGACTGCAATGTGAAAACCGGGGAGGGAGTAGGAAGCATGAGAAGGAGAGAAGTGAGCGCCGTTAGCTCACGCTGTGTTTCATTATCCAAAAACTTGATTAAATCTTTACAAAGTTGGCTTTTATACCTTAGCCAAGGTCTAAAATGTGTAATGTCCGGCGCCCAAGACCTTTGAGGCTCCACACTTATTGTATCCGAAACCTAGGTACACTGATTGACCTATGCTTTACACCTTGGAACTCTTATTGAGCCCGTAACACATTACAATTATCACAATGGCTAAATAATCAAGAAATTACAATACATGGCCATTTTGGAAAAATGTGAAAAGTGTGTAACTCCAATCTTCACTGTTGCTTCATATTCATCTTGGATGTGCATTCATAAGGCTTCAAGCTTTAGCAGCTCCTGTTAACTGACATCGGCTCAATTAACATTCCCCCTTTCTGATTTTAGTGCCCGTCCTCGGGCACGTTGAGAAGTGTCCATGGAGGCTGTGGAAGGTATTTGATTTTTTGTTGAGGGACTGATTGTCTTCATTTTTCATTGAATTTGCTGATAGGGTTCAATCTGCTGGAGCATCTTCATTGGTCCGAATATGTCTTATGTGAGAGATGATGTTGCATTTTTCCGTTGTAATAGCATATTGAGGAGATTTCTGTTTATTTATGAAAAGTATGTAGAAGGGAATTAGAATGATGAGGTCCTAAATTAGGGTCTAATACATGGATGACCACAGGAAAAAAACCGAGTGGAAAAAAAGTGCTTTTGGGATATGCGCATTATGAAGTACTGATTAGCATAAGAAATATTAGTAAAGTACTCAAGGGATTTTTTGCTGATAGATATAGAATTAAAAAGACAGCAAATATAAAAGGGTAGCATGATGGAACATTGGTTTTCCTGTTGTAGTCCACTCAAGGTGCATAGGTGGAAGCCCCGGGGGATTCACTCTATGTAAAAAACAGGACACCACTTGCGAGTGGACAACTTTGATAAAACCTCTATATATGACTCATATTAGGGAATATGACCCCCTTTCTACGCTTATATGATGAAGAAAACTATCATACCCCTATCTTACATATAAATTTTAGGTCTCACATGATGTAACTAAGTAAAACTAGTAAAAGAGTGTGTAGAATAGTGACTGGCAATGTACTAAGGAGCCATTTTTGTTGTTAACTAGATGTACCCTCAATGTGTCTTAGTTTGACTTTCAAACTATGTGCCCGATTAACCTGCACTCTGGCTACTCGTCCAATTCTGACCCATCTAAAGCTGGCGTAAAGCAACCCTTGACCTGCTTCAAATCAGCCCTTATCTATGGCCGGCTTGATGCAAAATTTGATGTGTGACCTAATAAAAAACTTCACCAAAATTCATCCGAGTTCTAGTGCACATTGGTGACCAATCGTTACAAGTAATCGACCCAAGCCAGTCCCCCCCCCTCCCCCATAGATATGATATCCCCCTTCCTTATTTTTAAGCTTGGGAGATAGGACCTTCCCCTAACTTATACACTTATGTAACTTGTAAAAAAAAAAACCCTCCCCTGAACTTACGTGGTGCGATAAGTTTTCTATGGTGAATCCCCCGAGGTGGAAGCAAAAAAGAGTGTCTAATGCATATGTCTAATAATGGGACATCCTATTTATGCATACACGGAAATGCATGGAAACAATATGCTGTGCAAGAAGGATTTTGAGGGGTTCTTCAGAAAGATGGTGTAGCTATAAAAGCCTATGGCATGGATTTACAAGTTGACACCCCTTTAACAATGGTTTTTGTTGACGAGGATATGTGCTCTCATCTTACTGTGCATTGTGCGTGAAAGTTAGACTCTACGACACTACACCAATTGTAAGTTAATATACTTTGACTCTTATGCTCATCTCATCCAGCATGAGAGACATAACTTGTTCAACTCTTTCAGCTTGAGCGTAAGCCTAATAACTACGACTCTTAGCACAGAGTTTAATATGACTTGAAGCTTTGGGTCTGATGCTTTGCTCATTTATGGCTCAGTAGCCCGACTTTGACTATGCCAAAGAGTTTTTTTAAATTTTTTTGCACCCAGGAGACAACTTTTTACATTCTTGTGCTTACTACAAACATTTCTTCAGGTAAAAGCTTGAATCCTCAAAAAGAGGATTAGTGAAGGACCAAGTTGGCATTGAAGGTTTCATTTGTCATACCTATTTTATCATCTTTAAATATGCATTCACATTGGTTGGGTGGTCCTTTTTTGACTGTGAAGACTCCATTATCTGTTGATTCTCCAATTGGGCCTGTTGATAGAAGTCTTTGATGTTGTTGTAGGCCTATGTTGATCGTTGACATTTGACTTTTGACTAGGAGCATTGAAAGACTTAGGAATCCACATCTCTTGATGATGACCTTTGTATCTCCTGTATAGAATCCTTGTCCAAAAGAAAGATTCTTTGAGATCCGTCTTTGTTTTGTATCCTCTTGAGAGTTGTGGTATACTTTAGCATTTTTTAATGTTGTTCTGTTGTATACCTGCTTCTTAGGTATCCTAGGGTTTTGTCGAAGTTGATACCTTGTGGGCCTTCTTTCTTGGGAGGGATTTGAGGTTACTTCATATGCTCTAACCTGCGGTTTTGGTACCCATATCTCTCTGTTACCTCCATAGTACTCTTGTTCCTTTAAACTCCACTGTGATGCTATCCATACCAAGTGTTTGTCTTTTTGTGTAGATTTCCTATCTTTAATCAGAACCAAATCCTTGACTTTGACTAAATTGCTCGAAACAAACACTTGCTTGACTTTCCTTTTCTTTCTTGAGTACTTTGGCTGAAATATCTTTGATTTGTTGGGGGGCTCCTTAGAGGTTTTAGTTGGGTCAGCACTTGACTTGAAATTTTGAAAGCCTGACTTGCTAGAAGAAGTTGTTCCATGAGGGTTCTTTGATGTAGAGGCATATGATTTCACACCTTTCGTGCTAATCGGTGGAAGGTCCACTTTGGCCTTACCTTTGTATGCAAGACTATTCTTTGACTCTTGTGACTTTTGTAACTATGAATCTAGCATTATCAGTACCTGTAAATGTTGTTGGCTACCTCTTGGAGAAGAGAGTATTAGCATTGTATCTTCTTTGTAGGCCTTTGTTGATCTAACCACTGATGTCCAAGGATTACATCTGCAAGCATTGCCTTTGAAGGCTTCAGCTGAAATTTTACTTGCTCTTCATGTTTTTGGATGCTAAGGGTAGGAACCATTTCTTTTTTACTTGTAGCCTTACACATGATTTCTATGTTGCCTGGCTTGCTCTGAGTAATCTCGAGAATGCTCTGAATGTTGTCTGCAACCATATTGCACTTTGCTTTTTTATCCAGTAGAGCATTGCATCTGACACTTGTTCCTTTTGTACTGCTAAGAACTATAGCTATTCTCATTGTTGGATCTATTGAAGATTTATGTCCTGCTTTTTCCATGGTCTCATCTTGATCTAACTGTGTTTCTATGGAGGGTGACTTGAGACTGTTTTTGTGGGACGCATGTCTAACCTCACCATCCTATCTTATTGCAGTATTAACGAGAACCACGATTAATTTGTCAAATCATGGGACGAAGCTGACTCAACTAGTGCATAAAGGCTACAAGAGGTTGTCAATATCTTGGAAAACAACTAACAACTCGCATCTAACTCAAGCTACACTCAAGTGACTGAAATCACCAAAAGCCAATCATTCATCGGTAAGCAAATCACATCCGTTACAGCATCAAATGACATCCAAACATAACAAAACTTCTAGGACAAGTTTATAAGACCTAAGCACACATGCCTATGGCCTCAAACCCCACTTTAGGTCAAGTTCCAAAATCGCAATTATTAACAGCAGTGGATTTTTGACCTAGTCGTTTTCGACCCAGAATGCATCTAAATGCTTAGCAATGATGCCCCAATA
The DNA here is from genome assembly GCF_014529385.1 of Adiantum capillus-veneris. NCBI lineage: Eukaryota > Viridiplantae > Streptophyta > Polypodiopsida > Polypodiales > Pteridaceae > Adiantum > Adiantum capillus-veneris. The sequence continues at coordinate 13,755,697 of NC_140952.1, forward strand.
CCCGCCTATGCTTAGTTTCCGTTTTAAAAGTGTAAATTCCTAGTTATGATGAAATTAGGCCGCGGGTCGGCGACGTCAAAAGCTACAAAATACTGTGAATGGCTTACGTCAAGCATAGAGCTCTTACCTACGGTTGCAATGCAACAAACACATTCGCAATGTGACAACCGGAGAGGGAGTAGGAAGCGCGAGAAGGAGAGAAGTGAGCGCCGTTAGCTCATGCTGTGTATTTTTTATCCAAAACTTACAAAAATTGGCTTTTATACCTTAGCCAAGGTTTTTGGGTGGTCAAAAGTAATAATCTGGAGTTCTACCAAAGCTAGGAATTGAATGATTGATACAATCTGGAAGCTTGTAGTCCCAGCTCATTAATTACAAGGTTTATCAAGAAAACAAGAGTTACAATATTCCCGATTTATCAAAATAATAATTGTTTTTACAAGGAGAACTCCGAAAAATGGTGTACGTGTTAGCTTGCTGCTAACATTCCCCCCTCCTCGCTTGTGTCGTCCCTTGACACAGCTTTATGGACTGAATTAATCTTCGGGTTGACGGCGGGCGAGGCGGTCCTTCAGTGCTTCCAGTGCTTTTTCATATCTGATTTTGCGTTCTTTGTCTGGCACTTGCAAAAACTGCATGGTGACTTTGTTTTTTAGTTCCACTGCCGAGTAGCCTACAAATCTCGCTGTGAGGTTGCTTATCACCGGTGCAAATATCTTCATTCACCAGGTGAAAAAGCCAGTGTAGAAGGCTTCCTTAAAAGCTAGCATATTGTGCGAGGGCAGAAACATGCATCGGCATAAAAGCCATAAAGAACTTCCTCTGAGGTCTACCCACTTAGATCATAGCAAAAGCCTTTGTTTCCTTCCAAAAATGAGAGCCATGGGGCTCCTGTCTGCTCAGGATCATTGAAGACTTGTATGCAAGTAAGTAGCATCGTGCAGATTTTGTATAGCATTGCGCAGGAGAGATCTGGCAAACTTTTGAAGAATGTCATGGTGCCCGTTAGGGTTTTCACCATGTATTCTTCTGTTGCTTGGCCTCTCTCTTGAGCTGGCAGCCTGGGAAAATTCAGCCATGTTGGCCTCTTCTTTTGCAGTGCTTCGTGTGCTTGCCATGTCCTTACTCGCGGTACAGAACAAAATGTTGGATCTTTCTGTATGGCTGCAGGTGCTCTTGTGAATAGAATTGAGTATCTTGGATTCTTGTTCAGCCAGCTGAGCCTCCACTTAGGGTGGCCTTGATCTGCGCCATCTTCTTGCATATCCTTGCATAATCTTTCCTTTACCTGTAAGAGCTCAACCTTGATGAGAGGGTATGGCAGGGATTGTTGGTGCCATTGAGCATTGATTTGATTGGGAGTGAGATGTGTGACGTTGACAGAGTGTAAAACTCTCAACTCCCAATCCATAGCTGCCTTCCACTGCTCATCTACCTCCAAGGTGATCTTCTCCTTCAGTGCATCTTCTTCAGCCTTTAACGGCTGGACCATCGACACTTTGTCTTCTTCTGTGATTTGGATTTGAAAATCTTCTTCCCCAATCGTGTAAGGAACTAAGAAACTAGGCTGTCCTGGATCCTCCTCCCAACCTCCCTTTATAGGTGGGCTCCTAGCCCCTTGCCCTAGACGGATCCCCTGTCCACACTGCCTAGCTCGTCCCTTGGCCGTAGTCCTTGCCTAGCCTAGTTCTTAGGGTACAGGACCCTTGTCCTGACATTACTTCCCCCTTAAGGAAGAGTTTTCGTCCTCGAAAACACAAGTAGTAATATCTTCTTAAGAATACCGATGTTCTCTTTATTGACGTCCCATAAGTGAGCCAGTTGTCTATATGACCGATAATTGGTGCAGTGAGGAGGTTCAATGAAACAAAGATGAATATCTTGATTTTCAACATTGTTGTTCGTTTGCAACCACGTGGGTCTAAATGGTAACTTCATATATAACTCACTTGAGTGATGTAAAGGAGTAACCACAACTAAGAGTCACTTGGGTTTAAATGGTAACTCCATTTATAACTCACTTGAGTACTGTAAAGGAGTAACCACAACTAAGAGTTTTCCAACGGCATAACCAGTTTTCAGATCTTCTGAAGGTACTGGAATAATGCAAGGAAACCTAGGCGTAACTTTCCATGCAGTTGTGAGCCAGATTTCCTACTCGCCTGAGTATCTTGAAAACTAACCCGTTACATGTTCATCCCTAATGAAGGTTACTTGCCAACATACTCTGTCAGCACACCTGGTAAGTCCTTGACGTATGAAAGTATTGACACAATCTCCAACCCCACCACAAGAGGTGTTCAAAGTCGAAAATCGTACTTAAGCAAATTCTGGAATAGGGAGAAAATCATCTATTTAGAAATGCGTTGTGTTAACGTATGCTCTTAGTAGATACTGTAGCACAAGATTACTCTTTGTAATCTTTGTAATCTGCCTATCCCCTTGGATAATTGACAGTGTTGAGGTGTGTTTTCCTCACGGTTTACAGACAGTCGTCCCAGATGACTGGTAAACTGGAAATCACAGTAGTGTTTAACATTGGTGAAGAATCAACAATGTCCGAAATAACCATCGTGGTTAACTTGAAAAAAAAATCCAGAAACGCCCAAGCCGATCCATGACCTCTATTGGTGATTAGTGGATTTAAAAGTAATCTCATAGAGATAGTGCACATAGAGTGCAAAATGCTTCATAAGAAACTACCTGTGGAATATGCATGCCGTTCCAAATCAGCCTTTGCTAAACACTAGGGCCCATAACACCTAGTGTGCATGCATTTAGCAAAAACTAACCCGAACCTGTATATCTACAATGATCCTTGCCAATACTTATGGCAATTGTGATGCGCCTAGCACACAATAAAAGGAATGTAAATAGTTCTGAAAGGAAACGAAATACTGTTAGTTTGCAATCTTTTGTAAGCCTTGCTGAAACGTCTGAATCACAATACAAGGTGAAACATTGATCACTTCTAGATACAAACAATGAAACTTTTTCATATACAGCTTATAGCCTTGCTATATGTATAAACAACCATCTGTAATGTTGTTTAGCAGTACTTGTACCTTAACAAGTCATTCTAAGTATCTGACAATTTCTGGCCACGAAATTGCGTCGTGCTAAAAATGGTCTAGAAAACAGATGTGACCAGCACCTAGGGACTTTGTCGTGACACATAATTGACATAATGGCGCCAGTGTCAGTCCAGAGACTCATATTCTCCACATGTGAAATATGTCTCATATAAGGATGTGTGAAAAGGAACATCCTTCAAGTACAAGACGTACTTGTGTGTGGAGGTAACTACAGACACTCTACGATGGGAGTGAGAGGGACCCTCATTCATTGCTCCACACTGGCTAAACCGAACTCCTTGAGTTCCTAGACCATGTTGTATCCCATGTGACAACATGTGCCATATTCAATCCTACAAGTGGATTCATAACAGCATAAGGCAGAAAGATAGATTGGACATTTGGCCCAAAATATTGTGTGCTGACATGCCCTTGGCATGGCTCTATAACATTCAATCATATTTATACGTCTTGAAAAACCAAGCAAAGCATACTAAAAATGGAATAACACCAAATCAATAGATGCGTACCTGGAGATTTGAACGTAATGTTCACTTACCCGTATTCAAATGGAGAGGAGCACGTTCCCTACTTGAAAACAAGCAATATTTCACTGGGAACCCTGTTTGTTGCCTTTGCAACCTATGCTCGTGAATTAGAGTCTACGTAGTCAAATCCCTTGATAAGACTTCTTTGTAGAAACTGCTCAACTAGGAGATAACGGTAACCAACATAGTTAACCGTGTACCGATTGAGTGGAATCAACTTAAAAAGTGTTTTCATCTGCTACCGTGTGGTAGATTGCGGAATTCTTTCCTTGAAAGTAGAACTGGGAGAGATCAAATGTGATCCTCAATGTATATCAAACTGTGATCCGTAATGCCTATGGGGTGATGTAGCAATTACTCGTTGGGTCTTACCCCAAAACCGTATGTCCATAGATACTTCTTAGTGCTATAGAGAGAGCAAGAGACGCACATGAGTGAACTACCAATCCCTTACAACCATGTTGTCACCCCTGATTGTTGCGTCTATACTCCGTGGTAGAGATCAGCCTGTGTGAGGTTAAGATTATCAAAAAACGCACATGAGCATTTGAATTTAAAACATGTAGTGAAAAAAATGACACCCTAAACATCCGTAATGATATCTATAATGACAAGACGCTTGCTTTGTCAATTAACGTCAATGTGTACACCACTGGGTAGAGCTGTTCGATCTTGAGAACAATCATCCAAGGAATACCAACAAGTGGATCTTATCCTAGATTTAGCAATGGCTCGTAGCCAGCGTGCGTGGTTCATAGACCGTATGGCAATGAGTGTTCAATCGATAAACCGATGAAAACTAATGTGGATGGCATCTTGCCCAATTTCTAGTTGAGAGTTAGAGCATCTCGGCTCAGGAGGACTCACTAGTGAAACATGTAGCAAAAGCTTCTTAGAAGATTTTCATTATTCCCTTACAGAGAGAGAGAAAAGAGAACAAGATCATGCTGGGGGCTAAGGAACTTTCCTTAAATTTGTAGAATGTATTCCCAAAATGTGTGCTCTTAGACATCTTATGCCCGAATTGCAGCTTATCCTATAAGCATTCCACAATCTGTCTGTATGATGCTCGCATCACAAGAGGGAACAAAAGTCAGATCTTGATTGTCTACCGTGTATGGGTTGTGAATCCAGCAGGAGTTTTTAGGTTGTTTTGTGTGCTTGGATAGCAACCGAAAATTATGGGAAACAATGCATAACTAATAGTGTCCTTGACAGAGTGATTTGTGATAGCGTACTCTATACGATCTGGGTAGCATGCCTTGCATACAAAAACGAAAGCCCGTGGCTACCGTGATAACCGTTGAAGTCAACACCCTAAGTGCCTTGCACCGGTTGCCCCAAACTGGGTTGCCAATTACTCTAATCGGAGTACGAATTAGAAGCCTTATGTCCTGTAAAATGGGCCAAGCATTTGGTTTTTCATAATGTTGTCCAAAGTAAATGCAAAACGTGAGTTGTAGGACACGTGTATCATATACACCCTAATTCAGTGATCTTGCATGCATCTCAGAATGTTTTCAGCAGATCATATAAGCTGAGATGATGTGACTGGTCATACCGAAAATGACTGTGGCAGAAAACAATTGGGGTTTAACAGTACCCAATTCAAAAAAACTTACAATATGCTGAAAATTCCATATTCAAGTATGAGAAAATGGCTACGCATAACATATTCAAAAAGCCATATAACTACTGTGACGTGCACCAAAACTGGAGTTTTATGTCAAAGCACAAACTCATGCATCATGCTTAAGTTTTCCGACATGTGGGCACTGCTTTTTTTTATGTGTTCCTAAGCAAATAAAGCATATTTTTTTACTTTTTGCACGTTGAAATTTGGATGGTGATAGGCGCTTCTTGACCACGTTGGTCGTGCCCTGATTTGTTTCGACAACCAAAGTATTGTGGACATGTTGGACCTCTTTGGTCATAACTGGTAAATTGGCAACCCCCTGGGTTGCTGGCAAGTGGAGAGCTGATTTTGGTAGCATTCTGTACATTAGTCGTGTAAGATTGTCTACTTGTGTAACCAAGATTTGAACCCTAACAGCGAGCTTGCGAAATCGGGCATCAAAAGTTTTCCAGTCCTGTCGAGTGACAAACTCCCTGGCATCTGGCAATTCACTATCATCCTCTAGAATATCCAACACGCTTTGTGGAGGAGGGGTTTGTAAATGAGGAGACAGAGATTGATCACCTGGGTTTGCACCATCCATCCCTGTTGCCACGAGGGTACTCTCTGTGAGAGTATCCGGCCCCATGACATCCACAGGTGGAGCCCATTCGATATATTCAAAGTCAAACATGTTTTGATCATCAATTTTGGCACTCATGGAGAATCTGTGTTGTGCAAAAAAAAGAGAAAACAGTACCTTGGAATGCAACAAAAACTCGTAACCGTATCGAACACAGAGGTAGTTAGCCTTGCTAACCTTGCCGGCGGTCGTAAAGAAGGTGAATTTCCAATCCTGGTAGAATTGGCAAAGAGGTGAAATCACCGAGGAACTTCAGCACTAGCTCGTAGCAGGTCACAATAATTAACTGGGTAATTATGTCTTCAACTAAACTGAACGTCTAAGTTGAAATCAGATTGTACATCCCAAGCCACCACGAAATCAGCACTTGATTTTCAATCGAGGATGCCCTTGCAAACACCAATGTATGCTTCGTATGCGTTGGCGAAGTTATGGTTATCGTGGATGGTCAAACGGATGGTGTTTTGAAGTCATTGGGAAGATGCAGTAGATACTGTAATTTCTACAGGCGAACCTTGGGAAGGTCGTAGTGAGATTAGCTTGGTCGACGAACTGCTCGGCTTGCTTCACTGGAAGCTTGCCGGCACTTGCTTATGTCGCCCCCTTGGTGGGAAGAGCCATAGACTTATGGCCAAGCCTCAATTCAATGGCCCAAGGCCATTTAAATGTGAACTCCCAAGCTTTTGAAGTGTAGGCAGCGAGCAGGTTTTGACGAAGAGGATGAAGGAGATGTGGTGGCTCGCACAGACTGGCTTCGGCCGTAGGGAGTTGGCTCAGGCCCTATCTCCGGAGGGCGCTCCTTACTAGCCCAAGAGAGCGTGCATTCATGCACCACACACACGCTTCCAAAATAGGAAGCTTTCCCGATTTAGGCAGAAAATCCAGCTATTTTTTGAAAAGGCCCTATAAGGCTACGGTTCTCACCTAAAGGCCCTGTTTTTTAGGAGCCAAAGGTGACCACGTCTAGAGAGAGGGTGGAAGAGAGTCCCAAGCTCTGATACCAGTGTAAGGAACTAGGCAACTAGGCTCTCCTGGATCCTCCTCCCAACCTCCCTTTATAGGTGGGCTCCTAGCCCCTTGCCCTAGACGGATCCCCTGTCCACACTGCCTAGCCCAGCCCTTGGCCATAGTCCTTGCCTAGCCTAGTTCTTAGGGTACAGGACCCTTGTCCTAACAACTCGGCTCTGCTGTAGACTGTGTCTCAAAGTCAGAAAATGAGACCGAGGGGATTTCCACTTGGGGCGGCTCTAAAGTGCCTGCCTCTTCCTATATGTCTCGCTTTCCATCTCTGAGGAGTTGGTTTACTCTTTTCAATTCTACAATCTCTTTAAGGAGCTCCTCCTCTCTTTGGACCCACATGAGCACCAGATCTCTACGTTGTGACTGCTCCAGCTTCAACTCCAGCTCTAAATCTCTGTTTTTATTTTCAAGTGCTTTATACACCTCATATGTTCCCTTGATCGAGGCCACGATGGATTTTCTCTTAATTGCCGCAAGAAAGTGGCCTGATCATTAATTCTTTGTTCATAATACTGCAGAGATGCGTTCGCTACATCTAATCGTACTTGAATCTTTTGAGCTGATAGAGAGGTGGTAAGAAGTTCATTTGTCACTTCTGTCAACTGCTCCTCTTTCACTTTGCAGGCATCAGATATCTTAGTCAGGAGGTCACACAACTCCTCCATTTCCTTCTGTTGGTTGTCCGTGGCTATCTGATTTTGGAGATCAGTAATTGTAGACATTCTGTCTTCAAGCTCTCCTTGAAGAGCCTCGATGACCATTTCTAATTCTTTGGCTTTAGTACTGCGGTTAAAGGCTGATGAGTGGAGTTTCTCCGTCATGATTTGCATCTGCCTTGCATACTCGTTCACTTGTAGAATGACCTCATCATTGGACTGCCACTCCTCTTGTCTTGCAAGTTGAGATGGACTGGAAGCCTCTTGTGTTGCTTCTTGCTATGTTGTTATTGCTGGTGTTTCTATAGAGATGGTTGCTTCCTGGCAATCCTGAGTTTTGAAACCTCGGCAGTTTCTGGCTGAGTGGCGACAAGCTGTGTGGTCTCAACCCTTACAGTTTCTTTAGTTGTAGGCCTTCCTACTTTCTCAATGTCGGTTTCTTCCTCATGTGTAGTGGTTTGCTCCTTTTCTTTATCTTCTTCTTTATCAGTTTCATCTGCCGACTTGTGAGTTTCCTAGGCTGTCTCTTCTGGTTCTTGTTCAGCTTCCTTTTCTGCATGTTGTTCAGCGTGGTCGTCTTGCTGTGTAGCTTCCGTTTGGTGGGTGAACTCAAACTCTTTTTCCTTGTCAGTCTCGGCCTCTTCAGTGGTCTCTTGCCCTGGTGGTGATGATGGTGGAGTCAGCATGGGCTGGTTCTGTTGTTCTCATGGCGGTGAGGTGGGTCGGCGAGATACCTGGCCTTGCTCTTGATTTGCCGCTTCTTCAACTTTCTTGGCCGCTTCTTTAGCTTCTTTCAGCTTCAAGGCCTCTGCCTCTTGGTACATTCTTTCTAAATGATCCTTGGGATCCTCGGCCTCTTGAATGATGTTTCGTTCAAAGTCCTTTCAAGCCGGTGGGTACCCACTTTTCTAGATCTTTTCCCTGCACTTGCCTAGTGCGTTGATACGCCTATTTTTCTCTTTCAAATCTCGCTTGCTTTTGAGATGGCTCCTCTTGGTGGGCAGCCACAACTTTTCGCTTCATTTCTTCCCTCCTAGCTCTTTTTTCTTCATTGTTAGAGTTTTCACTGCTATGCTGCTCGGATGAACTGTCATTGGATTCATCACCTGATTTAAATGATCGCTTACCAGATCTTGTAGATCTTGGAGAGGGTGAAGCTGCCAAGATCCATGTGTTGTGATCCGGGGCAGGCGGTAGGTTGTCGGCCATGCCGATGGCATGATAGGCTATTCTGGTCAAGACTTCAGGTGCACCCAAGTAGGTTATCTTTCCCTCCTTCTTGGTGGCTTTCAATGTTGTTAACACATATTGCGCGTGGTCCACAGGTTGTCTGGTGGTTGACTTCAGAACTTGTGTAAAAGTAGTGGCCACGGCGTGATTTGGTGTCGTGTACCTCGGTGGCCTTTTCGCCAGGAAATGGAAATGTTGGTGGTACAGACGGGCTGGCTCTACTTGTGGATGAGATCGGCAAATGTAGCCGTAGCTGTTTTCTTTGTAAATGTGCCCGCTGTTTTCCTATCTCTTGTCTTCATGGTCATCCCTTCAGTGGGCGATCTGAGTGCCTCTGCCACTATTTCCTTTGTAATTACAACCTCTACCTTATTTCCTTGGTTGTCTAAAATTTGGGCAGTTCTGTCTTCCTTGATGGTGGACAGAAGCTCGTAAGCCTTCTGAAAGTCTACTCTACAGGGCTCTTGTTCATAGAAGAAACGAAGTCCCAACCTGCGGTTAGCCTCTTTGGTTTTTGGCTTTGCTGCGACATCATAAACCTCTTTAGGCAAGAGTTGCAACTCCACCGGATGCCCTTCTTCACTCTTAAATCTTCCCGTGAAGACCGTGGTGTGGTGTTCTTCTAACTGCTCTTTAGAAAGATAAGATGCCTTTGCTGCCTTTATTGACTCGGGGTCCAGTTGATCCGGGGGCAGTTCTTGCAGTCTCTCCTTTCGGTTTAACTTCTTCTTGGCCTTCTCCACGCGCTTTGTAACCTTCAAGACGTTTTCCGCTTTTCGAGGGCTTTACTTGATGGATTTCTCCAAGCCAATCATATACATTGTATATGAACCTCATTAGCAGGCCATCTGTGGAGTCAGGTTGGAATTTTGGCCGTTTCCAAAAAACCTTGATTCTCTACTGGGGACCCCCTTGACCCCAGCCGAATGATCATCTGATGGTATGGAATAGTTCTATTATGTTAGGGCATGCTATGGTTCAAATCCCATCCGATTTGGTGAAGCTGGTAGGCCGCTATGGTCAGTTTTAGGTCCTAGGTCTTCGTGCACTGCTCAGCTTCTAGGGTTTTTTCTAGGGCTTTAGACTAGCTACCGACCGTACAAAATGGATCATTGATTAGTAAGGAACTTATCCCTCATGTCTCGTGTGAGACGGCGTTGAAAAAGGTCAACTGTAGGCTCCGGAAATGACGCGCGAAAGAAGCCGAAATGCTCTCTCTGCAAAGCTCCAAGTGGAAATGAGGTGGTTTTAGCCTACTCTAGCTATCTATACCCAGACTTCCCGAACCAAATTTCCCCAGATTCCCCCGTTAGTCCTATTAGGCCATGAAATCTATGTTAGGCTCAAAAATTTCCAAAATCGGATTTCTGTAGCTCATTCTGCAAGAATTTTGCAAAAGTAGGCTTGGCCGCCTAGTTTAGGCTTCTCGCTTCCATCTTCTGATTTCGTTGAAAATTTTTGTGCTTTTCTGCCTTGTCTTTCTGATCACCAGCGTGTCTTAAATTTTCCATCTGAGCTTCCCTGCTATTTATTATTAATTTTTTACCTTCTTATTGGAAAAATCAAAGAAAATAGAAAAATGCTCTAAAAAAGCAAAGTGAAAATCCAGTAATTAAGAAAATCCCTTTAAAAACACATCTTTATTGTTTTTTTTCTTATTTCTCCATTTTAAAGCCTACCCACCAACAAAATTGATGAAAAATACCCAAAAAAAAGGACTATTTTTTATGATTTTTTGATAGTATATACACTAGTTACACTCATTGGGAAGATATTATCACTGACTTTTCCCTAGTTGATGAATTATAAGGGCATTATTAGGTAATTTTGCAAAAAATCTCACGTTAATATGAAACTTTTTCCTCCCTCTTCAAACATGGCCCTTAATTACTTAGTATTTAGTAGTATCCTTCCACCCCTCCTAGATGGCGTTCTCTGAGACGACTGTGTGCATGGGTTGAACAATTGTGTCTATGCATAGCCGTGATTGGCTCTACCATGATACAAAGATCAATGCAATTCAACTCAATATGATGTGCAAGAGTTGGGTCTTGAGTAAATAACTCAAGGGTTTCTGATGTCGAGGTTTGTTGCTGGTGTCTTCCAAAGAACAAATCTTGTAGCCTTTGTGCTCTCTGTTTGATAGTACCATCAGGGTGTTTAAGCACGCTGATTTCTTGAGCTATTGGGAGCACTTTAGACGGTTGTCGAGCTTTTTCTCGCCATTGGTAGCTCGATCTGCTTGGTGCATGATTTTTGAGAGTCTGTTGAGACTTAACTCGCCACTGTTTGATTGGTTTCACGTTCTGTGGAGAAGATAAATGCTCCTTTTTCTTCTAAACCTTTCTCATGTTAGGTTCCTTGATCATAGATGCTCGATTATGCGCTCGAATCCTTGGAACCGTCTTCTGTGTCTTTGGTGAAATTTTAGGCACCCAAATCTGATTTAGTTTATCCACAAGTTGTGCTTTTGTTACCCAAATTTTCCTGACTCCTTGCATGCTACTTGTAGCATTTGTTTGTCGAGGGAATGGAGAAGATTTTCTTTGTGGATTGGTACTATGATTACATCTTTTCCATTCCTCTTTGCTAGGTGCAATAGGAACAATGAGTTGCCCTCCCTTAAGTGATAGCTTTAACTGGTTTGTATCCCAATCTGGTACTGCTTTGTATGTTCGCATCCAGGAAATACCAAGAATCATAGTCTCATTCATGCGTTCATCTGGAAAGCAGACAAACTAATGCGGACATGAACATCCATGTACTACCACGTTCAAGTTGACCACTCCCAATGTTGGAGTCGGGTTATTGTTGCATCCCTTGATTGTCGTTATTCTGCAGTCAGTGCTTGACTTGTTGCTTTCTTGTATGTGGAATAACTTACTGCATTCACTCTAGCTCCTATGTCTACCAAAGCATTGGTGTTATGATTGTTGAGCTGTACTTTGATGCGTAGATCCATTCCATCTAACCAGTCGTCATTTGTTGAAACTGCATCTTTAGGTAATTCCCATTGTCGATCATCTATTTCCAAAGTGTTGATGGGAATCGGTATGTGTTGATTCTTGAGAGAAGCTTTACGCTTGAGTACCCGAAGTCTAGCTTCCTCTTGGGCGTCATCAATAACCTGTTGTCACTTCATCTGCCTTTGTTTGGCTGCATGTATTTTCTCTAGCAATTCATTGGTTAGTGGCAAATTGTATTTTTTTAACGACATCGAGTAATCCAATTAGCCATTGGTTCACCATCTATGGTTGAAAATTTTACTGGTCCACTTGGGGATACATCTTCAATGATAAATGGTCCATTTCCCTTTTTCTTAAACTTGGAAATGTGTTGCTTAAGGGAATAAACTATAACTAAGTCCCCTTTATTTAAATTTTTGGTGATTAAGTGAGAATCAAAAAGCTGTTTTTGTTTCCTCTTTTGTGCATAGAAATGAGCTACAACAGTTAGCCTTTGCTCGTCTAGCTTTTCCAAATCTTCAAGTCTTTCTGACAATTCATGCCCAGTCCACTCGAGAGTTTGTGCTACCCTTAAGGTCGGCAATAGAAATTCTATTGGCAGTATGGCATCAAGACCATAAACAAGGTTAAAGAGTGTAGCATTTAAAGCTGTTTTGAATGAAACTCGATAAGCCCATAGAGCAGCATGGAGATTCCTTTACCAGTCGGTCCTTCCTGAACTAACCACTTTGTTCAGTACTGAGCTAAGAATTTTATTTGTATGCTCAGCTTGTCCGTTTTCTTGTGGGTGATAGGGAGCTGATTTGTTATGGATAACCATAAACTCATTAAGCAAATACTCTATTACCTTGTTGAGGAAATGAGTTCCCCAATCACTAAAAATCTCTATTGGCAGTCCATACCTTGAAAATACATACTCATAAAAGAATGCAGCAGTGGTTCTGGAATCATTCTTTTGAGTCGCTTTAGACTCGGCCCATTTGGTTAAATAGTCCGTAGCTACTATGATATATTGAGCTTGGGTTCTATAAGCAGGTGCTTGTATTGGTCCCCCAAAATCTATACCCCATTTTGCGAAGGCTCTTGCCCCCATCATTGGTCTTAAGGGCATGTTGTCTACTCGTGTTGGCATTTTTGCTCGTTGACAAGCATCACACCTTCGAACATATTCTTTGGCATCTGCAAAAAACGTTGGCCACCATATGCCTGCCATCAAGATTGCTCTTGAGGTGGTCTCACTAGAAAAGTGACCTCCAGCTAATTTAGCATGTGCTTGTTCTATAATTGGAATATACTCGTTTTCATTTGCACAAAGACGCAAATTTTCATCTTTACCTCGCCAATATAATTGGTTCCCAATAAGAGCATAGTCTCTTGCTTTCGTTTCAATTGCTCTTTGATGGTGTTTACTCATATCCTCAGGAAATGTTCGACTTGATAAGTAAGTAACCAGATAGTTACTCCACTTAGGAACAGGTGACATTTGAAACAATGTTACATGAGGAATGGGTTGTTGTTTCTGACATTGAGGGCAATCTCTTACAAAAGATCGAACATCTCTCCTCATAGTCGGCCAAAATACTCCAAGTCGTAAGATTCGTTGCACAGTTTGGTCTTCCGCAAAGTGAAGTCCCACTATGGTAACATGTGCTTGACTTAGGTACTGATCCCTTTCTTCAGGGTTAATGCATAAAAGCAATATCCCGTCCCGATTTCTTTTATATAGCCTCCCAGCTAGTAATTGATATGTAGCCAATTGCTCGATTAAATCAACTGCGATAGGAAGTGGTGAATCCACTTGAGCTATTGTCATTAATGACATAATTTTTTCCGACCATCTAGGTATCATTTCCACGGAGAACAAATAGGCATCTGGTAGATCATCATCTACCCCTTTAGGTGATTCCCCTGAAACAATCTTGGACAAATGATCTGCTCTTTGATGTGTAGTGCCTTTTTTTACAACCACAGGAAATCAAATTCGAGAATAATGATGAACCATCTCACTATTCTTCCTGTGTTGCATGGCTTGTTGACCAAATATAACAAAGCTTGGTGGTCCACAAAGAACACAAACTTGTTGGCCAATAGGTAATTTCTATACTTTTTAACGGCATAGATCATTCCTAGTCCTTCTCTTTCAGTGGTGGTGTAATTCTTTTCTGCCATATTCAATTGTCGGCTTGCATAAGAAAAAGGAAAGTCAATTTTCCCATCTCCTGGTTGGGCTAGTATACAACCAATAGCAAAGTTTGAAGCATCTACGTGTACGTGGAATACCTTATCCCAATCGGGTGCTTCCAATAATGGAGCTGAGGTGAGAGCTTGCTTAAGCTTCATGAAGGATTCTTCACATTCCTTGGTCCATTCAAAGTGCATAATCAAGCTATACATGGTTTTTGCAATTATAGCATACATGTAGATGAACCGTTGGTAATATCCACAATGTCCCATGAAAGCTTGTACCCCTTTGACTGTTGTTGGTCTAGGAAAATCAGCAATGACATGAATCTTTTCAATATAGGTGGCTATGCTATTTTTTAGACACTATGTGTCCAAGGATTTTCCCTTGTCTTCCCATGAATGTGCACTTTTCAGGGTTTAAGCAAATCCTGTAAAGTCTACATTTCTCGAATACCTTTTTGAGGTGTTCAAAATGATCAGCTCGGATTGACGAATATACGCATAAGTCATCCATGTATACTTCCAAGAATTTCCTCAGAGACTCTTTGAAAGCATGGCTCATCAATCTCTGAAATGTGGCTAGAGCATTAGTTAACCCAAATGGCATAACCCGATAGGCAAATATACCCCATTCTATTGCAAAAGCAGTTTTGTTTTGATCTTTTGGGTCAACCAAAATTTGATTGTATCCCAAAAAACCATCTAGGAAGCTGTAAGCTTCTTTTATTGCCACTCGTTCTAAAACGTGCTCCGTTATCGAAAGAGAAAAGTTATCTCTAATGGTAGCTGCATTCACTTTTTTGAGATTAATGCACACTCGTAATTCCCCATTCTTCTTACAATTGGGGACACCCAATCAGTGTGTTCAATTTCGTAAATGAATTCAACTTCCTTTAGTTTTTCAATCTCTTCTTTGATCTTCTTGGCAAATGTTTCGTTATAAGTGTATGGTCTCTGTCTACTTGGTTTTACATCATATCTCATGGGTATAGTATGTTGACAGATTTCTGGATCAACATCCTTGAGATCCTTGTAAGACCAAGCAAAGATATCCCGGTATTCCTTTAACAAACTTAACAAAAGCTTTTCTTCTTCTTCTGTTAGGTCATTTGCAATGTAGGCCAATCTAGGCTCTTCTCCTGGTTCAGCCAAGTCTACCCTTTTAGCGTTTTCAGGTCCTTCGTAAGACTCACCTTGTTTTCGTAGTTCCCTAACAGGTTGTTCGATTATGAATTTCCGATCTCGGAGAGTATACTTTTTGTAATGGGATGGAACATGCATTACATCCTTCCCATCCTCTTCCGTGGTTTCCATTTCGGTGGTGTATATCTCCTTTAGAGCTTTTTTCAACTCTTGATATTTCTTTTTTCGCTCAACTCTGGTCATGAGTGGTTTTTTGTCCTGATGTTCTTCTTGAGTACCCTTCCTTGTTTTTCTCGATGTCTGAGACATTTTTGAGTCTCCTTTTGAAGGATATCTGCCATTTATTTTGTCCTTGACACAATCATTAGCATCTATCTGCAAATTGTGTTTTACTGGAGACTAATGGCATAGGTCGTGTTTTCACAATTTTAGTGTCCCTCTTTCTTCTATGCCATTTTTGTCGTCTTTATTTCTGGTTTGGAAAGTCAAAAAACTTTTCCTCCCTTCCCCTTAAGAGTAGTTGGGCTCTCGTATGTTCTTTTTCGAATCCCGAATCTTCTAAGGTAGCTGAGTGTTCATCCAACTCATCAGTTGCATCATAATAGAGGTCAGAAAAGACTTGTTAAGATTTCATCAAGTCCTTTGTTTCCTCATCCTTATTTTCAATGTTAAGGACTGACATCATTTGGATGGAAATTATGTCGTAGCCATCCTCATTGCAAAATTGAGTAGGCATAGACGTATTCACACATACATCCATTGTCACTAAGATTTGAATCCACTCGAATGGTTCGAATAAATGCTCTGGGAAGGGTTCAGGTATGTAAGCTTCGTTTGTACAGTCCCTTTCTAGGATACATTCCTCTCGTCTTAAGCTTCCTTTTTCTGAAGCTCCGCACATCCAAATAGGAGTGTCTTTGTTTAGCCAAGATGGAAGGTTAGTTTCAGCTGAAGAGACTGAATCAAACTCTTGGATGGGTGTTTTCAAGACATTTCTATAGGTGTGGTCCTTTAGATTGACCCTTGTTATAGATCCACCTGCTTTAAGTACAGATAGTCGTTTCCCCAATCTTGGATAAGCTGTACATGTCGCATGAAATGTCTTTCCAATATGATTTCATAGTTGAGTTTTTTCCCAAAGTCTACTATGGCAAAAGTGTGTTGATATTCAATTCCACAAGAGTTAACTATCACTTTTTCTAGCAGCCCTAGTGGTCTTTCAATGTGTCCATCAGCCAACTGCAATTTCATTTGCGTTTGTCTAATGGCGGGCTGTCCCTAGGATTCCCATAATGCTTTCGTTGCTATGGCTATGTCCGCTCCATTGTCCAATATTTCCATGTTTTCAATGTCATTATATTTCACTGAGAGGATAGTGTTTCCTTCTTCCCCTTAATAATATTCTCCGACCTTGTTCATAGGAACTGATCGTATCTCTTTGTAGTCCGTTTCATTTTTCAAGTTTCCCAGATTCTTAGAGGTTAACCCCATTATCCCCACCTTTTCTAGGGTTTTTTGTAAATCATTCCATAAGGATGGTCTGAGTTTCAACAGTTCTCCCAAGGTAAGAGTGCATTGGATAGGTGTAGACATGATTGAATGAATGTTGCCAACTTCTGGGGTCTGTTTGGCTCTTTTGACTTGAGTGGTCTTGCAAATGATGGATTCATGTTTGTTATCTCCCAAGTAAGAAGGTAATGTTTTTAATTTCATTGGTTTAGATATCCCTGAAGCCTCTAATCCACATTCCCATACAAGGATTGTATATCCATGTTTATATCAGATGGTAGGTTATCCAACCAGAATTCCTCTATAAGAGCTAACCCGTACAACAAATTTAAAACACCACATCAAAATTCATTTGGGAAGTGTGATGCAAGTATGGTTGTCAAGGCCGCACTCTGGCTCTTTGGTTCTTTGCTCCTAGACCACCCATCTCCATCACTCGCATCCTGAACTCGAACCCATCAAAAAGTCGCACTGCCCAACTGCAAAATGAGATTTAAAAAAATATCCGCAAATATTTAACCTTGGCAAGAGGGAAATTCGTCGCCAAGTACATGAGACGGCAGAATTGAGCATCATCCGCATATTGCGACATCGCACCAGATAGAACCTTATTAGCCTGAATCAAAAAAAGCGAGCAGAAGTGCATCACCGCTTTTTGCCGGCTATTGCCTCCTCTCCACATGCTCTCCCTTCTTTATACTCTGCGCCAAAAGAGAAGTCAACCTGTGTATCTGCCTCCAGGTGGCATCCCCATGCTCTTCTGATTCCAGGGACACCTCAAGGGTGAGGACCCCATGATAGAACTCCCGTGCCACGCGGGTGTGGCCCGCTAATTCCAATGCCGAACTTGCCCCTGCACTCCAGCACTGTGGACTTCGCCTGCAAAAATTTTGTAATGCCCGCTGACCACACAGATGCTCGATTGCTTTGCTGATTCTTTGGATGCATGCTCGGCTTTGTTCCACTCATCCGCACGCTCGACAGACCGCCCCGTGAGCACAAGGTAAGGGCTTCTCTGATCACGCAGTCACGGCTCAACTGCCTCCTGCTGAAGAACGCGCACCCATGTGAGCATGCCAACCTGCAAACGCAGTTGCATGCACGTTGGCGCCTGTCCCTCTCTCTCTTTTCAGAGACACCGCGCTCCTCCTTTTCCTCTCTGGAAAGATGCCCAGATCGTAACCGTTGTGGGCAGTGGCTCAACTACATGTGCCCCCTGGATGGTTCTACGTAGCGCCGCCAACCTCCACGATGCCCGCCCTTCGAGCGACTCCCCGCCTGCTCGGCACCGGCGTATGGACTACAGTAGAATTGCAGGAGCATGGTTCGCGCCTCCTTCATCACCAAAGGGAGAGTAAGATCAACTACGTGGTTGCCAAATGTTAGAGGGGAAGAAGAGCCCTCCACAGAGAAGAGAGAGAGAGAGAAAGAGAGAGAGAGAGAGAGAGAGAGAGAGAGAGAGAGAGAGAGAGAGAGATTACGCCCGCCGCCATAATTGATTAATATAAATGAAGCTTGATGATTACAAAGGTTATAACAACCCATTCTTATAGGTTTGTAGTGTCCCCTCGCTCCTCATGAGCCAAACCCCTTGGCATCCCCTCTAAGGTTCAAGACCATCAAATACGGCCAAGGCGTAACACATGGCACACACCGGCTTATGCCGTAACACACGGTTGTTCCCTTGAATTCACTGCCAGTTTCTTTCAACTTGTCCTGGGCTAGAATTTTTGCTTTCTCTTCATTTTCAACCCGTTGTTTTTGTTTTCTCATCTCATATCTTTTTCTTTTGCTCCTTTTGATTCTTTGAGAGGAAACTTTCGTGTTCTTCGATCATCAGAGGAATTGTGTTTCTTTTTCTTTGCCTGGGCTCTCGTGATTACCTTGATTGGAATGATCGGTTCGCTCTCTGATGAGCTACTAGGCATCACTTGAACTACGTTGCATACAGTTTTTCCTTTGTTCAAAGGGTTCTTAGGACAATCTTCCCGTGAAATACTTACGTCAATGTGTAGAGCTCTTACCTGCGGTTGCAATGCAACAGACGCAACTGCAATGTGACAACTGGGGAGGGAGTGGGAAGCGCGAGAAGGAGAGAAGTGAGTGTTGTTAGCTCACGCTGTGTTTCATTATCCAAAAACTTGATTAAATCTTTACAAAGTTGGCTTTTATACCTTAGCCAAGGTCTAAACTGTGTATTGTCCGGCGCCTAAGACCTTTGAGGCTCCACACTTATTGTATCTGCAACCTAGGTACACTGACTGACCTATGCTTTACACCTTGGAACTCTTATTGAGCCCATAACACATTACGATTATCACAATGGCTAAATAAATCGAGAAATTATAATACATGGCCATTTTGGGAAAATGTGAAAGTGTGTAACTCCAATTTTCAGTGCTTCTTCATATTCATCTTCAATGTGCATTCATAAGGCTTCAATCTTTAGCAGGTCCTGTTAAGTGACATCGGCTCAATTAACAGATGTTCACAAAATCTGGCATTTTCTCAGTTTCTAGCTATCCAAATGACTTCAAATTTGAAACACAAGTTAATTAGGGCCTCAAGGTGCTATGCATATTGTCAAAAATACATTTAGGGTGCAGATTCATGCTGTGAGATATCATACACGTATGATGTCTAAGTGCTCAAAATGGATTGATTTTTTCATATTTGCATACCTCATAGCATATACATCCTATATATATACCTGGATTTCAATTTGGATGTCATTTGGACAAGCTGTGACCATTAGAACCCCTTTCAGACTTTGAAATTGGATTTTGGCTTAGTTTTGAGCAAATGAGGTTCAAATGGGGTGAAAGTTGGTATATACTCTCATAATCATGTGGTAAAGGCTTAGAAGGGGTCAAGTTAGCTTCCAAGTTCATCTTCAGGCTAGTGAGACATCATGCGTGTATGATGTCTACTTTGTCCAAAAGGGCTCAAACTTGTACTAGAGCTGGGCTTTAGCATGGTATAAACTCCTGTGGCATCAGATTTTGAATTGGAATTACTCTTATGTGTTTGAAGCCAAAATTCAGGTTTAGAGCTTTAGAGTTCCGATACTTAGGTTTAGATGGCTACAAAGATTCAAAACTTGATGAAACTTGAGCTATCGACTAATAATCATGGGATAATGGCATTGAAAGTGAGAAACCCCCCATATTGGTCATTTTGGCCTCCGGAGACATCATACGCGTATGATGTCTCTGTTGAGATTTTGGGCCCAGACTTGATATGTAGTGTCCCCATGTGATGGATATACTCTGATCATCTCATAATTTGATTTGGAGATGAGTCATGTGGTTGGGGCCATAGAATGTTTCCTTTCCTAGGATTTTGGGCCCAGGCTTGATCTGTAGTATCCCCATGTGATGGGTAACAATCTGATCATCTCAAGTTTTGATTTGGAGATGAGTCATCTGGTTGGGGCCATAGAATGTGTCCTTTGCCAAGATTTTCCAATTTTGGGCTTCAAGAGGTCTCACAACCTTGCTCAAACTTGTCCAATTTGAATGCATGGCCTTTATACTATGTGGTGAACACGCTCATGATGAAAGGTGTGGAGTTTGGCATCTATATGAGAGAATAGACATCATACACGTATGATGCTTGTTGATGCAAAAAGGCTTGAAAGTCATTGGGTAAGATGTGTGCATGGTGCCCATAACCCCAGATTTGAATTTGATCTTGAAATGGATGTCAAAAGCCACAAAAAGGGTTTGTGCCTCTAGATTTCCACCTTTTGGTTAATTGGAGGTCAAATGACATCCAAATGTGATGAAAATTTCACGGGGAGCTCATAATGATGTGTATAAAGTGTTAGAGTTTCCAAAATCACAACAAGATGTCAATTCAAGGGGTTTAGTCATCATACGCATATGATGTCTAGGTTGGCATTTTTGGTTCAAACTTGGTGCAGAGGTAGCTCATGATGTGTGTATTGCTCTGATGTGTGCAAATATGAATCTGGACTAGTGCTCATGTGCCCAAGGCCATAGAAGGGGTTTAGGACACTTTGATTTGGAAAATGATGGATGGTGATCAAAACATGCCCAAAGATTCCCAAACTTGGTATAGAGGCTATATGTACCATGCTTTACAAATCTGGATGCCCAAAATGTTGACAGAACTTCTCTGCGATAGGTCTAGACATCATACATGTATGATGTCTACTTTTGTAAAATCATTATTTGAGCATAGGGGTATGATGTACATGCTGTGTTCTTGCCTTGTGTGAAATTTCACTTAGTTTAGATCACTTTGGTGGGTCTAAAGCCGAATTAAGAGATTAGGCCTAGACTTTGCGTTTTTTGGGCATTGGACACCCTATCTAGCTTCAAATCTTATGAAATTTTAGGTACTTCAAGTTTAGAGTATGCACAATGTGGCCGTGGATTCAAATCAGTAGTTCTTGTGCAAAAATTGACTGTGAGACATCATACGTGTATGATGTTTACTTTGATAAAAATCAGCTCTGATGCTTTGAGGTGATTTGTGCTTGTGCCCCCTAAGCCCTAATTGCTAGTTTTCATCTTAAAAAGTCAGTTGTTTAGCTTAGAAACTCCCTGTTTGGCAATTCAGTCTCTGAAAGGAATTCCTTCACTTGGAGATAACTTTCCGTGGTGATTCCTCTTGAGATCAATCTCCCAGGCTTGTGGATGCAGAGGGGCACCTTTGCATGGCTTCTATGTAGCGTTTGGCCTTATGGATACCCTTTTTGGTGTTTTGTTGCTCAAATAGCTTTTTTTTGGAGAAGATGGTCAACAATGATTTTTCCTATTGTCTGATTATATGTGTTGGTTGTTGATGATAGGTCGTTGATTCCCGTGAAGTTTGGTGGAAAACGGACGCACCGTTTGGCAATGAAAGCCAAATGATGCTTTGCGTGTCTGAAGCCTAGCTTGATGTTTTGACCCACTCTTGGTAGTTTGATTCTGGAAACAATTACATAGGCTTGTAGGCACCCTCAAGGAGCACCTATTCCTGAAATTTGGTAGCATTCTAGCAACTTTCTTTTTGTTCGGCTTCTGGAGGCTCCAGGAAGTTAGCATTATTTTAACTGGTCTAAATCAGCATAGGAGGTCATATACGTGTTCATCTAGGCTAGGGTAAACACCCTATCAAATCTCATAGCTATCGAGTTAGTGGTTGTTGCATTGCGGCCCCGTATTGGTCTCTTCCCAGCGATGCCCATTGTCGTTTTCGTAGGTTTTCACGATGAAGTTTGTGTAGAGCAAGAAGAGGACATGGTGAGGAGCCTACCTCTCATATTTGACACCAACTGGTGTCCTCTGTGCGCATGCTATAGTTCTCTCTAGCTCTCTCTAACTTGTGAAAATGAGAGAATAAGTGAGGCCAAAATATCTTATATTGGGGGTCCCCGGGCCGCTTGCCATGAAATTTGGCATGTGCTCTTATCTCATCGTGAACTGCAAGGCCCAAAAAATCTCCCATTTGAACTCCGTTTTACGCATTTTTGGATAATTCGCCCTTTTGTCTAAAAACTGACCGTATTGCGCTTCCGTAACCTTTTTTCCATAATTGTGCTCAGGTTTCACCATATGATTTCCTTTGCTTACTGATCATTCCGGTATTTTTCTTTTGTCGTTCCGACACCATCTCACCTGCTTTTTTTATTTTTCTTTATTTTTTCCAAGAAATTAGCAAAAATAATCCCTTTTATCCTACAACATCTTTCCAAGATGGATGATTAATCCATTTGGTGCTTGGGAGACATAGTTGCCGCTGCAGGCATGTCGTCTCTTTCATCCATTCATCTCCCAAGTAGAGTGACAAATTCTACTTGGTGTTTGAGAGACGCGTCATCACAAACATGATTCTAGGCATGCATACTATTCAAATTTGTGCACAATAAAAAGAAAACTAGTCTTATAAGACAAACACATTGGTCATTTAAAAGAAATTTCTACATTTGCTACTCTAATGTAGCATTGACAAGGTTCATACAATCCTTAAGCTGTATTCCTTGCATCCATCTAGCATCTTCAAAAGGACAATTTTTGAACTTAATAAGATACTATCATATAATCTTACCATGTTGTAGTACCTTGTCTTCATGCGAAAGGATAGCTCCGAGTTATAGCACCTCTTCTTGGTCTTCAACTTCGGGAGGGTCTTCAATACTTGGTTCACTTGGTGGCTCTCCTTTGTAGGGCTTAAGTAGGCTCACATGAAAATCATTGTGTATGAGCCAATGGTTGGGCAACTTGAGTTGATAATCCATTTCATTGATAGACTTCAAGACTTGGAAAGGACCATAGTATCTTTTTGCTAGCTTAGCATAATACTTTTGATGGCCCGTAGGATTTTTGCCCGGCATTTGTCTCTATCGAGCCGTGGGAAACTTAAGTAAGACCCAATCATTTTCTTTGAGCGTTGAGTTTCTTTTGTGCTTGTCAGCAGCAGCTTTTGGCTTTGTTGAGAGATGGATATAGCCTCCTTAATCTTTTGAAAAGATTATGGTAGGTCATGGCTATACTCATCAGCAACGAAGATCTTCCCATGCACTTTACGTGGCAAGGGACTTTTAGGTCTTCCCTAAATTATTTCAAAAGATTCTTTTCCTGTAGAAGTATGTACATTATTATTTTACGCATACTCTATAAGAGGTAAGTACTTTTCCCTTTGTGAGCATTGATCTACTTCGGTAACATAAGTTTTTAGTAGATCAAGTATCATAAGATTGGCAATCTCCCTTTGGCCATCCATTTCTGGGTGATAGGCTGAAGAAAAATTCAATCTTGTTCCTAGGTTTTCAAAGAGACCTTTCCAAAAATTACTGGTCATTCTAGGATCTCTATCTGACACGATGGATGTTGGTAATCTATGGTGTTTGAAAATCTGTGATATGAAGAGAGTTGCCACTTGGTGTGCCTTAATATTCTTTTTGACATGAATAAAATGTGCTTGCTTGCTAAACTTGTCGAGTATTGTCCATATTCTCATATTTCCATTGATAGACTTGAGTAATTCAAAGATAAAATCCATGGATATAATCTCCCATGGTGAATTTGGGATAGGCAATGGCTGGAGTAATCTAGGTTGCTTCCCTCTATCATACTAGTTCTTTTGGCATACTACACATTTTGAAACATACTCTGTATGTCCACTTTCATGGTAGGCCAATAGAAGTACGTTTCTACTCCTCGAAGAGTAGGTTGAATGCCTCTATGCCCCGCATAGGGAGGAGCATGCGATTCATACATGACTTTCTCATGAATGGAGTGGGTAACACATAGCCTATTGTCATGGAGAAGATAACCATTTTGCAATTGTGAGTAGCACTGCCATCTACCAAGATACACACCTTTTGCCCTTGAAGAGACATGCGCATACGCACTAACTCATGAGGACCAAAGGTCTGTTGCCACATGGAAGCTGTGATACAGCATTCATGCACCAACTCGGTGTTTGTTACCTCCACCTTGGAGAAACGTGAGGAAGACTCAAGAGGCAGTGTGTCTAGGACATGTAGAACAACTAAAAGCTCTCTCATAAATGCCTAAGACATGTTCACCTGTATTGAGCCTTTGTCTCTCATATGCAATGGCATTCCCTTCTCGAAGCAAGACTGCTCCAAGGCAATCACCACAAGCATCACATTGGACCTCAAATGGCTTTGAGAGATCCGAAAGCATGAGGATTGGTTGAGCATGTCAAATATATTTTGCTCCTTAGTGGTCCACGAATACTTAACGTTCTTCTTTGTTAGGTCATGTAATGGTCCTGCTATTTGAGAAAATTTAGGTACAAAGCATCTATAGTATGCACACATACTAGCTCATGTCGATTCCTTGGATTAGGCCATGATTTTATTACCTCTAACTTCAATGGATCCATCCGGATACCATCTTGAGAGATAATATGACCTAAGTATTGAATCTCTTGAAGGAAAAATTCGCTTTTCTTTTGGTTGAGAAAAAGCTTGTTCTCCCTCAATGCTTGAAAAGTCACTTGGAGATGTTGCTTATGTTCCTCCAAGGACTTAGAGTAGATGATGATATCATCAAAGAACACTACAATGAATTTGTGGTAGGGTCTAAATATTTTCTCCATTAGACGATTGAACGTGGCTGGTGCATTAGTGAAGCCAAAAGGCATGACTAGATATTCATAAAGGCCAAACGTTGTACGAAACGTGGTTTTTAGGATATCTTCATCCACTATCCTTATTTGATGATAGCCACTTTTAAGGTCAATCCTAATGAAGTAAGTGGAGCCTTGTAGCTTATCAAACAGATCTTCTACCCAAGGCATGGGAAATCTCTTTTTGATAGTGATACGGTTTAGTGGTTGATAGTCCACACACATACGGTATGTACCATCTTTCTTTTGCACTAAAAGGAATGGAGAACAAAAGGGAGAGGAGCTAGGCTTCACCATCCTTTGTCAACCAATTCTTGCACTTGCCTCATGATCTCCTCTTATTGAGCTTGGGAAACTCGATAAGGAGCCTTGTTAGGTGGTGAGCTTCCTGGTAGGAGCTCAATTCAATGGTCATCATCCCCTCGTTTTTGAGGTAAGTGCATAGGGATATCATCAATGAACACATCTTGGAATCCTTTTAGATAATTAGACAAGTCTAACTCTTCTTGATTCATACCATTTACATTCAATGAAACATTAGGACATTTTAGAGACTCTTTGACAAAAATCATGTACGCAAAAACTGAGCTCTTCATTGATTTATCAAAATCAGGAGGATTTACAAGTGGTATAGTACAACCAGACTCACTAGCATCTATGTACATGTTCTTTCCCTTGTAGGTGAAGTAGATTCTCCTTTTAGGAAACTTCATGTTGGCAGCCATATGGTTGAACCATGGTGCCCCTAGGATAGCATCCTCATGTTGGAGAGGAGATTGCTTTGTCGACATAGCTTTGGACATGAAGCCTCAAATTCCTAATCAAGGGAGTAAACTTGAGGCTCGTTGTCCCTTGAAAGCAGTGTTGGCCATTACAACATCTCCCATCTTGAAAGCTTGAATTCCCAACTTGGTGGCCAACTCCATTGATATGAATTTGCAAGTAGAAGCAACGTCAAACAAGATGAAGGCATCATGCTCCCTTACCTTTCCCCAAGGATAGGAGAGAGGTGCACCTTTACAATGAGCATCCTCTTTTGGAGCTTCGATGGTGGAAGCTCTAGGAGTCTCATTGCAAGCATTCCTCTTGGGGCAAGAACGATAGCCATGTCCTTGCTCCCCACACTCAAAACATTTATGGTCCTTGCAAAAAGCTTCAATCTCTTTAGGAGAGAGTTTGATTTTACCTTTGTAAACTCCCTTCTCCTTGGCTCGGTTGTTGTTGTTGTTGTTGTTGTTGTTGGAATTGCCTTGGGAAGAATTTTGGGCATTGGTTTTTCCCTTGGGGTCACTTTTGTCTTTATTTTCCATGGGCTTGACATTCCGTCTAGCCCCTTGTTGGAAATTGATGCGCGAAGCAACCATGGTGTGGTGGATTACTTTACTGATAGAAACAAGCCGTTGGGAGTTGACATACTCGGCCATCTCTTCAAGTAATCCCGCACAAAACTATTGCATTTGCTCGACAAAGTCTATCTTTTGGAAGACAGCTTGATAGGTAAATCCCAAAACATGTCTACATACTTGTGGGATAGACTCACGAGAGAGAAGCTTCAAACTGCGCCATTCGGTAAGCACTTTGTCCTTTGCATCGCTTGCAAGGAATTGCTTCATGATGGAAACTCGTAGAGTTTTCCATGTCTTTGGGGCTTCGCCATTTCTACGAAGGCTATCCCACCATTGACGAGCCAATTTTTGGAAGTGCATAGCTACATGGCATAGCTTGGAGGACTCCGTGAAGCCCTCGTCTCCAAAGGCTGCATCAAATTGTTGGATGAACGCCTTTACTTTGTTGGTGGCACCAAAGGTTCCATCACAGGTGAGAAAAGAGATACTCTTTTCTCCCTCTTTGAACTTCTTGAGCTTTTGTGACCTTCGCCATGTAGGGTATGATTTGCGATGTCCTCCCATCTTGTATTCTCTAGGAGAATAGCCATAGCTTTCATCGGATGAGGAGGAAGGTGAAGAAGAAGGAAAACAGGGTGACCTCTTTCTTGCCCTTTTATTCCTTTGTTTCCTCTCTTCCCTTTCAGAGTGACGAGGAGAAGGAATGTGTGTTGATCTTTTTCTCTTGGGGGGAGTTGGCGATCATCTAGACCGCTGTCTTTGTGGAGCCACATCTTCAGAGGAACTTAAACATTCATTATTTCTTGCTCTTTGGATTCTTCCTCTCATGTGGGAGAGAGTCTTCTTTTGGGGGTCTCTTCAAGAGGCCTCCTAAGCTCTCTCTCCTCTTGGAGAGAAAGGGTAATCCCATAAGCGCGAAGTTGTTGAGTAACTTTGGCTTGCAAAGCAGAGTTGCCCATAGCTTGTTTCAACCTAGTAACAAGATAATTGACAAACATGGGAGCATCATCATTAACACCTTCATGTGCAAAATCAAAGTTATCAATTTTCATTCTACTCTCTTGGTTATTGTCAGCCATGTTAACAAAGTTTGTGTACTTAATTAGTGTATGCTTTGGCAATTCAAAACCTTAGTTGCCACTCCTCTTAGCCTTTGAAAATTGGCACTTAAGTATCTACACCACGGCACAAAGTGGTTAATTATTGAGAGTAGTGGAGTGGGTCTAATATTGCATAATTGCCAAGGGCGAGCTCCTTTCAAACTTCATATGGCTAAAATAATGGTAAAGCCATAGGCAAGTCTAAAAAGACCCCATTATTAAGTCCAAAGCTCTCGGGGTGTGCACAATATCCCACATAGTGGGATATTGTGCATGTAAAGAATGAGGATGCAAGAGAGCTACACAAGACAAGCACAAAGCACACAGAGATGGAAAGCTTCTTCTTCTTCTTCACAGAAAAGAGAGTACAAAATGACTAAGTGCTAAAGCTGAAAAGTAGCACATATGTACATGCGGTCACTAAGTGTGAACTCGCTAGAAGCGTACTAGGCTGGCACTATAAGTGTAGTCCAACTGTAGAATCACTGGCAAAGATCCTCCGTGTCGGTCACCTAACGCGCCAGTGAGTAAATGCCGTAAGCGACCAAGACCCGTAGTGGATGCCAGCTCAAGGTGTAGAGCTCGACATCTCAACACTCCCCCTCAAGCTTTGCATGTCGCACAGTCCAAGCATAGTCCGGAAACGTCAAAGCTTCTCAGCTCCGAGGGCCTTGGTAAAGATATCCGCTATTCGCTCCTCTGTGCTGACGTAGACCAAGTTGATGTCGCCCGCCAACACTCGCTCTCGAACGTAGTGGTAATGGACCTCTATGTGTTTGGTCCTAGCATGGAACACTGGGTTCCTAGCCAACTGCATGCTGTTGAGGTTGTCACAATGAATGACAATCTGCTGGTCCACCTGCACTCCCAAGTCCTCAAGTAATGTGCGTAGCCAAGCTACCTCGCACGCCGCAACTGCTGCACCTCTGTACTCGGCCTCTGTGCTCGATAAAGCAACCGTAGGCTACTTTTTGTTGCTCCAAGTAACAGCAGCACTCCCAAAAGAGAACATGAAGCCACTCGTAGATCTCCTATCAACAATGCTACCTGCCCAATCTGCATCTGTATACCCATACAATGCTAATGGTGCATCTGCTGCATAGAACAATGCGTAGTCAAGAGTCCCTTGCACATACCTAAGTGTGCGTCGTACTCCATCCAAATGTGGCTTCCTCGGAAGCTGCATGAACTGACTCTCCAAGCCTACTGTGTAGCTCAAGTCTGGCCTCGTGATAGTCAAGTAGATTAGATTACCCACCATCTTCCTGTACATGTTGACATCCTCAACAACATCACCCTTCTCTGCACTCAGCTTTGCATTCACATCCAAGGGAATAGAAATCGGCTTACAATCAGCCATACCATACTTTGACAACATGTCCAAAGCATATTGTCTCTGGGACAGCCATACACCCTCTGGAGTCCTGATCACCTCAATGCCAAGAAAGTAGCGCAACTCGCCCAAATCTTTCATTTCAAACTCCTGTTTGAGAATACCCTTCACATGGTCAATCTCCATAGCATTGTCACCCACAATAATAAGGTCATCTACATATATGGTAATGACCACAATCCCCACATCACTCTCACGTACATAGAGTGAATGATCAACATGAGCTCTCCTAAAACCAATACTGACAAGATACTTGGCAATCCTGTCATACCATGCTCTAGAGCCCTGCTTCAAACCATGCAAAGCTTTGAGAAGTATGCATACATAATCTGGGTAACCTAGATCGACATAACCAGGTGGTTGATCCATATACACTTCCTCTTGCAACTCACCATTCAAGAAGGCATTCTTTACATCCATTTGATGCATAATCCATCCTCTAGATGCAGCCACTGCTATGACAGCTCTCACAGTCGTCATCTTTGCCACTGGAGCAAAGGTCTCCTCATAGTCTATGCCATACGTCTGTGCATAACCCTTTGCGACCAGCCTTGCCTTGTGACGCTCAATGTTACCATCAGCCTTATGCTTGGTTTTATACACCCATTTACAGACAATAGCTTTCTTGCCACTTGGCAATGGCACCAACTCCCATGTGTCGTTTGCTTCCAATGCAGCCATCTCTTCATTCCTTGCATCATCCCAATGCACATTTCCAACTACATCCTCAAAACATGTGGGCTCCACATCCTGTATCACCTTAGCCATGTAGGCTTGGTGATGCGCTAGATACCAGTCATAAGTCAATTTCTGAACTGGATTTTTGACTCTATTAGATCTACGCGGTCCTGGGTCACTCCTTTGCCCTCTAGCATCTTCTTGTACTTTCCTTACACCAGGTGTCCTGACAGCCGCAATTCCAAATTCCTCATCAAGACTTTGTTTAGAACCATCTGAATCCATGTTTACATGTGAAAAACCTGATGATGCATCAACCATAAGGGGAGGTTCATCAACCTTTTCCTTTCCTTTTCGTGATACATTCCCTGTACCTGCTGGTGGAGTAAACTGTGTACGTAGTCTACCATTCCATGGCTTCTCAACAGAGCCACGAGAAGAGGACTCTTGTGGTCCACTCAAAACCTGTGACTGTGGCCTCACATTTTGTACAACCACATCATCTTTTACATCAGCCCCAATAGTGCCATGTGCATTACTGTACCAGCTGCTCATCTCATCAAAGACTACATCTCTGCTCACTCGTAATTCTTGTGTAGTAGGATTGTAGCACCTGTACCCCTTTTGTTCAAGGGAATATCCCACAAGAATACATTTCTCTGCTTTAGGATCCAATTTCCTACGCAACTCATCTGGTACATGCACGTAAGCTATGCAGCCAAACACTTTCAAGTGTGCCAAATCAGGCTTTGTACCTGTAAACTTTTCCTCAGGTGTTACATCATGCACCGCAGCTGTAGGTGTCCTGTTCATAATGTACACAGCTGTATTTACAGCTTCATCCCAGAAATGATGAGGCATGTTCTTCTCATTCATCAATGTACGTGCAACCTCTGCAATGTGCCTGTTTTTCCTTTCTGCGACCCCATTCTGCTGTGGAGTATATCTGCA
Source organism: Adiantum capillus-veneris (assembly GCF_014529385.1). Classification (NCBI taxonomy): domain Eukaryota; kingdom Viridiplantae; phylum Streptophyta; class Polypodiopsida; order Polypodiales; family Pteridaceae; genus Adiantum; species Adiantum capillus-veneris. The sequence continues at coordinate 13,785,865 of NC_140952.1, forward strand.
TGTAAATTGTCTGCGTATACCATGCATTCGTAGAAAATCTAAAAAATCATTGGAGAAGTACTCTCCCCCTCCATCTGACCTCAATGTCTTGATTTGCATATCTGTCTCCTTCTCAATCATGACTTTGAAGTCTTGAAAGTGACCAAACACTTCACTTTTGTTACGCATGAAGTAGACCCATACTTTCCTTGTATGGTCATCAACGAAAGAGACATAATACCTGCAACCATGTATACTTGCAGTATCGGTTGGACCCCAAACATCTGTGTGCACCACCTCAAGTGGATTTTTACATACATTGCGCTCATGTGGAAATGAGCCCTTTGACTGTTTTCCAAATTGGCTTGCTGCACACACTTTATGCATACCATCCACTTTGAATTTGGGCAAACCTTTTACAATCTGTTTTGATTGCATGATGCGCAATCTCTGCTCATTGACATGGCCAATGCGTTTGTGCCAAATGTCAACATCAACCACAACACCTGTGCCCTGTGCAAATAATGCAGCTTTTATCTCAGGCATGTCTACATTCAGCGTAAACATTTTGCCCACACATTTGTCCTCTGTGATCAGCTTACAGCCATTCTGGAAATCTTCTACATAACAGCCATTCGGATTGAAGCGAACCTGCAAACCCTGCTCAACCATTTGTCCAACAGAAACAAGATTCTTTGTAATGTTTGGGACATGAAGTACATCTGCTAAGTACTTTGATTTCCCACTCTTCGTATTTAGAGGTATGTCCCCTACATGAGCAATGGGGTGAGCTATGTCATCTCCTGTCTGCACATAGCCTGACACATCTGGTTTGCGCATATCTCTAAACCACTCTCCACGAAACGTCATGTGATTAGAGGCACCTGAATCCACATACCAAAAATCATCTTGGGTGGAATTCTCTGCAGTCATTGTATTTATTACATGCTGCATAACAAACATGCGTTCGTTTTTGTTGTCATCTGCATCTCTGCTAGTAGATGCATAGTTTCGTTGTTCTCTCTTTCCACTTGCTTTTCCCTTTGGACAATCACGTGACATGTGACCTCTTTCACCACAAGTCCAACATTCTCTGCTATCTGGAGTATGTTGCTGCCTGCTTGATCCTGCACCACGACCTCTTTGACTCTCCCTGCCTTGAGACTGGTTTCCCCTGCCACCTGTATTGTTTTGATTTGATTGACCTTCCAAAAATTGGCCCCTGCAACCCCTTGGGCCTCGACCACGACCTCTACCTCTACCTCTATTGGAGTTAGAATAGAAGGCCTGTTCAGAATTATTTCTGCCATGAGAAGAAGATGTGTCAAGGTTCTTCTCCTCCAGAATAAGCATAGAAATCAAATCTTGGAACACGGGGATGTCGTCTCTTGTATTCATGGAAGACCTGAAATGTACATACTCATCTCCTAGACCATCCAAGCATGCACAGACAATGTCATCATCTTCCACTGAGACTTTAATAGATCCAAGAGCCTCAATGATACTCTTGATCTTCAAAGCATAATCATTGATGGAGAGGTTGTTCCTCTTAACCTGATTTAGCTCCGACTTTAGTTGAAGCTTCCTGGCCTTGGTGTTCACCTCGAACACTCTGCCTAAGTTTTTCCATGCAATGGCGGGGGTTTCAGCATCCTGTAGATAGCCCATCATGCCATCTGTGATGCTCATAGAAAGCCAATACATCACTTTGCTCTGGCCTTGTTGCCAGTCCCTCAAAGCTTTCCTTTGTTCTATTGTAGCATTTGCCTCGGGAATCTCTGGTTCCTTTTCATTGTCTCCTTCTACATAGTCCCAATAACCTTTTCCTTTTAGGAAATTTGTTATTATGAACTTCCATGCAAGGTAGTTATTTTTCTCAAGCTTCTCAGTAACAATATGACAGAAACCGTCAGACATCTTGAATCACTAAGACAAAATAGCTGCAATCTGCAAAAACCTGCAAATCTGTTGAACCTGCTATCGTGGTACCTGTAACGCTTTCTACACTCAACGAGTGTCCACAAGCAAGCGTACATACAACCACTGTACTTGTACAGTAAATCTCTGTATACTGCACTTTGGAGACCTGTTCAAAAACTTGTACGAGAAACTTGTGCATTTGGTCGTGGATTGCGAACGAAGGGATTGTGATGCTCTTGCTCTCTTAGCCTCTCTTGCCTGCACCAGGCTCTGATACCATGTAAAGAATGAGGATGCAAGAGAGCTACACAAGACAAGCACAAAGCACACAGAGATGGAAAGCTTCTTCTTCTTATTCACAAAAAAGAGAGTACAAAATGACTAAGTGCTAAAGCTGAAAAGTAGCACATATGTACATGCGGTCACTAAGTGTGAACTCGCTAGAAGCGTACTAGGCTGGCACTATAAGTGTAGTCCAGCTGTAGAATCACTGGCAGAGATCCTCCGTGTCGGTCGCCTAATGCGCCAGTGAGTAAATGCCGTAAGCGGCCAAGACCCGTAGTGGATGCCAGCTCAAGGTGTAGAGCTCGACATCTCAACAGTGCACACCCCAATCCCACTTACCCTAATATAATTAACAAAATCAACCATTTATAGGCTACTTAAGGACCTCTCTTCTTAAGCAAGAAAAGAGAAACCAAATGCCATGATAACAATATAATGGAAATGGCCTATTAACTTTGAGAGTAGCAGAAATTAGAGAAAGTACTTTTGTGAAATTACTTTTTGAGCATAGAGGGTGAAATTTCTTGATGGTAGCAACATAAACATAGCATTTATTTAACTTGAAATGAACAATACTTTTGCAAGAGAGAGACTTTAGAGAACATGACAACAGTTGAGGACCAGATTTATGTGGAGCCAGTTCCCCCTCCAATAGGCATTTGTATTATTGTTTCTCCCATCAAGAGAGACTTGGTACACTACAATCTTTGTGTTCCTTATGACCTAGGTGATGCAATGAAGATGGAAAGCTTCATGCATCACGAGCATAACATAAACTTTGTGGAAAGCATTAACTATCCCAAGCCTCAATATCAAGGCCTCAAACACCTTTGAAGGTGGAGAGAGCTAGCACAGAATGAGGATAGGGAAGAGGAAGAAGAAACATTTTATAGGAGAAAGAATTAATTCCTCACTTATCATCACTCTTCTTGCTAGCATACATAATAACATAGTAATGAAGATGGAGAAGATGGAAAGCTTAAGCATTGAAGCATGGCTCTTGGTTGGATTTGCATTCCATAGCCAAGAGTGTTGGTGTAGGCTCTCAACCTCTCTACTTGCTTGGAGAAGCAGAGGAAGCTCTTGCACTTTTCACTACACACAATCAGAGTGTGTGTGAGTGTGTGTGGGAGATTATACCCCTCAAGCAACCCCTAGCTTGATTTGGTCAACCCCCCCTTGTAGCTCATGCTTGAATCTCATTGGACCCCTCTAGGCCTAGCCAATCACAAGCAAGAGGCATATCAAGCAAGCATGCTAGTCTTGGGACAAGTGTCCCCCGAGGACTTGATAAATGCAAGAACAATTAATTAAAATAACTAATTCATCATTGGACCCCTTGGGAGGCCAACCAATAGGCTTTAGGCACACCATGAGGGCAACATGAGGAGGAGCTTGAAAAGTACCCCTTTTGCTTTCTTTCTACCAAGCTTGCCTTGTGTGAGGGTGTGTGTGTTCTCTCTCTACCCCCCTCTTGTAGGGCTCTCCCCATCCTTGTAGGGATAGTTGTTGATTGCATGAATGCAGTGCGTGTGCGGAGAGAGAGAGAGAGAGAGAGAGAACGACACAGGATGTGGGGTGGAGTTCCCAATCATCGTTGTATGAGCACAATGTGAGAGAGAGAGAGAGAGAGAGAGAGAGAGAGAGAGAGAACGACACAGGATGTGGGGTGGAGTTCCCAATCATCATTGTATGAGTGAGAGCTCCTTAATGTATAAAGAATAAGGAGATAATTGTGGGCATTCGGACACTTTTTGACGGACACGGGCAAAGCATGGTGAGGCACACTACCTTTACCTAGCATTCTCCCACTAAAGGTTGTGTGCCGATAAGTGGCAAGAAGACTAGCCTACAACTAGTATGTACAAGAGGTGAGACAATACGGCTCTCAACCTATGCCCACTGGCTCACTCCAAACACGTGAGTGCATCTGTAACCGCTCTAGTGTAGATGCAACATGCATACCACTAGGGCTAGAGCTACAATGATGCTCCTGATGCAGGAATCGAGTGACGACCTACATGGCTCCACAATGCACAATTCCAGTGTCAGTCATCACACAACTGACAACTTCCATTCAAATGCATCAACCGTATAAGCAAGATCAGGTCTCAAGACCAAAAGGTCAGACATGAGAGACCCGAACACCGATGAAACATGCACAATGTGTGCCAACCTATTCCTATCAACAACCTCAGTGCCATATGCATCCTCATCAAGAACCACCTGACTATGCATCACCATTTCAGCATCATCTGGCAAAGGCATATCTGTTGAGAATGGCTGCAAAATAAAAAAATCAATACCATTGCAATCACACATAGCTGTCTGAAGGACATTGTTGCCCTCACATGTATCAGATGCATCATAGAAAAATGCATCAGTCTCTGGCTCAACTGATGATTGACCAAGTTGTTCATTCCCAGAGATACCATTGTTTGTGTGAACATCACCACAAGACAAATCCACAACCTCGTCTCCATGCAGCACATTTGCAAAAGAGACACACCTCATCTCTCTCTCTCCAAACATGGCTGCAAATACACAAATATTACACCGCCTGCTATGTCAAAAATATGCAAAGGGTATACTAGACCACTCCTAGCACCTTTGGCTATCATCAGTGATCCCCTATGCATATGAAATGACCGCTCTCCAAGAAGTACACAATTTCCACTACTCTGCAACAACTGACACACTGAAATGAGACTCTAGCTAAGTCTTGGTACATAAGGTACATCTTGTAGCGTAAGCACTACACCGCTAGGTAAATACATGCATACATCTTCAACACCCTCTATGTCATATGTTGAATCATCACCAAACTCCACACAACCAAGTTTCCCACTAGAGAAAGAGCAAAACAAATCACGGCATGGCATCACACAAAAAACTACATGCTTGTCTAGTAGAAAACACGTAGACAATGTGCTATCCCAAGACACAAGAAGGCAAGCTAGACCCAAAAGTGACATGTCCGTCACATGTATACTCTCTAGCATTTGTCCTCATAGTAGCACCATGCATCTGCCTCTTTTGCTGCCTCATATACCTGAAGCAACGGTGCCTAATATGCCCATCGTGGCCGCAGTGCCAACATGTCAGTCGCGATCGTGAGTGAGAACCACCTCTAACTTGAAGTGTCTCCATATCCATATTAAAACTATGGCAAACAATGCTCGAGATCACAAGACTCTCTAACCCAAGAGTAAACCACTGTCTCAAACAAAGAAGGTGGGCAAACAATCAAGCTCACTAGCCTTTGCAATAGGTATACATATCTGGCAAAATTTTGGCAGAGTCTCCTCTGTAACTCGAGCAAAAAACTCAACAGTAAATTGCAATGGAGACAACAACAAATACCCAAATGGCCAATCCAGGAATGTACTCGTTTAGAATTACCTCACAAAGTCATACACATAGCCAAAATGCTCTAGCCGGAGTACCACTCAACGGTGCCACAAATGACATAAATATGTGAGTAAAAAAGTGTTGCCAAAATTTGGCAATGAATGAACAATGTGCTAGAAAACTGTAGCATACACAACTCCTCACTCCTGCGAGAGTGGGTACAAGAACACCAAACTGTGTCCAAACTGACAAAACCTATCAAAGTGAGAGTAAACACTTGATCACTATCAAAGTGGGAATATATTAACCACTATACTATCAAAGAACAAACTACGAATACGAATAAACCATGGCGATAATCTAGGAAAAATCCGGTAAAATTTTCCCTGAAAACTGATCAAAAACTCAAGTACAATCTCTACCCTAAACCATAACAATACTCAATGCCAATGAGTAGAAATGCCAAAATGGCTCCACATTTTCACATACAATGGCAATCCGCACTCAACGTACATCAACGGAGTGACTGCACATGAGCAAGCACCAAAAGAGTTGTAATCCAAAAATTTGATCAATGCAAAAACAATGCTCTCAAGCGAGCTCGCCGACACTTGAAAGTGCTCGCTAAAATGCATGTACAATGGACATCACCCATGTGCCATCATTATATGCAAAACATCCGCAAAGACCATGAATCCAAGCACAAAATCACTGTCAAGTATCCTGTGAGAACCTGTGAAAGAAGCTCCACCTGTGTGCTCCAAAAACCGTTTCTCTCAAGCGACCGCTTTGATGGTGTGTAAACGCCTCTGTGACTCTTTGCCCAAATCTACCAAAAACCCTCAAACCACAAGTTATGCAAAAGCTGAAATTGCATCTTCAGCTCAAAATTTATGCACTTAACTTTGAGCACCTGCCGTGCTTCGAGAAGTGCATCAAACTCGCACACTATGCAAAAACAAAAAACCTGCAATTTTTTGATACAATTAGTTTGAGCTGAATATCAGCAAAACGCTAGGGAAATTGTCAATAGTTTCTTCTGCAATGTTGTAGACCACGTCAAAACAAATGGACTTTGTGGGAAAAGTTATCAAATATGCATTCTATAAGGAGAAAAACAAATCAGAAAAGAGTGCTGCTGCGCACACAGGTTTTAGGGCAACACCTTCACTTGCACACAATCTTCCACACTCCTTTCTAATCTTCCTGTCTACAAACTTTTATTTTTATTTTTTGCAAAACTCACAATTGTGAGTGGATAGTATTAAGAACATCAGAAATATACACCAACCTCGAGCTCAGACTGAGCCTTGAGGGTCAAGGGATTACAAGTTCTCTACAATTATTCTGTTAAATGGTTGAAGGTGACATGATAATCAAATGTGCAAAAGGTTCTCCAGTTGGCAGGCATTGCTTAGATAATGGCAACTAAAGCTAAATAAACTTTTTGGTTGGCTTGAAATTGTCCATTAGGTAAAAGTTTTTCTCTCTATTTGCCAGAATATTGCAAAACCAGCCAAATTAGATGTGTCCACAAGGCAACGAGATTTGGCCAGACAACAGGCTTGCAGGGCACATTCTCGCAGCCTTGTGGACACACAAAATTGCATAATATGTCACATACAGGGCACAACTACTACAAAAAAGCAATTTCTATGCTATTTTTTGGACAAGTTATTTCCAATGTACAAAATCAACATTCAAATAGTTAACACGTATTACAAACGGGTAGAATTTTCACAGTTTGCAACATGATCAAATCAGTAAATTGAATTTTGCAAAACATCATGGATATGAGAGATAATTTTCATTTAAAAGTTTGTACATCCGGCTTAACTATCTTTTGATAGGAGGCGCTTTGCGATCTCTCTACAACATTCTATAGCATTGGGTAGAATGGATGTAAGTACAGAAGCAACTATAGCTTGGGCACTGCCAACCCCCAGGGCTTGACAAAGAGCTATGTGTGTCATGACCTTGCCACAAAAGCCAATGCCAAAAGTGGCAATTGCACGTGATTTTTTCACCACAATAATTACATGGGCTGTTTGTGGGATGGTGGCTAAGCATAGGAGTTTACTTGCAGCCTTAAGCACCCACAAAACAAAATGGCCATTCCGGGAGAAATCTTGTGTATGATGCACACATCCTGCATTGATAGTTTACCGATGTAGTGTGATAGGGCTGCCTGAGGCCCAAACACCATGTGCTCTCCCCCTTATTGGCTAGCCCACAGGTCCATGTCCAAACCATCCTGGAAAATTGTAATTAACCAAAAGCAAATAAGAAAGGTTGAATTATCAATGTACAAGATGCTTAGTATTACTTCTTGTTGCTTATCCTCATCATCCATAGTTGGTGTGGCTTCAAGGGTGATAGAGAATTTTCTCTCATCAACCTTGCAGGGGCTCTGCGAACCAAGAAAATCGGGGCAGATAGGAGTTTGGTTTGCAACAACCCTAGCTTGTGTGGCAACAAACTCCTCATCCATGACTTCACTCTGCTCTACAACGAGAATATCCACTGTCACTAGTGCAATTGTGTCAGCAACAGAGTCCCCCAATGGAAGAAGCTTGTCATCTGTAGCTTCTGGTGTAGGATCAAGGGGGAACTCCATCTTGGTGCATATGAGTCTAAGACACTCATCTAGTCGGACACCATAAGCATTTTCTAGATCATGTAAGAATAAATACTCTTCATATTCTATGATTATGCTTCTGAGATGTCTAATCTCCACTTTGGGAATTGCAGCAGGGTCACGACTCTCAAGGTTGGGCACCTCGGAGTTGCCAACAATCTGCTCTCTCACTGCAACTGCTTCTTCCAAGCCGTGGGGATATTTGGTAGCTTGCAGTCTTTGCTCACTTTGGACATCTATAGGGGTGGCCTTGGGATCTTTATGATCCAGCAACACCCCACCCACTGCCAGATACGGGATCTCCATATCCTCCAAGGAGGGCTCCTCATTGACGAGGAAGAAGAGAGTGGCAATATTGGACAAGAAAGATTGCCCAATTTTGTGCTTCTTGAAGGAGTCTACAACTTCCTTTGTCACTTGGCGGAAGTGGTTCACCTCTTTTGCAATCGCCTCAAAGCGGGCTAGTCTCTTTGAAAATGCAGTGTCTCCCTTGTGGATGTACGAAGCAGATCACATGGCAACCACAACATGGCATTGTCTTCAAAGTTCACATCATATTTGAGTATATGCACATGCATATACTCTATGATGTCGTGAAAAGTGTCATTGTCGAGTTGCATGGTTTTTTTGTAAATCCACTGTGTGGGTAAAGAAGCCATGAAGATCATTGCATCCAACATATTTGGTGTCCTCTAAGAAAAGAAGGAACCGCAAAAGGGGAGTATGTGGCTCTTTCGATGGTGTTGATGCGTGGGAGGAGGATGCACTAGCATGTGCTGCCATGGTGATCTCTCTCTCTCTCTCTCTCTCTCTCTCTCTCTCTCTCTCTCTCTCTCTCTCTCTCTCTCTCTCTCTCTCTCTCTCTCTCTCTGTGTGTGTGTGTGTGTGTGTGTGTGTGTGTGTGTGTGTGTGTGTGTGTGTGTGTGTGTGTGTGTGTGTGTGTGTGTGTGTGTGTGTGTGTGTGTGTGTGTGTGTGTGTGTCTTTCTCTCTATCTCACTCTCAAGTGTTGACAAAAAAATAAGAATCCCCCTCTCCTTTATATACACCCCCTTCCCCACCCCACTGCGGCCAATTGTAGAAAAAGATAACGTCCCAAAGCTCTTTGATACACATACAAACAAACATGGGTGCGCATACAAACACCGAAACAAAATCTAGCCAGTTACATTGATCTATGGAATCAACTTAAAGATAGTGTGCCACCAACCCTCCACTCCTCTTACACTTTCATGGCTGCCTCCATCCGCCTACCAATCTAAAACAACAAAAAATGATTTTAATAAGACTAACAATTGTCACATGTAAACAACATAAAAATTAAACTAACTTTTTGCCGATTGAGACAAAATTAAGCATCTTTGATTTCTTTCAAGCCCAAGATAATTAAGTGCTCCCATATGTTGGTGAGTGTCCATTGTTCACTAACTTGCACAATCTCATAAACACCATTTGACAAAGTAACGGGCATGTCAAATGTCACAAAATTAGCAACACTAGATTGTAAGGGTATCCACTTTTCACTCTTACACATCCAACACTCATAGTGGAAACGTAGGTACAAAGTAGTGCGCATTTTCAAATATCATAGGGCCTATACCTGAAGCCCCCACCTTACACTTGTATTTATCTACTTGGCACACTCCCTTAACCATTCCCCAATTATCTCCAAATACTAGTTTTAGTGCTTCATACATGACATTCTTGATACAAAACATAGTAGGTATGACACTGAATGGCAATGTCTTGAACAGGTGTACAAAAACATGCACGGGGCAACACCAATTGAGTCCTACTGATCTAGAAGCCTTCCCAAATTTTAATGAGGAGCAATATTGGAAAGCATATTCTCCTTCACTAAGAAGAGTGACCACGCATTGGGTTGTGGCCATTCTAGGCTCAGTAATGAAGGTTTGTCAATAGCAATAATCTTACCATATCCATCCTTTGAGGCTTGCACTACATACGTGTGTGAGTAGAAGAAGATTTTGCATTGCAGTAGAATCAAAGGTGGCGAGTTGGGAAGCATCATAACGACATGAAGAGCGTTGAAGGTTCCAGTGAGACTCTTGATTGGTTGTTCCTCAACGAAGTCGGATGGGAATATATCTATGACAACACCAAAAACTATCAAGTCAAAAACAAATAACAAGCGTTTACAAGGAGCAACCAACAATGTTTTACGACTTATAATGTATTGGGAAATCTCTTGAGCTTCCATTCCTCAAGCGTATGGAATGCCAAGAGTACACGTGTTGAACAATGGCCACTATTCCATTGACTCTATGGTTCTTGAAACCAAGAAGTTTCCCCTTCCAATGTTTGTCAAGGTTGCCACGAGTTTGAACTCGATGGGGCCTGATAGCTGCAGGTTGCATGAAGATCCAGGATCCTTTAGAAAACACTTGTGGCAAGCATTCCCCATCAAAATACCTAGTGTTATGCAAGCAAACCGCCTCTATCTCATCCTTTGGCTTCCTTGAAGTGGAGGGGGTTGACATGGTAACACCAAAAGAAGAAGAGTTGTGGTGTTAGAGAGAGATGCCTATTGCTTCACGAATGAAATGAGAAGGAATGGTTGAATGGAAAACAAGGGAAGAAGAAGTAGTTAAAATGGATGGTGTGGATGAAAGGGGGAGACAAGTCGTGCAGCTATGGAAAGCTTCCATTTTTTATGTAGCTATGGAAAGCTTGGAGGGAGGGAGAGAAGTGGCTCAATGGGGAGCAAGGGGAGAAGAAGTAGTTCAAAGGGATGGTGTGGATGAAAGGGGGAGACAAGTGGTGCATTTATGGAAAGCTTCCTTATGTGCTATAGCTATGGAAAGCTTGGAGGCAAAAGGAGAAAGAGAGAAGAGAAGAGGTAGAATAGAGGGTACTGCTGAGAAATACAGATTTTGTTCAAAGAAATAATTTTTTTGACCATGTATTTGGTTAGGAGAGCTTTTGGAGAGTGAAAAGTGAGATTTAGAGAATTTTAAAAATTTTGAAATTTTAGGGTTACTTTATGAGCGCCCATGAAAATGGAGGGAAAGTCCCCCCACCCCCTCCCTTTTACCCTTCTCTCTCTTTCTAGGGGACAAATCTATAATGAGGGGAACAAATAGGTCCCCCATGTCCCCTACTACCCTACCTTTTGAGAGGTATAGTTGTGGCCACCACCCTCTTCCTATTGGTCCATGCTTAATCACCCCTTAAGCTAAAGGGCCTTTTGGGGTTCATATTTTTCCTAATGTTCAAAGACTTAAAAAATTACAACCGATATGGAGACAATGTAGAAAAAGGGAAGATGGTCATGGAGACTCAAGAGGTACCTCCTAGACTCACTCTTTCTAGAGCCTACTACATTCATCAAGAGAGAGTGGAGAAAATGGAGATGATTCATGAAAATATTGAGATTTACAAAAGCACGAGGAAGGAAGAGTCACCTCTTACTACCGGTGCATCATGGAGCCCCATGTGAATGAGTTAAGCATGGACAAAGTCCTGTACTTGTTTTCATGTGAGTCGATAACACGAAACCATATTATTTTTGTCAATAAGTACGGACAATAATACGAGTCAATTCACCTAGATGATGTAGGGAGAGTGATAACATCATAACTGATGGCACAAGCTTTGATAGAGAAGCAAAAGCCCATAGAAATCCCAAGCAAATCTACCAATGCCTTCTCAGATAATTATAACACCACAACACAATTGAATAAGAAACCACTACCTAACCCTTAGAACTCACAAACATCACCACTATCATTTCAAGCATGGCTCAAACAGTTTCCAACGCCAGATGCGAACACAAAAGGGGGTGGATATCAAGCCATGTCAGGGCTAGAAGCACCACCAAAACCACCACTCCATTGGCAATACTAGGATGAGAATGCTAAATCCTATCAGGATGGAAGTACCACAATGAGAATGAGAAGAAAGAAGCCGAGCAAAAGAATGAACACTTGCTAGACCAGTCAGGAATTGTGGATTAAGAGCACCCCTAGGAGAGGAACATGTACCATATCCCAAGCCAGATCGAGCTTATAGAAGATGAATAGAGGATTCTATGTTTAGGATGGTAGATCACGGGAGGATCAGACCTTCTAAAGTCCAAAAATGGGTTAACAAGAAATATTCGGGAAATAGGGATCCAAGGGATCATATGGCAACCTTTGTGTGTCACATCAAGGCTAAGGAAGTACTAGATTTTTCCACACAATTTGCAGGATTTGGGTTAACCCTAGGAGGATTCCACCACCTGGTTCGACTATGTTGAATGTAGATATTTTGAATCAATGGAGGAGGTATTTGATGAGTTCATCGAGGAATTCTCTCAAAGAGGGATAGCTCATAATACAGTCTCATGAGTCCATAAGTTCAAGCAGAAAGAGGGAGAATCCATTAGAAAGGAAGCCTTAAGGTTGAAATGCTACATGAAATTCTACCCTATGGAAGAACTACCAACTCAGTCCCGACTCATGCTGATATTTATCCAAGGACTGAGAAATGCAGATCTTTAGAAGTATTTGCATATGAAGTAGAGATCAACTCTTCTTCATACCTAGTAGACAATTGTGTTGTCTTCAAGGACGGAGACTACAAAGAATTAGATGATGACTCATCATCACAGCAAAGTGGAGCTAAGTCTACAAAGTCATCACAAAAGAGCAAGGTAACGTTGAATCAAGAGAAACTTGTTGAGGAAGTTCTCAAAAGGATAAGCCCGTTTGCTAAGCCACATGCTAAGCAACCTAAGTGGTGTGCCATTGAGAAGAAATGGATGAATCATGCTACAAAAGAGTGTTGCTACAACAAGGGGTATGTGAGAGAGTGACAATATGCCCTACCAACCCAAGTAGCACCTCCTCATGTACCACAAATGCCCAGGTATGCGGTAGGAAATTTACTAGGACCATGAGGGGTTGAACGGCCACAGCTAGTTTTAAGGCAACAACCACCTTTGGCAGGAACATGAATAGTGGGCATCAAATATACACCCACTATAGAGGAATCATAGGAAAAAATTTAGTGCTAGTGCATGTGTATTACAAAGAGCCAAGTGTATATAGGCTAGTTCAACATACTATCCACCTGAAGAGCCAAAAGCACCTGAACCTTGGAGCATAATTGGGAATGTTGGACCACCAACAACAGCTCATGTTGTAGGTGAAGGTAGATACAATTTGGATGAACGCACATTATTGTTCATAGATCCAACGATGGGTTAACAAGACCAAAATATTCCTATCAGCAGAGAGCGGCTACAGGAGCACCTTGCCAACCCTTGGGATCATACTACAATTGTGATGGTGACCACATTATGAAAGATTTATTCATTTGATCAGTGATTGTGCAACAAATCCAAATAAAACAGTAAAAACTACATTAAACATAGTGGGACGATCCCATCAAGTAGCGGTTTAGAAAACAAAACGGTGATACCTATACAGGTCGTCACAAGAGCACAAGCTCAAAAAGCAAGGGAAGAATCGATAATCAAGGAGCCTAAAACAAATGCACCTAGTTGTGAGCAAAAAAGTCAATGAAACACCTATAAAGCTACAAAGGCGCGTATGAAAGCTAGGAAGGAACTTGAACAGACAGTCCTAGCGAAGGAGTTAAACAAACCAAGGATAGATTAGAGAGATTAGAAAACTAGGGACAAATTAGAGAGATTAGAGAACCAAACTAACCTTGATTTGGAAATCCCTGAGACCAGAGAGCCTAATGAGAAAAAAAGACCAAAGAGTGCAAGTTCTGAAGTATTTGTACTAGTTGAAAAAGTGAATGAACCTCTAGACGCACTTGTGAAAGCCTACAAAGCGCGACTTCAGAGTGAGCAAGACCAAGAAAAAAAATGGATGATGTAACCTTATGCAGAGTTAGAAAATCAAAAGCTGGAGATGTGTCAAAAAATGATCCAAACTGCCCAAGCTTTGCTAGAGCCACATGTAAGTAAGCCTTAAGATGGTTCAAGACTAGGGATATGATCATATATACCTCAAACACATGGAAACTTGGACGGCCATTTATGTGAAAACTTAAGATGGTTCAAGACTGAGGATATGATCATATATACCTCAAACACATGGAAACCATGACGTGCATAAACCTTAAAGATCTTAGCTACAAAAATGTGAACCCAATCCCAGTTGAGGAGTTCGATTCAGCTACAATAACAAGATTGGAGCTTCCAGCTTGGTTAGGAAAACCCAAAGAGCTATGGATGTGCGGTGCATCACAGTGTGGGAGTTTGAAACGAGAAGAGTGTATCTTGGAAAGGGTGCTTGAAGATAAGGAATATGTTCCTGAACCTTTTCTTGAAGAAGCTTTGAGCCATTACAACGGACTCATATCCTAGCAACCCAAGATGTGTGTGCTATTACAAATGGCCCCGCAATAAAATTGGGTGACAAAGACGGTTACAATGTGGTTCCATACTATACGGTCAGTATAATAACTGCGAGTGATGAGACATTAGCCCTAGAGGAACCTGAAGATGATCTATTGGAAAGTGCCAAGGGAGAGGCAGAAGAGTTTTATGACTCCCCAGAGCATTTTGAACGAGAGGATGATGCGGATAATGAATGCTCGACAACCCAAGTGAGCAAGAAGAAACGATAGCAGATGTCAAGTTTTATGATTTTTCAAATCAAAAACCTAGACTTCAAGAATGCTACAAGAAAAAGAGGGCTGAGAAGAAACCAAGAGAGAAACCTATGCCTAGAATAAGGGGCAAGGCATAGTTTTTGATGCTTGTAAAAGCTGAAGATTGTGTTAAGGACAAGATATCTGGAAGGTTCTCTAAAGCTCAAGATCCAAAAAAAAGAGAGAGCATAAAGGGCCTGCAAAAATAAACCAAAAAGTCAAAATTTTTAAAAAAAAAACCCAAACAAACAAAAGAACCATCATTGAACGAGTTTGGAGAAACTAAATGGACCAAGGTGGAGAGAAATAAGAAGTATCGAGAGCTGAAGAAAACTCTCAGGGAGGTATGAACAATGGAAGTAGAAAGTGGGGAGGGAGAAAACAATAAAAATAAGGACCAAATGAGTGTGACATCCCACTACAAAAAGCTCACTATCCAAGATCGGAAGATAGTGCTGACTCAACCTCTACGAGAGCAAAAAGACAAGGAGTCCTATGACGAGCCTGAGGATGCAAAGAAGATAGACCTGGCAGGACCCGGAGAAGAGCCACGACCAGCCTAGATAGCAACATATTTAAATCCAGAAGAGGAGGAGAAGCTCATTAGTCTTCTCAAGGAATTCAAAGACGTGTTTTCTTGGTCATATAAAGACCTGAAGGGAGTAGATCCTACGATATGTCAGCACACGATCCCATTAAACTTTCGATACAAAACCTAGCCGATAGAGGCCTTACATGTACAATGATACATTTGCTAGGTGCATCAAGGAGCAAATTGATAAATTAAAGGAGATTGAGATTATCTACGAGACAAAACACACCGAATGGGTATCTCCCATTGTGGTAGTGCCTAAAAAGATTACCCACGAGACAAACCACTACCACAATGGGTATCTCCCATTGTGATAGTGCCTAAAAAGAATGGAAAACTACGAGTGTGTGTGAATCTAAATAAGGTTAATGCCACCGAATGAGTGGCCCATACGCAAGCATACTCCTTTTTAGATGGATTCTCAAGATATAACCAACTTGCAATTGCTCTTGAAGGTCAATACAAGACAGCGTTTTCCACATAATGGGATATATTTGCGTATAGGGTGATTCCTTTTGGCATGACCAATTCCGCATCTACCTTCCAAAGATTGATGGCTCATGCCTTATACTTGAGGATATTTTTGGAGATATACATGGATGAATTATGTGTGCAGTCTCTCTTAAGAGATGAACATATAGGGCACCTCAGAAAAGTAATTGAGAAGTGCAAGACTTACAAGATTTGTCTTAACCCAGAAAAGTATATATTTATGGTTAGACAAGGAAGAATATTGGGACATATTGTCTCGAAGAATGACATATTTAACTATTTGGACAAGATAAAATTAATTGCAAAAATGTGTATGCCAAACAACACCGTAAGCAAGTACAATGCTTTATGTGACACTGTGGTTATTGTAGGAGGTTTATACACATGTATGTGTCATTGTCCAACCCTTGTACATACTTATAGTAGCCTTTGTATGGACAAATCAGTGTGAAGAATCCTTTGAAAATTTAAAGAAAGCACTCATATTTGCTCCAGTATTGAAAGCACCAGATTGGGAAAAGATTTTTCATGTTCATATCGATGCTTCGGCATTGGCTATTGGATGCATCTTAGCCTAGCTAGGAGAAGGAAATGTTGGGATTCAAGCCAACTGGCCGGACATCCCACTTACTACTAACCCATCTACTAACTTAACCATTATACACTTATTCTTTAATACAATAGAATAAGGAGCTGCATCAGGATAACATTGCTCTGTGTGCTCCACCAAAGCAAGTATCTCTCTCTCTGCTCTCACACTTGCACTCGCACACGCTCCCGCGGCACCTTCAATTGGTATAAGAGCAGGGTTTGTGCTTTCCGTTTTTCGCGTCCGCGCGTGTGCGCACTTTCAAAAGTGGTGCAAACAGGTTTCCGATTTTGGCATCGGCAAATTCAGTGTTCCGAGAGCATTTCCATTAGGTGTCCTGATGTTTTACCCCCCTTTGAAGCTGTTTGTACAGTTGAAAGCTCCATCCGAGCTACGCTTCAGGAGTTGTATTTTTCAACTCCACTTTTGCTACAGCTACAAGTAGAGGTATAGGACACAGGTGCAGGTTGTTCAAAGACTATTTTGGGATGGTATATAGCCGTTTGATGGCTATTATGTGTTATTGAGATGGTGTTTATGGGCTGATTAGGAGCACTTTTCGGCATCGACATTGTCTCGGGTTTTTTAGTCATCTATCTCCTCACAGGTTCTTGCATACATACAGGACATCTAGGTTTCTTACAGGTTGCAGTGTTTAGCATCAGCAAAGATTTCAGTGGGAGTGCTTGATGCGGATATGCATTGTTTTGGCACCTTTGATAGTGCTTGAGCTCTTTTGAGAGCTCAATGCGGATATGCATTGTTTTGGAACCTTTGATAGTGCTTGAGCTCTTTTGAGAGCGGTTTTACTCCCCGCAGGGATTTGTTTAATGCTTACACATTTTGTTTGGCGCCTCTTTGAGCGCGTATGCTGCACCTTGCAGTATTGTTGACAGTGGATGTACGTTGAGTTATGGAAACTGCCATATGTACCTTTCGTGGAGCCAATTTGGCTTGTTTATAGCAGTCCGACCGTTTTTGAGACTCGGTTCGGAGGCCCTTTTTGAGAATGGGTTGGTTTCTTGTCTGCATAACCTTTTGTGAGGGTCGATAGCGTGAGGATTTCTTAAGCTAGGGGATTCTCGAATGTTGAGATCCTTTTGGTCATACACGTTGCTGGAGTACCCCTTTTTTGTAGCCTCGCCATAGGACATGTGTAGAGAGGGCTAGCTGCATTTGATGTTGTGTTGGCAGTCTTGGGTCAGCTTTTGACTTTTTATGCACAGTTAGTGGTTAATGTGCATGTCTTATGCTTTGAGAGCATTACTTTTCATGCGTTACTGATGTCTTGTGACAGTTTTAGATTGAGATTCTATCAGTTTTTTTGGGAAACCTCTGCCAAAGTTTTCCCAGAATTATCAGTGTTTATCGGCATATTATCTTTAGTTTGCAGCCATGTCATCTAGTGGTAAAAAGGATATTTACAATATCTGAAAATTTGATGGGATGAATTTTGCTATCTGGAAAGAGCAGATTCAAGATGTTCTTATACAAAAAGGCCAGCTGGATCCTATCATGGAGCACCCAGAGGGTGAGTATACAGATGTTGAGTGGGAGAAAGTTGATGCTAAGGCCAAATCTACCCTTTGTTTGCATTTGGCCGAATTTGTGTACTTTACTATAGTTGGAGAAAGGACTTCTAGAGATATATGGGATAAGTTATGTTCCAGTTATGAGAACAAAAGTGCCACTAATAAGGTTTTCTTGATGAAGAAGCTGTTTGAACTTCGTATGAAGGAAAAGGGCACTATTTCTACTCACATCAATGAGTTCAATATCTTTTTTACTCAGTTGACCACTTAGGGGTTTGGTCTTCAATGAGGAAATCAAATGTATCTTCTTGCTATGCAGTTTACCCTCGTCTTGGGATACATTCTATATTGTAATTAGCAACTCAGCACTTGGTACCAGTCTAGTGTACAATGACATCCTTGGGAGTCTGTTTACCGAGGAGATTCGCAGGAAATCTCTCGAAGGCAAGAAGGATGGTGATGCGTATGTTGCTAGTGATAGACAGAGGGGTTGCACTCAAAGTTGTGCCAAAATCAAGGAACCTGGGGGCTCACGTAGTAAGTCTCGGGGTTCTATGCGTAATGTCGAGTGCTATCACTGCCATAAAAAAGGGCATGTGAAGAAGGATTGCAGGAAATGGCAGCAAAGCAAGAAGGATAAACAATCCGGTGAAACTTCTAAGTCTGATGATTCAAACAAGGGCAAAGCAAAGTTAGAGGAGATCAATGTGCTAAAGTCTTCAAATGCTCCTATTGTAGAGACTCTTCCATTGGTTGTTATGCCACTTACCTCTGACGTATTGGTATTCATAGCAGATCTACCTGTCGAGGCTCTTGTTACAGAAGATGTGCAGTATGCACAGAATTGGATAGTAGATTCTGGTGCGAGTTTCCATGTGACACCACATAGAGAGTGGTTCTCTACTTATTGTCACTCTTCTGGCAAAGTGAGACTTGGTGATGCTTATGAACTCGACATTGAGGGTGTCGGACACGTCAAATTGCATCTAAGGAATGGCATGCACTTTACTTTATGTAATGTCAGACATGTGCCCAAGTTGACTAAAAGATTGATTTCTATTGGTCAGCTTGATGATTTGGGCTACAACACCACATTTGGCAATGGTTCGTGGATAGTACACAAAGGTAATCTTGTTGTACCCAGAGGTCAGAAGCATGGTACCTTGTATTCCATGCATGTGTCAGATGTTGGTCATGATTACATATCTATAGTCGAGTTGTCGTCTACTAAGTTGTGGCATTGCCGGCTAGGTCATATTAGCCAAAAAGGAATGAGAACTCTGACTTGTTTTGGCTACTTACCTCTCTTGTCTTATGTTGACTTTCATGTTTGTGAGCACTGTATCTATGGCAAACAGATTAGGTCCGTGCACTTACCATTTGATCAAAAGCGAGTTGAACCTTTAGATTTAATACATAGTGATGTTTGTGGTCCTATGTCAACCAAATCTCTAGGGGGGGCAGCTATTTTGTGACATTCATAGATGACTCTACTCAAAAGGTGTGGGCATATCCTTTGAGACATAAGGATCAAGTTCATCCTGTGTTCCAAAAAATTTTGGCACTCATTGAGAATCAGTCTGGCAAGAAACTCAAGAGGTTGAAGACTGACAACGGTGGAGAGTATGTCTCCAAGGAGTTTGACAATTTCTATGCTAAAAGGGGGATTAAAAGGCAGTTTAGTGCACCATACACACCAGCTCAGAATGGAGTTGTTGAGTGCATGAATCATACGATTCAGGAAAGAGTCACAACCATGCTTTCTAGAGAAAATCTCACACAAGGCTTTTGGGCAGAAGCCGTCTTGACCGGAGTGCAAATTATAAATTGTTTGCCTAGTATGCCATTGAATTATGAGATTCCAAAAGAGTCATGGTCTAAACACAAACCCCACTATGACCATCTACGTGTTTTTGGTTGTGAAACTTATGCTCATGTGCCTAAAAAACTTCGGCAGAAGTTAGAGCCAAAGTCACACAAATGTATTTTCATTGGATATGGTGCAGATGGAGAGATGGGATATCGTCTCTGGCACTTGGAATCTCGTCGAGTCATCCATAGTTTAGATGTGATCTTCAATGAGTCGAAGATGCATAAACAACCTATCAAGGAAATAGAGATTCGGAGAGTCACTTTTGAGGATGTTGCTACAGAGACAGTGAAATCAACTCAGCCGGCTAGTGATGTACCTTTTACTAGCAATGCTCCAAAGGGAGTGGATAGCAATGGTCAAGGAGTGAGACGGTCTACTAGAGTCTCTCGTCCACCTTCTCATTTCGAGCTAGGTCTTTATCACATCATGTTGACCACTTGCGATGAGCCAAGCTGTTACCAAGAAGCCATGATGACGGATGATGTGGTGAAGTGCGAGCAAGCTATGGAATCTGAGTATAACTCGATTCTGGCTAATGACACTTGCGACTTGGTAGAACTGCCAACTGATGCAAAATCTTTACCTTGCAAATGGGTTTACAAGAAGAAATTTACCTCAGGTGATCCAAATCCAAAGTACAAGGCTAGACTTGTAGCCAAAGGGTTTAAACAGCAAAAGGGAGTCGATTTTGATGAAATCTTCTCACTTGTGGTCAAGATGACAACGCTTAGAATTGTACTTGGTCTTGTAGCGATTGAGGACATGGAACTTGTCCAAATGGATATGAAGACAGAATTTCTTCACGGGGATCTCAATGAGGATGTTTACATGCAGCAGTCTAAAGGGTTTGTTCAGGAGAACGCATCTCGTGAGGAGCTAGTATGTAAGCTCAAAAAGGCACTTTATGGCTTAAATCAGGGTTCAAGTCACTGGTATCATAAATTTGATGCATGTATGAGGTCTCAAGGATATAAAAGGAGTGAAGAGGATCACTGCTTGTACACAAGAAAGCTAGATGATGGCTCGATGATCGTTCTAGTTTTGTATGTTGATGACATGCTTATAGCTGGGAAATCCATTGCAAAAATTGCCAACTTGAAGAAAACACTTAGCAATAATTTTGCAATGAAAGATATGGGGGATGCTACACACTTTCTTGGCATGCAAATCAAAAGAATCGCAAACATCGTATTCTTGAGTTATCTCAGGAAACATACATTGAGAAAGTTTTGCAGCGTTTCAATATGCAGGCGGAGGAAGCATTGAGTACCCCAATGCAGGCATTCTTGAAACTCAGCAAGGAAGATGCACCCAAATCTGATGTTGAGCGAGTTGAAATGGCTAAGGTACCATATCCTTCGGCAGTGGGCAGTCTCATGTATGCTATGGTGGCCACAAGACCAGACAATGTTTTTGCAGTGGGAGTGGTGAGACGATGTATGGGAAATCTTGGCAGCAAGCATTGGGAAGCAGTGAAACACATTCTTAGGTACCTCAAAGGTACGGTCGGCAGGTGTTTACGCTTCAGCAATAGTGATGCATCCATCGTGGGTTATGGGGATGCAGACCATGCGAGTTGTGTTGACAAGAGGAGATCTACATCTGGCTATGTCTTCATATTTGCTGGAGCTGCAGTATCTTGGAGTTCATGTCTTCAAGATTGTACGTCATCTTTCACTACGGAAGCAGAGTATGTTGCATTGTCGGATGCAAGTAAAGAGGCTGTATGGTTATCTTGCTTAGTCAGAAATCTTGGCATTGATGAGACTCCATTGATGTATTTTGATAGTCAGAGTGCTCTTGCATTGGCAAGGAATCCCATGTTTCACACCAAATCGAAACACATTGAAGTCAGGTATCATCTCGTAAGAGATTTCTTGGCCAAAAAGCTCATTGATTTGGTCAAGGTACACATTGACGACAACCCAGCATTCGCTTTGACGAAAGGCTTAGCTTTGGAGAAATTTACACATTGCAGTAAGTTAATGGGTATAGGTTGAAGCCACTATATTTCTTCACGGTTGTACATACCAGGTCACTTGGGTTGTGTTGGCCTTCAAGTGGGAGTTTGTTGGGATTCAAGCCAACTGGCCGGATATCCCACTTACTACTAACCCATCTACTCACTTAACCATTATACACTTATTCTTTAATACAATAGAATAAGGAGCTGCAACAGGATAACATTGCTCTGTGCGCTCCACCCAAAGCAGGTCTCTCTCTCTCTGCTCTTGCACTTGCACTCGCACACGCTTCTTGCGGCACCTTCAAGAAATATGGATTTACTAGTCTGCTATGCCAGTAAGCAACTTAATATTACTGAAAAGAACTACACAACCACGGAAAGAGAAGGGTTGGGGATGATATATGCTGTTAAGAAATTTTGGCATTATCTCCTTGCAAACAAATTCGTATTTTTTACTGATCATCAAGCCCGCTTATACCTCGTAAACAAACCATGGAATACCAAAAGAATTGTATGATAGTTTATCATATTGCTAGAGTTTGATTTTACTGATGTGGTTTAAAAAGGAAAGATGCATCTATGAGCAGATCACCTTTCTAGACTACCAAACGGAGAAGCTCTAGAAGGGGTAGACAATGACATTTCTGATGCATATCTTTTCAATGTTGAAATGATACCAAAATGGTCTCAGGAGATAGTCAATTTACTATCCTATGGAGGCGAGCTCGATAGAATGGGCCAAGAAAGTAAAAGACGAACGATTTGATAATCACGGTATTTCCAATTACTTGGTGGACGATTGTATCAATTAGGCTCAAACAAAATTTTACGGTTATGCATAATTTCAGAGGAGTATGAATGTTATATTTTGGAAGCACATCTTCGGGACTTAGCATTTCATTGCTTGCACAAGAAAACATACCGGCGCTTGCAGCAATTAAGAGTTTATTGGCCGAATATGTGCATTGACGTTCAGGAGTACATTACTAATTGTGCAATCTGCAGGTATAAACCACCGGTAGAACATGCTACATTGTTTCATGTGACAATTGCACCAAAATGGAGCGAGTACATTGTTGAATATCTGACCACGAGAACATTTCCGGAACATACCTCTAGGGCACAACAAGGGGCCATATAAATAGAGGTTTGAGATTTTGTACTGATTGCACATACCTCTAGGGCACGACAACGGGCCATATAAATAGAGGTTTGAGAGGAAAGGAAAACCAGCTCAGGATATGTGCAATCAAAAGCATGTATTTGTCAATCCTTGAGCACACATGAAGGACTCAGTGGAGGCCATTTCTCAGGGGCTACGATGGCAAAAATTGTCTTAACCGTTGGAATATGGTGGCCTACATTACACATGGATGTCAAAAAATATGTTAAGAGATGTGATACATGTCAACATACCAAAGCATTGATGAGGAGAGATGAGATGCCTCTAAGGCCAATGATGGGAGCCAGAGATTTTGCTAAGTGGGGTATAGATTTTGTCGGAACAATTTCACCCCCAGCTTACAAAACTCATGCCCAATATATCATTGTGGCTACAGACTATCTCACCAAGTGGACTGAAGCTAAGGCCATTGCACAATTTCTATATGAAAATATATTTGTTAGATATGGCCTACTTGTAGGAATTGTCAGTAATCATGGCACACAATTCCTCAATGAAGTTATTGAGTTTTTTTGGATGAATTCATGGTAGTTCATAGGAAGTTTGCTCGATACCACCCACAGGCCAATGGACAGGTTGAATCTACCAATAAGATTTTATGCACAATTTTGACCAAAATAGTTTATAACTCAAGAGCAGATTGGGACCAATAGTTACATGCCACACTATGGTCTTATAGGGTATCTTATAAAACATCGATTGGGACAACAACGTACAACATGGTGTTTGGCCTTATTGTGATCTTGCCACTGGAGTTCCTGATCCCCACTCTAAGAGTAGCTAAACAACTCGGATGGACATGCGACCATACAAGTCAAGCTTGGAGGTAATCAAGTGGAGTCCAAGGCAATCCTAGATTCTGGAGCTCAAGGAAATCTCATTTCCTATAGCCTTTACAATCAGTTGACACTTGACGGACAACTTCAACCAGCACAATAGGACATTCAAAGTTCTTCAGAGCACTCAATCAACACCTCTATCCACATAAATTTTATGTGGTAGAAGATAAGTCAGTGCAGCATCCATTATTACTTGGTCATCTATGGAAAAAAAAGTACACCAGATTGATTGGAGCTCTGATACGGTCAACATTCAACGTGTGCAAGAAAATCAAGTGGTTCCATTTGCGGCAAAACCAAACCACAAATCGATGGTAATGAACTTAGCACTTAAGGGCAAAAAACCCTTCCCTACACCAACTCAATTATGGATTCCAAAGAATAAAACAATGGAGGTTGCTACTGCGAAACCAAGCAGCATGAATAGTCTAAGGAATTTAGCCGGCAAACCCACCATGCAAAGGCCACTACTGCAATCACAAAAAGCACCTAAACAATTTTGGGTTAAAAAGGTAGAGGTTACACAATTTCCGCAGACCAAGCTTCCAGCTATTATAACAACGGTACATGGTAAATCTCGGCAACCTACCTAAAATAACAATCAGGTATGGGTTCCAAAGAAGTTGATTGCTGCACAAGGTCATCGAACACAAATCTGGATTCCAAAGCGACACAACAATGCAATCCCTTCAGTACAAGCCCCTCAAATCTATCCCAAACCATAGCCCTATCACCAAAGACTCAATGTGAAGCAGATTTGGGTGCCCAAGACATTATGGAAAGCTCAAAAAGACTACAATCAAATTTGGGTCATTAAACAAAGGCCAATACAAACGCTATATGTGGATCTTGGATTCTAACAAGATTGTTCAACAACACTAGCAACACAAACCAGAAATATCAAAACAACCATTGTCAATCAAAGAGCGAGTGACACACTTAGAAAAATTGTTATTTCACCACTATCCTCTTGGTACAGACTTAATAGGAAACTTCAACATTGAATTCCAATAAGTACATCGCTTATACCCTCCTCTTGCACAACATTAACTTTTCCTATGCATTGGGTGAGTATGCATATAGGGTGATTTTACATGGCCAATATTAGCACCGCTTGATAACCGATGCACAACACATACCCTAGGGTCATACACCATCATCGGTGAGGACTCCGACTAGGAGGGGGGGAAGCATTCTCAGTGCAAACCCCAGTGCAAACCCGACAGACTAAGAAAAGTACTAAAAGGGAACAGTTTTCTATGTTTATGGGTTTTGATTGCGTTTGACTGCAAAAATTTGGTGAACCCAAGTACATATGCCCTTATCAAAAGTGATTCGACAAATACATGAGGACAAACGCCTGTAATGAGCCTCTAGGTGTGTGTTATTATATTAAAAAAATATAACAATTTTTATGCATAAAAGTGAGAAAAATGGAGCAATCCAGCCAAAAATATTACGGATAACCGTACATAATGGTTCATTGTGTTGTTTTGATTTATTTTGATTATTGGTATTTTTTGAGTTACTTTAGTTATTTGTCTTTCTAAGCAAGATTGACTAATGACTAAGGCTTTATCTCTTCTACCTCATAGTAGAGGATGACTATGATTGCAAGAGAGAGATAATTTCATAAAATCTAATATCTAACCAACCCAAATGATTTTCTCATATTAACTTGATCATTTAATGTGGGAGAATAAACGAGAACAAGGGTTAGGATATAGACATGTGCCTATAGATCTATCTCAACACGGGGCCAATGGTAAAGGGGCCTAAATGAGAGATGGTATGTCAAAGAGCAAGCCTAACCAATGGAGCTTAAAGAACTTAGGGTTAGCTTCATTGAATATCTCCAATAGTTAATGTTAAAAGTACTTTGACCTTAGGTAAGCTAGGGCTGTGCTTGAGGTGGAAACCCGGCCCAAACTTGAGGTGCTTGTCATGACTGATGACTGAGATGCTTGAAGTGATTGATGATTGAGATTCTTGAGATGCTTGTCATGCTTGAGATGTTAGTGCTATACTTGAGGTGGGAACCCAGCCCAAGCTTGTGTTGAGAACTGGGCCCAAGGTTGAGGGGTTTGAGGTGTCACAAAAGTCAATGCAAATCCCTACAACGAGGGGGCGATCCATGCAAGATGTGGGGGTGGTTTCTTGACCAATCTCTCCCCCAAAGGTCACCCCTTGCCCAAGAGGCAAGTAGGACACATGTCAAGCCCTTAGCTATGTTACCCTCATGCTGTGCCTAAAGCCTATTGGTTGGCCTTCCAAGGGGTCCAATGATAATTTAGTGGATTTAAATCATTGTTTTAGTATTTATCAAGTCCTCTCTCTCAAAGGGGAAAGGGGGAAACTTGTCCCAAGGCTACCCTTGTTGCTTGATATGCCCTTGCTTGTGATTGGCTAGTAGGCCAAGAGGGGTCCAATGAACTTCAAGCATGAGCTACAAGGGGAGGGTCAGCAAAGCAAGCTAGGGGGTTTCTTGAGTGATATACTCTCCCACACACACTCTCATTGTGTATTGTGCAAAGACAAGAGCTCCCTCTCCTTCTCCAAGCAAGTAGAGAGGTTGAGAGCCTACACCCACACTCTTAGCTAATGAATGCAAATCCAACCAAGAGCCATGCTTCAAAATGCTTAATCTTGCAATCTCCTCCATCTTCATTACCCTACCCTCATTCCCTGCTAGCTCTCTCCACCTTCGAAGGTGTTTGAGGCCTTAGGATTGAGGCTTGGGATAGTTAATCCTTTCCACACAGTTTATGTTATGCTCGTGATGCATGAAGGTTTCCATAATCATTGCATCACCTAGGTCACAAGGAACACAATGATTGTATTGTAGCAAGTCTCTCTTGATGGGAGAAACTATAATACAAATGCCTATTGGAGGGGGGACCTGCTCCACATAAATCTGGTCCTCAATTGTTGTCATGTTCTCTAAACTCTCTCACTTGCAAAAGTATTGTTCATGCCAAGTTAACTAAATTCTATTTTTATGTTGAAGTTACAGTTAATAGGCCATCTCCATTACAGATTACATCTTGAAAATGTGGTGTTGGATCCTTCTCCTCAATGATGGTCATGATCTGGTCAAAGGTAGGTGGTAACGCTACTAGAAGAACTGCAATTTTTTCCTCCTCTGCTACTGCACTGTTTACATAAGCTAGTTGCATGGTCATGCTTTTAAGGTGATTGACCAAGCTTGCGATATCTTGGTTATGCTCCATTTTTTAATTGTATAGATCCTTCTTTAACACTAGGTTGGTAATGGGACACTTTTATGTCATGTGAAGTGACCATTTTCCTTGAATTATGTCAAGAGTTTCAAAATGGATTTGGACGTGCTATCTGTCTAGAAAGTTGTCTCATGAGCTGAAAAAAACTTGACATTTTTTTGGAATATCAATTCCATCTTTAACCTTGTCCTTGCACAACATTTCACAACCTAAACTGTGTGAAAAAACGTGTCCTGTTTTTGGCTTTTTTCAACTTTTTGCAACTATACCACTCTAGAATTCATGTTTGTGAGGTCTATAATGCTAGAGAACTATCTTTGTCCTGATGCTTCTAGGGAGAAGTAAATGTTAAAGTTGTAAGTTATGACCAAATTACAAAAATTGTCAAATCCTGTTTTTTAGCCAATTTTAGCTCTTCTATGATTTTTTTGGTGGCTTTCATGATATCCAAATGCAGTCTTGATTCTCTATGTCGCATATTGTAACTTAAAGCTAATATTCCTTGAGTTTTGGGGCACCTAATACCCTATTTTGCATAGTAGACAACGATGGTTGATTTTTTCAATTATAGAAGAAAACGAAACATTCTAGTATATCAAGTATAGCTTTTTTAATATTGTTAGTTTCTTGTGACAACTACATGCATTTTGTAGGTAGTAACCATATCTAGTCATAAGGATCAAATTTGGCTAGATATTGAATAGTTTCTATGGGATTCTACAACTCATAATGTTGAACCCAGTTTTTTTCATGTTTGCTGTATTTAGCACTTCATCTTTGTCCCCAAGATTCCCCTTGGTAAGAGATGCATTATTCTTTTGACATGCTCCATGGCTCCTTATGAACCTAAAGGACAATAGGGAACTAAGAAAACATGCATATATTATTTGTATTGAATGTGGCTATAGAAACTTTGATGATAGGTTTGCAGAATGGTAAAAATTCCAACTTTTTTGTACCTAATTCTTTTGGCAAAACAAAAAATAGTGAGTGAGAAGCAATCATATTTTTTGATCACCAACCCATTGAAGTTAACTAGGGAATTTATCTCAAGTCCTACAAAAATCCCTGATCTTATTTTTATGCAAAAAAACATAAAAAATGACTGTTTTGATGAAAATGTACTGGTCCATCAACTTTGGAAGCTTGGTGTGACCAAAAGATGAGAAATTTTACAAGTTTCTTATTTTTTCCATGTGTAGTAGGCCTTGAACTATAACCTCATGAAAGGATTTTACAAAATGAGTGGATCTACTATGGTTTTGGAGGTTTTTTTCAAAACCCTGAAAGGACACTTTTATGTCCTGTTAGGTTACCAACCTAGTGTTAAGCTCACTTTTCTCTTCTCTTTCCTAGCTCTGAAGTTCTTTTCTAGTGCTTCGCATGTGGTTGATGAGGTTTCACAATCATCAGTAAAGTGTACAACATAATTTTCATGTAGTGGAGTGATTATGATTCCTAATGCCTGCTCATCCTTATCTTTATTTTGAGCACTTATAGCTTGTGTTAGTAGGTGTGCACCATCAGTAGATGTCGGATCAATGATCATTGGCTTGAATTCTCCCCACAAATATTTTTTCAAAAAGTAGCCTTTCAATTTGGTTTGCCAAGTATGAAAGCCCTCTCCGTTAAATTTCCTAAGCCCCTCTCTTCCATTGCGCTAATAGAGGGGTCTTAACTTAGGAGACTCTCCTAGCCATTGTTTGCCTCTTTACACGAGCACAAATATCCCTTAGGAGATGATTGAAAAATTTATTTGCAAGTAATTGTGCTTGGCTGCAAGATTTTGAAATTTTTATGTGTGTGTGTGTGTGTGTGTGTGTGTGTGTGTGTGTGTGTGTGTGTGAGAGAGAGAGAGAGAGAGAGAGTGAGAGAGAGAGAGAGAGGGAGAGAGAGAGAGAAAGAAAGCGAGAAAATTTCTTTTGCGAAACTCCTCTTCACCCTTGGTGAAGCCCCTCTTCACAGTTGGAAGCTCGATCTCTTTTGATGACAAGACGTTTTGAAATTATTTAAATGCTGGAAGTGAACGCTTCTTCGGATGCTTTTTGAAGCCCTTAAAAACCTTGATGCCTTGAAGCTTTGAAGGCTTTGGAGGTCCCTAAAAAGTTTGAAAACCTTCGTTGTTGCTTGTTGGCTTGGGGAGCATGCCTTGGGCTTAAGACTCTCGTAGGAATGATCCTTTGAAAAAGGCCTAATGGCGGTGAGAATTGCCCCTTAGGAGGCCTTTAGCGAATGAGACAATGATGTGGGAAGGGGGGCCAGGTTTTTGCAATACATTTTACTGCAGCAATGGAGTCCACCCGAGGAACGCAAACGAAAGGGGGTTGTTGTATGCAACACGTGAATTACCGCAAGTGGACTCGCCAAGGAATTGAACTCCAATTTAGTCCAAAAATCGAGTTTGCCAAGGTTGAACTCACCACCCGTCAAATCCGTTTGTCAATATCCCTAAACCAAGTGGCCTTGCCACTTTGCTTGTGTTAGGGCCTTAATAATAAACCGTTGGTTCTCAATTTTACAACAAGGAGGTGCACCCACACAAAAAAAAATGCAGGCCTCCACACACACACCTAATAAAAGAGGGAGATAATTAGGGGTAATGTCCTCTTCAAAAAATTAAGTGATCAAGGAGTCAATTAAGGGTTGAAGATGGAGGATTTTAATAGCTTAATAAGTTGGTCAAACAAGGTGCGAGCGAAGCATGCAAGAGCTCTACAAAAGAGTGTCAAAAAGAACTTTGCACACACGGAGGTTGCACTAGCCAATGGTGGCTTCAACAAGAGTTATGAGGCTATTAAGAAAGATTAAAATGAGCACAAAAATACAAACAATTGAACGCACAATCAATGCTAAAGGTAAGTTTCCTTTCACCTAATCACCAAAGGGTAGTTGAGCATGCTCTTGCCCAAGTGGTGATTAGGGATTGGGGTTATTAAGCTAGTGCAAACAAAGATTGGAAAGTGCAAAAAAAAAAACCTAATTACTAACACACAAGCATAACAAGAATCCTAGCTAGCACACTGTAGCTCTGATACCACTTGATGGGAATGGGATCGTACTAGCTAGGGTGGATGAAAGAGAAATGAAATTTTAAAGATGTTAGGCATGTTCCTTCTCTTTGTAAAAATTTGATCTCTACAAGACAATTGGAAAATTTGATCTCAAAGGGATCTTTGGTGGTTGTCAAAGGAGAAAAGGTTGGTATACTTTACTTGTGTATTGTCAGCATGCAATCTTCAACTTGTGCAATAGCTACAGAAGTCGACAGTGCGATGTGGCACTATCAGCTTGGGCATATGAGTGCCAAAGGATGCAAATATTTCAATCAAAGAAGCTTCTATTAGGTTTGATTAGAGTTATGTGAAGATTGTGTTTACAATAAACAAAAATTCCCTAGAACCAAAAGAAGCCACATAGAACCATATCCAAGGCCTCGACACCCTGTCCAAGCACATTCTCTGTGGCTTCTTTTGGTTCTAGGGAACTTTTTCAATCTTTTTAGAATGTAAATAATTCAAATAACAAGTGTGGGCACTCTCATCCGACCCGAGAAGAGTGACACATACAGTAACACGCTATTTGCGGCGCCAGATGTAGCGATGTGTGAACTGCACTAGAAGTGGTCAAAAATGGTATGTGAATATGTGGAAATATTATATGGCTATCAAGGACCAAGGCTAAAAAATTTGGTGGATTTTGGAGTTTGTTTGGTATTTTTCCCTTGAAAAATGCATGCCGGGGGTCAAAACTGACCGAAATTGGGCCGAGAAGAGTCAAAAAATGGTCAAAATTGGTGTGAAAAGGCTGAAAAATGACACATCACTCACGGTTATGTGAGTGCTGAGGTTGAGAGAGTAATTTTGAAACCCAATATCAGCACTTACACCTCTCTGTGTGTGAGAGGAAGCAGGGTTCCTACATGTGGTCTACTGCAGTCCCGTCATGTTCGCGTCCTATTTTTGAATGCGTGGAGGAGTGAATGAGATATTTTTCTCTTCAATTTTGCACTTGTGAGAGTCTATGAAATTTTGAGGCTTCCATTATGTGTGTGTGCGAGGAATTGAGGGAAGAGGGTGCGGATTTTTGCAAAACTATGTGACCCTGTATCGGTGCCATTAGGGTTGAGGCTACTCCAAAGAGTCCAACAGAGTGGAGTTTGGTGAAGCCTTGGCAATGGTTTGAGAGAGGCCTTTTGTGACTGGAATTTTTTGAGTTTTTGATGGTTTTTCTTGTATATTTTGGTCACCATCAAGTGTGATTTCAAGTGTTGATCAACTCGACTCACCTTGTAATGTCTGCGGGTAGGCAAGGGCTTGTAGGTCGAGGTGTTTGGAGTTTGAATTGAGCTTGTGGGTAGTGTTTTCATTGAGCTTTTGAGTGTGTGGTGAGTGAGGTGAGAAAATTAGGTGAATACCTTGTGTTGTGGTAAGGTTTATGGGTGTGTGAGAGTGCGCACGACGTCTTTTCCTCCATCATCCGTTGGCAATCCTGCTGGGGAGCGGAAATTTGCCGGTTGTGCACCCAGGTGAAGCGGTTTTGCTGTGAATTTTGAGCATCATTGGTTTGGTTTAGGTCCAAGAATTCAAAAATTTGTGGATTTACTCGCACAAGGGAGAAGCGACTTTGAAGGGATGGCATATAGTCGGTCAATGTTCACATGGAAGGAGGATATGAAAGACTAGATTGCTGACTTCGAGTGGCATATGCTTGGTATGCACATTGTGAATAAGGAAGCAAAGCTTCATGTATTTCCTCTTGTACTCAAAGGAAAATCTCACAAGTGGTTTGAAGGTTTAGAGGAAGACAAAAAGCAAACATGGGAGCATGTGAAGCGGACAATTTTTGACAAGTTTGGAAAGAGACTAACTGCAATAGAAGCAACGACAAAATTGAGAGGTTTGTAGCAAGATTTTCATGCTAACTTTTAAGATTTTTTGCAACACTTCAAAGGACTTTGGGTGCAATTGGAGGCCGCATCAGTTTATGGATTGTCTCCATCCAAGTGTAAGGAAGAAGGTCGATCAAGAGGAGCCTACTAAATTTGAAAGAGTTGTGGAAATTGCCGAGGCCAAGAGCAAGAAGATCAAGAGAAGGTGAGAGCAAGTCATGACACATGTTGAGCTAGTTGTGGTGCAACCAATGGTTCCTATAGAAAAGGATGATAGAGTAGAGCGAGTGGTTCAAGGTTCGGATCTCGTTACGGCCCGGGTATTGCATGATCTTGCTGGTCAGTTTCAAGAATTAAGGATAAACATAATGAATAAAAACCAAAGAGAAGAGCGGCCAGCTGGGAGAGGGAAGGTACGAAGGCTACAAGGAAGATGCTACAATTGTGATGAAGAGGGTCACTATGCCCCTGATTGTTTTGAACCACCAAGAGAGAGAGGAGGATGTACCCCTTATATGGGCATGGTCGAGGGAGAATAGAAGAAAATCATCAAGAGCTGGTACTAGAAGCACCACCTTCGCAACAAAAACCACAATCGTTGCCTACAAATGGAGAAGGTAGGGCTATCAACATCATTACCCTTGAGCATCAAGGTGTGGATGTTTGGCCAATAAGAGAGCTAGGCATGATAGGGAGAAAGAGACAGAAGAAGAGAGGAAAACAAGAGCAAGGAAGGGGAAAGCCAAACTAGAAGACCAACTAGAGAGTAACGTAGCAAGAGGTGGCGACAAAGAAAAATAGGTCTAAAGGATTACCTTTTTGGCCAAGGTGTCAAAGACTATGATATTGTTGACGACATACAAAATCAAAAGGCCAATATATATTTTGGTTAGTTGGTGGCTTTAAACGTTAAATTGAGGAGGTAGTGGACCAAATCTGTGAGTAGCGGCTTCCTTCCAAAAAGGAAAAGCATCAAAGCATGGTGTCATCCTTGAGGGTTTGTCACCCGGTGGATATGATGTCAATAGTTGAAGCTATGTTGGCAAAGAAGACGGAACTGCAAGCATATGTGGATGGTGGTGCCCAAGTGTGTGTCATGACCGAGGCTATCATGAAGGAAGCAAGTGTCAAGATGTCGGTGAATTCTTCAATCCGTATGAGGGCCAACCACAAAAAGGCAAGGTATCTCAAGGTAGATGAAGATGTTAAGATAAAAGTCTTGGGAATTGAGTTCTTGGTTGATTGCTACGTGATGCAAGCAGGTGAGAATGCTTATCCGATCATTTTAGGGAGGCCATGGCTTATAACCCTTGGTGCTAAGTAGGATTGGGGCACGAGATTAATCACCATCCACAACCAAGGGAAAGGAAGGACCATTGTCTACAACATGAAGACACACGATATCCATACACAACCTCTATTGGAAATGCAATATACGGTTTCAATAAAAACTACATCATATGATAGTGATTCTTTGTCTACATCATCAAAATAAAGTTTAGAAGGAAGGGTTTTTGCAATTGTGTCCTAATCTATTTGGGATAAGTGTTGAAAAGGAAGCATCCATGCATGATGTGGAGGTCAATGAGGAGAAGGATAATACAAAATCAATTGTAGAGCCTGCGAAAGTGAACACAAGGAGCATGCTATGAGAGGACTTGACAGAGAAAGAAAAGAAGGAGTAAGAAGACATGTTTACGGAGTTTCCAAAGCTATTTTTCACTAAATATACAGAGTTGCAAGGAGGTAAAGAGGTTGAGCATAGAATCAATCTAAAAGAAGGTCCAAGGCCAAAGGATCAAAATCTTAGGAGGTTGGGAGTCATTCATGAGAGGGCACTTCGTGAAGAGGTGACAAAGCTTTTGAAGGCAGATTTCATCTTTAGAGTGGAAGAATCTGAATGGGTCTCTCCAGTAGTTATTGTGCCCAAGAAGAACGGAAGATTTAGGATATGTGATGATTTCAAACCTTTGAATGCTACCACAAAAAGGAATCATTATCCACTACCCTTCCTAGATCAAATCCTCAATCAGGTTGCAGGTCATGAACGCTCTCGATCATGGATGGATTTTTTGGCTACTTTCAGATCTTGATAGTGATTGAAGATCAATTGAAGACGACCTTCATTACTCCTTGGGGTTGTTTTGCCTACAAAAGAATTCCTTTTGGGCTGGGTAATGCATACGCTACCTTCCAAGAGTGGATGAGTAGAGTGTTTGGTCCCTACTTGGGTAAGTCGATTCAAGTTTTCATGGATGACATTGGATGTTATAGCTCTAGAGTCACACATTTGGAGAAACTGAGGTTGAGTTTTGAAAGGCTTCAACAAGAGGGTGGGAAACTCAACCCAAAGAAGTGTAATTTTGCTCATGCCAGAGTCCATTTGCTAGGACATGTGATTTCCCAAGATGGAATAGAACCTGACCCAGAGAAAGTTAAGGCTTTACTCCTAATGGATCCGCCCAGCAACACAAATGATTTGTGCATATGCTCAGGTACCTATCGGTTTATTTTTTGGGATGCTATTTGAGTATGTGTATCCTCTCCAAAAATTGAGTCAAAGAGTTCAAGGGTTTGAGTGGAATGAAGACAAGCAACAAGCTTTTGATGGGATCAAGGAGGTATTGTGTGCTTTACCAACAGTGAGTTCTCCCAACTTGCAATCGATTTTCTATGTATCTACTAGTGTGGGGTCAGTAGCTTTTGGGTTGGTGCTCTTACAAAAGCAGGGAAGGAATTTCAAGCCAGTCTATTTTGAGAGCAAGATGAAGAATGTAAGCGAATTCTCCTACACAGAAATGAAACAGTGGGTCTTCGCCTTGGTTCTTCCTTGTCCACAGGTTCAAGACATATATGTTTCCCCAAAAGTTCTATTTGCTCACCACATCAAACCTTTTGCCAGATGTAGTGCAACATTTGAAGCCTAGAAAGTGCATCTTAAAGTGGACTATGGAGCTTCAAGAGTATGAGTTTGAGTTTAAAGTGAATCATTTCATTAAAGCTCACCTGGCAGACATAATGGTACACAAGGTAGGGGAGCTATCGTCTTACCCAAGAATTGACAAGGATGATCATGAAGAGGAAGTAGATATTACAAATGTGTATACAATGATGTTTGATGGTGCATAATGAAAGTTCTTCAAAAGGCAAGTGGTGGGGTAGTCATTAAGAACCCAAAAGGAGATGTAATCTTTTCTAGAGCTTACGATCTTGATGAATCAGAAAGTAACAATGAGGCGGAGTATCACACACTTTTCCTTGGGTGGAAGAAGTGTGTTGAGTTTGGATTGAAGAGGGTCATTGCAAAAGGGGATGCGTTGCTAGTCATGAATCAGTTGATTGGTTTGTGGAATGTTAAGAAAGATAATTTGAAGAAGTGATTCTATGGCATCAACAAGATTTTGCATGAGTTTGAGAAGATACAGTTTAATCATGTTCCTCGTGAGCATAATAAAGAAGCTGATCAATTGGCTAGGGACAAGTTGGATGCCTTAGCAGCTCCTTTAAAGGTCAAGGAAGCCTTATATGCAGGAAGGGAATCATTGCAAGATGTAGAAGTATTTCTTGGTAAAGGGCAATGTCCAGAGGGCATGTCAAAGGTTCGACGTAAGAGAATAGTTGCAAAAGCAAGAAACTACACATTGGTAGGTGAGGATCTCATGTTTTATGGCAGAGATAACATTCTGAGAAAAGTGTCATACAAAGAAGAAATAGGCTTGATTTTGAAGCACTACCATGAAGAAACAGGCCATCAAGGTAAGGATCCGGTTGTCTTTCGTATTTTGAGAGCGGGTTACTGTTGGCCCTCTATGATGAGAAATGCTTATTTTTTGTGCAAGTCGTGCCATGAATTCCAAGTGCTTGCAAATCAAAAGCTTTTGGCTGAACCTCAAAAATCTATATTGTCTTTTGATGCGTTTGCAAAATGGGGAGTGCATGTTGTAGGTCCAATGCCAAGGACCAACAATGGCAAAAAGTATATCCTTGTGGCTAAGGACTATTTGAAAAAATGGGTGGAGGCAAGAGTGGTAAAGATGTAACAGCAGGAAGAGTGGCCTCTTTTTTGTATGAACAGGTGTGTTGTAGGTTTGGAGCTCATATGGTTATCATTTCTGATTGTGGACTAGGGCTTAGGGGAAAACTTGTTGGTGCTCTCAAGGAGAAATCAAAAATTTAGCATAGACATTCTTCTCCTTACTATCCACAATGCAATGTGCTAATTGAAAATTGCAATGGTCAAATTGTGAAGATGCTATCAAAGTATGCTATAGAGCATCCTAAAGAGTGGGACTTGGACTCGGAAAAGTGTTTGTGGGCTAATAGAACTGTGTATAGAGTGTCAACACAGTTTACGCCATATGAGCATGTTTATGGAAAGGAAGCTCTTATGGCCATGCAGGTGCAGTTGGATGCCTTGAATTTGTTGTGAAAAATGCAAGGTGCACATAATGACAAGCTATAGGAAAGAATTCTTTCTATAGAGTTGTTGCAAATGAATAGAGAGAAAGCCAGTGATTATTATCTTCAACAAGCAGAGACAGGGAGAAAATGAATAAGAGGCTGTCAGAAAAAGAGATTAAAGAGGGAGATCTGGTGATGAAGTATGACTCTCGCTTGGATATTACTTTTCAAAAGAAGTTGAGGGACAAATGGTTGGGTCCATACAAAGTGAAGCATGTATTTTCTAGTGGCACATATGAGTTGGAAAAATTGTCTGGTGAACATTTGCACCATAGAATAAATGGTTATAGATTGAAGAAATATTTTGCACGCGATGTTGTTCCAGATGCTAATAGTCTCTTGGTTGAACATAAATGCTCTACCTAGAGCGTCGGCAATGATAATAGACCGATTTCAACGTGTACAAAAAGTAGCATGTATATGCATGGGTGTATGTACAAAAAGATGTAAATACATGCATTTGAGATATTTTCAAAGTGCTTTCAAGTTTTAAAAAATGATGCAATGCAACATGTACACATTGTAAATAGTCAAGTTCGTGTGCCGACAGTCGAGCAGATGTACATGCCTGGACAGGATGTCGAGGCCTTGGATATGGTTTTAGGTGGATTATTTTGGTTCTAGGGAATTTTTTTAATATTTTT
Organism: Adiantum capillus-veneris; assembly: GCF_014529385.1. Classification (NCBI taxonomy): domain Eukaryota; kingdom Viridiplantae; phylum Streptophyta; class Polypodiopsida; order Polypodiales; family Pteridaceae; genus Adiantum; species Adiantum capillus-veneris. The sequence goes on from NC_140952.1 coordinate 13,822,967, forward strand.
AGAATTTAAATAATGCAAGCAACAAGTGTGGGCACTCTCATCCCACCCGGGAAGACTAACACATACAGTAACTGTCTATTTGTCGCGCCTCATATGTAGCGGTGCGTGAACTACCATAGAAGTGGTCAAAAATGGTATGTGAATATGTGGATATGTTATTTGGGTATCAAGGACCAAGCCTAAAAAATTTGGTGGATTTTGGAGTTCGCTTGGTATTTTTCCTTTGAAAAATGCCTCCCAGGGGTCAAAGCTAATCAAAAATGGGCCCCGAAGAGTCAAAAAATGGTCAAAATTGGTGCGAAAAGGATGAAAATTGACACATCGCTCACGGTGCCATGAGTTTTGAGGCTGAGGGAGTACTTTTGAATCCCAATATCAGCACTTACACCTCTCTGTGTGTGGGAGGAAGCAGGGTTCCTACAAGTGGTCTAGCGTAGTCCCGTCGCGTTCACGTTCTATTTTTGAGTGTGTGGAGGAGTGAATGAGAGATTTTTCTCTTCAATTTTGCACTTGGGAGATTCTATGGAAGTTATGATGTTTCCATGGATGTGCATGTGCGAGGAATTGAGGGAAGAAGGTGTGACTTTCTACAAGACTATGTGACCCTGTATCTGTGCCATTAGGATTGAGGCTACTCCAAAGAGTCCAACAGAGTGGAGTTTGGTGAAGCCTTGGCAATGGTTTGAGAGAGTACTTTTGTGGTTGGATTTTTTGAGTTTTTGATGGTTTTTCTTGTATATTTTGGTCACCATCAAGTGTGATTTCAAGTGTTGATCAACTCGACTCACCTTGTAGTCTGTGCGAGAAGGCAAGGGCTTCTAGGTCGAGGTGTTTGGAGTTTGAGTTGAGCTTGTGGGTAGTATTTAAATTGAGATTTTGAGTGGTGATGAGTGAGGTGAGAAAATAATGGGAATGCCTTGTGTTGTGTTAAGGTTTCTCGGTGTGTGAGTGTGTGCACGGCGTCTTTTGCTCCATCAATGTATGTGTACTTAATCAACCGGTCATCCTCAACGGCATTGGATGGGGGAGTTTTAAAAGATGCATGGACAGGTAAACCAATGAATTATGCATTCCTCAAAGTGTTTGGTTGTGAACCTTTCATGCACATAGATAGAAGCCGAAGTCAAAGCTAGATGCAAAGTCCAAAAAGTGTTTCTTCATTGGCTATGGAGAAGCTGACTTTGGGTATGGCCTGTGGAATTCTAAAGATGGTAAAATATTTCAAATTAGGGATGTAATTTTCAACGAACAAAATATGTTTAAAGATTACTTGGAAAGAAAGCAAACAAAAGATACAGGTGATGAGTACATGGAGCTCGAGGATGGTGAAGACTCAAGGAGTGCAAGCGGTGGCAACGTGCAACAATGTCAACCAAATGAGGAGCCTCAATCTTTACCCAAAATATCTACAAGAGCAAGTAGACATCTAGAAAGGTTCATTCCTTCCTTCAACCATCTCTTGGTCTCAGATTTTGGAGAGCCAAAATCATACAAAGAAGCTATGCAACACGAATCTAAAGAAGAATGGATGAAGAGTATGCAATTGGAGGTGGACTCATTACATCCTAACCAAACATGGGAGTTTGTTGAGTTGCCTAAAGGTAAGCATGCACTCCAGAACAAATGGGTGTGCAAGCTAAAGGGAAAAGAAGGAAGAAAAGGTACAAATCTAGGCTTGTGGTAAAAGGGTTTTCTCAAAAGAAAGGTATTGACTTCAATGAAATATTTTCTCATGTTGTAAAAATGAACTCAATTAGGCTTGTCTTAAGCCTTGTGGTTGCTCATGACATAAGTCTTAAGTAAATAAATGTAAATACAATGTTTTCTCATGGTGACTTAAAGGAGGAAAGTTACATGCTGCAACCAAAGGGGTGTGAAGTAAAGGGTAAGGAGAAAATGGTTTGCAGATTAAAGAAGAGCTTATATGGTCTAAAGCAAGCATCAAGACAGTGGTACTTGAAGTTCGATGGATATTGGATCACGGATTCGGAAGATGAAACTCAGATCACTACATGTACACAAAGAATTTGGGAGATGGGAAGTGAATCATCCTAATGTTGTAAATTGATGACATGTTGAGACCTAAAAGAGGAGCTGTCTAAATCTTTTTCAATGAAAGATTTAGGTGTTGCAAAGCGGAAACTCGGTATGAAGATATCAAGGGATAGGAAGAAGAAGGCAATAAAGCTATCTCAAGAGGATTACGTCAAGAAGGTACTAGAAAGATTTGCAATGCAAGATGCAAAGTTGGTTTCTACACCTTTGGTTAGTCACTTTAAACTAACAAGGAAAATGTGTCCAAAGACACAAGAGGAGATAGCCTATATGGTTTAAAGTGACTAAATTGGTTAGTCACTTTAAACTAACAGGGAAAATGTGTCCAAAGACACAAGAGGAGATAGCCTATATGTCTAAAGTTCCATATGTTGCAGTGTTAGGTTCTTTAATGTATGCTATGGGCTGGACAAGGCCAGATATTGCACATGCAGTGGGAGTTCTAAGTAGGTTTATGGATAATCTAGGTAAAAAGCATTGGCAAGTTGTGAAGTGGATACTTAGGTATCTAAAGGAGACAACCATGAATGCTTTGTATTTTGGATGCACTAATATTTTCTTGCAAGGGTATGCTAATGCAAATATAGCAGGTGACAAAGACACTCGAAGGAGCACTACTGTTTACGTCTTCACAATTGGAGGCACAACAATCAGTTGGGCTTCAAAGCTACAAAAAGTGGTCTCCCTTTTTACCACGGAAGCAGAATATGTAGCAATCATGGAGGCCATCAAAGAATCTTTGTGGCTTCACAGATTCTTGGAGGAGCTTGGATACAATCAAGACAATTGTGTCTTGTACATTGAGAGTCAAAGTGCCATTCATTGCAAAGAATTCAGCCTTTCACTCAAGGAAAAAGCACATTGAGGTGAGATATCACCTCAATATGCTCTCTTAGAAGAGGGACAACTAAAGCTAGGAAAGGTGCACACAAGTGAGAATCCTGCAGACATGTTTGCAAAGGTGGTAAACAAGGAGAAGTTGAGCTTTTTCTCATCTTCAATCGACATTCAAGGATTGATCTCTAAGTAGTGTCTAACATCCACTGTCTCTCCACTGTCTCATCGAGATCAAACTTTAGTCTCTCGTTGACATGATTGTAATGTAATCAAGTCTATGGCGTCTCGCACCTCAGATACATGCATAAGGTAGACCAAGCATGTTTAAGCTCAACGTGCAATGACTAGTGATCCACAAAGACTAATCACTAAGCACTGCCTGACATCCACTGTCCCTCAATTGTCTCACCAAGATCAAACTTTGTGCAATCTCAGGAACATAATGCATATTTCGTAGCATATAAGATGCATCACTGGGTAATGACAAACATATATCTCCTACACCCTCTATGTCATATGTTGAGCTATCAGCTAGATGCACATGACCAAGGCTTTCACTGTAAAAGTGCTAAACCATCACGACATGATGTGACGTGAAACACGACATACTCAGCAAGTGGCATCTTTGTCAGACATAAAAGCAAGAGGAACACTACAAGTAAACGTGACATCACCGTTACTAGCATACAAAGCCACCTCTCTAGTCTATGTCAAAATTGTCTTTGCATCATACATACATCTACACCGCTATCTCATGTGTCTAAAGAAATGACATCTAATGTGCCTTGTGTGACCACAATGCCAACATCTCAAGTGTCGACATGAACGAGACCGTTGTCTAATTGTCACACATATCAATTGTCATAAGTGACTCTATGGCTCTACAATATATACAATGGCAATGTGCATAAACCAATGTTGAAGAGAAGGGCATCAAAACCTGGAACGAAAGATTCTCCCTGATGTAGGGAACGAAAGCTTCGAGAGACAAGGGCTTGAAGCCCACACGCTCACGCACAGACATTGAGCAAGCAGAGTGACAGAGGAGATAAGGCACAATGGGAGAAAATGAAGGAGAGTTTTCATTTGATTTTGATGAGCCTTATAAAGGCATTTACAAGAGTTCACACCCAGGTGACTGCCCAAGTTGGGTTGATCCCAATAATCGCCCCATTCAACTTGGCATAAGCTTCTTCACAGCGCCCCCTAGAACTAGACTCACCACTCTTATGACACACAAAGTTTTAGGTTTACTCTCAACCACGAGTTTTTGGTGTACTCGTAAAGTGTGAGTTTTAGGTTTTTCTCACAACCAAGGGTTTTAGGTGTTCCCATAACCTGACGCTACCAAGAGGGCCTCCCCTTTCTCGTAGGTGGAGGTAGGCGTAGCCACCAAAACATGGAATTTTTGGTTTACTCCCAAACCCTAGAGTTTTTGGATAACTCTAGGTACCTTGGGTTTAGGTTTACCCAATAGCCAAATGAGAGCGTGGTTTACAAAACAAGTTGGGGCTTTTCTTAATCCGTGAGGGAAGATCTTACCACTGGCATCATATACTCGCCAAGGTCGTGTCTACCCCCTTTACAATGTAATCTCATTGAGAGACATCTAGACAAAAAAAATCATCACAACCATGGAGATTGTTGCTAGTAGGGATTGCAAAGAGGCCGATGGGTAAGGCCATTTGATGAAGTTGCCGATAAATATGTTGCTGCATAGAACGATTTTGAGCTCGATTAGGTAACTCAAATGCCACGATTATAATGTCCGTCCCCATCTTCACAATCTTAGCCGATCGTGGGTGTGCAGACCCTCCTAGTTGAAGGCTAAAAGGAAATAGAGGGTCCTTTGCCTAAGTAGGTGTGAAAAGAAAAATGAACAACTATCTACAGCAACCTGTGACCTGGGCTTTGTCGATTGTGAGAAATTTTGATCACGTCAAACAGTGCTCATTCTTCTTCCTATTTTTGGTCTGCAGAAGACCATAGTGAGGTGGGTGGATTTTGGGTGCAAATTGTGGGGAGGACACGTGTACAATTGCTTGGTTTTTAATATTTTTTAAGTTTTTTGTAAAAGGTGTTGACATTTGTGTACCTCTTTCTTTAAAGAGGACAATTGAAAATTGGGTCACACAAAGTCTTTTAAGTCCTTTTTCACTTTTTTTTTTGTTATTTTAGTTTGTAAAAAAATCATTTCATTTAAGAGCATGGGCTCCATTTCATTAAAAAAATTTATTTTATCTTTGTTTATGTGCACTACTTTAGAAAACCTTAAAGAACAAAGTAGTACATTCATAGAATTTTGATCCTATGATGTGAAATAATGTAATATTTTGATTTGTAAAAAAATCTTTTTATTTAAGACCTTCTAAAAGGACATGATGTGAAATAATTTAGTATTTATTTTGTAAAAGAGTCTTTTCATTTAAGACCTACTAAAAGGACATTTCATGAAAATATTTTTTTATTCTTATTGAACCTACTTTTTCTTAAGAATTTGTTTAATTATTATCTATGCTTATTAGATCTACTTTTTAGTTTGTAATAAGGTCTCTTTATTTTTTATTTTTTTTTTACTTTTTTACTTTATTTTATCTTAAAATGTCAATGCGATCTTTTCACCTTGTTTAAGTAGATCCATCATCGTAACACACAAGGCATCTCTACTACTTCTTTATAGAGTTTGGAAAAAATAAGTGTCGTCTTAAGGATGATTCAAATTTTTTTCATTTTGAAGACCATAAAAAAACTCCCCTTTTCTTTCAACATTTACAAAAACTTTAACCTCACTATTTGTTGACCATTTCACCTCTATGTAGATGTGTGTGCATTTTTGTGTAGGGATGGAGACAAAGGGAAAGTGCATTTCCCATATCCATAATCCGTGGCCACTCCAGCCTAGCTGCTCTAACGCTCGTTTTGACCCTCATATTTTTGGCAATGGGTGTAACCTCCCTCCCACCTCCCCCTCGGGAGGCAAAGGTGGCTCAGATTTGGCCTCCGTGGATCGGCGAGAGTTCGTGAGGTGGCAGTTCACGGCCCTTGGTGGCAGCGATGTCCACAAGGGAGGGCTTGACCGCCTCTCCGGTTCTTGGTTCGTTGGTCTGGACACATGCAGATTTGCCTCGGAATGCTGTTGGAGGCTATGTTTGATGGTGCAAGCCTAGTGCTAATGGATTGCTTGTACGAGATACGTTGGATGTTCTCTGTGCTTGGTCGATGACGGAGACCTGTGGGCTTCGTCCGTTTTTGGCTTTATCTTCTCCTGTTTTTGGCTCGGATCACCTCTTAGCGAAGGGCTTGCTGGTGATATTGGTCTTCTTATGGTGGCTGAGATGTTTCGACCAGGTCCCCGCTGCTCCCTTATGATCTTTTTGGTCTGGTATGATCGATGGGGTGGCTCCCCTAGTAGCCTGTGTATGGGTTGCTTATGCGTCTCTTGATAACGATGGTTATTGATATTGTCTATGGTATGTGGGCTCTCATGGCACATGAGGTTCATGAGAATATTGTAATTTTTCTGGTGTTTAATCTATTTCCAACTCACCAATTGGTGAGTACTGCACAAAAAACAAAAGATTCAAGTGAGTATGTAGGTTATAAACAAGGTAAGGTTACTAATTATCCCATTTTGTGAGAAACTGATAGTATTTAACTAGAATAGATTTTGATCATGAGGCCACTACACCTTCTGATCCAAGTGTTTTTAGACCTTATGTTTGTCGCATAGATTTTCGTGCTTGTGTTTATGCACCACTTTTTTGTTAAAGCCACTTCATGAGAAGTATCAATTTACCAACAAGATGATTTCTAAATGACGCATCTGTAATTTGTATGCCAACATCACCAATTGTGGGTGCTAAACAATGGATAACGTTTTTTATGAAAAAGCCATTAAACACCTAGCCGTCCGAGCCATTTACACCTAGCCGTCTTTTATATATGCCCTTGGCCATCCTTATTTAGAATCCCCTATCCACATCTAATAGTTGGCCCTTGGGCAAACCCAGGGGGGTCACGGACCCAGGCCAAGGGCCAGCTATTAGGTGTGGAGAGGGGATTATAAATAAGGATGGCCAAGGGCCTATATAAAGGGCGGCAGGGCGGAGAATCCTCAGGCAGTTCCCACGAGTCTCACACTTAACAGCCCGCCCTTGGCCTAGGTCCGTGACCCCGCTCGGTTTGCCCTTACAACTTAGGACTACCGGGGCATTTTTTCCATCAATAAGAGATTTTCCCCCCCTTCTATATACGTCCATCACTTTAGGGTTAACTTATATTTCCATTGTGCACTAAGCAATACACTCTTTGTTGTGTGCTTTGAACTTCTTCATCTTCTCCTGCAACCCTATTTCCAACAAACAATGCATGTATTGAAATACTTGAGTCTTGACAGTAGCAACATCTCAGCATATGTTCAGTGCTGCTTGCTGAAGAAATGTTCAGTGCTGCTCAGCTTGTTGCTAGATTGCCAAGCTTTTCACTTGCCCAATTTTCACTTGCACGCGCAAACAAATACAAATACACACACACACACAATACTGAAACAATGAAAAGAAATTGTGCTACTACTGATCGTGAGCTACAAATTTGCCCACTCTATTGCAGTTCTTACGATTGCTGCACATTTGTTTTTAGTATGCCAAACAAGTAGAATCAATAACGTTATTAAGACTAGAACTCTTGCCGCCTAGAGGCAAGAGTTTTGCAAAAAAAAGACTACAACTCTTGCAAAAAACAGAGTGAAGCTCAAAAAAGTGCATGAATTTAATACTCAAAGATTATCAAAGCAGGTCTTTATTGAAGTTAAGAACACAAAAACGATACTTTCATTAAGCTTTACAAAAATTGAATCTATAGTTTTTTTTATTACCGTACTTTGGTTTCAAGATAAAGAAAAAAAGAAGTTATTTTATTCTTATTTTTTTTCAATAATTTGTGATCCATAATTTTGGACATATCTAACAATTTCTCTCATATTTAGGCATCCGTATTAAGAAAACTAGTCTTGATTGGTTAATGTGTGAACAGGCGTAAATGTGTAAATAATAGTCTCGATAATACTCATAGTAGTTAATGTGTAAATAATAGACATAGTAGTTAATCTGTAAATAATAGTCATAGTAGTTAATATGTAAATAGGATATTGTTTCTTAATAAGTTTTTTTCTTTGCAAGAAAAGTAATTCAAAATAAACATAGAAGATATTGTGAAACACATTTGTGAATTCAAAATCTCATTTTCTTGTACGGCATGCATTCAATCTCTCCATCAAAATAGAGCTTCTCACACATAAATTCATAGATCTTCATTCCTCAACCAATATATCCAAAGCCATTTCCTGCATGAAGGTTGTCAACTATAACTCGCCCATACAACGAAAAGGGAAAAACGATGAGTCCAGTGGAAACTTGCCGTATAGTGGATTGATTCGAAAGAAACCACACAACTTACCCTTCTAACTCGGTGCATGCATGTGCTTGCACAAGAAGATTTAGAAATTTTCTCATGTAGGAAAATGGAGTCTTTCACAATGTTTTTTCATACAATGCATAACATCATGAGCTTCTGTGAAGGAGGTGCCACATACCTAGCTAGGTACGATTGGGGGCAAGGGACCCCCGGCCCCCCCACCGGGCCGGCGGTCCCCTGCCCCCAATCGTACCTAGCTAGGTATGTGGCACCTCCTTCACAGAAGCTCATGATGTTGAGGTAAGTCACAATGTGGGAAATATTGCGAGAATTTGTCCAAAACTTCTTGTGAATTGTAGATGTTCACCTATTTAAGTGTGAGAATCTTAGAGCTACTAGAAGAAGAATGCAGGAAAGAAGTGAAATCTAAGACCACCAAAGGAACGTTAAAAGCCCAATGTGAAGCCGATATATTGATGCCATGATGCTATGCACCACAAAATCCCATTGAGAAAAATCCTCAAGAAAGATTTGCATCGTTGCTCACATTTTCATATCTATCTATAAAAAATCTTTTGTGATTATGTCTATGAATTTTCATTAATTGTATGTCCATTCATCTCTATAAATTTATTTACTATAACCCTTAGCAAATACTATGTACCATATTTGGTTTTTCTTGGGTCCACGAAGAACAAACAACCTAACAGGCCTTTGCTTATTATTTATACATCATTAAAATAAACCTTTTTGCTTAAAAAGTAATATTTCAAACTGTAGGCAATTGTTACGTTAGTCCTTTGTATTTTCCATACTAGACATTTGAATCATATGACACTAGTGTAATTTTCTGGTGTCATAGGTCTTTTAGGACCTTTACAGACATAAATAAACCTCTCTCTCTCTCTCTCTCTCTCTCTCTCTCTCTCTCTCTCTCTCTCTCAGAGCTTGAGCTGTTGTTGACAGTTGTAGCTTGCTTGGTGAAGTTTGTAGCACTTAAACTAGTGGGCTGATTTGGCACTGTTTCAGCCAAATACTTGCGTTTTCAGTTGCTCAAGGGGTTAAGTTTCCATTCAAGTGGAGGTTGTGTGCATAAATCCAAAATGAGAGCTATCAACATAACCTTGGAACTTGTGGTTTGTCTGTGAAGGGTTTGTTCTCATCCAAAACTAGTGAGCTATAAGCTCAGCTGCTGAGAACTGAGCAGACAAAAACAACGATCATAGATATGCAGACCATCTCATACATGAGTAAAGGCCAATAAAAACCTAGGGTAGGGTAAGAATTTCTCAACAAGATTCAATCATTTGATGAATTATATTAGGTTAAAAAATTGCTCTGATGAATTATGATAGGTGAAAAATTGGCTCTTGACGTCAATGAAGTATGTCCACGTGGCACACAGAGCCATGTGCATGTGACATCCCCTCCTGCTTAAGGTGAAGTACTAGTACCAAACTCTATGCATGCCATAAGATGATCTCGAATGAATGGCCTTCTAGATGATGTTCTCCACCACTCCTTTTGAGAGAGGCTCCCCCGGGTGATGTGGAAATGTCCAAAAGACAGGGATAGTGATGATGCATCTACTAACAAGTCGCAACCAATAGACTACCTCATGGATCAATGATGCCCTAGTTGGAACCCACCTACCTTTTCTGCCCCAACTCGCATGGTGTAAACCGAACTGCAAAGTGGATGGATGCTCGTAGAGCAAATGGTTGGCTATGTAAACGCCGATGCTCATGAAGGTTACCGGCCAGCCTATACTACCCTTATGCGGGAAGATTAGCAAGAGCAACGCCGAATGGGAGATGAATGCCCGCGAACCATGGCAAGTCCTCTGTTTGATATCTCATGAAACCACCAAGTAACTCCTCAAATATGCAGGCTCTTGTTGGGGCTTTGACTAGATTGCCATATGATGGAAGCTCTGGATGAATCCTCATCTCTGCAACGATATGGCTACAAATGTAGGCTAACAATGCCTGCAAACTCCCGTGGTGGTTGCCTTCAATTGGAACCCTTTGGCTCTGGATCGATGGCAAAATGCAGATGGACGATGTGATGTCGAAGATGTGTACAGATCGATGACGATGCAATGCCTCTTATGGAATGATATAATTCTCCAAGCACATAGGAGAGATGGTTGCAAAGCTAATAGATTGATCTAGATGGCGTCTTCCTTTGTCATCATAGGCCGCTAACAAATCTTGACACTCGCAATCAACAACTTCATGTTTCCAGTGCATATCTTCAATAATGCAATCTGTCATGTCGAGGAATTTATGACTGCAAATATCCATACTAGGATTTCTTTATGTCGAGGTGGTCCAACGCGCACATCGAGTCAACTACCCTCTCACAATTGTAACACCGAGTATACATTGTTTGCATTTCATGCGCTCAAGTCGCACAGTCCTACGAGCAATGGCAAGTTCTGCATTTCTTCAAGTGAGAGAAGCTTCCTTGAGCAAAACGCTACAACACACACCCAAACACTTGAGAGAAAAAAAAATAAAAGATTAGCGGATTAGTGCAAAATCACAAATCTCTGATACCAATGTCAAGTGCGGAATGGTGACAAGATCTAGTTTACATTTTCACAAATCTTTACTTCTTTCCTTGCTTGAATGTGTGCTACTTAGCACACATTCAAGCAAGGAAAGAAGTAGCACACATCAATTGTGCTACTTAGCACAATTGATGGTTCCTTTTATTTCCTTGTAGAGAGAGATTGAGAGAGAGAGGTAGAGATGTGTAGAGGGGGGGGGAGAGAGAGAATGACAGGGTCCCAACCAACCCTCTCAAGGGCCCCCCACACAGTTGCCGATGTGGTATTTGCTTTTGATTGCATAAATGGAATGTACACACGTGCAATGCCTGAGTGCAGACTCTACTGACTCGTATGGGGGATGTCGTTGTTGTAACTCTTCAAAATGAAGCACCCCCATGGTTGATTTGATGCACCTTTGGATCCATCTCAATGAGGGGTTCGGATGGCCACCAAGGGGTAGATCTGGGGGTGATTTCTGCTCCTGATTTGAGAGGAAACAAGGGCTAAAAGTTGGCTGCAAAAAACCAGATCTTGCAGCAAAAACAAAGTGGATCTGTCGCTTAAAGCAGGATTGAAAACACATATAATGATGGAGTCGATGATGGAAGCAATGGGAGCACTCGATGCGGCAAGGAAATGGCCGAGGAGAGGCTCAATGGGTTGCCGAAGGTTTGCGCTACAACGGGAAACCTAGCAATGACAAATCCGAGCTGGTTCCGGTGAGAAAAAGGGCTGAAATCTGAGAATGCTTATACACCATGCCATGCAGCATGTAGACATAGGTCATCAAAAGCCATAGGTTACAGGAAAAGTAGGAGATTGTATGCCCCTCCTTTGAGAACTAGTCAAGCCATGCTACTCCAAAATTTGGCTCAAAATGCCAAAAGCCAACATGCATGTGTCCTATGATCGAGTATCACAAAGATCATGAACCCTTGACTCATTTGGCACACCATCTATTAGAGCTCCATCCCCCTCATCACCCATACGCATGTATACCTCACTCATAGAAACTCCACTTCAGCCTAGTATATTTTGCAGCATGTTTCTTTTCAAAACTTTAATCTTGTTTTTCTAGATACCCAGAGGTCATATACATGTACGTTCTGTATCATAAGTCGACTTTGGCCGACTTTGAAAACATTCATAAAGCCCTCTCTCTCTCTCTCTCTCTCTCTCTCTCTCTCTCTCTCTCTCTATATATATATATATATATATATATATATATATATATATATATATATATATATATATATATATATATATATATATATATATATATATATATATATATATATATATATATATATATATATATATATATATATATATATATATATATATATATATATATATATATATATATATATATATATATATATATATATATATCTTACAGCTGTTTTTTGACCTAGTAGACAGTAGTTCACTCTTTTGATCATAACTTCTTCATCCGAACTCCGATTTGGGTGATCTATAGCCTCAATCAAAGAGCACGACGCCTTCTACCCATTGATGTAAAGACAAAAAATTTCAAAGTTATAGAAAGTGTTTCTGTAGCAGCATTTCTGAAGTGAACAGGTTCAAGAAAGTTGACTTCCATCTCTTATTTTACATACAATGTCTTCCAGCACTTGCAAGGGTTCTTCTTCTTCAACAAGGTCCACAACCATTGTGAAAAATGATCCCAAATCTCCTAAGTGTGAAGATAGCAACACAACCACTCACTTGCAATGGATAATGGCACGCTAAGGGTACTTGTGGTTGAGAATGAGAATCTCAAGAGAACACTTGAGATGCAAACAACACGTTTGATGCAACTTAAAGAGGAAGTCAAGGAATGCAAACGCTCTCTTGTGGACTTGAATGCTTTGAAGGAGCGCATGGGCAAAGTATAGCATGACTATATATTGATAGAGGAGAAGTTTGACAACATGAGCCGGAATGTATGCGGCATGAAAAATGTATGCACAAACAAGCCTTGGGCTGATGTATGTAGTAACAATGTGGTTCCTAATTCCTCACTCCTGCAAGCTATGGCTCAAACAAAGAATATTGAGAATGTGGATGTGGAGGAGTTTAAAGAAGGGAGCGACGTTCCAAGAACATTGTTATTCGTGGAATTTCCGAAGAGAAGTTAGAGACGCCTCCTTCTCTTGCCATTGTTATCAAAGATTTCTTACAAACCCACTTTGGCATGTCTAGAGTTATACTCTATAGAGCATATAGAGTAGGAAGCAAAGAGCTCCACACTCGGGAGAACAGCTAATTGTATGCACTATGCCGGATGAGACCAAATAAAATATTATTCCTGATAATAGTTGGATCTATTTGAGGGATATAAAATGTTTTGTATGTGAAGATCGCACTATTAAGCAACAAAACATGCGTCGCAAGGCATACGAGGAAAAGAATAAGAAAAACAAGGAGATCTCTCATGAAGAAAATGTGCCTAAGGAAAAGGCAAGTCCCTCGAGCAAATAGGGAAGCACGACATACGAGACCGAGTTACAATTGAAAATATGCTTTTGGAATTATAATGGATACCCATAGAATGCGGGGGTTGTCATTGATTAACTAACCAGCAAAGCCGATATTGTACTTCTTGTTGAAACTTAGAAGCATGATACACAAAGGATTAACGGCTTGGAGGATTACAATGTACATTCATTGATGTGGTCAAAGAATCTCAAGCAACGAAGAGGGCAAGGAGGGGTAGCATGTATGGTTAAGAAAGGATTGGAAGATTTTGTATCAATTGATAGATGACGAGTACAAACGTTATGTATGGCTGAAAATTATGACACCAAAAGGAGCACCTATTTTTGTAGCCAGTTGCTATATTCCTCATCATGATTCCCCCTTTTATGCTTGCATGAATAGAGATCAGCTATTTTTGGATTTAGAAGAGGACATTACTTATTTCAAAGGTGAAGGTGATGTTATTGTATTTGGGGATATGAATGCTTGTACAAAAACATTGCAACATGATACTCAACAATTTGATATGCCATACATTTCAAAAGAGTTATAGGAAGCTCACTTGTATGATCCTACTTCAATGGATGAGAAAGAGCCAGATCACTATGAAAAGTTACTTCTACACATGTGTAACAACACGGGTATGCTCATTGCCAATGGTGTATCTTTGTGGAGTGGAACCAATGGATTTACATGTAGAAAACATAATGGGGATAGTGTGATTGACTATATGCTACTCTACGAAGCCATCATGTATCGCATAAAGAGTTTTATGTTTGGCCAATGGACCCCAGAATCAGACCATCAGACCTTATGTATTGATCTTACATATGGAGAAGCAACTAGGCATGATAATCTTAGCCAAAGGGAAGAGAATTATCATATGTATCGATTTCAAGCAGGCACCAATGTACATTGAAATGGTTGAGAAAAAGTTATGGATAACAAAGCTTTAATATGGCGCACCATTGGAAACTAAATGGAAAGCTTTCAAGAAAGTTATTTGTTCTTGTGCTGAAGAATGCTTTGCCATAAAGCATCTCCATGGTATCTACAAAGATAGATCACGCAAAAGGTGGTTTGATAAAGAATATCAAGATACTCGAAAGTCCTTGATAAAGCTTGATACAACTATGGACAAAGACAACTATCAAAGTCATTTGCATACATACAAGACATTGATTCATAATAAGAGAAGAAGATGGGAAGTAAAGCAACAACTTTCTCAAGTCTAAGAAAAGGCACATGCATGTGAAAGATTTTGGAGAAACTTAAGGAGCAAGCGAGTTGAGAATTTTGATAACTTGAGTCTTGTGGATATGTACACACATTGTAGGCAATTATATGAGCAACCAAATGTTGAAAAAATATCATTTTATGGTTCACTTCCATGTATGCTCTCTTTTTTTACTATTGAGGATGTGTGCGGTGAGCTTGAAAAGTTGGCCACTCGCAAAGCAAGAGATCTTCAAGGTATCAAGCCGGAGATGATCAAATGGACGGGAGATTTTACCCATGAGTGGATGTGTGATATGTTCAACCTTGCACTTCAACATGGTATGCCTTATGATTGACGTACTAATTGGGTTAAGCCTTTGCATAAAGGAGGGGATGTAAAGAATATAAACAACTACCAGACTATAAAGATTAGCTCTCTTATGAAAAAGTTGGGTGTATAATGAAGATGAAATTGAGTGGTTGAGCTGAAGAGAATGACAAGCGTACAAAAGGACTAGCGGGTTTTTGTTGATGCCATAGCACCATTGATCGTCTTGTCACTCTCCGTGTTCTCATAAGGGAAGGTGGTTGAAAGGCAAGCGATTGTATTATTGTTTTGTGAACTTTAAGAAAGCCTTTGATATGATTCCACGTAACAATTTGTGGAGAAGAATAGAAGAACTCCAAGTGCCAAGTGAATTTATTCTTACGGTTTTTTGAATCTATGAGAAGGTGATGTGTCACTTGCGCATGGGAAGAGAAATTTAAGAAATTTTTGTAAGTACTATTGGGATTAAACAAGGATGTACGTTGTCACCAACTCTCTTTGGTCTATGCATTGATCAATTGGAACAAATGGTACTTGACTTTATGCAAGAAGAATGCATTGAAGAGGTCACTATTTTCAATGCGGTAATCATGCTTTTGTTGTATGTGGATGATGTAGTGCTTCTAGCACACACTTTAGAAGATGCACAAAAGCTTATGGTTGTCCTTGAAAACTTTTGCTTGCATAGTGGACTGATTGTGAATGAATCCAAAACAAAGATTATGCTTGTGAAAACCAACCATAAGGAGAAGCCATACATTGTGTACAACAATGAGACAGACACCATGTTCTTCGCTGAAAGAGAAAACTGTACTCACACTTACATGTTGGAGCCTATCCCCTTGTCAGCGATACCCACTATCGCAACCATTCGGATTAGCTTCCATTCCCTTCGATGCAAGACAGGCTGTTGGGACATATGAGAATAGTCAAATCAACTATGCACGTTGTATGCTCACTGCAAGTTCGAAAGTCTAAGTACCCCACACTACTAGAGTGCTCAGCTTTTGGTCACATCCGAGCTTGCTTCTCTCACGTTTTCAGCCATGACTTAGGCCTACACATTTTCCTCTCCCAGCCACAGAGTGGGCTCTCCATTGCGACTCTCATCACCACAATTTTGGAGCATTGAGAGTCACTCATTAGCCATACACATACTACATCACATGTACCTTTGGTCCCATAGGTCATATTTGACCTCCCAGGACGATAATAAAATCTCTCTCTCTCTCTCTCTCTCTCTCTCTCTCTCTCTCTCTCTCTCTCTCTCTCACACACACACACACACACACACACACACACATTCTCATGGGTTTGGACTCTCTCACTGTTTTTCTAGGGTTTTGCCACTATTTTTTTACTGTTTTTAGAGTTTTGAAATTGTTTTTTGGCTATTTCTATGGTTTTGTCACTGTTTTTTTTCTGTTTTTTAGGGTTTTATCATTGTTTCTTGTTGTTTTTTAAGGTTTTGAAGTTTTTTTTACTGTTTTTAAGATTTCATCATTATTTCTTGCAATTTTACAAGGTTTCAAACTTGTTTTTTGCTTTTAGGATTTAAAATGTGTTATTTTTTAAGGTTTTGAAGCTGATTTTTTCTTTTTTGTAAGATTTCACACGGATTTCTTGTTGTTTTTTATGGTTTCTTGTATTTTTTGGTTGTTTGAGTCTCTCTCTCTCTCTCTCTCTCTCTCTCTCTCTCTCTCTCTCTCTCTCTCTCTCTCTCTCTCTGTTAACCCTCACGGCTCACGGACACCCCATCACCTACGACGAACGTGTATTATGTATTTGGTAGAGTCAGGTACCGGGCTTGTCAGACCAATAGGAAAAGGGTAAGAGTGATCGCCGATGAGAGGCGCACTCTAACTGGGACATTCAAGGGATTAGTTGGCTAAGCATGGGCGCCCAAGTGTGAATGGGGTGAGCTCATATAAAAGCCAACAAAACCTAAAATTCACGGATTCTCTCATTTATGCAATAGAAGAGTGCTCTTGCTCCATCTCCATCTCCATCTTCTTCTTCTTCACCTCCTTGTGTGTGTGTGTATGTGAGAGAGAGAGAAAGAGGGAGAGTGTGTGCGATCGAGCATTACGAAGGCACGACGGCGGCGAAGCAGTTGAGCGTGGCACGACTGCAGCTTCTTCTTCATCGCGGCGAGGAATCCACCACGAAGGCGAGCGTAGAGCGGTGAGAGACACACCCTTTGCTCTCTTGAGCTTGCTAGATTAGTCTTGTTGTGTGCTTGGAGCCATTTGTGGCTCGCACACGGTGTATCGGCAAGTCCATTGCTTCGACAGTGCGGCAAGGAGCGCACATTTTTGGCGCCGCTGCCGGGGAATCGCCCTGCACTAAGCCCAAGAGGCACTTTGTGCTTCTCCTATGAGTTGTTTGTGGTAGGAAAGAAGAGGAAGAGGAAGAGGAATGAGTTGTTTTTCTGTAAGTTGTTAATTTATGTGTTGTCTGCAAGTTCTGTGATTTCTGCATAATGTTGTGTTTTCTGTTTGCACACAGTCTTTGAACAATTAGTAGTCGTTAGCTTGTTTGCAGTGAATAAATAAGTAGGAAGGTAGTTAGCAATTTCTGTTTGCATACAGTTTGTACACAGTTTTCTGTCAAGGTTTGGCTGCACACAGTCTTTGCACAGTAAGGTAGTGAGAGAGGAAGTAGGTGGACAGTTAGCTCACTGTCAGTAAGCAGTTAACAGATCAGTCAGTGGTTAGCAGCACTGTTAGTAAGTAGATAAGGTAGTGAGCTGTCTGTGAGCTGTTGACCGGGAGGTTAGGCAGGTGAGAGTGTGTGTGGCCAAGAAAGGGTCACCTAAACCGCGCGCGGTCATCGCCAAAAAAAAAAAATCAAAAAATCAAAGAAATAAAAAAAAGTTAAAAAAACCGAAAATATTTAAGCGTGAGTGACTGGGGGGCTACACTAAAATCGAGATCGGGATCGGGATCAAGCCCAAGCCCAGGCCTCAGTCCTCAGTCTTATAATATATACTAGACTCACTCTTATATATATACCCTACCCCCTCAAGAGGGAATGAGAGCATGTGGGACAAGTCGTCCACTCTCCTCCCTTCTCTTCCCATTTGCACCCTTAGACTTTCTAGTTTGTGCTTAGTTCCCTACTAGAAATTGACGGTTTTAGGGATTCCGAGGGCATAAAGTGACCAAACGGAGGGTTGTAAAGCACGGCATGTCCCTCTGACCGAGACGCTCGTTTTGAGCTATCATACGTTCTATTCTATAGCTGGGTCAGAAAAAAAGGACCAAAAAATCAAAAAATAAATAAATAAGAAAAGACTTGGGTTGCAAAACACCCAAAATTACTAGGTGAGCAGCCTTCACAGGCCCTCACTAACACTTCTAGGGGATCCAAGTCATATGAACCTACGCTCTGGACGAGTGTTAGAGCACGAGCATATTGGTAGTGCCTCGATTTACACGGGCACCCATTATTCCTCCACCCTAGGTTCTGGACCTTCGGTCGGGACTCAAGGTAGCGCGACCCAAGATCCTCATATCGCGTCTAGTGATTCTTCCTCTGACTACGAAGTCATGGAGGGGAATCCTACACCAAACCCTAATAGTTCAAGTCAAGACATGCATGCCATGGGCCCACGGCCCGGGTCCAGCGTGTTTAGCCGCTTAAAAGACACCCTTAGTAGAGCTACTCGCTCCGAACATGCGGTTAATGAAATAAATGAAGGGAGTGGGGAAGTAAATTCGTCATTCATGCCTAAAATCGACCCTATGCTTCTTGAGAGTGTGCATGTGAATGCTCCATCCACTGCACCTCCTGATCCTTTAGGACTATCTCCCTCTGAGGTTTTACTACCCGATGGTAGGAGTCTTGCCGAAGTACAAGAGATCGAACGCTATATGCAAGCAACAAGGGAGAGGAAAATTGAGAACCTACGAAGGCTAGAACAAAGTCAAGCCCTGAAAGCAAAGGCTCCTATGACAACAATCATGCCAGCCGAGCAACCGAGTGCTCCCAAGGTAGCAGTCACGGAGGGGCAAGCTATGGGGAGCAATAATGCTTCCACTTCAAGGGAAACCTCCAGCACGCCAGGCCTAGATGGGATATTCCTAAACGAAAATTGGGAGTATGACCTACAAGCAGAAGCTTTAACTGATCGTTACGCAGGACACACCTATCATGTGGGTTGGTTAGATGTTCTACAATCCACATCGGGTGCTACTAGCATAGATGAGCAACAACAGAAAGTCTGTGATGTCCTCCATAGGATTGTCGAGTTAGAAAGACAGAACACACAGATCAACATGCCTTCAACAAGCCTAATGAGATTCTTGGATACGGGAAAGGCCAACCAACCAACCCTGTCACAAATGGAGACTCCCTCAGTGAGCCCCATTGATCCTCCATATGTTGTTTCGCCAGGAGCCTCAGTACAATCTGAGCCCACAAGTGGCAGCTTTACCTTCCCAGATCTAGCTCATCTTTCTCTTAATGACACTACGGCCACCACGCATATCCCAATGGTGAGCATGACAAGAAGTACACCATGGAGTTCATTTGTTAACACTGCGTCGATGCCTAGTAGCACAGTGCCCCCAACTATACCTACATGTATGTATCAATCATGTGCACCTGTCGTACCTCAGCCTCATGTAGCTCCTACACCTCCGATTATTCCAAGAGCTTACAATCCACAATGGAATTATCCAAGCTCTTATACAAGTGGAGCCATGCCATTTAATAATAACATGCCATATCAGGCACCCCCTATGCCTAGGGCCACACCTGTAAACTTTGGACCACCGTCTGGTACACCACCATACGAAATATGGGACCCAAGAGCCGCACGTATGCCAAGGCCAAGGCCAACTCCCATCTCACATGTGGTTCCAGGAGCACATACATCCATTATACCTACTCAAATAGGAGATTTGGCAGCATTTGCTCAAACTATCGATCGCTCTAATGCGGAAAACATGCGTAGTGCACCTGATAGAGAGCCTAGGAGCAAGGCAGTTCAAGTAGCTAAGCTCACACAGAAATTCAGTGGAGACGGAGATGCTAGAAAGCATATGTAAGTCTTTGAACATGTGTGCGATTCCTTGGAAGAGCACAATGAGCTACATAAGTGTAAGGCTTTGAGTTTGACCCTATGCGGAAAGCCTGGAGATTGGTATAGAACCTTAAGAGTAGAAGAGAAAACGATCTACTCTACTCTTAGGAGACTGTTCTTAAAAGAATACATACGAGAGGGAGTACTTTGGGGTGTAGCCTCTCAGCTCCAGAAAGCCCAACGAGAAGAAGGTGAATCTGTGAGAGACTTCATTAGTCGCCTAAAGAATTTGAATTCTCGATGCAATCCAAACGAGCGATTCAACAACAACCAATTGCTCGATAGATTCATTAGGGGACTACGACATGAAAGTATTTATAATGGCCTAGTCATTAGAGGTATCACTACTTGGGAAGCAGTCACCATGAATGCAATCCAATTGGAGGATAATTTAATGATTGCAGGAGAAAGAGTGTCTGCCGAGCCGAAGTCTAGTAGCTCGCAAGCATCAGGGCATGAGCCAATGAAGATAAAGCCAATCGTGAAAGAGCAAACGATATCTGAGATGACTTTGGCAGATCTCACAAAGGCCATCCAAGAAAGCCTTAGGGGTAATCGTGGTCCACAAAACACTCATATGTATCCAAGAAGGGAGCAACAATGGTGCTCAATTTGCTTGGGCCCACATACTACGAGTGAATGCCCTACTTTCAGAGTAAAGTTTAACGGGACTTGTAACGCGTGTGGTAGGTATGGCCATCAAGCGAAGGATTGCCTAATGCTTAAACGCATCATGGAAAATAGACCGCCTATAGCTTGGGCAGACTCACATCGAGTTCCTGCATTGATGCCTACCCCACCCATGGAGCAACAGTTGCCATTACAGCACATGGTCCCTAGAACCCAAAATGTGGTCCAAACCACACCGTTGCCACCTCCGGTGCTAGGACCGCAACCCCCTCATCCAAGAGTTACACCTATGAACCAAATAGGTTGCGAGTCATCTAGTACTTATGTAGATTGCGAAGAGGACATAGACTCTAGTATCACCTATGGAGTCGACATGCTTGAGGAGTGTCCCATGTACTATATGGAAGACCATTGGGGACAAATCAAACCGGTATATCAAGCTACTGCGCTAGCAGCAAGAGGCCAAAACATTAATAGTTTTGCCAGGAGACCACCTCTTCAGTGCTACAAATGTGGTGGACCACATCGAGTAGCTAAGTGCCCCATTAGAATGCAAAAGAATGTTGCACTAATGCAAACAAGTCAAGGGAGTGCATTGGCAATGCCAATACTCGTTTGTAATCGTTGTGGCATAGATCATTTGATCGCACAGTGTCCTAACAATCCAAACGCACCAAAAATCACACCATTGAACTTAATAGACATTGTTGATGGGACACCACCAACTATAAACATAGCACCAGTGAATGCACTCACACGGTCGATGCTCCAAAAGCAAAATTACATCCTCGAAGAGAGAGATGCTGCATCCACTGGCCGAGCGAGAAAGAAGAAAACACGAAGAAAGAAATCCCTTAATGCTTCTAGCTCAAAACCTAGTTCAAAGACTAACATAGGGACAGGAGAGGATCCTGTGTATATGAATGACCCTGAGGATGATTCAGATTCGATAGAGACCACGGAGACCAAAACTATTACTACAAAGGAAAAAGCCAGTGAGGAGGATCACGAGAGGGAATTACGACGAACACCAAAAGAGTATTCAAAGTTAAACCACCCAGTTGCGAACCCCCAAGATAAGCCACGAGAGACAAAAAATGAGGATTGCAAGAGAAAGATTGGAACCTATCCAAACCCAACAGTGGAAATTGAACGAGTCCAACAACTGAGGGGTTTGGTCGAAGAAACTCAACGAGCATTAGAACCTGAACCCAAACATATCCAGATGTCGGACACAGTGTTTCCCACACAAGTTCAACCTCACAAGAACTACAGGCCGTTAGCTATACCCACTATCATTCGGGAAGAGAGTGAGGGTAGCACATCTGAAAGTGGACACACACCTTTCCTACTAGAGAGAATGTTTGATGAGGGAATGCCCAACCCCCTTGAGGAAGTGGAGATTCCATCTTCACCATTCTCTTGTCAGGGTCCTACGTCCCACAAGATGCCATTAAATGTTGCCAAATTGATGGATTTCATGCCTTCAGAATTTAGAACCACCATCATGTCCAAACTATATAAAGACCCCGAGCTAGTCTCAGCTCTTCGAGCCTTCCTCAATGGAGAATTACAGGCCGGATTACCACAGTTTGCACATATGAACAAACCTGACTCGGTAATGAATGATGAGGAACATTTAGCACCACCATCTGACCTAGCGGGACATGAATCTGTAATTGAAGTATCCGTTAACAAGTTGGGGCAATACTTTGAAGGTGATGAATCTAATGCTACTTTGCCAATCACGACTAAAGGATTAACTGTAAAGGGAGTCCTTGACGGTGGTGCGGGAGTCAGCATGGTGACAAAGAGTTTTTGGGAGTCTATGGGGAAACCTCACCTTGAAGCCACAAGCGTAGTGGTAAAAATGGCTAATGGATCTATTGTTACACCTATTGGAATGCTTAAGGATCTCAGGATCAAGGTCTTGGGACACAAGGTAAGTCAGACTTTCATTGTTATGGATTTTTCCAAGCATCCTATGTCATTTGAGATGATCTTAGGGCGTCCATTCATGAGGGAAGCAAAAATGGTGCATGACTGGTCAGAAAACCACGTCTACTTACAATTCCAAGACTCTGTCATTCGAGTTGATCTTTTAAGTGGTCGAACGCATCCTCTAGGAAATAAATTCATCATTGATAATCGATCAGACACAACAATTCACTCAGCTCCATTACAGTATTGTTACACGTGTAACGAAGACACGGGTATTGGGGAGAACTCTCCTTATATGGATATCCTACACGGAATGGCTGAGTCAGACAATGTCGATTGGGTACACCTAGCGGCAACTATAGATACATGGGGAGCTAGAGGAACAACCTGGGTAACACCAGATGGGGAAGAGATACCACACATTGCACCAGTAAACATGTTAGGTGTAGTGCATGTAACATCCAATGATAAGAAAGAGGCACACCTACCTGAGAGTGAAACCGATGATTCCTCAAAGGCTTTAGGCCAATACACATCAGAAACGGAATCTCAGGGAGAAATGGATTCAGAACCTGAGGAAACATCGAGTGAGCCAAGTATAGAAACTGAACACTCAAGGTCTAGTACGACCATCTATGGTAATTTATATGAGAGTGAAGAAGATACAAGCGAAGACCTATCAAGCGAGTCGAGTTCAAACATTTACCAAAATCAAAACCTTAACAAGAAACAAACGTCATATAAGAGACGACGATATCGAGCAAATGTGAGAGCTAGGATAAACAAGGAAAGATCTACTGCAGAATGGCTTAGCTATCTAGGGGCATGTGATGCTCATCGAAAGCTAGTAGACAATTGGGGTGAACATCTCCAGAATGTAATGTGGTGCAGCCCGCAACCCATTGACCTCGCTCAATTGGAGGTTACAGAGCCGAAATTGAGTCGAACTATAAGAAGACGTCAAAACCGAGAGTTAGCACAACAACAAAAGGAGGCAGAACTAAAAGAAAGGTCTCTGTCAGGACAAGAGCCTGCTGACTTACATACGGCTCCTGAACATTTTAAATCTTATACCACAGGGGAGCGAAAGGTTGTGTATGCCAAAGCCCAACGAATACCTACCAATGGAAGCAGTGGAGTCTATGATGGTCCAACGGTAGTTAAAGAGATAGAATTAGCAGAACCAGGTGAGGAGTCTAAACCAGTCTTTATTGCTCAAGACCTTACCGAAACTGAAGAGGCTGTACTTAAGGAGCTCCTCAAAGAATACAAGGATATCTTTGCTTGGACATATCATGACATGAAGGGCGTTCCACCTTCTGTGGTGCAACATACAATTCCCATGATCAACACTGCTAAACCTGTCCAGCAACGACCCTATCCAATGAATCCTAAGTACGCCAAAATTGTACAAGAGGAGATTGAAAAACTTATCCAATGTGAATTCATATACCCTATTGAGCACTCAGAATGGGTTTCTCCAATAGTCATTGTGCCAAAAAAGAATGGGAAACTAAGAGTGTGCGTGGACCTCAAGAAAGTTAATGGAGCCACTAGGAGAGATCATTATCCCTTGCCATATTCTAAACATGTGCTTGAAAGAGTTGCGGGCAAGGAAGCTTATAGCTTTTTAGATGGGTACTCTGGTTACAATCAAATCACAATTGCATTAGAGGACCAAGCTAAAACTGCTTTTATCACAGAGTTTGGAGTGTTTGCATTTCGTGTTATGGCTTTTGGCTTAACGAATGCCCCTGCTACATTCCAACGATTAATAAACACTGCGTTTAAAGAATTTCTAAGGGAGTTTTGTGAAGCTTTCCTAAACGACCTTTGTGTTTATTCTTCTTGGGAGAAGCATTTGTTATATCTACGAAAAATATTTGAAAGGTGCAGATTTTATCGCATCTCATTGAACCCTTTCAAATGCCAATTTTGGGTTAAGCATGGAGTCATTCTAGGGCATATAGTGTCCAAGAACGGGATATCCACAGATGAGAGTAAGATTAAAGCCATTGCCGATTTGCCACCACCTACGAACTATAAAGGAGTTCAAAGATTTATGGGCCATGTTAGTTATTATCGAAGATTTATTTTAAACTTTGCCGAGATAGCGCGTCCATTGTACAAGCTTCTTATCGAGTTTCATTGGACGGAAGAATGTCATCAATCTTATGAGTTATTAAAGAAGGCCCTAACAAGTGCTCCAATTCTGCGAACACCTGATTGGAATGTACCTTTTCATGTGCATACTGATGCATCAAATTTTGCTATTGGGTGTGTTCTAACTCAACCAGGAGAACATAAATTGGACTACCCTATTAGCTTTGCAAGTCGCCAATTAAATGATGCCGAGATGAACTACACTACTACAGAGCGCGAAGGTCTAGCTATGATTTACGCAGTAAAGAAATTTCTCTATTACCTTCTTGCTACCAAGTTTGTGTTTTATGTTGATCATCAAGCATTGTTATATTTGGTAAACAACCGTGTTCCACAGGTCAAATTACACGATGGTTGTTAATTCTTCTTGACTTCACCGTTGTTGTGAGGTCTGGGAGGAAAATGTCATGGCGGATCATTTATCTCGTATCCCTAATGGCGAAGCTCCTACGGGGGTTGATGATGAATTGCCTGATACTCCTTTGTTCATTGTTGAGACAATGCCTGAATGGAGTGAAAAGATTGTTAACTTCTTAGTTAATGGTTTTCCACCCAAAGAACTGCGAAAAGATATAGCTCGAAAATTAATCAAGGAATGCGAACCCTATTGCTTACTGGCTGGAACTCTCTATAAGAGAGGAAAAGATGATGTTCTTAGACGCTGTGCCCGCGAGGATGAGTATTTATATATTCTACAAGAGGCACACATGGACGTAGCTGGTGGTCACTTTTCAGGAAACTTGACTGCCCGAAAGATCTTACAGTCAGGCTATTGGTGGCCCACTCTGTTTAAGGATGCATCACTTTTTGCAAAGGGATGTGATGAATGCCAACGCTTCAACAAGCCACAAAGAAGGGATAGGATGCCTCTACATCCCACCAAGGTAACCCAACCATTTGAAAAGTGGGGCTTAGACTTTGTAGGACCGATTAGTCCGGCTGCACGTAACACGCAATCACGATATATCATTGTCGCTACCGACTATGTAACCAAATGGGCTGAAGCAAAAGCAACACGAAAGGCAGATGCAAAAACAACAGCTAAGTTCCTCTTTGAGAACATTATCACACGTTTTGGATGCCCCTTTGAACTTGTGAGTGACAATGGAACTCATTTTATAAATGAAGCAATAAAAGAACTCACATCAAACTTCATGATATCTCACCACAAGTCTACACCCTATTATCCCCAAGCAAATGGCTAAGCTGAGTGTACCAACAAAACTCTCATCTCCATTTTGACAAAGACAGTCGAGGCTCATCGCATTGATTGGGACCTAAAGCTTACATCAGCTTTATGGGCTTATCGTACTGCGTATAAAGTTGCTATTAATTGCACACCGTTTAAGATGGTGTATGGCCAAGAAGCAGTTATGCCATGGAAGTTTGTCATTCCTAGTCTTCGAGTAGCTTCTCAAGAAGGTTGGGATGGTAACCCCTTAGTGGAGCGATTATATATCCTGGAAAGGCTAGATGAAGAAAGGAACTTAGGTGTGCGAAATGCTCTAGTGGAGAAGGATAGGAGAAATAAGTGGTTTGATAGCCATTTAAAGGATAAAGACATCAAGGTTGGTGATAAAGTTCTTATGTACGGGATACGTAATGAAAAGAAGAAATTGAAATACGCTGGTAAGGGACCATATCAAGTGTGTGAAATTACTCCCCAAGGTACCATTCGTGTGGAGACTCTAGATGGAGTTGAAACCATTGGATTCCTTCATGGGAGTAAATTCAAAAGATATTATGATCCTCTAAGCCAGGAAGAGTTGCAAGCCATCCATCAAAAGAAGGCTGCCAAAGAACAAGCAGAGCTTAAAAAAATCCAAGCAAGAGTTGAGGCTCGAGAACGACAACAACGTCTTAGACGCCAACGAGAGGCTAATCTGGGAATCACGCAAGCATTTTTCGAGGACACAGATGACGACTCATTAGAATCTGAGTCACCCCTACGATACCCAATTGAGCTAAATAGCCCCTATTGGAAAGTACTATACAATGCCTTATTAGATACGGGAGCTAAACACAATTTGTTATCCTATGGAGTTTGGTGTCAATTAGGGAAACCGACCCTATCCCCGAGTACGATCCAAGTCAAGGGCATTGATAAAAAGAAAACTGCTATTCTTGGAGTCCTTCAGACCCCTGTTGTCTATGACAATGGAAGCATAGTGCAGAGGTTTCTAGTCATGCCCGAAGGAGCTATGGAAGGCAACGTAAACCTGGGACGCACGTGGATGTCGGCAACCAAATGCACTATTGATTGGGATATTGGTAGTGTCACGACGTGACTACCGACTCTTACCCCTATCATTCAAGCAAAGTCACCTACGTTGCAAACTCTAGCAAAGTTCAAGGATAGCCAACATTCACAAGACAAGGTGGTTAACTCGTCTTTGCCGGCTACCCATGAATCTAGCACTTCAACACTTGTAGTTGCAGCAAGCAGTAATATTGCAAGTACTCAACCTGCACGACCTAAGAGTACATATCAATGGGTCCCCAAGGCCTTACTTCCAACTACCTCAATCCTCCCATCCATTCCAAGAAAAAATTTCCCGGGAAAACCAAGAGCGCGCCCTAGGAGAGTCAAGACCAAATCACGATGGATTCCAAAAGAACTATTAGAAGCCCAAGGCTACTATGATGGAAATGAGCAAATTTGGGTACCTAAACGTAAAATGTGTCCTTCCCTATCGACAACAAACCCCTATGAGTCAAACAGTGTAACGCTAAAGCCAATGGCAGACAGTGGGAAGGGAAAGATCACAGAATGCTACACACCTAGTCCAGAGCTAGTTTGGGCTCCAAGGCAAAATCAATTTATTCCACCTAGCTCAAAAAGGGGGGAGTTCCATAAAGCTTCTAGCTCCTCATGTAATACATCCATAGAGGTAAAAGCTTCTACACAGCCTCCATCTATAGTAGTGGACCTCCATGAAGCTACAAAAGAATCCACACCTCCCAGTGTTCAAGAATCACCTGATGAACCACTTCAAGTTCGATCCTGGGAGAGTACCTTACCACCCTTGCAACTTGACGAAGCACCTAGGGTAATAGAAAACTACTAGCAAAAATCCTCACCTATTACCAACTGGAAGAATTGCTTTCAAAGGGTGACGACATCATTTCAAATGGTATGATCTATCCAAGGAAGGGGGGAGTGTTTGTGGACATCCATCATTCACTTGCTTCCCTCTCAACCTTTCTCCCTAACCTCTTAATCTCCGATCTTAGGGAATGTATATATAAAGCCTTATACTCACAAAAACAAGATAAAAAAGTAAAAGAGCAAGAGCCATAACACAAATCATAAAAACAAATTATGCACAAGAACACGACCCTTGTAATATTTGCACTCTAACCATCATCTATTTGCGTGTACAGATATGGCTAGTACGCTAGAGTCATCCACTCCTCCCTTGGGTGAAAGGTACCCTCGTTACTTTTCACAAATATTTCACATGGTCTTTCCAGTGCGTGCATGTGAATGGGATTTGATAGGTACGCTAGCATGTGAGAGAAATTTTGAGGAGTTAGAATGGATGATACGTCTCTTGACCACGTCTGATCCATACTTAGTAGAGAGCGTTTCTCCCATTGCGCAAGCCTACCCTTTTGACCAAGATGACTATAGGCGTCTAGTGACCTTCTTAGTAAACATGGGCACCTATGATGAAGAAGAAAATTTACACGACTACACGGATGGCACATATGGTCTCATGGATGATGACTTTGTTTATCTCGAGGACGAAGATAGGGGTTTAGCCTTAGGGTTTCTCCCCAACCTCTACAATATCCTATTCCCTTGACTCTCTAGGGGGAGTGCAAATAATTAGCTTAGGGTTCCTTATGTTTTTTGTTGTGTTCAATAAGTGTTGGTACCTTTTTCCACTAATGTGTCTCCTGGAAGTATTCCTTTTGTTTCCTAGTGTGTACAGGAGCGTGTTGCTATTGGTAGGATTTGGACCTTCATGGAATCTTTATCTCGACTCACTCTTCAAATCAAGCGCGACCATCGACACAAACAGGTGTTTCTTGTCCATTAGCATTGCCCCTTATCTTTTTTGTATCTATGATTGTCAGCTTTAATTGTGATTGGTAGCCTAATATTCACCGCATTTGCTTAGTATCAAACATTTAATTCAATGTAATTTTTTGTCAGAATCACTTGTCTAGGTTTAAAAATCAAGCAGTCCGACAAACTAGTTTGACCAAGTTAGGTGTTAGAAATCTTCTCTTAATACCATGGGGAATGCCTTCCTAATAATTAATGGTTACTTAGGTTCTTAATCCGATTTAGGCAGCACTGTGTGAAATGTACTAGGGCTTTCTAGTGGGCTTGACCCTATTGACCTTTAGCTTAAGTATTATAAAGGGATTTTACTAGTATGTGAGCCTGGGGAGGTGTATCAGTGTTATATAACCCCCCAAAGTTCCAAAATTAAAATGCTAAAAATGAACAAACAAAAAATCAAAGTGCGACACTGTAAAATCTTAAGGTGGAAGAGAAATCTCAGCTTGATTTGGTACTTCACTCACATGTATTGCCTATGGTACTAGAGCCCTAGAGGTTCCCAGTATGGGCGCTTTTACTTGAAAAGCAAAAAACCCAAGGCATACAAAATAAGCACACACATCAAAATTGAATCACTGTGAAAAGACTTTGGGGGGTCAAAGAAAAAGTAATCAGTTAGGCGATGATTTCATGAGAAATTTCTTTTATGGTAGCTTAACCACAAGGTCTTCTAGATATAGCCTCTAGTCAGCCCTCGAACATGAATACTTGGCTCTCGCGATTAAACAACTTAATTGACCACACAAAATTAAGAAGCTTACCCATGGTACTCTAGTGTCTTTCGACCGTCAAATTAGCGACCCCAGACTAGTTTTATTTTTTACATTTACATCTGTTTATGCATTTGATTACATTGCAATTTAATGTTCATTACTGACAAATTGTTTGAAATTCTTTTACCAATCAATTTGTCTCCCTAAAACTGCATATGCTTTTTAATCACTTATGAGAATGCAATTACTGTGCCAATGTTGTTTGATTTTGCAGTGACTGAAGAAGGCTAAGGACATTCATCTCAAATGCTCTTCCACCTCGACGAGCGAGCTTCAACTCAATAGCTTCCGAGGACGGAATCTACATCAGGAAGGGGAGCATGTTAACCCTCACGGCTCACGGACACCCCATCACCTATGACGGACGTGTATTATGTATTTGGTAGAGTCAGGTACCGGGCTTGTCGGACCAATAGGAAAAGGGTAAGAGTGATCGCCGATGAGAGGCGCACTCTAACTGGGACATTCAAGGGATTAGTTGGCTAAGCATGGGCGCCCAAGTGTGAATGGGGTGAACTCATATAAAAGCCAACTAAACCTAAAATTCACGGATTCTCTCATTTGTGCAATAGAAGAGTGCTTTTGCTCCATCTCCATCTCCATCTTCTTCTTCTTCACCTCCTTGTGTGTGTGTGTATGTGAGAGAGAGAGGGAGAGGGAGAGTGTGTGTGCGATCGAGCATTACGAAGGCGCGACGGCGGCGAAGCGGTTGAGCGCGGCACGACTGCAGCTTCTTCTTCATCGCGGCGAGGAATCCACCACGAAGGCGAGCGTAGAGCAGTGAGTGACACACCCTTTGCTCTCTTGAGCTTGCTAGATTAGTCTTGTTGTGTGCTTGAAGCCATTTGTGGCTCGCACACGGTGTATCGGCAAGTCCCTTGCTTCGACAGTGCGGCAAGGAGCGCACACTCTCTCTAACAATGCAGACCAAGAGCAACTCACTCGTACGCAAGTCTCCCTCGACGGTAACGAAGGCAACATTCATGGTCACGAACAAGAGAATAACACAAGTTGAAAAAGAGATAAAAGAGTGGAAAACGGAGATGGAAGGATGGTGGAAAGAAAAATCCAACCTCATTCAAATGGTTGTCAACGAGGGCAAGCAATGAAAAAAGGAGACTTTCAGACAGAAGTCCAAGCAGTCTCAGCCCTGAAAGCGAGAGCTTGCAGAAACTAGAGCGGGGAGTGGACTTGAAGAAGGAGAAATCCAGCCCTCGATAATAGAGAAACTCAAATTCATCAAAGAACAAGTGTGTAAGATCAAAAGCAACATGACGCGAAGTCATCATCGTGGGTAAATGTAATCACGAAAACACAGAAGAAGGTAGATGAGACCAGGAAATGGATAGAAGTCGCCAAGAAAACGAAAAGAAAAGAACCAACTGCCATCCCCACTCCTACAATCATCAACATGATTCTAGAGGAAGAGCAAAGGAGGAAGGCTAGAGCTTAACATGTACGAGTGACCGGTCTAAGAGACCATGATGATGTGGAGGGGAAAGTCAAAGAACTTCTACTTATGATGGGTAGTGAGGCCACTCACACAAAGGCATGGAGAGTGGGAAGAAGAGAGAAGGAAATGGGGAGACTTCCAAGGAGAGAGCATTGATCCTTTGCTTCCCCTCCATGGAAGCAAAGAAGGATTTCTTGGAGAATCGTCCTACACTAAAGAAGACAGGGATATTCCTTGGGGACGGCCCCACACTCTCACAGCTTGCTCATGTGCAAGAAGTTATGCTTGAGATAAGGACAGCCCGAGAAAAAGGGAAATTGGCCTTCTCTAAAATGGACGAGTGGTTATTATGGAGAGGCGCTCCACATAACAGCATGAGACCTATGAGAGCACACTCAAGGTTGCTACTTAGAATTGTAATGGATCTCTACATCTTCATGTGGGGTCTATGCCACATGTCAGCAGCAAATAGGAGACAGCTTGCAGACAAGACTCTCAATCAGAGCACAAAGGACGAGGCTCAGGGGGGGGTAGCAGTCTTATTCATGGAGGAGTTGCAACCATTCATACATATAGCCCGCAAGGATGAGCAGGCTAGGTACATATGGGTGAGACTGAGGGAAGAGACAGGCAGATACCTCTACATTGCTATTTTCTACTTTCCTCCAAGTACGTCATCATATGCACCACCTAGAGGACATTCCCCCTTTTCTATTTTAGATGATGACATATGGGAGTTCTCTAGAGATAGTGACATTATCATCTTCAGGGACTTAAATGCTAGGACTGCCCATCAACAGACAGTATTCTATGATACTTCAGAGGAGATGTTGAGGAAGCTGGATGCTGCAGAGATAGGCCTATCTAGAATATCACAAGATGTGGAGCATACTGAGTATGGACGGCATTTGATAGACATGGGGATTGCACATGGATTGGCCATTTTGAATGGCCTACAGAGATTTCCTACTACGGGAGGTTTTACATGCTTTCCACACAAACATGGAGCTAGCACAGTGGATTATGTCATGGCACAGACGAGCTTTATCTCTAGTATCCAGGACCTCACAGTTGGACCTAGACATGTTGGTGCGGCAGTAGATCATGCCCTTGTGTTGATGACCATCTCTTTCGAGTTTAGTGTAGCAAACATACCACGGATAGCAACCCCTACTCGCTACACCTTAACACGGGAGACGGGCTCTGTCTACATAGATGGAATCTACAGACACCTATGCATTGAGGAGCCAGGGCGACCTCTAGAGGAGCTTACTACTATACTAACACAAACATGGCATGATGCAGCAGCAGAGGCATACACACATACCCCAACCTGAGCAAAGACGACGTTTTGGGAGCATGTCCCAAAACAACTGGTATGATGAGAAGTACCACGAGACGAGGGCCAGGTTTCAGAGACGGATGCTTTTGGGGAAACAACTCATAGATAGTCACAAATTGCCTTCCAACACCTAGTCCGACGGAGGAAGAGGGCATTTTTGGCTCAACTAGAGCAAGATCTATATCAACTATTCTTGAGTCAAGACTCACATGAGACATGGTGACTTTCACAAGCATTCCTCCCATCCTTCCATTAATTCTACAGAGACCTGGCGCTAATATGTGTCATTTGTGTACACATCTCTTGGACAACCGCCTCTCCTATGACCCCCCCGAGCCATGCCCACAGACATGTGCTTTTTTCACCGTTGAGATGGTGAAGAAGGACATTGATACGATCAAGACTTGGAGAGCATATGATCATGATGGCTTAGTGTATGAGAATTTTATACATGCCAAGAACCTGCTCGCAGAGATTGTGGCAATCGTGCCATGTGTGAGAGTTTGCGTAATACTTGGAGTTTACTTACTATTGTACCTATCTTCAAGCCAAAAGACCCTATGAAGCTTGGGAATTGTCATAAAATCTAATATCTACCTACTCAAAATAAATTTCTGATATTAAACTTACCATTTAATGTGAGAAAAGGAATGGGAACAAGAGTTAGATATAGATATGTGCTTTTAGATTTATCTCAACCAAGACCATAGGGAGAGAAAGCTACATCTCATCGAGGGTCCAAAAAGGAGATGGTCTACCAAAGAGCAATGAGCAGATAATGAAGCTTAAAAGACCTTAAGGTTAGCTTCATTAAAGACCTCCAAAGGTTAGTATTAAAAGTCCTTAGACCTACACCTTATGCAAGCTAGGCATATGCTTGAGGTGCTTGTCGTGCTTAATGACTAAGGTTCTTGAGGTGCTTGATGACCAAGGTTCTTGAGGTGCTTGTCATGCTTGATGACTAAGGTGCTTGATGACCAAGAGTGCTTGAGGTGTTCAAGTCAAAGATGAGCCCTAATGATAGAGGAATGAGAGAAAACACTCACACACATCCACACACACTCAAGACAAGCCCAAGACTCGAGAGACATTGAGGCCACATGTCAGGCCCCTTGCAATATTTCCCTCATAATGTGCATGATTCATAAGGTCCAATGAGAATTTAGATTCAATTAAATAATTAAGATCTTTCTCTCAAAGGGGAAAAGGAGGACACTTGTCCAAATGCTACAGCCCTTGTTTGTTATGACTAGGGTCATTCATTGGCTAGCCCAAAGATTGAGCCAATAGGCTTGTAGCAAGAGTAAAGTAGCAAAATCGAATCCTCTCTCTCTCTCTCTCATATACTCCACAAGCCACACACACTCCCCCATTGTGTGTTGTGCAAACAAGTAATCTTCTTTTCCAAGCTTGAGAAGTGGAGAACCTACACCAACACCCCTTGGCTATGGAATGCAAATCCAACCAAGAGTTATGCTCAAAGCAATTCTTATCAATCTCTCTATCTTCATTATCACTATGCTAAGCTATGCTCTAAGAGTGATAAAATGTGAGGATACTACCTCTTTCTCGTAGATATACATCTTCTTCTCTTCATCTTCCTCACTCCCTACTAGCTCTCTCCACCTTTGATGGTGTTAGAGGTCTTGGGATTGAGACCAGGGACAAGTTCTTGTTTATTGCAAGTAGATTAATTGTTGTTTTAAGCATAAGTTTGGTGCATGAAGCTTTCCATCTTCATGGCATCAAAGAGGTCTTAAGGAACACAACAATTGTATTGTACCAAGTCTCTCTTCATGGGAAAATTTATAATACAAAATCCTATTGGAGGAGGGACCAGATCCAAGTAAATCCGATCCTCAACTGTTGTCAATTTCTCTATTTCTCTCTCTTTTGCAAGTTATTGCTCATGACATGTTAATTAAGAATGTGTAAATTGTTGCTATCTCCAACCTTGCACTCTCTCTATCTTCATTAGGAATCTTCTTAAGAAATGCTCACTATGGCTAACCTATTTCCACTACACTCAAAGTTATTAGCTTATTCCGTTACATTGGTATCAGAGCTATTGGTTTCTCTTT
Organism: Adiantum capillus-veneris; assembly: GCF_014529385.1. NCBI lineage: Eukaryota > Viridiplantae > Streptophyta > Polypodiopsida > Polypodiales > Pteridaceae > Adiantum > Adiantum capillus-veneris. Next base: position 13,857,402 of record NC_140952.1, read on the forward strand.
TCTTGCTTAAGAAGAGAGGTCCTTATGTTGTCCATGATGTGGGATGCTTGAGTGCTAATTTCAAGAGCTAACAGTAGCAACTAGGGCTTTGAAGTTGCAAAAGAATAAGTAAGCATACACATAAATTCTTTTAGCATGGTTGACAACAATAAAGAGAGTAGAATGAATATTGATAACTTTGATTTTGCACATGAAGATGCTACTAATGAATCCCTTATGCATGTGAGTTCTCTTGTTGCTAGCAACAACAAGCTATGGGTAACCCCACCCTACAGGGTGAAGTTTACCAACAACTTCGCACCCATGGGATTCTCCAGAGTCCAAACTCCCCAAGAAGAGAGACTACATGTGAGATCTCTTGTAGGGACTTCCAAAAAAAAGCTCTGTCTCGTGAGAGAAGAGGAGGATACATACGAGGGGCCTTAATTTCCACTTGAGGATACACCTCCATTCAAAGAAGAGAGCATTCTTCAAATTTAGAGCCCTGACCGAAGGAAAGAGAAAAGTGAATCACCAAACACTTCGGAAGATGTGGCTCCACGAAGAAAGCAAGAACGAAGATCTCCAACTCTTCCTAAGAGGAAAAGATTGCTGCATACTCTTCCTCATCGTAATCTCAAAAGTAAAGAGAGGAAAGAGAGGAATCAAAGGAAGAAAAAGGAGAGAAACAGATCACCGTCTTCTCCATCTTCATCACCTTCCTCCTCTTTCGATGAAAGTAGCGGCTAATTTTTCCCAAAGAACCCAAGAGAAGAGGCCATCAAAAATCCTATGCTGCTTGGAAAAGGTCCAACAAGTTCAGGAAGTTCATGGAGGGAGGAAAGAACATCTCTTTTCTCACTTATGATGGCACCTTTGGTGCCACGGATAAAGTCTTGGCCTTTATCCAACAATTTGATGCGGCCTTTAGAGATGAGGGCTTCACGGAGTCCTCCAAGCTACGACACGTAGCTATGCATTTTCAAAGGTCCTCCAGATAATGGTGGGCTAGCCTACGAGCCAACGATGAAGCTCCAAAAACATGGAAAACCCTAAGAGTTTCCATAATGAAGTAGTTTCTTGCAAGCGATGCCAAAGACAAAGTACTTACCGCATGGTGAAGTTTGAAGATGTCTCCCAATGAGTCTATCCACAAGTATGTGGACGAGTTTTGGGATTTACATCTCAAAGCCACTGTGTACAAAAAGATGGACTTTGTAAAACAAAAACAACAGTTTTATGTTGGGCATTCTGAAGATATGACCGAGTGTGTCAACTCTCAACGGCCTAGGACCATCGCTGCCGTCATACACCATACTGTGGTCGCCTCACGAATCAATTTTTAAGAAGGGGCTAAGAGAAATTCTAAGCCGATGGAAATTTAAGATCTAAATGAACCTAGAGGAAGAATAATGCTTAAAACTCTTCCAAAGGCAACTCTAGCAACAACAATAAAGCTAAGGAGAAAGGAGTCTACAAAAGCAAGAATCAACTTTTTCTCCCGAGGGAGTTAAGAGCGTTATCACAAAGATAACCGGTGCTTCAAGTGCGGGGAGCAAGTATATGCCTATCGTGCTTGTCCCCAAAGAAATGTGTGCAATGAGCCACCTAAACCTCTATGGTTGAAGCTCCAAAAGAGGACGCTCATTGCTAAGGATTTCTCCTTTCATACGCTGGAATAAGGTGCGAGAGCATGATGCCTTTATTTTGTTTGACCCTAGTTCAACTCAAATTAATATCCATGGAGTTGGCCACCAAGCTAGGCATACAAGGCCACAAGATGGGAGATGCATTGAAAGCCCATGAAGCTTTCAAGGGACAAGACGTCTGAGTTACTCCCTTAATTGAAAAATTGAGGCTTCATGTCCAAAGTTGTGGACAAAAAAGATTTCTCATCTCCCCTCTCTAACAAAAAGATTTTATCATATGGACATCATGGTTCACTCGCATGGCTGCCCCTATGAAGTTCCGGGGAAGGAGAATTAATTTCAGTTTTACAGAGAAAAAACCATATACATAGATACTAATGAGTCGGGGAACACCATATCCCTGGTAAATACGCTTGCTTTTGATAAATCAATGAAAAGCTCTATTCTACGTATAGGATTTTTGTTAAAGAATCTGTAAATGATTCTAATGTTTTCACAAGTAGCAATAAAGGGAATCAAGAGGAATTAGAGTTGTCTAAGTTTCTAAATGGATTCCAAGATGTTTTCATTGGTGAGCTACCTCCAAAACTAAGGTATGATAACCATGCAATAGAGCTTCTACCAGGAAGCTCGCTGTCTAATAAACCTCCTTATCAAGTTTCACAAGCTCAACAAGAGGAGATCATGAGGCAAGTACATGACTTGGTGGAAAAAGGAATGGTGAGGCTTAGCTCCTCTTCATTCTGTTCACCCCTTACTTTCAGTGCAAAAGAAAGACGGCATATTTCACATGTGTGTCGACTATATAGAGCACTAAATAAGATCACTCTCAAAACAAAAAAAAGATTGCCCGTGTCGCGGGTAGATGATCTATTTCCAAGTTTTTGGCTTGACAAATGCTCCAGCCGCATTCAAACTCATTATGGACAAAAATCGTCAGGCCACTCAAATTCTCTTGAGGAGTACAAGTGACACCTCCAAGTAATCTTTCAAGTTGTAAGAGAGAATACCCTTTTCATTAATTAAAAGAAAAGTGAATTTTTCCTACAGAAGATTCAATATTTAGGTCACATTATCTCTAAAAATGACACCCGTATGGATCCAACAAAGTTAGAGGTAATAAAAGGATGGCCTAATCCAAGGAATCTGCAAGAGCTACAAAGCTTTATAGGTATGTGTGCATACTATAGACACCTCATTGAAAAATTCTCGCTAATAGGAGGCCCATTACATGACATAACAAAAAAGAAGGTTAAGTATTCATGGATGATGCTTGTGGTGATTGCCTTGGAGTTGTTTTGCTTAAGAAGGGCATGCCATAGCATATGAGAGTCGAAGACTCAACTCCAATAAGCGAGTATTGGGAAAATACGAAAAAGAGCTACTAGCCGTTCTATATGACCTAGACACTGGAAACACTATCTCCTGGGGACTCCATTCATATTACGAACAGATCACAAAGCCTCAGGAACTTCATGACGCAAACCAAGCTCTCCAACAAACAAATGAGGGATGCAAATTTTCTTTCGCAATTTAAATTTCATATTGCTCCCTTTGCTAGCAAGCACAATCAAGTGCTCGATGCACTTTTATGACGGCCAAGGGTAAATGAGGTGTCAATAGCAACTCACAATGATCTATCTTTTATGATAGATGAGGATGCTACTGACCGAGACTTTAAGTTCTAATTACAGCCTTTGCATTTGGAAAGAAGGAAGAACCATTCACCTTGCAGGATTATTATCTTTTAAACAGCAATAGGCTATGTGTTACTCGGCCATATTGTCACGTGCACATCTAACCCTATGTGCATGTGAACAAGCTATCTCAGGTCTAGGGTTCAAGTCAGCCTAGGAAGTGTTCTGGCACCTTTGTAAGCCTCTGAGCAGGCCGTGTCACAAATTGGATGACGTGGCAGCCGGTACACTCACACACACACACACACACACACTCCCCTGGTGGGAACTGTCAAAAATGCACGCTGCAACGTACGGACAGACCGAGAAATGCGACAAAATCCGCTGAAAAAACACGGGACCGTACAGGGCTGCTGACGTGGCAGACTTACGTACGGACTGCATGCTTTTTGCAAGGCTGCTTATTTACGCCAGAAGCTAGAAAATCCTACGCAAAATTGAGAGCTGCTTTATTTTATGCAAGCAATAGAGAGAAAGATTTTGTTTAAAAGTTACTAAGCCTTGTGAGAGGCAATCTTTTAAAATTCACAGCTTTTGAAGCTTTTGGGCTCTGCTTTTAACAACCCTTGTAAATCTATAAATAGTGACATGGGCTCTCACAAGCATCTGGACGCAGAGTCTGAGAGTGAGTCCCGACCACTCGCTTGTACTTTGAGTTGCAGATCAATACAAAAAGAAATATCGAAAGGGGCGCCAGTCTGTGGGGCAATTATCTCTAGGCACGGAACTCCGACGGGCCAGTGTCGAATCAATTGTGCATTGTGAACTGTTTTGAAGTGAATTCTTGTGGTGTCGTGGTAGAATCTCGACTTGGAGTGTCCGAGTCTGTTACAGTGGTATCAGAGCACGGCCAATTTCTCTCCTACGAGGAATCCGATCCTTTTTACGCGGCACTTATGGCTTCAGACAGAAATCAGTCGACTTTCTCTGCAACCGGAGATGCGGGAAGAGACCACAACGAAGATTCACGCGAGGCGTACGGCCCACCTCGGCCTACTCAGGCGGAGATCGAAGAGGTGGAGCATAGACGATTGATGGGCGATGCAACAAAGATAATGCTAAATTTTGCGAAGAACCCGAAATTTGCAAAATTTATGAGCCATACCTCCTTCGACGAGGTGCACTCACAGTGGCGACAGACCACAAAAAAAACCCCTCAAACCGGCCCTAAAGAAACCTCCTACTCCGAGGATGTACACAGAGCAAGAATTAGAAGAGGTGGTTGATGCAGGAGTTGCTCAGCTTTTTGACACGCACAACAAAGCTAAAAACCACGACAAAAAAAAAAGAAGAAGACACTCACTTCCCGGGTTATTTAGGTCATCAATCTACATTTGAGTCGACAAGAAAACAAAAGAAGCGTGTTCGATTTGAAGGGGTACCCAGTTCTTTTTCTTCTTCTTCTTCTTGTTCTTCTTCTTCTTCTTCTTCTTCTTCTTCTTCTTCTTCTTCTTCTTCCAGTTCTTCTAGCTCCTCTGACTCGAGCGAAGAAGACAGAAAAAGCAAAAAGCGAAGCAAAAAGCAAAGCTTCTGAAAGGACAAGAAAAAGGCAAATAAGCTTAAATCTCGCCCAGTTGTTGACAGTTCTACAGAGGACTCGTCTTCAGATAGTTCGGACTCAGACGACAACAACTTCTACACAAAGAAGAAGAATTTTATAAAGCCAACCAATATGACTTTCTGCAAGACAAAAGCAAGAAAGTCCGAGAGTTCAAGGAAGGTGGAGAATCAATTAAATTTGACAAGTTTTCTGGTTAAAGAGATGCTTCAAAGGCTTTGTTTTTCATATAGCAGTTTGACATAGCTTTCTCAGGAGGGCATTACTCAGAGCACTCCAAGATTCGGAGAGTTGCCTCTTATTTTAAGGAGAATGCTCAGACTTGGTGGTCCACGCTTCTATTAAACAAGACATCGCTACTTAAATGGCTGAAATTCAAAAGGTATTTTATTTCTTCTTGGCTGACTCGAGTATGAATGCGACATACGAACTGCTTGGAACCATCTTCGGATGACAAAGAAGGATACGGTGGACGCTTATTGCGAGAGATTTTAGAGATCTTTTCTACCTGCCTCTTCATTTAAGAACATCTTGTTTAAAGAATAGATTGAGCGGTTTACCTTAGGTCTTCCTAAAGAGATCTGATATCACTGCTTAGAACAAAAGTCAACTTCCATTCAGGAGTTGATGTGCATGCGAAACGGGGTTTTGCCATTCAATCAGGCATTTTGACCTACCCCACATAGGAAATCATGGCGTAAAGGGCCGAACAGAAAGTAGAAAGAGGAAGAGCAACCTAGAAAAGAAAGGGACGGATGCATGACCCAAACTCACTCCTCAAGAGAGAGCGCTCTACATTAAGGAGGACAAGTGCTTTGGAAGCGGGGAAACTAGGCATATCTCCGTGAAGTGCCCTAAAAACAAATAGAAAGAACAGAACGACAAGGACGATGAGAGGCCTGAGAGTTCGAGAGCGGCTGAGAAACGTGGAAGAATTCCAAATTGCGTGGGTAATGACCCAAGCACGATGGACAAGAGCACAGAACTTTGCGGATCTTGGGGCAAAGTGAAAGACCAAGAAGCCCTGATCTTTTTTTATAAAGGAGCCAAGGCAAACTTCATTTCATCGAAATTGGCGACGCACCGCTCTCATGGGACCACTTGCAAAGGCAGCTCTAGCGGTACCCAGTAGGGACGTAGCCATTACACCTATCATTGGCAAACTTCGGTTGCATTGTCAGGGGTATTTGGGGCATGAGGACTTCTACATAATGCCTTTGGAAGGTTGTGATATTCTCTTGGGAATTCCCTGGTACAACAAGAACAAAGTCGTGGTCGACTATCGAGCGAGGAAAGCGACTTTGACCCCATAGAAAGGTAGAACCATTGTACTCGATGTAAAACTTTAGGACGAGTCCGTCCCTATTGCATCCGCTTCGGCCATTTCAAAATTAATGAAATCCAGTATGTTTGTTTACTCGATCTTTTTAAAAGAGTTGAGTAATGAGGATAGGACAAATATGTCTGAACTTGATAAAGAACGCCAAGATTTTCTCCACACTCATGCCGATTGCTTCTCAGAGGGCCTGCCAGCGAGTTACCACCCACTCGTCCTGAAGATCATACTATTGATCTGATACCTAGAAGCACACCACCGAACCGCCACATTACCGTGTGAGCAGAGTCCAGAACGAAGAAATTATGAACAAAGAAAAAGACCTCTTGGAAAAGGGTCTTGTCCAACCTAGTACTTCACCATACTGCTCTCCTATGTTGCTGGTTTTGAAGAAAGACAAATCTTGGAGAATGTGCATCGATTATAGAGCTCTCAACAAAATCACCATCAACAACAGATTTCGGATTCCTAGGATCGATGATATACTTGACCGACTACAGGGATCCTCGTGCTTTAGCAGGATCGACTTGAAAAGCGGATATCATCAAATCTGAATCACGCTGGGAGATATCTACAAGACAGCCTTTCGGATGACTTTGGAGTTATTTGAGTTTTTGGTCATGCCTTTTGGCCTAACCAATCCTCCTCCAACATTTAACCGAATGATGGACAGGATTTTTCGAGAGTACATACTATTTGTTGGCACTTTCTTTGACGACATCATTGTTTCTCCAAGGATGAGGCAGAACATAGACAACATCTGCTTCAGGTCTTTCAGGCATTACGAGATCACAAATTAGTGATTAATGCGAAGAAAAGTGAATTTTGCCTACCAAAGATATACTTCTTGGGACACATTGTCTCATCAACGGGAGTGTAGATGGACCCGATCAAGATAGTGACTATCCGTAATTGGCCTGATTTGAAGAATGTCCATGAAATTAGAAGCTTCTTGGGATTGTGTTCGTACTACAAGCGGTTCATTAGAAAGTTTGCGGAGGTTGCTTCCCCTTTGCATATCTTGACACAGAAAGGGGTCCCTTTCTCGTGGGGACCCACAGATTGACTGCCTTTCAGACATTGAAAGAGAAATTGACTACGAAACCAGTTTTGACTTTGCCAGACTTGCAAAAGTCATTTGAAATATATTGTGATGCTTGTGGTCGTAGTCTGGGAGCGGTCTTAATGCAAGAAAGCCATGTCATTGCTTACGAGAGAACAATATGTCATTGCTTACGAGAGTGAATTGTTCTCAAGGCCGGAATTGACAGCACAGATTTATGAGAAAGAGCTTTTGGCGATTATCCATGCTCTTACTCAAAAGGCGGCATTACCTACTCAGAGCGAATTTTACTGTCTTTACACACCATCTGAGTTTACACTACTTGTCACACAAGCAGCTATTAGAAAAGCAGATGCGGTGGGCAAACATCTTGTCACGGTTTCACTTCCAGACTGTCCATGTTCAGGGACAGAAGAATTTGGTGGCAGATGCTATGTCTCGGAAGCCGTTGGTTCTGGCTATTTCCAAGATACATCAAAGCAGCTTCAAGGATATGGTCAATTAGTATGCCATAAATACAGATTTTGCAGACATTTTCACAAGGATACAGCATGGGGAGAAAGTAGCGGGATATTCCATTCGGGATGGCTACTTGATGAGGAAAACCATGTTGTGTGTTACACAGCCGTTGAGGGAAAAGGTTATGACCGAATGCCACTATCCGCCTTTTACAGGTCACCGCGGCATTGCTCCCACCTTGAAAGGGGTGTCGAGTTACTTCTTTTGGCTAAGACTCAAGAAGGATGTGGACAAGTTTGTCCGCAGTTGCTTGGTATGCTAGAAGGTCAAGTTTGACAGGCATAAAGCATAGGAATTTTTACAGCCTTTGCCCATACCCACGCGCCTCTGGGAAAGTATTGCAATGGATTTCATTTTTTATCTCCCGAGAACACAAAGTGCTCACGATGGTATCTGGATTGTTATTGATAGATTTAGCAAGCAGGCTCATTTCATTCCAGTGAGTCAAGCCGGATCACTTAGCGAGGCTGTTTGTGGCCCAGATCTTCAGATTACATGGTATGCCTGAGACGATCTCAAGAAAAACAAAAAAAGACAGCAGATCGCCATCGTCGCGATTTGAAATTGAAGGAGAATGATTGGGTGCTCTTACGTTTTGAGAAGGCACGCCTACAATAGAAAAAGGGAAAGGAGAAGCTTTTTCCAAAGCTTAGTATGCAATACTACGGACCTTTCCAGATCTCCGAAAAGATAAATGATGTCTCCTTCCATCGACTGCAACTGCCCAAAACTTCAAGGATTCAGAATGCATTTCATGTGAGTCTCTTGAAACCTTTCAAAGGTGATGTGCCCGAAGATGGGGAGCCTGATGAGCAACCCAAAGTGGAAGAAAACGAGGAGATCCTTGTTCCTAAACAGATATTGACACATAAGGACAGAAAGAATAAGGGTAAAGTGACAAGGCGGTTATTGGTTAAATTCAATCAAGAACTATCCTGCATTGGATGCGAAGTGGATGGAGAAGGAGGACCTAGCTTAGATTGTGAAACTTTACCTTGAAGCTTTTGGTTTAGCATAGTCTACTCCAAATGGAACCCCGAATTCAGCTTGGCCGGAGATCTCGTGCAGTGGGTTTGCACAAGAGGGGAGTTACTCCGCTCCTTTGTCAACAAATGCCTCGACTTTTGAATACTAGAGTCATTGATGTCTCTTTGAGCTTCAGGGATACTGAGATCTGACATTATTCTGTTGTATGACTTTATGAAATGGTATTCCATATAATATGAAACTGATTTGTTCTTGACTTGTTTAAGTGCAGGAATTGATAGCCGAAATGACTGCAACATTTTGATTTGAATGATCTCGATAGACATGGTTGCAATAGGGATTAGTCAATCGGACATCTATGAGGTTTTGAATGAAACTAGATACGATTGCTAATTGTATTGCCGATAAATCATGGTCTCATATCCGAATGAATGTTGAATGTGATTTGTCATGTGATGTCAAGTGATGTCCGGTGATGCCGTGTGATGTGACTGTCGATTGGTACATGTGCTAGATATGTGTTCCTAGTGCGTTGGTACTAACAGTCAATGTCTGCTAAGGCAGTTTATGGCCTCTGTCTATTTTGCAACGTAATCGAGGGCGATTACAATGCTTTCAAGAGGGGGTATGTCAGAAATTAGATGACGTGGAAGCCGGTACACTCACACACACACACACACACACACACACTCCCCTTGTGGGAACTGCCGGAAATGCAAGCTATACCGTACGGACAGGTCGCGAAATGCGGCGTGGAATCCGTCAAAAAACGCGGGACCATACAAGGCTGCTGACGTGGCAGAATTACGTACGGACTGCAGGCTTTTTGCGAGGCTGCTTTTCTACGCCAAAAGCTGGAAAATCCTACGCAAATTTGAAAGCTGCTTTATTTTACGCAAGCAGTAGAAAGAGAGCTTTTGTTTTAAAGTTAGTAAGCCTTGTGAGAGGCAAGCTTTTAAAATTCACAGCTTTTGAAGCTTTTGGGCTCTGCTTTTAGCATATCTTGTAAATCTATAAATAGTGGCATGGGCTCTCACTTCTCAGAGCATCTGGACGCAGAGTCTGAGAGTGAGTCCCGACCACTCGCTTGTACTTTGATTGCAGATTAATACAAAAAGAAATACCAAAAGAGACGCCAGTCTTTGGGGCCAATATCTCTAGGCATGGAACTCCGTTGGACCAGTGTCGAATCAATTATGAAGTGTGACAAGTTTTGAAGTGAATTCTTGTGGTGTCGCGATAGAATCTCGATTTGGAGTGTGCAAGTCTGTAAAGGCCGTGCATGTCCAAGCACTTAGAGAAGTTGCATATCCTCTAATTGCACACCCACTACCACCCAACATATGCATTGTCCAAGTAGAAGGACCATCTCGGCCAGTTTTGCAATAGAACATTTTACAGAGAATGTGGCATTTTTTTTTAATTAATCAACCAATTTCCAGGGTCGTGGGCTATAGGAGTGATTGTTCGGCCCAGCTTTTTACAACTATGTAAGCAGACAAGGAGCGCCCAGTTTTAGCAGAAGAGGCAGAACAAGTTCCAGCAACTTGCAGTGCATCTTCTCAGCAAGACCGGCAGAGAGCTCTAGCATTTTCAACCAACACAATCAGCCTGACGTTTTCTGTAGCAAATCATCCCAACGTTTTCTAGCATTTTCTACAGCACATTAGGCCTAGCGTTTTGCAATTTCACGACACCAACTCAACCAAGACCATCACCGTTTTCAGTTTTCAGCACTTAGCCTTTGCAGATCTAGCCCCTAGCCTCGCAGATCTCACCTACCCGCAGCAGATCCTCACCGTACCGTCAAGTTAGCTAGCATTTACAGTATGAGCTCACTGTTTTCAAATTTCAGCATCTATGTTTTCAACGCATCCTCGTCGACGCAGTGTCAGTATTCGGTAGAGAGTCGGCATCTTCCAGATTTCAACATTTCAGCCCTAGCATTTTCATTTTTTAGCCCATCCTCGTCGTCATCACCATTGTCATTGACATCGTCGGCAAGTCCATTGCATCTAGACTATTGTACCCGATTTGTGCAATCTATAGCATAGACCTCTCTCGCCAAAGAGAGGGGAGCCCTTGGAGGAGGGTTTGAGAACCGTCTGGTGTCGTATTCTTCTCTCTGTTTCTCTCAGTCTCAGCACCTTCATTCACAGTAGCATTCACTTTGTTTGTGACCATTGCATCCTCTCTCCAAAGGAACGGAAAGCTCTCCCTTCCGTAAGTAAAAGGAACCCTTGAGCATAGTTCAAAGCACTCATCTTGAGCAAAGTTCAACATTCACTTCCCTTACACTTTACATTGATATTAGAGCTTTGGCAGCGTTTTGTATCACTCAAGGAAAGAACCACAAGAATTTTTTTGCTTGTTGTGGTCGCACGTAACCCAAGTCCACTTGGGCATGTCCATTCCTAATCATGCAATTGAAGACTCCCAGGTAAGCCACGAAAGAAGGGCTTGTCCAGCCTCCCCTTGTTCCTCTTTTCACTCATTGAGAGCGGATCGTGCACTTAGCGGCCGGCCTATCGACGTGAGGTGGGGAAAAGCAACTTTGGTTTGAGCGCAAGGCCGCCAAGGGGTGCGCCCGCAGGGAAGAGTCGAGCTCGAGGTAAGACAAAAGCCTTCTCAAACACTGATTGCAAGCTACAGAACTCGAGAACCTCAAGAACTCAAGAACCTCAAGACTCAAGAACCTCAAGACCCCAAGTTCCTGGAGAACTTGGGTACACAAGATCTCAGTGTATGGTCATCACCTGAAGCGGAATGGATACTTTGCGTAAAGGTGATGAGAGTGAAGTTGGTGACGAAGAAGTTTCCCCACCAAGAGGATTTTTTTCCGATCCTCCCCCATTTCATCTACGCCACGGGTTGCACCAAATTCTATGGAGCCTTTGGTCAAGTCGATGATGGACATGATGCTACACCAAGAGGCGCAACGTGCCGCCGTGGATTGCGAGCGTGATCAAGCGCGCTTGGTGGCCAAAGAAAGAAAGGCAGCTATGGAGCTAAAGCGTCACCAAGCATGCGAAGCCCAACGCATAGCGGCCGAAGAAAGGCATCCGAGCCGGTCAAAGACGTGGGTAGTTCATCAGGTAGCACAAGTAGAGATGCGGACTCCAACAATCCAGTCACTACTAAAAAGTTGACGTTCAGTAAGTATGACCGTAAGATGGATGCTAATGTTAATCATTCTTGGTTCTATCAATTTAATGCTTACTTTGCCACAACTAAGAAGACAAGAAACAGCAAAGTTTTGACAGCAGCCATGTATCTTGCAGTGATGCCATTAATTGGTATCACGCATGGCAAGAGGCACAGTTGGCCGTGCACCTAGAGGAAGTCGACGAAGGCGTGCCCCTTTCTTTCAATTGGGCAGACTTCCAAGACAAGTTCAAGGCACGGTTTATGCCACCTCAGTGCTTAGCACGGTTGAAAGAAGATTGGCGCAATCTCAAGCAAAATGGTATTCCAATCATGTCTTTCTCTAACCGTGTTTTGCAGCTTGGCACCCAATTACGCAAATCGGATGATGAGCGCAAAGAGGCATTCCTTTTTGGGTTGTACGAGTATATCAAGTTTGACGAAGTACTCAACCTCGTGGATCTCAACAAGGTGGTAGCGACTGCTCTTGCATAGGAGATGAAGCACAACAAAGAAAAGCCTAAGGAGAACAAGTCTTCTCATAGTACCTCTCAGACTCCTCAAAACCCACAGAACAGTAAGAATGGTAATCTTCTAGCCAATCTTCCTCTAATCCTTTGGAAAAGAACTCTTAGAATGAATCTAAGGGTAAAGCTAAAACACCTACTAAACTTAAGCTAACCCCCGATAAAAGCTGCATAAGGAATTATAGGAGGATACATAATGCCAGAAGAACAAGTCGAACAAGTCATTTATGCTAAGGAAGGTCGATGTTATCAATGTAACGTGAAGGATCGTAATAAGAAGGCTTGTCCTAAGAGAGCACCACCTAAAGAACCCAAAACACCGACAACTACCATAAGCACTTTAGTGAACCAATCTGAGTCTCCACATGTTTCTCACACACACATTGATGAGTCTCTCTTTAAATGTTATGGTCATGTGAATGGTCAACACATGGTGATCTTATTTGATTCAGACAGTATGCATGATGTGATTGGTGCCTCTTGTAGAAAAAGCCCGCTAGGAGGTTAGCTAGACAACTCCTCTCGAGGTGTCGAGCTTCGCTCCCGGTATGGAAACTCTCATGACGCAAGAGTGCCTTGATGTGTTATTCATTGTTCAACAAGCTTCCTTCCGTCAAAAATTTCTCGTGTCTCCTCTCTCACGATGTGATATGATTTTGGGCAATAGATGGTTTCATGAGCATAATCTTCTCATTGATTGGGCAGACAATACGCTAACTCTAAATGCCAAAAGTGACTCACATTATCATTCGTGGTAAGGAGCGTCTTCATTCTTTCCCTCTCATTTCTAATGTGCAGGCGAAGCTTGAAAAGAAACATGAGAAGGAGACTCTCTCAATCCTTTCTCTTCCAACGCACGACACACATTTTTTGCACGATAGAGATGTGATTGTTCGCAAGGATGATGGTTTAGATGATGATTCTTTTAGTGAAGCTAACCTCACTGCAGATACGGTCAATCACAAAGGACTGATCTTGGCTCTCGAGTCCAGGTTCAAAGAAATCACTCAAGAAGTATTGCGTGTTCGCATGATTAGTCAACACGCATTGTTCGAGTTTCTTCTTACTCATGATGGTTTCTTGTATTTTCGTCACCGTCTTTTTGTGTTCCCTTTTCACAGGCATGCCGTATTGTACGATGCACATGACTCACTCACGGATGAGCAAGGATGTATGCGGATCACTCACAAAAAGAAAAAAAGTTTGCATTTAAGGAATTCACATTGTTTCCCAATTGTCCGTTTTTCCAATAGCTTTTACATGTCTCTTCCTTGGCATCACACAGTCTCAGAAACAGCATGAGCAAGATGGTCAATCAAGCATCGGCATTTCCGTTGTGATTTGCCACAATTGATAGGTCTAGGTTGAAAAGTCAAGTTTCGATTCCACTTTTTGCGTGTGTTTGGTGAACAGTTTGTCACTCTGTCACATTGTTCGTCTGCATTGCATGCAGAGTCTTTTAGGAAGAACAATATTTTTCCACTTACTCTCCATGGCATGGGTATGATTATGATTTTGTGTTGGAAATAATTTCGGGAATTTTCGTCATCGAAGATTTGTGAAGAAGGTAGATCCACAACCATAGCCGAAGTCGGAGCATGGAATCCGCAACAGATCACTTTGTGTCGCTTTCGGTGCGGCCCAAAGAAGCAAGCATTGCAGACCATCATGAAGTTCAACTATTGCAGGCCCACGCATGAGAGTAAGTCGGCAAAGAGTTCTTCTCAAGATTCCCGAAGTTGTTGACGCATTCTCTTGACGCCATAAAGCTCAGTACCAGTACATCCCTTTGAAAAGGAGAGGATGTCACGTGCACATCTAACCCTATGTGCATGTGGACAAGCTATCTCAGGTGTAGGGTTCATGTCAGCCTAAGAAGTGTTGTGGCACCTTTGTGAGCCTATGAGCGGGCCGTGCATGTCTAGGCACTTAGAGTAGTTGCATATCCTCTACTTGCACACCCAGTACCAACCAACATATGCATTATCCAAGCAGAAGGTCCAAATCCCAGCGAGTTTTGGGACAGTATATTTTACAAAGAATTTAGTATTTTTATTAATTAATTTACCAATTTTCAAGGTCGTGGGCTGGAGGAGTGATTGCTCGACCTAGCTTTTTACAGCTATATAAGCAGACAAGGGACGCCCAATTTTAGCAGAAGAGGCAGAAGAAGTTCCAGCAACTTGCACTGCACCCTCAGCAAGACCAACAAAGAGCCCTAGCGCTTTCAGCCAGCAAGATCAACCTTGCGTTTTCTGTAGCAAAACATCCCAGCATTTTCTGGCATTTTTTGTAGCACATCAAACCTAGCGTTTTGCAGTTTCACGACGCCAGATCAGCCAAGACCATCAACGTTTTCAGTTTTCAGCACTTAGCCTTTGCAGATCAAGCCCCTAGCCTCGCAGATCTCACCTACCTGCAGCAGATCCTTGTCGTACCGTCGAGTCAGCCAGCATTTACACTATAAATCCGCTATTCTCATATTTCAGCATCTGCGTTTTAAGCGCATCGTCGTCCAGTCGTCATCATCGCCATCCTCGTCAACACAATGTCAATATTCAACAGAAAGTCAGCATCTTCCAGATTTCAGCATTTCAACCCTAGCGTTTTCAGTTTTCAGCCGACATCGTCGGCAAGTCCATTGCATCTAGACCATTGTACCAGATTTATGCAATCTATAGCATAGACCTCTCTCGCCATAGAGAGGGGAGCCCTTGAAGGAGGGTTTGAGAAACGTCTCGTGTCGTATTCTTCTCTCTCTCTTTCTCTCAATCTTAGCACCATTCACAGTAGCATTCACTTTGTTTGTGATCATTGCTGTAAGGTGCAGTGGAAGTGAATGTTGAACTTTGCTCAAGATGACCGCTCTGGACTATGCTCAAGGGTTCCTTTTACTTACGGAAGGCAGAGTCTTCCTTTCCTTTAGTGAGAGAGTGCAAATGATCACAAACAAAGTGAATGACACTGTGAATGAAGGTGTTGAGACTCAGAGAGAGAGAGAAGAATACGACACCCCACGTGATAGGCTATTTTGGCATCCGCTGGGGATTATATTGTACTCAGTAATATACAGCCCTGCTTTTTTCCAAAAAAAAGAGAAGAATACGACACTAGACGGTTGTCAAACCATCCTCCAAGGGCCCCCCTCTCTATGGCGAGAGAGGTCTATGCTATTGATTGCACAAATCTAGTACAATGGTCTAGATGCAATGATCTTGCCAATGATGTCGACGACAATGATGACGACGACGAGACAGGCTGAAATCTGAAAACGCTACGGGTTGAAATCTACAAATCTGCTAACTGCTAAGTTTTGACACTCTGTCGGGAAGGACGGCGATGGGGACGACGCGACAACGATGCGCTGAAAACGCAGATGCTGAAATCTGCAGACAGCGGGCTGAAACTGAAAACACTGGCTGATCTGAGAGTGCGGCAAGGATCTGCTGCGGGTAGGTGAAATCTGCGAGGCTAGGAACAGGATCTGCTGTGTCTAAGTGCTGAAAACTGAAAACGCTGATGTTGGGGGCTGATCTAACGCCGGGAATCTGCAAAACACTGATGGTAATCTGCAAAAACGCCAAGCCTGATCTGCAAAAAATGCTAGGCTTGTTGCCAAAACGCTATGCTGATCTGCAATCTGCAAACGCTCGGGCTGGGATCTAGAAAACGCCGGCTGATCTGGGAAGTCCCAAAATGCTAGACTGTCTTGTGGCTGAAAACGCTTAGTCTCCTGCCGGTTCTTGCTGAGAAGGTGCAGTGCCAGTTTTTGGAACTCTGCTACTTCTTCTGCCAGAAAGTGCTAGCGCTAGGTTTCTTTTATAGAGCTTAGCAAAATTGCCCTACCCAATTTCCCAACAAAATCACTTATTAATAATAAGTGAAAAATGGCTAAAATAGGGAAAATGGGTTCTGTGCACTCAAAAATGCTCATGATGGCTACTGACTGTAATGCTGATGATCATGATGTGTGCAACCAGAGGGTAGCAATTTAATGCTTATTTTGCGACAACTAAGAAGACAAGGAATGGCAAGGTTTTAACAGCAACCATGTACCTTGCCGGTGATGCCATTAAGTGGTATCACGCATGGCAAGAGGCACAATTGACGGCGCACCTAGAGGAAGCCAACGAAGACGTGCCCCTTTCCTTCAATTGGGCCAACTTCCAAGACAAGCTCAAGGCGCGGTTTATGCCTCCTCATTACCTAGCACGTTTGAAAGAAGATTGGTGCAATCTCAAGCAGAATGGTATGCGAGTCATATTTTTTTCTAACCAGGTTTTGCAGCTACGCACCCAATTACGCAAATCAGATGATGAGCGCAAAGAGGCTTTCCTTCTTGGGTTGGACAAATATATCAAGTTTGATATAGAAATTTTCAACCCCCCAGATCTCAACAAGGCGGTAGCAATTGCTCTCTCCCAAGACATGAAGCACAACAAAGGAAAGCCTAAGGAGAGCAAGTCGTCTCAAAGTACCTCTCAGACTTCTCAAAACCTCAGAATGGTAAGAACGGTAAGAAAGGTAAAAACGGTAACTCTTCTAACCAATCTTCCTCTAATCCTTTGGAAAAGAACTCACAAAATGAATCTAAGGGTAAAGCTAAAACACCCGCTAAGGCTAAGCTAACCCCGGATGAAAAAGCCGCAAAAGAAATTAAAGAAGGATACATAACGGCAAGAAGAACAAGTCATTTATGCTAAGGAAGGTAGTTGTTATCAATGTCACGTCAAGGGTCACATTAAACCGGCTTGTCCTAAGACAACCCCACCTAAAGAACCTAAGGCACCCGCAGCAATCAGAAGCACTTTAATGAACCAAACTGAATCTTCTTATGTCTCTGACACACATTGATGAGTCTCTCATGAAGTGTTATGGTCATGTGAAGGGTCAGTGTTTTGTCATATTGTTTGATCCAGGCAATATGCATGATGTGACTAGTGTCTCTCTTGTAGAGAGAGCCCGCGACTCTCTCATCATGCAAGAGTGCCTTGATGTGTTGTTTACAGTTCAATAAGCTGCCTTCCGTAGGAAATTTGTCGTGTCTCCTCTCTCAGGATGTGATATGCTTTTGGGCATTAGATGGTTTCGTGAGGATAACCCTCTCATTGATTGGGAGGACAACACTCTCATATTAAATGCCAAAACTGACTCTCCCATGATCATTCGTGCTAAGGAGGGTCTTCATTCTTTGCCTCTCATTTCTCATGTGCAGGCAAGGTGAATTACGACGAGGAGCACAAGCGGCATTCATCTATGCCTCTCCGGTTACCCAGAGCATTCAGGCTCCAGACAGCTGTCAACTTTGTTAACCAAGTTTAAGCATCTCTTTTTGCAGGATGATCTTCCACCCCGTCTCCCACCCGAGCGGCCGGAGGACCATCGCATCGAGCTTACAGAGGGAGCACAGCCTATCAGTAAGGATCCCTACCGTTTGAACAAGACTCAAGAAGAAGAGTTAGAGTGGAAACTCATGGAGTTGGTGGCCAGAGGATTCATACGTCCTAGTGTAAGTCCTTTTGCTGCTCCTATTTTGTTTGTCCGCAAGAAGGATGGTTCTCGAGGGGTGCACTATGTAATCATATTAATGTATAACGTGAGTTCGAAATGAAGGGTTTTAAAATGCAAAAAATTTATGTAATTTAACAAAGATACATTAAAATAAGGGGTTTTTATATTCAATTTTGAAAAAAAATCCTAAAATAAGGAGTCATTTTATTCATTCAGACATATTAAAAGAGGGGTTTTTTAAATACCCCACGAATGCACGTTATATAGGGGATATTAAACGGTGAACCTCCGAGAGATGGTTCGTCTCGTTTGTGTGTTGATTACAAGGCATTGAACAAGATGACCGTCAAGAACAAGTTTTCGATGCCTCGCATTGAGTATATCCTTGATAGGGTCAATGGGGCAAAGGTTTTCAATAAGGTCGATCTCAAAAGTGGATACCATCAAGTAAGGGTATTCAAAGGCGACATCTTCAAGACCGCTTTTCGCACAAAGCGAGGGCAATGGGAGTATGTGGTTATGCCTATTGAATTGCCAAGTGTCGTGGGTACATTTAACCGTCTCATGGTAGGCCGTTTTGGCGATATGGTTAGTGTGTGTGTGTTCATCTTTCTTGATGATATTCTCAATTTTTTTGCATCGTCGGAACAACATGAAAAGGATATAGAAAGGGTATTAACCCGTTTGGATGAGTGCCAGCTGTACATTGCAGCTAAGAAATCTAAGTTTTTTCTCACTGAAGTTACTTCTGGGTTATACCATTTCTACAGAAGGCGTCGAGCTAGTTCCAGCGGAAGTGGAACAGATACGTAATTGGGATTTGCTCAAAACTGCATATGATGTGCGTCATTTTCTTGGTTTATATCAAGCATATAGTTCGCACATAGAGAATTTTGCACGCATTGCCGCACCCACGACTGATGTTTTGAAAGGGGGTTGTGCAATACTATGCTTGCTTCTTTGGGCCGCACCGAAAGCGACACAAAGGGATCTGTAGCTTCTTCAATGCTCCAACTTCGGCTATGGTCGTGCATCTACCTTCTTCAACAATCTCCAAGGAGGAAATTTCTTGAAACCACTTCCAACTCAAAATCATGAACATACCCATTCCATGTAGAGTGACTTGAAAAATACGATTCTTCCTAAATGACTATGCATGCAATGCGCATGCAATGCAAATAAACAAAGTGATGGAGTGTCAAACCGGTCACCAAACACATGCAAAAAATGGGGTCGAAACTTGACTTTCTGATCTAAATCTATCAATTGTGGCAAATCACAATAGAAATGCCGATGCTTGATGGTCAATCTTTCTGGTGCTCTATCAGAGACCATGTCATGCCAAGGAAGAGACATGGAATGTGAATTCCTTCAATGCAAACTTTTTTTCTTTTCGAGAGAAATCCGCATACGTCCGTGCTCATGCGTGAGTGGATCATGTGCATCGTACAATACGGCATGCCTATGGAAAGGAAACACGTAAAGACGGTGACGAAAATACAAGAAACCGTCATGAAAGAAACACTCGAATAATGCGTGCTGACTAATCATGCGAACACACAATACTTCCCGATTGGGTTCTTTGGACCTCGACTCAAGAGCCAAGATCGGATCTTCGTGATTGATTGTATCTACAATGAGATTAGCTTCACTAGAAAAAGTATAGTCTAAACCATCATATTTGTGAACAATCACATCTTTATCATGCAAAACATGTGTGTCGTGCTTTGGAGAAGAAAAGACTGAGAGAGTCCCCTTCTCCTTTTTTTTTCAATCTTCGCCTGCACACTAAAAATGAGAGGTAAAGAATGAACAACTTCCTCACCACGAATGATGACGGGAGAGTCACTTTTGGCATTTAGAGTGAGAATATTGTCCGCCCAATCAATGAGAGGGTTATGCTCACGAAACCATCTAATGCCCAAAATTATATCACGTCCTGAAAGAGGAGAAACTACAAACTTTACTCATTGATTATGCTCACGAAACCATCTAATGCCCAAAATCATATCACATCCTGAAAGAGGAGAAACTACAAATTTTATGCGGAAGGACACTTGCTGAACAGTGAATAACACATCAAGGCACTCTCGTATGATGAGAGAGTCTATACCGGGAGCGAAGCTCGACAACTCGAGAGGAGATGTCTCGTGAACCTCAAGGCGGGCTCTTTCAACAAGAGAGGCACCAATCACATCATGCATACTGCCTGAATCAAACAAGACCACCATGTGTTGACCATTCACATGACTATAACACTTCATGAGAGACTCATCAACTGGATGATCATGAGAAACTTGGGACACACTAGTGTTCTCAGTTATGGCATTAACAGAGGATGTGGGTTCTTGAGGTTCGTTGGATGGCTTCTTAGGACATGTTTTCTTTATATGACCCTTGACGTGACACTGATAACATCGACCTTCCTTAGAATAAATGAATTGTTCTTTTGGCGTGATGTATCCTCTTATAATTCCTTGTGCAGCTTTTTCATATGGGGTGAGCTTAGGTTTAACAAGAGTGTTAGCTTTATCCTTACATTCATGTTGAGTGTTCTTTTCCGAAAGACTAGAGGAAGATTGGTTAGAAGAGTTACCGTACTTACCATTCTTACCGTTTTGTGGGTTCTAAGGAGTCTCAGAGGTACTGTGACAAGCCTTGTTCTCCTTAGGTTTTCCTTTGTTGTGCTTCATCTCCTGTGCGAGAGCAATCGCTACCACCTTGTTGAGATCTATTGGATCGAGTACCTCGACATCATACTTGATATACTCGTCCAAGCCAAAAAGAAATGCCTCTTTGCGCTCATCATCTGATTTGCGTAATTGGGTGTCGAGGTGCAAAACACGGTTAGAGAAAGATGATTGGCATACGATTTTGCTTGAGATTGTGTCAATCTTCTTTCAACCGCACTAGGTACTGAGAAGGCATAAACCGCACCTTGAGCCTGTCTTAGAAGTCGGCCCAATTGAAGGAAAGGGGCACGCCTTCTTCGGCTTCATCTAGGTGCGCAGTCAATTGTGCCTCTTGCCATGCGTGGTACCAATTAATGGCATCACCAGCAAGATACATGGCTTCCGTCAAAACCTTGCTATTTCCTGTCTTCTTAGTTATCACAAAGTAAGCATTAAATTGATACAATCAAGAATGAATAATAGTAGCATCAATCTTACCATCATACTTACTGAACGTGATCTTCTCTGTGACGGGGTTGTTGGAGTCCGAGTCTCTGCTTGTGCTATTTGATGAACTCCCAACATCTTTCACCGCCTCACGTTTCCAGGTAAGTACCTGTAGGACCAACTCTTGCATGCGTTGGTCTCTCTACACCTCACGCTCTAACTCCAATGCTGCTTGTCTGTCTTCGGCCGCCAAGCACGCTTGCTCACGCTCACGCTCCAAGGGTACCCTTCTGTCTTCAGTCACCAAGCACGCTTGCTCGCGCTCACGCTCCAAGGCTACCCGTCTTTCTTCGCGCTCGCGATCCAGTTCTGCCTTCCTTTCCTCGGCCGCCAAGCGCGCTTGCTCACGCTCGCGATCCAAGGTTGCCTTTCTTTCCTCAACCGTCAAGCGCACTTGGTCACACTCGCGATCCAAGGTTGCCTTTCTTTCTTCGCACTCGCGCTCCAAGGTGGCGCATTGCGCTTCTTGATCTAACATCATGTCCATCATCGTCTTGATCGAAGCCTTCATAGGATTTGGTGCAATCCTTGGCATAGATGGGGAAGGGGGAGAGTCGGAAAAACCTCCTGGTGGGGAAAATTCTTCTTCACCACCTCCATGCTCATCACCTTCACGCAAAGTATCCATTCCGCTTCGGGTGATGACCATATACTGAGTTCTTGGTACTTAAGTCCACAAGAAACTTGGGTTCTTGAGGTTCTTGGGTTCTTGAATTCTTGAGGTTCTTGAGGTCTTTTTGTAGCTTAAACACTGCCAAAGCTCTGATATCAATGTAAAGTGCAAGGGAAGTGAATGTTGAACTTTGCTCAAGATGAGTGCTCTGAACTCTGAACTGTGCTCAAGGGTTTCTTTTACTTACGGAAGGGAGAGCCTTCCGTTCCTTTGGAGAGAGGATGCAATGGTCACAAACAAAGTGAATGCTACTGTGAATGAAGGTGCTGACGGGATTTGTTGTGTCTAAGGACTGAAAACTGAAAACGCTGATGTTGGGACCAAATCTGACGCCGGGAATCTGCAAAAACGCCAAGCCTGATCTCCTGCAAAATGCTAGGCTGATTATGTTGTCAAAACGCTATGCTGATCTGCAATCTGCAAAAGTTCGGGCTGGGATCTAGAAAACGTTGGCTGATCTAGGAAGTCCCAAAACGCTAGGCTGTCTTGCGGCTGAAAACGCTTAGTCTCCTGCGGTTCTTGCTGAGAAGGTGAAAGTGCTAGCGCTAGGTTTCTCTTATAGAGCTTAGCAAATTTGTCCTACCTAGTTTCCCAACAAAGTCACTTATTAATAATAAGTGAAAAATGGCTAAAATAGGGAAAATGGGTTTTGTGCACTGTAAAATGCTCATGATGGATTCTGATGGTAATGCTGCTGATCATGCTGTGTGCAACCAGAGGATATGCAATTACTCTAAGTGCCTGGACATGCACGGTGTGCGAACAGACTCACAAAGGTACCAGAACACTTCCTAAGCTAATTGAACCCTCGTCATGAAGTAGCTTGTCCACATGCATTGTAAGGTGCAGTGGATGTGAATGTTGAACTTTGCTCAAGATGAATGCTCCGAACTGTGCTCAAGGTTCCTTTTACTTTACGGAAGGGAGAGCCTTCCGTTCCTTTAGTGAGAGAGTGTAAATGATCACAAACAAAGTGGCAAACACTGTGAATAAAGGTGCTAAGACTGAGAGATAGAGAGAGAAGAATACAACACCACAATGTTGTCAAACCCTCCTCCGAAGGCCCCACTCTCTATGGCGAGAGCGATCTACTATTGATTGCACAAATCTCTACAATGCTTTGGACTTGCCGACAATGTCGACGACGACGAGACGGGCTGAAATCTGAAAATGCTAATGGCTAAAATCTGCAAATCTCCTAGACTCTATGTCGATGACGACGGCAATGACGACGATGCAACGACGACGCGTTGAAAATGTAGATACTGAAATCTACGTTTTCCGGGCTGAAACTGCAAGCTTCGATGGATCTGACCGTGCAGCGAGAATCTGCTACGAGAAGGTGAGATCTACGAGGTTCGGGACTTCTACTGCGATGTGTCTATGCTGAAAACTGGAAACGCTGGTGCTTATTATAAAGCTGTTGCGGAAAATCTGCAAAACGCTAGGGGCTGATCTGATGCAAAAACACTAAGGATTGATCTGGGTCCGGCTGTTGCCAGGGAAACTCCAAGTACAAAAATGCTGGCTGATTTGCACTACTGAAAACCCTGGCTATGTCTTCACGCAAAAACGCTAGGCTGGATCTGGGGTCTGTGGCTGAAAACGCAAGGTTGACTGCCCGAGGAGGGGGGAGGGGAGGGTCTTGCTGAGAAGGTGCCTGTTGAACCTTGGTTCCTGCTGCCTCTTCTCCCAGAAAGTGCTAGCGTTGGGTTTTCTTATATACTTGCTTGTCAAATTGCCCTACCCAGTTTCCCAACAAAAGTCACTTAAAAATATATAAGTGAAAATTGGCTAAAACAGGGAAAATAGGTCTATGCATTGTAAAAATGCTCCTGATGGATTTTGATGGTAATTTGATGATCATGCTGTGTGCAACCAGAGGATATGCATCTACTCTAAGTGCATGGACATGCACGGTCTGCGAACAGACACACAAAAGTGTCAGATCACTTCCTAATCTAGCTGTACGCAAACCATGTCATGAAGTAGCTTGTCCGCGTACACATAGGGTTAGATGTGCACGTGACATCCCCTCCTTTTCAAAGTGAGGTACTGGTACCGAACTGTATGGCGTCGAAGGAGATCGCCAGCAGCGTCTGGAATCCTGGGAAGGACTCTTCGCTGACCACGTGGGTCATGCGATACTTGAACTTCATAAAGGTCTGCAACGCTTGCTTCTTTGGGCTGCGCCGAAAGCGACAAAGTCATTTGTGGCTCCTTCAATGCTTCAACTTCGTCTATAGGCATGTGTCTACCTTCTTCAAGAATCTCCGAGGATGAAAATTCCCGAAACCACTTCTAACACGAAAACATGAACATACCCATTCCATGTAAAGTGACTGGAAAAATACTATTCCTTCGAAAAAACTGTGCATGCAATGCAGATGAACAAAGTGACTGAGTGTCAAACCGTTCATCAAACACACGCAAACAATGGGGTCGAAACTCGTCTTTTTGATCTAAATCAATCAACTGTGGCAAATCAGAATGAAAATGCCGATGCTTGATGGAAAAATTTTCTTGTGCTCTTTCGGTAACTGTGTGAGGCCGAGGAAGAGACATGGAATGTGAATTCCTTGAATACAAACATTTCATCTTTTCATGAGTAATCCGCATACATCCGTGCTCATTCATGAGTGAATCGTGTTCATCGTACTATATGTCATGCCTATGAAAAGGGATCACATAAAGACGGTGACTAAAATACAGGAAAGCATCACGAATGAAACACTCGAACAATGCGTGTTAGACTATCTATGTGTTACGACCTTTCTTGCGGATACATGCGATGATAAAAGAGTGTTAATAGCACAAGATCATCAGTGGCATATATTTATGGATGCAATCGAGGACGTTTGCGATTTCAAGAGGGGGGTATGTCACGGGGATGTGGTAGTTGTTAACTATGTCACGAGGACGTGGCAACTGCTAACTTTAGTTGTTGGTTTCTTTCCAATGGGTTTTGTTTTATTTTTGAGACCCTCTTCTTGAAGTAGCAAACGGTCGGACATTGCATAGCCAATGTGACGATAGTTTCACACGCAGATGGGTAGTGGTCGGCACTGGAATTCGTATGTTAAGAGGATGTCTAGGCTCAGAGCAAGATCATATAGGTCCCCCCGTCGCACTTAGCAAGTTGGTGGATACTCAATAAAGGCCTAAAGTCAAGGTGTGACCACCAACAGAAAGTATCCGACAGTTGGACCACATTGCACTTTTGGATGCGGTCCCAATGAGGATAGATGGTCAGATGACCACAGGGAGCCCAACGGAATCATTTCCTAAAATTTAGGGAACTGCTATTTTGGGCCACGAAATGTGTTCGCGTCATTAACGGTATGACTAGGGGAACACTTTACAACTCTGCCGCGAAGTCAACTGGGCAACCGGTCGGTAGATTTTTAAGCGACAAACCCGAAACGGGAAAATGCTTGTAAATGCGCCGAGAGCCAATTCATGCACTTTCCTCCTATAGAAAAAAAGGGTGCTGATTTTTAAGCTGAGAAGAGACCTCATTTGCTCTCTGTCACACAGGTTAAGAGCTATGGAGTGCTTCCTTTCCCCCTTATGTACAGTGCGGTGCTAGGAGTGACCCCCTGCACGCTACGCACTGCTCTCTCTCCCCCCTACGAGCAGTATGTTATGCCCCACTAGTGGGCTTTTCATTTGACCAATGTACAGTTATGTGGGTTCATGCACGATTGCCGAGGCAAGAGCCTATTGCACAGGTACTGGATTAGCTAGCGGCTAATCCCCCACAGGTACAAGTGAATTCGGAGAGGTTTCACGCGAGAAATCTCGTCCGATTCAAAGGGCAAGTAGCCCTACAGGTGCGGGAGCTCGAGGTCTTGCTAAAGATGCGACCGGCACGCGAAACAGAGCCCAAAACAGGGAATTACAGCCTGCTGTGTATTTTTGCAGGTTTAGGGTTTTGGCCCTAAACGGACCCTAATACCCCCAGGAGGTTCGGGAACGCGAGGGGACCGCTGTACAGGTGAACTGGCGCATTTTCGGGGCAGAAAACAGAGAATTCAGAGTGCTGCAGATTCTCGCCAGGTTTAGCAAAGTGTCCGTATGCGTCGGGAAAGTCACCTATTGCGTGGGGATACTGACTGTGAAGCGTCCTAGTACAGTTATGCTGCCGAAATCGGGCCAGAATAGGTGCTTCTTAGCCTATATTGTGCGGGGCAGCTTGTAGGAGATCACAAGTTTTATTCTCTCTGTTAAAGAATAAAGAAATACCGAAAGGGGCGCCAATTTTGGGGCCTACAGGTTGTCGAGTCTGCTCGGAGCATTCTAGCTTCCCAGCCGTGTGTGTTCTTAGGTGTTAATCCCCGTTACACGTTACCTTTGCAAAGTACTCTGTGTGTGTCTAAAGTAAAGAATTTCGGGTGAAAGCCAACGCCTACCGCCCCACGGGCCAATTACAAAGTGACTAGGCATGCAAGGTCTACGAATAGACTCACAAAAGTGCTAGATCACTTCTAATCTAGACTGACTGGACTTATTGAACCCTGATCATGTTGTAGCTTGTCCACGCACACATAGGGTTGGATGTGTCACGTGACGTGAGGTTCTTAAGGGTCTTGAGTTCTCGAGGATCTTCAGGTTCTTCTTTAGCTTGCAATCTGTGTTAGAGAAGGATCTTCTCTTACCCGAGCTCTTCTCTTTCCCGCAGGCGCACCCCTTGGCGGCCTTGCGCTCACACAAAGGTTGCTTTTTTCCACCTCACATCGATTGGCCGGCTGCTAAGTGCACAGACCGCTCTCAATGAGTGAAAAGAGAAACAAGGGGAGGCTAGACAAGCCCTTCTTTCTTGGGTTTCCTATCACTCTTCAAAACCACGATTAGGAATCAACACGCCCAAGAGAACTTGGGTTACGTGTGACCGCAACAAGAAAAAAAAATTATTGTGGTTCTTTCCTTGAATGATACAGAACACTGCCAAAGCTCTGATACCAATGTAAGGTGAATCGGATGTGAATGTTGAACTTTGCTCAAGATGAGTGCTCCGAACTGTGCTCAAGGTTCCTTTTACTTACGGAAGGGAGAGCCTTCCGTTCCTTTCGTGAGAGAGTGCAAATTGTGAGGATTCTAGGTATTAATCCTTTATTAAGTACTTAAACTCAAGATCAAGACTTAAGAAACTGAACTGAACTCAAAGAAAGACTAAGAAGACTCTGTGTTTTATTGATTGAAAGTGTAATACAAGGGCTTCTTATATAGGAGACGAAGAGACACAAATGAAAAGACACATCTCTTGGTGAAGAGACATGACTTTAGATGTAAGGACACATCCTTTCGGCGAAGAGCTGCAACCATTGGGCGAAGAGTCGCACCCGTAGAGCGAAGGGGTGTGACCAGTCGTCGAAGGAGTGTGGCTTTTGGAGAAGAGGCACGTCTCTTGGGCGAAGGGGTGCGACCATCCAAGCGCAGGGGTCCTCCTTGGCATGGCACTTCGCGTATCTGCATCAATGAGTAAGTATTGTAATGTAGTTAAGTCACAAACGTGACATTCCCTGCCTCTTAAAATAAAACCCATGTGTCAAATGAAAATCTACCGTTTGTCGAAGAATTCTTGAAGGAGGTGAGGGTATTGTTGCATTTCTTCATCAGTTTGCCAAGTAGAACCTGACTCATCTAAGTCCATCCACTTAACTAGAAATTCAGTTATGATCTTTTGTCTAGTTTCTTTTTTACAAACATTGAGAATCTTTTCTAGGACAAGAATCATGTGTTCATCCTGAATTTCTGGCACATAAGAAGATAAGTCTACAACAGGCAAATCTCCTTGAATATACTGTTTGAGCCGGGAAATGTGAAAAGTTGGATGAATTTTTCCCCATGAAGGCGGAAGTTCCAACTTGTAGCTGAGAACTGAATTCTTCTTGATGATCTTGAAAGGTCCATAGAAGCGAGGTCGCAATTTTGGAAAGACTAACTTCACTGTTTTGTAGCGATGGGGTGCTACATATAATAAAACCAAGTCACCTTCTTTAAATTCTGCATATCGACGATGCTTATTTGCCTGCTTGTAATAACTTTGTTGAACATGTAGCAATTTATGTCGAATCTGTAGAAGGACATCTTGCATTTTTTGAACCAATTGATCTGCTAACACTACTTTGTATTGAAGAACAAAGTTAATAGGTACAAGAGGAGTATGTGCATATGCTGCTTGAAATGGTGTCATTGGAGTTACTGAATGAGGAGAGTTATTATAAGCAAACTCCACCAGGGGCAAATAATCCTCCCAAGATGCTAATCGAGTCTCAATGTAATGTCGAAGCATCTCTTCTAAAATTTAGTTCACTCTTTCTGTTTGACCGTCTGTTTGAGAATGGTAGGCTGAATTGTGAACAATAGATTGGTGCCAAGAGACTTGAATAGAGAGGTCCAGAAATGTCCTGTAAACTTCTGATCTCTATCGGGTATGATGGATTTTGGCCATCCATGCAATCTGAAAATATGTTGTACGAACAGTGTTGCAACATCCCAAGCAAAAACTGTTTTCTTGCAAGGGATAAAATGCGCCATTTTGGAAAATCGATCAACTACCACAAGAATTTGAGCATTGCCTTTAGATGATCGAGGCAAAGTGTTAATAAAATCCATGTTGATACTTTCCCATCTTTCGTTAGGCACGGCTAAAGGTTGAAGTACACCTTGAGGTTACTGTCGAGAAGCTTTCATGATCTGACATGAGTGACAAGCTTTCACAAACTTAATAACATCTGCTTGCATCTGTGGCCAAAAATATGTTGCTGACAAAAGCTGTTAACTCCAGGATGTGCAGCAAAATGATGTTCCTATATCAAAATCTTCCTCAAAGATCCTTTGTGTGGAACACAAATACGATCCTTATAGTAGAGTAACTCATCCACAATTGTATATGCTGCAAACATATTCATCTCTGAAGGAGTGGGACTTAGAGATTTGAGGGCTCGAAAAACATCTCCAAAGTCTTTATCTGTCAAATATTCATTCGAATATCCATCTGCACATTTGTTATGGCAAAATTGGTTGCTTGCGAAATGCGGCTCAAAGCATCTGCTACCACATTTTGTAGACCAGGCGTATACTGAATCACCATGTGAAAATTTGCCAAAAATTCAACCCATCTTCCTTGACGAGGATTCATCACTGCTTGAGTAAAAATATACGTCAAAGACTGATGATCTATTTTAACCACTGAATCTGCGCGAAGAAGGTAATGTTTGCAAGTGCGGTAAGCATGTATGATAGCCAAAAATTCCTTATCATATACTGGGTATCGCATTTGTGTTGCTGAAAATTTTCGACTGTCAAAAGCAATGACACGATCATTTTGCATGAGAACACCACCTGATGCTTGATCAGAAGCATCGTTCATCACGTCAAATGGTTGAGTAGGATCTGCAATTGCTAAGACAGGTGTTGTCGTCAAAGCATACTTGAGTTCATTGAAAGACTTCTCTGCTTTAGGAGTCCAATGTAGCTTATCCTTCTTTGTCAATTCCATTAGAGGAGAAGCAATATCTGAGAACTTATGGACTTTGGTGTGATAAAAATTAGCAAGACCCAAGAAAGATCGCACATCTGTAATAGTGAGAGGTAAAGGCCAGTCAACAATGACCTTAATCTTCTTTGGATCCACAGCAATCCCTGTAGCAGAAATCACATGTCCAAGGTATTCCACGTGATCCTTGAAAAACTCGCTTTTCTTCTTGTTGATGTACAATACATTTGTACGTAATGTCTCAAAGAGAATCTGCAAGTGTTCTTTGTAATCTGCCATGGTTTTACTGAAGACAAGGATGTCGTTGAGGTACACGATCACAAATTTATCCAAATAAGGGCCAAAAATTTCATTCATCAAGGTCATGAAGGTTGCTGGGGCATTGGTTAACCCAAAAGGAATGACCAGAAATTCATAATGACTATACTTTGTCCGAAAAGCTGTTTTGTATTCATCGCCAATTCTAATGCGAATCTGGTGATAACCTGACTTCAGATCGATCTTGGAATGGACCCTTGAACCCAATAGTTGATCAAAAAGTTCATTGATGCGAGGTAAAGGAAATTTGTTTTTTATCGTCAGCTTATTGAGAGCACGATAATCAATGCAAAGACACATGGA
The DNA here is from genome assembly GCF_014529385.1 of Adiantum capillus-veneris. Taxonomy (NCBI): domain Eukaryota; kingdom Viridiplantae; phylum Streptophyta; class Polypodiopsida; order Polypodiales; family Pteridaceae; genus Adiantum; species Adiantum capillus-veneris. Next base: position 13,887,346 of record NC_140952.1, read on the forward strand.
GCCATCCTTCTTTTTTACCAATAAGACTGGAGCGCCAAAAGGATTTTTGTTGAGACAGATATGACCTTTATTAAATAAATCTTTCAATTGTCGCTCAATTTCTTGAGATTCTGAATACGAAACGCGATAAGAAGCTCGAACTGGAGGAGGTTGTCCGGGAATCAAATCGATTGTATGATCCACAGGACGACGAGGAGGTAATGTAGTTGGGAGCTCATCAAGAAATAAGTCCATAAATGGTCTAAAGAAGGGCTGTTGCAAGTAAGCAGTGGGTGATGTTGGGATTTTGATGTTTCTTCCGTTTCTGCTTCTTTTTCTCGCAACATAACCAAGGCTGTTGCACAATCACGCTTGCGAACCAAACGCTTAACTTGTAAAGCTGAGACCAAGGTGATAGGCTTTGCATTAAAAAGGCCACGAAGTTCCACATCTCGATGATCATGATAAAGCTGAATGGAATGATCTCTGAAACTGATGACAGGATCATACTGATACAGCCAAGATTGACCAAGAATCATGTCGTAGTGCGATAAGGGCATTACTGCAAAGCTTAACTGATCCTGGTAATCTTGAATTTGAAATTGTAACTGTTGAAGTTTCTTGTTGCAGTTCAAAAATGAACCATCTGCAAATTCCACTTGGAAAGCTTCCAAACTCTGTTGGGTTGGTAGGTGAAGCTTGCTGACTAAAGAAGTGCTGACAAAATTTGTGGAACATCCACTATTTACGAGCGCATTGATTGGAGGTTGACCAATGAAACCAAAAGACTGAGCACCTGGTTCGAAAGATCAATAGGAACTGAAGTGCGATTGTGGGCATTTAGCATTAAGGCTCTAACCACTTTGGATACTCAAATCGCACGAACTGCTTGTTTGCCTTTGTCCTTTATAGGAGGTGGACAGTGTTATGAATCTATACATGACTCCATATTTGAATTTTGCCGTATATTTGAAGGGTTTGGACGCTTCGGGCATTCATACCACCTATGTGATCCACCATAAATTGTGCACAATCCTGTGCTGTTGGACTGAGAGGTGGAGGGAGCCGATGAAGAGGCTTGTTGCTCTACTAAACCATTACGACGGCCGTTACGTCGACGATCGGACCCAAATTGAAACGAACAAAGAGATAGGATCTCCCGACCACACGGACCAACTACAGATACGCGTCGGACGAACCACCCGACCATAGCCACCATCCGGCAGCTCCCACGTGCTAGGGCAGCGTCCGAGGACGTAGACGTGCACCTGTAAGACCGGGCGTCCCATACCACCCGGCCTCACCTCCTCGAGGTGACCTCGTGCACTCCTAACCTCGCGGGCTAACCACTGGCTGGGGTCGATAACTGTAAATGAGGCCTTGGCCTCTCTTTTACAATAATGGCCGGCCACACTGGCCATGTTCACACTACATCCGCCCACACACTGGACGCCCATCCTGATGGCATCTGGGCTAGATCCCCTCTCCTTTGAGCGGGACATAATATACTTCCCCCCTTAAGAACCATTGATGTCCTCTAATCAATGAAGTGGGGATACTGAGCCTTCAAAGCTCTAACAGGTTCCCAAGTAGCAAACCTTTCAGATTGACCCTTCCATTTAATTAAGCACTCGTCATAAGCCTTTTAACGTGAATGACGGGTACGATGATCTAAAATCGCTTTTGGTTCTCGAGGAATATACTCAGTTTGCATATCTTGCCATACATTTTCCTCGATAGGGACCACAACGTCGGCTTCGCCCAATTTCACTTTAAGGGGCTGACATGAAACACTGGATGTACACTAACATCCGAAGGAAGAGCCAGCTTGTAGGCAACTTGGCCAATTTTCTTTGTGATCAAGAACGGACCACAATATCTAGCTGAAATCTTATAATTCTTTCCTGTTCGCATAGTTTGGAATCCTTGGGTATCTTCAGATAGACCCATTGTCCCACATCTAGAGTCCTTGGAGATCTCTTTTGATTAGCATAAGTAGTGACTCGATCATGAGCCATTCTTATACTATCTTTAGCCAATTCGAGCATTTCCTGCATGTCATACAGGAAATCACGAGCTTGGCGTTCCTTGACTTTCTCTAAGCCAATAGCAATTGGGGATTTAGGCTCAAATCCATACATCAGCATGAACGGGCTAAATCCAATAGCAGAATGCTTGCTACTATTATAGACAAACTCTAACTGTGGGAGATACCTTTCCCAATCAGATTGCCTGTGAGAGACATAGGCTCTCAACATGTCCTCTAACGTCTGATTCATCCTCTGGATGGTCAAAAGATGACATACTCAACTTCGTCTGAAGATGAGCAAACACATCTCGCCAAAATCGGCCAATGAACTTAGTATCACAATCACTGACGATATCTTCAGGGAGACCATACATCTTATAAAGCTGATCGACAAATAAAACCGCCAACTCATGGCTTTTTACTGTCGACTTCGTTGGTATAAACTTCGCCATTTTTGTGAGTCTATCGACCACAACCCAAATAGCGTCATTACCCCGACTAGTATTTGGCAACCAACGATGGAAGTCCATGGAAATACTTTGCCATTTGGCATCTAGAATTTCCAATGGATGTAGCAGGCCAGCTTTCCTAAGGCGCTCTGCCTTATTGACCTGACACTGAGCGCATCTCTTCACATAGTTCTCTATGTAAGAGCGCATTCTTGGCCAATAGAAATATCGTATGACCAAAGCCAAAGTTCTCTGGATGCCTGGGTGCCCAACGCTAGGAACATCGTGGCATTCACACAAAATCCTTTGTCGAATCTCATCGATTTTCGGCACGCAGACTTTACCATTTCTGAACAATAGTCCACCTCTAATGGAATATTGTCTCTGTCTCGTCTCTCCAGCACGACTCACTTGGGTCTCCGCACCACCCAAGACTGTATGGACCACCCAAGCCTGTATGCGAGTCACGCCCCGCTTCGACCTCGTTCCATATCTTGCCAAAATGGCCATCGGAACAACATAGCCCTCGGAGAGAGAGATAGAAATCCGTCGAGATTTCAGCCATAGACAAGGCATTGACCTCACGAATCCTGTTGAGCGCATCGGCAACTCGATTGTTGGATCCTTTTCTATAATGGATCTCAAAGTCAAACTCTTGCATAAGCTCAACCCATCTGGCCTTCCAGCCTCTGAGATCACCCTGATCACAGATATAGCGCAAGGAGTGACGATCTGTCCATGCAACAAACGTAGAGCCATACAAGTAGTGCCGCCATTTCCTCAGGGTGTGGACTACGGCATAAAGCTCCTTCTCATCTCAGCGTCAAAAAGCTTCTCACTTTCAAACGCAACAGGACGTCCATCCTAATATAATGCCGCACCAATAGCATAATCACTAACATCCGTTTCAACCACAAAGGGTTTGCTAGGATCCACAATGTGTAATATTGGCGCAGTAGTCACCAAGTGCTTTAGTGTCCGAAAGCTCTCGTCGAGACGCTCATTCCAGACAACAGGGGGATTACCTTTACGACGAGGACCCGAAGTCTTCGGCCCTTTTACCCCTCCTTTTAAAAGTTGCGTAAGCGGAGCGGCAATTTTTGAGTAATCCTTTATAAACTTGCGAAAGAATCCAGTAAAGCTTAAAAAGGACTTTACTTGGCGTACATTCTTCAGAATGGGCCAATTTCGCACTTTATCCAACTTTTCAGGGTCAACGCGAATTCCATCGCGAGTAATGATGTGACCCAAGTACAAAAGCTCTTTCTTAAAGAATTCACACTTAGAAGCCTTAGCGTAAAGCTTCTAAGTTCTCAGTACTTCGAGAACAGTGCGTATATGCACTAGGTGCTCAGGCAAACTTCAGCTGTAGATCAAGATATCATCGAGAAATACAACAACGAAGTTGCCTAAAAATGGTCTCCGCAGATCATTCATCATCTGCTGAAACGTAGCTGGAGCATTGGTCAAACCAAAAGGCAAGACCAAAAACTCATCGTGACCATAACGCGTATGGAAGCCTGTCTTAGGAATATCTTCCAGTTTGATCTGTATCTGATGATACGCTGATCGCAAGTCTATCTTCGTAAAATACAACGCTCCATGGAGCCGATCTATCAGATCGTCCATGCGCGGGAGCGGATACTTGTTCTTGATAGTGAGCTTATTCAACCCCTTGTAATCCACGTAGCAGCGCATAGTGTTATCCTTCTTTCGAGAAAGTAACACTGGCGCTCCCCACGGGGATTTGCTAGGCCGAACAAAACCCCTGTCGAGATAATCCTTCAACTCGCTGAATCTCGTACTCCTCGGTTTTACTAAACCGATAGGGTTGCTTTGAGAAGGGCTGACTACCAGCCACCAACTCAATGCTATGATCTACTCCTCTCGAAGGCGGCAAGCCAGGAGGTAGATCATCAAGAAAAACATCCTTGAAATCAGTCATGATTTCTCGGATAAGGTTGGATTCGTCGGAATCCCCAAGTTCAACAGAAGAACATGAAACATTTTTACGAAATTCAGTGACAGAAGTACCAAGCACTAATGAATCAAACCAAGCAGATGGTACACATTGATAAAAGTCAACATAAGAAGACTTTATTTCTTTATACATTTCCAAAGCAGTAACAACTGGTATTGCAAAACCATTATTTACAGACTTCTAATTACAAAGCGACACAGATACATGAGGCATGTTCTGCTTAACAAAAACAAGAGAGTGATGTACATAGTCTATATACAATGAGTCTTGTTTATCATAAAACCATGGAATTCCTAAAATAACATCTGCTCTATCCAGGCGCATGATGTGGAAATCCAGGTTCTCTTTGTAATCAGCAAGCTAGAGCGACAAGTCTGGAACCATCCGATTCCATACATCCGTATCCACGCCACGAGCCATCTTCACGCAATACTCATAGTCACTGTCCCGCGTCAGCAGGCTCAGTTTCTGCACCAATTTTGCATCCACAAAATTGTGTGAGCTTCCATTATCAAGGAGTACGGTCACGTCGTGACCATTGATCTTCCTGGGGAAACGGAGAAGATCGTGCTTATCAAACACTTTGGTGCTAAAAGTACAATTAGTGCATGAACTGTGCGCTAAATGATGGATTTCAACTTGAACGGGACGGCCTTGCGGTTTCTGCATCGTTTTCTTCTTGGGGCAATCCTTGATTTGGTGACCCGTCTGGCCACATCAGAAGCAAGCCCCCTTCTTTACTGCATCAGCAACGAAGCATTTCTGGCTTTCTTCTTTTCCTGAGAAGATCTCGACGGTGATTTGGACTTATGCTGGAATCGGGGTCGCTTCCTCGAAGCACCCTCACCGGATTGATAGTCTGCAGTTCTTTTCTTTTCATAATTCGCTCCATTTATCGAATGGAACGTCCTGGCCTTTGCCACTGCATCCTCGATATTAGTCGGGGCTTTATCCTTAATTAAGGCCCAACGGTAGTCCTCATGCAATCCCAACAAATACATGTGCACAGCGTGCGTAGAATCCACCTTACAGAAGGTGAGCGCCTCTTTGAAAGCTGTCATATATTTATCAAAAGACAGAGTTTTCATCGAAAGACTCTGCAGTTTTGCATACGCTTTCAAAGGGTCCATTTTAGCGAAATCCCTCTTGAATTTCACACAAAAATCAACCCACGTCATAGGCTTCTCTGTCATATCACGCCACCAGGTAAGCACCTTACTGCGCAAATAGAGAGGAATCGTCTGAATCCTCCGTTCATCATGCTCCCCATGGAGATCAAAGTATGTAGTCCACTGGTGCAACCAGTTATTTACGGTCAATTCCGTACACTCCTCTTCACCTGAGAAATTTGTAGTTTTGTACGGAATTGTGACAGTCGGACCACCCTGCGAACGCTTAAAAGGAGCAATCTGCATCCGCAATTGTTGGAGATGGGTTTCCCCCTCGGAAATACGCACAGTCGTCAACTGAGCCATATTTTCGAGAGTAGAAAGTCGGGAACTGAGCCCCTGTACAACCCCTTTAAGAGAGGCCAAGAGAAGGTTCGTCTCAACATTCGCATTTTCCAAAGCGGTAACACACTGGTCGAAACTCTGGAAAGTAGTTGTAATCCATGTATAGAGAGCATGCGTGAATGGAATTTGGATGTTACCTAGCGCGTCGTCACGCTACACATCGGAGCTGGAGGAATCCATGGCGAAGTGAGTGAAAAACTGGAAAATTCACGCGAAACCGGGCCTTTTCTGCACTTTGCGGTCGCGAAAAAGTGAAGTTCGAGGAGCTCCACGCGTCGGCGTGAGCGTCTGAAGGGGAGCAGGTGATGGCGGGAGCGCGAGCAGGTTAGAGAGAGCAGGCTGGAGAGAGAAGCAGGAGAGTTTAAAAACTCATTTCTCTGCAACTTACAGGTCTCTGTAAGTGATTTTTGTAATAAGCTGCAAGGTTCACACTGTAAGTTTAAAAAATTAAAGTGTCCAGACTATAGTTTTAAAAAAACTCAAGTGACCAAGTCACTTTTAATAAAAAAGCCCTTGGCCATAACATAAGACAGCATAAAACTCCAGCGCTGCAAAAAAAATCGAACGCTCTGCTCACAGCAGGATGCCGCGTGGAGAGAAATATCACCCCCCCCCTCCAGGCTCTTGGGTACGCGTGCCCAGCACACGCCATAGGCTCCACCCTGGAGCCAGCACATGGGAAATTTTCCACGCTGGAGGCCAAGAGAGCCAACGATTGCTTTCAACGCCAGAGAGGATGCTCTCCCTGCTTCATATGCAGAGGAGACAAGAGAGAGGTAATACTCTCTCTCTCTCTCTCTCTCTCTCTCTCTCTCTCTCTCTCTCTCTCTCTCTCTCTCTCTTTCTTGTGGACAGAGCATACCATTGTGCTTATCCACAAGTCAGGGGATGTTATGGACCCGGGCACATATCGCACTATCATGATTGGGCCCATGCTAGCCAAGTTATATGGAGCAGTATCGGAGGAGGCATTGAGCACTCTAGCCGAGACGGAGGGTCTTAGAGCTCCAGGCCAGGCAGGATTTCGGCGGTCTTTCTCTACCATAGACCATATCTTCACTCTTAGATGTCTGATTGATCAGACTCGAGTGAAGAAGACTCGAGTGATCCCCGGGACTCCTGGACAGAGCATACCATTGTGCCTATCCACATGTCACGAGATGTTATGGACCCGAGCACATATCGCAATATCATGATTAGGCCCATGCTGGCCAAGTTATATGGAGCAGTATTGGAGGAGGCATTGAGCACTCTAGCCGAGACAGAGGGTCTTAGAGCTCCAGGCCAGGTAGGATTTCGGCGGTCTTTCTCTACCATAAACCATATCTTCACTTTTAGATGTCTGATTGATCAGACTCGAGTGAAGAAGAGGAGATTGAATTGCTGCTTTGTGGACTTCCACAAAGCTTTTGACACAGTACCTAGAGAGAGGTTATTCAGACGACTGATGGATCTGGGTGTGGGTGAGGAGATGATTTGGGGGATATATGCATTGTATGAGCATGTTTCTGGCAAAGTCAGATGTCCAGGAGGTATATCAAACACTCTTGTTAACACCATTGGGGTGAAACAGGGGTGCCCTCTTTCACCTACACTATTTGGACTCTATATTGATGAGATTGTGGACCTCATTCAGCACAGAGGAGGAGATGGAGTGGAGATAGGCGGGACTATAGTACACATATTGCTCTACGCGGATGACATAGTGCTAGTAGCAGAGTCTGCTGAGGGGCTACAGCGACATCTTTCAGCGCTTGATGATTTTTTCTTACAGCGAGGGCTTTCAGTGAACCTTGGTAAAACCAAGGTTCTTATCTTTCATACTTCAGCACAGGTCAGGAGGCAAAGTGCATTTATAGCAGCAGGAGGGAGCATTGAGATTACGGGTCATATGTTTACCTTGGTGTGACCTTCACAGCAACATCAGAGGCATCCTCGATGGCACAGGCAGCTAGAGACAGACTCACTAGAGGGTATTCAGCACTGGCATTGATGGAGGGACAGTGCCATCATGCACACTTTCAGGAGCCCCGTACAAAGGGGTGGTTGTTTGATACACTCGTCACACCAGCACTTATGTATGGGGTTGCGATATGGGGCCCAGGGCTAGCTGCTTCTGTATGGACTCTAGTGGAGCGACCACAGATACTCAGGATCTCTAGACTCATTCGCAGCAAGCCCTCAGTACCACATGACATCATTAGAGCCGAGCTTGCTGCACCACCTATGTTGGTTGAGGCACTTTTTCAGACTGTATGCATGCTGCACAGACTTCAGAGTATGGATAGAGATCGTATTGCATACAGAGCCTTCTCGGCATCACAGGACATGGCATGGCAGGGGATAGGACCTCATGGTATGCTCAAACACGGGATTGGTCTTCTTCTCAGGGACTGGATATTGATAGACTATCGCCACTACAGTACGACACTCAGGCCCCCACCTATTCCCTCACACGATCTGAGAGGAATAGGGTCATTAGACAGGAGATATGGCACACCTACATTCAGAGGACATGGGTTGACCCAGGACATGAGCTACCATCAAAAATGCTACATTACCGCGAGCATTTTCTATAGCTATCAGAGCAGGGATTCATTGAGACCCCCCTATACATGCAGAGATATATGCAACATCACCTTCGGGTGGCCATTGGGCAGCTTAGAGTGTCCTCGCACCAATTGGAGATTGAGAGGGGCAGAGCCAAAGGCATACCACGAGATGAGCGTATATGTCCCATTTGTCATACAGAGGTGGAGAGCGAGGAGCACTTCATGGTGAGATGCCCAGCTTACTCGGAGCTCAGAGTTCAGTTTGGCATAGAGGATACACTCCAACAGTGTATAGAGAGGAGTGACCAGATCCAGCTAGGCCGCTTCCTGACCACTGCTTTTAGCATGCATGAGCAGATTCTACAGCCACGACAGTAGGCAGGTGCGAGTACACAGCGGACTATTACAAAGTTCTTCCAGCGAGAGGTGTATAGCCAGAGACCTCCGACTCACACGAGCGGGCTCACGCTTTAGCAGGCCGACACTCAGAGAGCGCGTCGTAGACCACGAGTCCCTGGCTATTTGAGACGGCGACCACATCACAACGAGGTATTGAGGATACGGGCACTCCATCAGCACCACCTGGAGATGAGGTATGCATCTACACATTGGACCACCAGGCTGCAAGAGGCTCTTCGACCACCCTCCCCTATGTATGACATTCTCCACCATCATGCGGCCTTGTATTATATTGTGTAGTCATTTTCTGTTGTGCCAGAGCTACACACACGTGCCTATACTGCTATGCTGCACACATAGGGTGGCCACTATCCGGAGAGTCGGAGCTACCACCCACTCTCATACTCATTCACAGTAGGCACAATCGGTTTATTCTTTCTTTTCTCTCATTTTTACCGACACCCAGATCACCACTTTCGTATATGATTTGGTCTCATAGGCCAACTTTGGCCTTTAGTAGACGTAAATAAAGCTTTCTTTCTTCTCTCTCTCTCTCTCTCTCTCTCTCTCTCTCTCTCTCTCTCTCTCTCTCTCTCTCTCTCTCTCTCTCTCTGTGTGTGTGTGTGTGCGCGCGCGCCTCGCACAGACATAGAGAAGGTTACAGAGAGAGGTTATTGAAGTTATCTAATGCTGAATTTGAGTCTAAGACGAATAATTAAATGAGGGATTTACTGATTTTCACCAAAAGTAAGCAAAATCAATAGGAAACTTCAATCTTCAGCACTTCCGCCTGTCAATTTGCTGATCAAAAATCAGCAGTCGAACTTTATTGTTTACCTGCAAACATGCTTTCGAGAAGAAAAGTAAGTAATTTCAGCAATTTAATCACTAAAAAATTACGTGAATAGGAGGAGATAGGATCTCCCGGGCACACGGACCAACTACAGATACGCGTCGGACGAACCACCCGACCATAGACACCATCCGGCAGCTCCCGCGTGCTGGGGCCAGCGTCCGGGGACGTAGGCGTGCACCTGTAAGACCGGGCGTCCCATACCACCCGGCCTCACCTCCTCGAGGTGACCTCGCGCACTCCTAGCCTCGCGAGCTAACCACTGGCACTCTGCCAGTGGGGTCGATAACTGTAAATGAGGCCTTGGCCTCCCTTTTATAATAATGGCCGGCCACACTGGCCGTGTTCACACTACGTCCGCCCAGACACTGGACGCCCATCCCGGCGACATCTGGGCTAGATCCCCTCTCCTGTGAGCGGGACATAACAGAAACTGTCCTTGGTGCCGATTCTTGTTGCTGGAAGAGGAGCCATTATATGAAGCTGTTGCTTGTCCAGAGAACCGAGGCCGAAAAGACTGTTGTCTAGAAAATTGTTGTCCAGAAGACTGAGGCTGCTGTAGTGAGCGCCGATTAGGATTAAAGTTGCTTGGGCGACCACATTGAGAAAAGCGGCCACTCGTTGAAGACTGATTGCCCATAAATGAGGTCCGTGTTGCACGGCGATTGTCTTCCAAACCGTTCGACATAAGCAATGGCAGCATCCAGTGTAGTTGGGTTCAACTTTTGCACATCATCCTTTAGGTTGGGTTCTAGTACGTCGATGAAACTGTGTAGTTTATCCGAGGAACTCAGGGTCTCTATCTCCAAAGTTAGCCTTTGGAACTCTGTGATATACGCGGCCAAGGAACCTGTTTGGTTCAGGCGGCGGAGAGCAGACCGGGCATGAAAGTCCGCATTCCCAGGTTCAAATGCTTTGCGAATGGAGTGCCAGAATTTGTCCCATGAAGGGGTGCGTTACTGTCAGCAACTCTACGTTGCCACCACAGGAATGCTGTATCTTTTAATAATGAACTAGCCAATGCAACTTTCTTACTTTCCACCAAGTTCGTATTGGACGGGTAGACCTCCATCTTAAATATCCATTGGTCTAGCAGGCTCTTTTGCGACGACCATTATATGGTTCTGGCAGCTTAACATGGAGCTTCTTTTTCTATGCGGAATTAAAAAATTTATAAAGAAGCTGTAATTCATTATTGTCTACCTCTGCTGTAGGATCTGGTTCATCTTCATGTGCGTTCACTGAAGCTTCTTAAGAAGAGGGTGTAGCAGCAGAAGGGTTTGCTCGAGAAGAAGTGTGTGTCTGCTGCATCTGCTCCAAACGAGTGTTGAGGGAAGCAAGACTTGTTGTAAAAGTCTGTTATAAAGCTTCCATTTGTTCCTTGAGGAGAGCAAGCATCGGTGCCTGCTGGCCATCTTCTTCTCCTTGGGACGTTGACATGATTCTGTCTCAGAGAAAGTATCGAGAAGAAGCTAGAGAAGTATGGGGCAAGTAGACAGGAGAAGCTTTTTCTGACGATTCGCCAAGCTCTGCTAGGAAGTCGGAATCGAAGTCCGAATCCTTGAGATCCTCGATCTCTTCCACTGGAGGTGTCTCTGTTGGAGCGGGCCACAGAGGTGTGTACTCCGAAAGGCGTAACTCGTTGTGAACACGTACCAAGGGCTGGAGGGATATAATATTGTTGACAATGTCCACTCTGCACTCTGCCAGTGAGTAGGCGGGGGTAGTGCCCAAGTATAAACTCGTAATGTTGAAGGTGCTGAGAGTCACAGGTGAGAAAAATATGCCACGCCACCCAAGTCTGGAACTGTGTCTCGTGGCGGTGGGTGACGTAAAGTAAATATTCCTGTTGGACCGGCACGGCCTGTGGCGCGGGAACAGGTGCAGGGACGGGTTCTGGGACAGGTTCTGGGACGGGTTCTGGAGAATCCGGAATAATAATGACCTCTGGTGCGGGTGCGGCCTATTGTTTGGGCTCTGGAGTATTGGAAATAAGGATTACTTCGGGTGTCGGGATCGGGTACGCCGACAAAACTGCGTCGAGAATCTCGTCTATGTACAAGAGAAAAGGGATTGAAACGTCGAAGGCGTCGTCTCCCATGTTGGCGAAAAATCCCGCGCGTGCACCAGGCGATGGCCAGGATTTGCAGCGCTGAAAATTGGCCAAAGAAGGGACGGCACCCGATGCTCACGCTGGTTCGAATTCAGCATTGCGCTGGCTGGTTTGAAGGCTTCTTTTTTTTTTAATGTGTGGAACCAAAAGGGTGCCCACTTGCACCTATTGGGCGGCCGGCCAAGGCTTTTTTTTTAAATTGTTAATGGGTGGCCACTAGCAATAAACTGGAAATAAAAACGCTGGCTGGGTGACGTTTTAAAAAAACGCTACGCTGCTCATTGCCGTGCGTAGAGAATTCGTTGAACCGATGCCAGCGTTGCGGTGCAGCACAAGGGGTGCCGGGTGAAGCGGCACGCGATGTGCACACGCAAGGGCCGGATACTGCCTGGAGGTGCGACCCTTCATGCGAAAGGGTGCAACCTGTCCACTTGAAGAGGCACCACTTGATGGAGATGCATGCTCCAGAATTGCAGTCGGTATGCCGCAACACACATCTCCGTCTTTTGTCTACTACTTGACTTTATTTAATTCGAAGAGAAGGTTACCTCATGCAGGGTTTGTGCATTGGCCATCGTTCCTTTGCTTCCATGCAACTCCGGGAAGGGGGGGAGAGGGTAGCGGCGAGGGTGAGAAGCTCACAACCTTCCGGTCCCGAGAAAAATTTTACTCGGATACCACTATGAGGATTCTAGGTATTAATCCTTTATTAAGTACTTAAACTCATGATTAAGACCTAAGAAACTGAACTGAACTCAAAGAAAGACTCAAAAGACTCTGTGTTTTATTGATTGGAAGTGTGATACAAGGGCTCCTTATATAGGAGACAAAGAGACACAAATGAAAAGACACATCTCTTGGTGAAGAGACATGACTTTAGATGTAAAGACACATCCTTTCGGCGAAGAGCTGCAACCATTGGGCGAAGAGTCGCACCCGTAGAGCGAAGGTGTGTGACCAGTCGTTGAAAGAGTGTGGCTTTTGGCAAAGAGGCACGTCTCTTGGGCGAAGGGGTGTGACCATCCAAGCGCAGGGCTCCTCCTTGGCATGGCACTTCGCGTATCTGCATCAATGAGTAAGTGTTGTAATGTAGTTAAGTCACAAACGTGACACAAATGATCACAAACAAAGTGGCAAACACTGTGAATGAAGGTGCTGAGACTGAGAGATAGAGAGAGAAGAATACGACACCAAAATGTTGTCAAACCCTCCTCCGAAGGCCCCACTCTCTATGGCGAGAGCGGTCTACTATTAATTGTACAAATCTCTACAATGCTTTGGACTTGCTGAAGAAGTCGACGACGACGAGAGAGCTGAGATCTGAAAACGCTAATGGCTGAAATCTGCAAATCTTCTATTTGTTGCATTCTGACTCTATGTCGATGACGACGGTGATGACGACGATGCAATGACGACGCGTTGAAAACGCAGATGCTGAAATCTGCATTTTTCGGGCTGAAACTGCAAACTTCGATGGATTTGACCGTGCGGCAAGGATCTGCTGCGAGAAGGTGAGATCTGCGAGGTTCGGGGCTTCTACTGTGGTGTGTCTATGCTGAAAACTGAAAACACTGGTGCTTATGTTGAAGCCGTCTCGGAGAATCTGCAAAACGCTAGGGACTGATCTGATGCAAAAACGCTAGGGACTGATCTGGGTCCTGCTGTCGCCAGGAAAACTGCAAGTGCAAAAACATTGGCTGATTTTCACTATTGAAAACGTTGGCTACGTCTTCATGCAAAAACGCTAGGCTGGATCTGGGGTCTGTGGCTGAAAACGCAAGGTTGACTACCCGGGGAGGGGGGAGGGGAGGGTCTTGCTGAGAAGGTGTCTGTTGAACCTTGGTTCTGCTACCTCTTTAGCGTTGGGTTTTCTTATATACTTGCTTGTCAAATTGCCCTACCCAGTTTCCCAACAAAATTCGGTTAAAAATAATAAGTAAAAATTGGCTAAAATAGGGAAAATAGGTCTATGCACTTAAAAATGCTCCAGATGGGTTCTGATGGTAATCCGATGATCATGATGTGTGCAACTAGAGGATATACATCTACTGCCTAGACATGCACAGTCTGCGAACAGACTCACAAAAGTGACAGATCACTTCCTAATCTAGCTGAATTGAACCCATGTCATGAAGTAGCTTGTCCACGTACACATAGGGTTAGATGTGCACGTGACATGCATCCTCTCTCTAAGGGAACAGAAGGCTCTCCCTTCCGTAAGTAAAAAGAACCCTTGAGCACATTTCGGAGCACTCATCTTGAGGAATATCAACATTCGCTTCCGTTGCACCTTACACATATAATAAGAAAGTCATGTATGAATCCCATGCTTTTGCTTATGTGGGGCAAAGAGGGATTCCATAATCTACTCTTCGAGGAGTAGAAATGTATTTATGTTGGCCTACCATGAAAAGTAAGCATACAAGAGTATGTTTCAAAATGCGTGGTATGCCAAAAGTCGAAATTTGACCGAGGGAAGCAACTTGGATTGTTTCAGTTGACAAGCTTAGCAAGAAAACACACTCTATGCCTGTCAAAAAGACTATTAAAGAACATCAAACGGCAACCCTCTTTATATCTCAAATTTTCAAAATTCATGGCTTGCCAACATCCATAGTGTCAGACAAAGATCCTAAAATGACCAATAATTTTTGCAAGGGTCTCTTTGAGAATCTAAGAATTAGATTAAATTTCTCTTTTGGCCTATCATCCACAAAGGGATGACCGAAGTAAAATAACTTCTAACGATTCTTGATCTACTAAAAGCCTATGTGATGGAAGTAGATCAATGTTCTCAATGATGAGAGAAGTACCTAACTCTTATAGAGTATGCGTACAATGACATTGTACATACTTCTATTGGGAAATCATCTTTCGAGGTTAAAGAGGGAAGATCCAAAAGTCCCTTACTACTTTAAGTACATGGGAAGATCTTCGTTGCTGATGAATATAGTTGAAACTTACAAGAATCTTTTCCAAAGATTAAAGAGGTTGTATCCATCTCATAGCAAAAGCAAAAAGGGATGCTGCTAATAAGCACAAAAGAGCCTTAATCTTTAAGAAAATGACTAGGTTTTGCTAAAGTTTCTCAAGGCTCATCTAAGGCATACTACGGGCAAGAATCCTATAGGCCACCTAGAGTATTATGCTAAACTAGCAAAAAGATACTATGGTCCTATTTAAATTTTTTATCCAATCAAATGAGATCGCTTATCAATTAAAGTTGCCCAGTCATTGGCTCATGCACAATGTTTTCCATGAGAGCCTACTTAGGCCTTACAAAGGAGCGTCACCAAAAGAAGCAATAGTTGCAAACCCTCCAAAAACCGAAGATCAAGAAGAGGTACTTCAATCCGAGTCCATTCTACGATACTGACCTGTATAACGCCATAATCCCCCAAATCAGCTTTGTGGGTACTCCCATCACCTATAGTCTACGCATGAATCTAGCTCTAGGCACTGTGTCAAATGCTTTGCGAAAGTCCACAAAGCTACAATAGATTCGTCTCCCATGTGATCTGCTCTCCTCAATAATGGCTCTAAGTGTCAGAATATGGTCAAGAGTAGAAAAAACTCTCTTGAACCCTGCCTGCCCGGCTGCGCGTATACCCTTCCTCTCTGTCATCTACTCAGCTGCTGCTCAAGAATGGATACGTACAACCGTGTGTCCAATCATGACAGTGCAATAATTCATGTAATGAAATTAAGCTAATAACTTTGAGTGTAGCGGAAATAGATTAGCCATAGTGAGCATTTCATTAAGAAGATTCCTAATGAAGATAGAGAGTGCTAGGTTGAAGATAGCAACAATTTACACATTCCTAATTAACATGGCATGAGCAATAACTTGCAAAAGAGAGAAAAATAGAGAAATTGACAACAATTGAGGACCGAATTTACTTGGTGTCAAAAGAATTTAAAGAAGGTGGACAGTCGAAATTGAATCCTTTTTGGGTTCCGAGATGCTCCGAGGACTTTGGCCTTCATTCAGTAGTTTGACATAGCTTTCTCTGAAGGGCATTACTCAGAGCACTCAAAGATTAGGAGGGCTACATCTTTCTTCAAGGGAAGTACTCGAACATGGTGGTCCACTCTTCTTCTGAGGAAGGAAGTTCCAGTTAAGTGGTTGAAATTCAAAAGGCTCTTTATTTCTTCTCGGTTGACTCGGTAGTACGAACGAGATATACGAACCGCTTGGAATTATCTTCGGATGACCAAGGGAGATTCTCTGTACGCTTATTGCAAGAGATTTTGCAACTCTTTTCTACCAACCTCTTCATTTAAGAAGGTCTCGTTTAAGGAACAGATTGAGCGGTTTTGCTGTGGACTTCCTACAAAGATCCGAGATTACTGCCTGGAACAAAAGTCTAATTCTATTCAAGAATTCATGTGTCATGCGAAATGGGGTTTTGCGATACATTCGGGAAATTTGACTTACCCCACTGATGAGATCTTGACTCAAAGAACCCAACAAACTTCTAACAATGAAAGTAGAAAGAGAAAGAGTTCCAAGGACAAAGAAAAGAAAGATACACGTCCCCGACTGACTCTTAGAGAAAGGGCTATCTATCTCAAAGAAGGGAAGTGTTTTGGATGCGGGGAACTTGGGCACATTTCCACAAAGTGGCCCAAAAAGGCACAGCAAGAACAGACTGAAGACATAGTTCTAAAGCAGCAAAGGAACGTGGCAGAAAAGGCAAATGAAAACAAAACCGATGCCACATTGTGTGGGGCCCGAACCGAATCAGATGAACGAAAGTACAAAACTTTGCCACACTTGGGGCAAAGTGAAAGATCAAGAAGCCCTCATTTTCTTTAATGGAGGAGCCAAGGCCAACTTCTTTTCACTTGAATTGGCGGCTCGATTTGGAATTACGCCCGACAGGCTGAGGCCACAGGCGGAGGCAGTTCTAGCGGCACCCGGACGGGATGTTTCCATTACACCGATCATTGGCAAACTTCGTTTGCAATGTCAGGGGTAGGACTTCTACATAATGCCCTTAGGAAGGTTGTGACGTCCTCCTCGAAATCCCTTGGTACCACAAGAACAACGCCATGGTTGATTATCGGGCTCAGAAAGCGACATTGACAAATGAAGGGCAAAGAGATTGTACTTGATGAAATTCAGCTTCTTTACTCGATTTTCTGGAGAGAACTAAATGATGATTGCAGGTCGAATATGTTTTGACCTTGAAACAAAACGCCAAGATTTTCTCCACACTCATGCCGATTGCTTTTCTGAAGGCCTGCCAGGAGAGTTGCCACATCTCGTCCAGAGGATCATACTATTGATATGATACTCACCACTGAACCGGCCACCTTACCATGTGAGCCGAGCCCAGAATGAAGAGATTATGAACCAAGTGAAAGACCTTTTGGAAAAAGGTCTTATCCAGCCAAGTACTTCACCCTACTGCTCTCCGGTGTTGTTGGTTTTAAAGAAAGACGAATCTTGGAGAATGTGCATTGATTAAAGAGCTCTCAATAAAATCACCATCAAGAACAGATTTCCAATTCTTGACCGACTACAGGGATCCTCCTGTTTCAACAGGGTCAATTTGAAAAGCGGATATCATCAGATCCGAATCGCGACGGGAGATGTCTACAAGACAGCTTTTCGGACGAGCTTCGGTTTATATGAATTTTTGGTGATGCCTTTTGGCCTTTTCGGATGTATTCACACCAATACAGAATGAGGAGGTAGTAGCGGGATATTCCATATGGGATGGCTACTTGATGAAGAAAACGAAGGCATAAAGCACATGGATTGTTACAGCCTTTACCCATTCCCACCCGCCCCTGGGAAAGTATTGCAATGGATTTCATTTTTGACCTTCTGAAGACACAGTGGGCACGATGGTATCTGGACTGTTATTGACAGATTTAGCAAGCAAGCTCATTTCATTCCACAGAAGAATACAGTCAAGCCGGACCATTTAGCGAGACTGTTCATTGCCCAGATATTCAGATTACATGGCATGCCTGAGACAATAGTCTCTACCAGAGATCCCCGATTCACGCATTTATTTTGGAAGGCTATTTGGGAGAACATTAGCACACGGTTGAAGTTCTTGTCATCTTTCGACCTACAGATAGATGGGCAATCTAAGATTGCCCATTCAGTCGTACTGGATTTATTGAAGTCTTACATTTCTTATCAGAAGACTCAATGCGAAAAAAAATTGTTCCTGGTGGAATTTGCCTACAATAATACGATCCACTCTTCGACGGGGAAGGCGCCATTTGAGATTATTGAAGGTGCTGCGAAGGTTCCACCCTTCCTTAGCACAAAAGATAAGATTTTTGAAGCCGACCAATACACGAGGGCCTTGGACAATGCATTTGCCAAGGTCCGGGAGGCTTTAGCGAAATCTCAGGAAAGAGGCAAGAAGGCAGCAGATCGACACCGTCGCAAGTTGAAATTTAAGGAAGACGATTGGGTGCTCTTCCGTTTTGAGAAGGCACGCCTAAGAAAGAAAAAGGGAAAGGAGCAGCTTTTTCCAGAGCATGAGATACTATGGACCTTTCCAGATAAAAGAAAAGATAAATGATGTCTCCTTTAATTTGAAGCTGCCCGATACTTGGAGGATTCGCTTTTCATGTGAGTCTCTTGAAGCCTTTTAAAGGCGATGTGCCCGATGATGGGGAGCCAGATGAGCAGCCCGAAGTGGAGGAAAGCGAGGAGATACTCGTTCCATGACAGATATTGGCACATAAAGATAGAAAGATTATTCAGATACTCCTCAGATTTTGGAACTTTACCTTGAAGCATTCGGTTTAGCATAGTCTACTTCGATCGAACCCCGATTTCAACATGGGTGAATCTAGTGTAGCGGGCTTGCACAAGAGGGGAGTTTCTCCACTCCTTGGACCAATGACGAGGGGACCCCAGGGACACAAGAAAATAAAAGAAATAAAGTGTTGGACTGGCTGCTATACAGAAATCCCTGATTTTGCGTTGACAGCTAATGTGGCAGTACTGTACCGAAATCCTTGATTTTTTGTTGGTTGTTGACGTGGCAATATTGTACGGAATTTCGTAATTTGCGCTCGCTTTTTTTTGCGAGTTTTTTAGGATCAGTTGCTTTTGGAACTTTTGCTTTTGAGTTTGACTGATTTTGGGGCTCTGCTTTTGGCATCCGTTGTAAGAATAAAAGAGCCCTAAGGGCCTCACTCTTCAGAGCATCTAGACACAGAGTCTAAAAGCGGAGGACCCTGCGGGAGTTGTACTTTTCTCAAAGATTAATCTAAAAAGAAATACCGAAAGGGACGCCAATCTTTGGGGCCAACACCTCTAGGCACAGAACCACACCGGGCCGTGTTGACTCTCTCTTAAACTGTGATTTGAAGTGGTGAAGTACTTTTTGAAGTGAATCTCTGTTGTGTCATGGTAGAATCTTGACTTGGGGTGTCCAAGTTTGTTACAAATTTCCCCGGTTACTTGGGTCAAAAATCCACTTTTGAAAACGCCATAAAGCAAAAGAAGCGTGTACGCTTCGAAGGATTGCCCAATTCGTCCTCATCCTCTAACAACTCGGACACCTCTTCTTCTTCTAACTCGAGTGATGAGGACAGGAAGGGCAAGAAACGACGAAAAGATCACATGTTTTATGCAAAAAGAAAGCAATTTTACAGAGCCAATCAATATGATTTCCTCGACGACAAGGACAAAAAGCCCAAAGAATTCAAAGAGGGAGGACAAGCAATAAAGTTTGAGCACTTTTCAGGGTTTCGAGATGCTCCCAAGGATTTAACCTTTGTCCAACATTTTGACGTAGCATTTTCTAAAGGCCGCTATACAGAGCACTCCAAGATCAAACGAGCGGCATCCTTTCTAAAAGGCAATGCACAAACATGGTGGTCCACTCTGTTGTTAAGGAAACAAGCACCGACAAAGTGGTTGAAATTTAAGAAACTCTTTATTTCTTCATGGCTCACACAAGAATACGAACAAGACGTGATTACTAACTCGAACCATGTTCGGATGGTCAAGATAGAATCTTTGGATTCTTACTGTGAAAGATTCTGGGAAATTTTTCTACCTGTTTCATCCTTTAAGAAGATCAGCTTTAAGGAGCTGATTGAACGATTTTGTTGTGGGCTTCCCAAGAAATTCGAGACTACTGTCTCGAAAGGAAGTCCGAGTCTATACAACAGTTGATGGGACACGCGAAGCGGGGATTTGCTATGCATTCGGGTGAATTGATGTACCCATCAGATGAACCTTCAACAAGTCATAGCAGAAACAATCGACGAAGAGATAGACGAACTTCTCTCACTGAAGACCAAAGAGATGAATATTTCAAAGCAGGAAAGTGTTCTGAATGTGGAGAACAAGGACATATCGCTACACGGTGCCCCAAAAAGACACAAGAATCAAGATGACTTGCAGATTAAAAGAATAGCACGACGAGGCGATACTCGTTCTAGAACAAATTTTTGTTACTTTATGAATTTATGAAACGATATACCTAGATGAATCCAGGATAAGCCCAAATTCACCCTTAAAGGAAAGTGCAAGGTATAGACCCATGGCAGTCACCCACAAGACAATATAACCATTAGCTTCATCATGCATAGTATTGACTAAATACCACGACATCCCCACTAACGTCGTCAATGCCCAATATTGGGTGTAGAACTAGGTACTAACATATGCTCCCAAACACAACACACGCCACACACACACACATGAGCATACATCAACACAAAGTTCAGCATACTGAGTTTCTGTCATGACTCCGAAGACCAAGGACAGACTCGGCCTAATAAAGCCTAGCACTAAAAAAAGCATTAAATTGAAACAAGACTTTTTGGAAGATCATTTTAATTCTGGAAAAAGAGCTCTTGAATGAACCTGATAACGAATCATGAATCACAACCGATTCAATGGAATGAATGACTGGACCACTTTGTTCAATATGAACTTAGTGATAAATTGGGATCCCCGGAAATGATTCTCGCACACGACACAGCTTGAGGCGACAAATTCTCGCACACGACAGTGCTTGAGGCAACAGATTCTTGCACACGACAGTGCTTGAAGCGAATGACTACTTACACACGACAGTGCTCGAGTCGAAAAATCTCTATAGACATGCAGCATTGGGTGAATTGGAGAGGATGTGTTCACAGAATCAGTTTCAGGAGCCTCGAACGAAGCTCTGGCTTTTTGACACTTTGGTGGCTTCCACATAGCTCTATGGATTTCAGATATGCGGGCCTTCATTGGACCATCACGGGAGGTCGGGTTGCGTTGATGGATGGGGAGACATGGAGTAGCCTCTAGTCTCTCTGATCTCGCGGCTTATTAGAGCCAAGGCTTCAATACCACGACATTATTCGAGCAGAGCTAGCTGCCCCCCCCGATAGTGGTTGAGATGCTTACCAGATTAGTCTCCTTTATACACTGCTTGTGGGACCTCCCCAGAGACAGATATGCCCGCCTAGCACTTGAGTCCTCTCAACATATAGCTTTGCAGGGAGACACAACATGCTGGTATGGGGAGATGACATCATGGTTTCAGGTACATGGGTTCGGCATGGACAGATTGCCCCCCTTCCGGTACTCATTGGATACACCCTCTCTGATTCTTACGCAGTCGGAAATCACCAAGCTCATCCGCCAGGACCTGACTCAGCTAGATACTAGGAGGACTTGGATACAGCTGGCACAGGAGTTGGGCACAAAGATGGCTTTCTATAGAGAGCATCTTCTCCAGCTTACTAAGGATGGTTTTGTGACGAGGCCCAGATATATGGACACCCACTTATCTCATGGGATACGATGTGTTATTGGCCATATATGCACATCTTCACACCAGCTTCGGATTGAGACTGGTAGATACAACGGAGTACCAGCACAGGCCAGGATCCCCTATGTCACATGGAGCCTGAGACAGAGTTGCACTACACATGCCACTGCCCAGTTTACTATGAGATACGAGGCCGCTTTCACTTTCTAATCAGAGAGGGCTTTGGACCACTCTCTAGAGTCATGGGGTATGAGGACCGGAAATGTCTGGGTCTGTTTTTTGCTCGAGCTGAGACACAAAGAGAGCCTGATGAGAGGAGAGGTTAGCCAATCTCACAGATGGATCACAAACTTCTTTAAAGGGAACATTGGGCAGCCGGAGGCGCAACTACCACAACAGAGCTCACATTCTCCTCACACCAAAGGCACGTTGATCGATCGAGCAACCGAGCTAGGGAGATCCAGAGTCCAGACGCCCATGACTGCGGAGGACTACGCAACATCTACGGAGGCTGCATCAGAGGATTCGGATCACTTTGGCCCGACATACACGACGCTCGGTCAGACTACTCCATGGAGGAGATTGATGAAATCCGCCAACGAGCGATGATGGATCTGCTATGATTTAGCTCTTTTGAGGATTGTACACCCTGGTCATCTTGTATCAGCCTTTGTATCAGCTCTCACCCATTATATTCCCACACACACACCCCCATTGTGTTGTATCAGCCCCCAGTCACTACTTTCACCCCCTACTCATATCCTGCACAGTTTCAGTTAGCTGTTTAGAAGTTAGTTCACATCTAGCAATTAAGATTTTAGTTCTTCGCTTTACTTCATTTTATTTTTGTACCCAGACATTGTTTTAGATCCACCAAGATTGTATCAGTTTGGTCTCATAAGTCAGTTTGGCCTTTTTACGACGTTTAATATAGAATTTCATTTTATTTCATTTCATTTCTCTCTCTAGCAGAAAAGTGGCGCTTGGCCCTTTGCATTACAAAAAATCGACCATCGGTCCATATACAAGAAATATGGGAAAAATCCTAACATATGTACAATGAGATCATGGAAAAAATTTCATAACAAACCATAGGAAACATCAAGATACTTTAACCAAGTACTGAAGTGTAGCTATCTAGATAGTGATCAAGTCTACATGGATTTGCCCAAAGCTCTGTCCACTTTGGGCAATGTAGCAAAAATCACCATGTCTAGTGTTGTTTATCTGACTGATAGAAAGCATCCAAAGTAAGAACCTCAGTAGCCGCTTACAAAAGCCAAGGGATTTTGAAACCCTCGGTCATGCCTCCACAATCATCCGCATTGTTTCTAACATTTCCTGATGATAAACTCCAAAAAAGGAAGAAGATCTACGGCACAACCAAATTGTAAGAGAGGCAGGGGAACCTTCGCTGTCCACCTCAAAAGCGAGGGATTGTACCAAGATGTACATCTCTAACCAAACCAACTTCCCCAAGGCTTCTCCGAACTGACTCTCAAACAAATCTGCAAATTGTATGATATCCATAAAGTAATTGGCCTCAACCATTGTCGGCTCCTGTAAGATATCGTAGACAACCTCCCTCGACCAAGAGGAGTCCCCTGGTAAAACCTATACTCTAAATCCGATCATGGGGGATCTCTTTGGGCCGAGAGAAATGTGACGAGTTCCTGATAACTGCAAGAAGAGAATGTCGACACATAGTGGCCCACTCCTCAAAGAAACATTTGGGGATCTCCATGGACCAACTGCAAAAAACTAAGGTGGTGAAATCTCAAAGAGCGGGACATTTGCGGGAGATGGAAAGCCTGCTAAATAGTCAAAATACTCGCCAAACTACGAGGACTCGTCACTCGCTCTCTTGCTCTCCTTGAACAAAACCTCCTGTGAGAGGCACCTATGATTGCATCTCCAAGAGATCGAAAGCCTGTAAAACAGGTCTATTGTCACGTGCGCACTTCACTTGTGCCACGTGGACACACTTCTGCCATAGTCTAGCATGAGTCTTAGCTTAGGACTGAACCTGGCACCTTTGTGGGCCTCAGCAGGACGTGCATGTCTAGGCCAGTCACACTTGCATACCCTCTCTTGCACAAGAACAGTCATTTCATCATGCAAGCATTTTACTACGTGAACCACCTCTTATAAGTCATTTTATTAAAAGTGACTTTTGGAATTCTTTTTGGAATTCTTTTTGCAAGTTCTTTGAAAAGTAGGTAGGGCAAATTGCTAAAGATCTATAAAAGAAACCCATTGGGCACTCAGTAAAAGCAAAAGAAGAAAAACACAAAAGGGCAGGCACCCGCAACAAAGCAGGCAGGCACCCACAGGTCCCAGCGTTTTTCTCAAGGATCAGCCCAGCGTTTTCAGCCATCAGCCACCAGCGTTTTTCAGTTTCAGCCCTTAGCTTCGCAGATCCTTCCCATCCCGTAGCAGATCCTCGCCACATCCGCCAAGCAGAACCCAGATCAGCCTAGTGTTTTCAGTTTCAGCCAGCTCAGCCTAGCATTTTGCAGATCCAGCCAAGACAGCCTGGCGTTTTTGCATTTCAGCATTAGTGCGACTCAGCCGTTGCAGATCCAAGCCGCAGTGCCGCAGCAATAGCAGGAAATCTAGCGTTTTCAGTTTTCAGCCTTGACACCGTCGTCATCGACACCATCGTCGTCGTCGTCGCAGTCCCTATCTTGACGAGGACACCTTCGTCATCGTCATCGTAGATCCCTATCTTGACAACGAACATTCGTCGCCATCATCGCACATCCCTATCTTGACGACAACACCATCGTCATCATCATCATAGTCTCCATCGTCGTCGTCGACACAGTTGTCACCAAGTACCGCAGCATCAGTACCCTTAGCATCAGCATCTCAACATTTAGTCATCGTATCAGCATTGTGCAAGGATAAAGAAAGTACTTGCTCTGGCAACAGAGGAAGGGGGCCCTTGAGGGTTGGGACCCGACATCCCTGTGTCGTCTCTTTTCTCTTTATCGTCTCTCTCTTTCTTTCAGTTCAATTCAATTCAGTTCTCTCAAGCGAAGTAAAGTGTCCCTTGTGTTTGTGTGCGGAGTACTAGATCCGAGAAAATCCTTATTCTCTTCCGCTGCACTTGACATTGGTATCAGAGCTCTGCGTGCTTCGGTTTTGCGAACTCAAGGGAAGAACCACCAAGAACCAAGACCCCCAAGAATCCAAGAAACCTCTCTCAGTTTTTTTTTCCCCTAAAGAATCTTTGAGTCCTGACCATGGACTTACCAGATCCCATCTTCATTGCCATGTCTTTGAAGGAAGATCGACATCGGATACACGAAAACCCAGATAATGAGTGCCAAGATCTCCTAGCTTTGTATGTGGATATGGAAGGAGTTGGAGACAGGATCCCTAACCTCTTCTGCATTCGCATTCGCATTCGCATTTAGCATGCATCCATTTCCTTAGTCATTGAACCTTTGGAAAGGACTCCGGAACCAAACCTCAGTCCATCAGCACCGGTAATGTTTTCACCACAGTCACTTTTCGGGGAACAACTCTTGCTATAGCAAGCAGAGTCAGCACTATTTGGTATAGAGCCCCGGCTGATATTCGGCAATCGTAGTAAGGCTGGACAGTGCCCCTTACACGGTGTTTGCATTGCCAACAGTACCCACAACACCCGCATTACCATCAGTCCCTGGTTTTGGAGGAATCTACATTGGTTTGTGCATCCACAGCATCAGAAGCTTTCATCAGTCAGCATCAGAAGTACAGATAGAAGTTCGCCAGTTGTCCCTCACTTTTAACAGGGGGTTGTCACGTGCGCACTTCACTTGTGCCAAGTGGACACACTTCTGCCATAGTCTAGCATGAGTCTTAGCTTAGGACTGAGCCTGGCACCTTTATGAATCTCTAGCAAGACGTGCAAGTCTAGGCCAGTCACACTTGCATACCCTCTCTTGCACAAGAACAGTCATTTCATCATGCAAGCATTTTACCACGTGAACCACCTCTTATAAGTCACTTTATTAAAAGTGACGTTTGGAATTCTTTTTGTAAGTTTGTTGGAAAAGTAGGTAGGGCAAATTGCTAAAGATCTATTAAAGGAAACCCATTGGGCACTCAGTAGAAGCAGAAGAAGCAGGACACAAAAGCGCAGGCACCTATAGCAAAGCGGGCAGGCACCAAAGGGCCCAGCGTGTTCTCAAGGATCAGTCAAGCGTTTTCAGCCTCCAACAATCAGCGTTTTCAGCCATCAGCCACCAGCCTTTTTCAATTTCAGCCCTTAGCTTCGCAAATCCTTCCCATCCCGTAGCAGATCCTCGCCACATCAGCCAAGTAGAACCCAGATCAGCCTAGCGTTTTCACTTTCAGCAAGATCAGCCTAGCGTTTTGCAGATCTAGCGAAGATAGCCTGGCGTTTTTGCATTTCAACATTAGTGCGACTCGGTAGTTGCAAATCCAAGCCGCACATTCGCAGCAGTAGCAGGAAGTCTAGCGTTTTCAGTTTTCAGCCTTGACGCCGTCGTCATCGACACCATCGTCGTCATCGTCGTTGGATGTTAGGTTCCAAAATATCTAGTTAAAATATCTCTTCCAAAACTGCCACTGTAGTTTTGGTTGCGAGACATGTTGAGGCGGATAGGTTCTATCTTCAGCATACCATTCGTGCGCTCGGCACATACCCAGACATTTGTGCCATCTATAAAGGTGGCTACTATCCCCTCCACAGTTTTTCTAGATACCAAAAGTGCACTTGCAAAGGATTGTGGTTACGGCCTGACCGAACCAGTGCCTTAAATGTCATGAGATGGGGCACTTAGCGAGGGATTGTCCTAGAGGGGAAATATCAGAGACAATGGTTGGAGGAAGACAACCCTCACAACCACAAAAGAGTTATGTACAGCAACAAGAGTGTTGGGCACCAACACAATGTAGAGCAGACAGAGCGACAGAGGCAGAGGCCGGTAGGTAGACAGGGACAGGCACAACCTATCCTTGTTTATAGAAGGGTAGAGAGACCGAGGTTGGCAGAGACAAAGCAGCCCACAGACAAGCCTCCAGAGGAGAGATTACCAGACAAGAATCAAGAGGAGGTTCCAAAGTAGGAGGACAGAAGGATAGAGGAAGATCAGCAACAATCAATGGCAGTTCAGGAGCAACCTAAGTTGCCCCATGATAGATGTCAGGTGTAGCGGAAGAGAATAAGGATTTGCTCGGATCTAGTACTCCGCACACAAACACAAGGGACACTTTACTTCACTTGAAAGAACTGAATCGAACTGAACTGAAAGAAAGAGAGAGACGATAGAGAGAAAAGAGACGACACAGGGATGTCGGGTCCCAACCCTCAAGGGTCTCCTTACTCTCTTGCCAAAGCAAGTACTTTCTTTATTTTTGCACAATGCTAATACAATGACTAAATGATGAGATGATGATGCTAAGGGGTATTGATGTTGTGGAAATTGATGACGACTGTGTCGACGACGATGGAGACTATGACGATGACAACGATGGTGTCGTCGTCAAGTCCGGGATATGCGACGAAGGTGTCTTCGTCAAGATAGGAATCTGCGATGACGATGACGAAGGTGTCCTCATCAGAGAAAAATCCTCGTACCACGGGTGTAGAAAAACCAATTTGTCCCCAAAGCCGAGAGAAGTGCGGCTAATGACACTAAAGGCAAGTTCCTTTGATGAAAAAATAGCAACGAAAGTACCTCTACCAAGTAAGATGATATCCTCCACTCTGCCTTCATCCGAACCAGTTAGAGTGCACGAAAGCCACTCCCGGATGTTGACATGAGTGTAGGAAGTTGGAACACCCCAGTAGACGCCAACAGCCCCTCTTTGAGAGAGAACTTCAATTCGGTCACCAATCTTGCGCTAAAGATCTTCTGGAATGACCATAGACGGTGCCATTGTCCCAAACTACCGACATGTCAAGCCGCTGAAGAT
The DNA here is from genome assembly GCF_014529385.1 of Adiantum capillus-veneris. Lineage (NCBI taxonomy): Eukaryota > Viridiplantae > Streptophyta > Polypodiopsida > Polypodiales > Pteridaceae > Adiantum > Adiantum capillus-veneris. The sequence continues at coordinate 13,914,904 of NC_140952.1, forward strand.
CTCGGCCAAGGAGCCTAAACTCTAAGAGAAGCAGCAGCAGAAGAAGTTCCAACCAACTTATAGTTCAAGTCCAATGGGGCCTAAAGTAAAGCAACCCACACCCCCACACACGAAACTGACCGCGTAACTATCTCATGATGTGGCAAAGCAGTACGGATTTCCGCAATTTGCACTAACTTGCTGACGTGGCAGATTTTTGTGAATTGCTCTGACAGCTGCCACATGGCAGCCTGTATGGATTTCCACGTTTTGCGTGCTCACAGCTTTTGAACAACATATGCTTTTAGAACTTGAAGCTTTTCATGTAACTGCTTTTGAATAGCCAAGGGCTTTTAAATATGAACTGTGGGCTCACTCTGGCATTCTACCACGGGCAAATGCAGAGCAAGAGCCACAAAGTGTACCTAGTTCAAGCAATATAAAGAAATACCAAAAGGGGCGCCAAGGTTTGGGGCTAGTGCTCTCTCGGGGTAGAACTCCGCCACTCCCCGTCTTCTGTCGTGCATCTCTTTCAGACCAGTTGTTATTATGAAGTGCTTAAAGTTGTTCGGTATGTTCTTTTCCTTTGGCACATGGTGCCCGTCCATGTGGCAGTAATATCAGAGCTTCAAGCGTGTGCTTTTCTGAAAGCATACTGGTCCTACCAAAGAGGAGACAGAGCTTTTCGGTATGTTCTTTTCCTTTGGCACATGGTGCCCGCCCATGTGATAGTAATATTAGAGCTTCAAGCGTGTGCTTTTCTGAAAGCATATTGGTCCTACCGAAGAGGAGACAGAGCAAGTCAGGGTATATTAAAGAATCCTTGTGTCCCAACCCAGACTTATTGGCCACTCCCATCGTTGCTTCATCATGCAAGGATTTTTTTTCAAGCCGCTGTTTTTTCAGAGGCAATGCCATGCAATAATGGATATTAATAGCTACCAAGCCGCACACTCCAACTTGGCAAGCTTTTAAGAAAAAAATTTGCCCGAAGTTATATGCCTTTAGACATCTTTCTTCAAAGTGCAGCTTCTGACAGAGGGAGGTATCCAAAAATGCTTGCCACGGAAACCCTAGCTTGAAATTTCTCGACGTCTCTCAACAGGTGTCTCTTCTTAAATCGAAAAACTTGGAGATTTAGTGTGATTGCTATGTCTTGGGACTACCATCACAGCCACAAGAACACTATTTATCGAGGCCTGTTTTGACTATTCAAGAGTTTATGGACCATGTTGCGGTCGATTACAACCTTATGGAAGACATCTAACCCTAATCTTGGTGCACATTTCAAGAAAGAAAGCCAGTCGTCTTTTCAAGCTCGTGTAATGTGCAGCAAAAGTGAATGATTTATATGGCTCAGGATGAGTGAACAGTAAGTGCTCAAGGTTCCTTTTACTTAGAAAAAGGGAGAGCCTTCCTCGACTTAATGAGAGTACGTGTGCAATGAACAAACACGAGTGGGATGCAATTGTGAGTGAGTGTGCAAGAGAGTGCTAGAGAGAGAGGAGACGACACCGGATGGGGTCCCAAACTCCCCTCCAAGGGCCCTCCTCTCTATTGCTAGAGAGGTATTTGCTTCAGATTGCACTAAGTCCGGTACAATGCTTCTAGATGTTGTGGTACTTGATGATGACTATGTCGACGACGATGATGGAGACTATGACGATGACGACGAAGGTGTCGTCATCAAGCCCAGGATCTGCGACGATCACAACGAAGATGTTGTCGTCAAGATAGGGATGTCTGATGACAATGTCGGCGTCGACAAAGACGATGTTGTCAACAACGACAGCTTCAAGGCTGAAAACTGAAAATGCTAAATGCTCTGCTCGAGATCTGCTAATGTGGCGGTATTGCGGCCTGGGTTTGCAACCGCTTCGTTAGGCTAGGGCTGAAATGCAAAAACGCTGGCTAATCTGGCTGAAATCTGAAAGCGCTAGGCTGATCTACTAAAATCTGAAAACGCGGCTGATCTACTAAAATCTGAAAACGCTAGGCTGATCTTGTGAGAAAACGCTAGGGCAAGCTATCTGGTCACACTCTGTACTTGCGCACTGAGCCTATCTTCTGTCTTCTGCTTCTAATGAGTGCCCAATGGGTTTCTTCTATAATTTCTTAGCAATTTGCCCAACCTACTTTTCCAACAAAAGTCACTTATTAATAAATAAGTGAAAAATGGGTTCAATGCTCTAAAATATGCTCATGCGTACTGTATCATGATACTAATGATCCTTGGTTGTGCAATCAAAGGGTATGCAGCTACTCTTAAGTGCCTGAACATGCACGGCCTGCGCACAGGCTCACGAAGATATCAGGACATTTCCTAGGCTTCCTTAACCCTAGTAGTAGGAACAGCTTGTCCACGTACACATGGGGTAATTAGATGTGTACGTGACAGCTTGACTGATGTTGAGATTGCTTTTTAAGTTTTAATTTTGTTTGAGAACTTGTTTGTAATCCTGTTTGGAATTTGTTTGAGATGGATGGTATCTGTTTTGAACTTGTCTTCGTGCCGACTTGAATTGTTTGACTCTGGTTTTGATAATGGTTCAATGCTTCGTGATTTACTCCCGGGTTGAGTAGTGAGAAGTGTTGTTTTGGTATTCTCTGAACCTCAGAACGACGCAGACGGGATGTTTGGGGAGCGTTTCGTTGTATGCTTGAAAACCTTGAAACAACGCAGACAGGATGTCTGGGGAGCGTTTCATTGTATGAAAACCTCCAAACGACGCAAACGGGATGTCTAGGGAGCATTTCGTTGTATGTTGGAAAACCTCTGAACGACGCAGACAGGATGTCTGGGGAGCGTTTGGTTGTATGCTTGAACCTCCAAGTGACGCAGGCTGCGGTCTGGGGAGCGTTTGGTTGTATTAGTCCTCTGAGCTCGTGGCTCGGACCTTTTTAGGTTATTGGGGAGGAAGTGACGAGGTAGTCGTTGAGTAGCTTCATACCGCTGACCGTCTATCTTGGGGGAGTGCTCAGCGGCGCTCTTCATTGTCTTGAAACATACATATGTGAGCATTTGTGTTGCATTGTGATGTGTCAACCACTAAATATTCCTTATTGGATGAGATTTTTCTAGGAAACCAACGACCAAGAATACGAAGAGCTCCGATCTGGAATGAGACTCCTTATGGGATGAGATTTTTCTCGGAAGCCAATGACCCAGGATATCAAGAGCTCCAATCTGGGATGAGAAAATTGATTGTTCCTCGGATTGTCTCTCGGAATGTCCATCAGAGATTTTTGAGCTAACTTGAGTTGTTTTGCAGCTATACGATAATCGCGGATGATTACTTCCTTTCAAGAAGGGGGGATGTCACAAACTGCTCACGTGCCAAGTCACTGAAGATCCCGACAAAGGAGCCTAAACCCTAAGAGAAGCAGCAACACAAGAAGTTCCAACCAACTTATGGTTCCTGTCCGATGGGGCTTAGAGTAAAGCAGCCCACACCCACACACACACACACACAAAACTGAACGCGTAACCAACTCATGACGTGGCAGAGCAGTACAGATTTCCGCAATTTGCATTTGATTGTTGACGTGGCAGATTTTTGCGAATTATGCTAACAGGTTCCATATGACAGTCTGTACAGATTTCCACATTTTGCGGGCTGACAGCTTTTGGACAGCATATGCTTTTAGAACTTGAAGCTTTTCATGTAACTGCTTTTGAATGGCCAAGGGCCTTTAATATGAACTGTGGGCTCTCATTCCGCATTCTATCGCAGGAAGATGCAGAGCAAGAGCCACGAGTGTACCTAATTCAGACAATATAAAGAAATACCGAAAGAGGCACCAAGGTTTGGGGCCAGTGCTCTCTAGGGGTGGAGCTCCGCCACTCCCCGTCTCGTCGTTCATCTCTTTCGGTTCAGTTGTTATTTTGAAGTGCTTAACATTGTTCAGTCTGTTCTTTTCCATTGGCACGTGGTGCCCACCCGCGTGACAGCCATAGTGCTTGACAGAGAACCGGTAAAAAGAAACTGAACCCCTGCTCGAAACCTTACACAAAACCTGAAAGAGAATGGTCGAGGGGTGGGCTTGATAGGTAAGCGGTTAAGGGAAGGAGGGCTGAAGGGTAGGCGGGATAGGGTGAGGGTGGCTGAGGGGCCGCTAATTCGGGATGGGAGGAAGGCTGAGGGGGCGGGTAGGCTTAAAAGGAAAAGGAAGGGGGGGGGGGGGGGGGGGGGGGGGGGGGGGGGGGGGGGGGGTAGGCGAGGGCTTGCAGAGCAGAGCAGAGCAGGAAGAAGCAAAAGGGCAGATGCTACTGAGTAGAGCAAGGCAACAGCGGCAAAGCGAGGAGGAGGTAGCGGGCAAACGAAGACGACGGGCAGACAGGGGAAGGCGGGCAGACGAACACGACGCGCTGGCGGGCAACAAAGCACTGCACTTGAGTTGACAAGGAGCTATCAGCCAGGATAGAAACAATAAGGTGGCTCCTGAGGACCAGAGCTTGGGGAGGGAACTCCAAGAAGACAATGAAGAGGCTCTGATGACAACCTGTGAAAACCTGATGGAGAAGCCTAGAGCGAGTAGAGAACTCCAAGAAGACAATGAAGAGGCTCTGATGACAACAACCTGATGGAGAAGCCTGGTAGAGCGAGTAGAGAACATAGCAGCAAGTCGACAACAGCAAACCCAAATGACCCAAAACAGAGAACTCAATGCAGAGAACATAAGAAATCGAGACATGCAAGAAACACGAGGCTCTAAAAAACAAACTTCACCCACACCCACCCAAAAATCAGTTTTCATAGCACTAAGAAAACAAAGCTTGCAAGAACCAAACTCCACATGCACACCCGACACACACAGACTCACGCGTGCAGAAACCAGAGCTAAAGAGCGCAAGCTGAAAGACAACAAAAACAAACAAAGCAAACACAAGAATGAAAAAAAAAAAGGCAAACCTCGACCGGAGATTCGCCAGATTGAGCAACTTCTATGCCTCCACGAAGAGCAGCAATTGCGACTTGATGCAGGGCCCTCTGCTAGCACAGAGTCCCTCCAAGTGGTATCCTTTAGACTGCGCAGGAGAGGCCTTCAATTCACAACCTAATGCTCCGAGCATGCATTGCAGAGCAAAAGTCACCCAAGCTCACTAAAACCTCGAGCAAATCTCCACCATCATTGAACTGCTAGGTTTGATGATGAACAGGTTTGGAGATGAAGCAGAGGTGGACAGAAGCAGTAAGACGAGGCTATCAGTGCAGGGATGTAGGGAAGTGCAACTCCGGCGGCACCAACAGCAGCACAATGGACCCACGGGCCACAACAGGCCAGTGTCCATGGCTACAAGGAAGGTGGCAACGAGGGCTTCAACAGGCCAGTAGAGGGGAGGGGTTGCGATCGGCAGCAGAACGAGGGGCGAGGGCAAAGCTCTCTCTAACATGCGAGCTGCTGCTCGTACACACCATGGGGAAGACCAAGCTGTGTGAAGGGTTCTCTCTCTCTCTCTCTCTCTCTCTCTCTCTCTCTCTCTCATGAGAGAGAGAGAGAGAGAGATAGATATAGCTGAGACCGCTAGATGGCAAGATACTGAATGTCAAATTTGAATTGAGTCCAACAGACACTGAGGAGCAACAGCACAACAAGGTATACAAACGTGACAAGATGGTGCAGACCTTCCACTAAAGATCAAGGCAGCTCAATTCTCAAAAATTCCTATTCAAGTGTAGTATACATACAGTGCCACACTTTAAAGGTGTGGCAAGAATGAGAGTCTCTCTCTAAACTGTGGAGAGACCAATTAATACACCAACATGTGCAGACTCCATCTGTAACAGAAAAAAGGCACTCTCACCCCACCAAGGTTGAGCCCCTCCTCCTTTCCTCTATTAAATGGCCCTTTTGCTTGATTCCCACAGAACTACACATATCTTTACGCCTCCGGAATCCCAATGCTATGCCATGTACGAGATATTGGCTACATTTGCTGCCTCAAGATCCATTAACTCACCTGAAAAAAACAAAGGTGACAAGCCGTCAAGCCCTATGAAAGACCAAAGAAAGAAAGAAAGATGTATTAATATATTGTTGAGGCCAACGTCCCCTATAGGACAAATCAGCTACATCATTGTCAATACATTCTACCTTGGTAAAAATGCGACTACTTCAGAGAGATAAGCAGATACCTTAACACCTGTGTATCGCTCAATCTTCAAGTTCATATCATACTGAACCGACATCTCCCCACGTGATTTCTGGTTGATTAAAATCCGAATCTTGCACTTAAAAAATGCTTCAAAGAGCTGCTCATATTCTTCCTTGAGGATAAAGCACTCCTCTCTTCTACAAGAGGGGTCCTCACAATGCTTTTGGGCACCTGCCTGTAATACAGCAAGGGCAATCGCCAATGGGGAGGTGTCGAGGCCAGAGGCAGAGACTGAAATCTTCTTTCCAAAAAGGATTTTCTTACAAAGATGAGGCAGGAAGGTGACACTACCTCTTTCTGGCCACTCAAAGGAGATGCCACCAGGGCTCTCTGCAAGTACTCGATCAAACTCACCAATGGGAAAATTCTCAAATGCTTTTCGAGAGGTATGATACAGGTAGCTGAGGAAGAACCTGCGCACAGCTTTGTATTCAGGCTGAGCTCCTTTATGAAAATACGCAGTAAGCTGCTCCATTTCCTTCTGAAGGGCCTCTCTCTCTGCAACCACCTCCATTTCTCTCTTCTTTATATGCTCCAAGAGCTTTACCTGGTTAATTTCAGGGTCATCAGAGCCAACCTTGGTGCGCTGGATGCGTAAATCATTGCTCGTGATCCGAAAATCAGCAATTCTGTGTTCCAGTCGCCTGATCTTGTTGTCGACTTGCCTCCATTCTGGATGCATCCCCATATGGACACGTGCGCGGGATCCATGTTGCCTCCCTTGCAAACCCTGTATCCTTTCCCGCAAGCTCTGCACGCATGCAATCCTTCTGTGCTTGCTCGTTTGCGACCCCTGCATACATAGCTTCTTTACTTGTACGGCCTGCACACACGCGCGCCTTCTCTCGGTCCTTGTTTCTACCCTTGTACCTGCTGTTAGCCTGGTTGAAAGAAGGCTTTGGGAAACAGCTTCCATAGCGATTCTGCAGATATTTCTCTCTCTCTCCCCCTAACAAAGAAAGAAAGGATCAATTCAAATCGAAGGTGCATCAAAAATCCCACGGCTTCATTTGTTTTAAGGGGAATCTACCAAGATCCTAAGGGGAGGTTCAGTGATTCTTAAGAATCTAAAGAGATTCTATGTAAGGCAACTTTAAGCTTCATTCTCTCTCTCTCTCTCTCTCATTTTTGTTAGTTCTTTTGTTGTCTTGCTAGGTCAAGTCTTGAGAGAGGGAGGATTAAGACGAGGTGGAAGCTGGGGGGAGGAAGGTTGAGAGAGAGGGAGGAGAGGTTGTCTCTATCAAGGTTGAGAGAGGGAGAGGGCGAGAGAGGTTGGAAGCAAGCATAGGGGGATAGGAGCGCACAAGCATGCAGGGGATGGGGGGGTGGGGGACGGGGAACACGCGATGTCTGGACGGTTTTTATACATGCTAAAGTTTAATAATCATAGCATAGTTGAGGAATATTTGTTAGAAATTAATTAATTTTGGGATAGTTGCAAAGAGCTTCTACTTCCAAGTCCCATTGACTAGGGGGGCATTTCTCTTGGTTATCTAAAAGAATATGAAGAATAGATTCACAACCGCATGCTATAAACAAGGTTATGGCAAAGGTTACTAAACGTGATACTATAAAGCAATGTATAAGTCCCAATGAAAAGGAGGCATTTCTTTTGGTTATCTAAAAGAGGGTGAAGATTCATGATGACCTGCTATAAACAAAGCAATTGCAAGGGTTACTAAACATGATACTTTATAACTATTTATGACACAATAGTGTGTTTATGTGGGTGTGTTGTGCATGTGTAATAAACATTAAGGAGAGTCTCTTTATTGTTTATCGTCAAATCCTTGATCCTATTCCTTTTTGTGCTACATTGGAATTAAGTTCCTTTGTCATCTCTCCTTTCTATGACAAAGATGTCCTTATTGTGAGTTCTAGAGCATTTGCAATATTTTGAGGGGTAATTACCACCTCAGTCTTTTGGCCATCCAAAGCAATAATCATTGCTTTGTCGTCTTTTTGAATGAAGTGGGCTAGCTCGTAGGCTCTCTGTGTATCCATACCTGCTGGTTGTGCTGTAAAGAACTTATATAAATATGCTCTCTCTAGTTGGTTGAGAGTCTCTTCTTTGTTTGCGTATTCCATGATTTCTCGTAGATTTATTGGGATATCCACAATATTTCCTTGTGGGTCTCTGAATGTACCTTGGTACACTGCCAGTCCTTCTCTTTCCAATGTAACTTCATCCACCCAAGCCAGGGTTGGCTTCAGTGTCTCTTCAGGTATTGTGTATGGTTCGGTGGCTGCTTTAATTCGCTATCTAAAACACTACATGAAGAGCTTACCATTTGGAGGTGGTGGCAACAAGGGACAGATTTGTATATCTTCTTGTTCAAAACACATTGCCATCGTTTATGCTAGACGGTGTACTTGAAACTCCAAATTTCATAGACATAATCACATAGTCTCAAGAGATGATGAAGGGCTTTATATGATGAAGGGCTCTATGCCACCAATCCTTGGCTTTCAACTATAGCATCTTCGTTCCCTTGGCTATTCCAAGAACATTCACCATTAGCACATTTGATCGCAATAACTCCCAACCATTTTGGGAAAATTGGGTTACATAGTTGAGTTTGTTACCTTCAAATAACATTAACCATAAGCACATTCCATTGAAATAACTCCCAATCATTTTAGAGACCCCATAAGGCAAATATCAATTGGATGATGCAAAACCATTCAAATGAGGTTCCATGGTTGAGTTTGTTACCTTAAAACGCAATCTAAAGATACATTGGAGTTCTTTTCCAAACTTCTTCAAGTTAGGCAAACACATTAACCAAATGACGCAACGGTACCAGCAAACTCAAAACGAGATTTGAAACATGCAAGAAGCAATCAATCAGTATTATGCAGACGCTGCAGAAGTAGAGGATTGGGTTACACGTCAGCGGCAAGAGCCAGAACAGAGTGAAATTTCACAGGTTCAAAATGCATGGGAAGCCATGCAAGATGTCCAAGCATCTGAGCGACGCAAAAGGACACCCGAGGGAGAAGGAGCAGCAACCGAGGGAGGGGTGTCATAAAATCTAATATCTAGTTGTATCCAAGTGATTTTCTCATGTTAAAAGGATCATTTAATTTGGAAAAATAAAAGGGAAACAAGAGCTAGAACATAGATATGTGTTTTTAGACCAAGCTCAGCACGGGGCCAAAAGGGAGATGGTTACATTTTGGCAAGGGCTCAAGGAGATGGTCTAATGAAGAACAATGTGTAATAATGGAGCTTAGAATACCTTAGGGTTGGCTCCATTAAAGACCTCCAAAGGTTAGTGTTACAAGTCCTTACACCTAAGAGCTTCAGGTTAGGCAAGCTAGGCTTGTGCTTGAGGTGTTCAAGTTAAATATGAGCCCTAATTAGGGGCATGAGAAAGAACACTCACATGCACACAAGGCAAGCCCAGACTCAAGAGGCACTAAGGCCACATGTCATACCCCTAGCAATATTGCCCTCATAAGGTGCTTGAACCCTATTGGGTGACCTATAGGAAGGTCCAATGAGAATTTAGATTCAATTAAAAAATCAAGATCTTTCTTTTAAAAATGGAAAAGGAGGACATTTGTCCAAATGCTACGATTTAAAAAGTTAAGGTCTTTCTCTTAAAAATGAAAAAGGAGGACATGTGTCCAAATTCTACAATTTAAAAAGTTAAGGCCTTTCTCTAAAGGTGAAAAAGGAGGACATTTGTCCAAATGCTACAATTTAAAAAGTTAAGGTCTCTCTTAAAGAGAAAAAGGAGAGCGCTTGTTGAACAAATAAGATAAATAAGATATCTCTCTCTTTTATATACTCCACAGGTGACACACACACACACACTCTTCAATTGTGTGTTGTGTGCACAACTCCATCTCCTTCTCCAATTTTGAGAAGTAGAGAGCCTACACCAACACCTCTTGGATATAGAATGTAAATCCAACCAAGAGTCAAGCTTCAATGGCATGCTCATTTTCTCTACCATCTATATTACTATGCTAACCTAAGCTACAAGAGTAATCTATGGCGAGGAAAGTATTTCTTTCTCGTAAGAATACTTCTTCTTCCTCTTCCCTACCCTCATTCCCTGCTAGCTCTCTCCACCTTTGAAGGCGTTTGAGGTCTTGGGACTGACGTCGGGGATAAGTTAATGTTTTTGCAAAAGTTACAAGCATAATTTCGATGCACGAAGCTTTCCATCTCCATTGCATCAACTAGGTCTTAATGAACACAAAACTTTTATTGTACCAAATCTCTCTTTATAGGAGAATCTATAATACAAAAGCCTTTTGGAGGGGGACCTATTTGAACATGCAAAAGGAGATGGCTATACAAAAGCGTAATGGAAAAGGTGCTATATGCAAAAGCCAAGTCCACTATTTGTTTACACTTAGCCAAATCTATGTATTTCACCATAGTGGGTGAAGCTACTACTAATCCTTGTGGAATAAGCTATGCAATACATATGAGAGAAAAAACACAAGTAACAAAGTGTACTTGACAAAGAAGCTTTTCTAACTTCACATGAAAGAAGGTGACACAAATTTGAAGCACTTGAATTCAGTCAATGTATTTTTAGTCAATTGGCATCACAAGGACTAGAATTTGACGAGAAGTGCACTCCATTTTTTTATTGTGCTCTACCCTTTTCATGGGACACATTTTGCATAGAAATTAACAATTATGTGCATAAGGGCAAGTTGGCCAATGATGTAGTTTCCAGTCTACTCATTGAAGAAATACGCAGGAAGTCTATGGGGCTTGCAAAACAAAGTGATGCATATGTTGCCAATGGCAAAGGTTAGAGAGGTCACACTCAAAACCATGCCAAAAGTAAGAATCATGAGAACTCTTGAAGCAAATCTAGAGATTCTTTGCGCAATGTTGAGTCCTACCATTGCCACAAGAAAGGACATTAAAAGAAAGATTGTCGCACATGGCAGAGAGACAACAGAAAGTCTAACAATGACGGCAAGGGCAAAGTTAAGATTGAAGATCTCAATGTGATAGAGTCTTACATATGTGTTTGAGGTCTATAGTTCCTCAAATATATTAGTCTTTACAATAGATTTTAGTATAGATGTCCTTGTTGCACAAGATGTTAGTTTTTATTAAAATTGGGTCATAGATTTTGAAGCCAGTTTCCATGTAACACCTCACAGAGAATGGTTCTCAACATCTGCACATACTCGTGGCAAAGTGCAGCTCGATGATGTCTATGAGCTTGACATACGTGGTGTTAGAGACATCAAGCTAGTCATGCACAATGGCATGGGATTCACAGAGAATGGTTCTCAACATCTGCACTTTGCCACGAGCTGCACATACTCGTGGCAAAGTGCAGCTCGATGATGTCTATGAGCTTGACATACGTGGTGTTAGAGACATCAAGCTAGTCATGCACAATGGCATGGGATTCATAGATAAAAATATCAAACATGTTCGCAAAGAGTTTGATATCTGATGGTCAACTTGATGACGGGTTACACGATCATCTCTAGGAATGTTTCATGGGCAATCAAGAAGGGAAATATTGTGATTCTTAGGGGTTCAAAGCATGGAATGCTTTACTCTATGTTTGTTTTGATTCGCATATAGGCAACATTTTTCAATCTCATTTCCACTTATTGCTCTCTTTTGATGGGATATGTACACATTGTGTACCACTACCCCCATTAGGGTGCAAAGGAGTGAAGGGGAATTATATAGGTCTCATTTGCTTAGCAATGCTTCAGCTCAACCTTCTTTGTACCAACTTTCATTTGAGCTATCAAACTCAAAACTCGTGATTCATTAGCCCCTTAATAATTTCATTTAGTGCAAAAGTGTGTGCCCCCCACGATTGGAATGTCTAAGTATCCTACATAAATGATGTTTTTCAAACTTAGTTACTTTGGTAGACTTTGTGCACTCATATACACTAATCTTCTGGCTAGCACTTGTGGGTTTGAGAGATCATGACTGTGAAACATCTTGAAAACATAAACCTTTGAAAGCTAGAAGTGGCTTAAAAGCACCATAACATAAACTCCATGGGACAAAAGTTTTGGTGAGACATTGGATAAGAAGGGCTAATGGCCTTCTGATCAAAATTTGTTTAAGTTAATATATATAAGGTCCTTAATAATCTAGGGAAAACTATTAACCTTATTTTATAACCTATGATCTCTCTTGGGTCTGAAGGAGTAATGACTGTCGGATCACAAGCCAAAATAAATTTAAAAAGCATTAAAAGAAACACACTTTACACTTAACCAATGACCTCACGTGATAATTTCATATCAATGGTTATGAGAATAGTTACTTGCAGTTATTTTCACTACTTGGATAGTAGGTTTAAGTTAAAAAGGTTTTAAGTAGAACATGGATAACAATTGATAGAGTTCGTCGACATCTGTAATGCATAGTCAAGGCTAACGAATTTGTTGTCTAGTTTACATAGATACCTGTGAGGGCTCTATCTTTACTTAGGCTCTTTTTGGCTTAGATGATGTCCATCATTAATATACCTGGCCCTTTTCCTTCATTCTCACTATAATGTGAAAAAATGAATCAAAGAGATTGAGTCGTTTTCGTGCTACTCCTTGTCCCTTGTTTGAAGTCAGCTATTTTTTGAATTGTTAGGTTCTTTTGTGTATAAGTAAAAAAAAAAAAACACATACACACACACACACACACACACACACAAAGATGGAGGGAAACCTTCTACTTCTTCTTCTTCACTAACTCAAGACAAGAAGTCTACAAAGCATAAAAGGGAAAGTATAACATAAGGGAAAACTAGGATAACGGTCTAATGTGAACTGCTAGTGAGTGAGATGGATGGATAAGCATGCCATCAGTCTGGTAGGTAGACCAAGTTGGTGTCATCCACTTGTAGTGTCACTGGCAAAGGTATGCGTATCCACCAAGCCATGCTAGTGATGTGACTATCCGTGATAGTCATCTAGGAGTAGTACATGTTGAACTTGATATCTCAATAGGCTAGCATATAATGTCTGGATTTTCTCAAAACATAGGTAATTCTTAATGCTCTCTCTCTCTCTCTCTCTCTCTCTCTCTCTCTCTCTCTCTCTCTCGTATTGAATAGTTTTGTTCTACATTGGACAACACTATGCTAGCATAATGTAATGGCGAACATCAAAACACCTCCAATGAAAATATCTGACACAACCACAAAAATATGAAAAGTTAGATTCCAATGAGGTGGTTGAGCCACTGCCAATGTTTTCTTAAACCATTAAAAAGATTTGCTATGCTCTTCCCCCAAACATAGAGAACTTTCTTTTTTGGCAATTTTATCAAAGAAGCACAAACATGAGATAGATGCCCCCCAAATCTATTATGCCATTTAACATGACCACACTTAATTTACTGAATGGCTTCACAGCTTGCTTGATAGTTGTCGTCTCTCTAACATCAATTTCAATTTCCTCCTTATAAAATTAGAAAGGCAAAAAAATATCCTCAGTTAGCAGCAAATTTCATTCTCTAATTATCAAATAACAACCCAAGATGACTAGAATATTCATTTTTTTCCAATACGCTAAAATTTTATGAAAACACTGTCATGAAAGTTATTCAACAATTTTTGGTGGTCAAGCCTGCTTGGTAGTTGTCGTCTCTCTATCATCGATTTAAATTCCCTCCTTATAACGTTAGAAAGGTTTAAAAAATCCTCAGTTAGCAGCAAATACCATTTTGTAGTTTCAAAACATAACCCAAGATGACTAGAATATTCATTCTTTTCAAATATGCTAAAATTATCTAAAAAACACCCTCATGAAAGCTATTTGACACAGTGCAAAAACCTTAACCGACACTCTTCAAAAGAAAGGTGTTAACATTGATGTCAAATGCTCCCCATTCTGTGATGAAAGTTGTTATATATATCTCCTCAAGAGCCATCGGAACTTAATTGTAGCCACTAAAACCATCCAAAAAGCTACAAATTTCATCGCTTTCCACGAAGTCAATCAATGTGTCATGGAAGGCAATGGAAAGGGATTGGGAATGTTAGTTGCATTCAATTTCTTTTAATCCACACTGACTACAATTTGTTTGTTTTTGTTGACCGTGCCAATAAATTATTATGAAAATTAGAAAGGGTTTGTCGTCACTTATCCATCTTGTATATTTTGTATGTGAGAAATATGAGCTGATGTTCCATTGATGTGTATTGGCAAGTGATTAGATGAAAGCTATAATAATCCATTCACTTTGTGTGGCCTTCTATCTTTTGCTACACATGAGCATTGTCACTTGCATTGGTATACAATCACCGCACACTCATACACAAAAATGACGTGCACAAAGAGAGATAAGCATGGAGAAGAGAACAAACAGATTGCATCCAATCTAGTTCTCGTGTATCTGCAGCAAGGTCCTCCCTAGTGCATATACTTGCTTGCATTTGTTAAATTGAAAGTGAGCTTAAGAGAGGTGAATTTCACTTTGGGTGAAAATAGTAGCTACTCTATTGAAATAGAGTTTGCATAGTTTATTAGAGGTTTCTTATGAACTAAGAGCTAATAGAGTTTACTCTTTATTATAGAAGTAGAGGCCACCCAAAGTGAATGAGTCCTTACGTCTACTCATCTATCAATATACATCAATTACACATTAGATCATGTTCAATTAAATAATGGAGGCGGGAGGTGGATTAAGAATAGGAAATCATAAATTAATCCCAATTCTCTTCTTTGTAATGCATCCATTAACAAACAATGCAATCAATTCAGGAGATAGAGCATCTCTTACATCCCAGCGTGCTTGCTCAATGGTGGACAAAACAACTCTAGCAATAGAATGAACTTGCACCATCATCACTTAACTTTATATACATCAAAGTTGGTCGAACATCAAGACCCTGCACTATTCAGTATGCCCTTTGCAACTAGAACATGTTGCACCATTCAAGCCCAAAATGAATAGTTGTCCCCATCCAAGTTTTCATGAATAGAAGCATGCCAAAACATCATTGTTGACATGGCTGTTGGGGTTCATGCCAATTGGCGGGACGCCCTTCATGAGGATCACGAGGATCTAGAAGAAGACATCTATATGAAACATCCAAAGGGTTTTGAAGTCAAACAAAAAAAACCTACGAGGACACAATTGGTGTGTAAATTGTGTAAGGCCTTGTATGGCCTAAAGGAAGGCTTAAGGCAGTGGTACCAAAAATTTGACAAGTACATACTGTCCTAGGATTATGTATGGAGCCAAGAAGATCATTGCTTGTATACCCGGAAGGGGCCCGGAAGTTGAGCGATGGTTCACTTATCATCGTGATACTTTAAGTCGATGATATGCTCAATGGTGGGAAGTCTAAAGCAAAATTGACACCTTGAAAAAGTCACTTAGCATGTAATTTCTATGATGGGATTGGGAGATACAAGTCACTTTCTTGATATGTGTATCAAGAGGGATAGGCAACATGGAGTACTAGAGTTATCTCAAGAAACATATATCTACAAGGTCTTGCAACATTCAAATATGCAAGGAAGGAAGGATACATTGAGTACCCCAACGTAGGAATACACAAAACTGAGCAAGATTGATGCTCCCATATTTGAAAGTGAGAAAGCGAAAATAGCAAAGGTGCCATACTCTTCAGTAGTAGGCAATCTTATGTACACCACATTAGCCACCAGACCAGACATTTCATTACTTCTTTAGCGTAGAGGGAAAAATATAAATTCTGGCTCCACGTTCATCCACGTGGCATCAAGCTCAACCATCAAATCTAGTTACTTTGTAGAAAAGCAGCAATTTAAAGAGCGAGATACATCCTCAGACGCGCAGGGAAACGCGATGCAGCAGGGGTCGAGGGCCATGAGTAGGCCGGGATTAAGTCTTTTCCACGTAGTTCGCCCTTGCAGTAGTAAGCTGGGCATAACCACAATAGAATACCGGAGACCTTTTAAACCCTAGTTATATTTTGCAGATCATCAAGCTGGAGGGTACTTCAGATGCTTGCCGACGTGATGGGCATGGACCGTTCAACACATTTTTTAGCTGATGCTATTAGGTTGTTGGCGATGCAAATGGCAGAGACCAATGAATGCACAACTCGTTTTGTCAGCAGTCCCTAACTAACAATATTCTCATGATTTTTTTTGCCCCTATCAGTTTCTTGCGTAGTGCAACATGCCTTAAAGATGAAAGCATGGGCGATTCCATCTGGAGCGATTCCTCGCTTTGCATCTCCTGAGAACAGCCAAGGTTTTCCTGGCCTACCACATTTGGCATACATGTACTAAGATATTCCAAGCGAAGCAACCCAGTGAGAGTACAAGTGCTGGTATGCAGCATTGAACAACAATCTACTTCTAAATCCTCTTGCAGCCTCAATTCCTCAAGCACACAACTTGGACACATCACAAGCTTTCAAGATTGTCAAGCTCATAAGCACCCCATCCAAAATATACTCACGAAAGCATAAGGAGTTCTTGATCGGCTTCATGTCCGAACTATCTTCACTATTACATATAAGCCCAATATGGTTGTTGCAAGAAAGCACTATGTTGTTCTCACCGCATGAGAAATGAAGGCCTCTTTCCAATTGTTCAAATGCAATTATTTATGCTTGCACCTTGAAGGTGTGTGGTCTTATGCAAGACGTTGACATGGGTGAGAGAATTCACGATAAGAGTACTAGTCAAGGGCTATTGGAAAGTGCTTGGCAGTGCTTTGCTCGATGTCCTCATGAAAGCACAAAAAGCTCTTTGTCCAAAATATTGGAGCACATTGATTGCATGATATACCCATAAAGAACCTTCTGTGATAGACCAAACCTCCCTTGCCACAATGTCGTGCATCTTGAAGGCATGTGGCTCTATGCAAGATGTTGATATGGGCACATAAATTCACAAAGATTCTGATGTTGAAAAAAGATGTTGTGCTTGGAACTGTCTTGATCAATGTGTATGCCAGATGTGGTGCGATTGAGAAAGAACAAAAAGTGCTTGAGGAGCTTCCTATCCAGAATGCCGCCTCCTTGGAATACACTGATTGCGGGTTGTGCACAACAACAGCAAGGGCAGAAAGCTCTAGGCCATTTTTAGTGGATTCAAAGCAAGATTAGTCACCTATACTTTGGTCTTGAAGGTTATGCTTACATCTTGAAGGCATCTAGCTCTACGCAAGTGCTCCAGGAGCTTCAGTTTGTTTTCAGCAGTCGTAAAACAAGGGTGTCTCTCCAATTGCAATCACCGACACATGCATCTTGAAGGCATGTGGCTCTACACAAGATGCTGATTTGGACACAAAAATTCACAAAGATGTTGATGTTGAAAAAAGATGTCGTGCTTGGCACTGTCTTGGTCGATATGTATGCCAAATGCGATGTGGTTGAGAAAGCACAAAAAGTTCTCGAGGAAGTTCCTGTCGAAAATGTCGCCTCTTGGAATACATTGATTGCGGGATGTGATTAACAAGAGCGGGACCAAAAAGCTCTAGGCCATTTCAGCGGACGCAACGCAAGTGTATCTCTCCAGTTGGCAATCACCTATGCATACATCTTGAAGGCATGTGGATCTACGCCACGATGTTGATGTGGGCACAAAAATTCACAAAAATGTTGATGTTGAAAAAAGATGTCGTGCTTGGCACTGCCTTGGTCGGTATGTGTGCCAAATGTGTTGCGCTTAAGAAAGCACAAAAAGTGCTTGAGGCACTTCCCATCCAAAATGACGAGTCTTGGAATGCATTGATTGTGGGATACACGCAATAGGAGCATAGCCAGAAAACTCTATGCCGTTTGCATGGATGCATCTCTTCAAATTCATTCTGAATGCAAATGCTTGCACCTTGAAGGCCAATGGCCTTACATAAGTCGTTGACATGGGTGAGCGTATTAACAAGAAGATACCTGATCCAGCACGCTTGGTGAAGGATGTCATGCTTGACAATTCTTTGGTTGACATGTATGCCAAATGTGGTACTGTCATGAAAGCATGAAAAGTTTGTGATGGGCTTTCTCTCCAGAATATCATCACCTGCAACATGTTGGTTGCAAGATATGCCCAATATGCCTATCGCAAGGGTATCAGAATCCACAATGTGATTGCTAGTCGGGGGCTGTTGGGAGTAGGATGTCATGCTTGGCGGTGGAGTGATCAATATTGTGGTTCCCTTTTATGAAACGTAATGCTTGGCACTGCCTTGGTTGACATCTATGCCAAATGTGGCAGGGCCAAGGAGCCCTGGGCTGGGCTGTTTCCAATAGATGCAAAGCGAGGGCATCTCTCTAGATGCAATCACCTATGCTTTTGTCTTGAAGGCATGTGGCAATGCCTTGATGTCCAGAATGTCATCTCTACCAGGAAGCTCTTGCTGGCTATTTTCAGGATGCAAAGCAAGGACATTTCTTCTGATGTAATCACTTATGCTTGCATCTTGAAAGCATGTGGCACTACATAGGAGCAATGATCATGTATGCGAGATGTGGTGTACTTGAGAAAGCACCAAAAAGTGCTTGAGTATGCTTTTGTCTTGAAGGTAGGTGGTACTACGCAAAATACTGATATAGGCAACAAAATTCATGATGATATTGTTAGTCAGGGAATGTTGAAAACAATCCAGATCTTCCTGGACCCTTAATGCCAAGATTCCTGACGAGATTCGTGTCCGAAATGTTGTCTCTTGGAATGCATTGATCATGGGACATCCCCAACAAGCGAAGGGTCAAGAAATTCTGGGCTGTTTTCAGCAGATGAAAGCGAGGGCATGGAATCACATTTGCTTGCATCTTGAAGGCATGTGGCACTACGTAGGACTCGGCTGCCATCTCGTGGGGCACATTAATTGCAAGATATGCCCCTCCTGGCTGTGGCAAGGGAGTTGTGGACTCATATGGCTTGGAAGTCAAAATCTAGATGCAAAGCAAGGGCCTCACTTCAGCTGCAATCACCTACACACAGGCATTCGGAAGGCATGTGGCTCTGTCGCGCTTTTTTAATCGTTGCAGTCAAAATCCAGATGCGAAGTGAGGGCCTCTCTCATGATGCAATCACCTACGCAGGCATAGATGCAATCACCTACACAAGCATCACATGTCGCAAGCTTTTGTAATCACACATCAATCACAAGCATTGGCGACTTTCAAATCTATCATGCTCCCTATCAGTTGTTCTGTTTGCAATGTCAGCAGATGCGAAGTGAGGGCCTCTGTTTAGATGCAATCACCTATGCATGCATCTTGAAGGCATGTGGATTTATGCAAGAAAAAAGATGTCGTGCTTTGCACTCTCTTGGTCAATATGTATGCTAAATGTGGTGTGCTTGAAAAAGCACAAAAAGTGCTTGAGGAGCTTCCTGTCTAGAATGTCTCTCCAGATGCAATCACCTACGCAAGCATAGATGCAATCACCTACACAAGCATCACACGTTGCAAGATTTTTTAATCACATGTTGATCACAGGTGTTGACGACTTTCAAATCTATCATGCTCCCTATCAGGTGTTTTGTTCACAATGTCAACAGATGCAAAGCGAGGGCCTCTGCTTCGATGCAATCACCTATGCATGCATCTTGAGGCATGTGGCTCTACGCAAGAAAAAAGATGTCGCGCTTGGCACTGTCTTGGTCGATATGTATGCTTAATGTCGTGTGCTTGAGAAAGCACAAAAAGTGCTTGAGGAGCTTCCTGTCTGGAATGTCACCTCTTGGAATGCATTAATTGCGAGATGTGCGCAACAAGAGCAGCGCCAGAAATCTCTAGGTTGTTTTCAGTGGATGCAAAAGCAAGTGTATCTCTCAAAATTTAGTCACCTATACTTTCGTCTTGAATGCTTGGCACTGTCTTGGTCGATAAGTATGCAAAGCGAGGGTCTCTCTCCAGATGCAATTACCTTTGCACATATCTTAAAGGCATGTGGCTCTACACAAGATATTGATATGGGCACAAAAACTCAGAAGTGTATTGTGAGTCGAAGGCTATTGAAGAAAGATGTCGTGCTTGGCAGTATTATCTTGGTCGATATGTATGTCAAATGTGGTACGCTAGAGAAAGCACAAAATGTGCTTGAGGAGCTTCCTATCTGGAATGTCGTCTCTTGGAATGCGCTGATTCGAGATACGCACAACAAGAACAGGGCCAGAAAGCCCTAGGTTGTTTCTAGCAGATGCAAAGCAAGAATCCTTCATCCACGTGGCATCGACCATCCAACGGCAAGTGCTTGCTCGCTTTTTTTTTATGGCCTTCATCTGTCAACTTGTCAAGACGTGCATCTATTTAGCTATTCCTGCTCTAAACTATAGTTTCAACCCTCTGACGTCTGTCTCATTGCAAACTAAGAAATCGTCAAAATTACAGCCTTTTAGTGAAAACAGGAGATCGGCTTCCTTTGTTCTTTCTTGGTACCTTCACACAAAAACCACAAGATGGGTCATCGCTTTGAATCAGCGCAGGATGTTGACAAGGAAGCTCGTACGCTGTTCTAAGCATATGCAATCAGAAGGCCTTTCTCCAATGCAATCATCTATGGAAGCAAGCACCTATGCTAGCATCTTGAAAGACTTCGTAATACACTGACATGGGTGAGAGAATTTATGATGAGAGTGCTAGTCAATCACAAGCTATTCAGAAACAGGTTTTTCTTTATATGTATGGCAAATGTGGTGCCCTTACAATGTCCACAAAAAGTCAACAAATCCACTAACAACTCTAGAGAAGAAGCAATACTCGTGAAACACATCAAGCAGACTCACAAAAGCATGAGAAGTTCTCTTGTCCAAACTGTCATCACTATTACAGATAAGCCCAACATGGCTGTTTCAAGGAAGTACTTTGTTGTTCTCATGGGATAGCGAAGGCCTCTTTCCAATTTTCCCAATGCAATCACTTACGCTTGCACATTGAAGATGTGTGGTCTTATGAAAGACGTTGACATGGGTGAGATGATTAATGATGAGATTACTAGTCACGGATTGTTGCAAAAAAATATCGTGCTTCTTGTGATCTGGAGTGTGCATGTAAGATTTGTCCCACGGGGGCAAGGCAAGAAAGCTCTAATTCTCTTCAACAGATGTGAAGCGAGGACCTCTCTCTAGATGCAATCACCTATGCATGCATCTTGAAGGAAGTGCATCAACGAGAGATATTCAATCCCGCGGTGAGTAAGCATTATCATTTTTTTATTTTTGACACTGATAACGCAGTTAATGAATGCACTGAAAATTGCACGCTTCCGTGGGAATGGCACATTTCCTCGTATTATAAAAATTGGGGAGGATTGTGCAAACTCCCCCATGTAAGGAGACTTGCATTTTTTATTTTTTTTTGAAACATGAATATGGAACATCAAACAATTAATAACATTGACATCTTGTATGATCATGAACATTGAGCTTGACAAAATTTTAACCCTCCTTGTGGTTTTTTGCGAGGTACCCCTTTGAAGCACTACGATCGGTATCCCATTTTTGCAAAGAACACCTCTGAACCACGACAATCGGTATCCCAAACACTCTCAGGTAAAAAAATCTAACACGCTTTGATGAAATATCTCTCCATGCTTCATTGTGCTTCATTTTTTCTTGAATAGAAAACTCTCTCTCTCTCTCTCTCTCTCTCTCTCTCTCTCTCTCTCTCCCTCCTTCGTTTTGAAGTTTCTCATCCCATTTAATAAATATCTTAGACATAAATTGATAGCATCAAATAAACAATTGTTTTTTTCATTTGAGAAGTGCTGAAATGGCATATATAGTTTTCAATATTTACTTTATCTTAATTAGATACGAACGCAACTAACGATGCACTCTAGTTTGCAGTGGGAGTGGTTGGCAGATTTAAGGCAAATCGTGGAAGGAAGCAATGGGAAGTATTAAAGCACATTTTGAGATACCTTAAAGGTATAAAAAACAAGTGCTTGTATTTTGGGGACAATGATGCATCCATAGTGGGTCACACGGATGCGAATTATGATGGTTGTGTGGATAGTTGAAGATCCACGACAGGCTATGTATTCCTATTTCTTGGAGCAATCGTTGTCGGGGGATAATTGTATGAAAGGTGAGCTGGGAAGGCACAGGGCCCTTGGCTGTGAGAGGTGTGGGAAAAAAAGGTGTAGCATATGCAATTACCGACAACAGTATTCAGAACAAGCAGTTTGCCTAATTCCAGTTAATCGACAGAATCCATGATTAACCAATCCTTAATGGAAGCTTAATGCTCCTTACAAGAAGAAATCATGGCTTAATCCAGGTGCTAAACAGAAAATTTAATAAACTCTGCATACTCTGCCTTCTGATCCTCGATCCGATGGATAATGAGCTTCGAGCAGATCAAGGATGGCTAATGAAGTTAGGCTTGAGGATTTTAATGACTAATTATGGCTTTAATGATAGCTTGGCTTATGAATTCGAAAGGGATTAGGTTTAAGGAGAATAGCGAGGTTTAGGATGGCTTGAGGGCGAAATTGGGGGATTAGCGAGATTAGGGACTTGATTATGCGAGCTTTTTAAAGCTTAAGAGAATAGGGGAAGATTCGGAACTTGTGGATTATGAAGAGGAGATTAAGAAATTAAAGCTTAAGAGATGGAGCTTAAGAGCCTTCCGAGATCATGAGCTTAAGATTACCCGTTTATGATGAGCTTGAGACTTTTGAAGGCATGAGGCCCAGCTTCCGAGCTTCCAAGCTTAACTTATCATGAGGAGAAAGAGAAGAGCTTAAGGCGATTATTCCCTGGAGAGAAGAGCTCAAGGTGTTTGTCTGATTATGAAGAGATTAAGGGAAATATGAGGAGGAGAGAACTCACCATGATCCCCGGAATAAGACGTTCCCCTCCCTCTTTATAGTTGCATGGCCCCCCTTTTGCTAAAAAAAACGAGGCACCCATTAGCGATGTCACTAATGGGTCCTCCCCCTTGTGACGTGGCAAGGCTGTGATTGAGCAGCGCCGTTTGCGGCGGGACCAGTGCCGAAAAGATGCACGATGCCCAACTGAGCATTTTTCGCTTCTGGAGCGAGCTCAACCGAGCATCCTACGAGCCAGCGCGAGTGGACCTTCCTCCAGCGCCATCGCCTGCTGCTATTGAACGCCATGGTTTTTTTTATTAGCTTCATACTTGGTTCCCTTTAATTTATTGGGCGGATTTTCTTTTCTTGGTTGCTTATGGCCTTGGGCGGCCGGCCTTGCTTTGGGCGGCCGGTTTAAAGCTTTGGGCTTGGAGGGTTTTATGCCCTTGCAGGGCACCACATTTGGCATATATATCGGCCAAGGCCTTACCAGGCTCAACAAATTTCTTTAGTAGCCGGTCCAACAAGCTCAT
Organism: Adiantum capillus-veneris; assembly: GCF_014529385.1. NCBI lineage: Eukaryota > Viridiplantae > Streptophyta > Polypodiopsida > Polypodiales > Pteridaceae > Adiantum > Adiantum capillus-veneris. The sequence goes on from NC_140952.1 coordinate 13,938,295, forward strand.
AAAGGATTCTCTCACCTTGGGATAGATCCTGCAGTCAATGCATTCCAAGTGATCACATTCCGAACACGAAGCTCTTCAAGCACTTTTTGTACTTTTACGAGAAGTACACCACATTTAGCGTACATGTAGACTATTATAGTACCGTCTTTTGCATTCCAAAATCCCGGCTGCAGCTCATTGACCGAGCGGACCGGAGTGGTATGGAGCCGGCCCCCAGTGAATATTTACTGGCCAATATCTTGGTAACCGGAACTCCGATGAGTGATCTGAAAAGACCGACGCGCTCCACAAAGTGAGCACTTCGCCCAATACATTCATTTCATTTTTGTTCCGTCAGCTCTGCTGTTGCCCAATTTGGCACGGATCTGCAATCGACTTGAACTTTAAACTGCCATAACTTCTTCATCGTAGCTCCAATCGACGAGCCGTAAAGACAGGCCGGTAGAGCACATCGAGCACTGCAGTTCTAGGGCACAATACCCCATCCGTGTTCACTTCAAGCATAACACTTTTTAGCATCATTAAAGCATGTTTTGGCCCTTTCAGCCACTTTTTACATACATTCAGCATTGAACTCGACCTGCAACCAGCCCTTAATCACTGTTCATTAATCATATAAGCTTCAAACAAACTTAATGTGCATTTTCCTGGCATCTTTCTTTGCATGAGAGTGGAGCTGCACGACATTCACCCCCTCTAAACCTGCACAGCCTCCGGTCTGTGCCAATTGCACTTAATCAGCTTCATTAATATCATCATCATACATATCATTTGATGTATACATAACATGATCCTCTGGAGGCGGATCTGAGTGAGAATCTTCAAGAACAATCTCGCCTTCTCGCTTCTTGAACAGCTTGATTCTTTTTCCTACTATAGGTACTTTAAGCATAGGACCATCTAGTTCACACAATTGATATGTCGCATTATCAAAAACATGTTGCACCACATATGGTCCAAACCACCGTTTCACCATTTTCCGCATAACAGAGTATTGGTTCTCCAAGCTACTGTCATAGACAAGTACCCGGTCACCTTCCTTGATAGCATGTGGTCATAGTCTATGATTTCCATCAAATGCTGCCTTGTTCTTCTATCTTGCCTCCTTAAGCTTCTCTTTAGCCTGCTCACTATCCTCTTGACGCCTCTCAAGCTACCGAATACGTAGAGCAAGCAAGTCTTCAGTAGACATACCTTCTTCCCATGGCATTATGGTCCAAGTTTTAACTGCTTCCTCCGTTGGCATAATGGGTTTCTGCCCATGCATCAATTCGAATGGCATAAATCCTGTAACTGAACTGTAAGTAGTGCGATCAGCCCACAAAGCAAATGGCAAGAGTTTAGGCCAATCACCAATATGTCCTTCACACGCCTTTGCTAAAGCTTTAACAATAGGCGGATGTCCTCTTTCGCTCTTCCGGTTACCTTATGGATTATATGCTGTGATGAGGGCGAGTTTAATGCCCATACGAGCAAAAAACTCTTGAGCTTCATCTGCATCCAACTCTCCTCTATCTGCAGTAATTCTGCCAATACATCCATACCTAGAGATAACATCTTCAAGCAAGAACTTGCATACTGAACTGGCAGCTTTGGTACGCAAAGCTCTACCTTCAACCTGGTTTGTAAGATCTTCCCTCGCAAGAACAATATATCTCATCTGCCACACTCCTACTGGCATTGTTTTAAGGTCCACCACCCACTTGTAGTGCATAGCCAGTGGATAGGTGGGATGCAACCCATCTCTATGTCGCACATTAGAGTACTATTGACATATTAAGAATGATTCCACAAATTGAACCACATCTTTATACATACCTCTCCACCAATATCGGTCTTTAATTTTGACAAAGGTTGCCCAGGCTCCTCTGTGTCCAACCCATAGACTTTCATGAAACTCTTCAATCGGCTGCTGTTGGGTCACTTTGTCGCAAATAATTCGTTGTGGTACCCCTCCTGGGCGCTTCGGTTGCTTCCATAAATGTCCCTCTTTCAGGAAATAGCCATAGGCCTTTTTCCTGGTCTTCTTGAATTCTTGATCACTCCATCCTTCTTGTTTAGTGAGTGTACTTAGGTAGCGGCCAATCATAAGCCACTCTCCATCATAAAAATCTTCAGAAAAGACTTCAAAAACATGAGCAATACTACCACATGTAGATAAGAAGACGTGTAGAACTTCAAGCCAGCATCATCACTCGTGGTTAGCGTCTCTTCTTCAACTTCAAACCTGGCTCTTGATAACATATCTGCAACAGGGTTATCTCTACATGCAATATGACAAAATTCAGGGTTAAGAGACTTGATATACGCTATCCGTCGTAGCATAGCAATGTCGGTAGTAGAGCAATTTGCAATCATCCCTATCAGTGGCAAGCAATATATTTCTACCACAACGGAAGCTCCAATAAAGTATTCTTTATCAATCCTTAGAGCAGTAGCGACGCCCCAAAGTTCCCTCTTAACCTGTGGATATCCTCATTGACGAGCATTGAGCACCTTGGCTCCAAATCTCACTGCATACCTGTGTCCTTCAACATCATCTTGACCTATAGCCCATCCAATACCTGTTGGGATAGTGTCAACTATTAAAATAACTGGCCTGTCGCATTTATAATCAACTTTCCTCAAGGTCAGAGCCTCAAGAAGCATCTTCTTTAATTTCTTAATAGCTTGTATGTGAACTTCTTCCCAAACAAACCTCTTACCTTTTCGTAGCAATTGATATAGCACCTCTGCAACATGGGCAAAGTGTGGCAGCCAAATATGATAGAACACACACGCACCTAAGAATCGATGAACCTCAGTGACTGAAGAACATGTATCCTTCATCTTTTGGAGTGCTTCAACTTTTGTTGGACTTAGCCTTCTTCCTTCAGAACTGCACATATGTCCCACAATTAAGACCTCCTTAGCTCCAAAAGTCGATTTTTGACTTGAAAGTGTTAAGTTAACTTCTTCAAGCCTTGATAATATAGCATCACAGTCAGCAATATGTTGAGCAACAAACTGTCTGCACCCCCTCTGGTCTTTTGCTTCATCTTTTGAGCCTTCTTCACAACCCTTAATTGGTAGATCATCAATGAAAGGCATGGTAACATGTGGGATAAAGTCCCTTAATACCTTATTCATGCCGTTCATCATAGGAGCTACTGAATTAGTAGCACCCCGTGGGCAGAAAAGATTGCGGATTGTTACCTTGTTAACCGGTTGCATATCCTAAATGAACCTTAATGTACCATTTTTCTTCGGAACAGTAAACCATCGATTAGAATACGAAGCACATGACGGCTCCAAAATTCCCATTTGAATCTTTTCATTAAGCAAATTGATGAGCTTTGGCAAGTGAGCCATAGGAACTGGAATAGGACGCAAGCTCCATGGCATGTGTGGAACAGTGAAAATAACCATTGGTGAAACAACATTCGGATCCACACACCCTATCTCACTCGGCTCAAAAGCGAAAGCTTTACCATGTTTTTCGAGCATACCTTGAAAACATTTGATCTCCTCTTCATTGAGGAAACCGTCTTCTCCAACCTTCAGCTGTTGTAGTGTCTCCTTGGTAAACTTATGCCCTATGTTCTTTGGATCTCTGAGTATAGGCTGTCAAGAAGCCTCCTTGATCATCCCATCATTTCCTTCTGGCAGCGGTGTAGCCACTGGCCTCGCTTTCTTTGCAACAGTCTTGTATTTGGTCTTTACCTGCGCTTCAACAGTTTCACCTGAATCATCTTCAATATGCATAAGGGCTTCATATGAACTTAACTCGTCATACATGTCCATTGAATGAACGTTGACCACTTCAGATCCGCTTTGTAACCTGTTTTGCATGATCTCTTCAAGCACTGACATAGTATCTTCATAAGATACCTCTTCAAAGACTCCTGAAATTACATCATCAGATTCAAGCACATCATGACCCTACAATTCACTTTGAATACCCGAAACATACTGTTTTTCCCACTTTGGTAGATCATTAAATTTTCTGAAAGAGACTGAAGCTTCAGATGTTAACCCCAAAAACCCCGAAGAGAAAGCTTCTCTTTGCGAGAACTTCTCCTCACTTGTACCACCATAGTCCCGCTTTATAATGGCACTCCGAGAAAATCTTGTGCAAACCTGTGTTCTCTAAACTCCTTGCGTATCTTCGGCATTGGATGATCACGTAGACTGTCCTTATTCCTAGCATGGTCAACACATACAGTCAAGAATTGCACTGCTTTCTTACCATCACGGCTCCAAACCCTGGCATAGGCCGAGCCATCATCCAGCACTTTGGTTTCCATTCGCACAGCCGTAATGTATGGTTGCCCCAGAATTAAAGGATAAAAGGAATGCTCCTGTATAAAGAAGTTTCGCTCATCACAGACATCCCCTACAGTTACCTTAACATTGGCACATGCACCATAGAGGTCGCCTGGAAGCATATTGGCAGGTCGAATCCGCCAACCATGGTCCACATCAATAGGCCATTTCCCCTTTCTATGCAAGCCTTTAGCCATCAAATTGATCTCCGATCCATGATCTATGAGTGCTAAGACCGGTTCTTCGATGTCGCCAAGCTTTACAACAGTTTTGGTTGTTGCTCTTGCCCAATGAGTCCTTGAAAAGTGACTCCTTGGAATGTTATCACTATCTTCATCCTCATTGAAATGAACATGCCTTACCTCAAGTACGGTTGGATTTGACACCACCACAGGCCTCGACTCTTCTTCTTCTTCAAGATTCGCCAAATACTCTTCATAGTCGTCTAGAATTGCTTCAATGTGGCGTACCGCCTGGCTCTTCACTGCCTTCGTAATGCTCGATCGCCCACTCTCTCTCTCTCTCTCTCTCTCTCTCTCTCTCTCTCTCACATACACACACACACACACACACACACACACAAGGAGGTGAAGAAGAAGAAGATGGAGATGGAGATGGAGCAAGAGCATTCTTCTATTGCACAAATGAGAGAATGAGTGAATTTTAGGTTTAGTTGACTTTTATATGAGCTCGCCCCATTCACACTTGGGCGCCCATGCTTAGCCAACTAATCCCTTGAATGTTCCAGTTAGAGTGCGTCTCTCATCGGCGATCACTCTTACCCTTTTCCTATTGGACCGACAAGCCCGGTACCTGACTCTACCAAATAAATAATACAATGTCCACCGTAGGTTACAACGTCCGTCGTAGGTGATAGGGTGTCCGTGAGCCGTGAGGGTTAACATGCCCCCCTTCCTGATGTAGATTCCGTCCTCGGAAGCTATTGAGTTGAAGCTCGTTCGTCGATGTGGAAGAGCATTTGAGATGAATGTCCTTAGCCTTCTTCCGTCACTGCCAAATCAAACAACATTGGCACAATAATTGCATTCTCATAAGCGATTAAAAAGCATATGCAGTTTTAGACAGACAAATTGATTGGTAACAGAATTTTAAACAATTTGTCAGCAATAAACATTAAATTGCAATATAATCAAGTGTATAAACATATGTAAATGTAAAAAATTAAACAAGTATGGGGTCGCTAATTTAACGATCGAAAGGCACTAGAGATCGACTATTAATACCATGGGTAAGCTTCTTAATTTTCTCTGGTCAATTAAGTTGTTTAATCGCGAGAGCCAAGTATTTCATGTTCGAGGGCTGACTAGAGGCTATGCATAGAAGACCTTGTAGTTAAGCTACGATAAAAGGAATTTCTCATGAAATCATCGCCTGACTGATTACCTTTTCTTTGACCTGGCAGCGGCGCCAATGTTGGACAGGAGCGACTCACACACCCATGAAGTGCATGCAAACACTACCTAGATCAACATAATGTCAATCGAGGACACAGATGACACGATAGGCACACGGAGGAAATCTCTTTAGCTTGTCAGGCTGAGACCATTCTACACATACAACACTCAGGAAGGCCAACTAAACCACAATCAAGAACCTCACTGCTCTCAACTGCACCACCTAGCCACATACACACATACGGAAGGTAACTCACCTAATCATGCCAGATTCCTACGAAACTTAAGGAACACCATCCCCTCACTAGGATACACCTGTTCCTAAGCTTCTACACTCAAAACCCTCACTCTAAACCCATCTGCAAAAAACGTGTAGGATGACAGAGCAGAATTTTGAAAGTGCCCGAAACTGAAATTTATGAGTACCTATGGGTAGCTTTTGTCGCCACGATTCTATAGACCACTAGCACGCAGAAAACAGACATTGTTTGATACACTTACGGCCACAAATAGCTCGTAGATGCGTCGGCGTATGCGCTGATAGCCGTTTTTCGGCTCTCCGTAATTTCCATAGCGAGTTACCTCACCCTATCAAATCACTCAAACACTGTGGCTATGCCTACCATTTCACTGTACATAGGCGTGTGTGAGTTAGAGGACTTTCCCTATATTTTCTTAAAAACCCTTAATTAGTTAGTCACTGGGCTAGTTGAGCCAAAAAAAATAAAAAAATAAAAATTATAAGTATATTATGGCCCATTTGTATGTAAATATTTCATTGTATATAGGGCTTAAATAAAAGGATTTTTCATAATTATTTTGGTATTTATTTAAATATTTATACCTATGGTGTGTTATTTATGCTATGTACATTGACTCATTGTTAACATATTTTTTCTTACCATTTTGCATACTCTTTATTCTATATAAAAATAATTTCATGCAAGCTTCTCTTATTTTTGGTGTCACTCCATCCCAACAAAAATTCAAAAAAACTAGTTTTATTTATGTGTATATTTTTTCACTATTGTGATTTTTCCTTCCTACGTGTATTCTCTTTTACTCTCATAAATTAGAACACCAAAAATATTCATCTTTTTATGGTAGACTTATAATGAGAGAGATTTATTTTGACCCCTTTATATTTTTTCCACCTATATTATTTATATTTGACATATACATATTTTTTTAGACCCCTCAATATTTGATTTTCTTAGTTGTACTATTCATTTATATCATGATCTCAACAATATCTTCAATTATAGACCTACCAAATAAGGTCAAGGGTATGTGGAATGCATGCATGCACCATGGGGAGCTCACTCTTGGAGGTATTCAAAAGAATCATCCAAAGAAGGACCTCACAAGGACCTTGTGCAGTGGAAAAAACAGTCGGTTTTGCTGAATTTTTAAAGATCACATGCTCCCCAAATTTGAAAAGGTGATACAAACAAAGTTGTAGCTTGTGAGCTGAACTTTCACCTCAAATTTTTTCATATTTTTTTGAGCTACGAGCTGTGAGCTATGATTTTATTGGTGGACCCCAGTTTGCCCATGCTATGCAGCCACACTCCCTCTTCCACTTTATCATTTTCCTTTTTCATACACACTCCTCCTCTCCTTCCCACTCCCAAACCTGCAACTCCCATGTCCTAATTCACCCTTTTCAGCATTGCCACATCTCTCACACCTCCATAGTCTTCATCCTCCATTTCTACACCCTATGTGTCCTCCTTTCTCTCTACATATATGTCCATATTACCATACTCTCTTCAGCTTTGTAAAGAACTTCAAAAAATCAGCAAAAATCCAAGGATAACCTCTACAAATGAAGGCTTTTATCATGAATTTTCCAAGGTTTGAAGATAACATAGCTTCATCGACATGCGCTACTTTGCCATGCTGACTACTTCTTCTTCCGGTGCTGTAAAAAGGTGAATGTCAACTTCTCCAAAGCTTCAACCTCTCTTTACAAGCTCATCCCTTCTCTAAATTTTCTCATCATATATCTCACCATTTGGTGAATGATTTTGTAAATATTTTGTAGTGATAATTACTAACTACTAACCACTAACCTTATTGTAAAATGCACCCTCTACTAGAGTAGGCACTCCCAAATTATTCACTCAATCCTCTCTCCTATCATCCTCAATAATTCTCTTCCCTTGAGCCCACATCCATGTGACTCAAAGGACAAGAGAGACCCACCCTCATTAAAAAATAAAAAAATAAAAATGCATAATCTTTTATTCCTTCAAATAAACTTGATTAGGCCTAATCCTAATCGGGGCTTCTAAAACCTATAAATAGAGCCCTTCTCTCCCTTGTAAATCATCACATGATCACACTACACCACACCATTCTCAACACATAACACACCACTCTTCAAGCCTAGTTGTGTAGAGAGTGTGCATTGTGAGTGCTCTATTTCATCACTACACATAGGTGCATGGAGAAGCTTGAAGTTAGTTATGCCATCTAAAGGATTGGAGTGATACTATACTCTGCAATCACACTTGTAGCCTACTCTTGTCCATAAATAAAATTCATAGTTTTGGGTGCAATTGTATGCTGCAACTACGACTCTTCTCTCCAAATTGACTTGATAAGTTGGCTCATCAGGTGGTTGAAGGTATATTTTCCTTGAAGTTTGTTGTGCCATTTCATGCTTGGTGGTTTGAGGGCTTGTTGAATTGTTTGCCTAAAAGGTGAATTGTAAGAGGGTGCTCGGTGAGAGGGCTCCCGTGACCCTAAGACAATTTGTGTATTGGCAACAAGGTCAAGTTTTGTGTTGTCTCTCTATTTCTCATCAAGCTTTGTGTGCATCTAGTCTTTAAGGCTAAGACTGAGTTGCTCAAGTTGATTTGTGCGCTTTACCTCTCTCTGGCGTGGTGAATGTTTGTGTTTGGTGTGTGTGGCTATCTTGCATTCCCCTCTCTTTGTGCGTTTGAGTACAAGGAGATATCACGTGCGTCCTAGTTCGCATCTACAACTAGGTGGTGCCCCTTTTCTTGTTTGGTTTCTGGCTGTGGATTGTTGTTGTCTCTGATTGTGCTTGCCCCAGCCCCAATTGAGCAGCACGGGAGCCTCGAAGGGTGTTTAGAGGCCGCTCTTCTTGTTGCCCGCCCCGGACCGCCTCAGCGCTTCGTCTCGTGTGGAATGCTTGGCGTTGTCGCGTAGCTCTCCTCGAGCCTACAACAATGGTGCAGTCGGATCTCCAATGTGTTGAGCGAGCTGAGCGTAGCGAGAGGATGAAGCTCACGTTCACTCTCTTTCTCTCTCACACATAGTAGACAGCAGCGCTAAATTTTGATTATGATAAAAGTCTTCTTTACAAAATGACCTAGGTACCTTATATACTAAGGCTACCTTAGGTTTAACCAAAAATGGGGTTGAAAGGGTCAAATGGCTTTGTATTTACAATTTGGAAGTGCCATTGCACCCCGGCTTCTGAAACTAGAATAACTACTCATTACAAATGACGTTTATAGCCATAATCCGCAGCATTTCATAACTCGCAAAAGATAAGACTTTGGTACGAAACTTGAGTTATGTTGTGTTGTTGACCCAGCGGTCAACATTCCCCCCTTCCGCGTTCATGTCGTCCCCGACATGACCTGATTGTCGATTGCGATGTGGTCTTTGCTGTCGTTTTGTTGTTGTAAAGAAAGTATAGACTATAGCCTTTGCAGTAGCTTGTCTTGTTCGTCCAATCCGATGTACATAGTCTTCACATGATTCAGGAAAATCATTATTGATGACGAACTTTATGTCTTTCACATCCACGCTCCGAGCTGCAGCATCTATTTCTGTCATTATAGGTCTACTGCCAGATCCAAATTTAAAAAGAACCCAATGTCGTTTAACTTGACTCTTATCATCATGGATAGAGAAAGCTCCATCCATCACTTGCTCCAGCAAATCTGTCAATTCAGAGTATTTGTGATTCTCAGAAACAACTTCTACAATCTGTAGAATTGAGTGATTGGCTTTCTGATCTTGTGAACCAATGACAACTTTGTAAGGATTTTGTAAAAATTGTATGGCTAAACCCTTAACTTCTTTAGGCCAAGTTGCAATCCAATGCAAAGTCTGTCTGTCAGGCCGAATCCAGGACTTATTTACGCTAATTTGAGGTTCAAAACCCTACCGAGCATTTGATGCGCATTATCAAGGACAAGCTTTTGAGATCCTCTGATTACCCTTATGTCTGCTCTTTGTCATTGAGGACTTCTTTGTTCTTGTGCAATCATGTTGTTAGTGTTGTCTGCAGCGTTGTCATTGTAGGCCATTCTTCGACTCGCCATTGAGGAGAAGTATGCTATGATCTGAAATTGGTGCTCCAATTCATTTGTCAATTGATTTGAGTAGCATTTCCTTATTGTTGATGTAGAAGGAATATGTACAAGAGGATGGTGATAGGTGTCTTTAGATTAGGGTCTAAAATCTGGATGACCAAAGGAAAAAAACCCGGTGGGAAAAAAATGCCTTTGGTATACGCTCTTAGTGGAGTCGAGCAATTGAACGTGAAGTACATGTTCATGAAAGGTGAGTGCTTGGGTGAAACACGGAAAGAGTGCCTGATGCAAGTGCCAATTATGGGACACTCTATATGCATATGAGAAATTTGTCACCAAAAGCATGCAATGTGAAAGAAGGAGATGATGCGTGTTTCGAGGAATAAATGTATGTTACATCAAAAGATGTCTCAATAGCTTCCACCTTTCCAAGAAGGGTTTTCGATGTAGAAGTTTCTCCACTCGTATCTCACTGTGCTCAGTACGTGAGTGTGTTTTGGACCTTCTCCTTCACTTCACCAGACTTAAGTACTTTGACTTCGACTCTTTTGCTCACCTATACTAGCATGAGCGACACAACTTAAATATGCTCAACTCTTCCAGCTTGAGCAGTACCTAGAATAACTAAGACGCTTAGACCACAGAGAATATTACTTGAATCTTTGGTACTAGCACCTCACTCATTTTAAGCTTAGCTACTCGACTCTGACTTGTCGGTTGCATGTTGACACTACTTGTTGACCCTCACGGCTCACGGACACCCTATCACCTACGACGGACGTTGTAACCTACGACGGACATTGTATTATTTACTTGTAGAGTCAGGTATCGGGCTTGTCGGTCCAATAGGCAAAGGGTAGAGTGATTGTCGATGAGAGGCGCACTCTAACTGGAACATTCAAGGGATTAGTTGGCTAAGCATGGGCGCCCAAGTGTGAATGGGATGAGCTCATATAAAAGTCAACTAAACCTAAAATTCACTCATTCTCTCATTTGTGCAATAGAAGAGTGCTCTTGCTCCATCTCCATCTCCATCTCCATCTCCATCTTCTTCTTCTTCACCTCCTTGTGTGTGTGTGAGAGAGAGAGAGAGAGTGTGTGGGCGATCGAGCATTACGAAGGCACGACGGCGGTGAAGCGGTTGAGCGCGGCATAGCGGCGTCTCCTTCTCCTTCGCGGCGAGGAATCCTCCACGAAGCAAGCGTAGAGTGGTGAGTGACACACCATCGCCTTCTTTGAGCATACTAGTTTAGGCTTGTTGTGTGCTTGGAGCCATTTGTGGCTCGCACACGGTGTATCGGCAAGTTCCTTGCATTGACACGTGCGACATACGTGCATATTTTTGGCGCCGTTGCCGGGGAATGCCATACGTGAAGCTCGAGTAGCACTCTGTGCTTCTTCGTGCTGCAATTTCTATTGTAGGAAAGGTAAGGAAGGAGTGTGTGTGAGTGTGTGTGTGTGTGTGTTGAGAAGAGGGATTTGATGTTATACTGTGTGTTTTTTTAATTAATGGAGTTTTCAAAGGTTCTGTGTTTATTCTCTGTGTATTAAGGTAGTTAGTTTTCTTTGTTAATAGAGATTTCAAAGGTTCTGTGTTTATTCACTGTGTATTAAGGTAGTTAGTTTTCTGTGTACAGTAAGTAGGAAGTAGATTAGTGAGAGTTAATAGAGTGTGTTAGTGTATAAAAGTAGGTGTATTAGCTAGAAGTAGGTAGAGAGAGTGTGTGTGTGCTCTCGCGCATGCCGTGGCGGCCTTATCCTTTAAATAATAATAATAATAATAAAATTTAAAGGTAGTACCGGGATTGGGAATATCTCCCAGACCCAAGCCCAAGCTCACGCTCAGGCCTAGCCCTCAATCGCCTTTTAAAAAAACGAATTTTAGCTTCACATGTAGCTAAAAATCGATTTTTTGAGGACCAACGGAACGTCGGATGCCCGAAAATTGTGCTGTAAAGCACACAGCGACCCTTTAAGTGATACGCTCGTTTCGAGCTATCACACACTTCAATAAAAAAAATCAAACATTCAAAAAACATCAAAAACAAGAAAAAATCAAGTAAAAAACGGGGTGCAAAACACCCACAAAACAAAGCAAGTAACCTTTGAGGGTACTTGCCGACACTTGTAGGGCAACCAAAGCACCTGTATCTACGCTCTGGTCGTGTGCTAGAGTCCGAACAACTAGCTAGTGCTTCGATTTACAGGGGTACTCACTATCCTTCCACGCTAGGGTCTACGCCCTCGGCGGGGACGCAAGGTAGTGCAACCCAAGATCCAAATATAGCGGCTAGCGACTCTTCCTCTGACTACGATATTATGGAAGAGCATCTTACACAAAGCCCCGGGGGAACAAATGAAACCGTGCGTAGCAGGGCCCAACAACCTGAAACTAGTGTTTTTAGCCGTTTGATGGAAACTTTTAGTAGAGCTACACACTCTGAACCTACGGCTAGTGAAGTAAACGAAGGGGGTGGGGAAGTAGAATCACCATTCACATCTCCTGTAGACCCCACACTCCCTCAGAGTGTCCACATGAACATTCTACCTACCTCATTTAATGAGGGCCCTACCAAGCTACCACCTTCCAAAGTCGCCTCTAAGGTAGCGGTGACTAAAAGTCAAAACACGGGAAGCAACATTGCATCCACCTCACGGCAACCCTCTAGTACACCAAGTTTGGACGGGGTATTTCTCAATGAAAATTGGGAATATGACCTACACACGGAGACTTTGACCGACCTATACATGGGCTACACATACCATGTGGGTTGGTTATAAGTTGTACAATACACATCTAGTGCCACTAGTCTAGAGGAACAACAACACATGATCTGCAATGTCATCCATAGGATTATCCAATTGGAGAGGCAAAATCGAGGAATAAACATACCTTCGACAGGTCCTATGAGATTTTTAGACACGGGCAAAGGGAAACAACCCACTCTATCACAAATGGAGACTCCCTCGGTAAGTCTGATGGATCCCCATATGTTGTTTCGCCAGGGGTCTCAATGCAATCTGAGCCCACAAGTGATAGCTTTACTTTTCCAAGTCTAGCTCATCTTTCCCTTGATGACACCACGGCTACCATGCCTACCCCAATGATGGGCATGCCAAGAAACACGCCATGGACCTCCTTTATTAGTAAAGCACCACTACATGGTAGCTCAATGCCAACAAGAGTACCTACAAGTGTGTACCAATCATATGCACCTATGGCTGACACTCATGTAGTCCCTACCCCTCCCATTGTTTCAACTACCTATGCTCCACAACCACAATACACAAGTTCTTATTTCCATGGGACTATACCGGCTAGCATTAGCGTGTCACATCCGACGTTTGCTATGCCTAGGGCCGCTCATATGAACTATGGACCACCACATGGCACAACATCATACCCAACGTGGAACCCAAGGGCTTCCGATGCGCCAAGCCCAATACCAATACCTACTCCACATGTAGTCTCTGGAGCGCCTTCACCCACGTCACCTGCTCACTTAGGTGACTTGGCAACATTTGCTCAAGCTATTGGCCAATCTATTGCTTAGAATATGCGTAACATGCCTGATAGAGAGCCTAGAAGTAAGGCAGTACAAATAGCCAAGCTCACACAAAAATTTAGTGGAGACGGGGATGTGAGAAAGCATATCGAAGTGTTTGAACAAATATGCGATTCTTTAGGAGAACACAATGACCTACATAAGAGCAATGCTTTAAGCCTAATCTTAAGTGGAAAGGCTTGGGATTGATATAGAACCCTAAGGGTGGAAGAAAAAACGATTTTCCCTACTCTTAAGAGATTGTTCTTAAAAGAATACATACGAGAGGGAGTGCTTTGGGGTGTAGCCTCTCAGCTCCAGAAAGCCCAACGAGAGGAAGGAGAGTCGGTGAGAGACTTTATAAGTCGCTTGAAGCATTTGAATTCTCGTTGTAATCCAACTGAGCGCTTCAACAATAACCAATTGCTTGATAGATTCATTAGGGGGTTACGACATGAGGATATCTACAATGGCCTAGTTATTAGAGGTATCACCACTTGGGAAGCAGTCACCACCAATGTGATCCAATTGGAGGATAATTTAATGATTCAAGGAGAAAGAGTGTGTGTTGAGTCTAAATCTATTAGCTCACATGCATCATGGCATCAGCCAATGACCCTAAAGCCTATTGCTAAGGAGCCAAAGGTATCTGAGATGACTTTAGCAAATCTCACCAAGGCTATTCAAGAGAGTCTTCGAGATAATCGTGCTCCGCAAAACAATCATATGTATCCAAGAAGGGAGCAGCAATGGTGCTCAGTATGCTATGGACCGCATAGTACCAGCGAATGACCTACTTTTAGAGTATAATTCAATGGGAATGGCAATGCATGTGGGAGGTATGGTCATCAAGCTAAGGATTGCATAGTATTTAAGCGTGCGATGGCCAATAGACCAACCTTAGCATGGACAGACACACCTCGAGTGCCTACCTTAATGCCGGCCCCACCTCTTGAACAAACAGCACAACACATGGTCCCTAGGGCCCAAAATGTTGTTCAAACAACACCCTTACCACCTCCAGTGCTAGGACCTCAACCACCACATCCGAGAATCATTTATGTGAATCAAGTGGGTTGTGAGTCATCTATTTCTTGTTTGGAAGGCTATGAGGAAGATATAGATCCTAATATCGCCTATGGGATGGATGTGCTTGAAGAAAGTCCACAATACTACATGGAGGACTATTGGGGACAAGTCAAACCTGTATATCAAGTAGCTGCTCTTGCAGCAAGAGGCCAAAATATCAATTACACCGCTAAGAGACCACCTCTTCAATGCTATGAGTGTGGAGGTCCACATCGTGTAGCCGAGTGTCCTATTTGGCTACAAAAGAACATCACACTAATGCAAACCAATCAAGCGAGCATGTCTACAATGCCGATACTCATGTGTAATCGATGTGGCATAGATCATTTGATTGCCCAATGTCCAAATAATCCAAATGCACCGAAGATCACGCCATTAAACTTGATTGAAGTTACCGAGGAGCCATCACCAAGTACACCCGTGGTACCAGTAAACGTACTCACACGATCGATGCGCCAAAAACAAAATTATATTCTTGAGGAAAGAGACACGGCATCAATTGCCCAATCTCAGAAAAAGAAGAAAACACGAAGAAAGAGATCGCAAAAAGCAGCGAAGTCAAACCCCAGTTCAAAGACCAACATAGGAACTAGTGACGACCCCGTATATATGAATGACGTTGAAGAGGATTCTGATTCAGGTGAAACCATGGAGACCAAAACGACCACTAACATAGAAACCAACAAGGAAGATCTTCATGAGCCACAATGGCCAGGATCCAAAAAGAAGATAGGAACTTACCTGAACCCTACAGAGGAGATTGAGCGAGTCAAGCAATTAAGGAGTTTGATAGAAGATACCCAAAGGGATCTAGAACCAGCACCTAGGAAGATCTAGATTACAGACACCGTGTTCCCTACGCAACAACAACCTCACCAAGTCCATAGACCCTTGGACATACCTAGTGTCATCCAAGAAGAAAGTGACTTAAAGTCATGGGAAAGTGGGCGTACTCACTTCTTGATGGAAAGAATGTTTACAGAGGGACTACCTGATCCTATCGAAGAAATGGAGATCCCATCTTCCCCACGTCAAGGGACTCAAGGCCAAAAGGTGCCGTTAAACATTGCCAAATTGATGGATTTCATGTCTTCAGAAGCTAGAACCACCATCATGTCCAAACTATACAAAGACCCTGAGCTAGTCTCAGCTCTTCGAGCCTTCCTCAATGGAGAACTGAAGTTTGGGCTACCACAATTTGCACAGATGGATAGACCTGGGGAGATGCCAATAGAGGAGGAATACATAGATCCACAACCGAACCTAGATGAGAACCTTGTTATAGAAATACATGTTAACAAGTTGATACAATACTTTGAGGGTGATGAATCCAATGCGACCATACCAATCACTACTAAGGGATTAACTGTGAAGGGAATCCTTGATGGTGGCGTTGGGGTTTGCATTGTGACTGAAAATTGCTGGGAAACTATGGGAAGACCTCACCTTGCGACCACAATCATAGTAGTGAAGATGGCCAATGGGTCTATTGTTAAACCTATTGGGATGCTAGAAGATCTCAAGATCAAGGTCTTTGGACATAAAATAAGTGTTACCTTCATTGTTATGGATTTCTCCAAACACACTATGGCATCGGAGATGATCTTAGGACGTCCTTTCATGAGGGAAGCAAAAATGGTACATGACTGGTCTAAAAACCATATCTACTTGCAGTTCCAAGATTCTGTCATTCGAGTGGATCGTGTGACGGGTCGAGCACATCCTCTAGTAAATAGGTTTATAATTGATCATAGATATGACACCACAGTTCACTCGGCCCCATTGCAGTATTGTTACACGTGTAAAGCGGACACTAATGTTGGGGAAGATTCTCCTTATATGGATGTACCACTTGGGATGACTGAGTCGGACAATGTGGATTGGGTGGGTCCACCTAGCAGCAACCATAAACACTTGGGGAAATAGGGGGACAACCTGGGTAACACCTGAAGGGGATGAAATTCCCATACCCTTAAATATGCTACAAGTAATGCATATAGCTTCTGACAAGACTCATCCTCATATAACAAAGAAAACATACAAGTGGGTCCCTAAAGCTTCTTTAGCAACCATAGCTAGTGCTAAAAAACAGAAGCCTTATAAGAAACGTTCCACTCGCTCCAAGAAATGTAAGAAATGTTGCGTTGGATTCCTAAACGACTATTGGAAGCCCAAGGCTAGTATCAAGGAAATGATCAAATCTGGGTGCCAAAATGTAGATTGTGTTCTCACCTATCACCTGACCCATGTGAGCCCAATATCGTAGCTCCAAAACGAACTGACCATCGTGGAAAGAAAAAAATCATTGAATGCTACACACCCGCTCCAGAGCTAGTTTGGGTACCGAAGAAAGAACGATTTGTTCCACCTAGCTCAGGAAGGGGGGAGTCCCATGAAGCTTCTAGCTCCTCGTGTAATGCATCCATAGAGGTAAAAGCTTCTCCACAACCTCCACCTATAATAGTGGACCTCCATGAAGCTACAAAGGAATCCACACCTCCCAGTGTTCACGAATCACCTGATGAACTACTTCAAGTTCGATCCTGGGAAAGTACCTTACCACCCTTACAACTCGACGAGACACCTAAGGTAATAGAAAACTACTGTCAAAAATCCTCACCTATTACCAACTGGAACGATTGGTTTCAAAGGGTGACGAGCTCATTTCAAACGGTATGATCTACCCAAGGAAGGGGGGAGTGTTTGCTGACAGTCATTATTCATTTGCTTCCCTCTCAACCTTTTTCCCTGACCTCTCAATCACCAATCTTAGGGAATGTATATATATAAAGCCTTATACTCACAAAAAAAAAAAAAAAAAAAAAGAGCAAGAGCAATAAGTAAACGAGTATGCACAATAAAAGTCGAAACATTTGACCCAGACCTACACATTCACATTCGGTACACTGAAACAGAAACCTATGTCATATAACACCTTTGATCCTCATCACTCGAGTGATGGAGGGTAGGTAGGATTAATACAATAGGAGTGTTTCTGTTTTAGAGTTGAGTGATTAGCAAAGTTTTTTTTTCCCATTAATGTGCCTCCTAGAGGTATTCCTTGTGTTTCCTAGTGTGTACAGGAGCGTGTTGCTGTTGTTAGGATTTGGACCTTCATG
Source organism: Adiantum capillus-veneris (assembly GCF_014529385.1). Taxonomy (NCBI): domain Eukaryota; kingdom Viridiplantae; phylum Streptophyta; class Polypodiopsida; order Polypodiales; family Pteridaceae; genus Adiantum; species Adiantum capillus-veneris. Next base: position 13,956,066 of record NC_140952.1, read on the forward strand.
GAATCTTTATCTCGACTCACTCTTCAAATCAAGCGCGGCCATCGACACAAACAGGTGTTTCTTGTCCATTAGCATTGCCCCTGATCTTTTTTGCATCCATGTTTGTCTGCTTTGATTGTGATTGGTAGCATAATATCCAACACATTTGCTTAGTAACAAACATTTAATTCAATGTAATTTTTTGTCATAATCACTTGTCTAGGTTTAAAAATCAAGCAGTCCGACCAAGCTAGGTGTTAGAGATCTTCTCTTAATACCATGGGGAATGCCTTCCTAATAATCAATGGCTAGTTAGGTTCTTAATCCGATTAAAGCACCATTGTGTGAAGTGTACTAGGGCTTTCTAGTGGGTTTAGTCCCTATTGACCTTTAGCTTAAGTATTATAAAGGGAGTTTACTAGTGTGATGAGCCTGGGGAGGGTAACGGTGTTATATGACCCCCCAAAAGTTACAAAAATAAAATGCTGAAAATGAACAAACAAAAAATCAAAGTGCCATAATGTAAAATCTTAAGCTGGAAGAGAAATCTCAGCTTGATTGGGTACTTCACTCACATGTATCGCCTATGGTACTAGAGCCCTAGAGGTTCCCAGTATGGGAGCTTTTCCTTGAAAAGCAAAAAACCCAAGGCATACAAAATAAGCACACACATCAAAATTGAATCATTGTGAAAAGACTTTGGGGGGTCAAAGAAAAGGTAATCAGTCAGGCGATGATTTCATGAGAAATTCCTTTTATCATAGCTTAACTACAAGGTCTTCTAGGTATAGCCTCTAGTCAGCCCTCGAACATGAAATACTTGGCTCTCGCGATTAAACAACTTAATTGACCAGAGAAAATTAAGAAGCTTACCCATGGTATTAATAGTCGATCTCTAGTGCCTTTCCACCGTTAAATTAGCGACCCCAGACTTGTTTAATTTTTTACCTTTACATCTGTTTATGCATTTGATTATATTGCAATTTAATGTTTATTGCTGACAAATTGTTTAAAATTCTGTTACCAATCAATTTGTCTGCCTAAAACTGCAAATGCTTTTTAATCGCTTATGAGAATGCAATTACTGTGCCAATGTTGTTTGATTTTGCAGTGACTGAACAAGGCTAAGGACATTCATCTCAAATGCTCTTCCACCTCGACGAATGAGCTTCAACTCAATAGCTTCTGAGGACGGAATCTACATCAAGAAGGGGGGCATGTTAACCCTCACGGCTCACGGACACCATATCACCTACGACGGACGTTGTAACCTACGGCGGACATTGTATTATTTACTTGTAGAGTCAGGTACCGGGCTTGTCGGTCCAATAGGAAAAGGGTAAGAGTGATCGTCGATGAGAGGCGCACTCTAACCGGAACATTCAAGGGATTAGTTGGCTAAGCATGGGCACCCAAGTGTGAATGGGGTGAGCTCATATAAAAGTCAACTAAACCTAAAATTCACTCATTCTCTCATTTGTGCAATAGAAGAGTGTTCTTGCTCCATCTCCATCTCCATCTTCTTCTTCTTCACCTGCTTGTGTGTGTGTGTGTGTGTATGTAAGAGAGAGAGTGTGTGTGGGCGATCGAGCATTACGAAGGCACGACGACGGTGAAGCGGTTGAGGCGTGGTGTAGCGGCGTCTCCTTCTTCTTCGCGGTAAGGAATCCTCCACGAAGTAAGCGTAGAGCGGTGAGTGACACACCATCGCCTTCTTTGAGCTTACTAGTTTAGGCTTGTTGTGTGCTTGGAGCCATTTGTGGCTCGCACACGGTGTATCAGCAAGTTCCTTGCATTGACACGTGCGACATACGTGCACACTGCTTTGTGACAAGTTCTTCGGCTGTTGTAGTGGCTGCTGAGACATACTTCGTGAAGTTTTATCGTTTTCCTGTACCTTCTTCTCTTTGTAGTGCTCAGGCCTCTCGTCATTCTTTTCTTCATGTGGATTATGGATTTTTTTTTTCTTAATAATAAACAAAGAAAATCTTAAAACAACTCAACAAAAGAAAAATCATTCAAATAGAAATCTAAATGCTATGTACACTATACACATGTCCCTAGGGGCTCATATATGGATTTTGTCCCCATACTCCTCTGTAACACTACTATGAGGGCATATACTCTAAATTTCGTAAAAAAATTATCACAATAAAACGCAAAAATTCAATGCATCTCACAAAACATTGCCCTTTAATAGTCATAATGTTAGGTCCGCATTCAGAATGCCTCCCCCCTTCCAATTTGGAGTCATCCTTTACGACAGGGTATCGCAAAGGGTATGTGTTGTGCTTGGGCAATTAAAAGTTGTGCCTATGCAGGCCTTGTAATGTAGCCCTATTATGCATACACAGTCAATGCATGGAAAAGATTTATGTTGTGCAAGATGTGGGTATAAGCAATTTGCTTATTGGCATTTGTTGGCGAGGCTTCCTATTCTAAGCAATGTAATGGTATTTGAAGCTCCTGTATCGTTGCTTGATTGAAGCGACTTGCTCTCTTCTAACTGTACTGTAATCGTAGGAAGAATTGTAAGAATTCAAGCGGCGATGCACTGACATCAGTTTTGTTGTTCTTCTTTAAGACCCATTTCTTTGCGATTATTGGTTGTTTTGTTGCTGACGCTCGTTTGGGAACCCATACTTGCCCGTGCTTCGTTTGTGTTTGAAAAGACTTCTTTTGGATCCACCTTTTTGTTGTGTGAGTCGACAGTGGTCTTTGCTTCAGCCCTTGTACGCTTGGTTGGGGAAGGGATTTAGGCTTTGAAAGTTGATATTGTGGTTGTTCTGGAATCCAAATGAATTTCCGACTTTTTTGTGCTTGAATCAACTTCTTTGGAGCCCAAACCTGAGTTATGAAAGCTTGCGACTTTGTGATATTCTTACCCGTTCATGCACGCTTCCTTGTTTTTGTTTTGGTGTTGGATCTTGTGATTTGTCATTAGAGATCTTTGTCTGCTTGATCCATATCTGTTTTTGGCCGATCTGGCTTTTTGGTATCCAGATTTGTCGAGCTTTTTGGCTTTGACTTGTTGTCCTGTTCTTTTGACCTGTCATGGTTGTTGCTGAAGGGGTTGGTGATAGTGATGGCCTGAGTTGATGATAGGGGATGTCGTAAGATTCATCACTATCGCTACTATCCTCAGCAAGGTTGACTTCTTGTACTTTCCCTTGATTTTTTGGCTGGTAGTGGAAAGTTACTGTCTGTTTGCTCATGGGTGATAGTTTCTTGGAGGACTTTTCTAGCCCATTGATTAGAGCATTGTTAGCTCGTTGCTCTGGTCGTATTCCTCCTAGCTGAGTCTTTGTATCCTTATTAGGAGCCATGTATGAGGATGCTTGTGGTGGCTGTGTCCTCATCGAGGACTTTGGAATCCACTTTTGATGCACTTTATTCGTGTAGAGATGACATTGATTCCCGGGTTGTTGATCTTTTTGAAGCTCGAAGTGTTCTACAGAGTCATAGAACTCGGCGTCTTCTTCTTTTTTTGATTCTCCGCATTTCTTTGTTTGCTCCTTATGTCGCGAGCTTGTTGATGTCTGGTTCTCTTCATTTTCCTGGATTACGCTCACTGCAAAATAAGGAATGACATCATAGCCATTTTCATCACAAAACTTTGTTGTGGGAGCATCCTCCACGGCGCACACGTCCAGAGTAGCCAAGATGTGTTCCCATCCAAAAGGCTCTAACTCTTCTTCAGGAAATGGTTATGGGATATAGTCCTGATCCTCTACAACCTGTTCTAGGATACATTCCTCACGTTTCAAGCTACCACATTGTGAAGCTCCACACATCCACAATTCTTTAGGCTTACCTAACCAAGCTGGAAGTTTTGATCTTGCTACTGTGGCGGAATCAAACTCCTCAATCGGTGTTCTCGTCACATCCCTATAGCTATGGTCCCTCAAGTTTATATTTGTTATGGTTTCCATATGTCTCAGGTATATATGGTCATAACCCCAATCTTGGACCATTTTCAATTGTCGCATGAATGGTCTTCCCAGAATGATGTCATAGATGTTCTTCTTGCCAAAGTCAACAACAACAAAAGTGTGTTCATATTCAATGCCACAAGAAGTAACAAGTACTTTTTCTAGCAGTCCTAGGCGCTTTTCCTTGTGTTCGTCTGCAAGCTGCAGGGTCATTCGTGTGGATATCAAGGCAAGTTTTCCCCATTTTTGCCAAACCTCTTTGGTTGCAATGGCCACACCAGCTCCACTGTCAAGGATTGCCTAACTGATTACCTTTTCTTTGACCCCCCAAAGTCTCATGAAATCATCGCCTGACTGATTACCTTTTCTTTGACCCCCCCCGGTAGCGACGCCAAAAATGTGCGCGTATGTCGCACGTGTCAATGCAAGGAACTTGCCGATACACCGTGTGCGAGCCACAAATGGCTCCTAGCACACAACAAGCCTAAACTAGTAAGCTCAAAGAAGGCGATGGTGTGTCACTCACCGCTCTATGCTTGCTTCGTGGAGGATTCCTCGCCGCGAAGAAGGAGACGCCGCTACGCCGCTCTCAACCGCTTCACCGCCGTCGTGCCTTAGTAATGCTTGATCGCCCACGCACCCCCTCTCTCTCCGTCTCTCACTCTCTCTTTCACACACACACACACAAAGAGATGATGAAGAAGAAGAAGGAGATGGAGCAAGAGCACTCTTCAATTGCACAAATGAGAGAATGAGTGAATTTTAGGTTTAGTTGACTTTTATATGAGCTCGCCCCATTCACACTTGGGCGCCCATGCTTAGCCAACTAATCCCTTGAATGTTCCAGTTAGAGTGCGCCTCTCATCGGCGATCACTCTTACCCTTTTCCTATTGGACCGACAAGCCCGGTACCTGACTCTACCAAATAAATAATACAATGTCCACCGTAGGTTATAACGCCCGTCGTAGGTGATAAGGTGTCCTTGAGCCGTGAGGGTTAACATGCCCCCCTTCCTGATGTAGATTCCGTCCTCAGAAGCTATTGAGTTGAAGCTCGTTCGACGAGGTGGAAGAGCATTTGAGATGAATGTCCTTAGCCTTCTTCAGTCACTGCAAAATCAAACAACATTGGCACAGTAATTGCATTCTCATAAGCGATTAAAAAGCATTTGCAGTTTTAGGCAGACAAATTGATTGGTAACAGAATTTTAAACAATTTGTCAGCAATAAACATTAAATTGCAATATAATCAAATGCATAAACAGATGTAAAGGTAAAAAATTAAACAAGTCTGGGGTCGCTAATTTAACGGTCGAAAGGCACTAGAGATCGACTATTAATACCATGGGTAAGCTTCTTAATTTTCTCTGGTCAATTAAGTTGTTTAATCGCGAGAGCCAAGTATTTTATGTTCGAGGGCTGACTAGAGGCTATACCTAGAAGACCTTGTAGTTAAGCTACGATAAAAGGAATTTCTCATGAAATCATCGCCTGACTGATTACCTTTTCTTTGACCCCCCCAAGTTTTTTCACAATGATTCAATTTTGATGTGTGTGCTTATTTTGTATGCCTTGGGTTTTTTGCTTTTTAAGGAAAAGCCCCCACACTGGGAACCTCTAGGACTCTAGTACCATAGGCGATACATGTGAATGAAGTACCCAATCAAGCTGAGATTTCTCTTCGAGCTTAAGATTTTACATTGTGGCACTTTGATTTTTTGTTTGTTCGTTTTCAACATTTTAATTTTGTAACTTTGGGGGGTCATATAACACTGTTACACCTCCCGAGGCTCATCACACAAGTAAACTCCCTTTATAATACTTAAGCTAAAGGTCAATAGGGTCAAGCCCACTAGAAAGCCCTAGTACATTTCACACAATGCTACCTAAATCGGATTAAGAACCTAAGCAATTATTGATTATTAGGAAGGCATTCCCCATGGTATTAAGAGAAGATCTCTAACACCTAACTTGGTCAAACTAGCTTAGTCGGGCTGCTTGATTTTTAAATCTAGACAAGTGATTATGACAAAAAATTCATTTTAATGTTTGGGACTAAGAAAATGCATTCAATATTATGGTACCAATCACAATCAAAGCAGACAAACATGGATGCAAAAAGATAAGGGGCAATGCTAATGGACAAGAAACACCTGTTTGTGTTTATGGTCGCGCTTGATTTGAAGTGTGAACGAGAGAAAGATCCCATGAAGGTCCAAATCCTAACCATAGTAACACGTTCCTGTATACACTAGGAAACACAAAGAATACCTGTAGGAGGCACATCAGTGGGAAAAAAGAACTTTGGTAATCACTCAACTCTAAAACAGAAACACTCCTATCGTACTAATCTTACCTACCCTCCATTATTCGAGTGATGAGGATCAAAGGCGTTTTATGGCATAGGTTTCTGTTTCAGTGTACCGGATGCGAATGTGTAGGTTAGTCAATGTTTTGACTTTATCTGTACATACTCATTTGCTAATTGCTCTTGCTCTTTATTATTTTTGTGAGTATAAGGCTTTATATATACATTCCCTAAGATTGGAGATTAAGAGGTTAGGGAGGAAGCTTGAGAGGGAAATGAGTGAATGATGATTGTCAGCAAACACTCCCCCCTTCCTTGGGTAGATCATACCGTTTGAAATGAGCTTGTCACCCTTTCAAACCAATTGTTCCACTTGGTAATAGGTGGGGATTTTTGCCCTTAGTTTTTTATTACCTTAGGTGCCTCGTCGAGCTGCAAGGGTGGTAAGGTACTCTCCCAGGATCGAACCTTAAGTGGTCCATCGGGTGATTCTTGAATACTGGGAGGTGTGGATTCCTTTGTATCTTCATGGAGGTCCACTATTGTAGGTGGAGATTGTGGAGAAGCTTTTACCTCTATGGATGCATTACATGAGGAGCTGGAAGCTTCATGAGACTCCCCCCTTCCTGAGCTAGGTGGAGCAAATCGTTCTTTCTTCGGTACCCAAACTAGCTCTGGAGCGGGTGTGTAGCATTCTGTGTTTTTTTTCTTTCCGCGATCGTTGATTCGTTTTGGACCTACGGGATTGAGCTCATATGGGTCAGGTGACAGGTAAGAACACAATCTACGTTTTGGCACCCAGATTTGATCATTTCCTTGATAGTAGCCTTGGGCTTCCAATAGTCGTTTAGGAATCTAGCGCCACGTTTTCTTACATTTCTTGGAGCGAGTGGTACGTTTCTTACAAGGCTTTTGTTTTTTAGCACTAGCTATGGTTGCTAAAGAAGCTTTAGGGACCCACTTGTATGTTCTTTTTGCTATATGAGAATGAGTCTTGTTAGAAGCTATATGCATTACTTGTAGCATATTTAAGGGTATGTGCATTTCATCCCCCTCAGGTGTTACCCAGGTCGTCCCCCTATTTCCCCAAGTGTCTATGGTTGCTGCTAGGTGGACCCACCCAATCCACATTGTCCGACTCAATCATCCCAGGTAGTACATCCATATAAGGAGAATCTTCCCCAACATCAGTGTCCGCTTTACACGTGTAACAATACTGCAATGGGGCCGAGTGAATTGTGGTGTCATATCTATGATCAATTATAAACCTGTTTACTAGAGGATGTGCTCGACCCGTCACACGATCCACTCGAATGACAGAATCTTGGAACTGCAAGTAGATATGGTTTTTAGACCAGTCATGTACCATTTTTGCTTCCCTCATGAAAGGACGTCCTAAGATCATCTCCGATGCCATAGTGTGTTTGGAGAAATCCATAACAATGAAGGTAACACTTATTTTATGTCCAAAGACCTTGATCTTGAGATCTTCTAGCATCCCAATAGGTTTAACAATAGACCCATTGGCCATCTTCACTACTATGGTTGTGGTCGCAAGGTGAGGTCTTCCCATAGTTTCCCAGCAATTTTCAGTCACAATGCAAACCCCAACGCCACCATCAAGGATTCCCTTCACAGTTAATCCCTTAGTAGTATTGGTATGGTCGCATTGGATTCATCACCCTCAAAGTATTGTATCAACTTGTTAACATGTATTTCTATAACAAGGTTCTCATCTAGGTTCGGTTGTGGATCTATGTATTCCTCCTCTATTGGCATCTCCCCAGCTCTATCCATCTGTGCAAATTGTGGTAGCCCAAACTTCAGTTCTCCATTGAGGAAGGCTTGAAGAGCTGAGACTAGCTCAGGGTCTTTGTATAGTTTGGACATGATGGTGGTTCTAGCTTCTGAAGACATGAAATCCATCAATTTGGCAATGTTTAACGACACCTTTTGGCCTTGAGTCCCTTGATGTGGGGAAGATGGGATCTCCATTTCTTCGATAGGATCAGGTAGTCCCTCTGTAATTCTTTCCATCAAGAAGTGAGTACGCCCACTTTCCCATGACTTTAAGTCACTTTCTTCTTGGATGACACTAGGTATGTCCAAGGGTCTATGGACTTGGTGAGGTTGTTGTTGCGTAGGGAACACGGTGTCTGTAATCTAGATCTTCCTAGGTGCTGGTTCTAGATCCCTTTGGGTATCTTCTATCAAACTCCTTAATTGCTTGACTCGCTCAATCTCCTCTGTAGGGTTTGGGTAAGTTCCTATCTTCTTTTTGGATCCTGGCCATTGTGGCTCACGAAGATCTTCCTTGTTGGTTTCTATGTTAGTGGTCGTTTTGGTCTCCATGGTTTCACCTGAATCAGAATCCTCTTCAGCGTCATTCATATATACGGGGTCGTCACTAGTTCCTATGTTGGTCTTTGATTGGGGTCTGACTTCGCTGCTTTTTGCGATCTCTTTCTTCGTGTTTTTTCTTCTTTTTCTGAGATTGGGCAATTGATGCCGTGTCTCTTTCCTCAGAATATAATTTTGTTTTTGGCGCATCGATCGTGTGAGTACGTTTACTGGTACCACGGGTGTACTTGTGATGGCTCCTCGGTAACTTCAATCAAGTTTAATGGCGTGATCTTCGGTGCATTTGATTATTTGGACATTGGGCAATCAAATGATCTATGCCACATCGATTACACATGAGTATCGGCATTGTAGTGTGCTCGCTTGATTGGTTTGCATAAGTGTGGCGTTCTTTTGTAGCCTAATAGGACACTCGGCTACACGATGTGGAACTCCACACTCATAGCATTGAAGAGGTGGTCTCTTAGCAGCGTAATTGATATTTTGGCCTCTTGCCGCAAGAGCAACTACTTGATATACAAGTTTGACTTGTCCCCAATAGTCCTCCATGTAGTATTGTGGACTTTCTTCAAGCACATCCATCCCATAGGCAATATTAGGATCTATATCTTCCTCACTGCCTTCCCAACAAGCAATAGATGATTAACAACCCACTTGATTCACAGGAGTGATTGTCGGATGTGGTGGTTGCGGTGCTAGCATTGGAGGTGGTAAGGGTGTTGTTTGAACAACATTTTGGGCCCTAGGGACCATATGTTGTGATGTTTGTTCAAGAGGTGGGTCGGCATCAAGGCAGGCACTTGAGGTGTGTCTGTCCATGCTAAGGTTGGTTTATTGGTCATCGCGCGCTTAAATACTATGCAATCCTTAGCTTGATGACCATACCTTCCACATGCATTGCAAGAAACAACATATGGGGATCGATGGACTCACTGGGGGAGTCTCCATTTGTGATAGAGTGGGTTGTTTCCCTTTGCCCGTGTCTAAAAATCTCATAGGACCTGTCGAAGGTATGTTTATTCCTCGATTTTGCCTCTCCAATGGATAATCCTATGGATGACATTGCAGATCATGTGTTGTTGTTCCTCTAGACTAGTGGCACTAGATGTGGATTGTACAACTTCTAACCAACCCACATGGTATGTGTAGCCCATGTATAGGTCGGTCAAAGTCTCCGTGTGTAGGTCATATTCCCAATTTTCATTGAGAAATACCCCGTCCAAACTTGGTGTACTAGAGGGTTGCCGTGAGGTGGATGCAATGTTGCTTCCCGTGTTTTGACTTTTAGTCACCGCTACCTTAGAGCGACTTTGGAAGGTGGTAGCTCGGTAGGGCCCTCATTAAATGAGGTAGGTAGAATGTCCACGTGGACACTCTGAGGGAGTGTGGGGTCTACAGGAGATGTGAATGGTGATTCTACTTCCCCACCCCCTTCGTTTACTTCACTAGCCGTAGGTTCAGAGCGTGTAGCTCTACTAAAAGTTTCCATCAAACGGCTAAAAACACTAGTTTCAGGTTGTTGGGCCCTGCTAGGCACGGTTTCATTTGTTCCCCCGGGCTTTGTGTAAGATGCTCTTCCATAATATCGTAGTCAGAGGAAGAGTCCTAGCCGCTATATTTGGGTCTTGGTTGCACTACCTTGGGTCCCCGCCGAGGGCGTAGACCCTAGCGTGGAAGGATAGTGAGTACCCCCGTAAATCGAAGCACTAGCTAGTTGTTCGGACTCTAGCACACGACCAGAGCGTAGATACATGTGCTTTGGTTGCCCTACAAGTGTCGGCAAGTACCCTCAAAGGTTACTTGCTTTGTTTTGTGGGTGTTTTGCACCCCGTTTTCTACTTGTTTTTTCTTGTTTTTGATGTTTTTTGAATGTTTGATTTTTTTTATTGAAGTGTGTGATAGCTCGAAACGAGCGTATCACTTAAAGGGTCGCTGTGTGCTTTACAACACAATTTTCGGGCATCTGACGTTCCGTTGGTCCTCAAAAAATCGATTTTTTAGCTACCTGTGAAACTAAAATTCGTTTTTAAAAGGCGATTGAGGCCTAGGCCTGAGCGTGAGCTTGGGCTTGGGTCTGGGAGATATTCCCGATCCCGGTCCTACCTTTAATTTTTTATTATTATTATTATTTAAAGGATAAGGCCGCACGGCCTGCGCGAGAGCACACACACACTCTATCTACCTACTTCGAACTAATACACCTACTTTACACACAACACACTCTATTAACTCTCACTAATCTACTTCCTACTTACTGTACACAGAAAACTAACTACCTTAATACACAGAGAATAAACACAGAACCTTTGAAATCTCTATTAACAAAGAAAACTAACTACCTTAATACACAGAGAATAAACACAATACCTTTGAAAACTCCATTAACAAAAAAAACACACAGTATAACACAAATCCCTCTTCTCAACACACACACACACACACTCACACCACTCCTCCTTACCTTTCCTACAATAGAAATTGCACCACGGAGAAGCACAGAGTGCTACTCGAGCTTAACTATGGCATTCCCCGGCAGTGGCGCCAAAAATTGCGCGTATGTCGCACATGTCAATGCAAGGAACTTACTGATACACCGTGTGCGAGCCACAAATGGCTCCAAGCACACAACAAGCCTAAACTAGTAAGCTCAAAGAAAGCGATGTTGTGTCACTCACCGCTCTACGCTTGCTTCGTGGAGGATTCCTCGCCGCAAATAGAAAGAGACGCCGCTAAGCGCGCTCAACCGCTTCACCGCCCGTCGTGCCTTCGTAATGCTCGATCGCCACACACTCCCTACTTCCCCATCCCCTTCGTTTACTTCACTAGCCGTAGGTTCAGAGCGTGTAGCTCTACTAAAAGTTTCCATCAAACGGCTAAAAACACTAGTTTTAGGTTGTTGGGCCAAGCTAGGCACGGTTTCATTTGTTCCCCCGGGGCTTTGTGTAAGATGCTCTTCCATAATATCGTAGTCAGAGGAAGAGTCGCTATCCGCTATATTTGGGTCTTGGGTTGCACTACCTTGGGTCCCCGCCGAGGGCGTAGACCCTAGCGTGGAAGGATAGTGAGTACCCCCGTAAATCGAAGCACTAGCTAGTTGTTCGGACTCTAGCACACGACCAGAGCGTAGATACATGTGCTTTGGGTGCCCTACAAGTGTCGGCAAGTACCCTCAAAGGTTACTTGCTTTGTTTTGTGGGTGTTTTGCACCCCGTTTTCTACTTGATTTTTTCTTGTTTTTGATGTTTTTTTTGAATGTTTTTTAATGTTTAAATTTTTTGATTAAAGTGTGTGATAGCTCGAAACGAGCGTATCACTTAGAGGGTCGCTGTGTGCTTTACAACACAATTTTCGGGCATCTGACGTTCCATTGGTCCTCAAAAAATCGATTTTTAGCTACCTGTGAAACTAAAATTCGTTTTTTTTAAAGGCGGCCGAGGCCTAGGCCTGAGCGTGAGCTTGGGCTTGGGTCTGGGAGATATTCCCGATCTCGGTCCTACCTTTAATTTTTTTTTTTTTAAAAAAAAAAAATATATATATTATAAAGGATAAGGTCGCCGCGGCCTGCGCGAGAGCACACACACACTCTATCTACCTACTTCGAACTAATACACTTACTCTTACACACTAACACTCTATTAACTCTCACTAATCTACTTCCTACTTACTGTACACAGAAAACTAACTACCTTAATACACAGAGAATAAACATAGTACCTTTGAAATCTTTATTAACAAAGAAAACTAACTACCTTAATACACAGAGAATAAACACAATACCTTTGAAAACTCCATTAACAAAAAAAACTCACAATATAACACCAAATCCCTCTTCTCAACACACACACACACACCTTCCCTACCTTTCCTATGATTGAAATTGCACCACGGAGAAGCATAGAGTGCTACTCGAGCTTAATGCACGACATTCCCTAGTAGTGGCACCAAAAACGTGCGCGTATGTCGCACATGTCAATGCAAGGAACTTACTGATACACCGTGTGCGAGCCACAAATGGCTCCAAGCACACAACAAGCCTAAACTAGTAAGCTCAAAGAAAGCGATGTTGTGTCACTCACCGCTCTACGCTTGCTTCGTGGAGGATTCCTCGCCGCAAATAAGAAAGAGACGCCGCTACACCGCGCTCAACCGCTTCACCGTTGCGTGATTGGTAATGCTCGATCGCCCACACACTCTCTCTCTCTCTCTCTCTCATATACACACACACACACACACACACACACAAGGAGGTGAAGAAGAAGAAGATGGAGATGGAGATGGAGCAAGAGCACTCTTCTATTGCACAAATGAGAGAATGAGTGAATTTTAGGTTTAGTTGACTTTTATATGAGCTCATCCCATTCACACTTGGGCGCCCATGCTTAGCCAACTAATCCCTTGAATGTTCCAGTTAGAGTGCGCCTCTCATCGGTGATCACTCTTACCCTTGTCCTATTGGACCGACAAGCCCAGTACCTGACTCTACCAAATAAATAATACAGTGTCCGTCGTAGGTTACAACGTCCGTCGTAGGTGATAGGGTGTCCGTGAGCCGTGAGAGTTAACACTAATGGGTCCTCCCCCTTGTGACGTGGCAAGGCCGTGATTGAGCAGCGCCGGTTGCGGCGGGACCGGTGCCGAAAAGATGCACGATGCCCAACTGAGCATTTTTCGCTTCTGGAGCGAGCTCAACCGAGCATCCTACGAGCCAGCGCGAGTGGACCTTCCTCTAGCGCCATCGCCTACTGCTGTTGAACGCCATGGTTTTTTTTATTAGCTTCATACTTGGTTCCCTTTAATTTATTGGGCGGCTTTTCTTTTCTTGGTTGCTTATGGCCTTGGGTGGCCGGTTTAAAGCTTTGGGCTTGGAGGGTTTTATGTCCTTGTAGGGCACCACATTTGGCATATATATCGGCAAAGGCCTTACCAGGCTCAACAACTTTCTTTAGTAGCCGGTCCAACAATCTCATCAAGGATTCTCTCACCTTGGGATAGATCCCGCAGTCAATGCATTCCAAGTGATCACATTTCAAACACGAAGCTCTTCAAGCACTTTTTGTACTTTTACGAGAAGTACACCACATTTGACGTACATGTAGACTATTGTAGTACCGTCTTTTGCATTCCAAAATCTCGGCTGCAGCTCATTGACCGAGCGGACTAGAGTGGTACAGAGCTGGCCTCCGGTGAATATTTACCGGCCAATATCTTGGTAACCGGAACTCCGATCTCACTGATCTAAAAAGACCGACGCGCTCCACAAAGTGAGCACTTTGCCCGATACATTCATTTCATTTTTGTTCCGTCAGCTACTGTTGCCCAATCTGGCATTAAACTGCCATAACTTCTTCATCGTAGCTCCAATCTCGACGAGCCGTAAAGACAGGCTGATAGAGCACATCGAGCACTGCAGTTCTAGGGCACAATACCCCATCCGTGTTCACTTCAAGCATAACACTTTTTAGAATCATTAAGGCATGTTTTGGCCATTTCAACCGCATTTGACATACATTCATCATTGAACTCGATCTGTAACCAACCCTTCATCACTGTTCATTAATCATATAAGTTTCAAACAAACTTAATGTGCATTTTTCTGGCGTCTTTCTTTGCATGGGAGCGGAGCTGCATGACATCGTGTCATGAAGATCACGCCTCTAGGATCGCACCTCGTCTCGTCTCACAAAAGGTCTACTCTCCAAAAAATTCGTGCAAAAGATTTCAAATTTGGAAACAAGTTTTTTCCACACATTAGGGTTAAAACGGACAGAAATTGGAAATTGGAAATTGGAAATTGGCTATTACCTAGGGTTGTCCAACAAAAAACGCATTTGTTACTTGTTGACTGACAGGGTAGTGAGTGCCATATATTTTGCACTCTTCGCTCTCGGTCTCTACTTTTGCAACGAGCGAGGAGCATCATCATCAGCAGCTGATCGGCTTTCTCGTACAGGTGTGTCTTCGATGGGTGTTGAGCTCTTTTTTGTGCTGATAGCGCATCTCTGCTGTGCTGTTGGAATCGACATGGTTATGTGTGTGTGAGAGAGAGAGAGAGAGAGAGAGAGAGAGAGAGAGCGCTGTGCTGCTGGAATCGACATGGTTATGTGAGAGAGAGAGAGAGAGAGAGAGAGAGAGAGAGCTCTGAATCTGTGGTTAAAAGACTTGGAAGCATTATAGTTTGTAGTGTGATATCCTGCATTTCAAACGCCCATGACATTGTTCATCAATAATCATTTGTGCCTGGCGTAAAGTTCACATTGATGTTAAGAGTTCTTCATATCAAGGATGTCCTTTTACTCGTTTTGAGCTTAAATTCTCTTTAGAAGGCCTGGTGGTGCTCATTACATATTCGAGTGTTAAGTTTCTCAATCAGGCGGATGTTAGTTAGTTTCCTTAGCCGGTGTTCATCTACCACAGGAAATAATCTGCAACTCCACCTCAACTTATGGATGGAAGCTCTAAGCAGTCATGCATTTGTTGGAAGTTGGTCAAGTGACATGTGTGCTGTTGTGTTGTTTGCTGATGTTGTACAGATACAGATATGGGAAAAGGACCTGGGCTATTTTCCGATATTGGCAAGAAAGCAAAGGGTCTCTTCCCTGATTTAAGCTCAAATATCAGCTCTTCATCAATGCCTGTCAATTTGTAGCTTCTTTTTTGATTTTCTAGCATTTTCTTCTCTGTATCGTCGATTACAGCAGGCCATGTAGTCTAAAGTGGTGCATCATATTTTACCAGATTTGCTGACGAAGGATTACCTGCAAGACCAGAAACTAGTGATTACAACAGAAACCGAGTCTGGAATAGTATGATCATTTTTGTTGAACTTTGTGTTTATCTAGGCTTGTATGAAGGTATAATCAAGTTGTTGTGAGTGCCTTTGCGAATTATTCAAGGTTTGAAGGTGGTTGCATGTCCACTTGTGCGTTGTTAATTTGCCATTTTTTTTGAAAGATCCGTGTGGTTAGGTTACTGGCATCAGTTTCTATCAAAGTGATTGTGATTCAAAATTACGTGGTCAGTGTTTCATCTGATGATTATCTCAAGTTTCTTGGCATCAGTTTCTATCAAAGTGATTGTGATGCAAATTTACGTGGTCAGTGTTTCATCTGATGATTATCTCAAGTTTTCTTTTTTGGGCTGATGGTTTTCATGCTGCATTCATCGTGAATTTGTGCTTCTTCTTCCATGGATAGGCAGTGAAGCTATTAAAATGTACAATTGTGGACTAATAGTTTGGGAAGCTGTGCATTGTTGACAAGGATAGTGGATAGGTTGAACTTGTAGGGTCTTGTAATAGGTCACTGCTTGTGTTTGAACTTCAATTGCAAGCACTCATTATGATTTAGATTAGAAGTTGCTAGTCATAATAGTCATTGTTCTACTCATACTGTTGATGTCTGCTTTTCTATTAAGGTTCCTCATCGTAAGGAGTGAAGGTTTTACTGCAAACATTGAAGTTCCAGAGTGCAATTCCTACCGCCTAGGGATTTGTTGTGAATCGTAGTTTTCAGTGTACACTTAATGAAGCGAAGAGGAAGTTGATTGGTAAAGATTTGTTTGACTGATATATTATCTGCGTAGTTTTTTTTTTTTTTTGATGGGGGGGTAATGTTTGCAGATTCATGCAGGTTTGCTGTCGCAGTATTAATGGTTGTCTTCTATGTACACTGTAGTATCATGTATCGGTTCATAATTGTGGATCTGTCTTTCCTGTAGATTGTAAAGGTAAGTGAGGTTAGATTCAAGTGGATAAGAGTTGGAAGGTGTTAAGGGTGCAACTTTAGGTTGCAGGGCTGAGAGTTGGGCGGGAGAGAACTGCCTTGTAGACCTGCTGGATAAATAAGCAAATAGCTTCCCGGTTTACACAAGTCATTTCCCTAAGGATATGGAAAATGTCCAATAATAATAGTTTGATCCCTTGACATGTGGTGCTTAGCTTTTTGAAATTGGATTATGTTGAGCATATTGAAGGACGTCTTGATAGGAAAATGTAGCATGGGCTACATCTTTTCAAGGTAAGAGAGAAGTAAGATCTAAGTAAATAAGAGTTGAGGGCTGAGGCTGTCGCTAGAACATGCGCGCAGATATGCATTGTGGATTATGTTTCATGAAAGAGCATCTACATGTACTGCAAAAAATTGAACCAAAGGAACACAGGAAAGAGAGACTAGACTAGGAGTGGAACACCCTTGCACAATAGCCCTAGGTTGCCACCATCAGTGCCCTCTTAGTCATCTCTTTATTGAAGTGATTAGATGCAATAGAGAAGTGAGCGTCTTTTTGTTGGAAGATCTGTGCATACGGGTGCACACACACACACATCACAGAGACTCTCTCTCTCTCATTACGACTCCACCGCAGACAGATCGAGGAGATCCGGACTTGAGCACATCGAGCTACTGAGGAGAGACGAGCCCAAATGATGGCTCACCTAGAGGCGTTCATCAGGGCAGCCCTTACTCCCGACCCTCCTATTTACTATATTTTACACCCCCCCATTAGCACAGGATGGAGCTAGCTAGATTGATGCATTTGCATATGGTTGTACTACCCTCAGCATATAGACATGCACATATCCCTAGTACTTGAGCTCCACCCATCCCCATAGATTTCATCACCCACCAGGCGTCCTTCTCTCTTTTATTATGTACCAGTTTATACTATTTTGTCTGTTCCGATAGACAGGGGACATACACGCATGTATAGTTGATTTGTCTCATTGGCCGACTTCAGCCTCACATAGACGTTAAAAGGCTTTCTTTCTTTCTTTCTCCCCCCCCCCCCCCCCCCCCCCCCCCCTCTCTCTCTCTCTCTCTCTCTCTCTCTCTCTCTCTCTCTCTCTCTCTCTCTCTCTCTCTCTCTCTCTCTCTCTCTCTCGCTGCCCCTGCTCTGTACCCCCCCCCCCCCCCCCCCCCCCCCCCCCCCCCGCGCTCGCTTTGCTCTCTACTCCCTTGCTCGCGCGCTGCCCCTCTCTCTCTCTCTCTCTCGGCAGAGGCAGTGCTGGAAGGACATCAGAGGCAGAGGTAGGTCGCGGAAGGCTGGAGCGGCGCCAAATAGAAGCAGGGGCTGGCTCGCGCGCTGCAGCAGAGGCAGAGAAGGCTGGAGCGGCGCCAGATAGAAGCAGGGAGGTGGCTCGCACTCTACAACAGAGGCCTCTCCCCCCCCCCCCCCCCCCCCCCCCCCCGGCTGACGCGCTCTCCCCCCCGCCTCCCCTTGCTGTCCGAGCGTAGAGAGAGAATGGAAGTAACGAAACCAGCGTAGAGAGAGAAGCAGAAAAGCATAGAGAGAGAAAGAGAAAAATAAAAATAAATAAAAAAGGTTTTTCAAGCGTATAGAGAGAGAGAGAGAGAGAGAGAGAGAGAGAGAGAGAGAGAGAGAGAGAGAGAGAGAGAGAGAGAGAGAGAGAGAGTAAGAAGAGTAGAGAGAGAAGGTTTGCGAGTGTAGAGAGAGAAAGAGAGAAGCCGCGTAGAGAGAGAAAAAATAAAATAAAATAAAATCCCTCTCCCTCTCGTGTGGCGGCCTTCCGACCATGAGGAAGCAGAATGGCAAAGATGACCCGGTGGAGGATGCCATCCAAAAATGCAAAGAACTGAGCGAGTCCATCAGCATGATCAACCGCCACCTCCTAGGTACTATCAACATACTCGACGCGCGCGTGGCAGCACCGGAAAGCACGATACATACACTCGAGGATTGCGTGAAGCCTCAAGATGAGGGAATCACACTACTCAAGAAAGAGCTTGCAGAGGTGCGATCGGAGAATGTCCTCGAAGAGGGAGAGCTTCAACCCTCAGTAATTGAAGAGCTTAACACGATTAAGGAACAAGTGCGGGTCATCAAAGAAGGTGGGGAGCAACAAAAAGAAATGACAACCTCGTGGGTAGATGTCATCACAAAGACCCAACAAAAAGCAGAAAAGGCCGAAAAATGGATGGAGATTGTCAAGAGAGGGAAAGGCAAGGAAATAAACCCCACCCCCACTCCCACACCAACCATCATCAACTTGACACTAGAAGAGGAGCAAAGGAGACGTGTGCGGGCCTTACATGTAAGGATATGTGGCCTCAGAGACCAAGATAATGTGGAGGAAGAGGTGAAAGAACTCATGACTCTTGTGGGGGTCAACGAGCAGACGCATACGAGGGCCTGGAGAGTGGGCACAAAGAAAAACGGGAGCAACGGAGAAACCTCGAAGGAAAGGGTACTCATTCTCCGATTCCCCTCCATGGAAGCGAAGAAGGATTCTTGAAGCAGAGACCGACTCTAAAGAAGACTGACATCTTTCTTGGAGATGACCTCACCCTCTCGTAGATTGCTCATATGCAAGAAGTAATGCCGAAAATTAGAGCAGCAAGGAAAAAGGGGAAGATTGCTTTTTATAGAGATGGAAAGGTGGTGATATTGGAGTGACGTCCCGCATGACGGTGCGAGACCTATGGGACCACACTAAAGATGGCAAAGTGGAATTGTAACGGTTCACTTCGTCTTGATGTAGGGGCCTTTGAGGATAGCTTCACAGGGAGAGACATCATCTTCTACTCTGAGACGCATCAAGCCCCTTGGCAATCCATGCCACAGGTGAACGGATATAGATGGGAGACAGCCTGCAGACAAGAGACCGGATCGGAGCATCGAGGACGAGGCTCAGGGGGAGTGGCAGTTCTATTTAGGGAGGATTTGCAACCATTGATATATAGCGCGCAAGGATGAGCATGCTAGGTACATGTGGGTGAGGCTCAGGGCAGAGATGGGGAGATACCTCTACATTGCTATCTATTACTTTCCTCCTAGTACGTCAGTATATGCATCACCTAGAGGACAATCCCCCTTTGCTATTTTGGATAATGACATATGGGAGTTTTCTAAGGATGGTGACATTATCATACTAGGGGATTTCAATGTTAGGACTGCCCACCACCAAACAATATTTTATGATACTTCCGAGGAAATGCTTAGGGAGCTGGACGATACAGAGATTGGTCTATCCAGATTATCACATGATGAGGACTACACGGAATATGGCAAATACTTGATAGAAATGGGAACCGCACATAGATTGGCCATTTTGAGTGGCCTACAAAGATTTTCGACAGTTGGAGGTTTTACTTGCTTTCCACACCGACATGGTGCCAGCATAGTGGATTATGTTATGGCCCAGCCAAGTCTCATTCCATTCTTTCAAGATTTCATGGTGGGCACTAGGCCAGTTGGAGTAGCAGTTGATCATGCTATCTTGTCCTTCATCCTGACGTTTCAGTTTAGCACAGCTCCATTAGGAGAGGTCCCTACACACATTCGATATACCTTCATGAGGGAGACGGACTCTGTGTATATGGATGAGATATACAGGAAGCTATGCACCCAGGAGCCAGGACAACCACTAGATGAACTCACTCAGATACTGACAGAGATGCTCCATGATGCAGCATCAGAAGCATACCCTCACAACCAGCCTACACGGAGACGATCTGGAAAAATGCCCCAGAACAGTTGGTATGATGAGGAGTGTAGAGAGATGAGGATCAAGTTACCGAGGGAAGTGCTCATGGATACTACCACACATAGACAATCACAAATTATCTTTCCCCGCCTAGTGCGACGAAAGAAGAGGGCTTATTTATCCCAGCTAAAGGAAGATCTGTATCAGTTATTTATAAGTCGGGACTCGGGCGAAGCATAGAGGCTATTCCACGAACATTCACCACCATCCGGGAATATGCCTTATCTCTCTACACAGCATCAGGACAACCACCTCTACCGGACCCACTAGAGACATGTCGGGAGACATGTTCTTTCTTTATTGCCGAGAGGGTAAGGAAAGCTATTGACAAGATGAAGACAAGGAGAGCACATGATCATGATGGTTTGGTAGCAAAGCACTTCAGCCATGCCAGGGATATGCTTGCAGAGCTCCTGGCTATGATGTTTAATCGAGCCATGTATGAAGGCTTCCCTGAGACTTGGAGTATGTCCACGATTGTGCCTATTTTCAAGTCAGGAGATCCCATGATTCCCAGGAATTATCGCACCATCATGGATGGGTCACACATTAGCTAGGCTGTATGCATGCATTCTTGAACAAGAGCCGAGTACATGGGCAGAGCGAGAGGGCATAAGAGCACCAGGGCAAGCAGGTTTTAGGAGAGGTTTCTCCACTCTTGACCAGATTCTGACACTCAAAGCTATTATTGAGGAGGGTAGACACCATGGCAAGAGGATCTATTGTAGTTTTGTGGATTTCCGCAAAGCTTTTGACATAGTGACGAGAGCCAAACTCATACGCAGATTACAGGACATGGGTGTGCCTACAGAACTGATTTGGGGGATTGTGGCCTATACAGGACACTGATGGGGCGGGCACGCACCACTGAGGGAATGTCGGACATGGTCCCCTCCAATATTGGAGTAAAGTAGGGATGCCCCCTATCCCCGACTCTTTTTGGGATGTATGTGGATGAGTTTTTGGACTATGTAGAGCATCAGGGGGACAGGGGGGCTCAACTAGCAGGGACATGGATTTCGTTGTTACTATATGCTGATGATATTGTGGTGATTTTTGACTCACCAGAGGGGATGCAGCGTCACTTGGATGCTCTGCATACATTTGCTCGCGACAGTGGATTGTCTGTCAATCTGGGGAAAACCAAGGTTATGGTGTTCAACACCACGCCACAGTGGGTCAGGAGGTCGGCACCCACATTTATGTATGGCTCGCAGGTTCAGTTTCAGGAACCGCGAACAAAGCTTTGGCTTTTTGACACTCTAGTGACTCCAGCTATGCTCTATGGAGTTTAGGTATAGGGATCCTTAGTACACCACCATGGGAGATGTGGCAACACAGATGGATGGAGATGTATGCAGAGGCCTCTGGTCTCTATGATCGCTCGGATGATTCCGGCTAAGGCCTCAGTACCACATGAGATTATCCGAGCCGAGCTAGCCGCACCCCCCCCCGGTGGTGGAGGCGTTGACGAGATCAGTTTCTTTTATGCACGGTCTATGGGATCTCCCCAAGGACAGATACGCTCGGCTTGCCTTGGAGTCATCTCGACAACTAGCTCTACAAGGCCATACAACATGTTGGTATGGACAAATGACAACATGGTTTCAGTCGCATGGTCTCAAGATGGATAGATTACCTCTGCTTCAATACTCCCTGGATGCACCCTCCCTGTCTCTCACACGAACAGAGATCACTAGACTCATACGTCAGGATCTGATTCAACTAAATATCAGGAGCACATGGATACAGCCGACACAGGAGTTGGGCACAAAGATGGCCTTCTACAGAGAGCATCTTCTCCAACTCACAGAGGACGGCTTTGTGACTAGGCTTGCATACATGGACACACACTTATCTCATGGGATAAGATGCGCTATTGGACAAATATGCACATCCTCACATCAGCTCCAAATCGAGACTGGCCGATTTCGAGGGGTGCCGGTAGGAGCTAGGATATGTCAGTTATGCAACTTAGAGCCAGAGACAGAGCTGCACTACACATGTCACTGCCCGACATACTATGAGATACGCGGCCGCTCCCAGTGCCTGTTCAGGGAAGGGTTCGGACCTTTTTCTAGAGTCATGAGATACAAGGATCAGAGGTGTCTTGGATTGTTACTGCTAGAGCTGCGCAAACTTAGGGAGAGCTTGCTGAGAACATCAGAGGAAAGACGGTCTCAGAGACGAATCACAAATTTCTTTACACCAGCCAGAGGAGAGCCAACGGAGCAGTCATTACAGCAAATCTCAAAGCCTACTCGTACTAGAGGTACACTGATTGATCGAGCCACGGAACTTGGCAGATCCAGACGTCCACGACCTCGGGGGGTCTCCCACTACCGACGAAGGCTGCAACAGAAGATACAGATGACTCTAGCTCGACATGCAAGACGCCCAACCAGAGTACTGACCATGGAGGAGGTCGATGAGATCCGACAGCGACCGATGAGAAATTTCATTTGAACCCACAAACCCCCCCCCTTCCTTTTTCCTTAGCGTCTTAGTGTTAGTTCTTTGTAACTTTGTAATTTCCGTACTCAGACATGGTATCAGATTTACCGATTGTAACTTTTTGGTCTCATAGGTCATTTTGGCCTTTTGAAGACGTTAATTTCATCTCATTTCATTTCTCTCTCTCTTTTTGCATTGAAAGTGGGGCTTTGACCCTTCGCATTACATAAAAATCCGTCCATTGGTCCATATACAAGCTCTCTCTCTCTCTCTCTCTCTCTCTCTCTCTCTCTCTCTCTCTCTCTCTCTCTCTCTAAGTCTTCCCATGCCATACGTACGTGTATGATGGACATGGGTTTTGATTGAAGAAGTTGTTCATGGGAGCATATATTAGTACCTAGTTTTACATCCACTATTGGACACTGATGATGCTAGTGAGGATATCGTAGTATTTAGTTGATACTATGCATGATGGAGCTGATAGCTATACTGTTTTGTGGATGACTACCATTAGTCTATATCTTGCACTTTCCTTTAAAGGTAAATTTGGGCTTATCTTGGATTCATCTAGGTATATTTGATTGTAGAAGTTGTTTCCAAAATGGCCAAAATCTTGTCTCTTTCTATCATACCCTGTTCTACCCTGAGAGAGTAGTTCAATCTCTGAGCGTTGTGCATGATCTTTGGTGCTGCTTTTTGTTTGAAAGCTTTTATGTACGAGATGAAGTACTTGAAGAAATAAATAATGAAGATTTATGCACTCGCGACTTTTTAGTATTGAAGATATATGACGGGTTTGAAGCTCCAAATGATTTCAAAAACTGGTTTTGATATTCAAGTGTATATCTGTGCTACTCCTACTTTGGTGGGTTTCCCACTGCTTGGCCAGCTGGCATCTTGCTGTGGTCATGAATGTACCAATTGCAGATGAATCTAGCATCAGCAGGCTTCAACTTTGTAATTTTTCTTTGTGCAGTCTTTCACTTCCAGCTCTCTGAAGAAAGGAGATCTTCTGACTTGTGATATTCTGACACAATTCAAGAACAAGAATGTCACTACCGAGATCAAAGTGGATACAAATTCTGCTGTAAGTTAACCACCACAGCTTTGTGCAGAACTGAAGGTTATTCAATGGGTTTTTGCCATGTAGGGGTTGATAGTGTTGAGTTCAGATTTGTAAGAGGCTTCCACAAAGGCCAGAAATTGTCGTGAATTTTAACCTTTCGTAACAAGTTCGTGATGGTTCAAATAAATTATTACATTGCTTAAACCAGGTTTCTACTACAGTCACGGTCGATGAGCTTGCCCGTGGTTTGAAGACTATATTGAGTGCTACAGTTCCTGATAACTCTGGGAAGGTATGTGTAGGTTGTTAAATTGAGTACTAGGAGGGCTTTCTGCATCGTGAGGTAACAGTACGATTGATATGACATTTTTCAGCTGGAGGCTCAGTATCGCCATGAGCATGCTGGTATTTGCTCTGTTGTTGGACTTACATCGGTGCCTGTTGTGGAGCTGAGTGCGGCTTTTGGTGGCGAAGGTTTTGCTTTGGGTGGGGAAGTCGCATTTGACACTGGTTCTGGTGTATTTAAGAAATACAATGCTGGTGTAGGACTCATCAAGCCTGATTTTAGTGCAGCCTTACTAGTGTAAGCTTCTCTTCTTTCTACTCATTGTAGTCCTCCCAAGACATCCGTCTGCCAAAGTTTTTGATTTTTTGATCTCTAATCTATATGTAGGTCGGATAAGGCGGAAACCTTGAAGGCTTCATGCTTGTACTATTTTGATGACATCAAGACCACTGTAGCAGGAGAAGTATTGCACAGGTTGCCGAATAGCAACACGACATTTACAGTTGGTTGTGCCCATGCGCTTGACTCTCTTACGACTGTCAAAGCTCGCCTTAACAATCATGGCAATCTTGGGGCTCTACTGCAGCATGAATTCATGCCTAAATCGACACTCACCATTTCCACAGAGGTGGATACAAAAGCATTGGACAGGAACACAAAAGTGGGTTTGGCGGTGGCTTTGAAGCCTTGAGAAACTCCAGAACCTCTATTATGTCAGCTTGAGAGGGAATGCGCTGTCTTATTTTAAAAAATGGAGACAGGAACCGCGTGAGTTCCAATTTTGATGAAAGTTCCAGTGGATTCTACAAATTTGATTCCTAAGCTGAAAGTCTGATTTTAGATTCGCGCTGATAAGTTTAATTCTTGCTTGTCCTTTTTGTAATAACACAAGCTAAACTTTTTACAAGGGGGCTGGTCCTATCTGTTTCATGGCTAGAGAAAACTTGAAAATAAGTTTCATGACCTTATATGATAATTGCTGCTAAGCTTCATTTTTAAAGCTTCATTTGTGTTTGACACTATGAAGCAGGTTCCTGCTCTTTGTTAGTCTTTAGGTAGCATCAGTTCACTTGTTGCGGTGAAGAGAAGGTGAATAAGAAGATGCCAACCATTATTGGCTTTCTTTGTCTTATCTCTATTGGTACTTGTTCATGTTACGACTCCATCTGAAGTCCTTTGAAACTGTGTTTTCATTGATGTGTTTCTTTTCAATTTGCTGTTGATGATTGCTTTCGTTTTTGTCATGAAGGTTGGCAGAAACACATCGGCTGTCTGCCTTCTACTCTGATTTGTTTGGTTGCATCGAAAGGGAGTGAAAATTGGGCACTTTTTCGTTGTTTCACTTTGTTTGTGCTGAAACTGACAGTCCTCCCCTCTCTACAGGGATAGGGGAGAGTGTTCTAAAAAATGAGAGTGCACTACTTGAGTGTCCTCCCAGACGCTCAAGTAGAGTTTTCTAAAAAATGATGAAGTCCTCAATATTTCAACAGCTAACATTTTGAAAAAAGATCAACAGTGCAAGTGATCTGAGCTACTGACTCAAGGTTAACTTAATGGGGCTTTATCTGATGTGGTGCATGGCTATTGGAGGCTTGTCTACGACAATATGGTTATCCTTTAGAACTGCAGACATTCTGCTGTGAACTTTTGATTAATTTCATTTCAGAACTACGTGGCGTTGGGAATGTGAGTCTAGTCTCTAATTATCCAAGAATTTATCTTCATTGCCTCGATGTGCCCTAGCATAACTAGATGTTAGGTGAACAATGCAAGGTGTTGAAATGTGCTGTTTGCACACCAGATGACACTTGCAGCACTCTGGAAATTGCGACCAAGAGAGCTTTCCTAGAAGATTGTTGGAAATAAAGTTCTTGTTCACCTTGTTTCTTGAGGCCTCCCCCTTTTCTTAGGTACCAAGCTGGCCAAGAAGTTCCTAATTTCCTCTCAAGAGAAGTACCATGTAAGTTACAATTTACATCCCAACTTCATAGGATTTCGAACATGTACATACTTTGAATGATGAGCCTCAACACTTGTCATGGATAACGCGGTGACACGGTTTAACATCGTATTGGTCATCCAAAACCTTCCTGCATAGCTTTTTGTGTCTCCATCATGATATATGAATTTCGAGTTGTCCTCCATGTGTCTTAAGCAAGTCTTTCCTTATCAGAAATGGTTAATGCAACTAGCTTATCGGAAGAAAGATTTCAATTTAACTTAGGCATGCTGATACAAGAGCTATAGGACTCTCATGAAGATAGGGGTAAATCATGGTCATCTAGTACACTGCAAAAACTATCGGAGTTTGAGTACTTAAATGTGTCTTCCATGGGTGGGGGCTAGATCTCATTGATCTCTCTTTATGACACGAGTGCACATAAGCAATAAAATTGGCTTGATCCACCATTGAGCTTGTCATTCCAAAAGTGTCTTTATTAATGGTACTCTGTTCCATCATGAATATAATAAACATGGAAAGCAAGTGTCTTAATTGATATTACTCTTCTTTGTCCACACAGAGAGAGAGAGAGAGAGAGAGAGAGAGAGAGAGAGAGAGAGGAATTTTAATGGCATGAATAACATTTTTAAGGGGCCAAATCAATTTATTCAACAAGCCTTGAACTTATACATTGTAGGCTAGAATGTAGCCTTCTAACCAATTGAGAGTTGAGGGGAAAGACTCAAGCATATAAGGGTGAATACAGTTTCCTTTTTCGGCGAAGAACATCGTTTTGTAGGTGGGGCCAATATGGGTGTGTAATGTATGAAGGACGACCCATCAAATTCCTCCCAAGCCGTTATACGTTTGCATTGTAGAAAGAAATTTTCACTTGGGAGTCTGTTGAGGCATCATGTAGCAAGTGCAATTCATACTATTTCCCAAATCACTTCCCATGATTAAGATCTTGCTTATACGTGCCTTTTGAACTTTTTTGCTTGCTTCCCATTCAATTGTAGGAAGATGATGTGAGGGGTTTTGACGCCCTTTCCATGCCCATAACCTCAGTTGGAAGAGATCCCGACTTAAGTAGGAGCATATAATGTGTTGGAGAAAGTTTGTAAGAAAAATCTTCTGGACGTTCTCAAACTCTTTCCAAGCAAGCTTTGAGATGCTCTCACGAAGAACCATTGTCACCAACTTGTCAAAAAGATACTTCTTAAGAACCCAACATTTGACATCCCTTGCATTACACAAGTTCTCAAATGCATAGTACACTCTCTTTCTAGCCTCCAAACGACGAGCATATCCATGCCACTTGTGATAGGCTGGAACCTCAAGATCAAGGTACTTAAAACTCTTAACAACTTCAAGTGCCTCATTGTTGAAGACAATGCATGACTGCTCCTTATGGTTGGTTTTCACAAGCACAATCTTTATTTTGAATTCATTCACAAATAACCTAATATGCAAGCAAAAGTTCTCAAGAACAACTGTAAACTTTTGTGCATCTTCTAAAGTACGTGATAATAACACTACCTCATTTGCATATAACAAAAGCATGATTACCGTGTTGTAAATACTTACCTCTTCAATGACTTCTTGTTGCATAAAGCCCAATAGTGCTTGCAAAAAAAATTGAAATTCCTTTTTCCCTACGCAATTGACATATCACCTTCTCATAGATTCAAAAATCCGCAAGTATGAACTCACTTGGTACGGGGAGTTCTTCCATCCTTCTCCACAAATTGTTACATGAAATTATATCAAAGGATCTCTTGAACTCCACAAAGTAATAATACAGCTTTCCTTTTGAAGTGTGTCCTCTTGCCATTCTTTTTGACCCATTCACTCAATTTTATCTCTATCATGCACTTAAATAAATTACCCAATCATTATACTTTGGTAGTCATCCTCTCTTTTATGCAAAGCCTTGAACCAATTAGTGCTCCAATCATAAGGCATATCATATTGAAGCGTAAAGTTGAACATATCACAATCCGACGATGTGATGAATCTCTTGTCCATTTCATCAATTCCAACTTGATATCTCCATTTAATAAGTTCCAACTTGATACCTCAAAGATCTCCCACTTTGTGAGTGGCCAACTTTTTAAGCCCACCACACACATCTTCCATACTAACAAAAGAGGGCATACATGATAGTGAACCATAAAATGATACCGTTCTAGCATTTGGTTGCTCATATAGTTGCCTATAATGTGTGTACATATCTATAAAATTCAAGTTACAAAAACTCTCAACTTGCTTGCCCTTTAGATTTCTCTAGAATCTCCCATATGCGCGTGCCTTTTTTGAAACTTGAAAAAATTGACGCTTGATTTTCCATCTTCTTCTTTTCTTTTGAATAAGTGCCTTATATGCATGCAAATGACTTTGATAATTATTTTTGTCCTTAATTGCATGTAACTTCATCAAAGGACTTTCGAGCATCTTGACACTCTTTATCAGACCACCTCTTCCGTGATTTGCCTTTGTTGACACCTTTGACATGCTTTGTGGCAAACATTCTCCGATATGAGAACAAATAACTTTCTTAAATATTCCCATTTAATTTTCAATGGTGTATCATGTTAGAGTTTTGTCATTGATAACTTTTGCTTAACCATTTCAATAGACATCGGTGCTCATTTGAAATACATACAAGAGACAACCTTTCTTTGCTTTGACTGAAATTTTCATGCTTAGGTCAATACATAAGGTCCAATGGTTTAATTCTGAGCTCCATTGCTTAAGCGTAAAATTTTTCATGCGATACATGATGACTTTAGAGAGTGGCATATAGTCAATCACTCATCCATTGAAGTACGATCATACAAGTGAACTTCCTCCAAACTCCTTTACTCCTTTGAAATGTATGACATATCAAATTCCTATGTGTGTGGGCATTCATATCCTCAAAGAAAATAACATCACCTTTGCCTTTGAAATAAGCAATGTCCTCCTCTAAATCAACAAACGGCTCTCGGCCTCATAGGTCACCTGTTCCTATGAGAGAGAGAGAGAGAGTTGTTATATGGAAGTATGGATGCTTTTGTGAATAATGATCCTTTGACCACAATTTGTTGTATGGATTGCCTGGAGAAGAAAAAATTGCAAAACATCTAGTCTTGAAGGATAGGATTGATAGCCACCACACTACAATATTGGGATATTAAGCTCAACACATGGTTTGCCTAGATACATTTTTCTTTTCTACAAGGTAACTGATATGAGGCTCATCACTAATGGTATTAAAACTAGACTTCATAGATATGGCCTACGTATCGAGAGTGATGGCTCATTATCTTTTCTTTATCTTGTAAACTTGCTCACTAGAGGTTTCACATTGACTATTGTGCATAGCCCTTTCATTACGTTGTATTTCCTACTTATGTTTTGTAGACCTATCCTATTAATTTGAGTAGTAAAGAAGTATATTTGAGCCTCCATCTTTGTGTTAGTGTAGATAGAGAAAGAGCACCTAGGTGAGATATCCTCTATAGATGGTTATCTATCCACCTCATAGGCTGACTAAATTCTTTTCGCTAACACATACACATCATTAAACTCACATGGCTTTGGCTACATGGGTTACACATCCTAATCCTAGGTGGAGTGGTTGTTCACAAATGAGGTGCAACAAAGCCCGCACCCAATGGTGTATGCATGTGTGTTTGCAAGAGCTGAATCTCTTCATCTAACTCTTTACATCGTATCGGAGCATAGTTGTGGCTAAGGAGCTGTAAGTGGCAATCAAAAATAGTGGAAGAAGCGGTTGAGGGTAAGGATTTCTTCATTCTCTTCCAGTATGTGTTGCTACTCTATACCCTCTTTCGAGTTTTTGGGAGGCATCGACAAGAATCCCTAACCTTGGTGACTTCTATGAAAGATTCTACGATTAAAGATTTTGTGAAGTCCTTTGACTAAACTTTTGAGACGGATTTCCATTTCAGGCGAGTTTTGGTCTTTTTGAAGGAGTTAGGGGACGCTTGCATGCAAAAATGCTAAGGTTGTGGTTTCTACAAATCTACTCTTTGGTGTTGCATGAAGGTCGATGCTTGATCACTTAAATGCATGCTTGTACAAAATGCTTTTTGAGAGCCGAACTTAAGTGTGCACAAAAATCCATATCCATGAATAATAATTAGTGATGTGATGTGTGATGAGATAAGACACATAAGATATGTTTTCAAGCACGAAAAGAGTACCATGTATGCATTTGAAATGTAAAAAAAACCTTAGGATGGCACTTTAAAACGCTCAAATATGACATCTCTAGATCAAGATATAGTCTTTTTAAGCCTAGGGCCTCACGAGGTCACAACCAATAGAGGCCCAATAGAATCCTCATGGGCCTCTATTCGCTTGGTTCTGACCCCTTCATAGTTTTAAATAGTACCTATCAACCGCTATCAAGTATGATCCATTTAAATTCAAATTATGAGTAGCTTATAAAAAGGCAATTGATGCTTGCATGAGATGCACACTTACAAGTACCTCACTTTATAGGATAGCAAAAACGGATCATAAACAGGCACTCGACGCTTGTGCAAGATGTCACCACCAAGTGACTTACTTTTCTGGTGATAGTGACAATTTCAACAAAATGGTTTTCATGGACATAATTTTTTTTGAAAAAAAGGTTTTTTAACATAACGTCAGCCTTCTTCCTATTGGCTGAGGAACATTCTCTCACTAGAGCTAAAAGGCCAAAAAGTGAGTCCATTTATTTCCTAATGTTCTGGCTATTGTAGCAAAGATTCAATTTCCCACAAATATGTCTAATGACAATGAAATCGATCAAAATTTCGATGAGAAGCTAAATAAGAACAATCCCATGCTTGGAAGTTTAGAATGACCAATATCTTGAAGGGTAAAAGTTATTGGGACTCGATTCAAGGAGATCAAGAAGACACGCCACAGTTGCCGAAGGAGAATGTGACTACTTATGTAACATTTAATGGTCTAGTAACTCGTGTGTAACGGAAGATAGCATAGACATAGTGAGCATTTCATTAGAATAGATTCCTAATGAGCATAGAAAGAGTGCTTGGATGGAGAGAGCAACAAAAAGCATAACATCTAGTTAGATAGGCATGAACAATACTTCAAAAAGAGAGAAATTAAGCTATTGACAACAGTTGAGGACCGGATTTAGATGGAGCCGGTCCCCCCTCCAAAAGGATTTGTATTTTAGGTTTTCCCCATCAAGGGAGACATTTTACAATACAATACTTTGTGTTCCTTCAATAACTTGCTGGTGCAATGAAGATGGAAGCTTCAAGCACCAAGCTCACACTTATAAAACACAACATCAATTCCCTCACGGTCTCAGATCCAAGACCTCACACACCTTTGAAGATAGTGAGAGCTAGCGGGGTATGAGAGTAGATCGAGAGAAAGAAGGAGTATTCTTACAAGAAGGAAGTATATTTCCTCACATAATCACTCATAATAGCTTAGCATAGCTTAGTAATCACTCCATAATAGCTTAGCATAGCTTAGTAATTAGCATGGTAGACGAGATGAGCATGCATTGGAGCTTGGATCTTGGTTGGATTTGCATCACAAAGCCAAGAGTTGTTGGTGTAGGCCTCCCTTCCCACAAGCTTGGAGTAGATGATGAGCTTTCCATTAAAGCTTGAGAAGGAGAGAGAGTCTTCTTTACTTCACACATGAGCTTGTGTGAGTGTGTAAATGATAATGCCTTGCAAAAATCACCCCCCCCCCCCCCCCCCCCCCCCCCCTCTCTCTCTCTCTCTCTCTCTCTCTCTCTCTCTCTCTTGGTTGACCCCTCTTGCTAATTGCATTTGCTGGCATCCCATTGGCCCCTTTAAAGCTTAGCCAATGACAATTAAGAAGCATAAGTGATAGCCTTGTGACATGTGTCCCCTTTCCCCTTTTGTGAGAGCTTTAGGTATTTAATTAATGCAAGTAAACTCTCATCGAACCCCTTAGTCTTCTGGCCAACAGGAATCAGGCAAGCCATTGGGCTGCTGAATGGTCATTGGACCCCTTGGGAGATTGTCCAATAGTCTTCTAAAGAGCTTAATTTCTATTGGTTCTTTTATCAAGTGTTTTTAAATGAATTAAACTAAATGTACTCTACCCTCATTCTCATTGGTCCACCTTCATGGCCATCCAATAGGATTTGAATGCACCTTGGGGGCAACTAGGCTAGGGAGCTGACATGTGTCCACTATACCCTTTGTGTAAAGGGGAGCTTGCAAGAGTGTGTGTGTGTGTGTGTGTGTGTGTGTGTTAATCTCTCATCCCCTACAAGAAAGGCTCGCCCCCTCCTATCTAGGGATATGTGAAGACTTTATGGTCTTCACATAAGCATCCAATTCTGCTAAGATTGACCATTTGGACTTTGCCTTTGAATTTTGGAACCTTAGCATTTTGGAAGTCTTAATGGGCTAAACCCTAAGGTCTTTGAAGCACATTTATACACATTGATCTTTTGCAGAAGGTCCCCCCTTTGGATCCCTATTTTCCCTCTGGATCCCACCGTGACCAGCGGTCTGCCAGCTTAACCAATATTTTAGCTTTTTCTCCCCTGGTACTTCCCCATATTAAATGATCAGTTTAACATGAGAAAATCATTTAGGAGAATTAGATATTAGTTATTATGACATTACCTCTCTCTTGAAATCATAGTCGTCCTCGACTATGGGGTAGAGAAGATAAAGACTAGTCATTGATCCTTTTTTTCTAGTGGGTAGAGGATCCCTATTTTACCCTACGACATAGTTCCAAAATGGATGCCTAATCCATTTGGCGCTTGAGAAGCCTAGGCTGCCACAAGCATGTCTGCGCATTAGTCCTATCAATCTTCCATAGTAGGTGAGAAGCTCTACTTGGTGTTTTGAAGACGTCGTCTCCACAAACTTGATCCTAAGCATGCATACTTCTTAACATTTGTGCACAATAAAGAAAAAGAGAGTCTTATAAGACAAAAACTTTTTTCATTTAAAACATTTTTACATTTGCTTACTCTAGGGAAGCATTGTAAGCATTGACAAGGTTTAGGTTATCCTTTAATTGTATGCCTTGCATCCATCTAGCATCTTCAAAAGGATAGTTCTTAAACTTAATAAGATACCGTTGGATAATCTTACCGCCTCTCAATACCTTGTCTTCATGTCGGAGAATAGACTCGGGCTGCAGCACCTCTTCTTGGTCTTCGATCTCCTGTCGGTCTTCAATAGTTGGTTCTTGAGGTGGATCTCCTTTGTAAGGCTTTAGTAGGCTCACATGGAAAGCATTGTGTATGAGCCAATGACTTGGCAACTTGAGTTGATAGGCCATCTCATTGATTGGTCTAAGAATCTGGAAAAGGGACCATAGTACCTTTTTGCTAACTTAGCATAGTACTTTTGGTGTCCCGTAGGATTCTTGCCCGTCGTGTGCCTTAATTGAGCCTAGGGAAATTTAAGCAAGACCCAATAATTTTCTTTAAAGGCTTGTCTCTTCTGTGCTTATCAGTAGTTAGCAGCCTTTTGCCTTTGCTATGAGATAGAGGTAGCATCCTTAATTTTTTGGAAAGATTCTTGTAGGTCTCGGCTATACTCATCTGCAGCGAAGATCTTCTCGTGTACCTTAAGTAGCAGGGGACTTTTGGATCTTCCCTCAATTACCTCAAAATGTGCTTTTTCCTTGAGGTATATACAATATTATTGTAGGCATACTCCACTAAGGGTAAGTACTTCTCCCATTGAGACCTTTCATCTACTTCCATTACATAGGATTTTAGTAGATCAAGAACTGTTAGATTAGCTATTTGACTTTGGCATCCGTTTGTGGGTGATAGGCCGAAGAGAAGTTTACCCTTGTCCCTAAATTCTCAAACAGACCCTTTCAGAAATTACTGGTCATTCTAGGATCTCTATCCGACACTATGGACATTGGCAAGCCATGGTACTTGAAGATTTGTAATATGAAGAGGGTTGCCATTTGATGGGCTTTGATAGTCTTTTTAAACGTGGTATAAAATGAGCTTGTTTGCTGAACCTATCTACTATCGTCCATATTCAGGTATTCCCATGGATAGATTTAGGCAATCCAAAGATAAAATCCATGCATATGCTCTCCCTTGGTGAATTAGGGATTTGCAAAGGTTGAAGCAATCCAAGTTGCTTCCCTCTATCAAACTTTGTCTTTTGGCATACCACACATTTAGAAACATATTCTTGTATGTTTGCTTTCATGGCAAGCCAATAGAAATATGTTTCTATCCCTTTTAGGGTAGACTGAATCCCTCTATGCCCCGCATAAGGAGGAGCATGGGATTCATACATTACTTTCTCACGTAGTGAGCTAGTAACGCATAGTCTATTGCCATAGAGAAGATAACCATCTTGTAAGGTAAATGGTCCCTCTTTCTTCCCTAGCGCAAGGACTGAAATCACATCTCTAAAATTGGGTTCAATAGCGTACTCATCTATCATAGAAGATAGATCATTGTGAGTTGCTATGGAAACCGCATTCACTCTCGATCATCTTGAGAGTGTATCGGCTACTTGATTATGCTTGCCAGCAATGTGAGCAATATGAAAATGAAATTGCAAAAGGAAATTTTCCCACCTCATTTGTTTGTTGGAGAGCTTGGTCTGTGTCATGAAGTACTTAAGGCTTTGGTGATCCGTCTGTAGAATGAAAGGAGTCCCCAATAAATAGTGCTTCCATGAGTCTAAGGTATGTAGAACTGCGAGGAGTTCCTTTTCATATATGCCTAGAGCTTGCTCAACAGGGTCGAGCCTTCGACTTTCGTAGGCTATGACGTGTCCTTCTTGTAGAAAAATAGCTCCAATGCAATCACCACAAGTGTCACATTGGACCTCAAATGGCTTTGAGAGATATGGTAGTGTAAGCACATGTTGAGAGATAAGCTTTTCTTTAAGCTTTTCAAAATCATTGTTCTCCTTGGCAGACCATGTATACCTAACGTTTTTCTTTGTTTGGTCATGTAATGGTCTTTCTTTGTTAGATAAAGAAGTCCTCTTTGTCCACATAGCTTTGGACATGGAGCCTCAATTTTCCAATTAAGGGAGTGACTGAAGCTTCTTACCCCTTGAAAGCACCATCGACGGGTAGGGCATCTCCTATCTCATAGGCTTGGATGCCTAGCTTGGTGGCCAACTCTGTGGATATGAAATTGTGAGTAGAACCAGAGTCAAAGAGAATAAAAGCATCATGTTCTCTTACCTTTCCCCAAGCATGGCATAGAGGAGATCCTTTGTGGTAAGCATCCTCTTCTTGGATTTCGACCAAGGTAGCTCTAGGAGGCTTATTTTGTGTATTCTTGTGGGGACAAGCATGATAGGCATGCCCTTGCTCCCCACACTTGAAACAACGGTTATCTTTACGATAGCCCTCAAGCTCTTCAGGAGAGAGTTTATTTTTTATAAACTCCCTTCTCCTTGGCTTTGTTGTTATTGGAGTTGCCTTTAGGAGACTTTTGGACAACGTCCTTCCCCTTAGGATCATTATTACAGTCCTTGTTCTCCGTGGGCTTAAGATTTCTCTTAGACCCTTGTTGGAAATTGATTCGTGAAGCCACCATGGTATGGTGTATGACTGCGGATATGGTGCATGGCCTTTAGGAGTGGGCAAGCGTGCTTGGATGGAGAGAGCAGCAAAGAGCATAACACCTAGTTAGATATGCATGAACAATACTTCAAAAAGAGAGAGAAATTAAGCTATTGACAAAAGTTGAAGACCGGATTTACATGGAGCCGGTCCCCCCTCCCAAAGGCTTTGTATTATAGGTTGCCCCCATCAAGGGAGACATTTTACAATACAATACTTTGTGTTCCTTCAATAACTTGATGGTGCAATGAAGATGGAAGCTTCAAGCACCAAGCTCACACTTATAAAACACAACATCAATTCCCTCACGGTCTCAGACCCAAGACCTCACACACCTTCGAGGATGGTGAGAGCTAGCGGGGTATGAGAGTAGATCGAGAGGAAGAAGGAGTATTCTTATGAGAAAGAAGTATATCTCCTCACATAATCACTCATAATAGCTTAGAATATCTTAGTAATTAGCATGGTAGAGGAGATGAGCATGCAGTGGAGTTTGGATCTTGGTTGGATTTGCATCACAAAGCCAAGAGTTGTTGGTGTAGGCCACCCTTCCCACAACCTTGGAGTAGATGATGAGCTTTCCATTAAAGCTTGAGAAGGAGAGAGAGTCTTCTTTAATTCACACATGAGCTTGTGTGAGTGTATAAGTGATAATGCCTTGCAAAAATCAGCCCCCTGTCTCTCTCTTGGTCGACCCCTCTTGCTAATTGCACTTGTTGGCATCCCATTGGCCCCTGTAAAGCTTAGCCAATGACAATTAAGAAGCATAAGTGATAGCCTTGTGACATGTGTCCCCTTTCCCCTTTTGTGAGAGCTTCAGGTATTTAATTAATGCAATTAAACTCTCATCGAACCCCTTAGTCTTCTAGCCAATAGGCAAGCCATTAGGTTGCTGAATGCTTATTGGACCCCTTGGGAGACTGTCCAATAGTCTTCTAGAGAGCTTAATTTCTATTGGTCCTTTTATCAAGTGTTTTTAAATGAATTAAATTAAATTTACTCTAGCCTAATTCTCATTGTTTCACCTCCATGGCCATCCAGTAGGATTTGAATGCACCTTGGGGGAAACTGGGCTAGGGAGCTGACATGTGTACACTATACCCTTTTTGTAAAGGGGAGCTTGCAAGAGTGTGTGTGTGTGCTTCTCTCTCATCCTCTACAAGAAAGGCTCGCCCCCTCCTATTTAGCGATATGTGAAGACTTTATGGTCTTCAATAAGCATCCAATTCTGCTAAGCTTGACCATTTGGACTTTACCTTTGAATTTTGGAACCTTAGCATTTTGGAAGTATTAATGGGCTAAACCCTAAGGTCTTTGAAGCACATTTATGCACATTTCTCTTTTGCAGATGGCCCCCCCTTTGGATCCCTATTTTCCCTCCTTTGGATCCTGTCACGGCTAGGGACTTGCTACGCGCCGTGTGCGAGCCACAAAGGCTCCTAGCACACAATCATACAACAGACAAGCTCACAAGGAAGAACGGTGTGTCACTCACCTTCCTGCGTAGTTGCGAATGAATGATTCCCGCGCCGCGAAGAAGAGGGAGACGCCGCAGGAGGCACATTAGTGGGAAAAGGTACCAACACTTATTGAACACAACAAAAAACATAAGGAATCCTAACCTAATTATTTGCACTCCCCCCTAAAGAGTCAAGGGAATAGGATATTGTAGAGGTTGGGGGGAAACCCTAAGGCTAAACCCCTATCCTCGTCGTCGAGATAAACAAAGTCATCATCCATGAGACCATATGTGCCATCCGTGTAGTCGTGTAAATTTTCTTCTTCATCATAGGTGCCCATGTTTACTAAGAAGGTCACTAGACGCCTATAGTCATCTTGGTCAAAAGGATAGGCTTGTGCAATGGGAGAAACGCTCTCTACTAAGTATGGATCAGACGTGGTCAAGAGACGTATCAGCCATTCTAACTCCTCAAAATTCCTCTCACATGCTAGCGTACCTATCAAATCCCATTCACATGCAAGCACTGGAAAGACCATGTGAAATATTTGTGAAAAGTAACGAGGGTACCTTTCACCCAAGGGAGGAGTGGATGACTCTAGCGTACTAGCCATATCTGTACACGCAAATAGATGATGGTTAGAGTGCAAATATTACAAGGGTCGTGTTCTTGTGCATAATTTGTTTTTATGATTTGTGTGATGGCTCTTGCTCTTTTACTTTTTTATCTTGTTTTTGTGAGTATAAGGCTTTATATATACATTCCCTAAGATCGGAGATTAAGAGGTCAGGGAGAAAGGTTGAGAGGGAAGCAAGTGAATGATGGATGTCCACAAACACCCCCCCCTTCCTTGGGTAGATCATACCGTTTGGAATGAGCTTGTCACCCTTTGAAACCAATTGTTCCAGTTGGTAATAGGTGAGGATTTTTGCCAGTAGTTTTCTATTACCCTAGGTGCCTCGTCAAGTTGCAAGGGTGGTAAGGTACTCTCCCAGGATCGAACTTGAAGTGGTTCATCAGGTGATTCTTGAACACTGGGAGGTGTGGATTCTTTTGTAGCTTCATTGAGGTCCATTACTATAGATGGAGGCTGTGTAGAAGCTTTTACCTCTATGAATGTATTACATGAGGAGCTAGAAGCTTCATGGAACTCCCCCTTTCCTGAGCTAGGTGGAATAAATTGGGTTTGCCTTGGAGCCCAAACTAGCTCTGGACTAGGTGTGTAGCATTCTGTGATCTTTCCCTTCCCACGGTCTGCCATTGGCTTTAGCGTTACACTGTTTGACTCATATGGGTTTGTTGTCGATAGGGAAGGACACATTTTATGTTTAGGTACCCAAATTTGCTCATTTCCATCATAGTATCCTTGGGCTTTTAATAGTCGTTTAGGAATCCAGCGCCACGTTTTCTTACATTTCTTGGAGCGAGTGGGACGTTTCTTACGAGGCTTCCGTTTTTTAGCATCATCCATGGTTACTAAAGAAGCTTTAGGGACCCAATTGTATGCTTTCTTTGTTATATTAGGATGATTCTTGTGTGTCGCAAGCTTTCTTTCAACTACATCAGTTGAAGATCTAGAGAGTTGGGCTATGGGGACGTATGGTTCAACCTCCTGGACATGCAATGTCTTGGGTTTTATTTCCTTAGGCAATATCTCAGGGACTATGGCTTGAGTGGTAGGGATAAGAGTTGGTTTTTGCGTTGTGACACCCCTAGTCCCCCAATCAATAGTGCATTTGGTGGCTATCATCCACGTGCGTCCTAGGTTTATATTACCCTCCATAGTTCCAGTAGGCATGACCAAAAAGTCTTGAGCTACAATTCCATTGTCATAACTGACAGAAGTGTGCCAGATTCCAAAAACCGTAGTTTTTTTCTTGTTGACATCCTTGACTTGGATAATACTCTCAGATAGAGGTGGCTTCCCTAACTGACACCACACCCCATAGGATAGCAGATTATATTTAGCATCCGTGTCCAATAAGGCGTTATATAGCACTTTTCCATAGGCACTATTTAACTCAATAGGGTATCGTAGAGGTGTGTTAGAGTCCAACCAATCCTCTTCGATTTCCACGTGGAATGCATTTGTGACTCCAAGGTTAGCCTCTCGTTTTTGTCTTATACGTTGTTGTC
This sequence comes from Adiantum capillus-veneris, assembly GCF_014529385.1. Lineage (NCBI taxonomy): Eukaryota > Viridiplantae > Streptophyta > Polypodiopsida > Polypodiales > Pteridaceae > Adiantum > Adiantum capillus-veneris. Next base: position 13,995,084 of record NC_140952.1, read on the forward strand.
GCTCCTTAGCCTCAGCTTGAGCTTGTATCTTCTTTAACTCGGTTTGTGCTTTGGCGGCCTTCTTTTGATGAATGGCCCGTAGTTCTTCTTGGCTTAAAGGATCATAATATCTTTTGAATTTACTCCCATTGAGGAATCCAATGGTTTCAACTCCATCAAGAGTTTCCACACGAAGGGTACCTTGTGGGGTAATTTCACATACTCTATATGGTCCTTTACCAGCATATTTCAACTTTTTCTTCTCTTTATGTACTCCATACATAAGGACTTTATCACCAACTTTGATGTCCGTGTCCTTCACATGGCGATCAAACCACTTCTTTCTCCTATTTTTTTCCACAAGAGCATTTTGCACAGCCAACTGTCTCTCTTCGTCTAGTTTTTCTAAGATATACAAACGCTCGGTTAAGGGGTTACCATTCCATCCTTCCTGTGAAGCTACCCTAAGACTAGGAATGACAAACTCCCAAGGCATAACCGCTTCTTGGCCGTATACCATTTTGAATGGCGTACAATTAATAGCCACTTTATAAGCAGTACGATAAGCCCATAGAGCAGATGTCAACTTCAAATCCCAATCAGTGCGATGAGCTTCTACCGTCTTGGTTAAAATAGAGATTAGAGTCTTGTTGGTGCTCTCGGCTTGTCCATTAGCTTGCGGGTAATAAGGTGTAGACTTATGGTGGGATATCATAAAGGTTGTGGTAAGCTCTCTTATTACCTCATTTATAAAATGGGTACCATTATCACTAACAATTTCAAAAGGGCAACCAAATCTTGTGATAATGTTCTCAAAAAGAAGCTTAGCCGTTGTCCTCGCGTCAGCTTTTTGTGAAGCCTTAGCTTCAGCCCACTTTGTTACATAGTCCGTAGCAACTAGAATATATCGAGATTGAGTGTTGCGAGCTGCGGGACTAATTGGACCTACAAAGTCTAAGCCCCATTTTTCAAATGGTTGGGTTACTTTAATAGGATGTAAGGGCATTCTGTCTTTGCGCTGTGTGGTCTTGTAACGTTGGCACTCATCACACCCTTTTGTATAAAGTGATGCATCCTTAAATAAAGTTGGCCACCAATAGCCTGATTGCAGCACCTTTCTAGCAGTCAGGTCTCCTGAAAAATGTCCTCCTGCTATGCCCATATGTGCTTCTTGCAAGATATACAAATATTCATCCTCGCGGGCACAACGCCTAAGAATATCGTCCTTGCCTAGTCTATACAGAGTTCCGGCAATCAAACAATAGGGTTCACATTCTTTTACTAGCCTTCGAGAGATATCCTTACGAAGTTCCTTGGGTGGAAAACCATTAACTAAAAAGTTAACAATGTTCTCACTCCATTCAGGCATAGTCTCAACTATGAATAGGGAAGTATCGGGTAATTCATCATCAACTCCTGTAGGGGCTTCACCATTGGGTATGCGAGACAAATGATCAGCCATGACGTGCGTTTTACCGGGTCTCACTACAATCGTGAAATCAAACTCCAGAAGAATTAACAACCATCTTGTGATTCTTCCTGTGGAGCATGGCTTGTTTACCAGATACAACAACGCTTGATGATCCACATAAAATACAAACTTGTTTGCCAGAAGGTAGTAGCAAAATTTCTTTACTGCATAAACCATTGCCAAACCTTCTCGCTTTGTAGTGGTGTAGTTCCTTTCAGCATCGTTCAATTGACGGCTTGCAAAGCTAATGGGATAGTCCAATTTATGTTCTCCTAGTTGAGTGAGAACACACCCAATAGCAAAGTTTGATGCATCAATATGCACATGGAAAATGACATCCCAGTTAGGTGTCCTTAAAATCGGAGCACTTGCTAGTGTTTTCTTCAATTGTTCATAGGCCTGGTCACACTCTTCAGTCCATTTAAATTCAATGAGAAGCTTGTACAAAGGACGTGCTATCTCAGCGAAAAATAAAATAAACCATCGATAATAACCCACGTGTCCCATGAACCTTTGAACTCCCTTGTAATTGGTTGGTGGTGGTAACTCTAGAATCACTTTAATTTTGCTCTCATCGGTTGAGATACCATTCTTAGATACTATATGCCCTAAAATAACTCCATGCTTGACCCAAAATTGGCATTTGAACGGGTTCAATGAGATACGATATAACCTACACTTTTCAAACACCTTCCGCAAACATGATAGATGTTCTTTCCAAGAAGAGTAAACACAAAGGTCGTCTAAGAAAGCGTCACAAAACTCTCTCAAATATTCTTTAAAAGCAGTGTTTATTAATCGTTGGAATGTAGCAGGGGCATTTGTTAAGCCAAAAGCCATCACACGAAATGCAAACACGCCAAATTCTGTGATGAAGGCAGTTTTAGCTTGGTCCTCTAGCGCTATCGTGATTTGGTTGTAGCCTGAGTACCCATCTAGAAAGCTATAAGCTTCCTTGCCTACAACTCTTTCGAGTACATGTTCGGAATATGGTAGGGGGTAATGGTCTCTTCTAGTAGCTGCATTAACTTTTTTGAGGTCCACGCACACCCTGAGTTTCCCATTCTTTTTTGGCACGATAACTATTGGAGACACCCATTCAGAGATTTCAATAGGATATATGAACCCACATTTGATAAGCTTTTCTAGTTCTTCTTGAATGATCTTTGCTAACTTAGGATTCATCGGGTAGGGTCTTTGTTGTACGGGCTTCGCAGTGCTAATCATAGGGATTGTATGTTGGACCACAGAAGGTGGAACACCTTTCATATCATGGTATGTCCAAGCGAATATGTCCTTGAATTCCTTGAGAAGCTCTTTGAGGACCGCCTCTTCAACTTCTGTGAGGTCTTGGGCAATAAAAACAGGTTTTGATTCTTCACCGGGGTCGGCTAATTCTATTTCTTTAACTATTGCCGGACCATCATAGATTCCATTATTCCCATCGATAGGTATTCTTTGGGCTTTTGTGTACACAACCTTTGCTTCCCCTGTGGTGTAAGATTTGAAATGTTCTGGTGCAGGATGCAAGTCTGTGGATTCTGGTTGTGCTTTGGTCTGTGCTTCCATTTTTGCTTTCTTGTGTTGTCGAGCTAACTCTTGGTTTTGACGCCTCCTTGCAGTGCGGCTCAACTTTGGCTTGTCTATGATCTCTAATTGGGCTATGTCATGGGGTCGTGGTCTACACCACATAACATTTTGGAGATATTCACCCCAATCGTCTACCAATTTTCGATGAGCATCACATGCTCCTATATAACTGAGCCATTCTGCCGAGGAATAACTCAAGATCTCCATACAGCTTTGCTATGATCGTGGTTCGGACCTCAGAAGACATGAAGTCCACTAGTTTGGCAACATTCATTGGCATTTTGCAGGGTGTAGGTCCTTGACTAGGAACTGGTGAGGATGGAATCTCATATTCCTCAATGGGATCAGGTATTTCTTTGTTAAACATCCTTTCCAACAAGAAGGGTGTATGCTCACTTTCTGATGTCCCGTCCTCACTCCCTTCTTGGATGATACTAGATATGGCTAACGGTCTATGGTTCATGTGGGGTGGATGAACTTGCGTGGGAAACACTGTGTCATGAATTTTGACATGCATGGGTTCTGGTTCTAGTTTCCTTTGAGTCTCCTCCACTAAACCTCTTAGATGTTTCACCTGCTCAATCTCGTCTACTGGGTTTGGGTACGTCCCAATCTTATTTTTACGATTCTTCCCTTTTTGCCCCTGCGGTTTATCTTGGGGGTCTTGGATTGGATTTGGAAACACTTGTGGTGTTTTCAGAGGCTCTTTATGGTTTTCTCTTATTCGGTTTTCATTTGGTTCCATGTTACGGTTTTCTTGGTCGGTCTTTCCCTTTGTGGTATTGGTTCTAGTCTCCATTGTCTCGACTGAATCTGAATCATCCTCGAGGTCATTCATATACACGGGGTCATCTCCTGTTCCTATGTTTGTTTTGGAACTTGGCTTTGAATTTCCCGTATTCTGCGACCTCTTCCTTCGTGTCTTCTTTTTCTTTGCTTGGATAACTGACGCGGCATCTCTCTCTTCGAGGATATGGCCTGGCCCTTGAAGCATGGACCGTGTAATCGCATAAGCGGGTGCGACGGGTGGTATTGGCGATGTCACACTAGCAATTTCGACCAAATTTAGGGGTGTGATTTTAGGCGCATTTGGGTTATAGGGGCATTGGGCAATCAAGTGATCTATGCCACAACGATTACATGTGAGTATTGGCATTGCAGACGTGCTCCCTTGATTCACTTGCATCTGTGCAGCATTCTTTTGCAGCCTAATAGGGCACTCCGCTGCCCGATGTGGTCCACCACACTCGTAGCATTGAAGAGGTGGCCTCCTAGCCTGGGTGTTGATATTTTGACCTCTGGATGCGAGAGCAGCAGCTTGATAAACCGGCTTGACTTGCCCCCAACAATCTTCCATGTAGTATATAGGACACTCTTCCAATGTATCAAGTCCGTAGGCAATACTAGTGTCCATTTCCTCCTCACAGCCATCTGCATAAGCATTAGATGGCTCGCAACCCACTTGGTTCATAGGGCCGACTCTTGGATGCGGGGGCTGCGGTCCTAGCACAGGAGGTGGTAGCGGTGTAGCTTGTACAACATTTTGAGATCTAGGGACCATGTGTTACGGTAGTTGCTCAACAGGTGGAGCAGGCATCAATACAGGAGCTCGAGGTGCATCCGTCCAGGCTACAGGTGGTCTATTTGCCATCATACGTTTGATCATTAAACAATCCTTAGCTTGGTGACTATACCTACCACATGCGTTGCAAGTTCCATTAAGTTTTACTCTAAACGTAGGGCACTCACTAGTGCTATGTGGACCTAAGCAAATGGAACACCATTGTTGCTCCCTTCTTGGATACATGTGACTATTTTGAGGGGGTCGATTATCCTTAAGAGACTCTTGGATTGCCTTGGTGAGGTCTGTCAAGAATGTCTCAAATACCTTTGGCTCATTGGCAATGGGCTTTGGAGTCATGGGTTCATACTCAATGGCTTGTGAGCTAGTGGATCTCGTGTCAGTAGACACCCTCATGCCTGCTATCATCAAGTTGTCCTCTAATTGGATTGCATTGGCACTGACATCTTCCCAGGTTGTGATACCTCTAATCACTAGTCCATTATAGATTCCTTCATTCCTCAACCCTCGAATGAATCGATCAAGCAGTTGGTTATTGTTGAAGCGCTCATTTACAGGGCAGCGAGAGTTTAAGTTCTTTAGACGACTAATGAAGTCCCTTACTGACTCTCCTTCCTTACGTTCGGCCTTCTGTAGCTGAGATGCTACACCCCAAAGCACACCTTCTCGTATGTACTCCTTTAGAAACAACCTTCGAAGGGTAGGGTAGATTTTTTTCTCGTCCACCCTTAGGGTTCTATACCAATCTCCAGCCTTCCCACTTAATGTCAAGCTTAAGGCATTGCACTTATGTAGTTCGTTGCGTTCCCCTAAGGAATCACATACTTGTTCAAACACTTCAATGTGGTTTCTAGCATCTTCGTCCCCATTGAATTTTTGCGTGAGTTTGGCAATTTGTACTGCCTTACTTCTAGTCTCTCTATCAGATGCATGACGCATATTTTCGGCGATAGATCGACCTATGGTTTGAGCAAATGCTGCCAAGTCACCTATGTGAGGAGGCAGGGCCGGTGGAGATACTCTTGGAATCATATGTGGGAGAGGGACGGGTACCGGTCTTGGCATATGTGTGGATGATGCAGGATATGGAACATAAATGTGTATGTGTGCGGGGATACTTTTAAACTATGTATCTCTGTCTTTTGACGAGAGAGTGTGTGTGCAAGAAGAGTTACAGAGAACCATCTTCTCTATATGGAGAAAGACAGAGAGTGAGAGAGAGAGAAATACCTGTTTTTTCTCTATTCGTGAGGTGTGCAATGTCTCCTGAGAAGACTGCCTGATCCTGCCCTTCTGGAAAGCGTTGTGTACGCTGCTGTTTCTTTATCTTGTGTGCGAACTTTCAATCCTGTGCACTCCACCTGTGTGTTGTGTACGATGCCGAGCTTGCTCCTCTACGCGCGCGTATACTCCAACTGTGTGCGATCCGTGTGCGCTTTCTGTGTGTTTGCTGCTCGCCTGCTTTCTCTGTGTGCATTGCTCGTGCGCTCTCTGTGTGCCTAATCTTGATAGGGTTTATTAGAATGCCACGTATGCTACAAGTCCATGTTTTATCATAGGATTAAAAAAAACAAAAGCAATATAAAAAATTAACCAATTCACACGGCCAAAATTAAAGAAATCATGGTTGAAAATATGAAAAACATGCGTAACTCTATACTAGGAATTCACTTAAAAAAAAAAAAATCTTTGGGCGCTGCCCCTCGACCTTGCCCAGAACAATATCCCAAAATTAACCTCCCAAGCCCCGCCATCGAGAGCGCTATATTCCACATCCCCATCAAGAGCGCTACCCCCAAACCTCACGTGGAAGCGCTGCCTTGTCACCCCATTGTGGCATTGCCCTAAGACCCCGCATCTGGAGTGCTAAATGGGAACATTCTTCATTAGTGAAATTTTGAACATAAATTATATGAGCATATACTTAAATATAATACAAATATTAACATATTAGCTATACTACTAAGTTACTATAGCAGTTCTAGATTATGTCCCATACTATATTTAAGGTGCCAAAGGTTTGGCCTTATGGTCCTAGATTTAGCCAAGTGGTCAACACATATAGGACCAAGTGCACACTGTGCCACAAAACTTGGCCACCACTTCACTTGCCAAAGTTTAGGCCACATGGTCAATCCTAAGTTTCCAATGTTCTTATTATGTCACCTTTTGCCTCGTGGAAAACCTAGGCTTGTTTTCACATACTCAGGCACTTCAAGCCACAATAAATTGTCATTACTCTTCGGCAACCCTTTTGTTCAAGTCTTTGAAAAAACATTGTTTAAGGCCACCCTAAACCATTTTCATTTAGGGGTGTCTAAAACTAGCTTTTTGGCAATTCGAGAAGAAAATGGTCAAAGTTTTATACTTAGTTTTAACCACTTGACCAATTCAAATATTGGAAAGCAAGTTCTTGTAATACTTTTCTTTGTACATCACACATTAAAACTAGGTCCCTCACTTGTCCAAGCTATGCTCTAATACAATAAAGGGCTTTTGGTTTCAAGATGCACCACTTTCCCAACCTTGATTCCATTAAAGAAGCTAGCTCTACTTAGACATTTAATAGCAAGGTCCCGCAGCAGTTCAGATTGAACATTTTCCATGGTAGCTAGGTCCACCACTTATCTAAGCTATGCTCTAATAGAGTAAGGGGGTTTTGGTTTCAAGATCCACCACTTGTCCAAACTTGATTTGGGAAGCAAGGTCCTATAATAGTTTGCTTTGGACATTCACCATTACAACTAAGTCCACCACTTCTCCAAGCTATGTTCTAATACACTAAGGAGGTTTTGGTTTCAAGGAGAACCACTTGTACGACTTTGTTTTTGGAAGTAAGGTCTTTACATAGTTCACCTTGGACCTTGGACATTGGATACTACAACTAAGCCCACCACTTGTCCAAGATATCCTCTATATATAGCCAAAGGGTTTGGGTTTCAAGATTCACCACTTTTCCAACCTTTCTTCCATTAAAGAAAGGAGGGGCATTATAACTAGGTCCACCACTTGTCCAAGCTATGCTCTGATATAGAAAGGGGATTTTGGTTTCAAGGTCCACCGGTGTTCAAACTTGCAAGACTCAAGGGATACTTGGACATTGGAAAGCATAGTCCTATAGTAGTTGATAGGTGGCAGTGGGTATTACAACTAGGTCCAACCTATGCTCTCATATAGCAAAGAGGCTTTGCTTTCAAGGTCCACCACTTGTCCAACCTTGCTTCCATTAAAGAAATGAGGGGCTACGTAAACATTGGCAAGCAAGGTAGCAAGGTCCTAAGGCGTTTCACCTTGGATATTGGGCATTATAACTAGGTCCACCATTTGTCCAAGCTATGCTCTGATAAAGAAAGGGGATTTTCATTTCAAGGTCCACCATGTGTTCAACCTTTCTAATATAGAAAGGGGATTTTCGTTTCAAGGTCCACCACGTGTTCAACCTTGAAAGACTCAAGGGATACTTGGACATTGGAAAGCATAGTCCTATAGTAGTTGATAGGTGGCAGTGGGTATTAAAACTAGGTCCAACCTATGCTCTAATATAGCAAAGAGGCTTTGGTTTCAAGGTCCACCACTTGTCCAACCTTACTTCCATTAAAGAAATGAGGGGCTACGTAAACATTGGCAAGCAAGGTAGCAAAGTCCTAAGGTATTTCACCTTGGATATTGGGCATTATAACTAGGTCCACCACTTGTCCAAGCTATGCTCTGATATAGAAAGGGGATTTTTGTTTGAAGGTCCACCATGTGTTCAACCTTGAAAGACTCAAGGGATACTTGGACATTGGAAAGCATAGTCCTATAGTAGTTGATAGGTGGCAGTGGGTATTACAACTAGGTCCACCACTTGTCCAACCTATGCTCTCATATAGCAAAGAGGCTTTGGTTTCAAGGTCCACCACTTGTCCAACCTTGCTTCCATTAATATAGCAAGGAGGATTTGGTCTCAAGGTTCACCACTTGTCCAACCTATGTAAACCTTTTTCATGTTGTAGCATGATTTTTTGTTTGAAGAGTATTTTTCTATAACTATGGATTTAACAATGTAATCTTTTTACTTACAGGATGGACTTCGAATCTGGGGAGAAAGTACATATGATACTTGACAATGAGATCGTTGGTATTGGTTGTGTGTGTAGAACAGATCCAGATTCCACTTGTGGTGGTACAAAGATAGGGCTGGGAAATGTCTCCATACTAGTGGAGGAATGCTTGAAGGATGTGGTCCTACCTTTTCCTACAATGGATACTTCATCTCTCCAAGGCTCATTATGGAGTGCTGTTCGATGGTCAAAGCTTCTTTTGCAATCTTTTGTATTAAATGGGAACTTAATTGATCCACACGAAAGCTACAATGGTGATGAAGAACATGATCATTCTGATCCTCTAGTTACAGATGCAATACCTATGACAAGCCCAGAATTTGAAGCAATGATTCGAGAGTCTTGGAGAAATTAGAGGGTCCTTTTAAAAGATGACACAATGATGCAAACCATGAATGAAGGGACCATCTTATATGTATTTCCACATGATTATGTCAACTTTCAGAAACTTGGTCCTGATTGTGTGGATGTGGGTATTGAAAGAGAAAATGCAAGCATTGATGATGTGGTTGAAGTGGGTAGCATCACTTTGCTAAAGTGGCCCATCAAGCAGACAACAATGTTGAATGGGAGCCCATTACAACGCTTTGTTCCTGTTGATGGCATGCATGCTACATATGAGGATGTATCCAACGATGGCAATGTTGGAAAAAAACTTGATGGGAGTAATGTTGTCCAGTTGTCAAGGAAGAGACGATACACTTTCATGAACAGGACTCAAAAATCAAAAGCAGCACCAGCTTCAACTTTTTACCTTTCAAACAAATCAATTCAAAGGGTATCATGCATTGATTGTTGTGCACAAAAATGCTGCCAATTTGCAGATCGTGATATGGTGACAAGGTTACGACAACAATTTTGGGGAGAGTCTCAAAAATCACGCACTAATTATGTTTATGATGTTCTTTCTATATGTTATCAGAAAGATGAGAAGTCACGATACCAATTCAGGCTAAATGGCTCTATTGTTTGTTGTAGAGCATGGTATGAGCTACATGGAATACCAAAGACATCATTTTATCGATACAAGGAGAAATTTGAAAATGGTGTGCGCCAATATGTACATGGGAACACATGTACATTGAGAAGGGGACTTCAACATACTAGTTTAGCAAGAGCACTACTAAATGAGTTTGTGGAAAACAACTCTGAGAAGATGCCACATAGAAGTAGAACACTGCTAGATGGCTCAAGAGAGACTCAATTGGTGATTCCATCAACATACAAACAAGTGGATATTTTATGTGAAATCAACACGACACTTGACCAAATGGGCTATGAGAAGAAGCTATCCCAATCTTCTTTTGGTAGAATTTGGAACAAAGAGTACCCACATGTCACTTTAACAAAGACGAGTGAGTTCTCTAAGTGCAATATTTGTAGCTCAATCAAGGCAAGGTTAGAAGCTAAACCTTCTCTTGAAGAGAGAGCTCTTCTCTTGAGGGAGAGAGAAGTTCACATGGCACAACAAAAGAGTTGCAGAAGCCTATATTATGCATGGCGCACGTATTCAGAAACTCAACCACAAAAATATGTATGCATAATCCATGATAAGATGGATCAAAAGAAGACTGCCATTCCTAGATTACGCATTGTTCCGAAGGGTGTGGATTCAGGATATAATCTGCAGGTGGCATTGATTGGCATGATCACTCATGGACATGGAGAAGGTCATTACGGACACTTTGTCTTGAATGGTTTGTGGCCAGCTGATCCAAATCTTACAATTGGCTCAATTGCTAATTGTTTACATAACCTCGAGAGGATAGATAAGCATCCTCTTGGTGATCTAGTAACAAATGGACTTCCAAGGAGCAATATTTCACTACTACATGCTTTGAACTCAAGGGATGCTTTGGACTACCATAACTTGAGTGATGGAAAAGAGCCCATTGTGCAGTCGTCAGAAATTGCAGAAGAGGAATTGGGGTCAACATTTCACAGATTGCCAGAGAACTTGTTGCTACAATTGGATAATTGTGCAGGGGAAAACAAAAATCGATACTTATTTGCCTATTTGTCAATGCTTGTTGCAAGGGGTGTTTTGAAAACCATCCAGCTGGGATTTTTAATGGTTGGGCATACACATGAGGACATAGACGCCATGTTTAGCAGGTTTTCAGAGAAGTTGAGAGTTACACAAACCTATACTTTGCCACATTTGATGGATACATTACGAAATAGCTCATCTTCATCTCCAGCTCCATTTTTTCTCACAAAGATCCCCGATTTCAAGAAATATTGTGATGGCTATCTTTGTGATGGACAAGACATACTTGTTGGACATTCCAAACCGCTTCAGTTCAGGTTCTTTATGCAGGATGAGACACCAATGATGCAATATAAGGCACATGTAGGTGTATCAAGTTGGAGTGGAAGTATTCGCCTTTGGAAAACAGACACAGAAGGCAAGCCAATGTTACCACATGGAGATCCACCTCTAGTACAAATGGCGGAGTATGTCAAGGCCCACGAAGAAGTCATTTTGGGGCTAAAGAACTATATAAAATTTTGGAAAAATTTAGGGAATGGTTCAAGTATTCCGCGATATTATAGACCCGTGATAGATTATTGGAGTAAGGTAATTGAAGAGATTGGAAAAGAAATCATATCAGAGGGAGTCTTGTATGAAATGTTTTGGCCAAAAACTCAAGAATATTCTCACCTACAAAGCACTACAATGAATTTGCAACAAGGAGCAGAAAGATTCCTAGGACTTGAAGAGTTGAACGATCATTTTTGTGAGCCTCAACGAGATAGGCCAAGGGAAGAGTTTGACCCTATGTCTGATGTGCACCAAGGTGACTTTCTTATGCTTGTTCCGAGTGACACAGAAATCTATCCAGTGTGGCTTGCAATGGCTTTATCTGACATTGATAATGAGCCTACATCACCAAACTACAGAAAACTCTTGATTCAATATTGGGCACCTTGCGCGAGAAAAAGTGGGATGACAGATACTCAAGCTTACAGTAATTGTTGGAAGGGTTATTGGGCTGTCAACTATAAGGACCCACAAGTGTGGGAAACTATAGATGCAATTGTTTGGTCCTGGAGACCCAACAAAGAAGGACCATTTTCTAGAATAAAGATTCCAGAAAGACATGCTCTAAAAGCCAAAGAAGGCCTCACTCGTGCACATCAGCCACACTTGGATCAAAGTTCAGATATGGTATCAAATGTGGAGTAGAATTATGTGGAGCTTCTATTGTGACTATACTAGTCAATTTGTAAACAAAATCTTTTTTGTATCTTCCTTTGTTTTATGTAATTTATAGTTATTATTCAAATCCATGTGTTGTACATCCTCTTGACTTTTGGTGTTTATCAACACCACAATCCTATGAGATTTTCACTTTATTTACTAGCCACACACCTCAATTTTTCCCACTTTAAGTGGAAAATTCCCAAATTACATGAATTCGGTCGATTTGGAGATTCCCATAATGTGAGATTTTTACCAAAATACCTAATATGGTCTTAAAGCTTTTTGAAGCTCATGGAAGTTTTGTCTTTGTCATTTCATTGAAAAAAGTAAAAACAAAATCACAAGGCTACCACCCCAAGGCAAGTTTAGGTGCGACTCTCGGCTCCTTGAACCCTCAAGAAGGTGTTCCAAAAGTCTACTAGCCTACCAAGGCGATGACTAACCCCTATTAGCCCAGGGCATCGGTTTAGGGCCTTGACCAAGAGAGCTAAGGTGATTCCCCTCGCCTGCCAAGTGCCAATAAGGTGCTAGGATTCACATAGACACTGTTAAGTATGGAGCCTGATTTACCCTTGTAATTTTCTGTGGTAAAAGCGCACATTTGTAAAGCCCCCATTATGAGGAGAAGCCATCGTGCGTGAAGGAAAATCACTCACCGGAAACCAAAATTTTCACGGACAAGAATCATGGGCAACTTTTAAGGAATATTCTTTTTCGCCAGAATATTATGGCCGGACGGCGGCCGGAAAGTGGTCGGAAAACAACCGGTCGGTTGGCCGGTGGCCGGTAGTCAATGGCCGATGGCCGGTGGTCGGAAGTCAATGGCCGGTGGCCGGTGGTCGGAAGTCAATGGCCGGTGGCCGAATTCAAAAGCGGACTTGTCTTCTCAAGGGCGGCCACACATGGGCGGATTGGAGGGTCCAATTTGGACTTATTCGCACAAGGGCGGCTACACATGGCTGTCTCTCATAAGAGAGGGTAGCCCTTTTGGCCTATAAAAGGAGGCCATTTCTACACACATTTCATAGTGTGAAGTTGATGCAACAAGGTGAGTGTGAGGTGGTGAGAGTGAAGCAAGGCGGGAGCTCCATTAAGGGTATAATCCCTTTGTAAACTACTTCTTGTTTTGAAGTACTAAAGCCATTGAGTGGCTGCTTTCCTGTGGACGTAGCCCACATTGGGTGAACCACGTATATCGTGTGTACTCTCTCTCTCTCTCTCTCTCTACTCTATAATCTCGTGTATATAAATATGTCTCTCTCCATTAAGTAATCTACTCAATTATCTATTTAGCTACGTCTTATTTCCTAACAACTGGTATCAGAGCAAGGTTTGCTCGTAGCTAAATTATCTCAAGGAAAGGATTCCTTGAATTGAGTGGGAGTTATGGCGGAGGAAGGGAAGCTCAAGATTGAGAAGTTCAACGGCAAAAACTACCAACATTGGAAGATGCAGATTGAAGACTATCTCTACCAGAAGGACCTCTATTTGCCACTAGGCGGTCTTGCGAAGAAGCCCGCAACAATGGCAGATGAAGCATGGATTGTCCTTGATCGAAAGGCACTGGGAACAATCCAGTTAAGCTTGGCGTCAATGGTGGCTTTCAATGTTTCGGAGATGAAGACCACGGAGGACTTGATGAAGTCACTTGACGACTTCTACGAGAAACCATCGGCATCCAATAAGGTATTTCTTATGAAGCACTTGTTCAATCTAAAGATGGCAGAGAATGGTTCAGTTGCAGAACACCTAAATGACTTTAACACAAACATAAGTCAACTTCGATCAGTGAAAATCAATTTCGATGACGAAGTGCGAGCTCTCCTTATACTATTTTCTCTATCGGATAGTTGGGACAGCCTTGTGATGGCTGTAAGTAATTCTATCTCTGGCACAAATACTCTTAAGTTTGATGATGTTGTGGGTGTTCTCCTAAGCGAGGAAATGCGAAGGAGAAGCACAGGAGAATCATCAAGTGCTGCACTATCAGTGGAAACAAGAGGAAGGCTTAAGGAGAGGTTCAAAAACCAAAAGGGTCGTGATCGCTCAAGACGGAGCAAGTCACGCACAAAGTCAGTTCTTGAATGTTGGAACTGCGGCAAGAAGGGCCACGTCAAGAAGGATTGCTGGTCCAAGAAGAAGAAGGAGACAGAGTCTCAAGACAACAAGCCAACATCGGAGGCCAATGTGGCAGGTAAAGTAGAGCAAGATGCTCTAATTCTCTCATTAGACAATGTGTCTAATTCCTGGATAGTAGATTCCGGGGCTTCATTCCATGCGACACCACACAAGCAACATTTCCAAGACTACACCAAAGGTAATTTTGGGTATGTATACTTGGGAGATGATGAAGCTTGTGAGATTGTCGGCAAAGGTACAGTTTCTGTCAAAACTGCTAACGGAAATGAATGGAAGCTTAAAGATGTTAGGCATGTTCCTTCTCTTCGCAAAAATTTGATCTCTACAGGACAATTGGACGATGAAGGTCACAACATTGCATTCGGAAACAAACGGTGGAAGATCTCAAAGGGATCTTTGGTGGTTTCCAAGGGTGAAAAAGTCGGTACACTTTACTTGTGTACTGTTAGCACGCAACCTTCAGCTTGTGCAGCAACTACAGAAGTTGACAGTGCGGTGTGGCACTACCGACTTGGACATATGAGTGCCAAAGGAATGCAAATCCTTCAAACAAAGAAGCTTCTACCAGGTTTGAAAGAAGTGGACTTAGAGTTCTGTGAAGATTGTATTTATGGTAAACAAAAGAGGGTAAAATTTCAAAAATCAGGAAATGAAAGAAAAAATAAAAAACTTGAGTTGGTTCATTCTGATGTTTGGGGTTCTCCAAGTACACCATCACTTGGTGGCTCATTGTACTATGTAACATTCATAGACGATGCGACTAGAAAAACATGGGTTTATGTCATGAAGAATAAATCCGATGTATTTTCCATATTTCAAAGATGGAAAGCCTTTGTGGAGAATGAAACAGGTACCAAGGTTAAATGCCTCAGATCCGACAATGGAGGCGAATATTGCAGCCAAGCTTTTGAAAGCTTTTGTGCTAGCAATGGAATTTGGAGGCAAAGGACAACCCCAAGGACTCCTCAAAAAAATGGGATTTCGGAAAGGATGAACAGGACAATCATGGAACGAGCACGAAGCATGCGGCTACATGCAGGCCTACCGCTTGAGCTTTGGGCAGAAGCTGTAAGTACGTCTGTGTACTTAATCAATCGGTCACCCTCAACTGCATTGGATGGGGGAGTTCCAGAAGAGGCATGGACAGGTAAACCGGTGAATTATACATTTCTCAAAGTGTTTGGGTGTGAGGCTTTCATGCACATAGATAGAAGCCTAAGATCAAAGTTAGATGCAAAGTCCAAAAAGTGTTTCTTCATTGGCTATGGAGAAAGAGACTTTGGGTATCGCCTATGGAATCCTGAAGATGGTAAAATCTTAAGGAGTAGGGATGTAATTTTTAACGAACAAAATATGTACAAAGATTACTTGGAAAGAAAACAAACAAAAGAAACAGGTGATGAGTACATGGAGCTTGAGGACGGTGAAGACTCAAGGACTGCAAACGTTGACAATGTGCAACAACGTCAACCAAATGAGGAGCCTCAACCTATTCCCCGAAGATCTACAAGAGCAAGTAGACCTCCAGAAAGGTTTGTTCCTTCCTTCAACCATCTCTTGATCTCAGATTCTGGAGAGCCGGAATCATATGAAGAAGCTATGCAACATGAATCCAAAGAAGAATGGACGAAGAGCATGCAAGTGGAGATGGACTCACTACATCGCAACCAAACATGGGAGTTGGTTGAGTTGCCTAAAGGTAAGCGGGCACTTCAAAACAAATGGGTGTACAAGCTAAAGGAAGAAGAAGGTGGGAAGAAAAGGTACAAGTCTAGGCTTGTGGTAAAAGGTTTTTCTCAAAAGAAAGGTATTGACTTCAATGAAATATTTTCTCCTGTTGTAAAAATGAACTCAATTAGGCTTGTCTTAAGCCTTGTGGCTGCTCATGATCTAAATCTCGAGCAAATGGATGTAAATACGGCATTCCCTCACGGTGACTTAGAGGAGGAAATCTACATGCTTCAACCAAAGGGGTATGAAGTAAAAGGTAAGGAGAAAATGGTTTGCAGATTAAAGAAGAGCTTGTATGGTTTAAAGCAAGCATCAAGACAATGGTACTTGAAGTTTGATCGATGGATGTTGGATCATGGATTCACAAGATGCAACTCGGATCACTGCGTCTACACGGAGAATTTGGGAGATGGAAAATTCATCATCCTAATGTTGTATGTTGATGACATGTTGATTGCAAGTGCTAACATGTAGGACATCAAAGACCTAAAAGAGGAGCTGTCCAAATCTTTTTCAATGAAAGATTTAGGTGCTGCAAAGAGGATACTTGGTATGAAAATATCAAGGGACAGGACGAAGAAGACAATAAAGCTATCTCAAGAAGATTACATCAAGAAGGTACTAGAAAGGTTTGCAATGCAAAATGCAAAACCAGTTTCTACACCTTTGGCTGGTCATTTTAAACTAACGAAGGATATGTGTCCAAAGACACAAGAGGAGATAGCCTATATGTCTAAAGTTCCATATGCTGCAGCGGTAGGTTCTCTAATGTATGCTATGGTCTGGACAAGGCCAGACATTGCACATGCAGTGGGAGTTGTGAGTAGGTTCATGGACAACCCAGGTAAAGAGCATTGGCAAGCTGTGAAGTGGATACTTAGGTATCTAAAAGGGACAACAACAAATGCTTTGTATTTTGGAGGAACTGATATTTTTCTAGAAGGGTATGCTGATGCAGATATGGCAGGTGACAAAGATACTCGAAGGAGCACTACTGGCTATGTGTTCACGGCTGGAGGCACAGTAGTAAGCTGGGCTTCAAAGCTGCAGAAAGTGGTTTCACTTTCTACCACGGAAGCAGAGTATGTAGCAATGACGGAGGCAAGCAAAGAAATTCTATGGCTTCACAGATTCTTAGGCCATTTCTACACACATTTCATAGTGTGAAGTTGATGCAACAAGGTGAGTGTGAGGTGGTGAGAGTGAAGCAAGGCGGGAGCTCCATTAAAGGTATAATCCCTTTGTAAACTACTTCTTGTTTTGAAGTACTAAAGCCATTGAGTGGCTGCTTTCCTGTGGACGTAGTCCACATTGGGTGAACCACGTATATCGTGTGTACTCTCTCTCTCTCTCTCTCTCTCTCTCTACTTTATAATCTCGTGTATATAAATCTGTCTCTCTCCATTAAGTAATCTACTCAATTATCTATTTAGCTACTTCTTATTTCCTAACAGACACAACATAACATATAAATTTTCTTTTCATGTGTCTAGTAGCACTTTTTGCTACTTTTTCTTGACACTTTTTTGCTTCATTGATTCATTTTTTAGCACATTTTTATTGCTTCCAACTTGAGATGCTAATGGCAATTGGACTAAAGGACTAAAGCCTAATCATAGCCCTAGGTCATGACAAAAATGAATGGAGTATTAAGACTATCACTAAGAACCTAGGACTAATGAGAAATGAACCTACATTAACCTAAGGTCAAGGCCAATTACCTATGATTAGCACACATAAAACCTAATTTTTTGATGAATTAATATTCACAAAGCAAAGTGTTGAAACTTTAAGATGCCTAGCTTTTCAACATGAAAGAACCATAGCTTAGCAGCAAAATTTCACTTAAGCCAAGCAAGAGAATGAAGAGATGAGAAAAGAGCAAAATCATGGAAGGATTACACCTATTCATGCTCTTTGTGCATCCTTGAGCAAGCATCCCCTTTGTGTAGAGAAGCCTCTTGATCCTCTTTATTTGCAAAAGAAGCTTTTTAAAGCTAAGCGTAAACACAAGCTCCAAAGCCTTTTATTGAAAACAAAAGCACACAAAACCTTTATTGAAAAACCTAAAGATAGGATCTTCATACCCGAATTTGCCAAATGGAAAAAACCCAAGTGAAAAAAATGCCTTTGGTTATGCACATGATGCTCTAAAGTAGCCAATTTATGCATACATATCAACCATGAGAGAGGTAAAATGCTTCTAAAAAAACAAATATTGCAATTTGTACAACCTCTCATGCATGATTCAAAGTAGATTAGTTTCTAGCTCACTTGAAGTATGGAATTGAAAACAAGATAAGAGCTGAAAATAATGCAACTTTTGAATGAAATGAAGTGGCTCTCGATAGCCAAATTTTACAATTTAAAGCTGTTCAAAAAGTTGGCTAACAACTAGCTCACATGAAATTTTCAATTTAAGAGTAATCTATGAGCTATCTATGAGCTAGAGATGACTGCAACTCTTAATGGAATGAAAGTAAATGGCTCTCAATAGCCAAATTTTGTACTTGAAAGCTCTCAATTTTTTTTTGGAATGGCTCTAATTAGCCAAAGTATTGCAATACATTGCAATGATGACCCCTTGTTGGATCATTTGGAATCACACACGGCCTGCCACATCCCTTCAAAAAAGACTCAAATCATTAGTGCTCTTTAGCATATGAACATCCAATACAAGCACTAAAAATATTTCAATCAATCATAAGCCCAAAATTTTCACGCTCTCACATGATCATTCAAGAAGCTAAAATTTTAGTGCTATGTAGGGTTTTTACATTTAAAGCAAGCGCTGAAAATGTACACTCAATGTCAAACCCAAACTTTAGTGATCTCTTGTTGCTATCAAAAAGCTCAATTTTAGTGCTTTCCCGTGATTTTTCATTCAACTTAAGCACTAAAGTCTCAACCAGCGCAATCAAGGCGCTCAATCATTGCTCAAACCCTTAAAAAAAACCCAATTGTTTAGTGCATGAAAGCATTTTTCATTCAAAGTAAGCAGTAAAAGATACATCAAGCAATGTTCAAGCACAAAATATCCCAACCATGCATCACTCATAATCCACCAATGCTTCATGAGTGGTCAAAATAATCCCGAGTGTTATGTCATAAGCCAATTCCTTCTCAAATAATATGCTCAGTGTTAGTGCTACTCGAATATTTTGCATTTATTAAATAAGCACAAAAACTTCGTGTTTCGCTACAACCCCAAACATTTTAACGCAGTCCATGCTCTCCATGAATGATTGAAATTATACATATTGGACGATACTCAATGGATGCCAGATTTCAACGAAGATTATATTTTTGGCAAAGATGTGATCATGAAGGTCAAATTGAGTGAAGAAAAGCTCACTTTGTTACATTTCTGTTTTCAAAAAGTAAGGATGTGGACCTCTTGACTGCAACGACAAGCCTAGCATGAAGAGCGAGGAAGAAGTTGGGAAGGTTTTGGTGGGAAAACATCTTTAAACAAGTTTCATTTTTTATTTTAATTACTGGTGACTAAGATGGCGATGAGCCGGATCTACAATGGCGAGGCAAAAACAACAGAGAGGCTCCGATTCATGAGGCCATCAAGGCCAAATTCCAAAAGTGTGTGTTGTCGTGTACTGTGGCTAGCACATTGGTGGGGTCAGCAGATCTGGGTTAGCAGCAACGCTCGACAGGGCATGTGGGCACAAATTTTGGCCAGGCAGGGCACGTGGGCAAGAGCAGGATGAGCTGGCAGAGCACAACAACCCGACGCATGTGTGTGTGTGTGTATTGCGCCATAATAGTGAGTAGCGGCCCAGTGGGACCAATCAATGTGTGTGTGTGTGTGTAAGTCAAGCCAAAGCGGTGCGTACTGTGTTCGGTGGTAATAACTGCAGCAGATTGCACCTTTTGGGGCCAGGGCGTGTGCGAGGATGCACCAAAATGGTTTTGAGCATATTGGGCCCTGGTTCAGCAACATCAGCAGCAGCGTGCGACGTGTATGCGTACTTGCCAAAAGTGGCGGGGCCTGAGTTTGCTCGATGTGTGCTGCTAAAAATGCTCCAAAACTGGAAAATGAGATTTCTGCCTGTGGGTCTCGGCCTGAAGCAAGATCATGTGTATTTGTGTGATGGCGTGGGTGGGGTGACAGGTCAATAGGAGAAAGCTGTGTGTGTGTGTGGCAAAAACGCCAAGCCAGGCGTATGTGTGTGAGCTTCAGAGTGCGCTGGTGGGTTGAAGGCATTTATTTTTTTTAATGCAAATGATGGCTCAGTCGAAGACACTGTGTGTGCGTGAGAGAGAGAGATAGAGAGAGAGAGCAAAAAAAGGCATGTGCACTCTGGCTGTCATGGCACCGTATGAAGCACCCCTATCTCGAGAAGGGAGGATTTTTTTAAATTTATTTTTTATTTTTGAAAAAAACGATAAGGGAGTGCTCCCATACATGGTGGCAAAAGATGGAACTTGAGTGTGTTTACCACATGTTTTATTGAGGAAGACGTAATGTGTGTTTCACAGTAAACGATTATGATGCTCGAATTCGATCATACAATTCAATCATACACACCCAATATAGCAAATATCATGTACATTCTCACTCCAATGCTCATTTGCTATAATTAATTTTTCTCATCATGATTGCCATCATCCATGCACAACAACCTATTTAGAGATTATTTGAATACCCATTTAGGATTGAAAGTTATGCATGCAAAAAATCCAATTCTCAATTTATCATTGATGCGTCTTTTACTCAATTGGGCAATGCAGATTAGTAAAATAATTGAAGTTATCATCTCATCTGCATAAGCACATCAATCATTGTAAAAAATCATCCAAATTACCTAATTAGGCTTGTCATCACATTGCTATGCACTTTTGATTTTTATGGCATTCACCAATTACCATACCCCATTCACATACATAGCAATAGTAATTCATAAAATCATTTTCACTTGCGTCAACTGAATCATCTAAAATCAATCAATCAAATACACCGGTCTTTTAGTCCAAATTAACATAATTGGTAAAAAATACCAATTATTCATTCAGGCACCGGATTGCACATGCCATTAAGTAGGCACACACCCAAATTTAGACTAAAATTTTATGCAAAGATTACATCAATTCCACATCAGAATGCACAAATTGCAAACTAAATCAAGCATAAATGAATGCATGCATGCTCAATTTCTAAAAATTTACACTATTTTTACCCAATTAAGCAATGCACACACTAAAAAATTAAGCACAAATGATCGAATTTTTTGCAATTGGAAATAAATTTAGGCTTATACCTAATGATTTCACACACTTTTTATGAACATTTTACAATAAAAAACCATTTAGGTGTCCCAATTGACCATCAATCATCGAAAATCAAGTGGTCATGGATGGGCACACACACTCAATTTTTGACCTATTTTTTGGCAATTAGGCTTATCCAATGATTGAATTAGCCTAGCATACTCATCATTTACATGATTGCATACTCATGTATCATCAATTCCATCAATTTTTATATATGCACACATTCAAGATTAGGTGCACACACACTTGAAAATTTTGACAGTTTTTTCCCTCTTTGGTGTGTGCACACACACAATGATTTTTATGCACACACATGAATTCTTGATGAGAATTAAGCATTATTTGGATACACACAAAGTTCATTAGTCACAATTTATCAATTTCATTCCAAGTGTATCAAATTAGGTGCAAAGTGTAGGTCAATTTGTGTTACACACCTAATTTTAAAAAATAATTAGCAAATTGAATCACATTGATCAATAAAAAATTGACATAACAAGTGAGTGCACTTACATCGTAATTACACTCCAAGCTATTCCTTTGCTCCGTGCGAAGTCATCATTGCACACACAAGTGTGTGCACCATCAAATCGGCTCCAAAATTGACGATTTAGGTCAAAAAGTCACACACTCAAATAATCAAATTAGGCATAAATTGGTACAATTAACTTGATTAGAGTGATGATTCACCTCTTTCAAGGGGGATTTCACATACTTTACACTTCAATTGTTAAGTTAGTCAAAATTAGTAGAAATTAGCATGAAATTAGTAAAATTAGCACGGAAAGAAGCGAATTAGCAAGGGTTAGCATGAAACTAGTGAAATTGGGGGTTTGGGGTATTCATAATTCAACATTAACATCAATTTCTTGCACAACATCACCAAATTAAACCAAAAAATGAGCTACACACACACACACACACACACACACACACACACACACACACAAAAACCAACAAAATTAGTAATGAGATTACTGTATTCTATACATCCTAAACTCACTAGCTTATGTTATCGATCCCCGAAAATGGCACCAAATGTAGGGATGTGTTGTAGCACGACCTAATCGCAACCCACAAAATTGTCAAATCGTGGATCGGCAACCCGGCTAGGGCATGGAAGCATGAGCCTAAAATGTATAGACACAGAGGATTCAAGGGATCCTTCTACTCATCATAGAGAGAAGCCATGGAAAGGGCTTCCTCTAATCAACAACACATTCCTACTCACTAATCACTTGCACACAATCATGTGGTTGGAATTAACCTCTCACATCAATCACTCTTATTCACAACTACACAAGCATGCAATTAACATACATACTCCTCATTAGTGTGTCCATTCCTGTACAACCCCTCAATGCGACTACATATGCACACACATTAACTGCACCTTGTAGAGAGAGATGAATAGAAGGAAGACACAACCCTCACCCACCATGGCCAATGGTGTGGATAGAATAGATTAACTCAAAAAAGGGATTAGGAGATCTACCATCACACTAATACAATCTCACTCCACATAATCAAACAAAGAGACTAATAAGAAAGAAGGTGTAATTGATTATTAGAAATCAAGAGCTACATGGGCATGGAAAGCCCATGAGCCTCATGGCCATCCACTCTACAAAGAGGAGAACTCACCCAAGAATGACTTCTCATTAAGCATAGGGCTCTTTTATGGCTTTGGGCCTCAAACCCTTCAACTATGGGATAAAGTTGATCTCTTTAGCTTAGACTCATACAACTTTGGAACTCCTAATGAGCTCAAGGCCCTATACAATGAAAAGGAAATATTCTGCACTATAGCAGATCCACAACTTGGTGTATAATTGGCATAGCCAGTGTTAGCCGTTGCTAACAATAGGCCAGAAAGAGCACCTCCACTTCTAGATTGAATATGTAAATTGTATACGCGACATGTGCACTTGTGGATTATGTATCAATTTTGAAATTTACACGTCAATATTTGATTCTAGTTGATTTTTTTGCTTAATCAATTTGTTTCCTTCCTAAATGCTAAGTATGTTTACAAAATATGAAGTTTGATTTTTGTATATAGAATGCTTATAATTGTGTCTATGTGATAGGTTCGAGAGTATGATGTTGAAAATGATGTGTGTCTACCTTCTCATGACATTTCACGTTTGTCAATTGAGTGCATGAAACTCCTTCATAAGAGTGATTTAAACAGCTATGAGATATTAAAGAAACTATATGGTTTGCATTTTGACCAAGAGAATGATGTTTTTGACGACAATGATGGCATGGATGATTTTATTGATTGGTACGAAGAAAATGAAGTGTGCAATAACAAAAGTTTTCTTAGAGTAGAAGTACTTGAGAAAATCTGCAAAGGTGCAAACTTTGTCATGATTAAGCACAAGTATGCTTGTTTTGAACCTCCAAAATTGTTGTGCTTGAAGTAATGCATTCATTTTGGCACTATTCAGCAGTGCATGGCTTCTTGAAAGATATGTGGCTATGAAGATGCAAAGCAAGAGATCAAACACGTTTGTTGTTGCAAAAGTAGATGGAAAGAAGATGTTCCAAGGGGGAGATTTTTCCCCAGTTGTGTGGTAGGTATGAACACATAGAGTTGCTTCTGCAGCCAAAAAAAATACACATACCTATGGTTGTTTCTCTTGTGGGAAGTCTGACCAGCACCTTATGCAATTAAGAAGCAAGAGCATTCAATCCCCACCTCTTACGCTACTAGTTGAGCTCTCGCCTCTTTCTGCATCCACTCAAGTTTGAGCCCTCCATACTGCATTGCTTGACTAGTGCTCATGAATAAGCATTATTTTCATTGAGCATGCCAAGCTTTTGTGTAGGGATACAACTCTAAAAAGTTCTAGAAGAATGACCTACTAAGCAACCCTACAAGTCACCATCCTCACCATGTGGCATACTCTTAGGTATGCCACATCCTTAAGAGTCCGTATTTCACAATCTCACTAGTCATCGACAATAGTGTAACATTCCATGGTTATTGTCTTCACCATGATAAAGCTTAAAGGCCACCTGTTTTCACCATTAAATGGCCTTGGGAGAGTTGTGGTTTTTATATACGAGGCATCCACCTACACAACAATTTCTACCACCCCATCATTGTGTGTGTGAGATGCTCTCAATTTTTCCTTTCCCCTCTCTGAACCTATGTCTTGGGCTGTGAAGCTTCTTTGTGCCATCTTCTTGTGTAGGAGTTTGTCTCCTTTCTTTTCTTGCATACTATTATGTGTGTGTGCACGCGCATGTCTTGGGCTGTGAAGCTTCTTTGTGCCATCTTCCTGTGTAGGAGTCCGTCTCCTTTCTTTTCTTGAATACTATTATGTGTGTGTGCACGCGCATGTCAACATCTCTCTCTTGCCCTCTCTCTCTCTCTCTCTCTCTCTCTCTCTCTGTATATATATATATATATATATATATATATATATATATATATATATACACATACATATATATATATATATATATATATATATATATATATATATATATATATATATATATATATATACACACATACATATATATATGTATATATGTATATATATATATATATATATATATATATATATATATATATATATATATATATATATATATATATATATATATATATATATATATATATGTATATATGTATATATATATATGTATACATGTATGTATATATAAGTATATATGTATGTCTATGCATGTATGTATGTATGTATATATGTATATATGTATATACACACACACACACACACACACACACACTAGTACTTTAGTCAAATTAACTTCTTCTTTTTTTATATAGATTGAGATTCCTCTTGTACTCCATCGCCTCCATATTATAGCCATGGAGACCACTCTCATACGATCGAACATGAAATGCCTACAGAGAGAGGGCCTTCAGTTTATTATGAAGAGGAACAAATTCCATGTTGGTGCGATAGATGTCGAGGCTTACATTGAACGTCGCGATGCCAATGTTGTTTACATAAGGTGGATTGGGGTGTTTATGATCATGCACCAATGCTTGCATATCCAGATCAACCTATGGTTAGTTAAATTCTTATAGATGATCGAGTCAATAATATGAATATATATTTCACATGTAGGGACATGCATCTCTAGTTCATGATGAGGATACCATCTATGATCAAGCTGCTCATCATTCTCACACACGACATGGTCATGCAATCCAAGAATTGCAAATGGACGTCTTGCAACAACCTTTGCCTCCCAGCCTTGAGAGCAAGACTTGTAGTGATCTTGCATTGCTCAATCGCCTATTGTCTTTAGTGCAAACCTATAATCGCAAAAACTGTGGGGGATGACATGGAATATCTCTTCCTAGAGGTGGGAGAGTTTTTTAGCTTTTGGGGTGCTTGTTACATTATAGCTCCTTCTAGCCTTTCGACTGGAGGATGTGGCCTATTCATTGCACAAAATCTACAAGTCCCACCACATTCAGAGGTGACCCTTATGTGCTTTTGTGGACCCATATATGGATAGGGCCCTTGTCATCAGTTGGTGCGCTACATCCATAACATGTCCACTTATGGTATGTGTCTCAATGCAGCATCCATTTTTGATAGAGGCATTACCCATGCAGAAATTCAAAAGACTTTATGTAGATGGTAGACCATATACACATGGAAACATAGCCAGCCTAAGTAATAGTAGCCGGGGAAGAAATGCACGAACCAATTGCACTTGTGTGGAACACAAAAATGGGCATGAATCAAAATACATGAGAAGAGATGTTCCAAGATAAATTCTTATTAGATCATTACGTGCCGGTGATGAACTATTAGTGAATTATGGATTTTGTAGGCCAGAAAGAGCACCTACACCTTTAGATTGAATATGTAAAGTGTATACACGAAATGTGCACTTGTGGATTATGTATCAATTTTTTGAAATTTACACGTCTATATTTGATACTAGTTGATTTTTTTGCTTAATCAATTTGTTTCCTTCCTAAATGCTAAGTATGTTCACAAAATATAAGTTTGTTTTTTGTGCATAGAATGCTTATAATTGTGTCTATGTGATAGGTTCGAGAGTATGATGTTGAAAATGATGTGTGTCTACCTTCTCCTGGCATTTCACATTTGTCAATTGAGTGCATGAAACTCCTTCGTAAGAGTGATTCAAACAGCTATGAGATATTAAAGAAACTATATGGTTTGCATTTTGACAAAGAGAATGATTTTTTTGACGACGATGATGGCATGGATGATTTTATTCACAATTGGTACGAATAAATTGAAGTGTGCAATAACAAAAGTTTTCTTAGAGCAGAAGAGCTTGAGAAAATCTGCAAAGGTGCAAACTTTGTCACAATTAGGCACGAGTATGCTTATTTTGAACCTCCAAAATTGTTATGCTTGAAGTAATGTATTCGTTTTGGCACTATTCACGTAGTGCATGGCTTCTTGAAAGATATGCGGCTATGAAGATGCAAAGCGAGAGATCAACCACGTTTGCTGTTGCAAAAGTAGATGGAAAGGAGATGTTCCGAGGGGGAGATTTTTCCCAGTTGTATGGTAGGTCTGGACACATAGAGTTGCTTCTGCAGCCAACAAAAATACACGTAGCTATGGTTGTTTCTTTTGTGGGAAGATTGAGTAGCACCTTATGCAATTAAGAAGCATGAGCATCAATCCCCACCTATTACGCTACCAGTTGAGCTCTCGCCTCTTTATGCATCCACTCAAGTTTGAGCCCTCCATACTGCATTGCTTGACTAGTACTTATGAATAA
Source organism: Adiantum capillus-veneris (assembly GCF_014529385.1). Classification (NCBI taxonomy): domain Eukaryota; kingdom Viridiplantae; phylum Streptophyta; class Polypodiopsida; order Polypodiales; family Pteridaceae; genus Adiantum; species Adiantum capillus-veneris. The sequence goes on from NC_140952.1 coordinate 14,021,933, forward strand.
GCATTATTTTCATTGAGCATGCCAAGCCTTTGTGTAGGGATACAACTCTAAAAAGTTCTAGAAGAATGTCCTGCTAAGCGGCCCTACAAGTCACCATCCTCACCATGTGGCATACTCTTAGGGATGCCACATCCTTATTAGTCCATATTTCACAATCTCACGAGTCATCGACAATAGTGTAACATTCCATGGTTGTTCTCTTCACCATGATAGAGCTTAAAGGCCACCCGTTTTCAACATTAAATGGACTTGGGAGAGTTGTGGTTGTTATATACGAGGCATCCACCTACACAACAATTTCTACCACCCTATAATTGTGTGTGTGAGATTCTGTCAATTTTTCCTTTCCCCTCTGTGAACCTATGTCTTGGGCTATGAAGCTTCTTTGTGCCATCTTCCTGTGTAGGAATTTGTCTTCTTTCTTTCCTTGCATATTATTATGTGTGTGTGCACGTGCATGTCAACATCTCTCTCTCTCTCTCTTTTTGTGTATATATATATATATATATATATATATATGTGTGTGTGTGTGTGTGTGTGTGTGTGTGTGTGTGTGTGTGTCAAAATCACCCCGTTATCTCTCTCTCTCTCTCTCTCTCTCTCTCTCTCTCTCTCTCTTTCCGCTAGGGTGGAAGCCCACCCTTGCTCCTAACATGAGTAGAGAAGATAAGTTTTTTAACATTGCAGAAACAATCTAAATGAGACCTCAAAATCTATTAGATGGGGCTAAAACTCAACACTTGTTATTCAAGAGAGAATTGAGATAACCAATCTACCACACTTGGGTAATAGAAAACTTATTGCAACTTCCTCTCCTTATTCATATGCGTGTGTGCACACACACACACACAAGTACACACTTACACACCCATCATCCACGAGAATAGAATGTTTTAAGTTCTTAGAGGAAGGGGAGAGAGAGAGAGAGAGAGAGAGAGAGAGAGAGAGAGAGAGAGAGAGAGACTCTCTCTCCTTGTCTCTATATGGCGCGGGGTCCCTTGGCAGAGGGGATCTAGGCCCGACATTTGGCGATGCAAAGTAGCTTCGATCTCCATTGTCAATTCTCCAGGGTGAACTAGGGTGTGAATTAAGGAGTGAACTAAGGTAGTGTACGCCTGCCATGCCGATTGACGGGTGACAACATGACAATAGGGCTTTCATATGGAAACCATGATGTCTCGGGTTTAACCCGCACCACACAACGTCAATGAACTCGAGGGTCGACAAAGACGAAAGCCGCATGTCCTCCCCTAATTTGAGCCCTTATCCCCCTCAAGCGTGCCATAGTGACAAGGAGCCTCCACCCGTGAGAGACTTCAGTCCTTCCAGCTCTTTAATATTAATTGATCCTCATTTGAGTATGGGTGTTAAAAGACCAGGTAGGCATGGCGAGGCCCAATTATCTCTTTTCATCTCTCTTGCTCTTGCTCTCCTTTTACTGCAGAAGGCTATAAACAGTGAAGGAGTGTAGGCGAGGGTCTTTCTCTCTCTCAAGTGCGCAGGCGTGATTGTCTTGCGTGCAAGCAAGGTGACCAAGCTTTAATATGTGAGGTGAGTATGTTTCGCTTGGGGATGGACTTCACATACCGAGACATAACGTGAACAATTTGCTTGGAAGCTAAGAGTAATTAGGTGTAGCTCTTTACTCGAAAAAGAAGAGGTAAAGACTTTCTTTTTGTTTGTGCACTTTCCATGAATCTTATTTTGCTGGTGCTACCATGAATGATACCTGTTGAAGTGTTCATTCCTATCACTTTACACATCCTAGGTTGGAGGTCCCTCTCTCAGAATCTCTTGAGGGGGTGACATAGCTAGGTTTAGGTTTAGGAGGAAATGTAGCTATGGCTAGTAACACTCCACACCCAAACTATGATGGATGGAAGATCTCATTAAGCTGTGTATAGTAGTTGGCATATGGCACCTTGTTTAGGTATCTGGGTAGGTTTAGGAGGAAATGTAGCTATCTATACATTTGGGTGTATTTGTTTTGCTGGTATTTATTTTATAGTTGAGTTATACTTTCCATCTCAACAACTCCATTTTTTTATACATTTGGGTGTATTTATTTTATAGTTGAGTTATACTTTCCATCTCAACAACTCCATTTTTTTTAATCTATATAGGAAAATGCACTTTCGACGTCTTTTCTTGTCGATTCTTCTCTTATCCATACAAAGGATCAGTAAGCAATAGTTCCAACAATGGTTGTTAGAATCAAAGGGCCTTCAAGAGACCTCCATGTGTCTAATTGCTCATCATTTTTGTGAATATCATAGTCCTTTAACTTCAGATATCCAAATACTATGCAGTGCAAGCTATGAGCACCCATTCCTTTTATCACATTTGAGAGTGCTAGAAAAATAAGCTTCAGAGTGATCTAGTTATGCGCATATAATTTTAAAATTCCAACCATTGAGAATAGGATAAGATCTCTCTAATGTGAATGAAGGAATGTGTATTTATAGCTTACATTGTGTAGTATTTGGAAATCTAGAGCTAGAGGACTGAGATGTGCTTATAGATGATGACCATTTTGAGACATGGAGGTTGTTGGAATGCGCTTTGATTCTAATAACCATCGTTGGACTATTGCAAGGTTGGAGTTCTCAAAAACATATAAAAGCATCAAGCAGCTAGGATGATCGTTGCTACAAGACTGGGCACCCTCATGTTGTATGTGGTTAACTACAATTGGGATAGCTGAAGTGTAATAGCAACTTACTGTAATGTTTTTCTATTTCTTTATTAACGGTGAGTTGATGACTTGTAGATTGGATTCCTGGAAGTTGAAGAGAAGGCGTCGGCAATAAATAAATTCATCGGTCATTTTATATTTGCAGAGTGTTTTTTAATCTTTTATCAATAAGCCACTATGGTTGCTTTGTAAATAGAATAGTGAGAACTCACCCCAAGATGGTCATGCAATAAGTGATATATTCTACTCATAACTAAAGTGCAACTAAGTGTAAAAGAGGGGCCTTCAATTTTTGACATCAACTACTAGTAGTATATCAAATTTTTGGCACAACTAATAATATAAGAAAAATAAAATTTTGAAGTTTTTCTTTTTAGATATTCCCATTTGTGGACACCCTTTGTGTCCGTTCTATGAATTTTACTGCACAATATACTGAGCAAGATAAATGTTAAACTTTTGTTCATTCTTCATCCCCTCAGCTCATGCTTGAATAGTCACTATGTTTTGGGTCACGGTGTAATGTCCAAGCATATTTAAACAAGATACATAACCTTGTAATGTTTTTTAATACTTGATTTCTCTTCTCCCAAGCATAATCACAATGCATTTCACATAATATTTTAAAATATTTCGAGGACCCCTACCTACATTTCTAGGTCAAGAAGAGAAACTCATCCATGATTAAATAGTTGATCATCAGACCCACCACTCATGCACTGGAATGGTTTATAATCGTTATCTTTTTGGCTTTTAAAGACCCCTCTAGAGAGGATGCTAAATAGATGACTGTAATTTTTTTCAAAACTTCCTAGATCTTCTCCACACATTTCATCACTCATAGTTCAATTGACTCTCTATTGAGCAGCTAAAGACAGTTGTTATCCCTGGAGGGAGGGATGTTACAAGACTAGACACCCTCTTGTTGTATATGGTAAACTACAATTAACTGGAACGTAATGGATTAATTACTATGTTGTCTTTCTATTTCTTTACTAACGATGAGTTGATGACTTGTAGATTGGAATCCTGGGAGTTGAAGAGAAGACGTCGGCAATAAATAAATTCATCGGCCATTTTTCATTTGCACAATTTTTTTAGATCTTTTATCAATAAGCCAATATGGATGCTCTGTAAATAGGATAGTGAGAGCTCATCCTAAGAGAGTCATGCAATAAGTGATATACTCCACTCATAACTAAATTGAACTAGTTGTAAAAGAGTGGCCTCCAATTTTTGGCACCAGCTAGTAATATCAAATAATAAATACCAAACTCCACAAGAGGTGCTGTGGAGTTTGGGGCTACAATCTTTAGGCCTTTCTTGTGTAGATGCTCTCAAATTTTTCCTTCGCCTCTCTTATACTATGTTATGTCATGTTGTATACTCCCTAATCAGATCTATATCTTCTCTCTTACACTCTTACACTCCTTCATTATCAACCTTATGTGAGTGTATATGTGTGCGTGTCATATAATCAATATCTAATTCTCCTAAATGATTTTCTCATGTTAAACTGATCATTTAATATGGGGAAGTGCCAGGGGAGAAAAAGCCAGAATATTGGTCAAGTTAGCAAACTGGCCACAGTAGGGATCCAAAGGAGGGAAAATAGGGATTCAAAGGGGGGGGCCATCTGCAAAATAACTATGTGCAACAATGGGCTTAAAAGACCCTAAGGTTCAACCCATTAAGACTTCCAAAATGCTAAGGTTCCAAAATTCAAAGGTTGTGTCCAAAGGCCAAACACTAGGGAAATTGGATGCTTAGTGTGTGTCACAAAAAGTTTTTATCAATCCCTACATAGGAGGGGGCAAGCCTTGCAAGTAGGCGATGAGAGAGAAACACACACACACACACACACACACACACACACACACACACACACACACACACAAGCTCCCTTTACACAAAGGGAATGAGGGACACATGTCAGCTCCCTAGCCCAGATGCCCACAAGGTGTACCCAATTCCTATTGGATGGCCTTGGAGGTGGACCAATGAGAATTAGGCTAGAGTAAATATGGTTTAATTAATTTAAAAACACTTAATAAAAGAACCAATAAGAATTAAGCTCTCTAGAAGACTATTGGATAGTCTCCCAAGGGGACCAATGAGCATTCAATAGCCCAATGGCTTGCCTGATTCCCATTGGCCAGGAGGCAAAGGGGTCCAATGAGAGGTTAATTGAATTAAATCATTACCTAAAGCTCTCACAAAAGGGGAAAGGGGGACACATGTCAGAAGGCTATCACTTATATTGCTTAATTCCCATTGGCTAAGCCTGGGGAGGTCCAATAGGACTGTAGCAAGAGCAAATTGGACCAAGAGAGAGAGGGGGGTGATTTTTGCAAGGCATTATCACACACACACTCACACAATCTCATGTGTGAAGTAGAGAAGACTCTCTCTCCTTCTCAAGCTTTAATGGAAAGCTTATCACCTACTCCAAGCTTGTGAGAAGGGAGGCCTACACCAACAAATCTTGGCTTTGTGATGCAAATCCAACCAAGAGCCAAGCTTCAATGCATGATCATCTCCTCTACCATTCTAATTACTAAGCTAAGCTATGCTAATATGAGTGATTATGTGAGGACATGTACATCTTTTTTGTAAGAATACTCCTTCTTCCTCTATATCTACTCTCATACCCCGCTAGCTCTCACAATCTTCGAAGGTGTGTGAGGTCTTGGGGTCTGAGACCGTGAGGGAATTGATGTTGTATTTGATAAGTGTTTTGCTTAATGCATGAAGTTTCCATCTTCATTGCACTAGCTAGTATTGAAGGAACACAAAGAATTGTATTGTAAAATGTCTCTCTTGATGGGAGAAACCATAATACAAAGCCTTTTGGAGGGGGGACCGGCTCCATGCAAATCCAGTCCTCAAATGTTGTCAATTGCTTAATTTCTCTTTCTTTTGAAGTATTGTTCATGCTATCTAACTAGGTGTTATGCTTTTAGTTGCTCTCTCTTCACCCAAGCACTCTTGTTATTCTCATTAGGAAGCTATTCTAATGAAATGCTCACTATGTTCATGCTATTTTCCGCTACGCACAAGTTACTAGGCTATTAAATGTTAGATTGGTATCAGAGCACAAGGTTTCTCTTTTCTTGCTCAAGAAGGGAGGTCCTCAAGATAGCTATAAATGGTTGGTACTATTAATTGCATGTGAGTAAGTAGAATAGGGAATTTTTCAACCTTGCAGTGCGCCTGCCTTTGTGCAGTTAACGAGGAATCACCGTTGAGAGCTATGGTTTTAATAGTGGAGTCCTATGGGGCTTGCCTATGGCTTAACCACTATTGAGCTATTAGAAGCTTGACAGGAGCGGGTGCTGTTCTGGTGGTTGAACAACCCTCTCTTCTATTCCTTGCAATTGATGGTATTAAAGCCACGGGTATAGTAGCTTGAGTGCTTTTTCTAAAGGGGTAAAGACAAGTAGCAACTAGGGCTTGAAGTGCCAAAGTACACCTAAAAAGTTTACACCTAAAAGTTGTTAGAATGACTGACAATAGTAAAGAGAGTGAAATTAATGTTGATGGCTTTGATTTTGCTAATGAGCAAGCTACTAATGATGCCACGATGCTTGTTAACTATCTTGTTTCTAAGCTTCAACAAGCCATGGGCAATCCATCCCTCCAAAGTGAAGTGCAACTGCAGCTCCGTGCTCATGGGATTCTCCAAGCTCCCCACCATGACGAGAGAGCACCTAGGAAGCCTCCTTGCGAGACTTCCAAAAGAGGTTTCTCTCCGATTTGAGAAGAAGAAGAGGATCCCTATGAAGGGCTTAGAAATTTGATGCATCTCCTTCTCAAAGGAGAATTCAAGAGCCTCCACCGAAAGAACGAGAAAGAAGTGAGTCTCCTGCCACCTCGATGGAGATGGCTCCACAAAGACGGCGGGATAAACAATCTCCATCACCTCCAAAACGGAGAAGACCATCGCATACTTCTCCACACCATACTTCAAAGAGGGATGACAAAAAGCAAGAGAAGAAAAAGACGAGAAAGAGGACACCCTCTTCTCCATCTTCTTCATCCTCTTCCTCTTATGAAAGTGATGGTGAAGACAACAAAGATCAAGGCAAGAAAAAGGCGAGAAATAGGTCACCCTCTTCTCTATCTTCCTCAAATTCTTTATCTTCTGAAGAAAGTGATGGTGCAACCTTTGAACCATCAAAAAGAAGAGGCCATAGGAAATCCTATGCCACGTGGAAGAGGTCATCCAAGCTCAAAAAGTTCAAAGAGGGTAGAAAGAGAATCTCTTTCCTTACCTACGATGGCACTTTTGGTGCTGCGGACAAAGTCTTGGCCTTTATCCAACAATTCGATGCGGCGTTTGGAGGTGAGGGCTTCACGGAGTCCTCTAAGCTACGCCATGTAGCTATGCACTTTCAAAAGTCCACCAGGCAATGGTGGTCTAGCCTACGGGCCAACGATGAAGCTCCACAAACATGGAAAGCTTTAAGAGCTTTCATTATGAAGCAATTTTTGGCCACCGATGCCAAAGACAAAGTACTCACTGAATGGCGAAGCTTGAAGCTCTCTCCCTATGAATCCATTCACGAACATGTAGACAAGTTTTGGGACCTACAACTCAAAGCCACTGTCTTCAAAAAGTTGGATTTTGAAGAGCAAAAGCAGCAATTTTGTGCGGGCTTAATCGAAGAAATGGCAGAGTATGTCAACTGCCAAAGGCCAGGCACCATATCGGTGGTAATACATCATACTATGGTGGCCTCTCGAATCAATTTCCAAACAGGGGCTAAGAGGAACCCCTTGAAAACAAGGGTTCCAATGAGCCTAAGGGGAAGGACAATGTCCAAAAGTCTCCTAAGGGAAACTCCAACAAAGCTAAAGAGAAGGGAGTTTATAAAGGCAAAAATAAACTCTCTCCTGAAGAGCTTGAGCATTATCGCAAGGATAACCGCTGTTTCAAGTGCGGCGAGCAAGGGCATCCGTACCGCACTTGTCCCCAAAAGAACACCCGCCATGAACCTCCTAGAGCTACCTTGCTCAAAATCCAAGAGGAGGAAACTCACCACAAAGGATCTCCTCTATGCCATGCTCGAGGAAAGGTAAGAAAGCATGATGCTTTTATTCTCTTTGACCCTGGTTCTACTCACAATTTTATATCTATAGAGTTGACCACCAAGCTAGGCATACAAGCCAGAGAGATGGGAGATTTCCTACCCGCAGATGGTGCTTTCAAGGGGCAAGAAGCTTCAGTCACTCCCTTAATCGGGAAATTGAGGCTCCATGTCCAAAGCTATGTGGACAAAGAGGACTTCTTTATCTCTCCTCTCAAGCATGACGATGTAATCCTAGGGGCACCATGGTTTGATCGCATGGCTGCCAATGTTAAATTCCCTGAATGGAGAATCTCCTTTAAGTTCAGGAAAAAAGATATGTATATAGATGCTAAGGAAATGGGTAACACTATACCCATTGTACATACACAAGCTTTCAACAAGTCCATAAAGAGCTCTATTTCCGTGTACATGATTTTTGTTAAAGATTCTCAAAATGAACCTAATGTTTTAGCAAAAGAAAATATACACAATCAAAAGGAATTAGAGCTATCCAATTTTCTCAAGGGGTTTCAAGATGTCTTTATTGACGACATCCCTTGTGAGCTACCTCATTAACGAGGTAATGATGACCATGCAATTGAACTTCTTCCAGGAAGTTCACCGCCTAACAAACCTCCTTATAGAGTTTCTCAAGCTCAACAAGAGGAGATTATGCGGCAAGTGCATGAGTTAGTTGAGAAGGGCATGGTTAGGCCTAGCTCATCTCCATTTTGTTCTCCTGTGCTACTAGTGCAAAAGAAAGACGACACATATCGTATGTATGTCAACTGTAAAGCACTAAATAGGATCACTATCAAAAATAGGTTCCCCGTCCCACGGGTAGAAGACCTATTTGATAAGCTACAAGTGTCCACCTACTTCAGTAGGATTGACCTAAAAAGTGGCTATCATCAAATAAGGATAGTTGATCAAGACATTGTAAAGATCGCATTTCGCACTACGTTTGGTCTTTACGAATACATGTCATGCCTTTTGTCTTGACCAATGCACCAGCCACATTCAACCGCTTGATGGAGAATCTATTCAGGCCTGACCGAACCTTTATTGGAGTGTTCTTTGATGATATCATCATCTACTCTAATTCATTAGACTAACACAAGCGACACCTCCAGGTAATATTTCAAGTTCTAAGAGAGAATAAAATTTATGTTAATCGAAAGAAAAGTGAATTTTTCTTACAAGAGATTCAGTATTTAGGACACATTATCTCTCAAGATGGCATCCAAATGGATCCATCAAAGTTAGAGGTAATAAAAGGATGGCCTAAACCAAGGAATCTTCATGAGTTAAGAAGCTTTATAGGTATGTGCGCATACTATAGACGCTTCATAGAAAAGTTCTCACTAATAGCAAGACCATTACATGACCTAACAAAGAAAAACATTAGGTACACATGGTCTACCAAGGAGAACAACGCTTTCGAAAAGCTTATCTCTCAACCTGTGCTTACACTACCGGATCTCTCAAAGCCATTTGAGGTCCAATGTGATGCTTGTGGTGATTTCCTTGGAGCTGTTTTGCTTCAAGAAGGGCACACCATAGGCTATGAAAGTCGAAGGCTCGACCTTGTTAAGCAAGCTCTAGGCATATATGAAAAGGAACTCCTCGCAGTTCTACATGCCTTAGACTCATGGAAGCACTATTTATTGGGGACTCCTTTCATTTTGCGAACGGATCACTAAAGTCCTAGGTACTTCATGACGCAAACCAAGCTATCCGCCGACAAACATATGAGGTGGAAAAATTTACTTTCTCAATTTCATTTTCATATTGCTCACATTGCTGGCAAGCATAATTAAGTAACCGATGCACTCTCAAGACGGCCAAGAGTGAATGCAGTTTCCATAGCAACTCACAACGATCTATCTTCTATGATAAATGAATATGCTATTGATTCCGATTTTAGAGATGTGATTTTAGCCCTTGAACTAGGGAAGAAAGAGGAACCATTTACTTTACAAGATGGTTATCATTTACTTTACAAGATGGTTACTAGCTCACTACGTGAGAAAGTAATGTATGAATCTCATGCTCCTCCTTATGCAGGGCATAGAGGGATTCAGTCTACCCTAAAGGGGATTGAAACATATTTCTATTGGCCTACCATGAAAGAAAACATACAAGAGTATGTTTCAAAATGTGTGGTATGCCAAAAGACAAAGTTTGATAGAGGGAAGCAACCTGGATTGCTTCAACCTTTGCCAATCCCTAATTCACCATGGGAGAGCATATCCATGGATTTTATCTTTGGATTGCCTAAGTCTATCCATGGGAATATGGGAATATGGATGACAGTAGACAGGTTCAGTAAACAAGCTCATTTTATACCTGTCAAAAAGACTATCAAAGCCCATCAAATGGCAACCCTCTTCATATTACAAATCTTCAAGTACCATGGCTTGCCTATGTCCATAGTGTCAGATAGAGATCCTAGAATGACCAGTAATTTTTGGAAGGGCCTCTTTGAATATTTAGGAACAAGGCTAAACTTCTCTTTGACCTATCACCCACAAACGGATGGCCAAAGTGAAATAGCTAACCTAACAATTCTCGATCTACTAAAAGCCTATGTAACAAAAGTAGATAAAAGATCCCAATGGGAGAAGTACTTACCCTTAGTGGAGTATGCCTACAATAACACTGTACATACTTCCACGGGAAAAGCACCTTTTGAGGTAATTGAGGGAAGATGAAAAAGTCCCTTGCTACTTAAGGTACACGAAAAGATCTTCGCTGCAGATGAGTATATCAGATACCTACAAGAATCTTTCCAAAAGATTAAGGATGCCATCTCTATCTCACAGCAAAGGCAAAAGGCTGCTGCTGACAAGCACAGAAGAGCCCAATCCTTTAAAGAAAATGATTGGGTCTTACTCAAATTTCCCAAGGCTCGCTTAAGGCACACGATGGGCAAGAATCCTACAGGACACCAAAAGTACTATGCTAAGTTAGCAAAAAGGTACTATGGTCCCTTCCACATTCTTAGGCCAATCAATGAGATGGCCTATCAACTCAAGTTGCCCAACCATTGGTTCATACACAATGCTTTCCATGTGAGCCTACTAAAGCCTTACAAAGGAGAGCCACCTCAAGAAGAGGTGCTGCAGCCCGAGTCCATTCTCCGACATGAAGACAAGGTACTAAAAAGTGGTAACACTATCCGACGATATCTTATTAAGTTTAAAAATTATCCTTTTGAAGATGCTAGATGGATGCAAGGCATACAATTAAAGGATAACCTAAACCTTGTCAATGCTTACAATGCTTCCCTAGAGTAAGCAAATGTATAAATGTTTAAAATGAACAAATTTTTTGTCTTATAAGACTCTCTTTTTCTTTATTGTGCACAAAAATGAAGTAGTATGCATGCTTAGATCAAGTTTGCGGGGACGACGTCTCCTGAACACCAAGTAGAGCTTGTCACTCTACTATGGAAGATGATAGGACTAATGTGCAGACATGCTTGCGGCAGCCTCAGGCTCTCAAGTGCCAAATGGACTAGTCATTCATTGTGGAACAATGTTGTAGGGTAACATAGGGATCCTCTACCTGCTAGGAAAAAGGACTAATGAATATGCTTTATCTTCTCTACTCCATACTCGAGGACGACTATGATTTCAAGTGAGAGGTAATGTCACAATAATCAATATCTAATTCTTCTAATGATTTCCTCATGTTAAACTGATCATTTAATATGGGGAAGTGCCAGGGGAGAAAAAGATAGAATATTGGTTAAGTTAGTAGACCGGCCACAATAGGGATCCAAAGGAGGGAAAATAGGGATTCAAAGGGGGGTCCATCTACAAAAGAACTATGTGCAACAATGGACTCAAAAGACCCTAAGGTTCAGTCCATTAAGACTTCCAAAATGCTAAGGTTCCAAAATTCAAAGGTTGTGTCCAAAGGCCAAACACTAGGGAAATTGGATGCTTAGTGTGTGTCACAAAAAGTCTTTATCAATCCCTACATAGGAGGGGGCGAGCCTTGCAAGTAGGGGATGAGAGAAAAAAAAAAAAAACACACACACACACACACACACACACACACACACACACACACACACACACACACACACACACGCACACACACACACACACACACACACAAGCTCCTTTTACACAAAGGGAATGAGGGACACATGTCAGCTCCCTAGCCCAGATGCCCACAAGGTGTACCCAATTCCTATTGGATGGCCTTGGAGGTGGACCAATGAGAATTAGGCAACAGTAAATCTAGTTTAATTAATTTAAAAACACTTAATAAAAGAACCAATAAGAATTAAGCTCTCTAGAAGACTATTGGACAGTTTCCCAAGGGGACCAATGAGCAGTAGCCCAATGGCTTGCCTGATTCTTATTGGCCAGAAGGCAAAGGGGTCCAATGAGAGTTTAGTTGAATTAAATAATTACCTAAAGCTCTCACAAAAGGGGAAAGGGGGACACATGTCAGAAGGATATCACTTATACTGCTTAATACCCATTGGCTAAGCCTGGGGAGGTCCAATAGGACTGTAGCAAGAGCAAATTGGAAGGGGGTCGACCAAGAGAGAGAGGGGGGTGATTTTTGCAAGGCATTATCACACACACACTCACACAATCTCATGTGTGAAGTAAAGAAGACGATCTCTCCTTCTCAAGCTTTAATGGAAAGCTTATCACCTACTCCAAGTTTGTGAGAAGGGAGGCCCATACCAACAAATCTTGGCTTTGTGATGCAAATCCAACCAAGATCCAAGCTTCAATGCATGCTCATCTCCTCTACCATGCTAATTACTAAGCTAAGCTAAGCTAATATGAATGATTATGTGAGGAGATGTACATCTTTCTCGTAAGAATACTCCTTCTTCCTCTCAATCTACTCTCATACCCCGCTAGCTCTCACCATCTTCGAAGGTGTGTGAGGTCTTGGGTCTGAGACCATGAGGGAATTGATGTTGTGTTTGATAAGTGTTTTGCTTAGTGCATGAAGTTTCCATCTTCATTGCACTAGCTAGTATTGAAGGAACACAAAGAATTGTATTGTAAAATGTCTCTCTTGATGGGAGAAACCATAATACAAAGCCTTTTGGAGGGGGGACCGGCTTCACGCAAATCCGGTCCTCAACTGTTGTCAATTGCTTAATTTCTCTATCTTTTGAAGTATTGTTCATGCTATCTAACTAGGTGTTATGCTTTTAGTTGCTCTCTCTTCACCCAAGCACTCTTGTTATTCTCATTAGGAAGCTATTCTAATGAAATGCTCACTATGTTCATGCTATTTTCCGCTACACACAAGTTACTAGGCCATTAAATGTTGTAGCTCGTGCATGCTATCATAGTTTAGCTGTATGTGTTCTTGAAAATTGGGAGAGATGGTGAGAGGTTGACATGGAAGTATGCAAGCAAGATTGGTAATTGAAAGCAACTGTTCTCCCCATCTCCTTCCCAAGAATTGTTCACTTGGTCACACGTGACAACCTTATGATAGCTACTCAAGAGATTCACTTTCCATAGAATAGGACATGTCACCTACAAGCGAAGCGTAGGAAAAGTCCCTATCTTTAAGTTATATAAGTGAAACATGACTCTTCTTTTTATGGCTATAGGATTTTAAATTAAGAAAGTTGTTCGGCTCTCATCTTATATTTAAGATATTATAGCTTTGTAAATTTTGTCGTTTAAGTACAATTCTCACTCACAAATTGTGAGTTTTTTTAAATAAAAAAAAGATATTGTACGGTTTATATAATTTTTTTGGGATGATAGTAGCTCTTGAATCATAGGCCTTGATAAAAAAGGATATTATCTTCTATCAAAGCATAAAGTGGGCTTTTAAATTTCATAAAAGAAGAAAATGCATAAGTATTCAAACAAACAATTTTCATAAGGATGTGTAATGCCAGGTTGGTAGTGTAATAGGATAAAATATTTTCATAATTTTGGAAAAAATTTCAATACTTTAAAAAAATCAAGATAGATCCTCATAGAAAAACAAGTTAGACAACTGTGTATGTTAGTTGGGATATGGCACCTTCCTTACATATCTAGGTGTATTTGTGTGTTGGTGTCTGTCTATACAACTTAATGGCTTTGAACTAGTAAAGTCCAAAGTTGAAAATGTGAAATGTTATGTGTTTGTGTATGAATGTGTTTGTGTGTGTGTGTGTGTGTGTGTGTGTGAGAGAGAGAGAGAGAGAGAGAGAGAGAGAGAGAGAGAGAGAGAGAGAGAGAGAGAGATTATGTGGGGTATCCAAAAATGTGATCTCCTTACCAGGTGGTAGTTGTGGCATCCAAACTTTTGATAGCTCTAAAAGCTATTGGTCTGCGAAGAAAAATCTGTTGGAATTAGGGTTGCAGAGAAACGCACACAGCTTGGAGAAGACGAAGGAAGCTCAAGGCACACATTAGAGAGTGTGTTACTTAGTATGCAATGGAAAGATAGATAGCCCTAGAGTGATGGGCGTATATACAATTCTTGGGGGAAAAAACCTCCTAAAGAGGGAAAAAAAGCCCCAGCGGTCCTAGTATGTTCACACACATCACTACCACATGTATATGGTAACAAATCCCCCCGGAGTGATGCGGTGACCGAGAGCTGGCACATGAGTAAAGGGAAGTACCATGCCTTGAGGACATGATCAGTCCACAAAGGGGAGTAAGCCCAAAGCTTTGCGGAAAGCTTCAAGCTTCTCACGGGACAATGCCTTTGTGAAAAGATCTGCAAGGTTGTCCTGTGTTGGCACATAACAAAAGTTGATCCCTCCTGCTAAGAGCCTCTCCCTGACATAGTGGTAATGCACCTCAATGTGCTTTGTGCGAGCATGAAAAACTGGGTTCCTCGCAACTGCCAATGCGCTCTGACTGTCAGTGTAGATAGTGTTGGCAGCATCCTGTCCAACACCCAAATCAGCCATAAGGCGTCTGAGCCATACACACTCAACCATAGCTGTGAAGACTGCACTGTACTCAGCCTCACAACTCAAAGTGGCCATAGAAGGTTGCTTCTTGCTCAACCATGATATACATTAACTGCCAAGCATGAAACAAAAACCACTTGTGGACACTCGCGTGTCAAAACAACCAGCCCAATCTGAGTCCGAAAAAGCATGTAAGTCTGGCAGCAATGATCCCCCCTTGGGATAAAACAAGCCAAGATGTAAAGTGCCACTAAGGTAGCGGAAAATCCTCTTGACAGCCTGCCAATGCTTAGACCCTGGGCTATGCATAAATCTGCTGACCTGTGAGACTGCACACTGAATATCTAGCCTCGTGTTGCATACATAAATGAGGCAGCCAACATATTTTGGTAAAGAAGGACGTCAGCAGGATCGCCAGCATCATGTAGACTCAACTTCAAACCTGTTTCCATGGGGGTGGCAATAGGTTTGCAATCCTAAAGTCCAAACTTACATAGCAATGTCTGCATGTAGCTTTTTTGACACAAGGAAATACCACCATCACACTGCTTAAACTGTATACCCAAGTAATGATGCAACAATCCCAAATCTTTCATCTTGAAAGTAGCATTCAAATTAGCCTTAAATTCAGCAATATGTCTCTCATTTGGTCCAGTGATTAGCAAATCATCGACATAAAGAACCACAATGAGAAGTACATCACCCTCACATTTTACATACAATGTGCTTTCTGCTGGACTGTTACGAAAGCCTCGTTTAACCAAATGAGTGTCAACTTTCTCATACCAAGCACGAGGAGATTGCTTCAACCCATACAAAGCCTTCTTACATCTGCACACTTTGTCCTCTTGTCCTTGTGTGGATACAGACAAGAGATTCTTCTTGATCCGAGGTACATAAAGTGCATCACCAAGTGTAAAGGAATTGCCATTTGCATTAGTAAGCACAATCTTACCAACTCCCTGAACCAAATAAGAGGCATTGTTGGCACAAGTGACTGAATTCCCATGAGGGATAGATTGGAAAGAGGTAGACAATTCATGATGTGAGGTAATGTGCTTTGTAGCACCATTGTCGAAATACCACACATGTGAATCTGCAGCAATTGACAAGCATGCATCATGGACAGCAAGATTGTAAGTGCACTCTGTGCTAAAAGCCCATTCTGCATCAACATCAGCAACACAGTCTCCTTTCACAGAAGACTCAACAATGACTGCATTTGTAGTGGAACCAACATTTGCAGTGGAACCACCCTATTTCTTCTTAGCCTCTTTGGCCTTCAACCTAGGACACGACTTGATCAAGTGATCGTTAGCTTTACAATAATGGCAACGCATATTCTTTTTTCCCTTATCACCAAAATTGCCAGACGAAGTGCTGCCAATAGATGCATTGTGAACAGAAGTTTTGCACTCGCAGCAGAACCATAAGATGTGGCTACATTGTTGTTACCACCCTTTCTTTGAGAAGCAATAAAAGCCTGTTCAACTGCACGCTGTCTAGTCCTGTTTTTTTTGGAAAGTGACTCTTGCAATAGCAATGTGCATATGCATCAAACTTGACAACTTCAGGATTTCCTTGGGTCATAAGTCTCCAAGTACTAGCAAAAGTCTGGTAAGAATCTGGTAAGGCATCAAGAACAGTCTGCACAAGGGAACTGTCTGAAATGACTTCACCTGCAGAAATAAGCTGCTCATTGATGTCCTTGACACTAGCAAGGAAAGTGTCCATATCATCTTCCTCATGCATAATCTTCGACTCTAACTCTTTACGCAGCAAAGCAATTTTAGCCTCATTGCGACTTGCATAAAGACCAACCAAAATATCCCAAGCCTGTTTTGCAGATTTTGCTGAACGGATGTGAGGAACAATGGTGCACTTCATAGAAAATGCAATCAATGCATGAGCCCTGCATCCTTAACATCCCAACGAGCTTGTTCTGCCGTAGGCAAAACAACCCCATGAGCATCAATCCTTGCAGCAAGACCCGCAACATCTTCAACATCGCCTACATCCTCAGAACCAGGACGTACATCAATGCCTTGCACAATATTCCAGACGCCCTTTGATACAAGAACGTGTTGCATCATATAAGCCCACATAGGGTAATTGTCCCCATCCAACCTGTCCTCAGCAGTAAACATCTTGAACACATCTGTGTTGTTGTTGTCAACCATGGTAAATGATGCACCTGATGTGAAAAGTGCTCGAAAATAGGAGAAACGGAGTGGGAACAACACGTGCTATATAGCACAAACCATAGAAGACTATAAGGCATCTGTTATGTAGAAAATGGCACTAACAGAAATTCTACACAAAATGACGAAATAGCCTGTGCAGTACTGCCTGTAGTGAAAACGGAGGCCGAAATGAGCCCGAATATTTATTGACCTGCGACGCTCGCCAAAGCTCATTGAAATCGGAGAAAGTGAGCAGGCGTGTGCTGGAGCAGCTGGTGACTAAGCCTGGGAGGACGCAACCTGCTTTGGTACCAATTGTTGGAATTAGGGTTGCAGAGAAACGCACACAGCTTGGAGAAGATGAAGGAAGCTCAAGGAACACAATAGAGAGTTTATTACTTAGTATGCAATGGAAAGATAGATTGCACTAGAGTGATGGGCGTATATACAATGCACGGGGGAAAAAACCTCCTAAAGAGGGAAAAAATGCCCCGGCGGTCCTAATGTGTTCACACACATCACTACCACATGTATATGGTAACACATATGACAGGTGTAGGAGGGTTATAATAGGTATCCAAGGGTGGAGGGGTTCCCAAGGTAGTAGTACAAAGTTTAAAGAGAAGGAGGGGAGGTATAAAGAGTGCAATTACAAGGGGGTACCAAGAGTTGGTGACTTTGACCAATAAATTATGGAGGAAAAGGGGAGGAGAAAAAAAGGGGGAATGTAGTAAAAAAAATCTATAGGGTTTCATCCTTGGAATATGGCAAGGGGTCCAAGCTCTGGAAGGGGAGAAGCAGGAAGGGGAATGGGAGAAGAAGGTACTGTTGGGGGGTGGGGGGGGGTTTGTGTATTTAAGAAAAGGGAGGGAGGCTAGGGGATGAGGGAGAAGAGGGAGATGGGATCTTTGTAGAGAGGAGTTTGCCAAGATTGGGTGTATTAAGCCAACAAATGACTGGTTTGGGAACATGAGGGAGCTTGGAGTTGCTTTCTAAAAGCTTAGAAAGAGGTTGGTTAATGGAACGGGCTAAGTCGAGTTTGCGGGTGAAGGGTGAAAAGGGGATTTTGACAATGGAAGGCGGGGCATTCTTGTGGCTACCCTTTAAAAGAAGAGAGGGCCTTGATGTATACGTTACAAAGAGAAAACAAGCCTTCAAGAAAGGTGAAGGGCATCCTTTAGCCCTAAGCTGGGAGAAGAAGAGGTTGCGAATAGAGATAAAACCCTCAAGTGAGTTTTTCCTAATGATATATCTCTTGAGTTCCAATAAAATAAAGGCAATCTTTTGGTGGGTAGGGTGCCATGATTGCCACGGGATGTAGTTGTAAGAGTTAAGAGGTTTTTGGTGGCAATAAGTGTCAAAATCCCCTTAGATTAAAAAGAAGGTCCTTTGAAGAAGTGTATGTCCAAAATAAAAGCTTCATGTGAGGAGATGAAGGAAGTGATCTTTATGTGCTCTTGGAGAGGATGCCCATACTCAAGGAGGAGCGTTTTTAGGCTAGAGGGGGGGCCATCCCAAACTCCAAAAGCATCATCTATGAACCTTCTAAAGTAAAGGAGAGAAGGGGAAGAGACAAGGTTTCCCCCTTCTTCTAAGGAGCAAAGAAAAAGACACGCATAAACCATCGCAAAATTTGACTGCATGGCAGTGCCTTTAAACTGATGCCAGAACTTACCTTTAAAATAGATGTAATGATGGTTGAGAATGAGAGAGGCCAGGAATAGGATGAAGTTGACTTTGGGATAGGGAAAAAGACCTTAGATAGAGTTTTTAAGAGCGTAGATCCCTTCTTGGATAGGCATGCTAGGGTAAAGAGACTCCACGTCAAAGGTAAAGAGAGTAACATGGGGGGAGAAGGTGAAGGAGGCTAAGTCCAAGATAAGAGAATGAGAGTCCTTGAGGTGTTGTTTTTTAGCTAGGAGAATGGAGAAGAGTTGCACATGTATCCACTTAGAAGCATTTTCTAAGATATACCCCTTGTAGGAACGAATGGGGCGGCCTATAAGGACAGGTTTATGAATTTTGGGTAAAAGGAAGAATGGACAGGGTCTGGGAAAAGATTGAGAGGAGGAGAGGATGAAGGATCTCTCTTTGGAAGGGAGGAGGTGAAAGTGTGTAACAATGGAAAGGAGAGTGGATTGGACAATGGTGGTGAAGAGATAGGAGAGTAAGTGAGAGGGTCCAAGAGGTGGCGTAAGGCTTCTTTATTGTACCATTATTGGGAGAGGATGACGGGACCAAGGTTTTTATCAGCCGGTTTGATTATAATCTTTCGATCATTTTTGAGGGAAGAAATGGCATCTAACAAGAAGGATTTAGCAAGAAAAGGTGGAGAAAGATTGAGGAGGGGTTTTAAAAGGGAGGAAGTACAATCAAAAGCAAGCCTAAGGGTGGTGAAGTGAGAAGGAGGGTTCCAAGAGGGGTTGGGGAGAGAGAAGGAAGGAGAGAGAGGGAGTGAATTTTTGAAAAATATCTTGAGCTGTAGGCTACTTTCAAGATTGGAGTACGCCCAAAAGATAGAAGAAGAAGGGGGAGGAGGGGAGGGGGGAATGTAGTTGAGACCAAGGCCCAAAATTTTATGCTTGGACGGGGAGAGAGAGCGATTGGCCAAGTTGTGAAAGGAGAGGTTGGTTATCTTATGCTCAAGAGTAAAGATTGTTTGCTTAAGGCTAAGACTTTGTAGAGATATGGATTAGTGAGGGGGAGCCAATACTTAGACCTTTTTCTTTTATTGTGATAAGAGAGGGGGAGAAAAAAGGAGTTACATGGAGGAGGGGTCCAAAGGCTAGGAAAGAGAGGGGTTTGGGAGAAGAGCAAGTGGACCCAAGAGAAAGGGTGCTCAAAACCTACTTCTTCCTCCTCCATTGCAAGTTTTTTGACATTCTAGAATTAGGGAGGCTATGCTTTGGATGGGGATGTTGAGGGTGAGGGAAAGGGGAAGTAGTATAAGGGCCCAAAGGGTAATTAGGTGTTTTCAAAAGGGGAGGAACAAAGGTGAGGTTGGGAGAAGGGGGAGGGAGAAGGTGGCTCTTGGGGGAAGAAGTAGGGGGGGTTTTACAAGGGGTGGAGGAGGAAAACAGAATCCTCGCGAAAGAAGATTTGGCCTCATGAGAGGCCTTTGTTAAAGGGAGGGGTTTTTAATTGTGAACTACACGATGGACGGATTTTAGGTAAGGTGGCCTATTTGGGGGAGGTGAGAGAAGGTTATTCATTTGAGTGGTGACCTCATGATGCACCAATTCTCCCACTGTTTCTTCTTTGGATAGAGACTTCGCTTCTTCCAAAATGGAATCTTGTGCCCTCTTCCTTCCATTATGTGCCGCCAAATTCAAGGAAGAGGCCAAATGGGTTTGGAGGATTGCATTTTGAGTTAGGGCATCAAATTCATGAAGTGAGGAAAGCTTTCAAGAGAGGAGTTGATTGGCCCATGCAAAAGGTTGGACTCTTGGAAAGGAGATGGTAGCAAGCTTCTTGGTGAGGTCCAAGAGCCTTTCTTCCACAAGGTCGCGATAAGAATCAAAGCTTTTTTGAAGGTTGTTGATAAGAACACTTTGGGCATGGATGTAAGCTTGGGTGCAATCCAATTGAAATTGGATATTGAGGGCTTTGATCTTGGCACTCAAGAGCGCTTCTGCTTGAGAGTCCTCCATGGAGAGGTGGGGAGGCTTCATGCAAAGACTAAGTGTGGCCTTTTGGTTGGCAAGAAGGCTTTGAAAATGAGCAAGATGCGAAGTCGCTTTGAGAAGTTTATGGTTAAGGGTTTTAAATTCTACTAAATAGAGTGATACAATCTTGTCAAATTCCAAAGGCTTGTTAATGGCGGGAATAATGGGTAGAGTTTCATTATGAGGATTAGCGGCTAGGGGTGGGGTAAAGGCAAAGGAAGAGGAGATAGCAGAGAGAGAGCCAAAAGCAATCAAGAAAGTTAGGGGGGGCTTGAGAGGATGCCGCCTTGGCTAGATTTGGAAAAGGCCCCATTTCGTGATACAAAATCCGCACTAGCGGTGCCCAAGACTATGGTAGAGGGGACGGAGAGTTGGTCTAGATCCTCAAGGGGTAGCTTGGCCGTGAGGCCCCGTAGCTCTTCCGGGCCAAAAAGGGACTTCTTTGAAGAGGTTAGGTAGAGAAGCGGGTAAACCAGGGGTGCAATGACTCCAAGAGGGCGGGTTGACGAGGACCGCTGCTGAGGTGAAACCCAGGAGAGAAACGACAAGGTTGGAAGGGCCTCTAGAAGAACGGGAGCTTGCGGAAAAGAGGGTCTTTGAAGGGGTCGCCGCGTCGGAGGCTTGAGGATAAAGTGGGGTCAACAAGCTGCCTGTGGGCGAGGGACCACAACCGAGGGGGTGGTTGGGGCTGCCTGGTAAGCTGGCATAGGTTCTGATGGAATATTGGGAGGTTCCGTAGCCTCCACAATCTACATTGCCGTAGGTTGGAAGGAGTTAGTCGTAGAAGAGGAAAAGGGAAGGGTTGCCATGCAATATGTTCAATGCTATGAAAGGGCCAAGCCACTGGGAGCGCCCAACTACATGTGGACGAAGAGGCTACGGCTAGCGACTTCAAAGGGCTAGGGGGTGCTGGCGTGATGATTACAGAGGGCTGTGGGGTGCTTCCAAGGGAGCTGCGGGTGAGAGGACGAAAGCAGTAGGGATGAGCCATGTCAACCGCTGCAATTTGCGTGCAGGTGCCTGGTGGGTGAAGCACGTCAAGCAAAAAGCAAGTGCTACAGAGAATGTCCAGAGAGGCTCGAGGCTGCAGGGGAAATGGTATGCGGGGTGGGTGGGAGAGCAAAAGCTAGTAGTACTGAGTTTGAAAAAGTACAGCCGCCAGTTACTGACTTGTGAATAAAAGCAACGTTTAAAAACTTGGGTAAATAAAGGGAAAATTCCCATGGTGACTAGCGAGGCGGGTTGAGAAGAAAAAGTGTATGTCCATGGGAAGGAAAGTTGAAGAAGGTAAGAGGGGAATGGCAAGAAGCTGCACTATACATCAGAGTGTGTGTGTCACTCTTGAAAAAACAATTCGATAGTCAAAGGGAGACTAACTAAAATACTAAGCGAGTGATAATTTAACTTGCCAAAAGTAAAAGGGGTGAGAGCAAAGGCATCTCAAAGGGTGGAATGGAGGAGGTGAGGGGGGTGAAAATTTGCAAAGAGGTTTACACCTAACGCATCTTGCAATTAGCTCTTCAGTGGTGTAAACCATACAAGAGGTGTAGAAGGGTTTAAATAGGTATCCAAGGGTGGAGGGGTTCCCAAGGTAGTAGTACAAAGTTTAAAGACGAGGAGGCCTCTTTAATAGGGAAGAATTATCTCTTAAATGGGGTAGGAAAAGGAGGGAAAGGGGAGGTTTGAAGAGTGCAATTACAAGGGGGTACCAAGAGATGGTGACTTTGACCAAAAAATTATGGAGGAAAAGGGGAGGAGAATAAAAGGGGAATGTAGTAAAAAAAATCTTTAGGGTTGCATCCTTGGAATATGGCAAGGGGTCCAAGCTCTGGAAGGGGAGAAGCAAGAAGGGGAATGGGAGAAGAAGGTACCGTTGGGGGTGGGGGGGTTGTGTATTTAAGAAAAGGGAGGGAGGCTAGGGGATGAGGGAGAAGAGGGAGATGGGCTCTTTGTAGAGAGAAGTTTGCCAAGATTGGGTGCATTAAGCCAACAAATGACTGGTTTGGGAACAAGGGGGATCTTGGAGTTGCTTTCTAAAAGCTTAGTAAGAGGTTGGTTAATGGAACATGCTAAGTTGAGTTTGCGCGTGAAGGGTGAAAAGGGGATTTTGACAATGGAAGGCGGGGCATTCTTGTGGCTACCCTTTAAAAGGAGAGAGGGCCTCGATGTATAGGTTACACAGAGAGAAAAAGCCTTCAAGAAAGTTGAAGGGTATCCTTTAGCCCTAAGCCGGGAGAAGAAGAGGTTGCGAATAGAGATAAAACCCTCAAGTGAGTTTTTCCTAATGATACATCTCTTGAGTTCCAATAAAATAAAGGCAATCTTTTGGTGGGTAGGGTGCCATGATTGCCACGGGATGTAGTTGTAAGACTTAAGAGTTTTTTGGTGGCAATGTGTGTCAAAATCCCCTTAGATTAGAAAGAAGGTCCTTTGAAGAAGTGTATGTCCAAAATAAAAGCTTCATGTGACGAGATGAAGGAAGTGATCTTTATGTGCTCTTGGAGAGGATGCCCATACTCAAGGAGGAGCTTTTTTAGGGTAGAGGGGGACCATTCCAAACTCCAAAGGCGTCGTCTATGTACCTTTTAAAGGAATTGAGAGAAGGGGAAGAGACAAGGTTCACCCCTTCTTCCAAGGAGCAAAGAAAAAGACACGCATAGACCACCGCAAAATTTGATCCCATGGCAGTGCCTTTAACCTGATGCCAGAACTTACCTTTAAAAGAGATGTAATGATGGTTGAGAATGAGAGAGGCCAGGGATAGGATGAAGTTGACTTTGGGATAGGAAAGAGACCTTGGATAGAGTTTATAAGAGCATAGAGCCCTTCTTGGATAGGTATGCTAGGGTAAAGAGACTCCACGTCAAAGGTAAAGAGAGTAACATGGGGGGAGAAGGTGAAGGAGGCTAAGTCAATTGGAGATACCTCTTTACAAAAGTCCTGTAGAAAGTGGGCCCACAGGGCCGTCCATATCAACCTTGGGTTCTCCTTCCAAAGCATAAAACCATACCTTTTCTTTTCACCACATCAAAAATGAAATTGTCTGCATCTTGGTATCCTCGTTTGGCATATGTAATTACAACACGTAGAGCTCAAAATTGGTCATCCACTCCTGCATATCCTCTTTGCTAGTGAAAATTGGCCCCAGTAGGTTTGTGCTGCCATCGCTTCTTTGTGAAAAAAAATCTTTCTTGATCAAACTAACAAGCAATCAGATGCTCCTTAATGGGGGCACCAAAAGATGGAAAGGGGGAATGCAAGCACACTTGGAAACACAAATGTATAGCCCCTCTATAGCCAAGGATTATCACAACACCCCAATCCACTCAAAATCTCACAAAAAATAACCCAATTTGCACCACACAAATTCTACACCACTAAATCAACATGCACTCCACACTTTGGAGAACCCTGAACCACACAACACCCACATAGCTTCAATCACACACACCTAGACCACATAACACTTTTCTCTTGCTCACTCTTTGCACCATGTAAATAGAAAATCCTGGGGGGAAACCCACACACACCGACATAGACAACCAAAGGGCAAACAATAGAGAGAACAAGGGGGATTGACAGCAATTAGGGGATTATGCACTTGATTCACTGAAAGCTAGGTTATAACACTCCTTAGAGAACTCTGTTTCCTTTTGTAATCAATGCTTCTCCCCTAGAAGCTCCTCTTGGCAACCCTCATTGGCCTTCGCTGCAAAAAAAGACTCCTCTAGCTGCTCATACACTTCTTTCTTGCTCCAAAAAAGACCCTCCCCTGTTGCAAAAAAAAAGCATCCCATATATGGTGAGTTACTTTTTTTTGGCACTTGCTATATTTATTGGACCCTTATACCTCTTTTTTTAGTATTTCATGTGAACTTCCACTTTGTCAAGACTTCTTGCATGTTACTCCATGCGGGAGTGCTCTCAACAAGCCATAGTGCCTGGCGCCATTGGTCACCAAGCCCAAGTGCATGCACCTTATCATGTAAAAAGGGCGCCCCTTACACAGACCACGTGTGTGAACCTAGTTCTAAAGGTGCTCCACTAACCACCACCGACGGCCAACTAAATGTCAATGTTCTGAGTACATCACCAAAAACCGCCACACAATGGCTACGTAGGGCCACCATCTTGTCGCCATGCACACACACCATAGCCATACAAGGGAGAACCCTCTCTCCCCCTTTGATGCACCCATAAAAGGCCACCATTTAGCACCATTTAGCATATAAACCCCCAATCCCTCCATGCACCCCCACATGTGGCATTTAGAGCGTGCCACATGGTAGCATATAGGAACCCCATCTCCAAAGTAGCTTGGAGCACTTTCATTAAAAATTTGATTCCAGTTGAGGAGCTCATTACTCCCAAGTCCTTTGTCCAATGAGCAAGCCATAAAGATCAAGCAAATATCCAACTTTCAAGCTTTGAGTCTCAAGAGCTGCACCGCACTTTGGACTCATCTCGCGACCACAAACCGTTGGTCCAAAAATTGCAAAAATCATTTGGCACTACTTCTTTGTCAATTGCAACTGACTTGAACCCAATATATCTTGACAATTGTGACTCTGATTTATGAGTTGTCAACTTTGGCTGACTCCACACATTTCACACTACTCTTTGAAACCCTCACAACCCAAAAAACTCTAGATGGAATGTCTACCAAGGTGGGCAAACTGGCACATAACTGGTCCTCAATGAAACTTCAATTGCTCATCTCTTGGCCATTTGAACTTCAATTGGCAATCTAAAGATACTGACATGCATTGTAAGAAAGCACTTTAGGCCCATGCATTTATATCCACTATGACCCACCATCTACTATGGCCCCTAAAAATAAGAGACCTCCGGGATTCCATGAGGAGTCATGGATCCACTTTCGATGGGAGATGCGATTACAGGTAGCGTTCCTGCAACAAAAAGAATGTCAATTTACGATTTGAATTTCCAATTAACTTACTTATGTATTTACCTATAATGTAACTTTAAATCAATTTAGTTTCAATGAATGCAATGTAGGAGGCAACATAGGCTAGAGTGGTGAGTGGCCACACATCCCACTTCGGTTGCATGGGTAAGGATGGATTCATAACCACTTTCATAAGTATATATTTATATATTTTCATAGCATAGTATTTAGGATGATGTGAATAAGAACAACCCAAAACTTTGGATCTCTTTTGTACAGACCAAAGATTACAGTTGACCTCCGATCTAGCAGACATTGAGATGGCGACATACTAGAGATACAAAGCCCTGCAGCACATCCTTCCACCGGTACACCCTTTTGTGAGTAATATTTGTAGCTTTGAGTTATCTGTTTTTTAATTAGTTTTTATTTGTTAATCGGTTTAATTTAACTTTTATGAATGCAAGAGGCTCAAGGCGAGAGAGATCTCGGGCTTGTTGTTGCGAGAGAGGAGGAGGAGGGTAAAATGCTCTTGAGTGTGTACTTTTCGTTTCAAATCTTGTTTTTAAGAGAGAGAGAGAGAGAGAGAGAGAGAGAGAGAGAGAGAGAGAGAGAGAGAGAGAGAGAGAGAGAGAGACTTGGTTATAAGTAATCATATATATGGTCGGCGGGCTCTCAGAAGCCCAACAAATATGTGCTAAAAAAAAACCGGAATAGTGTCACGTGAGCGATATGTTTTACAGTATGTCCCTTAAATGACACAAAAAAACCGGTTATTATTTACGTTGCATAAGCAATGGTAGGTGCCGCATAAGAGATGCCATTTTTTGACGCTTATACAACGCTTTGGTGTCGTTTAAGCAACGGTTCTATAGCAACATATCCTTTCTATTCTTGATCATCTCCCATAAGGCTTGTGACCATGGCTCTTCCACTTATGGAATGGGCATCATCCCTTGTGACTTGGCATCATTAGTGTTATTTTCCACTACCCTTGCATCCGATGGTGTTTCAATTTTTGGTTTCATTTGATCAATCATTTTTTTCCTTTGTGCTCAATTTCCTTATCTTTTTTGTGGATTAAGACTTCTTATCTGCGGATATTTCGTTTTCTTGGCTCCATTAGAGCTTGAGCAATCTCTATGAGCCGTTTGCACATTTCTAATCTTTTTTTTTCAACATTGAGATGTGAATATGTCAACCATCTTCGTCCCAATGTCTGGTTGTTCTTCACTCTAGCCTCGTAAGCTTGCAATAGAGTCTCTAGATGTTTTGCTTTATATTTGGAAAATCTATGTTGTTCAATGGTTAACACCATGTCAAAGCTATTTCTTCCAAAGTCAACCCAAATCCTTCGTACTATGGAAATTTGCCACTTGTTCCACTCTCAAGACTTGCTTAAAGAGTGAAACATGCGCATATGGATCCCCCGACCCATTGTCCTTTCTGGCTACGCACTTTGCCACTTGAGATGGTTGCATTGAGCATGTTTTGGAAAGCATTCTTACAATTCTAGGTTCTCTTGCAAGAATGTCTCTAGCTTTATAACCCTTGCTAGGAACTCTAGTTGGTGTTTTGTCTATGGCCCTCTCATCTGGCTGCACATCTCTCACTTTATCCAGGTCTCTCAAACTCTCATAATATAAATTGTGCCTGGAGCTTCATTACCCCTATGGGTAGTCATTGAAACCCTCAAACTCAAGATCCCATCGGTCTCAATACTAAAAATTACGGTCGACTAAACGAGTCTTCCACCCTAATTCTTTCATGACTCACGTTTTTTTGTTTTTGGCCTGGCCTTTGGGACAAAAGGTCTTAACGTGGTTGGAGTGACATAATATTGATGGAGTGGACCTCCAAACTATGTATATCTCTCTAGCTTCTTACAATCTACTGCACATTATGTCCATCCTTATTTATCCAGTATGATTACATGGGTATCTATGCCTTCTATGTATGTAAAAACATACAAGCATTTTTGCTCCGACAACTCTCCAATGTAGGGCTCATCACACTTATAATATAGAATTTACTCTCTGTTATCATACTTGTACAACCCCACATGAGTGTTATCCACGTTGACTTGAATCATCTCATTCACTTGTCTTAGTTTTGCATTTGGAATGTCTAGCCTAGGCGGCTTGTCCTTAGGCTCTACGCCAACCTTGTCCTTGGTGCCTTTCAATCCCCATTTGTCCACAATATAGGGATTTTGCACAGCTAAATACATATATATCTTCATCATTAAAGTATCAATCACCATTGTATTCCATTGACAGTATGTTCTTGGACTCACTAGGTCTCTCTTCTAACTTTACACAGTAGCAATCCATTCCATTTGTATATTTTTTCACTTTGGTCATTCTAAAAGTGGTATTTCAAGTGCAAAAACTTCATGGTTGGTGTGGGTTGGGATGGTCCTACTTTCATGTTGTTCCCTCTTTGAAACTCACATTTTTGTATCCCTCAGCCATGTAGGTGCAAGATCTCTCTGATGATGTATCAAACAGACTCTCCTCAAGAATTGGCTCTAAGATAAGCAACAGTCCCTGATTCACACTCTCTTTCGTGGAAATATGCCTAACTTGATCTCCTACAGCTGGGTATAGTCTTCGTGATCTCAAATACATCAAGAAAAGCACTATTGCAAAACCTTGACCTATTACCTCTTGGTTTTCGTTAGATCCTCGATCCAAAATCACTTCAAGCCACAATACTCTAGACCTTGCATATTGTACAAAAAACACTTTTGGTGGCTATGAGTTTACAACCACTCTATCAGTCAAAATTTTGAATCAACTAAAATTTATCACGCTTTTGGCACATAGACCAATTTAGCTTGTAGAATCCTCAAATGAATTCCAATTTCAATTTTGCAAAGACCACTAGGCTCCTTGTGAACTATACAGTATAATTCTCATCTTAGTATGTGACAAAGAAACATGGATCACGATCCATTTAACTCAAAGGCAAATGTGATGAAACTTGACTCACAACTTGCCCTTGGTACCCTACCCCTAGCCATATGATTTATGTGTGGTTTGGACTTGATTGCGCCAGTCAAAACAAACCCTAGGTCTGCCTTGGTGGTTTAGGTGTTTTTGGCCCTTTTGACCCACTTTTTGAACTTTTTTGGTTACCTTGCTTTGGAAACTATTGCTCACAATGGTCTTTGCTACAATTTGATATTATTTATGTCAAAAAACGTGGGGTACATGGATCGTGATCCATGTTCATCACTTCTAAACCTGAAATTTGGTATGCTGATTACTTATGATGTCTATAGCCTACTCTGGAGTTGGATCATTTTTTACCAATCAAAAGTGAAATTTTGGGTCTGCTTTATGATTTTTGACTAGTTTTTTATTTTGGCTATTTTGACAACCTTTTTTAACTTTTTTTCCATGGTGCCTTTTGGGAAAGCGTTTCAAATAGTGTCAGCTACTTGCTACTCAAATCTCAGCCAAAAACCATGACAAGATACATGGATTGTGATCCATGTTTGACCATTTTTTGACAGAACACTTGGTCAGCTGATTGTCAATGTTGTTTTGAAGATATTCCCCAAAATTTTGAAATTTGGACCACTAAAAGTTAAAAAGTCCCAAATTCTTGTCAGCTTCACTAGTTTTTGAAGGTTTTTTCCAATTTCTTTGATTTGAGTGTGTTTGTAAAGTATGGAGCCTGATTCACCCTTTGTAATTTTTAGTCTTAAAAACGCACATTTTTAAGGCCCCCATTATGAGGAGAAGTCATCATGGGTAAGAAAAAACACTCGTTGGAAAATAAAAAATTTACGCCCATTGCCAGAATATTCCCTTTTTTGCGAGAATATTATGGCCGGGGACGGTGGTCAAAAAGTGTTCAAAAAATGGCCGATCGGTTGGTCGAAGGGATGGAATTGTCTTCTCAAGGGTGGCCATACATGGGCACGTGGGAGAGTCCAACTTGGAATTGTCTACACAAGGGCATCTATCCCGACTGCCTCTTAGGAGAGAGGGAAACCCCTTTGGCCTACAAAAGGAGGCCTCTTCTACATACAAAATGCATTATGAAGTTGATGAAACAAGGTGTATGTGAGGTGGTGAGAGTGAAGCAAGGCGGGAGCTCCATTAAGGGTATAATCTCTTTGTAGCCCACTTCTAGTTTGAAGTACTAAAGCCATTGAGTGGCTTTAGTACTAAAGCCATTGAGTGGCTTTAGTACTAAAGCCCACTTCTAGTTTGAAGTACTAAAGCCATTGAGTGGCTGCTTTCCCGTGGACCTAACAAGAACGTTACCCACATTGGGTGAACCACATATATTGTGTGTGTGCTCTCTCTCTCTCTCTCTCTCTCTCTCTCTCTCTCTCTCTCTCTCTACTATATAATCTCTCGTGTGTAAAAATTATCTTTGTCCATCAAGTAAACTACTTTAATATCTACTTAGCTACGTCTTATTTCCTTACGATTGGTATCAAAGCAAGGTTTTCTCATAGTTAAAGTATGTCAAGGAAAAGATTTCTTGACTTGAGTGGCAGTAATGGTGGAGGAAGGTAGGCTCAAGATCAAGAAGTTCAACGACATGGGAAGATGCAGATTGAATACTATCTCTACCAATAGGACCTTCATTTGCCACTAGGAGATCTTGCGGAGAAGCTTGCAACGATGATAGATGAAGCATGGATTTTCCTTGACCGAAAGTAATTAGGAACAATACGATTAAGCTTGGCATTGAGTGTGGCATTCAATGTTTTGAAAATGAAGACCACAAAGGACTTGATGAAGTCACTCGACGGCCTCTACAAGCAACCATTGGCATCCAACAAGGTATTTCTCATGAAGCACTTATTCAATGTAAAAAATGGCAGAGAGTGGTTCAATTGCAAAACACCTAAATGAATTTAACACCAACGTAAGATAAGTTCAATCGATGAAGGTCAATTTTGACGACTCCTTATACTATGATCTCTACCGGAGGGATAATTGGGACAGTCTTGTGATGGTTTTAAGTAACTCTATCTTTGACACGAAGACTCTTAAGTTTGATGATGTTGTGGGTGTTATCCTAAGCAAGTAAATGCAAAGGCAAATCACAATTGAATCATCAAGTTCTGCACTATCAGTAGAAACGAGGGGAAGATCAAAGAGAGGTTCAAAATTCAAAAGGGTTGTGATCGCTCAAGGTGGATCAAGTCACGCACAAAGCCAGTTCTTGAATGTTGAAACTGTGGCAAGAAGGGCCACAAAAAAAAGGGATTGCTAGTTCAAAAAGAAGAAGGAGTCGGAGTTCAAAGACAATAAGCCAACATCGGAGGCCAATGTGGCAGATAACATAGAGCAAGATTCTCTAATTCTCTCATTAGGCAACGTGTCTAATTTCTGGATAGTAGACTTTGAGGCTAGATAGAACAAAGAAGACGATAAAGTTATCTCAAGAGAATTACATCAAGAAGTTACTAGAAAGGTTTGTAATGCAAGATGCAAAATTGGTTTCTACACCTTCGACTAGTCACTTTAATTTAGCCAAGGATACGTGTCCAAAGACGCAAGAGGAGATAACATATATGTCTAAAGGTCCATATTCTATAGCAATATGTTCTCTAATGTATGCTATGTTCTGGACAAGGCCAGACATTGCACATGCAATTGGAGTTGTGAGTAGATTCATGGACAATCCAGGTAAAGAGCACTGGCAAGCTATGAAGTGGATACTTAGGTATCTAAAAGGGACAACAACAAATGCTTTGCATTTTGGAGGCATTTATATTTTCTTGCAAGGATATGCTGATGCAGATATGGTAGGTGACAAAGATACTCAAAGGAGCACTACTGGCTATGTCTTCACAGTTAGAGGCACATCAGTAAGCTGGACTTCAAAGCTGCAAAAAGTGGTCTCACTTTCTACCACGTAAGCAGAATATGTAGCAATGATGGAGGCAAGCAAAGAAATTCTGTGGCTTCACAGATTCTTGGAGGATTTGTATACAAGCAAGACAATTGTGTCTTGTATAGTGGTAGTAAAAGTGCCATTCATCTTGCAAAGAATTTAGCCTTTCACTCAAGGAAAAAGCACATTGAGGTGACATATCACTTCATACTTACTCTTTTGGAAGAGGGACAACTAAAGCTAGAAAAGGTGCACATAAGTGAAAATCCTGCAAACATGTTTACAAAGTCAATCAACAATGAGAAGTTGAGCTTTTGCTCATCTTTAATCGGAATTCAAGGATAAGAAGCTAGGATGGAAAGCAATCACATGTTTGGTGTGGACATCAGTCCCCAAGTGGGATATTGTTAAGTATGGAGCCTGATTCATCCCTTGTAATTATTACTCTTAAAAACACATATTTATAAGGCCCCCATTATGAGGAGAAGCCATCGTGCATAAGAAAAAACACTCACCGGAAAACAAAAAATTCACGTCCATCACCAAAATATTTCCTTTTAACCGCGGCCAAAAAGTGGTCAGAAAATGGCCCGATCAGTTGGCCGGCTGGCCGGTGTCAGGGGATTTGTGTGCAAAAGGTCAGCGGGGAAGGTGCAGGGCCTCTGGCTGTGAGAGGTGTGAGGAAGAGAGTTGCAGCAAACACAATAAATGTAGACAAAGCCCAAAACTGATAGCTTGAACAAGATTCTGAAGCTTGATTATCCAAAGCCGACAATTAACAGTACCGCTCCTTAAATTAAATGTTAATTATGAAGTTTAATCTCCTTACATCGATTTAATATGCCTTAATTGGCCTGTCAAGCTTGCCTTGATAATATTCCTCTCCTTCGTTCTTCCTCTGCTGCTTTAAGATAGAGATAGATAGAGAGAGAGAGAGAGAGAGAGAGAGAGAGAGAGAGAGAGAGAGAGAGAGAGAGAGAGAGAGAGAGAGAGAGAGAGAGAGAGAGAGAGAGAGAGAGATCCCAGGAAAATGATTAATTATGGCTTATGGAAGAAATTACGGCTTGGGTTATGGCTTTTTTGATTGCTATGGAAGCTTGGAAAAGATTGGCTATGGAAGCTTGGCTTAGGATTGGAATGCTCAAAGCTTATGGCTTTCCCCCCCTAACACAGTAGGGAATGAAAAATTAAATATCTCCTAATCGGTGCAGAATTAGCCCCTGTGCGTGAGACACAAAAATGCTACAGACTAAGACTTTTTTGGAGTCCCTCATGCAGAGGTGTGAAGTCTCTCACACACTTTCCTTTTTACCACTCCTCCCTCATGCAGAGGTATGAAGTCTCTCACAGACTTTCCTTTTTACCACTCCTCCCTCATGCAGAGGTATGAAGTCTCTCACACACTTTCCTATTTACCACTGACCACATGTCTTCCTCTACCCAAGTTGCCTTGCGTGTCCTAGAGCCTTTTCACATGTAACAACCTTTCCTTCAAGCATGAAATCTCTACGCTTAGGCCTTCATAACCACATAAAACATACACTTCTTGGATCTCCTTGCTTGTTCTTGAGCCCTGGTCACTGCTCAATAAATGTGTAAGCTTCAAATAAACTTTTTTTGCTTCCCTTTCTCTTTTTTCCATCATGGAAGCGGAGCTGCACGACATCCACCCCCTCTGAACCTGCACAACCTCTGGTCTGTGCCAATTGCACTCAATCAACATCATCAAAAGCATCATCAGACACATTGTCTAGGAGGTTGAAGAATTGGTGCCACCACCAACATTTTCTTCAAAATCTGAAAGACTCTATCTTGAGCTATACCCTAAACATAAGGAACATCTTTCTTTGCCAAGTGACTCAATGGTGCACTGATATCAGATAGATACCTTAAATGCCTAGCATGAAACTTCACCTGTCCTACAAACTTGCTCAACTGCTTCAGATTATCAGGAATTTGAACCTTTTGAACTGCCTCAATCTTCTTTGAATCAATAGCTAAACCTTCTTCAGAAATTATGTATCCTAACAATGTTCCCTTTGTGACAACAATAACTGACTTGAAAGAATTCAAAGACAACCTAAATTGTCTGCATCTCCAAACACTTTCGAAGGTGCTCCAAATGCTCTGACTTCTTTCCAAACACACTAAAGTCATCCAAAAACACCCTCATACATGATGTAGTATAGAGATCAAACACCTTTCCTGCTGTATCTGAAAAAGATGAAGGTCCATTCTTCAACCCAAAACTCATCACTGTATACACAAAGGATCCCCACTCTGTTATAAAAGCAGCCTTATACTGATCCTTTGGTGCCATGCTAAGTTGATTATACCTTGAAAACCCATCCAAAAAGCTATACATTTCATTTATAGCAATTGAATCCAACAATGTATCAGTAAATGGCAACAAAAAAGGATCTCATACAGTAACTGCATTCAGCTTCCTATAATCAACACATATCCTCAATTTCCCATTCTTTTTTGCACTACCACAATGGGTGATAGCCATGTTGCTTCATGAATAGGTTTAATGAACCCAACATGTGGTAACTTGTTCAATTGCTCCTTTACTTGCTTTGCATAATTTGGATTCATCCTATATGTCTACTGTATAACAAGAACTGCATCCTCTTTGAGATTGATCTTATGTTGAGAAAACTTAGTGTAATGGAAATGGCCTATTAACTTTGAGAGTAGCGGAAATTAGAGAAAGTACTTTTGTGAAATTGTTTTGTGAGCATAGAGGGTGAATTTAATTGATGGTAGCAACATAAACATAGCATTTAGTTGACTTGGCGTGAAAAATACTTTTGCAAGAGAGAGAGTTTAGAGAACATGAAAACAATTGAGGACCGGATTTATGTGGAGCTAGTTCCCCCTTCAATAGGCATTTATATTATTGTTTCTCCCATCAAGAGAGACTCGGTACAATAAGATCTTTGTGTTCCTTATGACCTAGGTGATGCAATGAAGATGGAAAGATTCATGCATCATGAGCATAACATAAATCTTGTGGAAAGCATTAACTATCTCAAGCGCCAGTCCCAAGACCTCAAACACCTTCGCCGGGTGGAGAGAGCTAGCAAGGAATGAGGGTAGGGAAGAGGAAGAAGAAACATTTCATAGGAGAAAGAATTAATTCCTCACTTATCATCACTCTTCTTTCTAGCATACATAATAGCATAGTAATGAAGATGGAGAATATGGAAAGATTATGCATTGAAGCATGGATCTTGGTTGGATTTGCATTCCATAGCCAAGAGTGTTGGTGCAGGCTCTCAACCTCTCTACTTGGACAAGGAGAGGGAGCTCTTGCACTTTTCACTACACACAATCAGAGTGTGTGTGGGAGAGTATACCCCTCAAGCAACCCCCTAGTTTGCTTTGGTCGACCCCCCCTTGTAGCTCATGCTTGAAGCTCATTGGACCCCTCTAGGCCTAGCCAATCACAAGCAAGAGGCATATCAAGCAAGCATGCTAGTCTTGGGACAAGTGTCCCCCTTTCCTCTTTGAGAGAGAGGAATTGATAAATGCAAAAACAATTAATTAAATTAATTAATTTATCATTGGACCCTTGGGAGGCCAACCAATAGGCTTTAGGCACACCATGAGGGCAACATGAGGAGGATCTTGACAAGTGTCCCTTTTGCTTTCTTTGTACCAAGCTTTCCTTGTGTGAGGGTGTGTGTGTACTCTCTCTACCCCCCTCTTGTAGGGATCGCCTCCTCCTTGTAGGGATAGTTGTTGAGTTTTGCACACCTTTCCCCCAACCACCTTAGTCAGCAAGCATGACAAAGCACCTCAAGCTTGGGTAGTGTTCCCACAAGCACCTCAGTCTCCCTAGTCGGCAAGCACAACAAGCACCTCAAGCATTTTAGTCATCAAGCAAGACAAGCACCTCAAGCACCTCAAGCACCTTAGTCATCAAGCACCTTAGTCATCAAGCACATCAAGCACCTCAAGCTTGGGCCGGGAGCCCACCTCAAGCTCAGTCCTAGCTTAACTAAGGTCAAAGGAATTTTTAACACTAACCTTTGGAGGTCTTTAATGAAGCTAACTCTAAGGTCTTTAAGCTTCATTAGGTAGCCTTTCTCTTTGACAGACCATCTCTCATTTGGACCCCTTTACCATTGGCCTCGTGTTGAGATAGATCTAAAAGCACATGTCTATATTCTAACCCTTGTTCCAGTTTATTCTCCCACACTAAATGATCAATTTAATATGAGAAAAGCATTTGGGTTGGTTAAATATTAGATTTTATGACATTACCTCTCTCTTGAAATCATAGTCGTCCTCGACTATGAGGTAGAAGAGATAAAGCCTTAGTCATTAGTCATCTTGCTTAGCGGGTAGAGGATCCCTTTTTACCCTACGACATATTTCCAAGATGGATGACTAATCCATTTGGTGCTTGGGAGACATAGCTGCCGCAAGCATGTCTTCTCCTTAGTCCATTTCGTTCTCCCAAAGTAGAGTGACAAATTCTACTTGGTTTTTGGGAGACATCGTCATCACAAACATGATTCTAAGCATGCATACTATTTATATTTGTGCACAATAAAAAGAGAATTGGTCTTATAAGACCAAAACATAGGTCATTTAAAAGAAATTTGTACATTTTCTTACTCTAATGTAGCATTGTAAGCATTGACAAGGTTCATACTATCCTTAAGTTGTATTCCTTGCATCCATCTAGCATCTTCAAAAGGATAATTTTTGAACTTAATAAGATACCGTCGGATAATCTTACCATGTGTAGTACCATGTATTCATGCTGAAGGATAGCTTCGGGTTGTAGCACCTCTTCTTGGTCTTAGATTTTGGGAGGGTCTTTAATAATTGGTTCACTTGGTGGTTCTCATTTGTAAGGCTTAATTAGGCTCACATGAAAATCATTGTGGATGAGCCAATGGTTGGGCAACTTGAGTTGATAAGCCATCTCATTGATGGGATTCAAGATTTGGAAGGACCACAGTGTCTTTTTGCTAGTTTAGCATAATACTTTTGATGGCCCGTAGGATTTTTTCCCGTTGTTTGCCTCAATCGAGCATTAGAAAACTTAAGTAAGACCCAATCATTTTCTTTGAATGTCAAGGCCGTTTTATGCTTGTCAACATCAATTTTTTGCATTTGTTGAGAGATGGATATAGCGAAGATCTTTCCATGTACTTTAAGTAGCAGGGAACTTTTAGGTCTTCGTTCAATTATTTCAAAAGGTTCTTTTTCCAGTAGAAGTATGTATATTATTATTGTAGGCATATTCTACAAGAAGTAAGTACTTTTCTCATTGTGAGCATTGATCTACTTCTGTAACGTAACTCTTTAGTAGATTGAGTATTGTAAGATTGGCTATCTCACTTTGGCCATCCGTTTGTGGGTGATAGGCTGAAGAGAATTTCAATCTTGTTCCTAGAGTTTCAAAGAGACATTTTCAAAAATTACTGGTAATTCTAGGATCTCTGCCATGGTGTTTGAAAATTTGTGATATGAAGAGAATTGCCGACTATTGTCCATATTTCCATATTCCCATGGATAGACTTGGATAATCCAAAGATGAAATCCATGGATATACTCTGCCATTATAGACTTGGATAATCCAAAGATGAAATCCATGGATATACTCTGTCATGGTGAATTTGGGATAGGCAATGGATGGAGTAATCCAGGTTGCTTCCCTCTATCATACTTGGTCTTGTGGCATACTACACATTTTGAAACATATTCTTGCATGTTCACTTTCATGGTAGGCCAATAGAAGTACATTTCTACTCCTCGGAGAGTAGGTTGATTGCCTCTATGCCTCGCATAGGGAGGAGCATGGGATTCATACATGACTTTTGCACAAAGGGAGTGGGTAACACATAGCCCATTGCCGAGGAGAAGATAACCATCCTACAAGGGGAATGGTTCCTCTTTCTTCCCCAAATAAAGGACTGACATTATGTCTCTAAATTCAAGGTCAGTAGCATATTCATCTATCATAGAAGATATATCATTGTGAGTTGCTATAGACACCGCATTAACTTTTGGTCGTTGTGAAAGTGCATCGGCCACTTGATTGTGCTTACCAGCAATGTGAGCAATATGAAAATTAAATTGTGAAATAAAATTTTCCCACCTCATTTGTTTGTCGGAAAGCTTGATTTGCGTAATGAAGTACTTGAGACTTTGATGGTCGGTTCGTAAGATGAATGGAGTTTCCAATAATAGTGCTTCCAAATGGAGTCCCCAATAAATAATGTTTCCATGTGTCTAGGGCATGTAGAATAGCTAAAAGCTCTTTCTCATAAATTCCTAAGACATGTTCAATTGTATTGAGCCTTCGGCTCTCATATGCTATGGCACGTCCTTCTTGAAGCAAGACTGCTCCAAGGCAATCACCACAAGCATCACATTGGACCTCAAATGGCTTTGAGAGATCTAGAAGCATGAGGACTGATTGGGAGGTAAGCTTCTCTTTGATCTTGTTAAAAGCATTTTTCTCCTTAGTAGTCCATAAATACTTAACGTTCTTCTTATTTAAGTCATGTAGTGGTCTTGCTATTTGAGAAAAATTTACTATGAAGTGTCTATAGTATGCACACATACCAGTAAAGCTTCTTAGTTCATGTAGATGCCTTGGATTAGGCCATGCTTTTATTACCTCTAACTTCGATGGATCCATATGTATACCAACTTGAGAGATAATATGACCTAAGTATTGAATCTCTTGAAGGAAAAATTTGCTTTTCTTTTGGTTGAGAAAAAGCTTGTTCTCCCTCAATTCTTGAAAAATTACTTGGAGATGTTGCTTATGTTCCTTGGAGTAGATGATGATATCATCGAATACTCCAATGAATTTGTGGTAGGGTCTAATGATTTTCTCCATTAGACAATTGAACATGGCCGGTGCATTAGTCAAGCCAAAAGGCATGACTAGATATTCATAAAGGCCAAACGTTGTGCAAAACGCGGTCTTTAGTTCATCCACTATTGTTATTTGATGATAGCCACTTTTAAGGTCAATCCTACTGAAGTAGGTAGAGCCTTGTAGCTTATCAAACAGATCTTCTACCTGAGGCACGGAAAATCTGTTTTTGATAGTGATATGGTTTAGTGCTCGATAGTCTACACACATATGATATGTACCATCTTTCTTTTGCACTAAAAGGACTGGAGAACAAAAGGGAGAGGAGCTAGGCCTCACGCTCCCTTTATCAACCAATTCTTGTGCTTGCCTCATGATCTCCTCTTGTTGAGCTTGAGAAACTTGATAAGGAGGCTTTTTAGGTGGTGATCTTAGGAGCTCAATGCGATGGTCATCATCCCCTCGTTTTGGAGGTAAGCAAAAATTTTGTAGGGGTTTTTCGTACAAGTTTCTGAGCAGGTCTCCAAACTGCAGTATACAGAGATTTGATGTACAAGTACAAGTGCAGTATACAGAGATTTGTTGTACAAGTACAGTGGTTGTATGTACGCTTGATTGTGGACACTCGTTGAGTGTAGAAAGTGTTACAGGTACCACGATAGCAGGTTCAACAGATTTATAGGTTTTTGCAGATTGCAGCTATTTTGTCTTAGTGCTTCAAGATGTCTGACGGTTTCGGTCAGATTGTCACTGAGAAGCTTGAGAAAAATAACTACCCTGCATGGAAGTTCAGAATAACAAATTTCCTAAAAGGAAAAGGTTATTGGGACTATGTAGAAGGAGACAATGAAAAGGAACCAGAGATTCCCGAGCCAAATGCTACAGCAGAACAAAGAAAAGCCTTGAGGGACTAGCAACAAGGCCAGAGCAAAGTGATGTATTGGATTTCTATGAGCATCACAGATGGCATGATGGGCTATCTACAGGATGCTGAAACCCCCGCCATTGCATGGAAAAACTTAGGCAGAGTGTTCGAGGTGAACACCAAGGCCAGGAAGCTTCAACTAAAGTCGGAGCTAAATCAGGTTAAGAGGAACAACCTCTCCATCAATGATTATGCCTTGAAGATCAAGAGTATCATTGAAGCTCTTGGATCTATTAAAGTCTCAGTGGAAGATGATGACATTGTCCGTGCATGCTTGGATGGTTTTGGAGATGAGTATGTACATTTCAGGTCTTCCATGAATACAAGAGATGACATCCCCGTGTTCCAAGATTTGATTTCTAGGCTTATTCTTGAGGAGAAGAACCTTGGTCTTGACACACCTTCTTCTCGTGGCACAAATAGGTATGAACAGAACTTCTATTCTAACTCCAAAAGAGGTAGGGGTAGAGGTCGTGATCGAGGCCCAAGTGGCTGCAGGGGCCAATTTCAAGAAGTTCAATCAAATCAAAACAATACAGGTGGCAGGGGAAACCAGTGTCAAGGCAGGGGGAGTCAAAGAGATCGTGGTGCAGGATCAAGCAGGCAGCAACATACTGCAGATAGCAGAGAATGTTGGACTTGTGGTGAAAGAGGTCACATGTCACGTGACTGTCCAAAGGGAAAAGTAGGTGGAAAGAGAGAACAGGGCAACTATGCATCTACTAGCAGAGATGCAGATGACAACAAAAGCGAGCGCATGTTTGTTATGCAGCATGTAATGAATACAATGACTGCAAAGAATTCCACCAAAGATAATGTTTGGTATGTGGATTCAGGTGCCTCTAATCACATGACATCTCGTGGAGAGTGGTTTAGAGATATGCGCAAACCAGATGTGTCAGGCTATGTGCAGGACAGGAGATGACACAGCTCACCCCATTTCTCATGTAGGGGACATATCTCTAAATACGAAGAGTGGGAAATCAAAGTACTTAGCAGATGTACTTCATGTCCCAAACATTACAAAGAATCTTGTTTCTGTTGGACAAATGGTTGAGCAGGGTTTGCAGGTTCGCTTCAATTCGAATGGGTGTTATGTAGAAGATTTCCAGAATGGCTGTAAGCTGATCACAGAGGGCAAATGTGTGGGCAGAATGTTTACGCTGAATGTAGACATGCCTGAGGTAAAAGCTGCATTATTTGCACAGGGCACAGGTGTTGTGGCTGATGTTGAAATTTGGCACAAATGCATTGGCCATGTCAATGAGCAGAGATTGCGCAGCATGAAATCAAAACAGATTGTAAAAGGTTTGCCCAAATTCAAGGTGGATGGTATGCATAAAGTATGTGCAGCATGCTAGTTTGGAAAACAGTCAAAGGGCTCATTTCCACATGAGCGCAATGTATGTAAAAAGCCACTTGAGGTGGTGCACACAGATGTTTGGGGTCCAACCGATACTGCAAGTATACATGGTTGCAGGTATTATGTCTCTTTCATTGATGACCATACAAGAAAAGTATGGGTCTACTTCATGCGTAACAAAAGTGAAGTGTTTGGTCACTTTCAGGACTTTAAAGTCATGATTGAAAAGGAGACAGATATGCAAATCAAGACATTGAGGTCAGATGGAGGGGGAGAGTACTTCTCCAACGATTTTTCAGATTTTCTGCGAATGCATGGTATACGCAGGCAGTTTACATGCAGATATACTCCACAGCAGAATGGGGTTGCAGAAAGGAAAAATAGGCACATTGCAGAGGTTGCGCGTGCATTGATGAATGAGAAGAACATGCCTCATCATTTCTGGGCTGAAGCTGTAAATACATCTGTGTACATTATGAACAGGACACCTACAGCTGCGGTGCATGATGTAACACCTGAGGAAAAGTTTACAGGTACAAAGCCTGATTTGGCACACTTGAAAGTGTTTGGATGCATAGCTTACGTGCATGTACCAGATGAGTTGCGTAGGAAATTGGATCCTAAAGCAGAGAAATGTATTCTTGTGGGATATTCCCTTGAACAAAAGGGGTACAGGTGCTACAATCCTACTACACGAGAATTACGAGTGATCAGAGATGTAGTATTTGATGAGATGAGTAGCTGGTACAGTAATCCACATGGCACTATTGGGGCTGATGTAAAAGATGATGTGGTTGTACAAAATGTGAGTCCACAATCACAGGTTTTGAGTGGACCACAAGAGTCCTCTTCTCGTGGCTCTATTGAGAAGCCATGGAATGGTAGACTACGTACGCAGGTCACTCCACCAACAGGTACAGGGAATGTATCACGAAAAGGGAAGGAAAAGGTTGATGAACCTCCCTTTATGGCTGATGCATCATCAGGTTTTTCACATGTAGACATGGATTCAGATGGTTCTGAACAAAGTCTTGATGAGGAATTTGGAATTCCGGCTGTCAGGACACCTGGTGTAAGGAAAGTACAAGAAGATGCTAGACGGCAAAGGAGTGACCCAGGACCACGCAGATCTAACAGAGTCAGAAATCCAGTTCAGAAATTGACTTATGATGGGTATCTAGCGCATCACCAAGCCTACATGGCTAAGGTGATACAGGATGTGGAGCCCACATGTTTTGAGGATGCAGTTGGAAATGTGCATTGGGATGATGCAATGAATGAAGAGATGGCTGCGTTGGAAGCAAACGACACATGGGAGTTGGTGCCATTGCCAAGTGGCAAGAAAGCTATTGGCTGTACATGGGTGTATAAAACCAAGCATAAGGCTGATGGTAACATTGAGCGTCACAAGGCAAGGCTGGTCGCAAAGGGTTATGCACAAACGTATGGCATAGACTATGAGGAGACCTTTGCTCTAGTGGCAAAGATGACGACTGTGAGAGTTGTCATAGTAGTGGCTGCATCTAGAGGATGGATTATGCATCAAATGGATGTAAAGAATGCCTTCTTGAATGGTGAGTTGCAAGAGGAAGTGTATATAGATCAGCCACCTGGTTATGTCGATCCAGGTTACCTAGATTATGTATGCAGGCTTCTCAAAGCTTTGTATGGTTTGAAGCAGGGCTCTAGAGCATGGTATGACAGGATTGCCACGTATCTTGTCAGTATTGGTTTTAGGAGAGCTCATGCTGATCATTCACTCTATGTACGTGAGAGGATGTGGGGATTGTGGTCATTACCATATATGTAGATGACCTTATTATTGTGGGTGACAGTGCTATGGAGATTGACCATGTAAAGGGTCTTCTCAAACAGGAGTTTGAAATGAAAGATTTGGGCGAGTTGTGCTACTTTCTTGGAATTGAGGTGATCAGGACTCCAGAGGGTGTATGGCTGTCACAGAGACAATATGCTTTGGACATGTTTTCAAAGTATGGTATGGCTGATTGTAAGCCAATTTCTATTCCCTTGGATGTGAATGCAAAGCTGAGTGCAGAGAAGGGTGATGTTGTTGAGGATGTCAAGATGTACAGAAAGATTGTGGGTAGTCTAATCTACTTGACTATCACGAGGCCAGACTTGAGCTACACAGTAGGCTTGGAGAGTCAGTTCATGCAGCTTCCGAGGAAGACACATTTGGATGGAGTACGACGCACACTTCGGTATGTGCAAGGGACTCTTGACTACGCATTGTTCTATGCAGCAGATGCGCCATTAGCATTGTATGGGTATACAGATGCCGATTGGGTAGGTAGCATTGTTGATAGGAGATCTACGAGTGGCTTCATGTTCTCTTTTGGGAGTGTTGCTGTTACTTGGAGCAGTAAAAAGCAGCCTATGTTTGCCTTATCGAGCATAGAGGCCGAGTACAGAGGTGCAGCAGTTGCGGTGTACGAGGTAGCTTGGCTACGCACATTACTTGAGGACTTGGGAGTGCAGGTGGACTAGCAGATTTTCATCCATTGTGACAACCTCAGCAGCATGCAGTTGGCTAGGAACCCAGTGTTCCATGCCAGGACCAAGCACATAGAGGTCCATTACCACTACATTCGAGAGCGAGTGTTGGCGGGCGACATTGAATTGGTCTACGTCACCACAGAGGAGCAGATAGAAGATATCTTTACCAAGGCCCTCGGAGCTGAGAAGCTTCGACGTTTCCGAACTATGCTTGGACTCTGCGACATGCAAAGCTCGAGGGGGAGTTTTGAGATGTCGAGCTCTACATCTTGAGCTGGCATCCACTACGGGTCTTGGCCGCTTATGGAATTTACTCACTGGCACGCTAGGTGACCGACACGGAGGATCTCTGCCAGTGATTCTACAGCTGGACTACACTTATAGTGCCAGCCTAGTACGCTTCTAGCGAGTTCACACTTAGTGACAGCATGTACATATGTGCTACTTTTCAGTTTTAGCACTAAGTCATTTTTGTACTCTCTTTTCTGTGCGAAGAAGAAGAAGATTTCCATCTCTGTGTGCTTTGTGCTTGTCTTGTGTAGCTCTCTTGCATCCTCATTCTTTACACCAACTTGGTGGCCAACTCCGTTGATGTGAAGTTGTGAATAGAGCCAGGGTCAAACAAGATGAAGGCATCATGCTTCCTTACCTTTCCCCAAGCATAGGAGAGAGATGATCCTTTGCAATGAGCATCCTCTTTTGGAGCTTCAATGGTGGAAGCCCTAGGAGTCTCATTACGAGCATTTTTCTTGGGGAAAGAACGATAGCCATGTCCTTTCTCCCCACACTTAAAACGCTTATGGTCCTTGCAAAAAGCTTCAAGCTCTTCAAGAGAGAGTTTTTTTTGCCTTTGTAAACTCCCTTCTTCTCCTTGGAGCGATTGTTGTTGTTGTTGGAAGTGCCTTGGGAAGAATTTTGGACATTGGTTTTCTCCTTTGCATCATTTTTGTCTTTGTTTTCCATGGGCTTGACATTCCGTCTAGCTCCTTGTTGGAAATTGATGCGTGAAGCAACCATGGTGTGATGGATACTTCGGTGATAGAACCAGGTCGTTGAGAGTTGACGTATTCGGCCATCTCGTCAGGTAATCCCGCACAGAATTGTTGCTTTTGCTCAACAAATCCTATCTTTTGGAAGACCGTAGCTTTGAGATGTAAATCCCAAAACTTTTCTACATATTGTAGTAGACTCATAAGAGAGAAGCTTCAAATTGCACCATTCGGTAAGCACTTTGTCCTTTGCATCACTTGCAAGGAATTGCTTCATGATGGAAACTCATAGAGTTTTCCATGCCTTTGGGGCTTCCTTGTTGCCACAAAGGCTAGCCCACCATTGACGAGCCAATTTTTGGAAGTGCATAGCTACATTGCGTAGCTTGGAGGACTCTGTGAAGCCCTCATCTCCAACGGCCACATCAAATTTTTGGATGAAGGCCAATACTTTGTCGAGGGCACCAAAGGTGCCATCATAGGTGAGAAAGAGATACTCTTTCCTCCC
Organism: Adiantum capillus-veneris; assembly: GCF_014529385.1. NCBI lineage: Eukaryota > Viridiplantae > Streptophyta > Polypodiopsida > Polypodiales > Pteridaceae > Adiantum > Adiantum capillus-veneris. The sequence continues at coordinate 14,066,393 of NC_140952.1, forward strand.
TCTTTGAACTTCTTGAGCTTTTGTGAGCATGAGGGTATGGTTTGCGATGTCCTCCCCTCTTGTATTCTCTAGGAGAATAGCCATAGCTTTCGTCGAAAGAAGAGGAAGATGAAGAAGAAGGAGAAGAGGGTAACCTCTTTCTTGTCCTTTTCTTCCTTTGTTTCCTCTCTTCACTTTTGGAGTGATGAGGAGAAGGGCTTTGGATTGAACGTTTACTCTTGGGAGGAGTTGATGATCGTCTAGACCCCCATCTTCAGAGGACCTTATAGTTTCATTGCTTTCTTGCTCTTTGGATTCCTCCTCTCGTATGGGAGAGAGTCTTCTTTTGGGGGTCTCTTCAAGAGGCCTCCTAAGATCTCTCTCTTCTTGGAGAGGAAGGAAAATACCATAAGCGCGAAGTTGTTGAGTAACTTTGTCTTGCAAATCAGGGTTGCCCATAGCTTGCTGCAGCCTAGGAACAAGATAATTCACAAACATGGGGGCATTATCTTAGCACCTTGATGTGAAAAATCAAAGCTATCAATGTTCATTCTACTCTCTTGATTATTGTCAGCCATGTTAACAAAATTTGTGTACTTACTTAGTGTATGATTTGGCAATTCAAAACCTTAGTTGCCTCTCCTCTTAGCCTTTGAAAATTGGCACTTAAGTATCTACACCCACGGCTCAAAGTGGTTAATTATAGAGAGTTATGGAGTGGGTCTAATACTGCAGGATTTTCGAGGGCTAGCTCCTTTTGACTTCTTATGGCTCAATAATGTTAAAGCCGTAGGCAAGTCTAAAAAGACCCATTATTAAGTCCAAAGCTCCCAAGGTGTGCACCATATCCCACATAGTGGGCTCAACGAAACCAATAATAGATCCCAGTCCCACTTACTCTAATATAATTAACAAAGTCAACCATTTATAGGCTACTTAAGGACCTCTCTTATTAAGTAAGAAAAGGGAAACCAAATGCTCCGATACCAATGTAATGGAAATGGCCTATTAACTTTGAGAGTAGCGGAAATTAGAGAAACTACTTTTGTGAAATTACTTTGTGAGCATAGCGGGTGAACTTAATTGCTGGTAGCAACATAAACACTGCATTTAGTTAACTTGGCATGAACAATAGTTTTGCAAGATGTGCGCATCTGTCGCACGTGTCAAAGTAAGGGACTTGCCGTACATTGTGTGCGAGCCACAAATGGCTGCAAGCACATAACCAGATTTATCTACCAAGCTCAAGAGAGCAAGGGTGTGTCACTCACCGCCCTACGCTCGCCTTCATGGAGGATTCCTTGTCGTAAAGAAGAGGGAGCTACCACCGCGCCGTGCTCTCTCTCTCTCTCTCTCTCTCTCTCTCTCTCTCTAAAAACGCAGCCGTTTTTTGACCTAGTAGACAACAGTCCACTCTTTTGATCATAACTTCTTCATCCGAACTCCGATTTGGGTGATCTATAGCCTCAATTGAAGAGCACGAAGTCCTCTACGCATTGATGTAAAGACAAAAATTTTTAGAGTTATGGAAGGCGTTTCTATAGCAGCATTTCCGAAGTGAACAGGTTCAACAAAATTGATTCTCATCTCCTATTTTACATACAATGTCTTCCGGCACTCGCGAGGGTTCTTCTTCTTCAACAAGGTCCACAACCATTGTGGAAAATGATCCAAAATCTCCTAAGTGTGGAGATAGCAACACAACCACCCAACCAACGACATCGGAAACCATGATCATGGCGTACTTGGTATCATTGCAAGAGACCGTAAACAAACAAGGCGAAGACTTATGAGCACTTGCAATGGAGAATGGCACACTAAGGGTACTTGTGGTTGAGAATGAGAATCTCAAGAGGACACTTGAGATGCAAACAACACGTTTGATGCAACTTGAAGAGGAAGTCAAGGAATGTAAACGCTCTCTTGTGGACTTGAATGCTTTGAAGGAGCGGATGAGCAAAGTAGAGCATGACCATGTATTGAAAGAGGAGAAATTTGACACTATGAGCCGGGATGTATGCGACATGAAAAATGTATGCACAAACAAGTCTTGGGCTGATGTATGTGGTAGCAATGTGGTTTCTAATTTCTCACTCATGCAAGCTATGGTTCAAACAAAGAATGTTGAGAATGTGGATGTGGAGGAGTTGAAGGAACGGGAGCGACGTTCCAAGAACATTGTTATTCGTGGAATTCCCGAAGAGAAGTTAGAGACACCTCCTTCTCTTGCCATTGTTATTGAAGATTTCTTCAAAACCCACTTTGGCATGTCCGGAGTTATGGTCTATGGAGCACATAGAGTGGGGAAGCAAGGAGCTCCTCGCTCGGGAGAACGGCCAATTGTATGCACCATGCCGGATGAGACCAAGTGAAAGATTATCCTTGATAATAGTTGGATCTATTTGAGGGATACAAAATGTTTTGTATGTGAAGATCGCACTATTAAGCAACAAAATATGCGTCGCAAGGCATATGAGGAAAAGAATAATAAAAACAAGGAGATCTCTCATGAAGAAAATGTGCCCAAGGAGGAGGCAAGTCTCTCAAGCAAATAGGGATGCGTGACCTATGAGACCGAGTTACAATTGAAAATATGCTTTTGGAATTGTAATGGATACCCATGGAATGCGGGGGTTGGCATTGATGAACTAACAAGCAAAGACGATGTTGTACTTCTTGTTGAAACTTGGGAGCATGATACACAAAGGATTAACGGCTTGGAGGATTACAATGTACATTCATTGATGTGGTCAAAGAATCTCAAGCAACGAAGAGGACAAGGAGGGTTAGCATGTATGGTTAAGAAAGGATTGGAAGATTTTGTATCAATTGTGAAAGATGACAAGTACAAACGTTATGTATGGCTGAAAATTATGACACCAAAAAGAGCACCCATTTTTGTAGCCTGTTGCTACATTCCTCTTCATGATTCTCCCTTTTATGCTTGCATGGATAGAGATCAACCATTTTCTCATTTGGAAGAGGACATTTCTTATTTCAAAGGTGAAGGTGATGTTATTGTATTTGGGGATATGAATGCCCGCACAAAAACATTGCAACATAATACTCAACAATTTGATATGCCATACATTTCAAGGGAGTTGGAGGAAGTTCACTTGTATGATCGTACTTCAATGGATGAGAAAGAGCTGGATCACTATGGAAAGTTACTTTTACACATGTGTAATAGCACGGGTATGCTCATTGCCAATGGTATATCTTTGTGGAGTGGAACCAATGGATTTACATGTATGAGACATAATGGGGATAGTGTGATTGACTATATGCTACTCTCTGAAGCCATCATGTATCGCATAAAGAGTTTTATGTTTGGTCAATGGACCCCGGAATCCGACCATCGCACCTTATGTATTGACCTTTCATGTGGAGAAGCAACTAAGCATGATAATCTCAGCCAAAGGAAAGAGAAGTTATCACTATGTATGGATTTCAAACGGGCACCAATGTACATTGAAATGGTTGAGCAAAAATTATGGATGACAAAGCTTCAATGTGATGCACCATTGGAAACTAAATGGGAAGCTTTCAAGAAAGCTATTTGTTCTTGTGCGGAAGAATGCTTTGCCATAAAGCATCTCCATGGTATCAACAAAGATAGATCACGCAAAAGGTGGTTTGATAAAGAATGTCAAGATGCTCGAAAGTCCTTGATAAAGCTTGATGCAACTATGGACAAAGACAACTATCAAAGTCATTTGCATACATACAAGGCATTCATTCAAAAGAAGAGAAGAAGATGGAAAGTAAAGCAACAAGAATTTCAAGTCCAAGAAAAGGCACATGCATGTGGAAGATTTTGGAGAAACTTGAGAGGCAAGCGGGTTGAGAATTTTGGTAACTTGAGTCTAGTGGATATGTACACACATTGTAGGCAATTATATGAGCAAGCAAATACTGAAAAAATGCCATTTTATGGTTCACTCCCATGTATGCCGTCTTTTTTTACTATTGAGGATGTATGCGGTGGGCTTGAAAAGTTGGCCACTCGCAAAGTGGGAGATCTTCAAGGTATCAAGCCGGAGATGATCAAATGGACGGGAGATTTTACCCATGAGTGGATGTGTGATATGTTCAACCTTGCACTTCAACATGGTATGCCTTATGATTGGAGTACTAATTGGGTTAAGCCTTTGCATAAAGGAGGGGATGTAAAGAATGTAAGCAACTACTGGACTATAATGATTGGGTCTCTTATGGCAAAGTTGTTTGGGTGCATAATGGAGATGAAATTGAGTGATTGGGCTGAAGAGAATGACAAGCGTGCAAAGGGACAAGCGGGTTTTCGTCGATGCCATAGCACCATTGATCATCTTGTCACTCTTCGTGTTCTCATGGAGGAAAGTCGGTTGAAAGGCAAGCGATTGAATTGTTGTTTTGTGGACTTTAAGAAAGCCTTTGATATGATTCCACGTAACAATTTGTGGAGAAGGATGGAAGAACTCCAAGTGCCAAGTGAGTTTATGCTTGCGGTTTCTCGAATCTATGAGAAGGTGATTTGTCAATTGCGCATGGGAAGAGAAATTTCAGAAATTTTTGTAAGCATTATTGGGGTTAAACAAGGATGTCCATTGTCACCAACTCTCTTTGGTCTATGCATCGATCAATCGGAACAAATGGTACTTGACTTTATGCAAGAAGAAGGCATTGAAGAGGTCACTATTTGCAATGCGTTAATCATGCTTTTGTTGTATGCGGATGATGTAGTGCTTCTAGCACACACTTTAGAAGATGCACAAAAGCTTATGGTTGTCCTTGAGAACTTTTGCTTGCATAGTGGGCTGATTGTAAATGAATCCAAAACAAAGGTTATGCTTGTGAAAACCAACCATAAGGAGAAGCCATGCATTGTGTACAACAACGAGACACTTGAAGTTGTTGAGAGCTTTAAGTACCTTGGCCTTGAGGTTCCATCCAATCACAAATGGCATGAATGTGCTATGCGTCGTTTGGAAGCGGGAAAGAGAGCATATTATGCATTTGAGAACATGTGTAATGCGGGAAACATCAAGTGTTGGATTCTCAAGAAGTATCTTTTTGATGCATTGGTGACACCGGTTCTTCTTTATGGAGTTGAAGTGTGGGGCGGGAGCATCTCAAAGTCTACTTGGAAAGAGTTTGAGAATGTCCAAAAACGTTTTCTTACAAACTTTCTCCAAGTTAAGACACAAACACCATATATGCTCTTACTTCTTGAGTCGGGATCTCTTCCAATTGAGGTTATGGGCATGGAAAGGGTTGTGGAGTACATGATAAAGATGTGTCAAAACCCCTCACATCGACTTCCTACAATTGCATGGGAAGCAAGCAAAAAAGTTCAAAAGACGCATAAAAGCAAGATCTTGAGCACGGGATGGATGCAAGACATAAAGAAGTGGTTTGGGAGATGGGATGCATTACACTTGCTACATGATGCTTCAATTGACTCTCAAGTGAATGAAGCTTTTCTACAACGCCAATGTGTTACGGCTTGGGAGAAATCCGGTGGGTCACGCTTCATACATTACACCACCTATATTGCCCCCAACTACAAAACCATGTTCTTCGCTGAGAGAGGAAACCGTACTCACACTTACATGCTTGAGCCTATTCCCTTGTCCGCGATACGCACTATCGCAGCAACTCGTCTTAGCTCCCATTTCCTTCGATGCGAGATAGGGCGTTGGGGCAATGGAGAAGAGTCAAATCGATTGTGCACATTATGCTCACTGCAAGTTCGAGAGTCTGAGTACCACACACTACTAGAGTGCTCAGATTTTGATCACATCCGAACTTGCTTCTCTCACATTTTCAGCCATAACTTAGACCTACACACTTTCCTCTCCCAGCCAAAGTGTGGGCTCTCCATTGCGACTCTCATCACTACAATTTTGGAGCATCGAGAGTCACTCATCAGCCATACACATACTACATCACATGTAACTTTGGTCCCATAGGTCATATTTGACCTCCGAGGATGATAATAAAATCTATCTATCTATCTATCTCTCTTTCTCTCTCTCTCTCTCTCTCTCTCTCTCTCTCTCTCTCACACACACACACACACACACACACACACACACACACACACACACACACACAAGGAGATGAAGAAGAAGATGGAGATGGAGCAAGAGCACTCTTCAATTGCACAAATGAGAGAATGAGTGATTTTTAGGTTTAGACCACTTTCATATGAGCTCGCCCATTCACACTTGGATGCCCATGCTTAGCCAACTAGCCCTTGAATTTTCCAGTTAGAGTGCGTCTCTCATTGGCGATCACTCTTATCCTTTTCCTATTGGACCGACAAGCCCGGTCCACGACTACTAGAAGTGGATGTTGGAGGTTAACATGCCCCCCTTCCTGATGTAGATTCCTCCCTCGGAATATAATAGTGAAACATCGGATCCACGATAGGAGTACCTGTAGCAAAATTTAAAAAAATTTATGAAAGCTCAAAGGTATAGGCATGCAATAAGTAAGATGCACACATGATATTCTAAGAAATGCAATAAAATAAAATAAAATAATCATGAATTGTAACATTGCCAACTGGAACAAGCGTAGTACTTGAATGAAATGCAATTGAGTTAAGGTCTATTAGGTTGACTCTAAGAGAATTACACAAGAGCTAGGGCTAAAGTAAGCACTAGATTGACCAACGTTAATTAAAAAATATTGACTAAAGAGTAGTTAACCCTAGGAATGCTCGTCAGGCTATAAAGACTAGTGATCTTGTTACTTCTACCACTTAAGTGTGATCAACATAAAATACAAGGAAGTTTGTGCTATTTGCTTTTTTCCCCCCCCTTTTTTGTTGTTGTCATAGTTGCTACAAGTAGCTGGGGGACTCGAGGTCTCAAATACCAGCAGCTGGGAGACTCGAGGTCTCAAATACCAGCTTGAGCATAAACTAGGCGGGAGACTCGAGGTCTCAAATACCAGTTTAACACATGGACTTCCACAACACAAGTCACACTTAGGTGGAATAAGCTAGAGAGAACTATATCCTCATAGCCTAAAACATTACTAATGTTACTACAATTAATAGACTATTTAAAAATTAAAGTCGGCAATTAAGTGGCCTAGTTTAGCGTAAGGTCCTGATACCTACTTAAAGCCAACTAATAGACCAAACTCAAAGAGAAGAACAAGGTACTAGATGTTTGAAAAAAATTATAGCATCTAAATTGGCAATGTCACAACTTCATTATCCATTGTTAGAAACTCAAATGATAAGATGCAAACATGTAATTGTGGAAAGCATGGATAAAATAAAGTAGTACACCTGATATAATGGAGAACATCCATTGTAACATGTAAACATCCATTGTCATTGTCCTTTGAAGGCATCCTTATGTAGTCACAAACTGCACAATAGTCACCACCAAACATCCACCTTCCAGAGGCACATCACTGGGAAAAAAGAACTTTGCTAATCACTAAACTCTAAAACAGAAAAACTCCTATCGTCCTAATCCTACCTACCCTCCATCACTCAAGTGATGAGGATCAATGTAAGTGGAGGTTGGAGAGCTCGGTTGGTAGCTCTAAGGCTAAGCCGCCATCCTCATCATCAAGGTAGGTGTAATTCTCTTTGGTAAGGCCGTCGTCATCTATCCAATCACCATTATCGTCCTCGTCCTCTTCTGTGCAAAATAGTATTAGGAATGTCATGATGTGTGCATACTCAGCCTGGGCAAAAGGGTAAACTTGGGCAATTGAGCGAACTTCCTCGATAGAATAGGGATTCGTTGTAGTCAAGAGGCAAACCGGCCACTCTAACTCCTCAACATTTCTCTCACAAGCGAGTGTTTCAACCGAATCCCATTCAGAGGAAATATGAGGATAACATAAATGCATTACTTGAGACAGGTAAAAAGAATATTCATAAGAATCAGCCATATCTGTGAACACAAATAGAGAATGGTTAGGTGTTTGATGACATAGGTTTCTGTTTCAGTGTACCTGATGTGACATGTGTAGGTCTAGGTCAATGCTTTTGACTAGTATTGTGCACACTCGTTTGCTAATTGCTCTTGCTCTTTACTATTTTTATTTTTATTTTTATTTTTTAAAAACTAGAGTGGTTAGTTACTATATATCTATATATATACAATCCCTAAAATCGGAAAGCTCAAGGATTAGGGAAAGAAGGGTAAGAGGGAAATAATTCAATAGGCTGACGTGAATGAAGACTCCCCCCTTCCTTGGGTAGATCATACTTTAAAAAGGATGTCATCACCTTTTGGAACCAGTTGTTCCAATTGGTAATAGGTAAGGATTTTAGCCAATAGTTCTCTATTACCTTGGGTGCCTCATCAAGTTGCAAGGGTGGTAAGGTACTCTCCCATGAACGAACTTGAAGTAGTGCATCAGGTAATAGTTGAACAATGGGAGGTGTCGAATATTTTGTAGCTTCATGGAGGTTGCCTATGGTAGGTGGAGGTTGTGTAGAAGCTTTTACCTCTATGGATGCATTACATGAGGAGCTAGAAGCTTCATGGAACCTCTCCTTTCCTGAGCTAAGCCGAATAGATTGGTTTTGCCTTGGAACCCAAACTAGCTCTAGAATAGGTGTGTAGCATTCTGTGATCTTTCCCTTCCCACGTCTTCCATCGGCTTTGAAATCACAAGGTTTGACTCACATGGTTTCGTAGTGAATGGGGAAGGACACGATTTACGTTTAGGTACCCAAATTTGATCATTTCCATCATAGTAGCCTTGGGCTTCTAATAGTTGTTTGGGAATCCAACATGATTTGGTTTTCACCTTCTTAACCTGAGCGGACGTCTTCCTTTGAGGTTTCCTTTGTGAATTAACTTGAACCATAGGGGGGGTTCGATAATGGTACCTTAGGGACCCATTGATATGTACCCTTGGTCAGATCACATGGAGCCTTTGATGTAGCACTATCTGTCGTAGGAGTGTTACCATTCACCAAGCGAGCTTTTCTGAGCAAGCAAAAAATCGAGCAAGAGCTTCACAACGAACACACATACACACACACACACACAAAACTCAATATAACAAAAAAATCATCCTAGCTCACAGATTCTAGAGGTATTTATGCACATTGTCTTGCACTAAAACAACCAACAAAAAAGCCAGGTTTTGTCAGTGATATCTTTTTACCAGTGATGATGAAAAGAGGCAAGTGGAAGCAACACAATATTGTGCAATCTTTCTTACCTAGGCATTGCAAGTGAACAAATAATTAACATAGTGTACTAAGATCTATCATGACATAACTCAAAAATGAAAAATGAGCCCACAAAGAGAGCTAGTGCTATAAATAACCTAGGAAAAATGATGTTGACATTATCGACGAGGGTCATGAAATGCAAGAATGATCATCAGAACATGATTGTGTCTATATATGAGGTCACAAACTCTCTAATACAAATCCCCCAAAACTTGTAACAGGGGAGGCACTTACTAATTATGTATCGTAAAATGGAATTGGAAAAAAAATTTATAGATTGAATAGAAAAAAGGTGTAATTTATAATTTGGTCAAAATTTTACACATAAGAAATTTTAGAAATTTATGAATTGGGAACACTCTCCCCCCCCCCCCCCCCCCCCCCCCCAAAGCCTAAAACCATGCACACCAACGTGAGGATATGTGTGTGTGTGTGTGTGTGTGTGTGTGTGTGTGTGTGTGTGTGTGTGTATCAAGAACATGTATTAGACGTTTGGAGCTATTTTGAGAATACCTTTGTTTTGTAAAGGATAAGAAAATCCCTAAAACAAGGATGCATCGTAGATCTCTTCCCTTTCCATTCTCTTGTTGTGCATCCCTACCTGTGATCCTATATGTGTCATGAGTTACAGCTCTTGCATGGGATGGCAACACATGATTGCAAGGCAACGACCATCTCACGATAGCATTGCGACATACTAAGCACTAACTGCCATATTCCATGGAACAAGCATAGACGCAATCCATAAGCCATAAAGCATCAATGAAATGGAAAGAGAAAGCCAATGTTATACCTTTGTTTTGTAAAGGATAAGAAAATCCCTAAAACAAGGATGCATCGCAGATCTCTTCCCTTTCCATTCCCTTGTTGTGCATCCCTACCTGTGATCCTATATGTGTCATGAGTTACAGCTCTTGCATGGGATGGCAACACATGATTGCAAGGCAACGACCATCTCACGATAGCATTGCAACATACTAAGCACTGACTGCCATATTCCATGGAACAAGCATAGACGCAACCCATAAGCCATAAAGCATCAATGAAATGGAAAGAGAAAGCCAATGTAGACCATGGTTAAAAAATCCATCTCTCTATCCCCCGTCTCACTGTCATAGATGACATCCCCCCCGCCCCCCTCTCTCTCCCCCCTCCATGTGCCATCCTCTAGCTTTTTCCCTTGGCCAACCTGCAAGCATCTTAAAAGATTCTTACTAAGAGAAGTACCTCAAAAATATTTGTACCCTCTTGCCTTGTCCCACCTCCATCGCCTGCTCTATCGAGTGATGGCACTCCTCACCATCACCAGCAGAATGAATCATCTTTCATCCAGCTTGTCCCCATTCACCATCACTTGCAAGACAATCTACTCTAGCACAAAGCCTTGTCATCATCATCTCCATGGTTGTTGCATCTATCGCTAAAGACAAAGGAGAAGGAAGGGAAGAGAGAGAGAGAGAGAGAGAGAGAGAGTACACCTTGTCGTGATCATCATCTTCACAGGCTTTGCATCTACCACTATAGACAAACGAGAGAGAGAGAGAGAGAGAGAGAGAGAGAGAGAGAGAGAGAGAGAGAGACTGCTCTTCCATCTATTGGTACTACTAGGTCATGTACACACACACACACACACACACACACACACAGAGAGAGAGAGAGACTACATGGTTTGCACCACAAAAATCAGGCAGCACGACGTGCCTATAAAAAAATCATATTCCTCTGCCCTACTCTTGCATTTTCTCTTTCCCGAGAATTGTGAGACTTCAACATGTCTTCTACATTCGTGGCCAGAAAAAGGGAAAATGTTTCTAAAAATAATGAAGCAATTCATCTCCAAAGCCTACATAAACGACTCAAATTATAGTTTTAGCATCTTGTATTGATTGACAATAAGTCTTCTTATGAAAAGCTACAATTATTTTTATCTTTAGAGAAATTTAATGTCACGACCAAGGGTATTTTGGGAATTTTGGAAAAACTGAAGGGCATTTTGGGGTGTTTGGAAATTTTTGAAATTTGAGGGATATCTAGGGAATTTCCACAAATTAGAAGGGTATTTTGGTAATTTTCCCTTTATTCTAGTACCGACACGTGAAGTGGTGTCCGAGGTGACATCGGCAAGTGTCGTGACCGAATTTCCTCTTTCTCAGAGTCAAGAGGAGCTAGCTACTTGACTACTCAATAACAGCATCAGTAATACTCCCAACTAAGCTCTCGCCTCCTGCCAGCATCACGGACAACTTGCTTCTGTGTACCAGCAGATTTATCAGCAACACCCTTAGCAATATCCTCTATGGTCTCTGCAACATCATTCGCACTGATTGTCGTTCCACTGCTTTTGAGTGTCTTCTGCTTGTGAATCACTTCTGACCCTATCCACTTGCTGCAAGATGCCATTATTTGTGTCCTCAAAAACCATCATCAAGCTGAGTCGTCGTTTGCAAGTGCTGGCCCACTATCATCAGTGTGCTCGATAGCCCCTTGTTGCAGCCTGCAAGCTCGTTACTCCAAATGTGTACTTGTTGCCCCATCACTGTCTCAGAGACTGTTGATACTTCGCCACCTCCCCACCTGCACCATCTGCTGCCCCACAAGGGGATGAAAAGAGATTGCAAGGCGGATCACCTACTAAACACCACGCCAAATCTCTCTATGCGGATGCAGAATTAAGGTTGGACCTCTCACGTTGCTGATGTAGGTGAAGGCAGCTTTGCAAAGAGATTATGCTGTTGCACAATGACGGTGATACTGGCTATCAACAGCAAGCCAAGCGCAAGCGGATTCAAGAAGCCTCCCAAGATCAATGGTTACTGGGCTGCGAACAAATCATCAGAAGCCAGATGGCCCAGTCAGAATTGAGCTCAACAACATTAATAGTATCACTCATCAGACTCAGCATGAGTCCATAGTACCGAAGCTAACAGTATCAAGATCCTTGGCTGTTGTCTGCTAGCCATCAACATCGGTCGTCTCTAATTTTTGCCATGCCTTGCCTCGCCACCTGCCAGAGTGGTATCTGAAAGCCCCCAAATCAAGCCGCGTCGCCGCAGACTGATTTGAAGGGGTTCTAGCGTTTAAAAAAATGATCTCAAGAAATTCCATCTGTCTTGCCCAGTCGCGCCTAGTCGCGTCACTCAATGCCGAAACTTGTTGCCCCACTCCATGCTGCAGGTACGAGTGCAGGAAAGTGTCTAGAAACTGTCCTCCGTCTGCTTGCTATCCCCCGCAACAAATATCTAGGAACTTTTTTGTGGGAGTAGAAGGCCAGGGGGCCTCCCACTATCAGAGGCGCAGAAAGAGAACATTAATACATTGTGTAGATGTGTGTTACACAGAGAATGAGATGAGAGAGAAGGTAGAAAGAGACACACGCAGATAGGCGGTTAGTCGGGTTGATTGCTTGATAGTAGCGTGATTACATGGGGTGATTATAAAGGCTGGGAATAGTGGATTTGAACGGGTGTTGGTGCCTCTTGGTTTCTCGAGGCATGACAGCTGGAATATTTTATTATATTCCAACATCCCCCCTCAGCTGAATGCCGAGAGGAGATTTTATTGTGCATGAAAAGTGCTTAGAAGAGCTGGAAAGTGCTTTCTGTTTTTGTTTCCATCAAACGATGGAGGTGCACGAAAGAAAAATTTTACTTTAGCTTTCAATTGGGTTTTCTGCACAATCGATCAGGTTCAAGCATAAAGGTGTTAAGTGGATATGTTTGATGTCGAGGTTTCATCTTGATTCTCGCATGAGAATCAAGTTCTTCAACTGCATGTTGAGATCGAATGATTTTCTTCAATTGATCCCCCCTTCGATTGAAAACATGTGCTTTAGATTTTGCTTCAGATTGGCTTTTGGTGAAGAAGATAAGGTAGGAGTCCAAGTATTTGAGCATGATGAAGATAACTACTGAACTTTTTGGCTTTGGACCATTGGAAGGATCATCACGTCGATGATTTTGAATTCCAAAATTGTGGCACAAGGTTGGTTTTCGATTGCGAGGAGCTCGACAACAGTATTTGCAAAAGGGGACACTGTCATAGCACTCAAGAACATCGAGCTTTGAAATCTGTATTGCTTCATTTTCATGGAGGCCATCACTTTGCAAACGGTTACCATAAAGGCCATCGTCTACCATCAGTGATAGTGTCTCTGCAGAATCCAAGGTTGGCATTGAAGAAGGAGACAAGCCTTTGATAACATCCTTCATGATAGCACCCTCATCGTCATCATCATCTGCCTCCAAGTTAAGGCATGACAAGGATTGGGCTCGCTTTTGAAGGACTGCAGATGAGGGGGCAAGGGGCAGATTGTAACAAGGCCGATTATGAATAGCAGCAGCATTACATTGGTTTATCAGCAAGGCAGCCAGCAGAGGGCTACAGCTTGGTGGGTATTGGAGATCTGCGCCAAGAGAGACATCATGAGGTGATGTATAGCTGCAGCAAGAGGGTCTGGCCTCATCAAGAGCAGAATTAGGCACTTCAGTTGGATTGTCTAAGTCATTGACAACGCCAAAAGTAGGCCAAGGGGCATGGCTAGCAGGATTATTCACCTGCAAAAGGGATTGATTGTCCTCCAGAATCATCTGGGAAGTGACTGCCAGCGCAGGAACAGTGTTGTCTGCAGCACCCGATGAGAAATCCTCCACAGACAATGACGCCAATATGCAGGGTTTCACAAAAGCATTAACAAATGCTGCAATGATTTCATCATCGTCACGGCCAGCAATGTGTAGAGCAAGATAAGATGCAACATGTCCTTGGCGCGCATGGGCAACAGTATGGGTTGGGCATGACTTCTCAGCAGCAGTGAAGACCTTGATGGCATGGTCATCTGCTCTTTCTCCAGCAGGATGGTGAGCCTTCAGAAATGGGCTGGAAAGATGCTCAGCATTGAGACTGCTATCCCCAGAATTTTCAAAGTAAATGCCGCAAACTTTGTTAAGAACATGAACATAGTGAGGTCCGATACACTGCATTTCAGAGGGTATTTTGGGTATCTTATCACCTGCTGCTTCAGGTGCCCCTTCCGTGGAAGCAAGAAATGCCTCAATGATGGCATCATCGTCCTCTGTATATTCAAATGAGCCCCGGCAAATTGCGTTGCTTGAGGGAGCATCATTAGAGGATGCAGAATGTAAAGGGTTAGGGGTGTTTGAAGGCTTGCATGGCATTAGGCATTGCGCTGAATAGGAATGTTGAATGGCCTTCACAAAGCAACAAATGAGAGCATGTGCAAGAAGAGATGATGCTTCATATCTGCGCTCAGAGTTGGCATTAAAGGAGGAGTTGAGTTGAGTCTCTTGCACAGGACATGTATGATTTACAGTATCATTATTCGCATTCAGCAGGTGATCGCTGAAATTGGCTGTGGTTGCACCATCTGTGGCTTGCATGCAAGAGAAACAGGGTTCATCGAAGCGGGTAGCACCAGCAACAAGAATTGGCTCATTGCAGGTTTCTCTATTCGGGCAGCAGCAGCAAGAATGGCTGGCGCCATCGGGAAGTAGGGGTGCAGGAAATAACTGGCGATTGATACCATGTGGGAGTAGAAGGCCAGGGGGCCTCCCACTATCAGAGGCGCAGAAAGAGAACATTAATACATTGTGTAGATGTGTGTTACACAGAGAATGAGATGAGAGAGAAGGTAGAAAGAGACACACGCAGATAGGCGGTTAGTCGGGTTGATTGCTTGATAGTAGAGTGATTACATGGGGTGATTATAAAGGCTGGGAATAGTGGATTTGAACGGGTGTTGGTGCCTCTTGGTTTCTCGAGGCATGACAGCTGGAATATTTTATTATATTCCAACATTTTTGACTTGCAGCAGCCTACGGAGATTCTTCCTCTTACGATGCACTGCCGATTTTAGCAGCAGGCATGGAGGGCTCACATCTTCTGTTGCCTCAGTCGGCACGATGCAACTGAAATCTTGCGCATGCCAACTATCCTCGCTTCTTATCTAGAGCATAAAACCGTCACTGCAAATCTCTCACACCCACCCCTTCTTTGGCGCTCACAGATTTGTTCCTCCATGCAGCACGAGCTTTTTTCTTCACATATTCTTGGTGAATCATTTGCACAACCACTTGCTACCCCCCAAATCAATCCGCGTCGCCGCGGACTCGTTTGAAGGGGTTTTGGCTTCTCTAAATATGATATAAATTACTACTAACGGGGCTAGAAAAACACATTTTTCTTAACTTGTGAAATAAAGGAAAACTTGAAATTCTCTGGGTTTGGGGTCAATATTTGAAGCTTTTACCAGTAATTACACTAAACTTTGTGTAGATTTCTTGGTTTTCCTAAAGGGCCCTGCCCCTAGCAGCTATCACCTCATTTGCCTCCTCCTCCTCCATGCTTACTAGCTGAAGCCAATAGCTGAAGCCAAAAGTCAGCAATGCTCTATCATCAAAGGACCTATGCAAATGTTACGGATGTCCTTTATATCTTCAAATGCTTTCCATAGGCCACCCCTTGATCCTTGCACCACCTTGCCTTGGTGCTCATGTCTTGCCTTCCACAGTTGCTTGCAGGTGCAAGCTGATATTTCAAGAAGTCAAAAGGTTTTTATCATCCATATGTCTTACACCATGCAGATGTTGTGGATGTATTTTAGGTCCTTGAATGCCTTGCACACGCCATCCCTTGATCTTTCACCACCTTTCCTTCATGCTCATGCCTCGGCCCCCACACTTTCTTGCGTGTGCAAGTTGATTTTCAAGAAGCCGAAAGGTTGATATCATCCATGTGTCTTAGAGGATTCTAAGGGTCCGCAAAGCCTTCAAAAAAATCCGTTTGGGAGTTGGGAAGGATTTTATTAAGATTCTATAGACATCTTTTTAGCCCTGCAAAGAAAGGGCTCACAGTCCAACCCTGGTAGTTGTTGATGAGGCTATTCTCAAACATTTGGTGTACCCATGCCAATCGAAGTGTACTAGAGGCCTTGTGTCGAGGCAAAATGTTTTCTAGACCACACGGAACCATTTCTTAAAATATATATATATAGATGGAGTATAAGTTTTGATTTTAGAGAGAGAGAGAGAGAGAGAGAGAGAGAGAGAGAGAGAGAGAGAGAGAGAGAGAGAGAAGAGGACAAAGAAGAAGAGGAAGAAAGCGAGTCTACTTCTTGACAGAAACTCTTTGTGTGTGTGTGTGTGTGTACGTGTGTGTGTTTGTGTGTGTGTGTGTGTGTGTGTGTGTGTGTGTGTGTGTGTGTGTGAGAGAGAGAGAGAGAGAGAGAGAGAGAGAGAGAGAGAGAGAGAGAGGGTGGGGGATCAGAAGAAGAGAATTTTGTAAGGTTGGAAGGTATCTACTTATTGAGAGAGGTTGTGTGTGTGTGTGTGTGTGTGTGTGTGTGTGAGAGAGAGAGAGAGAGAGAGAGAGAGAGAGAAGAGAGAGAGAGAGAGAACAATCACTTTGCAGCAACTTACACTCTAGATGATTTGAATTTTCCCATTAATTCCTTGTCCACGTGATCATGGATGGTTGGCAATCATGCATCTCTAGTTAGTTGTGAGCTTAATCATGCAATAGTTCTTGTATGAGTCTCATTTTTTCGTGCACACTCCACGACATTCAATTTGGTACTCAATTCAAAGCAACAATTAACAATTGTAAGGGTACATAGCCCTAAACAAAACTTAAGTTGATATAAAAATATTCTTTTTTTTTCCAAACTCACAATAGTGAGTATATGCATTGTATTCATCAAAATAATGTACAAAGGCACCTCAAGCACGTGCCAAGCCTTGAGGGTCATCACATTATAGATAGAAGCAAGTCTTCCCAGTGCAACAACCCCCACTACCCCACGATAGGTCTATCCTATCAAAGTGACGTTAACCAATCATCCAACTCCTTCCCTTTACCTACAGAGACAATCAAGTTTTATCATGGCTTTGTTTATATTTATTGCCATGATCTATACACATTCACTTCAGTGCCTTGATGTATTTTACTATGATTTATATAATTTTTATACACAAAAGATACATTTTACTTTATTGATTTCCTCATGTATGTCCAGTATAAAAAATGCATGTTTTGTGCATATGATGGTGTGTGTGTGTGTGTGTGTGTGTGTGTGTGTGTGTGTGTGTGTGAGAGAGAGAGAGAGAGAGAGAGAGAGAGAGAGAGAGAGATTCCTTTATCGTTCTTAAAGATCAAATACAACTTATGAGACCAAAAGAATCATATCAAGTGAGAGTGCACAACTGATTATTAGTGACTCTCAATGCTTACATTTGTGTGTGTGTGTGTGTGTGTGTGTGAGAGAGAGAGAGAGAGAGGGGGGGGGGGGGAGAGAGCAAGATATAAATGGAATGTGCACACCTATAAGAAAATTGGTTTTTTCTTGCATATGTGAAGATGCCTCTAGATGTAGAGAAATATAATGAGCAAATTTTATGGTGTTTGCTAACTTTATGAAATTTCACATGAAATTAAGTATTGTCAAAATGTACCTGGAGTTGACAATGTTATGTTGCTATCCTATTTGATTGGTTAATTTTGCTCGATTTTTTGTTTGCTCAATAAATCTTGCTCGATCTTTGGAATTCCTCTGTCGTAGCCATGGAAGTTGAAGCTTTAGAGGGTTGTGCTACTAGTGGCAAGGATGTCGTGACTTTTTGGATTGGCAATATTTTGTTGTTTTTTGTGTTATGAAGAGGTGAGATTTTGGGTGTTATTCCTTGAGTCGTAGGGCCATGAGTTGGTTTCTGTACCGTGATACTCCCGGTCTCCCAATTGATTTTACATTTGACTGCAGACATCCATTTGCGCCCCAGGTTTATGTTACCCTCCATAGTACCAACAAGCATGACCAAAAAGCTTTGAACCATGGTTCCATTGTCATAAATAACAGGAGTCTATAGGATTTTAAAAATAGTGGTCTTCTTCTTATTGACACCCTTAACTTGGATGGTGCTTGTGGATAGGGGTGGTTTTCCTAGGTGACACCAAAATCCATAGGATAACAAATTATGTTGAGCTCCTGTATCCAATAATGCATTATATAGTACTCTCCCATAGAGGCTATTTAGTTCAATTAGATATCGTAGAGGTGGCTCAGATTCCAATGTATCATCATTGGTGTCTTCAAAAAACACTTCCGTGATTCCCAGATTAGCTTCTTGTTGGCGTCTAAGACGTTGTTGTCTTTCAATGCCAGTCAAATGCCAGTCAAACCTTCATCTTGTAGTAGGTCATCAGAAGCTATATGCATTGCTTCTAGCATGTTTAAGTGTATGAGTGGTGGCATTTCATTCCCCTCAGGTGTTACCCAGGTCGTCCCCCTATTTCCTCAAGTGTCTATGGTTGTTGCTAAGTGGACCCAATCCACATTGTCCGACTCAGTCATCCCAAGTAGTACATCCATATAAGTAGAATCTTTCCCAACATCAGTGTCCACTTTACGTGTGTAACAAAATTGTAATGGGGCCGAGTGAACTGTGATGTTAGATCTATGATCAATTATAAACATGTTTCCTAGAGGATGTGCTCGATCAGTTACAAGATCCACTCGAATGACAGAATCTTGGAACTGCAAGTAGACATGGTTTTTAGACCAGTCATGCACCATTTTTGCTTCCCTCATGAAAGGACGTCCTAAGATCATCTCAGATGCCATAGTGTGCTTGGAGAAATCCATAACAATGAATATATTTCTTATTTTATGTCCAAAGACCTTGATCTTGAGATCTTCTAGCATCCCAATAGGTTGAACGATGGACCCATTGGCCATCTTCACTACTAGGGTTGTGGTCCCAAGGTGAGGTCTTTCCATAGTTTCCCATCTTTACTACTATGGTTGTGGTCCCAACGTGAGGTCTTCCAATAGTTTCCCATCAATTTTTAGTCACAATACTAACCCCAGTGCTACCATCAAGGATTCCCTTCACAGTTAATCCCTTGGTAGTGATTGGTATGGTTGCATTGGATTCATCGCCCTCAAAGTATTGTCCCAACTTGTTAACAGGTATTTCTACAACAGGGTTCTCATCTAGGTTGGGTTGTGGATCTAAGTGTTCCTCCTCTATTGGCATCTCCTTAGCTCCATCCATCTGTGCAAATTGTGGTAGCCCGACCTTTAATTCTCCATCAAGGAAAGCTCAAAGAGCTAAAAATAGCTTAGGGTCTCCATATAGTTTGGACATGATGGTGGTTCTAACTTCTGAACCCATGAAATCCATCAATTTGGCAATATTTAAAGGCACCTTTTGGGCTTTAGTCCCTTGACATGGGGAAGATGGGATCTCCATTTCTTTGATAGGGTCAGGTAGTCCCTCTGTAAACATTCTTTCCAACAAGAAGTGAGTACGCCCACTTTTCCATGACTTTAAGTCACTTTCTTCTTGGATGACACTAGGTATGGCTAGGGGTCATGGAATTTGTGAGGTTGCTATTGCGTAGGGGACAATGTGTCTGTAATTTGGATCTGTCTAGGTGCTGGTTCTAGATCCCTTTGGGTATCTTATACCAAATTCCTTAATTGTTGGACTTGCTCGATCTCCTCTATAGGGTTTGGATAAGTTCCTATCTTCTGCTTGGATCCTGGCCATTGTGGCTCATGATGATCTTCCTTGTTGATTTCTTTCCTAGTGGTCGTTTTGGTCTCCATGGTTTCACCTGAATCAGAATCCTCTTCAGTGTCGTTCATTATACGTGGTCGTCACCAGTCCCTATGTTGGTCTTTGAACTAGGGTCTGACTTCGTTGCTTTTTGTGATCTCTTCCTTCATGTTATCTTCTGATTCTGAGATTGGGCAATTGATGTCGTGTCTCTTTCTTCAAGAATATAATTTTGTTTTTGGAGCATCGATCGTGTGAGTAGGTTTACTGGTACCACAAGTGTACTTTGTAATGGCTCCTCGGTAACCTCAATCAAGTTTAATGGTGTGATCTTTGATGCATTTGGATTATTCAGACATTGGGCAATCAATGATATATGCCACATTGATTAAATATGAGTATTGGCATTGTAGACATGCTCACTTGATTGGTTTGCATTAGTGTGGCGTTCTTCTGTAGCCTAATAGGACACTCGGTGGACATTCACACTCATAGCATTGAAGAGGTGGTCTTTTGGAAGTGTAATTGATATTTTGGCCTCTTGCAGCAAGAGCAGGTACTTGATAGACAGGTTTGACTTGTCCCCAATAGTCCTTCATGTAGTATTGTGGACGTTCTTCAAGCGCATCAATCCCATAGGCAATATTAGGGTCTATATCTTCCTCACAACCTTCCAAACAAGCAATAGATGACTCACAACCCACTTGATTCACAGAAGTGATTTTTGGATGTGGTGGTTGCGGTCCTAGCACTGGAGGTGGTAAGGGTGTTGTTTGAACAACATCTTGGGCCCTAGGGACCGTGTGTTGTGACGTTTGTTCAAGAGGTGGGGCCGGCATCAATGCAGGCACTCGAGGTGTGTCTGTCCATGCTAAGGTTGGTCTATTGGCCATTGCGCGCTTGAATACTATGCAATCCTTAGCTTGATGACCATACCTCCCACAGGCATTGCAATTCCCATTGAATTTTACTCTAAAAGTAGGGCATTCACTGGTACTATGTGGACCATATACTAAGCACCATTGTTGCTCCCTTCTTGGATACATATGATTATTTTGTGGAGCACAATTGTCTCTAAGACTCTCTTGAGTGGCCATGGTGAGATTTGTTAAAGTCGTTTCAGAAATCTTTGGCTCCTTAGCAATAGGCTTTAGGGTCATTGGCTAATGCCTAGATGCTTGTTGCGAGCTAGTAGATTTAGGCTCAACAGACACTCTTTCTCCTTGAATCATTAAATTATCCTCCAATTGGATCGCATTGGTGGTGACTACTTTCCAAGTGGTGATACCTCTAATGACTAGGCCATTGTAGATATCCTCATGTCGTAATCCCCTAATGAATCTATCAAGCAATTAATTATTATTGAAGCACTCATTTGGATAACAACGAGAATTCAAATTCTTCAAGCGGCTAATAAAGTCTCTCACCAACTCTCCTTCCTCTCGTTGGGCTTTCTGGAGATGAGAGGCTACACCCCAAAGCACTCCCTCTCGTATGTATTCTTTCAAAAACAGTCTCCTAAGAGTAAGGTTAGGCTTAAAGAATTACTCTTATGCAGGTCATTGTGTTCTCCTAGAGAATCACATATTTGTTCAAACACTTCGATATGCTTTCTCACATCTCCGTCGCCACTAAATTTTTGTGTGAGCTTGGCTAGTTGTACTGCCTTACTTCTAGGTTCTCTATGAGACGTGTTACACATATTCTTAGCAATAGATCGACCTATGGTTTGAGAAAATGTTGCCAAATCTCCTAAATAAGTAGGTATAGTGGCCACAGGTGCAGGAACTCTTGCAACTACATGTCAGAGGGGAGTTGTCCTTGGCCTTGGCATACGTGCGACCCTCGGTTCCCATACCTGTATGGTGGTGTACCACCTGGTGGTCCAAAGTTCATAAGCGTGGCCCTAGCCTGCATATCCGGTGCCAGATACGACATGTTATTGCTAACTGGTATGGCCCCGCTTGAATAAGAGCTCGGATATTGCCATTGTGGAGTGTAATCCCTTGGCATAATCGGGGTGTGGGAGCTACATGGGCATGAGGTGCGACAGGTACATAGGCTTGATGCACACTTGTAGGTATTGTTGGGGGCACTATGCTACTAGGTAGCACTGTAGTGCTAACAAGTGAGGTCCAAGGTGTACTTTTTGTACTCATCACTGGAGTAGGTATCATAGCCGTAGTGTCTTCGAGAGACAGATGAGCTAGATTCGGAAAAGTAAAACTACTACTTGTGGGTTCAAACTGTACCAAAACTCCAAGCGACACAATATATGAAGGGTCCATTGGACTCACTGAAGGAGTTTCCATTTGTGATAGTGTCGGGGGTTGTCTGGCCTTGCCCATATCCAAGAATCTCATAAGGCCCGTTGAAGGAATGTTAATCCCTCGATTTTGCCTCTCCGATTGGATGATGCTATGGATGATATTGCAGACCATATGTTGTCGCTCCTCTAGACTTGTGGTGCTAGAAATAGATTGTACAGCTTCTAACCAACCTATATGGTATATGTAGCCCGTGTACAGGTCAGTCAAGGTTTCAGTTTGTAGATCATATTCCCAATTTTCATTGAAAAATAACCCTTCTACGCCCGGCGTACTAGAGGTTTCCCTTGAGGTGGAAGCATTGTTGCTCCCCACAGTTTGACCCACATTGCCTACTAACATACAAGCACTTGATTGCTTGATTGCTATGCCTATTGTCCCAGGGGTCTTTCCCTTCATGGCTTGGCGTTGTTCTAGGAAACTCTCCATTTCCCTCTCCCTAGCCGCTTGCATATAGCGCTCAACTTCTTGCACCTCCGCAAGACTCCTACCATCGGGTAGTAGAACTTCGGGGTGTGATTGCTTTGCAGGGTCTTCCATGAAAGCAGGGGGCAGGATATTGATGTGGAAACTCTTGGGGAGTATAGGCTCCCCCTGAGATACCAAAGGCGAATCTACCTCTCCCTCACCTTTGTTAACTTCACTAGCTGCAGGTTCAGAGCGAGTAGCTCTACTAAAGGTTTCTAAAAAGCGGCTAAACACACTAGATCCAGGCTATGGGGCCCAGACATGTATGTTTTTGTTTACTTGCTTGGGGTTTGGTGTAGGATACCCTTCCATAATATCGTAGTCAGATGAAGAGTCACTAGCCGCTATGTTTGGGTCTTGGGTTGTACTACCTTGGGTCCCCGCTGAGGGCCCATAACCTAAGGTTGGTGGGTATTGAGAACCAGCGTAATTCAAAGTGCTCGCTAGTTTCTCGGTCTCTAGAACACGACCAGATCACAGATGCATGTACCTTTAGCACCCTGCAAGCATCGGGGAATACCCTCGAAGGTTAACCGCTTGATTTTTTGGGCGTTTTGCACCCCGTTTTCACTCATTTTTTGATAATTTTTAATGTCTTTTTACGATTGGTTTTTGGATTAGAGCGTGTGATAGCTCAAAACAAGCATATTGCTCAGGGGGTCGTGGTGTGGTTTACAGCACAGCGTTTGGTTACCTGAAGCTCTGATGGTCCTCAAAAGGGTCGATTTTTACGTAGGTATGAGGCTAAAATAAGTAAGTCCAAAGGGTGACTGAGGTCTGAGGCTGGGTTTGGGCTTGGGGAATGTTCCCCATCCCGGTCCTTCCTTTTAAATAAATATTATTTATTTATTTATTTTTGGTTGGAGGATAAGGTCGTCGCAATCGCGCCGCGCGCGTGTGCACACACACACCTAACCTACCTACTTGCAACTAACAGAGCTACTGTTAAACATTGTTTAACATAGTTTTACAACAACTAATTAACTAACATATCTATTTATTGCACCTTACAGATCTAAAATTATAGATCTAATACCTTAAATCTAACACCTTATCTACAGAAAACAGTACATTGCAGCAAAAAATCTAACACCTTATTAGCAAAAAACAATACACTGCAGCAAAAACAAAGTTCACAAATCCTTCTCAACAGCCACACACCTTCTTTCTCTACCTTTCCTACATCTCACATTGCACCTCAAAGCAGCATAGAGTGCTATTCGAGCTTAGTGCAGGGCATCTCCCCGGCAACGGTGCCAAAAATGTGGCGCATCTGTCGCACATGTCAAAGCAAGGGACTTTCTGTACACTGTGTGCGAGCCACAAATGGCTGCAAGCACACAACCAAGTTAATCTAGCAAGCTCAAGAGAGAAAGGGTGTGTCACTCACCACCCTACGCTCGCCTTCGTGGAGGATTCCTCGCCGCAAAGAAGAGGGAGCTACCACTGTGCCACGCTCAACCGCCTTGCCACCATCGTGCCGTAGTAATGATCGATCTCTCTCTCTCTCTCTCTCTCTCTCTCTCTCTCTCTCTCTCTCTCTCTCTCTCTCTCTCTCTCTCTCTCTCGCTCGCTCGTTCTCTCGTGTATACACACACACACACAAGGAGATGAAGAAGAAGATGGAGATGGAGATGGAGGAAGAGCACTCTTCAATTTCACAAATGAGGGATGTGAGATTTTTAGGTTTAGGTGACTTTTATATGAGCTACCCATTCACACTTGGGCCCCCATGCACCCTTGAATGTTCCAGTTAGAGTGCACCTCTCATCGGTGATTAATCTTACCCTTTTCCTATTGGACCGACAAGCCTAGCCCATGACTACTAGAAGTGGACGCCGGTGGTTAACACAAGAGAGAGAGAGTTTAGAGAACATGACAACAATTGAGGACCGGATTTATGTGCATCCAGTCCCCCCTCCAATAGACATTTGTATTATAGTTTCTCCCATCAAGAGAGACTTCTTACAATACAATCTTTGTGTTCTTTGTGACCTAGGTGATGCAATCAAGATGGAAAGCTTCATGCATTACGAGCATAACATAAAATTTGTGGAAAGCATTAACTATCTCAAGCCTTAGTCCCAAGACCTCAAACACCTTCGAAGGTGGAGAGAGATAGCAGGGAATGAGGGTAGGGAAGAGGAAGAAGAAACATTTCATAGGAGAAAGAATTAGTTCTTCACTTATCATCACTCTTCTTGCTAGCATACATAATAGCATATTAATGAAGATGGCAAGATTAAGCATTGAAGCATGGGTCTTGGTTGGATTTTCATTCCATAGCCAAGAGTGTTGGTGTAGGCTCTCAACCTCTCTACTTGCTTGGAGAAGGAGAGAGAGCTCGTGACTTTGCACAATATACAATGAGAGTGTGTGTGGGAGATTATATCACTCAAGAAACCCCCTAGCTTGCTTTGGTTGACCCCCCCTTGTAGCTCATGCTTGAAGCTCATTGGACCCCTCCTGGCCTAGCAAATCACAAGCAAGGGTATATCAAGCAACAAGGGTAGCCTTGGGAAAAGTGTACCCCTTTCCCCTTGAGAGAGAGGACTTGATAAATTCTAAAACAATTAGCTAAATCCACTAAATTATCATTGGAACCCTTGGAAGGCCAACCAATGGTGGGCTTTAGGCATACCATGAGGGTAACCTAGCTAGGGGCTTGACATGTGTCCTACTTGCCTCTTGGGCAAGGGGTGCTCTTTGGGGGAGAGAGTGGTCAAGAAGCCACCCCCACTTCTTGCATGGCTCGCCCCCTCCTTGTAGGGATTTGCATTGACTTTTGTGACACCTCAAGCCCCTCAACCTGGGGCCCAGTTCTCACCACAAGCTTGGCCCTTAAACCCCTCAAGCTTGGGTTGGGTTCCCACCTCAAGTATAGCCCTAGCATCTCAAGCATGACAAGCACCTCAAGCATATCAATCATCAATCACTTCAAGAATCTAAAGCATCTCAGTCATCAGGCATGACAAGCACCTCAAGCTTGGGCCGGGTTCCCATCTCAAGCACAGCCCTAGCTTACATAAGGTCAAAGGACTTTTAACACTAACTATTGGAGATCTTCAATTAAGCTAACCCTACGGTCTTCAAGCTCCATTGGTTAGCCTTGCTCTTTGACAGACCATCTCTCATTTGGGCACCTTTACCATTGGCCCCGTGTTGAGATATATCTATAAGCACATGTCTACATCCTAACCCTTGTTCCCTTTTATTCTCCCACAATAAATGATAAGTTTAATATGAGAAAATCATTTGGGTTGGTTAGATATTAGATTTTATGACATAATCAAATCTTTAATGTCCGAGGAGAAGAAGCAAGGGAGGAATTCTACTTCAAGGGGAGAAGTTTTTGCAGTTAGCTCTAATAACAAAACTTGTTTCAAGTGTGACAAAGAAGGGCACATAGCAAAGGACTCTCTAGCATCAAAGACTTGCAGGATTTGTGGAAAGAAGGGTCACCTTTCTTCCAAGTGTTTCAAAAAGGACAGAGGCAGCACCAACAAAAATGTGAGACCCAAAGTCTATTTGGCAAAAAAAGACAAATATAAATATGAAGAAGAAGGCGGCAATAGCCTTCTAGTCTACAACAACATTCTATAGTTTTTATTTTTCCTTTCCTCTTGAGTTGTATTTGTTTGGAGATAGCTTGGACTAGCTTGGTCTCAGTTTTATACATCTGTTTGAGGGGAGGTGTTGAGTATCTCTTGGATTAGAGATAGTTTGTCTCCTGGATTGGGGATGGTCTCCTCAATTAGAGATGTTCCTTTTTGTTCCTAGATTGGATTGTGCCAAAGATGTCAGTTTCTTCAGTTTCTTCCTAGTCCAAACCTCAAAAGAAGGATTTTAAGGTGTGAGCTTTGTCTCAAAGTATGAGTCAAGGAGAGAAGAGTTGATTTATCCCACATGTAGTGGTGCAAGGCTATGGAGCTACTTAAATCTCATTTCATGAATGAATAAATACAAGTCTATTTTCATTACATCTCTCTTGTTTATGGCGAGCTTGTGATGGCTTAGCAACAACGCAAGATCGTGTTTATGAGTTCAAGTTAATTGATCTTGGAATCTAATTTCCTTGAGTAATTGTTAACCCTCACGGCTCACGGACACCCCATCACCTACGACGGACGTGTATTATGTATTTGGTAGAGTCAGGTACCGGGCTTGTCGGACCAATAGGAAAAGGGTAAGAGTGATCGCCAATGAGAGGCGCACTCTAACTGGGACATTCAAGGGATTAGCTGGCTAAGCATGGGCGCCCAAGTGTGAATGGGGTGAGCTCGTATAAAAGCCAACTAAACCTAAAATTCACTCATTCTCTCATTTGTGCAATAGAAGAGTGCTCTTGCTCCATCTCCATCTCCATCTCCATCTTCTTCTTCTTCACCTCCTTGAGTGTGTGTGTATGTGAGAGAGAGAGAGAGAGAGAGAGAGAGAGAGAGAGAGAGAGAGGGAGAGTGTGTGTGCGATCGAGCATTACGAAGGCACGACGGCGGCGAAGCGGTTGAGCGCGGCACGACTGCAGCTTCTTCTTCATCGCGGCGAGGAATCCACCACGAAGGTGAGCGTAGAGCGGTGAGTGACACACCCTTTGCTCTCTTGAGCTTGCTAGTTTAGGCTTGTTGTGTGCTTGGAGCCATTTGTGGCTCGCACACAGTGTATCGGCAAGTCCCTTGCTTCGACAGTGCGGCAAGGAGCGCACATTTTTGGCGTCGCGGCCGGGGAAATGCCCTACACTAAGCTCGGTTAAGCACTTTACGCTTTCTTGTGATGCAATTTCAATTGAAGGATTTGTGAAGAAGGAAGGTGTGGTTGTGTGGAGAAGGATTTGTGAAGAAGGAAGGTGTGTGGTTGTGTGGAGAAGATTTTTGTTACACTGTACTGTCTTTTTTGTTTTCTGTAAAGAAGGAGTTACAATTTTTTTGCAATGTACTGTTAGAATTAAGGTATTAGCTATGGAATGTTAGTTATGTAAGGTTCAATGCTAGTTCTGTAAGGTTAGTTTTGTAGATCTGTTAGCTACTGTAGTACTGTGTAAACAGTGTTAGAGTGTGTGTGGCAGTATCTCTATTAGCTGTAAGTAGATAAGTTACGTGTAGGTTAAGTGTGTGTGTGCGCGCGCGTGTGGCGCGGCCGCGGCAACTTTTTTTTTTAAATTCTTTAAAAAAAAAATTTAAAAAGAAGGATCGGGCTGGGGATCATTCCCCAAGCTCAAGCCCAAACCCAGACCTCAGTCCTCAGTTTTAAAATATAGTTTATACACCTTTTTATATTTAAAAACTATTTTTAGGATTTCGAGGACTATAAAGACTATTTTTAGGATTTCGAGGGCTTCACGTAGCCGAATAGGGAGCTGTAAAGCACGGAACGTTCCTTTAGCCAAAACGCTCGTCTTGAGCTATTACACGCCATATTTTGTGGCTCGGTTACAAAAAATAACCAAGAATAACGAAAAACTTGGGTTATAAACACCTAAAAAAAAAAAAAAACAAACAAACAAACTAAGTGAGCGGCCTTCACGGGCACTCACCAACGCGTTTAGAGTGTGGAGGTCACATGTACCTACGCTCTGGACGAGTGTTAGAGCACGAACATATTGGTAGTGCCTCCATTTACGCGGGCACCCATTATTCCTCCACCCTAGGTTCTGGACCTTCGGCCGGGACTCAAGGTAGCGCGACCCAAGATCCTCATATCGCGTCTAGTGATTCTTCCTCTGACTACGAAGTCATGGAGGGGTATCCTACACCAAACCCTGTTAGTTCAAGTCAAGACATGCATGCCATGGGCCCACGGCCCGGGTCCAGCGTGTTTAGCCGCTTAAAAGAGACCCTTAGTAGATCTACTCGCTCCGAACATGCGGTTAATGAAATAAATGAAGGGAGTGGGGAAGTAAATTTGTCATTCATGCCTAAAATAGACCCTATGCTTCTTGAGAGTGTGCATGTGAATGCTCCATCCACTGCACCTCCTGATCCTTTAGGACTATCTCCCTCTGAGGTTCTACTACCCGATGGTAGGAGTCTTGCCGAAGTGCAAGAGATCGAACGCTATATGCAAGCAACAAGGGAGAGGGAAATTGAGAACCTACGAAAGCTAGAACAAAGTCGAGCCCTGAAAGCAAAGGCTCCTATGACAACAATCATGCCAGCCGGGCAACCGAGTGCTCCCAAGGTAGCAGTCACGGAGGGGCAAGCTATGGGGAGCAATAATGCTTCCACTTCAAGGGAAACCTCCAGCACGCGAGGCCTAGATGGGATATTCCTAAACGAAAATTGGGAGTATGACCTACAAGCAGAAGCTTTAACTGATCGGTACACAGGACACACCTATCATGTGGGTTGGTTAGATGTTCTACAATCCACATCGGGTGCTACTAGCATAGATGAGCAACAACAGAAAGTCTGTGATGTCCTCCATAGGATTGTCGAGTTAGAAAGACAGAACACAGGGATCAACATGCCTTCAACAGGCCTAATGAGATTCTTGGATACGGGAAAGGCCAACCAACCAACCCTATCACAAATGGAGACTCCCTCAGTGAGCCCCCTTGATCCTCCATATGTTGTTTCGCCAAGAGCCTTAGTACAATCTGAACCCACAAGTGGCAGCTTTACCTTCCCAGATCTAGCTCATCTTTCTCTTAATGACACTACGGCTACCATACATATCCCAGTGGTGAGCATGACAAGAAGTACACCATGGAGTTCATTTGTTAACACTGCGCCGATGCCTAGTAGCACAGTGCCCCCAACTATACCTACATGTATGTATCAATCATGTGCACCTGTCGTACCTCAGCCTCATGTAGCTCTTACACCTCCGATTATTCCAAGAGCTTACAATCCACAATGGCATTATCCAAGCTCTTATACAAGTGGAGCCATGCCATTTAATAATAACATGCCATATCAGGCACCCCCTATGCCTAGGGCCACGCCTGTAAACTTTGGACCACCGTCTGGTACACCACCATACGAAATATGGGACCCAAGAGCCGCGCGTATGCCAAGGCCAAGGCCAACTCCCATCTCACATGTGGTTCCAGGAGCACATACACCCATTATACCTGCTCAAATAGGAGATTTGGTAGCATTTTCTCAAACTATCGGTCACTCTATTGCGGAAAACATGCGTAGTGCACCTGATAGAGAGCCTAGGAGCAAGGCAGTTCAAGTAGCTAAGCTCACACAGAAATTCAGTGGAGACGGAGATGCTAGAAAGCATATGGAAGTCTTTGAACATGTGTGCGATTCCTTGGAAGAGCACAATGAGCTACATAAGTGTAAGGCTTTGAGTTTGACCCTAAGCGGAAAGGCTGGAGATTGGTATAGAACCTTAAGAGTAGAAGAGAAAACGATCTACTCTACTCTTAGGAGACTGTTCTTAAAAGAATACATACAAGAGGGAGTACTTTGGGGTGTAGCCTCTCAGCTCCAGAAAGCCCAACGAGAAGAAGGTGAATCTGTGAGAGACTTCATTAGTCGCCTAAAGAATTTGAATTCTCGATGCAATCCAAATGAGCGATTCAACAACAACCAATTGCTCGATAGATTCATTAGGAAACTACGACATGAAAGTATCTATAATGGCCTAGTCATTAGAGGTATCACTACTTGGGAAGCAGTCACCATGAATGCAATCCAATTGGAGGATAATTTAATGATTGCAAGAGAAAGAGTGTCCGCCGAGCCGAAGTCTAGTAGCTCGCAAGCGTCAGGGCATGAGCCAATGAAGATAAAGCCAATCGTGAAAGAGCAAACGATATCTGAGATGACTTTGGCAGATCTCACCAAGGCCATCCAAGAAAGCCTTAGGGGTAATCGTGCTCCACAAAACACTCATATGTATCCAAGAAGGGAGCAACAATGGTGCTCAATTTGCTTGGGCCCACATACTACGAGTGAATGCCCTACTTTCAGAGTAAAGTTTAACGGGACTTGTAACGCGTGTGGTAGGTATGGCCATCAAGCGAAGGATTGCCTAATGCTTAAACGCATCATGGAAAATAGACCGCCTATAGCTTAGGCAGACTCACCTGGAATTCCTGCATTGATGCCTACCCCACCCATGGAGCAACAGTTGCCATTACAGCACATGGTCCTTAGAACCCAAAATGTGGTCCAAACCACACCGTTGCCACCTCCAATGCTAGGACCACAACCCCCTCATCCAAGAGTTACACCTATGAACCAAATAGGTTGCGAGTCATTTAGTACTTATGTAGATTGCGAAGAGGACATAGACTCTAGTATCACCTATGGAGTCGACATGCTTGAGGAGTGTCCCATGTACTATATGGAAGAACATTGGGGACAAATCAAACCGGTATATCAAGCTACCGCGCTAGCAACAAGAGGCCAAAACATTAATAGTTTTGATAGGAGACCACCTCTTCAGTGCTATGAATGTGGTGGACCACATCGAGTAGCTGAGTGCCCCATTAGAATGCAAAAGAATGCCGCACTAATGCAAACAAGTCAAGGGAGTGCATTGGCAATGCCAATACTCATTTGTAATCGTTGTGGCATAGATCATTTGATCGCACAGTGTCCTAACAATCCAAACACGCCAAAAATCACACCATTGAACTTAATAGAGATTGTTGATGGGACACCACCAACTATAAACATAGCACCAGTGAATGCACTCACACGGTCGATGCTCCAAAAGCAAAATTACATCCTGGAAGAGAGAGATGCTGCATCCATTGGCCGAGCGAGAAAGAAGAAAACACGAAGAAAGAAATCCCTTATTGCTTCTAGCTCAAAACCTAGTTCAAAGACTAACATAGGGACAGGAGAGGAGCCCGTGTATATGAATGACCCTGAGGATGACTCAGATTCGATAGAGACCACAGAGACCAAAATTGTTACTACAAAGGAAAAAGCAAGTGAGGAGGATCACAAGAGGGACTTACGACAAACACCAAAAGAGTATTTAAAGTTAAACCACCCAGTTGAGAACCCCCAAGATAAGCCACGAGAGACAAAAAATGAGGATTGCAAGAGAAAGATTGGAACCTATCCAAACCCAACAGTGGAAATTAAACGAGTCCAACAACTGAGGGGTTTGGTGGAAGAAACTCAACGAACATTAGAACCTGAACCCAAACATATCCAGATGTTGGACACAGTGTTTCCCACACAAGTTCAACCTCACAAGAACTACAGGCCGTTAGCTATACCCAGTATCATTCGGGAAGAGAGTGAGGGTAGGACATCTGAAAGTGGACACATACCTTTCCTACTAGAGAGAATGTTCAATGAGGGAATGCCCGACCCCCTTGAGGAAGTGGAGATTCCATCTTCACCATTCTCTTGTCAGGGTCCTACGTCCCACAAGATGCCATTAAATGTTGCCAAATTGATGGATTTCATGTCTTCAGAGGTTAGAACCACCATCATGTCCAAACTATATAAAGACCCCGAGCTAGTCTCAGCTCTTCAAGCCTTCCTCAATGGAGAATTACAGGCCGGATTACCACAATTTTCACATATGAACAAACCTGACTCGGTAATGAATGATGAGGAACATTTAGCACCACCATCTGACCTAGCGGGACATGAATCTGTAATTGAAGTACCCGTTAACAAGTTGGGGCAATACTTTGAAGGTGATGAATCTAATGCTACTCTACCAATCACTACTAAAGGATTAACTGTAAAGGGGGTCCTTGACGGTGGTGCGGGAGTCAACATGGTGACAAAGAGTTGTTGGGAGTCTATGGGGAGACCTCACCTTGAAGCCACAAGTGTAGTGGTAAAAATGGCTAATGGATCTATTGTTACGCCTATTGGAATGCTAAAGGATCTCAGGATCAAGGTCTTGGGACACAAGGTAAGGCAGACCTTCATTGTTATGGATTTTTTCAAGCATCCTATGTCATTTGAGATGATCTTAGGGCGTCCATTCATGAGGGAAGCAAAAATGGTGCATGACTGGTCCAAAAACCACGTCTACTTACAGTTCCAAGACTCTGTCATTCGAGTTGATCTTTTAAGTGGTCGAACGCATCCTCTAGGAAATAAATTCATCATTGATAATCGATCAGACACAACAATTCACTCAGCTCCATTACAGTATTGTTACAGGTGTAACGAAGACACGAATATTGGAGAGAACTCTCCTTATATGGATATCCTACCCAGAATGGCTGAGTCAGACAATGTCGATTGGGTACACCTAGTGGCAACTATAGATACATGGGGAGCTAGAGGAACAACCTGGGTAACACTAGATGGGGAAGAGATACCACACATTGCACCAGTAAACATGTTAGGTGTAGCGCATGTAACATCCGATGATAAGAAAGAGTCACACCTACCTGAGAGTGAAACCGATGATTCCTCAAAGGCTTCAGGGCAATACACATCAGAAACGGAATCTCAGGGAGAAATGGATTCAGAACCTGAAGAAACATCGAGTGAACCAAGTATAGAAACTGAACACTCAAGGCCTAGTACGACCATCTATGGTAATTTATATGAGAGTGAAGAAGATACAAGAGAAGACCTATCAGGCGAGTCGAGTTCAAACATTTACCAAAATCAAAACCTTAACAAGAAACAAAGGTCATATAAGAGACGACGATATCGAGCAAATGTGAGAGCTAGGATAAACAAGGAAATATCTACTGCAGAATGGCTTAGCTATCTAGGGGCATGTGATGCTCATCGAAAGCTAGTAGACAATTGGGGTGAACATCTCCAGAGTGTCATGTGGTGCAGCCCACGACCCATTGACCTCGCTCAATTGGAGGTTACAAAGCCGAAATTGAGTCGAACTATAAGAAGACGTCAAAACCAAGAGTTAGCACAACAACAAAAGGAGGCAGAACTAAAAGAAAGGTCTCCGTCAGGACAAGAGCCTGCTGACTTACATACGGCTCCTGAACATTTTAAATCTTATACCACGGGGGAGCGAAAGGTTGTGTATGCCAAAGCCCAACGAATACCTACCATTGGAAGCACTGGAGTCTATGATGGTCCAGCGGTAGTTAAAGAGATAGAATTAGCAGAACCAGGTGAGGAGTCTAAACCAGTCTTTATTGCTCAAGACCTTACCGAAACTGAAGAGGTTGTACTTAAGAAGCTCCTCAAGCAATACAAGGATATCTTTGCTTGGACATATCATGACATGAAGGGCGTTCCACCTTCTGTGGTGCAACATACAATTCCCATGATCAACACTGCTAAACCCGTCCAGCAACGACCCTATCCAATGAATCCTAAGTACGCCAAAATTGTACAAGAGGAGATTGAAAAACTTATCCAATGTGGATTCATATACCCTATTGAGCACTCAGAATGGGTTTCTCCAACAGTCATTGTGCCAAAAAATAATGGTAAACTAAGAGTGTGCGTGGACCTCAAGAAAGTTAATGCAGCTACTAGGAGAGATCATTATCCCTTGCCATATTCAGAACATGTGCTTGAAAGAGTTGCGGGCAAGGAAGCTTATAGCTTTTTAGATGGGTACTCTGGTTATAATCAAATCACAATTGCATTAGAAGACCAAGCTAAAACTGCTTTTATCACAGAGTTTGGAGTGTTTGCATTTCGTGTTATGGCTTTTGGCTTAACAAATTCCCCTGCTACATTCCAACGATTAATAAACACTACGTTTAAAGAATTTCTAAGGGAGTTTTGTGAAGCTTTCCTAGACGACCTTTGTGTTTATTCTTCTTGGGAGAAGCATTTGTTATATCTACGAAAAATATTTGAAAGGTGCAGATTTTATCGCATCTCATTGAACCCTTTCAAATGCCAATTTTGGGTTAAGCATGGAGTCATTCTAGGGCATATAGTGTCCAAGAACGGGATATCCACAGATGAGAGTAAGATTAAAGCCATTGCCGATTTGCCACCACCTACTAACTATAAAGGAGTTCAAAGATTTATGGGCCATGTTGGTTATTATCGAAGGTTTATTTTAAACTTTGCCGAGATAGCGCGTCCATTGTACAAGCTTCTTATCGAGTTTCACTGGACGGAAGAATGTCATCAATCTTATGAGTTATTAAAGAAGGCCCTAACAAGTGCTCCAATCCTGCGAACACCTGATTGGAATGTACCTTTTCATGTGCATATTGATGCATAAAATTTTGCTATTGGGTGTGTTCTAACTCAACCACGAGAACATAAATTGGACTACCCTATTGGCTTTGCAAGTCGCCAATTAAATGATGCCGAGATGAACTACACTACTACAGAGCGCGAAGGTCTAGCTATGATTTACGCAGTAAAGAAATTTCGCTATTACCTTCTTGCTACCAAGTTTGTGTTTTATGTTGATCATCAAGCATTGCTATATTTGGTAAACAAGCCGTGTTCCACAGGTCGAATTACACGATGGTTGTTAATTCTTCTTGAGTTTGACTTCACTGTTGTTGTGAGGCCTGGGAGGAAACATGTCATGGCGGATCATTTATCTCGTATCCCTAATGGCGAAGCTCCTATGGGGGTTGATGATGAATTGCCTGATACTCCTTTGTTCATTGTTGAGACAATGCCTGAATGGAGTGAAAATATTGTTAACTTCTTAGTTAATGGTTTTCCACCCAAAGAACTGCGAAAAGATATAGCTCGAAAATTAATCAAGGAATGCGAACCCTATTGCTTACTGGTTGGAACTCTCTATAAGAGAGGAAAAGATGATGTTCTTAGACGTTGTGCCCGCGAGGATGAGTATTTATATATTCTACAAAAGGCACACATGGACGTAGCTGGTGGTCACTTTTTAGGAAAGTTGACTGCTCGAAAGATCTTACAGTCAGGCTATTGGTGGCCCACTCTGTTTTAGGATGCATCACTTTTTTCAAAGGGATGTGATGAATGCCAACGCTTCAAGAAGCCACAAAGAAGTGATAGGATGCCTCTACATCCCATCAAGGTAACCCAACCATTTGAAAAGTGGGGCTTAGACTTTGTAGGTCCGATTAGTCCGGATGCACGTAACACGCAATCATGATATATCATTGTGGCTACCGACTATGTAACCAAATGGGCTGAAGCAAGAGCAACACGAAAGGCGGATGCAAAAACAACAGCTAAGTTCCTCTTTGAGAACATTATTACACGTTTTGGATGCCCCTTCGAACTTGTGAGTGACAATGGAACTCATTTTATAAATGAAGTAATAAAAGAACTCACATCAAACTTCATGATATCTCACCACAAGTCTACACCCTATTATCCCCAAGCAAATGGCCAAGCTGAGAGTACCAACAAAACTCTCATCTCCATTTGGACAAAGACAGTTGAGGCTCATCGCACTGATTGGGACCTAAAGCTTACATCAGCTTTATGGGCTTATCGTACTGCGTATAAAGTTGCTATTAATTGCACACCGTTTAATATGGTGTATGGCCATGAAGTAGTTATGCCATGGGAGTTTGTCATTCCTAGTCTTCGAGTAGCTTCTCAAGAAGGTTGGGATGGTAACCCCTTAGTGGAGCGATTCTATATCCTGGAAAGGCTAGATGAAGAGAGGCAATTAGCTGTGCGAAATGCTCTAGTGGAGAGGGATAGGAGAAAGAAGTGGTTCGATAGCCATTTAAAGGATAAAGACATCAAGGTTGGTGATAAAGTTCTTATGTACGGGGTACGTAATGAAAAGAAGAAATTGAAATACGCTGGTAAGGGACCATACCGAGTGTGTGAAATTACCCCGCAAGGTACCATTCGTGTGGAGACTCTAGATGGAGTTGAAACCATTGGATTCCTTAATGGGAGTAAATTCAAAAGATATTATGATCCTCTAAGCCAGGAAGAGTTGCAAGCCATCCATCAAAAGAAGGCTGCCAAGGAACAAGCAGAGCTTAAAAAAATCCAAGCAAGAGTTGAGGCTCGAGAACGACAACAACATCTTAGACGCCAACGAGAGGCTAATCTGGGAATCACGCAAACATTTTTCGAGGACACAGATGAAGACTCATTAGAATCTGAGTCACCCCTACGATACCCAATTGAGCTAAATAGCCCCTATGGGAAAGAACTATACAATGCCTTATTAGATACGGGAGCTAAACACAATTTGTTATCCTATGGAGTTTGGTGTCAATTAGGGAAACCGACCCTATCCCCGAGAACGATGCAAGTCAAGGGCATTAATAAAAAGAAAACTGCTATTCTTGGAGTCCTTCAGACCCCTGTTGTCTATGACAATGGAAGCACAGTGCAGAGGTTTCTAGTCATGCCCACGGGAGCTATGGAAGGCAACGTAAACCTGGGACGCACGTGGATG
This sequence comes from Adiantum capillus-veneris, assembly GCF_014529385.1. Lineage (NCBI taxonomy): Eukaryota > Viridiplantae > Streptophyta > Polypodiopsida > Polypodiales > Pteridaceae > Adiantum > Adiantum capillus-veneris. Next base: position 14,103,190 of record NC_140952.1, read on the forward strand.
TTGGCAACCAAATGCACTATTGATTGGGATACTGGTAGTGTCACGACGCGACCACCAACTCTTACCCCTATCATTCAAGCAAAGTCACCTAGGTTGCAAACTCTAGCAAATTTGAAGGATAGCCAACATTCACAAGCCAAGGTGGTTAACTCGTCTTTGCCGGCTACCCATGAACCTAGCACTTCAACACTTGTAGTTGCAGCAAGCAGTAATATTGCAAGTACTCAACCTGCACAACCTAAGAGTACATACCAATGGGTCCCCAAGGCCTTACTTCCAACTACCTCAACCCTCCCATCCATTCCAAGAAAAAATTTCCCCGGAAAACCAAGAGCGTGCCCTAGGAGAGTCAAGACCAAATCACGATGGATTCCAAAACAACTATTAGAAGCCCAAGGATACTATGATGGAAATGAGCAAATTTGGGTACCTAAATGTAAAATGTGTCCTTCCCTATCAACAACAAACCCATATGAGTCAAACAGTGTAACGCTAAAGACAATGGCAGACCGTGGGAAGGGAAAGATCACAGAATGCTACACACCTAGTCCAGAGCTAGTTTGGGCTCCAAGGCAAAACCAATTTATTCCACCTAGCTTAGGAAGGGGGGAGTTCCCTGAAGCTTCTAGCTCCTCATGTAATTCATCCATAGAGGTAAAAGCTTCTACATAGCCTCCATCTATAGTAGTGGACCTCCATGAAGCTACAAAAGAATCCACACCTCCCAGTGTTCAAGAATCACCTGATGAACCACTTCAAGTTCGATCCTGGGAGAGTACCTTACCACCCTTGCAACTTGACGAGGCACCTAGGGTAATATAAAACTACTGGCAAAAATCCTCACCTATTACCAACTGGAACAACTGGTTTCAAAGGGTGACGACATCATTTCAAATGATATGATCTACCCAAGGAAGGGGGGAGTGTTTGTGGACATCCATTATTCACTTGCTTCCCTCTCAACCTTTCTCCCTGACCTCTTAATCTCCAATCTTAGGGAATGTATATATAAAGCCTTATACTCACAAAAACAAGATAAAAAAGTAAAAGAGCAAGAGCCATAACACAAATCAAAAAAACAAATTACGCACAAGAACACGACCCTTGTAATATTTGCACTCTAACCATCATCTATTTGCGTGTACAGATATGGCTAGTACGCTAGAATCATCCACTCCTGCCTTGGGTGAGAGGTACCCTCGTTACTTTTCACAAATATTTCACACGGTCTTTCCAGTGCTTGCATGTGAATGGGATTTGATAGGTACGCTAGCATGTGAGAGGAATTTTGAGGAGTTAGAATGGCTGATACGTCTCTTGACCACGTCTGATCCATACTTAGTAGAGAGCGTTTCTCCCATTGCACAAGCCTACCCTTTTGACCAAGATGACTATAGGCGTATAGTGACCTTCTTAGTAGACATGGGCACCTATGATGAAGAAGAAAATTTACAGGACTACACGGATGGCACATATGGTCTCATGGATGATGACTTTGTTTATCTCGACGACGAGGATAGGGGTTTAGCCTTAGGGTTTCCCCCCAACCTCTACAATATCCTATTCCCTTGACTCTCTAGGGGGAATGCAAATAATTAGGTTAGGGTTCCTTATGTTTTTTTTTGTGTTCAATAAGTGTTGGTACCTTTTCCCACTAATGTGCCTCCTGGAGGTATTCCTTTTGTTTCCTAGTGTGTACAGGAGCGTGTTGCTATTGATAGGATTTGGACCTTCATGGAATCTTTATCTCGACTCACTCTTCAAATCAAGCGCGACCATCGACACAAACACGTGTTTCTTGTCCATTCGCATTGCCCCTTATCTTTTTTGCATCTATGATTGTCTGCTTTAATTGTGATTGGTAGGATAATATCCAGCACATTTGCTTAGTAACAAACATTTAATTCAATGTAGTTTCTTGTCATAATCACTTGTCTAGGTTTAAAAATCAAGCAGTCCAACTAAGTTAGTTTGACCAAGTTAGGTGTTAGAGATCTTCTCTTAATACCATGGGGAATGCCTTCCTAATAATCAATGGTTACTTAGGTTCTTAATCCGATTTAGGCAGCATTGTGTGAAATGTACTAGGTCTTTCTAGTGGGCTTGACCCTATTGACCTTTAGCTTAAGTATTATAAAGGGAGTTTACTAGTGTGATGAGCCTGGGGAGGTGTATTAGTGTTATATGACCCCCCAAAGTTACAAAATTAAAATGCTGAAAATGAACAAACAAAAAATCAAAGTGCCACACTATAAAATCTTAAGCTGGAAGAGAAATCTCAGCTTGATTTGGTACTTCACTCACATGTATTGCCTATGGTACTAGAGCCCTAGAGGTTCCCAGTGTGGGCGCTTTTCCTTGAAAAGCAAAAAATCCAAGGCATACAAAATAAGCACATACATCAAATTGAATCACTGTGAAAAGACTTTGGGGGGTCAAAGAAAAAGTAATCAGTCAGGCGATGATTTCATGAGAAATTCCTTTTATGGTAGCTTAACTACAAGGTCTTCTAGATATAGCCTCTAGTCAGCCCTCGAACATGAATACTTGGCTCTCGCGATTAAACAACTTAATTGACCATAGAAAATTAAGAAGCTTACCCATGGTATTAATATTCGATCTCTAGTGCCTTTCGACCGTCAAATTAGCGACCCCAGACTTGTTTAATTTTTTACCTTTACATCTGTTTATGCATTTGATTACATTGCAATTTAATGTTCATTGCTAACAAATTGTTTGAAATTCTTTTACCAATCAATTTGTCTACCTAAAACTGCATATGCTTTTTAATCACTTATGAGAATGCAATTACTGTGCCAATGTTGTTTGATTTTGCAGCGACTGAAGAAGGCTAAGGACATTCATCTCAAATGCTCTTCCACCTCGACGAACGAGCTTCAACTCAATAGCTTCCGAGGACGGAATCTACATCAGGAAGGGGGGCATGTTAACCCTCACGGCTCACGGACACCCCATCACCTACAACGGACGTGTATTATGTATTTGGTAGAGTCAGGTACCGGGCTTGTCGGACCAATAGAAAAAGGGTAAGAGTGATCGTTGATGAGAGCCGCACTCTAACTGGGACATTCAAGGGATCAGTTGGCTAAGCATGGGCGCCCAAGTGTGAATGGGGTGAGCTCATATAAAAGCCAACTAAACCTAAAATTCACTCATTCTCTCATTTGTGCAATAGAAGAGTGCTCTTGCTCCATCTCCATCTCCATCTTCTTCTTCTTCACCTCCTTGTGTGTGTGTGTATGTGAGAGAGAGAGAGAGGGAGAGTGTGTGTGCGATCGAGCATTACGAAGGCACGACGGCGGCGAAGCGGTTGAGCGCGGCACGACTGCAGCTTCTTCTTTATCGCGGCGAGGAATCCACCACGAAGGCGAGCGTAGAGCGGTGAGTGACACACCCTTTGCTCTCTTGAGCTTTCTAGTTTAGGCTTGTTGTGTGCTTGGAGCCATTTGTGGCTCGCACACGGTGTATTGGCAAGTCCCTTGCTTTGACAGTACGGCAAGGAGCGCACAGTAATAATCTAGCCAACACACACTCACTTGTGTACATGATGTTTCTCTTCCATCCATCCTAGCTAGCACGACCCATTCCCATCATCTTGCTCTACGATGTTGTCTTATTGTCTTAAGACTCCCACTCATTTGTTTTCTTGGACCAACAATCTTTCTTGGTGTTGTCAAGAAGTTTGCGGTCTTGCCAGGAAAGCACCGGGCTTTTGACTGTGAGAGTTTGTGAGAGAACTCCAAAAACTATATGAAGGAGTTATACCATAGATGGCATGAAGTTTAGGGTTTGGAAGGAAGTGCAATCAAAGAAGCTTCACTCTTTCTCTCTTGCACTCACACACACAAAGAAAGAACACAAAAGAGCATATCAAAACAACACAAAGATGAAAATATCAAGGTTATGCTCGTATCTTATCATGGGTAATATGAAAGGGTTAATAGATGAGTTAATGGCGCTCAATCTTTGCCGACCAAACATACTACAAATTTTTCTTTGGAATTGTAATTTTGTGCCTACCACAATATATATGTTTTGTCTAGTGATTAGGATTAATTGTGTGCACAAATCCTCTTGGTTCATAGCAAGATAACTACACTTGTGTCAAAAGAAAATCTAATAGTCTATAAAGGGTAGTACGATGGGATCCAGTAAAAGAAGTATTTCATTGAGCCTTTTTGTATGACTAATCCTTCGCTAATTATAATAGAGTGGAAGCGATAGAAATTCACATCATGTGGATTATTCATCAAGGATAACTCTAGTATGTGCAAAATGTAGATATGAGAGAAGTGAAGTTAAGAGAAGTTTCCCTCCCAAGTCCTATTCTTGCACGTAGGTCAACTTCAGGGAGAGATGTACCTTTTGCAAGTATTTCTTCACAAGAAGGTTGTTGATAGAGCATTGTTCCTTGAATGCCTTCAAGGGAAACAATTAGGACACAAGAGAGATGGAGATAGGAGTAGAGGTAGAAGTAGTAGAAGACATGGAGGTATAGGTTGGGCTTGGAGATGAAAAACAAAAAATCAACAAAATAACAAAGCAAAAAACACCTTACTTATCAACCCCTTCAAAGAGTATTTTCCAATTTGATGAAGATGGAAAGAGATAGAAGACTTTGGCCTTGATTGACTAGAGTTGATGTTTGCAAGGATGCTTTCAAGTTTAGCTAGCCTTCCTCAAAGGCAAGTGTAGGAATAAAGGCTAATTTGGCATGAATCCTCTCAATCCCTCTTGAATTTGTTTCAAGGAAGAAGTGATCTCCTTTTATAGGTGAAGAAAACCCCCAAGGGTTACACAAGAAAGAGAAGAGTCAGTGTGAACAGTAACTGACAAAGTTTGAAATGAGTTGTCCCTGTATGATGTGGCAGACTGGGGTTCACTATTTTGATTATATATCCTCAACCATGGCTCCAAATAAAGAAATAAAAATAGGGACAAAAAATTCAGCTCATGAGCTAAGACTCCCATTTTATATATTTTTTCCAATTTGGATTGGAACCTTGTGTAAAAAAATTCACCAAAATAGGGTATCTTTCTGGCAACAAAAGTGTTCTTGTGGTCCCCTTAGTTTAGACTTCCACTTGATTCCCATGGACACATCATGTAATATGAAAACATGACATTGCTCCTTAACAAAGATTTGTAAGCATCCTTTTGATAATGCATGAAAATGAGTGCATCTTTGAAAACCATGCAAGCTAGCATCCCACTAGGATTTGATTTCTTCCTAGTAGCTCTTAAAAAGAAATATATGAAAAATGCATAGAATATATATATATTGGAAGCTACCCTAGATATAGCATTTAGCTAGGGTGTGAGATGATGATAATGAGATAGTAGAAATAACGAACCAATGCTTTTTGCCCCAAGTTAAAGAGGCAAAGCTATTGATGTTTTTTTCCATAGTACTTTCTAACGGTAAAGTAAGAATATGTTACCCTTGAGATAAATAATAGGATGAGATAGAAAGATTATTATTATACTTAGATATGCATATGTACATTATAGAAAATATACTTATGTATCTAAAAAGTTGTAAGATAGATCTTGTAGCATTCGTTCCCACTATGTACGTGTCACAACACGACAACGTGACCCTTCTTGATGCACTTTCAACATTCGAGAAATCACCTTACTCCTGACTCGCTCCGTCCTTGAGAGGAGACGACCCTTTTGATTTTTGAACCTCTCCTTCAATCTTTTCCTCATTTTCACTGATAGTGCAACACTTGATGATTCACTTGTGCTTCTCCTTCACATTTTCTCTCTTAGGAGAATACCCGCAACAACATCAAACTTCAGAGTCTTTGTGTCAGACATAGAGTTATTTATATCTGGTAGAGATGATAGTATAAGGAAGGCTCGTACTTCATCATTAAAATTGACCTTCATCGATCAAAGTTAACTTATGTTGGTGTTAAATTTGTTTACGTATTTTGCAACTAAACCACTCTCTACCATTTTTAGATTGAATAAGTGCTTCATGAGAAATACCTTATTGGATGCTGATGGTTTCTTGGAGAGATCGTCAAGTGACTTCATCAAGTCCTCCGTAGTCTTCATCTCCAAAATGTTGAAGGCCACCGTTGATGCCAAGCTTAGCTGGATTGTATCTAATGCCTTTTAATCAAGGACAATCCATGCTTTATATTCCATTGTTGCGGGCTCCGTTGCATGACCGCCTAGAGGAAAATAAAGGTCCTTCTAGTAGAGATAGTCTTCAATCTGCATCTTCTAGTGTTGGTAGTTTTTGCCGTTAAACTTCTTGATCTTGAGCTTACCTTCCTTCGCCATTACTCCCACTCAATTCAAGGAATCCTTTCCTTAAGATACTTTAGCTACAAGTAAGCCTTGTTGTGATATCAATTGTTAGGAAATAGGATGTAGCTAAGTCGACATTAGAGTAGTTTACTTAATGGAGAGAGATAATTTTCACACATGAGAGATTATATATCTATATCTATATATATAGATATAAATATATAAATATATATAGATATAAATATATAAATATATATAGATATAAATATAAATATATATATATATTTATATATATATATATATATAGAGAGAGAGAGAGATAGCACAATATACATGGTTCACCCAATGTGGGCTACGTCCACAGAAAAGCAATCACTCAATGGCTTTAGTACTTCAAACTAGAAGTAGGTTACAAAGGGATTATACCCTTGATGGAGCTCCCACCTTGCTTCACTCTCACCACCTCACATACACCTTGTTTCATCAACTTCACAATGCATTTTGTGTGTAGAAGATGCCTCCTTTTACAGGCCAAAAGGGTTTTCCTCTCTCATGAGAGGCAGTCGTGTGTAGCCACCCTTGTGTAGACAAGTCTGAGTTGAATTCTCCCATGTGCCCATGTGTGGTTGTCCTTGAGAAGACAAGTCCGCCTAGAATTCGGCCACCGGCCAAAGACATCAGCTCACCAGCCATTGGCCAACTGGCCAATTGAATGGCCATTTCTTGACCACTTATCGGCCACCGGCCGGCCATAATATTCTGGTGAAAAGGGAATATTTTGGCGATGAATTTTGGTTTTCTGGCGAGTGATTTTTTTTTACACATGATGGCTTCTCCTCATAATGGGGGCCTTACAAATGTGCATTTTTTAGATTTAAAGTTACAAGGGATAAATCAAGCTCCATACTTAACAACATGTTCATCCTCTTTAACAAAGCATATGTTGATACCTAAATAAAATTTAGTCTATAAGTATCCATCTTTCGAAGCATTAAGAACAAAAACAAAAACCAAGTACTTAGACCTAACCTTGTGCTCCTAGTGATTGCTTTGATGTGATCAACTCAATGTGTTTTTATTTAGGTAGTGGCCTAGCCTTTTGAGTGGCCATGACCCTTGGCTTTTTAAATTTTTAGACTTTTGGCTTTTCATTTGGCCAACCTTTTGCTTTTCATTTGTCACACCTTAGGCTTTTCATATGTCCAACCTTTGGCCTTTTAATTGTATGACCTTTGGCTTTTCATTTATTCAGTCCCTTGGCTTATAAAAAGAAGGGTGCCCCATTTTAAGGGCCGATTTGTGTTATGCACCTCACTATTAGGTATAATTTGTAACAACAGTTGGCAAAAGTTCCATGGACCTAGTGGGCATTGATGATGGTTTTGGCATCCCATATTTGCCATTGGTGGACATGATTGTCTGTCTTGGACCGTGCAGCACTTTGTAGAAAGGTGGTGCACTTGTGCAATGGTTGGATTGGATTGTTTGCAGATTCTTTCTTCACTCTTGGAGGCCCCCAATCCTTGGTCTTGTTGTGTACCTAGGATTTGAGAGCAGGTGTTAAGAGTGTGGATGTCATCTCCCAGTGTCGGGGTATTTATGTGCAATTGGTGAGCTAAGATCAATACCAAGTTGCTTGTTGTGGGAAAGTGACTGGAAAGACATGACACAAGGTAGCCTTTAGTCCATTCCACATCATCACTTTGTGACATAACCCCCTCTTGAAAGAATTGTAATCGCCCTTGATTATGCTTAAACAAACATAGGACAAAAACTAGCTCAACAATATTGACTCTAAGTACCGACAATCTAGACCACTTATATCTAGCACTTGCGGCACATAAATGACACATCACATTTACATCACTATCCCATCAAGATCTTAATTTAGAATCATGATCATTGTAACTTATTTAGTAATCACATCTAGACTATGTTGATCTTTTCACGAATGTCTTGATCTACTAAACCTCATTACTATAATATCCAAATCACCCTTATGCGAACAAGACAAAATGTTGCAGTCATTTTGTCTTTCAAACATGCACTCAAATAATACACACATGAGAGAGCACGTGTAGCAGATTCATTTTTAGGAATTCTTGTTTCAAAGTACTTCTTTGCAATAAATTTATTCAACAAAATACTATTAGCCCATCAATAAGCCCTAAAATCTCAAAAGAAATGAGTGACTTTATGCCATTGAAAGATTGGTGGGAGGAGCTTGATGCTTTTGCTATGGCAGCCATTCATTGCACCTTGATGAGTCTATCTTCTTTACCATTATGGATAAGATCACTGCAAAGGGATTATGGGAGCCACTATGCTCAGCTTGGGATGGCAAGAGTGCCTCGAATAAAGTTTTTCTTATGCAAAAGCTCATGCGTTTGAGTACGAAAGAGGGCAATATGTCAGTTTACACTTGAATGACTTCACAAACTTGTTTTTGTAGCTTACATCTAAGGGACTCCATTTTGATATTAAATGAAAGACACGTTTTTTATATGTTATTTGTCTTCATTGTGGGACGTACTCAACACTACCACTAGTAACTCTATTGGGAAAGCTTGTTTCCAATGATGTTACTAGTGCTTTGCTCACAAAATAGATTATACATTAGTCTCTTGAAACTAATTGGAATGGTGTTGCGTATACAGCTAGGGATATTTGTCAAAGGCAAAGAGGTCATAGTCATAGTCGTGGTCGATCATAGGATCATATGAATGAACGTGAAAAGGGTAAAGCCATTGTCAAATCTTGACTGTGCACGTCTGTTCCACGTGTCAATGCAGGGGACTTGCCGATACACTGTATGCGAGCCACAAATGGCTGCAAGCACACAACTAGACTAATCTAGCAAGCTCAAGAGAGCACGGGTGTGTCACTCACCGCCCTATGCTCGCCTTCGTGGAGGATTCCTCGCCGCGAAGAAGAAGGAGCTACCGCCGTACCATGCTCAACCGCCTCGCCATCGCCGTGTCGTCATCGCAATGCTCTCTCTCTCTCTCTCTCTCTCTCTCTCTCTCTCTCTCTCTCTCTCTCTCTCTCTCTCTCTCTCTCTCTCTCTCACGCATACACACACACACAAGGAGATGAAGAAGAAGAAGATGGAGATGGAGCAAGAGCACTCTTCAATTGCACAAATGAAAGAATGAATGATTTTTAGGTTTAGGTGACTTTTATATGATTTCACTCCATTCACACTTGGGCGCCCATACTTAGCAAACTAACCCTTGAATGTTCCTGTTAGAGTGCGCCTCTCATCGGCGATCACTCTTACCCTTTTCCTATTAAGCTCGGTCCTTGACTCTACCAAATAAGTAATACGGCGTCTGTCGTAGGTGACAGGAATGTGCGTGAGGGTTAACATGTCCCCCCTTCCTGATGAGATTCCGTCCTCGGAAGCTATTGAGTTGAAGCCCATTCGTCGAGGTGGAAGAGCATTTGAGATGAATGTCCTTATCCTTGTTCAGTCAGTGCAAAATCAAACAACATTGGCACAGTAATTGCATTCTCATATACAATTAAAAAGCATATGCAGTTGTAGTCAGACAGATTGATTGGTAACAGAATTTTAAACCATTTGTCAGCAATAAACATTAAATTGTAATATAATAAAAAGCATAAATAATTGTAAATGAAAAAACTAAACAAGTTCAAGATCACTACTTTAACGATCGAAAGGCACTAAAGATCGTCTATTAATACCATGGGTAAGCTTCTCAATTTTCTCTAGTCAATTAAGTTGCTTAATCGCGAGAGCCAAGTATTTCATGTGGTGAAGGCTGACTAGAGGCTATACCTAGAAGACCTTCTAGTTAAGCTACGATAAAAGGAATTTCTCATGAAATCATCGCTTGACTTATTTCCTTTTCTTTGACCCCCCAAAGTCTTTTCACAGTGATTCCATTTTGATGTGTGTGCTTATTTTGTATGCCTTGGGTTTTTTGCTTTTCAAGGAAAAGTGCTCACACTGGGAACCTCTAGGGCTCTAGTACCATAGGCGATACATGTGAGTGGAGTACCAAATCAAGCTGAGATTTCTCTTCCAGCTTCAGATTTTACATTGTGGTACCTTGATTTTTTTGTTTGTTCGTTTTCAGCATTTTAATTTTGTAGCTTTGGGGGGTCATATAACACTATTACCCTCCCCAAGCTCATCACATTTGTAAACTCCCTTTATCATACTTAAGCTAAAGGTCAATAGAGACTAAGCCCACTAGAAAGCCCTAGTACATTTCACACAATGTTGCCTAAATCAAATTAAGAACCTAAGTAACCATTGATTATTAGGAAGGCATTCCCCATGGTATTAAGAGAAGATCTCTAACGCCTAGCTTGGTCAAACTAGCTTAGTTGGACTGCTTGATTTTTAAATTAGACAAGTGATTAATACAAAAAATTACATTGAATTTAATGTTTGATACTAAGCTAATGCGTTGAATATTATGCTACCAAAATTACAATTAAAGCAGACAAACATGGATGCAAAAAAGATAAGGGGCAATGCTAATGTACAAGAAACACCTGTTTGTGTTGATGATCGCGCTTGATTTGAAGAGTAAACGAGAGAAAGATCCCATGAAGGTCCAAATCCTAACAACAGCAACACATTCCTGTACACATTAGGAAACACAAAGAATACCTCTAGGAGAAAGAATCACTAAACTCTAAAACAGAAACACTCCTTTTGTACTAATCCTACCTACCCTCCATCACTCGAATGATGAGGATCAAAGGTGTTTGATGACATAGGTTTCTGTTTCAGTGTACCGGATGTGAATGTGTAGGTCTGGGTCAATGTTTTGACTTTTATTGTGCATACTCGTTTGCCAATTGCTCTTGCTCTTTACTATTTTTGTTTTTTGTTAGTATAAGGCTTTATATATACATTCCCTAAGATTGGGAGATTGAGAGGTCAGGGAGGAAGGTTGAGAGGGAAATAATTCAATAGGCTGACGTGAATAAAGACTTCCCCCCTTCCTTGTGTAGGTCATATTGTTTGAAATGTGCTCGTCACCCTTTGAAACCAATTGTTCCAGTTAGTAATAGGTGAGGATTTTTGCCAGTAGCTTCTATTACCTTAGGTGCCTCATCGAGTTGCAAGGGTGGTAAGGTACTCTCCCAGGACCGAACTTAAAGTGGTTCATCAGGTGATTCTTGAACACTAGGAGGTGTGGATTCCTTTGTAGCTTCATGGAGGTCCACTATTGTAGGTGGAGGTTGTGGAGAAGATTTTACCTCTATGGATGCATTACATGAGGAGCTAGAAGGTTCATGGGACTCCCCCCTTCCTGAGCTAGGTGGAACAAATTGTTCTTTCTTCGGTACCCAAACTAGCTCTGAAGAGGGTGTGGCATTCTGTGATTTTTTTCTTTCCACGATCGTCAATTCATTTTGGAGCTACAGGATTGGGCTCACATGGCTCAGGTGACAAGTAAGAACACAATCTACGTTTTGGCACCAAGATTTGATAATTTCATTCATAGTAGCCTTGGGCTTCCAATAGTCGTTTAGGAATCCACCACCATGTTTCCTTACATTTTTTGGGGTGAGTGGGACTTTTCTTACAAGGCTTCTGTTTTTTAGCACTAGCTATGGTTGTTAAAGAAGCTTTAGGGACCCACTTGTATGTTTTCTTCGTTATATTAGGATGAGTCTTGTCAGAAGCTATATGCAGTGCTTGTAGCAAATTTAAGGGTACGGGCATTTCATCCCCCTGAGGTGTTACTCAGGTCGTCCCTGTGTTTCTCCAAATGTCTATGGTTGTTGCTAGTTGGACCCAATTCACATTGTCTGACTCAGTCATCCTAGGTAGTACATCCATATAAGGAGAATCTTCCCCAACATCAGTGTCCGCTTTACACGTGTAATAATACTGCAATGGGGCCGAGTGAACTGTGGTGTCAGATCTATAATCATTTATAAACGTGTTTCCTAGAGGATGTGCTTGACCAGTTACCAAATCCACTCGAATGACATAATCTTGGAATTGCAAGTAGACATGGTCTTTAGACTAGTCATGCACAATTTTTGCTTCCCTCATGAAATGACGTCCTAAGATCATCTCAGATGCCATAGTGTGCTTGGAGAAATCCATAACAATGAAGGTAACTCTTATTTTATGTCCAAAGACCTTGATCTTGAGATCTTCTAGCATCCCAATAGGTTTAACAATAGACCCATTGGCCATCTTCACTACTTTGGTTGTGGTCCCAAGGTGAGGTCTTCCCATAGTTTCCAACAATTTTTAGTCACAATGCTAACCCCAGCGCCACCATTAAGGATTCCCCTCACGGTTAATCCCTTTGTAGTGATTGGTATGGTTGCATTGGATTCATCACCCTCAAAGTATTGTCCCAACTTGTTACCAAGTATTTCTATAACAAGGTTCTCATCTAGGTTGGGTTGTGGATCTAAGTTTTCCTCCTCTATTGGCATGTCCCCAACTCCATCGATCTGTGAAAATTGTGGTTGCCCAGACTTCAATTCTCCATTGAGGAAGGCTCGAAGAGCTGAGACTAGCTCAGGGTCTTTATATAGTTTGGACATGATGGTGGTTCTAACTTCTGAAGACATGAAATCCATCAATTTGGCAATGTTTAACGGCACCTTTTGGGCTTCAGTCCCTTGACCTGGGGAAGATGGGATCTCCATTTCTTTAATAGGATCAGGTAGTCCCTCTATAAACATTCTTTCCATCAAGAAGTGAGTACGCCCACTTTCCCATGACTGTAAGTCACTTTATTCTTGGATGACACTAGGTATGGCTAAGGGTCTATGGACTTGGTGAGGTTGTTGTTGCGTAGGGAACATTGTGTCTGTAATTTGGATCTACCTAGGTGTTGGCTCTAGATCCCTTTGGGTATCTTCTACCCAACATTGTGTCTGTAATTTGGATCTGCCTAGGTCTTGGCTCTAGATCCCTTTGGGTATCTTCTACCCAACTCCTTAATTGCTTGACTCGCTCGATTTCCTCTGTAGGGTTTGGATAAGTTCCTATCTTCTTCTTGGATCCTGGCCATTGTGGCTCATGATGATCTTCCTTGTTGGTTCCTTTCCTAGTGGTCATTTCGGTTTCCATGGTTTCACCTGAATCAGAATCCTCTTCAGCGTCGCTCATATATACGGGGTCATCACCAGTCCCTATGTTGGTCTTTGAACTGGGGTCTGACTTTGTTGCTTTTTGCAATCTCTTCCTTCGTGTTTTCTTCTTTTTCTGAGATTGGGCAATTGATGCCGTGTCTCTTTGCTCAAGAATATAATTTTATATTTGGAGCATCGATCATGTGAGTACGTTTACTTGTACCACAGGTGTACTTTGTGATGGCTCCTCGGTAACCTCAATCAAGTTTAATGGCGTGATCTTCGGTGAATTTGGATTATTTGGACATTGGGCAATCAAATGATCTATGCCACATCGATTACACATGAGTATCGGCATTGTAGAAGTGCTCGCTTGATTGGTTTGCATTAGTGTGGCGTTCTTTTGTAGCCTAATAGGACACTTGGCCACACGATGTGGACCTCCACACTCATAGCATTGAAGAGGTGGTCTCTTAGCAGTGTAATTGATATTTTGGCCACTTGCAGCAAGAGCAGCTACTTGATAGACAGGTTTGACTTGTCCCCAATAGTCCTCCATGTAGTATTGTGGACTTTCTTCAAGCGCATCCATCCCATAGGCAATATTAGGGTCTATATCTTCCTCACAGCCTTCCAAACAAGCAATGGATGACTCACAACCCACTTGATTCACAGAAGTGGTTCTTGGATGTGGTGGTTGCGGTCCTAGCACTGGAGGTGGTAAGGGTGTTGTTTGAACAACATTTTGGGCCCTAGGGACCATGTGTTGTGATGTTTGTTTCAAGAGGTGGGGCCGTCATCAATAGGCACTCGAGGTGTGTGTGTCCATGCTAAGGTTGGTCTATTGGTCATCACGCGCTTAAAAACTATGCAATCCTTAGCTTGATGACCATACCTCCCACAGGCATTGCAGTTCCCATTGAATTTTACTCTAAAAGTAGGGCATTCACTGGTACTATGCGGTCCATAGCATACTGAGGGCCATTGTTGCTCCCTTCTTGGATACATATGATTGTAATACATTTAGGCTCAACAGACGCTCTTTCTCCTTGAATCATTAAATTATCCTCCGATTGGATCGCATTGGTGGTGACTGCTTCCCAAGTGGCGATACCTCTAATGACTAGGCCATTGTAGATATCCTCATGTCGTAATCCCCTAATGAATCTATCAAGCAATTGATTATTATTGAAGTACTCATTTGGATTACAACGAGAATTCAAATGCTTCAAGTGACTAATAAAGTCTCTCACCAACTCTCCTTCCTCTCGTTGGGCTTTCTGGAGCTGAGAGGCTACACCCCAAAGCACTCCCTCTCGTATGTATTCTTTTAAGAACAGTCTCCTAAGAGTAGGGTAAATCGTTTTTTCTTCCACCCTTAGGGTTCTATACCAATCCCTAGTCCTCCACTTAAGGTTAGGCTTAAAGCATTACTCTTATGCAGGTCATTGTGTTCTCCTAGAGAATCACATATTTGTTCACACTTTGATATGCTTTCTCGCATCCCCGTCTCCACTAAATTTTTGTGTGATCTTGGCTATTTGTACTGCCTTACTTCTAGGTTCTCTATCATGCATGTTACGCATATTCTCAGCAATAGATCAACCATAGCTTGAGCAAATGTTGCCAAGTCGCCTAAGTGAGCAGGAACCGTGGGTGGAGGTGCTCCAGAGATTACATGTGGAGTAGGTATTGGCATTGGGCTTGGCGCATAGGAAGCCTTGGATTCCATGTTTAGTACGGTGTTGTTTCAGGTGGCGGTCCAAAGTTCATATGTGTGGCCCCAGGCATAGCAGACGTCGAATGTGACATGCTAATGCTAGCCGGTATGGTTCCATGAAAATAAGAACTTGGGTGTTGTGGTTGTGGAGCATAGGTTGTTGAAACAGTGGGAGGGGTAGGAACTACATGAGTACGAGGACCCATGGGTGTATACGATTGGTACACATTTGTAGGTACTGTTGCAGGCATTGAGCTACAATGTAGCAGTGATTTACTAACAAATGAAGTCCATGGCTTGTTTCTTGGCATGCCCATGATTGGGGTATGCAAGGTAGCCATGGTGTCATCAAGGGAAAGATGAGCTAGACTTGGAAAAGTAAAGCTATCACATGTGGGCCCAGATTGCATTGAGACCCCTGGTGAAACAACATATGGGGGATCCATCGGACTTACCGAGGGAGTGTCCATTTGTGATAAGGTTGGTTGTTTAGCCTTCCCTGTATCCAAGAATCTCATGAGACCCGTTGAAGGAATGTGGATCCCCTTGTTCTGTCTCTCTAGCTCAATGACCCTATGGATGACCTCACAAACTCTTTGTTGTTGATCCTCCACACTAGTAGCACCCGTTGTGGATTATAGGAAATCTAACCAACCCACGTGATAGGTGTGACCTGTGTATAGGTTGGTTAGAGTTTCCGCTTGTAGTTCGTACTCCCAGTTCTCATTTAAGAACGCTCCATCTAGGCTTGAGGTGCTAGGGGTGTCCTTTGAACTACATGTGATGTGGCTCTCTATGGGTTGACCCTTAGTGGTCGCTAATTAAGGAGCACTCAATTGCTCTCCTAGCAATGATATTGATATAGGAGCTTCTGCTTTTAACTCTCTTCATTGCTCCGCCTTGCGTAAGCTCTCGATTTCCTTTTCCCTAGCCGTGATGATATACCGCTCAACTTCTTGTACTTCGGCAAGGCTTCTACCATCAAGTAATATAACCTTGGAGGGGAATAGCTCTTCAGAGTCAGGGGGTGCGATGAATGGAGTATTCACGTGCACACTCTCTAAGAGCATGGGGTCTACGTTGGTCATGAATGGCGAATTCACTTCCCCACCCCCCTCATTTAAATCATTAGCTCCATGTTCGGAGCGAGTGGTTCTACTAAAGGTTTCCTTCAAGCGGCTAAGCACACTTGGACCGGACCGTGGACCCATGGCATGCATGTTTTGGCTTGAGCTATCAGGATTAAGCATTGGGTAAACCTCCATGACATCGTAGTCAGAGGAAGAGTCACTAGACGCTATATGTGGGTCCTGAGTGGTACTACCTTAGGTTCCCGTTGAGGGCCTAGACCCTAAGGTAGAGGAATAATGAGAACTCACATAAGTCGAAATGCTCGCTAGTTGCTCCGCCTCTAGCACAAGATTAGAGCGTAGATGCATGTGCCTTTGGCACCCTATAAGCGTTGGCGAATAACCTCGAAGGTTAATCGCTTACTTCTTTAGGCACCCGTTTTCACTCGTTTTTTGATGTTTTTAAATATTTTTTAATGATTGGTTTCTGGATTAGAGCGTGTGATAGCTTAAAACAAGCATATCACTCAGGGGGTCATGGTGTACTTTATAGCACAACGTTCGGTTACCCGAAGCTCCGTTGGTCCTCAAAAAGGTCGATTTTTACCTATGCGTGAAGCTAAAATACGTAATTTTAAAGGGGGACTGAGGCCTGAGCCTGAGCATGAGCTTGGGCTTGGGTCTGGGGGAGCTTTCCAATCCTGGTCCTACCTTTATTTTATTTTTTATTTTTTTGGGGATAAGGTCGCCACGGCCGCACTGTGCGCGCGAGCACACACACACCTAACCTACCTACTTACAACTAATACAGCTATTGTTACACACTAGCACACTACTACAATAATTAATTAGCTAACAGGTCTACTTACTGTACTTTACACAGAACTAACATTATAGATCTACTACCTTAATTCTAACACCTTATCACAGAGAAAACATAGTACCTTTCAACACCTTATTAACAAAAAAAACACAGTACCTTTCAACACCTTATTAACAAAACAATACACAGCAGCAAAATAAACTCCTTCTCAACACAAACACCTTCCTTCTCTACCTTTCCTACATTTGAAATTGCACCACAACGCAGCATAGAGTGCTACTCGAGCTTAGTGTAAGGCATTTCCCCGGCAACGGCGCCAAAAATGTGCGCGTCTGTCGCACGTGTCAATGCAAGGGACTTGCCGATACACTGTGTGCAAGCCACAAATGGCTACAAGCACACAACCAGCCTAATCTAGCAAGCTCAAGAGAGCAAGGGTGTGTCCCTCACAGCCCTACGCTCGCCTTCGTGGAGGATTCCTCGCCGCGAAGAAGAAGGAGCTACCGCCGTGCCGTGCTCAACCGCCTCGCCGTCGCCATGCCATCATCGCAATGCTCAATCTCTCTCTCTCTCTCTCTCTCTCTCTCTCTCTCTCTCTCTCTCTCTCTCTCTCTCTCTCTCTCTCTCTCTCTCTCTCACACACACACACACACACACACACACACACACACACACACACACACACACGCATACACACACACACACAAGGAGATGAAGAAGAAGAAGATGGAGATGGAGCAAGAGCACTCTTCAATCGCACAAATGAAAGAATGAATGATTTTTAGGTTTAGGTGACTTTTATATGAGCTCGCCCCATGCACACTTGGGCGCCCATACTTAGCCAACTAACCCTTGAATGTTCCTGTTAGAGTGCACCTCTCATCGGTGATCAATCTTACCCTTTTCCTATTGGATCGACAAGCCCGGTCCCTGACTCTACCAAATACATAATAGGGCGTTTGTCGTAGGTGGTAGGAATGTGTGTGAGGGTTAACATTGACCCTCTTAAAGGCATTGTTAAAATTGAGGAGCTCAATGTTATTTAGTCTCCACCAGCTGAGGTGGTTCTTAATGTGCCGTAGCCATGAGATATCCTGATATTCAATGCTTCTTTGAGTCTATATGCATTAGTAGCACTTGATGAGTGTTATGCGTAAAACTAGATCGTTGACTCAAGTGCCACTTCCATGCTACTCCCCATAGGGAATGGTCCTCCAGCTATGATTCTATGCATGATTTGGTCAAGCTTGGTAAATTGATATTTGTGACATTGCAAATATGAAGTTATGTATGCGCAACAATACTAAATTTATGCTTCAAGGTGTCAAACATGTGCCAAAGTTGACTAAGAGCTTAGTGTCAGCTGGTTAGCTTGATGATTTGGGCTATACTATAGTTTTTGGAAATGGCTCGTGGATGATTTGCAAGAGGAATTTGGTCATCTTGAAAGGCCAAAAGTTTGTTTCATTGTACTTTTTGTATGCCACATTTGCAAAAGAGAACTTCATTTATGTTGTCGAGCTACCTTCTTTTGATTTGTGGCATAGCCGTTTTGGTCATATGAGTCAAAAAGGAATGAAACAACTTCAACTTTTGGACTACTTACCTATCTTAAACTATTCTGATTTTAGTTTGTGTGAGCATTGCATTTATGGAAAACAAACTAGGGTTACCACTTTGCTGCTAAGTTAGGGAACCCTCTAGAGTTCCAGTACATAGTGACCTATGTGGGCCTATGCCACATACATCTCTAGGGCGGCATTATATTTCCAACTAGGGTTACCAATTTTCTATTAAACAGAGTTAGGGAGCCCTCTAGACTTGGTACATAGTGACCTATTTGGGCCTATGCCACATACATCTCTAGGGGGGATATTATATTTCCTAACATTTGTAGATGATTCTACTCAAAAAGTGTGGGTATACCTCTTGAAGAGGAAAGAAAAAGTCTTTGATACGTTCTAGAAATTCCTTGCAATGGTAGAGAACTAGTCAAGCAAGACGCTAAAGTATTTGTGCGCTGACAATGGGGAAGAATACGTCTCCACCCAATTCAAGAATTTTAGAAGCAAAAGAGACATTAGAAGATAGTTTACTATGTGTACACACCTATCATTTTCAGCCTCCACAAGTGCCAATAAATCAATATTACATGATAAAATTTTCAACCTCCACAAGTGCCAAAAAACAAATATACATGTTTACATTTCAATAACATGGAGGGTACAACAACAAGAACCATGAAGAAATACTACCTTGGCCATAGTCCAAAGAGACCTCAAAGATCTATCCAATGGGGCTTGAACTGAAGACCTTCTACTATTGAAGCGCAAAATGAGATAACCAGTCTACCAAACCCAAACCTATAGAAACCTGAATGGAGATGCACGAACAACATTTAACTTTTCTTTTGGCAACAACAGGAACTATGAACAACACTTGTTGTGACCATATAATCCAAAGAGACCTCCAAGATCTATCCAATGTGGCAATAACTCAAGATTGGCTACAACTCAAAAGAAAACTAAGATAACTAATCTACTATAGCGTGGTGGCAAAACGTTTAGCCTAATTTCTACTTATTCTCTCTCTCTCTCTCTCTCTCTCTCTCTCTCTCTCTCTCTCTCTCTCTCACACACACACACACACACACACACACACACACACACACACACACACACACACATAGGAGTTTTTAGGGTTTAGGGAACACTCCCAAGAGACCTCAAAGAGATCTGCAAAATAGGGAGAGCTTCTTGAGGAGATTAGACAGTGGGTGACATTCATAAGGGAGATCGTTGACTTCTTAAGAGCAGAGACTAGATAGTCAAATGAACAAGATTCATAGAACTTTAGAGTCCACCTATACACACTCCCCTCCTTGGGACTCATCTTGGTAAGTGGAGACACCACACACACTCACACACACTTGTTAATTTTACTCAAAGCATGTGTGTGCTACTTTGGATATGTGGCCTAGTCAAGCTTAGTAAACAAAAGCTACATTCAATTTACTAAATGAATAAGGGTTGATCTAACCTTAGTCTTTTGGAGTTTCCATTTCATTTAATACAAACCATAAACTTATCTTGTTATTAATTAGCTCGAGAGCAAGACCTTTGCACAAACCTTAGAGGCTTGTGAAGCTGACCCGGGGCTATAGCCTACCTACTTACTAGATTAGGATAAAATTTGGTAAAAATAAAACTCACCCTTTGGGCCTTAAAAAATTTACCTCATCATTGTACAAAACCTTAGCACAATGCTTTGGAGGTGTCGCCAACCTGCTCCCAAAATCTACTAAATTAGACAATTTGTGCAAAGTCTAAATTTTACCCTAACGCTCTCCAACTTTATACTTGGAGTCTAAAATTTATTCTAATGATTGAGCTTAACATAGTCATTTTCTATTTTTTGACTCCTATAATTGCTCTCAGTCATCTCCTTTGACATGTGTGTTAGTGCCAGATGTGTCAGGGCACTTTTTGATTGTAACTAAGGTCTTAGCTTTAAGCCTTAGGGGTTTGTTTACACAAGTACTTTATGCCTAGGTAGTTTTAAGCATTCAAATGGGCATATGGCATAGAGAAATTTGTTAATGTAACCACCATGCAATTTTTGCAGTCCCCTATAGTCATCATTGCCATTTTTTCTATGTAGTTCAATGGAGATGATGAATATATTGTGAATGTAGTACTTTCTTATCTTCATTATGGTGTTTCTTCTTCATCTACTCTGTAGTTCTGTGATTAAATGTGCAGTTTCCTGCCTCGTTTATCTTTATACTGCATCATTCTTGTATTGATTACCTGTTAGGGATGTGAGCCCCTAACACTTTGGCGATCCTGCTGGTGTCTCTTTGTGGAGATGGAAATGAGCTTTTGACATCTTGGGAGGATTGGTGAAGCGGACCCTGCAATTGGCTCGAATTCAGCCTAAACCATATGGCACTCAGGAATGTAGCAGGGTGCTCATATGTTGGTTGACATAGACCACCTACAGGAATTCTTGAATTAGGTAACCCCGCAGGAAGGGTCTAAGGAATATATATCAAAATTATTGGAGGAGTTCTTCCCGATTTTGCCAGGGAAAATCAAAATTACAATTGCTGACAAGTTGCAGGTGTTTGCAGGTTCTTGACAGTTTTTGTGCATATAGTTTATGTGCAGTCAATTGCAGTTTTCTATTGCAGGCAGTTTTTATTTCTTGAAAGTATGCATTTTATGCAATTCACATTTTTATGCGGCCTTTTGATGGTTATTTCAGTATGTGATTATTATTGTTCTCTATTGCTTTGATCTTTTCTTTATGGCGGCAAAGAAGAAGAAGAAAAAGTGCACTATTTGTCAAAAAGATGGGCATTGTGCAAAGCGATGTCCTTACATGTGTAAACCTTGTCAAAAAGAGGATGTTTGTATCAAGTATTGTATGCCAAAGTTGTGCAGGGAGTTGTATCAAATCATGCAAAGTTTTTAGGATACATCATGTCATCATAACATTTTGCTCAAGAGGCTCTAGATTGGTTTTTTTATTTTCTTGATGATGTACACAACTGGCATAATAGTCGAGTTGGTAAGAAGAGGAAGTCATGTTTAACCGTAAGGCGAATATCAAGGTTGCAAGAAGTGGTTGAAGGTCTTTTAGAGAAGTATGAAGAGGAGTTTGATGATTACCTTAGTGATGATGATTCTCAATGGTGTTTTCAACAACATGTTATTGTTTCCAACCTAAAACAACCTCAAGTTGTCCATTTTTAGTTACCAATAGTTTTTCAGGCACGTGCAATTTC
This sequence comes from Adiantum capillus-veneris, assembly GCF_014529385.1. Classification (NCBI taxonomy): domain Eukaryota; kingdom Viridiplantae; phylum Streptophyta; class Polypodiopsida; order Polypodiales; family Pteridaceae; genus Adiantum; species Adiantum capillus-veneris. Next base: position 14,124,963 of record NC_140952.1, read on the forward strand.
AAAACCTGAAATTTCAAAGCCTAAATCTGATTTTTCAACACGTGAAGGTTTTCAACCTGATTTTGATGTTCTTGAATATGGGATAAAATTTGTAGATACTTAGATTATTGAAGAGAAGAAGTTGATTCAAGAAGGAGATGTTGTTCAATGCAAGAGAGATGAAGTCCAAAAGATGATGAAGGAAAAAGGAGGAAGCCAGGAATAGCTCATGAGCCAAAGGATCCAAGAGGACTGCCAACTATCCCCAAACCTCACATTGAAGAGACCCACCTCTTTGTAGGAAGAGAAGGCGAGTTACCCAAAAGAATAACTGGTGATTGAGAAGAAGGGAATACAAGCGGAGGTGAGCAAGAGAAGCCACTAATATCCCATGCAAACCCATATACCAACCTTGGACATCAAGCTTGAAGAGGATGAAGTTCAGGGAAAGATAAGATTTCATTGTAATGAAGTGGAAGAGGTGAAGATAGATGAAGTCATAATGTGTGTTGATGATGAGTATGATGTGATGAACCAATTTTTGATGCATCTTGATGAGGAGTATCCTGCAAGTGACTGTCAGGAGGGTGTTTGTGTTGATGGAGAAGTGTTTTTTGGAGTTTTGAAGACTGAAAGCCAATTTCCAGGAGTAGATATGATTTATTCAGGTTGTGAAGACAAAGATCTTGAATTTCAGGTCACTGAATTACAAGTTTGATGCCAAAGGTCCCTGAATTACAAAGTTCCACAATACAGGTCCTTGATCCTGAGATTACTGATTTTCAAAGAAGTTATGTACCTGAATTTGTTGAACTACAAAGTCTTGTTATTTATCAAGCGGAGATGATCCATAAGCTTTCTTTGGAGTTGGAGAATGACAGGTATTCAAATATGGTTGCGGCTAATGAAGCGGTTTTCAATATCAGTCAACTTCAAGAAGAGAAGGCATCGTTGATGGTGGAGATTTCTCAGGTTTGAGCTGAATTTGACTTGCATATTTTTTACTGTTATGAAGTTCATAATGCTCTTAAGCAAGTTGTTTTGGATAAGGATTGAGCATTTGAATCTTCAACTCACTCAAATCGTGAATATGAAGTCTTCTTCAAACCTTGTTACAAAAGGTGTCTTGAATGATGATGTTGTCATCAATGATCTTTATGATGTTGATGTTCTTACAAATTAAGTCGTGGATATTGGAAGTCCATCTTTTTTCAATGAATTTTAGTTTTTTGATGATATTCTTAATGATTTATACCAAGTTCCTGATTTCAATGGTTTTGTTGATGTTGAGGAGATGGTTTTGACTGTAGATTATGTAAGCCTTTTGCAAGTTCTTGATGATGGTGAAGTGGGTTTTCCTAAAGATGGTTCTACATTTCTATGTGATGTTGTTGATGGAGGAGATGGTGCTGCTATTCTTATATCTCATTGGTTTTATGTCTTCATGCTTGATGACATAAGGGAAGTTTTTCAGGGAGCAAAAGTCAAAAGTTTTGAGTTTCAGGGAGATATTACTGATTGGAGAGATTTACAGGTACAAAGTGGATTTCTTCATGTTTTTAAGAGGGGATGTGAGCAAGCCATCTTGGTGGTGTTTTTTATGTGTGAAGGAGAGTTCAACTTCTTATTTTCAAGCCTTGAATCAAATCAGTTTGGGTGTTTCTTGAATGAAGATTTTCAAGAAAATAAATTGTTGGCATACGGAGTCTAAATCGGGCCTCCCATTGTTTCATCTACATGCAGAGATATTGGATATGTTCAAGAGGTAGTGTCTAATGGCTGCAAAGTTTGCATCCTACCTTGAATCTTTCTTCAATCCTTTTGAAGAGAAACCTGAACCTAAACCTGCTACTATGTTTAGTAAGCCATACCAGACCTTTGCTGAAGAAGAGGTTAAGGAAGAAAATCTGTTGTTGCAGAAGAAGTTTACTAAAGTGAAAGATCATTTTATATAGTTGAAGTATAAGGGGGAACAACAGGTTCATGGCCAACCTAAACCAAAGGATGTTGAATGAGAAGTGATACTGATGGATAATGTAGATCAAGAAGTTCAAGAGCAGTTAATTGAAGATACAGTAACCCAGTCACACAGGATAGGAGAATGAGATAGAGCATCTGCATGTTGGGGAGACATTATTGAACACTGTCAAGGAAGTGTTGGGTAAGAACATTGAAGAACACACAATGGATGAGGTTGAAACTGAGATAGAAGTAAGTATTGACGCAGAGGAAGAAGTAAAGGAGGATAATTTGTTTGTGCAGAAACAAAATGATGAACTGAAGCAGTAGTATGAGGAATTGCAGAAGCAGTTGGAGCAATAGAAACATCATCAACCTGAACAACTGCATACTCAGAGTGATACTGTAATGTTTGATAAAACTGAATCTGAAGTTCATATGCACTCTACTGAAGATGCAGTCACAATTCCAATTGCAGTTGCAGGTGAAGAAGCAGATGCTGCAGGTGGACAACATGAGTTTAAAGATCCAATATTGTCTATTGTGGATGAGATACTCAGTGGAGAAGATGTTGAGGTTCTAATGAAAGCACCTGAATATGAGGGGGATGCAAGAATTACTGGAGAGGACAACACAACTACTGACCAGGATGAAGATGCAAAGGAGCAGCAAGCTGAATCTGAATATCACGTTGATTTTAATCAAGGAATTGTGGGTCCTGACAATGTTTGTTAAACATTACCTACCAAGAGTGCCAAGTGTTAGTGCCTGATGTGTCAAGGCACTTACTTTTTGTTTGTTACTAAGGTCTTAGCTTTAAGCCTTAGGGGTTTTTTACACAAGGACTTTCTACCTAGGTAGTTTTAAACATTCCAATGGTCATATGGCATAGAGCAATTTTCGGATGTAACCGACATGCAGTTTTGGCAGTTCCCTCTAGTCGTACTGATGTTTTTGCTCTGTAGTTCAATGGCGATGATGAATATACAGTGAATGTAGTACTTTCTTATCTTCATTATGGTGTTTCTTCTTTATCTACTCTGCAGTTCTGTGATTAAATGTGCAGTCTCCTATCTCGTTTATCTTTATACTGCATCATTCTTGTATTGGTTACCTATTAAGGATGTGAGCCTGTAACAATGTACCTTTGATCAAGGTTGTTGAGGATACATTTATCCTTCCTTAACCTGTATTTATGATTGAGATAATAATTAATTAGCAATTAACCTTGCTCTTTTATGAAATTCCCCCCCCCCCCCCCCCCCCCCCCCCCCCCCCCTTGGTCCTAAGCCTTGACCAGGCTAGTCTCTTAGAACTAAATCAATTTCATTTGTTCTTTTTTTATTTTCTTTGGACTTAAGTGGCCAATTTAAGTTGAAAAATACTTTTAGAAGGTTAGAAATGAAAGAGCAAGCATGCACCTAAGGTTTTCTCACTTCTTCAACTTTTATGTATTTCATATCCTTGAATGCTTTGAGCTCTACCTAACTTTTTTCATGCATTGGAATCAAAAGATGATGGATATGATGAAGAATAAAAATGCAAAAAAAGATTGTGCCAAGAAAAAGGTAGTTCTTATCTATTATCAAAACATTTATAGGCTAAAGCTCTATTGAACTTTTATGCTTTCAATTTTCTATGCGTGCATAGTGTAACCGAAGAATATTCTTAATGAGAGTGTCACTCTTTTCTAAACACCAAATCCTTGAATGAGCTCTCAAATGGGCATGAACATGTAAGGAGATTCAATTTAATTTTACTTGTCTTTTGGCATGTCTTAAGCTTTTCCAAATAAATAGTGACTTTTTATAATAACTTTTATTTAGGATATAAACTTCGATTAAGCCAACCAAGAGACCATTTTATTAAGTTTTTGGAGGTTCCAACAATGGATGCATTGTATATTACGCTAAATGCTTCTTTCAATCTAGCAAAGTGTAGTATGGACTTCATAGGAGATCGTGAAGAGCAAAGTGTTGATGACATGCGCTCATCATTTGTGGCATACCTTTTGGACACAAATAAAGTTAGAATTTTCAAATGTGACACTGTTCCGCTAAGTGTGGATGACGTAATTGTGGTCGAGTGAGGTTATGTTGATTTTTTTTATTGTAATGTAACCTTGAGACCCAAAGAAAGGGTGAACATCTATTGTCATCTATTTTCAATTATTAAATACGTGACTTATTGTAAGGCCAAGGGCAACCCAGGGGGTCAGGACCCAAGCCAAGGGCCGACTTCATAGGTGTGGACAAAGAATCCTAAACATAGATGGCCAAGGGCCTATAAATAGGGTGGTAGGGTAGAGGATTGTCACTACAGTTCCCAAGGGGTCTCACAATAGTATCAGACCCTTATTCTATCCTTGGAAAAGGGGGGACTGGCCCTAAATTGAGAGAGCTTTTTATTTGAGCATGCAAAGCCATGGATGAGGAATTCAAGAACCCTATGTGCAGGCCCACTAAGGTAGGGAGGGGGCCAAAGATCAACCTCCACGAATCGTGAGTAGAGGAGGTCGATGGGAGTGTGTGGCCGCTGCGGAGAAAATCGGAGCAGGGCCACTAAGGTCGAGAGGGAGCCAAAGCTCAACCTCCACGAAATTGTGAGTAGAGAATCTTGTTGGGAGCGTGTGTTTGCTGGGGTGCAACATCGGCAGAGCAACAGGGTGCTCTCTCTCTCTCTCTCTCTCTCTCTCTCTCTCTCTCTCTCTCTCTCAAACTCCTCTCGACGGCTCTGCAGCTCGCTACCATCGCCAACACAAGTTTTTTTTTGGCCTGCCCAAAGGGCAAAGGCTATAGAGATCACTTCTCTTTTTGCTGACTAAAATAGGAAAAAGGTTGAGTTGTATTTTTAAGCATTTTTTGACATGTCAAAAATGTTGATTGGTGGAAATAAGATAGTGAGTACTCATTAAGATGAATTGTGTAAATCTAATGATGGGCATGTCTTGAGTTTTGAAATATGAAATGAACTCTCATATATATCAAGGAAAAGATTTTGGGTTGCCCAATACCTTTGGAAGCATGAAACATTGAAAGCCTTACATGTTAAATGATAAAGCCTTAGAGGATCCACAAATCCCAAGAGTCACCTTTTAATTTTGAAATTTGTGTTACCCACCTTTTCATTTTGAGAATTTGGTTCACCCTTTGAAACTTGAGGCAATAGACTAAAGTTGTCATTTTTGTTAGTGAGTAGCGTTAAATGGTAACCTTGCATTTGAACTACATTTCTACTCAAATGTATATAATTTTTATCAAAGTTTTAACGTAGTGTTCATTCTCTCTTTCCGTAATAGCCTTTTTCCATACAAACACCTTACCCTTCTGAGATCTTTATGCATTTACATCATATTTCTCTCTTCATGCTAAATGTAAATAGTAAACTTAATTCTACTCTCCTAGTTTTTTACTGCATATTCTTTTAACTAATTACCTTTACTAATTTAAATAGCTATCTACATCCCATAATTTGTAAATAAATAATTTATGGGCACTTATCTTACCCATATTCTCTCACGGGTAGGGTTAACCTTGTAGGCCTTCCCTTCCCCATCACTATGTGACCCAAGTCTTGGATCATTTACTTGTGTTGGTCAACAAATCTTAAATATAATGTATATCCCCAATAAATCAAATTTTATTGGAGCCTACCTCATTTGTTTAAGGTAGATTCTCTTTTGAAAAAGCATGCTACACATTGGATGCATGCTAAAGGGCCCCCTACAAGGAGACTTGGTTCAAAAGGTGTTTTGGATGCATCTTGAACGCCTTAGCTCGTGGGTATACTTGAGGAACACTCCAAAATCAGCTTAAACACTTTGAGAAGGTCAACTTTGCCTTTTACAGCACCCAATTCTGAGTTACAGGCTGAAAGTTATGGTGAAAACAAGGTGCTGCGGACACTGTTACTGCAGGTCAAAGTTACAATCAGGTAAACCACAAAGGTGAAAAGTTTTCTTGACTTCTCCAACATTCTAAAATACCAATGGGGAGTTAAAAACCACTTGCATGTGGAGGGGTCGGCTCAAGATGCTTCCAGAGACACAACAAACAGGATGGGGACACTCTGCAGGAGCCACTGGAGGGACATCATGGTGGGGCCCACATACATTATCAACCCTTATGGAGCCTCCACGACCTAAAAGGCTATTTTTAATGGAAAAATAAGTCTCTTATTTGCATAATTGAAATAATGGTCAAAAGGGAACCTAACTATGGTTAATTACCTACCCTAGTCAAGTTTAACCTAACCCAAGGTCTTGTACAGCTATAAAAAGGCCCTTTGGCAAGCACAAAAACACACACACCTACTCCATTGCTGCAAATAAGCTCCTCTAAGGTTAGGGAAGCCCTAATCTCTCTCTCCTCTTGTCTCCCTATCTATTTCCTAAGCTCGCTATCATAAGCGGCACCATAGAGAGAGCATCAATATGCTATTGCTACCATTCTCTTGCAAACATTTCTCTTACCATACTCATCCCTAAATAAGGATTGTAGATTCTATATGAGAGCAAGGATATCAAGTTCAATGATCTATCTCATGGTTTGATCAACAAATTATTGCAATTGGGGTGTCGTCGTCACACTTTTGCTCTAAACGCATGTAAAATTGGTAAGCCTATCTTGGCAGCTTCTCATATTTTGTGCTCATTGGGTTGCTTGTTTGTTGAGAAAGTTTTTTGTGCACCATGGTGTCTATTTTCTTGGCTTCTCTCCTTATGTTGTGTGTAAGTAAGTCTTGGGGCTGCGTAGATGGAGAAGAGCTCTCTATGCATGCCGCCTTATGTGTGTAAGTAGTCTCTTCTTTTGGAAAAGGAAAGGAGTTGTCAAGTATTTGTGCATTGTGGTGTTTTGAGTTTTGAGGTTTTGTGATTGCTTTTCTTAGAAGTATATGAGCACTAATATGGTGAAGTTCAATCTTTGCATGTGAGTTTGTACAGCGTTCAAAGGGATTGCTTAAGGAGTGTGTGTTGAATGGTTGAAGGGCATTTTGTGTTGAAGCACATAAGGTGTGTGTGTGTGTGTGTGTGTGTGTGTTGTATATGTTTGTTTTGGTTTCCTTCTTTCTCCATAAAAGAGGGTGGTGCCCCTAAGAAATATTCGTGTGTAGGGTCTCACGGAGTGGTTGTCTGGTGGGAGCCTTGAGATGAGCCCCATCTCAAAAATTCCGCTCTCATAAAAGTGGTGCCCCCACGGAGGAACGTTCCTAATTGCCTTCTATTCTCCTCATGAACAATAGAGTTGCACCATATTCTTTTCATTTTTCACAACGCATCAGAATTAACATTTGTGTAGATCGCAAATTTTTTTACCAACAACGCATTGTTTTTATATTTGGAGCAGAAAGACTTGGTGAAATCTTGGCATCTCCAAATCCCATCATTCTTCCATTCATTAATTATGATGATTCATTTGATTTCCATGTTTTTATTTTGTTTTGAGGCAGGGACAAGAGGCGCTTAGATAGCGATCCACTCAAAGGAAACTTTCTTCAAGAGAAAGAAAAAGGAGAACACATTGTCACATGAACCAACCTGGAGCTCCTTCTCCTTTTACACCCATAGCTCGTCAATCTGTGCACATCATAATTGCTACAAAATTTAGATTTCAAGCAACCATTAGGAGAATTTTTGGACCCACTCGCCTTAATGAAATTAATGCCTCAATCAACCCTTTTATTTTGCCTATGATAAATTATGAACTAACACTTGATGTATATATTTTCATTTTGATGTGATCACTCATCGTAGTCAAAACTTTGTGGTACACAAACCTCCTTGTATTGTAAAAATGTCAAGCACTTTTCCTACCTTTCATTCTAAAAATGGTGAGGATGCACAAGAATTTCTGGATAATTTGGAGATGGCACACCTCATCTCTGGGAGAGATCAAGAAGAGGTAAAGCTGCGTGCTTTTCCACTCGTTCTCAAAGGGGAGGCTAAGGCATGGTACGAGGCCTTGCAACCTCAAAACAAAACCAATTGGGAGAGGCTACGTGCAATTTTTCTTGCCAAATTTGGGCAAGGAGATACTCCAGAGGGTCTTTGGAAGTGTCTACTTCAACATAAACAGGTATTCCTTGAAGACTACCCATCTTATGAGGCCGTTTTCCTTAACCTATGGGATAGATGGGAGGCTACCTTACAAAACCAAGGTGGTGCACCAAACTTTCTAAAGAAAGATAGGTTCATGGTTGGCTTGTATCCAATTTTGAAGACCAAGGTAGAGTTAAAATTCCCATCAACATTTGAGGAAGCACGTGAGGTGGCCATGGTCAAATTCAAGAAGTTAAATTTTCAAGCACATAGAACAAGGGACCTAAATGAAGTCATTGAGAGGGATTCTTCACCAAGCATGGGAGCACAAGTTAGGGGCTCTCTTGCCCAAACTTCACAAATAGGGGAAGGATCACAACAAGAGATGTTGCAAAGATTAACTCAACAACTAGAGAGTCTCACCTTGAATCTAGTGCAGGGCCTACCCCAACAACGACAACCACGAGAAGGGAATCACAATCAACGACGTCAAGCACAAGAGTTGAGATGCTGGAATTGCAATGAAGTTGGTCATGGCATGTATAATTGCCCTCACCCTCGAAGGCTTCCAGGGGACATATACCCTCCTAGACCCCCTCCGCTCATGGTGCAACAAGAGCATACTCAAGCCTCGCAAATTCTTCGTCGACCACCACCACCTCCAGTGGCAAACATCCCTCCTGTCCCACCAGTGGAGGAAGAGAGGGGAGTAAATGTCATAAAGCTGGAAGAGGAGATAGAGGTGAGCCCTATACATTTTGATGTTATGCCAGCAGAAAAGCGCACAAGAGCACACAACAAGGATGAAGACACAAGGAATGAAGAGTCAGAACCTGCAAGGAAGGAGAGGAAGAAAAAGTCAAAGAAGGAGGAAGGAGGCAAGAAGCAGAGGTCAAGGCGAAGGGAGATCGGCATCAACGATTTTCCATTAGGAAAGAATATGGAACCCTACAACATCTTAGAAGATTTGCAAACTCAAAAGCCCAATATTTCTTGGCCTCAACTCCTACATCTATCACCCAAGGTGAGAAAGCACTGGTCCAAATTTGTAAGCACAAGACTCCCAAGAAAGAAAGAAAAGGTGACAGTAAAGGCATTGACTTCAAAGCCACAACAAGATGTGGAACCTATTGTAGATGCTTATGTAAGGGGTAGGAAGGTATCCAATGTGTATGTTGATGGTGGAGCACAAATGTGTGTGATCACGGAAAGAGCCATGAATAGACTAGGGCTTGAAATCACTAAATCCTCTAATTGTCAAGCTAGGCTGGCCAACAATGCAAGTGTGAAAAGCCTAGGGATCATCGAGAATGTAAAAGTTTCTGTATGTAATATAGATGCACGTGTGGACATGTATGTTATGCCGGCCAAGGGGGAGGGCTATCCCATCATCCTAGGGAGGCCTTGGCTCATTGCTGTGAATGCAGATCAAAAATGGGGACGAGGACAATTGATTCTCAAAAAGGGGCAACATGTAGTATACGATTGGCATGAAGGAAAGTAGCTCGACATCAACTATGAGACCTCGGCTGATGAAGAAAGTGAAGAGAGATTTGGCTCAAGCGACAAGGAAAGTTCAACCACTACATCCAATAGCGAAGAAGAATCATCTTTGGAGGTAATGGGAATCATCTTCAACACATCAAAAACTCCATCAATAGAGGTTGACCCAACAAAGGAGCAAACAAAGGATGACAAAGGTGACCACAAGCACTTTGAAGACTTTGAGAGGATGCTTGCAAAAGATCTTACCCCTGAGGAGAAGCGGTCCTACATCGATATGCTCAAGAGGTATCCCAATTTGTTTATCACTGATTACTCACAAATTAGAGGTGTGGATGTTATAGAGCATGGCATAGAATTAAAACCAGGTACTAAAACTGTGGCTCAAAAGCTAAGGCGCCTAGGAAAAATACAACAAGAGGCACTTTTGACAGAGGTTAACCGACTCCTCAAAGCTGGTTTCATTTACCCTGTGTCTAACTCTGAGTGGGTGTCCCCAATTGTAGTAACCCCTAAAAAGAACGGAAAATGGAGGGTCTGTGTTGACTACAAACCGCTCAATGCTGCAACAAAGAGGGATCATTTTCCTCTTCCTTTCCAAGATGAAATCTTAAACGAAGTAGCCGGCTATGAATGTTACACAGTGTGTGATGGGTATTCATGGTATTTTCAAATCAGAATAGCAGAAGAAGATCAGTTAAAAACCACTTTCATCACACCTTGGGGTTGCTTTGCCTATAGAGTGATGCCATTTGGGCTCACAAATGCTCCTAATACCTTTATAAGGTTTACAACTCTTGTCTTTCAGCCCTTCTTTGGAAAGTCAATTAGGGTTTTTATGGATGACTTCTGTATCTATAGTAGCCAAAGACTTCATTGCCAAAAAGTTGAGGAGGGGCTTAGGAGGCTTCATCAATTTGGGGGACAGCTTAATCCTGAGAAGTGTCACATTGCAGAGTCACAAGTGGTATTGCTAAGTCATGTGTTTTCTTTGCAAGGAATTCAAGTGGATCCATCAAAAGTAAATGCTCTCTTGTCACTACAACCACCAACGACAACCAAGGAGCTCATGACTTTCAACCACAAAGTAAGGTACATGTCTCGTTTCATTCACCTTCTAGCGGAAGCTATTTCACCTTTGCACAAGCTAGCAAACAAACCCACATTTGAATGGAGAGAGGAACACGAATTATGCTTTACTGAAGTAAAGGGTATTCTCAACTCTCTTCCAACAATAATGCCACCAAATCCAAAGGATACATATTACATCACGCCAAGTGTAGGAATGGAGGCCATCGGTGTAGTTCTCATGCAAAAAGACCCAAAAACATGCTACATGAGGCCAGTATACTTTGCAAGCAAAGTCATGACCGTTGCAGAGAAGGGCTACACCGATATGGAGAAGGTGGTATTCACAATTATGTTTGCGGTAAGAAAGTTTCTATCATATCTCTTACCTGCACCATTTGTCATTCTCACCATGGAAAACAATTTACCATATGTTGTGCAACACATGAGCCTCTCATCTAGGATAGCCAAATGGGTTCTAGAACTTCAAGAGTTCGCATACACTTTTCTTGTGGAAGATAGCACAAGGGCGGGTCTTGCAGACATTCTCACATACAAAGTGAGAGAAAGGAAAGAGTCACCAAAGGCAGGAGAAAAAGCTACACCACAAAATAATGAGGAGGAGATGGACAATGCACACATTTTGTGCTTTAATGGAGCTTACCGACGACAACACGATCAGGCAGCAGGGGGGGTTCTTATTCTAAGTCCACAAAGGGAAGTTCTTGTTAAGAAAGGTATCACCTTGGAAAATGTTCATTCTAATAATGAGGCTGAGTATGTCACCTTAAAGTTGGGGCTTGAAGAATGCAGAAAACTTGGCATCGAAAGACTTATAATAAGAGGTGATTCCTTACTAGTTATTAGGCAAATCCAAGGGATATGGAAGTGCAAGAACCCTACTCTAGTGGAGTGGCTTAGACAGGTGAAGTCTTTGATAAAGAACTTTGAAGCTACACAGGTGCAGCATGTTGTGAGAACCCTCAACAAGGAAGCAGATTATCTCGCCAATGAGAAACTTCAGATCATGGTGGGAGGTGTGAAGCTCTACGAACCAAAGTACCAAGGCCAAGAGGAATTGAAGGACATCATATTTTTCCTCCAAACTGGTGAGTGCCCTAAGCACTTGGATAAAGTGCAAAGGCATAGGTTGGTAAAAAAGGCAACTCCTTACCAACTCATAGGAGATGATCTGTATCATAAAGGGAAAGATTTGGTGCTAAGAAGGGTGCCCTCTGTTCAAGAAATAGAGAAAATCCTCTTTTCATGCCATGATGATATCTGTGGGGGTCATTTTTCTCACGATATTACAAACAGGAAGATTTTGCAAGCAGGGTTTGTTTGGCCAAGTCTACACCGTGATGTCCAGCATTGGTGTAAGTCATGCAAAGGTTGTCAGATTGCTGGAAATCGACGACTCACTTACGAACCTCGAGTTCCAATAATTTCATATGGTCCTTTTGAGAAGTGGGGTGTGGATGCAATAGGACCCTTACCTCGCACATCTACCGGGAAGGTCTTCATCATTGTGGGAGTAGATTACATGACACAATGGGCGGAGGCAGCAAGTACAACACGAATTACAGCCGAGGAGGTATCAAAATTTATCTTTGATCACATATGCAGTAGATTCGGCACACCATTAGAGATTTTTTCAGATCGTGGTCGAGGGTTTAGAGCAGAGCTTCTGGATAATCTTTTGGCAAAGTTAAAAGTCAAACATTTGCATTCTACACCTTACTACCCTCAGTGCAATGGGTTGGTGGAAAAGGTGAATGGAATGATATGTAAGATCATTTCTAAGCAGGTTGCAGATCGACCAAACGACTGGGATCGTCATTTGACCGCATCTCTATGGGCATACAGAACATCTTTCAAGGTATCCACTCAATTCACTCCTTTTCATTTGGTATATGGACAGGAGGCACTCCTTCCTATTGAGGTGGAGATTGCAAGCCTACGCATTCTCTCACGGGGAGCAAAGAGGCCAAAAGAAGCTTTGCAGGAAAGAATTTTAGATCTTCAACGACTTGAGCTTGATAGAGAAGAGTCCATCGACTATTACATTGCCCAAGCCACAAGCCAAAGGGACAAAATCAACAAGAAGCTCAAGGGGAAAGGATTGAAGAAAGGTATGCTGGTTCTTCGCTATGATAACCGACTTGATACTCGACTTGACAAAAAGTTTTTGCAAAGATGGGAGGGACCTTTCATGATAAAAACAAAGTTTGGGAATGGTAGTTACAGATTAGCAGATTTATCAAGAAAACTCCACAAGACCAGAGTCAATGGATGGAGATTAAAGCCCTACTTTCAACGTATCAATCCGTTGATAGGAAGTCATCTACCTACATCGTCTAAGCTCCAAATTGGCATGCCTCCCTTCGGCTTGGCAAATGCTCCACCTATTTTTAAAGCTTTGATGTGCAAAGAAGAACCAGCCTTGGAATCTCAACATACCCAAGGCAACGCTCCCATCTCCGATTTATGGGGATTGAGGTAATGAAAAGCAGGTCTAATGGAGTAAAAGAGTGTATATCACTCCTCCTGTTTTTAGGGGAAAAAAAAAGAAAAAGGAAAAAACTCTTTTGATTCATTTAGGAGCATGAATGATCCTAGATGAAGGGGGAGGGCTAATATGAGTAGCGTTAAATGGTAACCTTGCATTTGAACTACATTTTTACTCAAATGTATATAATTTTTATCAAAGTTTTAACCTAGTGTTCATCCTCTCTTTCCGTAATAGCCTTTTTCCATACAAACACCTTACCCTTCTTAGATCTTTATGCATTTACATCATATTTCTCTCTTCATGCTAAATGTAAATAGTAAACTTAATTATACTCTCCTAGTTTTTTTACTGCATATTCTTTTAACTAATTATCTTTACTAATTTAAATAGCTATCTACATCCCATAATTTGTAAATAAATAATTTATGGGCACTTATCTTACCCATATTCTCTCACGGGTAGGGTTAACCTTGTAGGCCTTCCCTTCCCCACCACTATGTGACCCAAGTCTTGGATCATTTACTTGTGTTGGTCAACAAATCTTAAATATAATGTATATCCCCAATAAATCAAACTTTATTGGAGCCTACCTCATTTGTTTAAGGTGGATTCTCTTTTGAAAAAGCATGCTACACCTTGGATGCATGCTAAAGGGCCCCCTACAAGGAGACTTGGTTCAAAAGGTGTTTTGGATGCATCTTGAACTCCTTAGCTCATGGGTATACTTGAGGAACACTCCAAAATCAGATTAAACACTTTGAGAAGGTCAACTTTTCCTTTTACAGCACCCAATTCTGAGTTACAGACTGAAAGTTATGGTGAAAACAAGGTGCTGCGGACACTGTTACTGCAGGTCAAAGTTACAATCAGGTAAACCACAAAGGTGAAAAGTTTTCTTGACTTCTCCAACATTCTAAAATACCAATGGGGAGTTAAAAACCACTTGCATGTGGAGGGGTCGGCTCAAGATGCTTCCAGAGACACAACAAACAGGATGGGGACACTCTGCAGGAGCCACTGGAGGGACATCATGGTGGGGCCCACATACATTATCAACCCTTATGGAGCCTCCACGACCTAAAAGGCTATTTTTAATGGAAAAATAAGTCTCTTATTTGCATAATTGAAATAATGGTCAAAAGGGAACCTAACTATGGTTAATTACCTACCCTAGTCAAGTTTAACCTAACCCAAGGTCTTGTACAGCTATAAAAAGGTCCTTTGGCAAGCACAAAAACACACACACCTACTCCATTGCTGCAAATAAGCTCCTCTAAGGTTAGGAAAGCCCTAATCTCTCTCTCCTCTTGTCTCCCTATCCATTTCCTAAGCTCGCTATCATAAGTGGCACCATAGAGAGAGCATCAATATGCTATTGCTACCATTCTCTTGCAAACATTTCTCTTACCATACTCATCCCTAAATAAGGATTGTAGATTTTATATGAGAGCAAGGATATCAAGTTCAATGATCTATCTCATGGTTTGATCAACAAATTGTTGCAATTGGGGTGTCGTCGTCACACTTTTGCTCTAAACGCATGTAAAATTGGTAAGCCTATCTTGGCAGCTTCTCATATTTTGTGCTCATTGGGTTGCTTGTTTGTTGAGAAAGTTTTTTGTGCACCATGGTGTCTATTTGCTTGGCTTCTCTCCTTATGTTGTGTGTAAGTAAGTCTTGGGGCTGCATAGATGGAGAAGAGCTCTCTATGCATGCCGTCTTATGTGTGTAAGTAGTCTCTTCTTTTGGGAAATGAAAGGAGTTGTCAAGTATTTATGCATTGTGGTGTTTTGAGTTTTGAGGTTTTGTGATTGCTTTTCTTAGAAGTATATGAGCACTAATATGGTGAAGGTCAATCGTTGCATGTGAGTTTGTGCAGCGTTCAAAGGGATTGCTTAAGGAGTGTGTGTTGAATGGTTGAAGGGCATTTTGTGTTGAAGCACATAAGGTGTGTGTGTGTGTGTGTGTGTGTGTGTGTGTGTTGTATATGGTTTGTTTTGGTTTCCTTCTTTCTCCATAAAAGAGAGTGGTGCCCCTAAGAAATATGGGTGTGTAGGGTCTCACGGAGTGGTTGTCTGGTGGGAGCCTTGAGTTGAGCCCCATCTCAAAAAATCCGCTCTCATTAGTTAAAACTTTATGGAAGGAATTTATCAATTAGGGCTTTAACCTTTAAAGATTTTTTATTTTTATTTTTAAAGATTTTAAAGCTAAGTTAGAACTTAAAGATGTAGAACTTTTAAAGTAAGGTCTCGGATGATCCAATGAGGACCTAGAGTTTTTTTTATATTAGAAGATAAAACTTTGAATTAAAGAAAGTGAAAATGTTACATGGATCCACAAGTAGGAGGAAGGTCACCCCGAGATGCTAGAGTTTTAGGACTTATAACTTTAAAGCTTTTAAAGTGGGATTTACAACTTAGAGATCTACAGTTTTAAATTTGTAAAAAGGGTTCTAGAGCTTAAAAATGTAGAGTTTTTAAAGTGGGGTGTAGAGCATAGGGATCTAAAGCTTAGGGTGTAGAGCTTAAGGGTGCTTTTTTAATTCAATTCTATGTGCACGCTTATGTTTTTTTTTTTTAAGCTTAGAGATAGTGATTTTAAAGTGGGATCTACCCTCAGATCAAGGCCTAAAATTGACGCCTATTTTTTTTGTCAACGGCTATTTTGCCTATCAAAACAATCTCAAAATTGCCTGTCATTTTTTGTATTTATATCTTTAAGTTAACGTTATATATGGCCAATTATATAAGTTGATTGCATTACACAAAGCATATGAAAGGAGGCTTGAAAAATTGGATGTCAAAAAAAAAAAATTATCATGCCTGGCAGGCCTTGTGATTTTATCACTTGTTTCTTTCTCATTAGTGGCCGCCCAAAGCCAAAGGGTGACTACTCTAGGGTGTACACACCCCAACCCCTTACTTATATAATCGACAAAGCATACGGTGGAAAACGAGCAGTATCAAGAAAGCAATCGTCATTGAAATTGACGATAATCAGTTTTGGATTTTCCGACAATTTGAAAATCCCAACACATATTGACTTTCTTCCTGAAGGGTAGAAAGTTCATAAATGTGAAATTACTTCTTGGTCATCATCTCGCTTTGGAACCTTCACACGAGGGCTAAGCAAAGTGTTCAAGGCCGTAGTGTCGCGTTCGGCAAGTCATTAGAGCGACTTGGCAAGTTGTCAAGGCTTTTTGGACAAGTATTACGGACTCGTTGGCACGCCTATTCGCCAGCTGACGTGGCAGTTCATCAGGTGGTTATTAGAATAAGGTATTCTTCTTTCTCTTGCTAGCACATCACATACCGCCATGGTTTCGGACATAAAAATGAATCATGCATTTGATTTTGAGCATTCTATGCCAAATCCACCTGATCTTGCCCCACAATCGGATACTCTCATGGAGGGTACCCACACGGCACCAGGGCTGGATGATAGGTATGATCTGCTTGATATACAAGAGTTTCGTGCATTGCAAATACATATGTCTGTGATAGAGAATAATTGTGCACGTTTGAATGAAAATGTCACTAAATTGTCAGATTCAGTAGTGCAATATATGCAACAACAAACTAAGGGCCCGCTCTTGTTACATGTGTGCTTGATGGAATGACGGTGTTCTCTCCTTTGTGGAGTCAAGTCCTTTTAGATGTTTTGTCTCCAGTCCTCTTAGAGAGAGAGAGAGAGAGAGAGAGAGAGAGAGAGCTGAAATGTGATTATAGAAAATGAAAAGCCCCATCTAAATGAAAAGTCAAAAGACATTTTATCTCCATATAAAAAGAGATGGTTGAGTTCACATCATATACATTTGTGTTTTCTTTTTCTTATTTTTTTCTTTTCTTATTTTTTCCTTTAGCATTGTCTTAGTGCAATGTGTCTTAGTGTCATTGCACAGCATAAGCGTTTCTTAGTGTCCTTGCACTACTTATGTAGTGAATATTTTTGTTTTGAAGCCATTAGGTAAAGTGAAAAATTAAAGACTAAAACTAAAAAACTGAAATCATCCTCATCATCGTCAATGCCCGAGGATGCCGGCATTGGACGTTGTCCGAGAAAGTATTGCATCGATCGTTGAAGAGCTTCAATGTCTGTCTCTAAAAATAGTTGTACTAAGTGTCTTCCATATCGTGCTAGAATAGTCATGATCCTCTGTTGAAGCCTCTACAATGTTGTGGTCGCCTCGTATACGTGGGCGCCTAAATCTCTTGAGCTCAGTGGCTCTGTCCACTAATATACCTTTGGGCTTTGAAGTCTACTGTGCATGTTCATTTGATTGCTGAGTCCCTGCTCTAAAGAAGTCAATGATCTCCCTCTATAAATGTTGCCCACTGTTTGGTCTCCTCTAGAGACTCTCCCTATGTCTGCGCAGCTCTAGCAAAAATAACCCGAGGCATCTCTGATCATGATATCTCATCACTCTAGCCAATGGTCCAAAGCCCTCTCTGAACAGACACTGAAAGAGACCTCATATCTCATAGTGTACCGGAATATGACAAATACGATGTAACTCTGTCTCTGGCTCTATATGACACAATTGTTGGGGTAAAGGTGCTCCGTCTTTTGCCCACCCAAACGTCCAGTGTCCGGCTGTCCGTCCACGTGTACATATCCTTATTCTTCATCGCATATGAGAATAAGGAGCTCCTCATCTTAAGTCTTGTGAGGCTGCTCCAGCCACACCGGCTTGTGCTCTTCTCCCTTCCCCGCACGGACCGCACCGCGCACGCACGCACACACTTATCAACTGGTATCAGAGCTTCGGCGGTGAACCGTGCACAAGACCGCTCTCCGACGACCGACTCGAAAGTGACAGAGCCCGCTGGCTATGTCGGAAATGAGCTCAAGCTTGAGCTTGGTGTTGGCGATGGAGTTCGGTGCTTGGTGGTGTTGGATCAGAGGCGGTTCGACACGGATTCGGAAAGTAGATCTTAGAGATCAAGGTAACAGGAGCTTACACTCCACCAGGCAAAAAGGGAGAGAGAGATCAAGTTTTTTGTGAGCTAGGGACACTGAGAAGCAGGTCGCTCAGGTTTGGCAGTTTGATAGATGTTCAGTATTTTGGCCATAACTTGAGCTAGGAAGCTCCGATTTCAAAACTTTTTTTATCAAAACGTAGATCTCTTCGAGATCTGAAACTTTGTAGAAGAAATTGATAGGAAAGTGCAAGGTATAGACCCATGGTAGTCACCCACAAGACAATATAACCATCAGCTCCATCATGCATAGTATTGACTAAATACCACGACATCCCCACTACCGTCGTCAGTGCCCAATAGTGGGTGTAGAACTAGGAACTAACATATGCTCCCACACACAACACACCACACACACACACACACACACACACACACACACACACACATGAGCATACATCAACACAAAGTTTAGCGTACTGAGTTTCTGTCATGACTCCGAAGATCAAGGGCAGACTCAGCCAAAATGAAGCCTAGCACTGAAAGAAGCATTAAATCGAAAAAAATAGCACAGAAATGAGGTAGTTGATAGGGCATACGCACCACAAAAGATAGAAAAATTTAGCACAATATCAACTGGTCGTAACTCGGACGAAAACTCACAATGTGAAGTCTACATGTCCGCTATACGACTAAAAAATATACCTAGATAAATCCAGGATAAGCCCAGATTCACCCTTAAAGGAAAGTGCAAGGTATAGACCCATGGTAGTCACCCACAAGACAATATAACGATCAGCTCCATCATGCATAGTATTGACTAAATACCATGACATCCCCACTAACGTCGTCAGTGCCCAATAGTGGGTGTAGAACTAGGAACTAACATATGCTCCCACACAACACACACACACACACACACATGAGCATACATCAACACAAAGTCCAACGTACTGAGTTTCTGTCATGACTCCGGAGATTAAGGGCAGACTCAGCCAAAATGAAGCCTAGAACTAAAAGAAGCATTAAATCGAAAAAATTAGCACAGAAATGAAGTAGTTGATAGGGCATACGCACCACAAAAGATAGAAAAATTTAGCACAATATCAACTGGTCGTAACACGGATGAAAACTCACAATGTGAAGTCTGCATGTCCGCTATACGACTAAAAAATATACCTAGATGAATCCAGGATAAGCCCAAATTCACCCTTAAAGGAAATGTCGCCCACTGTTTGGTCTCCTATAGAGACTCGCCCTATGTCTGCGCAGCTCTAGCAAAAATAACCCGAGGCATCTCTGATCATGATATCCCATCACTCTAGCCAATGGTCCAAAGCCCTCTCTAAACAGACACTGAAAGCGACCTCATATCTTATAGTGTACCGAAATATGACAAATACGATGTAACTCTGTTAACAGACTTGGACACTCCAAGTCAAGAATCAACCGCGACAGCACCAAATAACCACTTCAAAACAATTCACAGATCACAATAGATTTGCACTAGCCAGGCGGAGTTCCGTGCCTAGAGATATTGGCCCCAAAGACTGGCGCCCCTTTTGGTATTTCTTTTTATATTAATCAGATCAAAGTACAAGAGAGTGGCTAGGGTTTCACTCTCAGACTCTGCGTCCAGATGCTCTGAGAAGTGAAGCCCTCACCACTTATTTAAAGATACAAGGGATGCCCAAAAGCAGAGCCCCAAAAGCTTTTAAAATAAAAAGCATCAGTTCTCTGAGAGAGTCTTTTCTCTTCTTTGTTTTTTCAAAAGCAAAATTCGCGTCACTCATCATTTATTATTTTTTATTTTAAATTTTTTTTTCAGCCTCCGCGATTTCCAAAATTTAGGGTTTCTGGCAAAAATTAGGGTTTGCAAGAATTTTAGGGTTTCTGGCATAAATTAAGGTTTCTGTTGTCCGCCATGTCATCACTTTGTGGCATACCCCCCTCTTGAAAGCATTGTAATCGACCGCGATTACGCCTGCAAAACCGACAAAAGCCATAAACCGTCTTAGCAGACACTGACTGTTAGTACCTACGTACTAGGAACACACATCTAGCACATGTACAAAATCGACAGTCACATCACACGACATCATAGGACATCACATGACATTCAACGTTCATTCGGATCTTAAACCATGATTTATCGGCAATGTAGCTAGCAATCACATCTAGGTTCGGGACCTCATTGATGTCCGATTAACTAACCCCTATTGCAACCATGTCTATTCGAGATCAATCAGACCAAAATGTTGCAGTCATTTCATCTATCAGTTCCTACACTCACAAGAAGTCAAGAACAAATCAGTATCATTATCAAGAATTCCATTTCATAAAGTCATCCAGCAGAATACTGTCAGCTCTCAGTATCCCTGAAGCTCAAAGAGACATCAGTGACTTTAGTATCAAAATCGAAGCATCTGTTGACAAAGGAGCGGAGTGACTCCCCTCTTGTGCATCCCACTGCAACAGATCTCCGGCCAAGCTGAATTCTGGGTTTCGTTTGGAGTAGACTATGCTAAACCAAAACATCGAGGTAAAGTTTCACAATCCGAGGAGTATTTGCTAGGTCCTCCTCCTCCATCCACTTCGCATCAAATGCAGGAAAGTTCTTGAACTTAACCAAGAACCCGCCTTCGGACTTTACCTTTCTTCGTATCATTATGTGCAAAAATCTGTTCAGGAACAAGGATCTCCTCGTTTTCTTCCACTTCGGGTTGCTCATAAGGCTCCCCATCATCAGGCACATCACCCTTAACAGGTTTCAAGAGACTCACATGCAATGCATTGTGAATCCTCCAAGTATCTGGCAGTTTCAATCGGAAGGAGACATCATTTATCTTTTCAATAATCTGGAAAGGTCCGTAGTATCGCATACTAAGCTTTGGAAAAAGCCTCTCCTTTCCCTTTTTCTTTCGTAGGCGTGCCTTCTCAAAACGTAAGAGCACCCAATCATCCTCCTTCAATTTCAAATCGCGACGATGGCGATCCGCTGCCTTTTTCTGTTGTTCTTGAGACTCCTGCAAAGTCTCGCGAACCTTGGCAAAATCCGTATCCAAATCTCGCGAATATTCATCCGCTTCAAATATCTAATCTTTCGTGCTCAGGAAGGATGGAACCTTTGCAGCACTTTCAACAATCTCACATGGCGTCTTCCCCGTCGAAGAGTGTATCGTGTTATTGTAGGCAAATTCCACCAAAGGTAAGTTATTTTCCCATTGAGTCTTCTGATCCCAGATACAAGACTTCAATAAATATAAAATCACTGAATTGGAAATCTCAAATTGCCCGTCAGTCTGCAAGTGGAACGATGACGAGAACTGCAACTGCTTGCCAATGTTCTCCCAAACTGCCTTCCAAAACAAACTCATAAATCTGGGGTCTCTGTCGGAGACAATCGTCTCAGACGTGCCATGTAATCGGAAAACCATCGTGATCATTCTGTGTTCTCGGGAGATCAAAAATGAAATCCATTTCAATACTTTTCCAGGGGCGGGTGGGTATGGGTAAAGGTTTTAACAATCCCTGTGCCTTATGCCTGTCAAAATTGACCTTCTGGCATACTAAGCAACTGTGCACAAACTCTTCCACATCCTTTTTGAGTCTCGTCCAAAAAAAGTATCTCTCTACCCCCTTCATGGTGGTAGCAATGCCGCGGTGACCCGTAAAAGGTGGACAATGGCATTCAGTCATAACCTTATCCCTCAACGGCTGTGTAACGCACAACATAGTCTTCTTCATCAAGTAGCCTTCCCGAAGGGAGTATCTAGCTACTGTCTCCCCATCCCGTATCCATGTGAAAATATCTGCAAAATCTTTATGTGCGGCATACTGATCGACCATATCCTCGAAGCTCCTATGGTGTATCGCGGAAAAAACCAAAACCAACGGCTTCCAAGACAAAGCATCTGCCACCACATTCTTTTGTCCCTGCACATGGCAAATCTGGAAGTGGAACTGTGAAAAGATGTTCGCCCACCACATCTGCTTTTCTAAAAGCTGCTTCTGTGACAAGAAGTAGCGCAAACTCTGATGGTCTATAAAGACAGTAAAATCCGCTCCGAGTAGGTAATGCCGCCACTGAGTAAGAGCATGGATAACCGCCAAAAGCTCTTTCTCATAAATCTGTGTTGTCATCTCCGGCCTAGAGAACAAACGGCTCTTGTAAGCTATGACATGGCCTTCTTGCATCAAGACCGTACCCAGACTACGACCACAAGCATCACAATATACTTCAAATGACTTCTGCAAGTCCGGCAAAGTCAAAATAGGTCCCGTAGTCAATTTCTCTTTCAATGTCCGAAAGGCAGTCACCTCTGTCGGTCCCCACAAAAAAGGTACTCCTTTCTGTGTCAAGGTATGCAAAGCGGGAGCAACCTCTGCAAACTTCCGTATGAACCGCCTGTAGTACGAACACAGTCCCAAGAAGCTTCTAACTTCATGGACATTCCTCAAATCGGACCAATCACGGATAGTCTCTATCTTGGCCGGGTCCATTTGCACTCCTGCTGCTAACACAATGTGTCCCAAAAAGTGTATCTCTGGTAGGAAAAACTTTTCTTTTCATTAATCACTAACGTGTGATCTCGTAATGCCTGAAAGACTTGAAGCAGATGATCTCTGTGTTCTGCCTCATTCTTAGAGAAAACAATGATGTCGTCAAAGAAAGTGCCAACAAATAGCTTGTACTCTCGAAAAATCCTGTCCATCATCCAGTTAAATGTCGCAGGAGCATTGGTTAAGCCAAAAGGCATCACCAAAAACTCAAATAACCCAAAATTCATCCGAAAAGCTGTCTTGTAGACATCTCCTGGCGCTATCCTGATCTAATGATATCCACTCTTCAAGTCAATCGTGCTAAAGCATGAGGATCCCTGTAACCTGTCGAGTATATCATCGATCCTAGGAATCAGAAATCTGTTCTTGATGGTGATTTCGTTGAGAGTGCTATAATTGAAGCACATTCTCCAAGATCCGTCTTTCTTCAAAACCAACAACACTGGAGAGCAATACGGTGAAGTACTAGGCTGGACAATACCCTTTTCCAAGAGGTCTTTCACTTGGTTCATAATCTTTTCAATCTGTACCCGGCTCACACGGTAAGGTGGCCAGTTCGGTGACGTGCTTCTAGGTATCATGTCAATGGTCTGATCTTCAGGCCCTCTAAAAAGCAATCGGCATGAGTGTGGATAAAAATCTTGGCGTTCTTTTGTTCAGGTCAAAACATATTCAACCTTTATCCATCGTTCCGTTCTCTCCCAAAAGAATGAGTAAAGAAACTGAAGTTCATCAAGTACAATTCTCTGAGCCCTTCATTTGTCAAAGTCTCTTTCTTGGCCCGGTAGCCAAGCACGGCGTAGTTCTGGTGGTACCAAGGGATTCTGAGTAGAACATCACTCACGTGCCCTAAACACCCCTGTCATTGCAAACGAAGTTTTCCAATGCTCGGTGTAATGGCAACATCCCATCCGGGTGCCAGTCGAACTACCTCCGCCTGTGGCGTCAGTCTATCGGGTGTAATTCCAAATCGAGCCACCAATTCCAAGTGAAAAGAAGTTGGCCTTGGCTCCTTCAAAAGAGCTTCCTGATCCTTCACTTTGCCCCAAAAGCGGAAATGTTTGTACTTTCATTCATTAGATTCGATGCAGGTCCCACACCATGTGGTACCAGTTCTGCTTTTCTATATGCCTTTTCTACCACATTCCTCAGTTGTTCTCGAACTCTCAGGCCTGTCATCGTTCTTTATCATTCTGTTCTTTCTGTGCCTTATTAGGGCACTTCGCGGAGATATGTCCCTATTCCCCGCATCCAAAGCACTTCCCCTCTCTGATGAAGCGAGCTCTCTCCTCACGAGTAAGCTTGGGTCGTGCATTCTTTTTCTCTGGGTTGCTCTTTTTCTTTCTACTTTCATTCCCAGAAGTCTATTCGGCTCGTTGTGTCATGGCCTCATCTGTGGGGTAGGTCAGACTGCCCGAGTGAATGGCAAAGCCCCGCTTCGCATGACTCATCAACTCCTGAATAGAAGCTGACTTTTGTTCCAAGCAGTGATCTCGGATCTCTGTAGGTAGACCCAAGGTAAACCGCTCAATCTGTTCTCTGAACGAGATCTTCTTGAATGAAGAGGCGGGTAGAAAAGAGCTCCAGAATCTTTCACAATAAGCATTGATTGTATCTTTCTTGGTCATTCGAAGATGGTTCCAAGCAGCTCGTATATCTCGTTCATATTCTTGCGTCAACCAAGAAGAAATAAAAAGCTTTTTAAATTTTAGCCATTTAACTGGCGCAGTCTTGTTTAAAAGAAGCGTGGACCACCAAGTACGAGCATTCCTCTTAAAGTAAGAGGCAGCTCTCGGAATCTTAGAGTGCTCTGAATAGCGTCCTCTCGCGAAAGCGATGTCAAATTGATGTATAAAAGACAAAGCCTTCGAAGCATCTGAGTATCCTAAAAAAGTATCAAACTTGATCGAGTGGATACCTTCCTTAAACTCTCGGACTTTCTTGCTTTTATCTTCGAGAAAGTCATACTGGTTAGCTTTGTAAAAATTCTTCTTGTTCGCATAAAAGTTTCTGTCATCGGAATCTGAGCTGTCTGTAGACGAGTCCTCAGTAGAACTGTCAGTCTCTGGGCGAGATGTAGCTTCTTTGCCTTTTTCTTGCCCTTTCCGAAGCTTTGTTTCTTGCTTCGCTTTTTACCTTTTCTGTCTTCTTCGCTCGAATCTGAAGAGCTAGAAGAACTGTCAGATGAAGAAGAAGAAGAAGAACTGGGTACTCCTTCAAATTGAACACGCTTCTTCCGTTTCTTTGCCTTGTCAAAAGTCGACTGACGACCCAAATATCTCGGGAAGTCAGTGCTTTTCTTCTGCTTTTTGCCTTGCTTTTTGGCTTTCTTTTGCGCATCAAAA
This sequence comes from Adiantum capillus-veneris, assembly GCF_014529385.1. Taxonomy (NCBI): domain Eukaryota; kingdom Viridiplantae; phylum Streptophyta; class Polypodiopsida; order Polypodiales; family Pteridaceae; genus Adiantum; species Adiantum capillus-veneris. Next base: position 14,149,848 of record NC_140952.1, read on the forward strand.
AGCTGAGCAATCCGTGCATCAACCACCTCTTCTAATTCCTTCTCTGAATATTTCTTGTGAGCAGATGGTTTTCTGCCACTGCTCATGCACTTCTTGAAAAGAAGTCTCGCTCATATATTTTGCAAATTTTGGGTCCTTCGCAAAATTGAGCATCATCTTCGTTGCACCGCCGATCAACTGGCGACGCTCCATCTCTCGCCGTTCCGCTTGAGTAGGCCGAGGCGGGCCATACTCTCTACCGGAATCTTCATTGTGATCCCTGCCCGCATCTCCAGATGCAGAGGGAGTCGACTAATCCTTGCGTAAAGCCATAGGTGCCGCGGAAAAAAAATTTGGGGATCGGATTTCTCGTAGAAGAGAAATCGGCCGTGCTCTGATACCACTGTAACAGACTTGGACACTCCAAGTCAAGAATCAACCGCGACAACACCAAATAACCACTTCAAAAAAATTCACAGATCACAATAGATTTGCACTGGCCCAGCGGAGTTCCGTGCCTAGAGATATTGGCCCCAAAGACTGGCGCCCCTTTCGGTATTTCTTTTTATATTAATCAGATCAAAGTACAAGAGAGTGGCTAGGGTTTCACTCTCAGACTCTGCGTCCAGATGCTCTGATAAGTGAAGCCCTCACCACTTATTTAAAGATACAAGGGATGCCCAAAAGCAGAGCCCCAAAAGCTTTTAAAATAAAAAGCATCGGTTCTCTCTCTCTCTTAGAGAGTCTTTTCTCTTTTTGTTTTTAAAGCAAAATTCGCGTCGCTCATCATTTAAAATTTTATTTTTATTTTTTTCAGCCTCCGCGATTTTTGAAAATTAGGGTTTTTGGCAAAAATTAGGGTTTGCAAGAATTTTAGGGTTTTTGGTAGAAATTAGTGTTTCTTATGTCCGCCACGTCATCACTTTGTGAGAAACTCTGTCTCTGGCTCTATATGACACAGTTGTTGGGGTAAAGGTGCTCCGTTTTTTGCTCGCCCAGATGTCCAGTGTCCAACTGTCCACCCACGTGTGTACATACCCTTATTCTTCATTACATATGAGAATAAAGGGCTCCTCATCTTAAGTTTTGTGAGGCTGTTCCACCCACACCGGCTTGTGCTCTTCTCCCTTCCCCGCACGCACCGCACCGCGCACGCACTTATCAACTGGTATCAGAGCTTCGGAGGTGAACCGTGCGCAAGACCTCTCTCCGACGACCTACTAGAAAGCGACAGAGCTCGCCGGCTATGTCGGAAATGAGCTCAAGCTTGAGCTTGGTGTTGGCGATGGAGTTCGGTGCTTGGTGGTGTCGGATCGGAGGCGGTTCGACACAGATTCAGAAAGTAGATCTTAGAGATCAAGGTAACAGGAGCTTACACTCCACTAGGCAAAAAGGGAGAGAGAGATCAAGTTTTTTGTGAGCTAGGGACACTGAGAAGCAGGTCGCTCAGGTTTGGCAGCTTGATAGCTGTTCAGTATTTTGGCCATAACTTGAGCTAGGAAGCTCTGATTTCAAAACTTTTTTTATCAAAACGTAGATCTCTTCAAGATCTAAAATTTTGTAGAAGAAATTGTTCTCTGATTCGGAGTGCAGGTGGGTCGAAAATAAAAAACAAAAAGATTGTGTTTTTCAGGACAGTTTGGTGTACAACTGCCTGGAGAGTGGAAAGAGCTTCAGAGAAAGCGAACTATGTGAGAACACACTGGCTACGTGCGGGCGAGTAAGCTCGATGTTATCCGGCATCCGCCCGAGTTCGGTCTTCGAGCATCGTCTACGGCTATTCGGCTAGCCACTCCCATCCGATGGGAGACGACACCAACATCACCGATTTGCTGCTCCGCATTGGCATCGATTTCGACACCGATGTGACTCGGCCTCTGCGACTCGACACCGGCTTCAAGCACAGCCGGTCAAAGCATTGGCACTTCCTCCAGGCAGCGAAAGACAGCTCCAACGGCCATCCCCGGCTTTTTGATTTCGACGGTCATCTTCAGTTTCGGTTTCGACGGCACATACCAACACATACGGCTCTGATGGACCATTCCAGAGCAGGTTTTTCCTTGAGCGCACATAGCCTTTGGACATCGTTTTCGATCGACGTGTTTACAGATCGATGAGATAGCAGTTGCAAGTTTTCAACGGTTTTGCTCACAGGTTGCAGCGTAACTTGTATGGAGCACTAGAGAGCAGTTTTTTGCACAGTTTGGTGCAGTTTCATGCTATGTATGCATATGTGGATACAACTTGAGCTGAGATAGCTCGCAGATAGTAGATTTAGAGGTTTACAGGTGTTTTTGGACAGGTACACATCCATAGAGCCACTCAGTCGGGAGTGAGTCAGTTTGCGAGGCTTTTGGCAGCGTATGTGGTCCATTTGTGGATCTGTTTACTGAGACATTGTGTGTCTAGTTTTCATGCGATTTGGTGAGATTTTTCGAGTTTTTGCTCAGTTTCTGTGTCGGATTTTTATCAGATTCTCGCCATGGTTTGCACGTATTCACAGTTTGCTCTCTGCTGGTTTAATGGTTGAGTTGACTCCCAGTCTGGCAGTTATCTACAGTTTTTTGGCTTACGGTTTGCGTTGAGTTTTGACTCATTATGCAAAGGAAATTCTCTTCGTTTTTCCCCGTCTTCTCACCATAAAAGTTTGCAGTGTTATGCCATCTTCTACAATGGTCGATATATTCTCACTTTGCGAGTGCTTACTCTCATTTTGACATATTTTGACAGGTTTTGTCAGTTTGGACACAGTTTGGTGTTCTTGTACCCACTCTCGCAGGAATGAGGATTGTGATTGTGTATGCTTGTATGGCTACAGATAGACAGTCACAGGTTTCATAGGTTTTTGCAGATATTTTTGCAGGCAATTTCTCTCGTGGGATGCGTTTTGAGCTAGTTTACTCTCTACTTGCGTATACGGTTATGCGCTTTACGATCAGTTGAGCAGTTTGTGCTTGCAGAGTTTGCAGATTGTGGAGTTGCTTTTAAGCATATGTGAGTGTCAGTTTTGATGCGATTGATCATGCTTTTGAGCATTGTGTAGTGGTCGAGTTACCTTCCACTTTGTTGTCAGTTTGGCATGGTTTATGGTTGAGATTGTACTTGAGGTTTTGCTCAGTAGTTTACAGGGGAGATTCTGTCAGATTTTTCCCAGATTTCTTGCCATACTTTGGTTCTTAGCCATACATTTATGGTATGCTCATAGTGGTTACAGGTTTCCTTTGATTTTGCTTCATGTTCTCACATCGATGCATATTCCGAACATGAGACTACAGCATGCAAGTTACAGGTTTTCACTATTGAGCTACTGGATGGTTTATGCTTGATTAGCGTAGTGGTCGAGTGATCTCCCACTTTGTTGCCATTTTGGCGTTCACTTATGGTAGCACATGTGTGACATTGAGAGACGGCGATCTCGTACTTGCCGATACTTGCGTTGTTGGCATTGCGGTCACACAGGGCACATTAGACGCCGTTGTTTCAAACGTATCAGACAGCACCGAAGATGTATGCCTAGTGCAGATACGAATTTGACAGATGTTAGAGAGGCAGTTCCAGTGGCAGTCTATGCCAGTGACGGTGATGTCACGCTTGCCTCCAGTGTACCTCTTGCAGATTTGTCTATAGTTAGCACACTTTCTCCACAGTGGTTACTAGATAGCGATGCAGTTATCCACGTCACACCATGTCATGAGTGGTTTAGCACATTTTCTAGTGGGAGACTTGATTGTGTGCACTCGGCCGATAGTTCGACATTTGACATAGAGGGTGCAGGAGATGTTTGTTTGTCATTGCCAAGTGGTGCGTCATACACGCTACGACATGTGCGCTACGTTCAACTAAGATAGAGCTTGATCTCAGTGAGACAGTTGACAGCTTTTGGTTGTTAGGTACTGCTTAGAGAGCAGTCTTTCCAGATGCATTGCTATTCACTAGTGATTGCCAGAGGAGCCCGCAGCAGCCTAGTATATCCTATGCATGTGTCTGAGGTTCGAGACGGCGTAGTCTTGGTTTTGTTGCTAGCATGCTTTGAGCGAGAGATGAGACGTGTCTTTTTCGCCAGTGATCTCCATCATGCTCGGGAGATAGGGAATTTAGCTATGCAGGACGTGCTAGTAGACTCTGTAGAGACAGAGATAGAACGGCAGTGCTCTAGTGAGACACAGTAAGTGTTGTCAGACTTTGTGCAGACAGAGGTAGAGCAGGTCTGCTCCCTAGAGACATAGACAAAGCTGACAGATACGGAGTTTTTTGACATGCTCATCTTAGAGGCTGATGAGTTGGTGCCAAGATGCACAGTTTTGCCTATGGGTGAGAGGGACGTAGCTTCCCCAGTGTCGATGTTGAAACATCCATACGCAATGGGTAGTCCTGAGGATGCATTGATTGCAATTAGCGTAGGGGAGGCGAGTATAGCCAATCTTGCAGAGATTTCGTCAGTGTTCGGGCGCCTCATGTTCGACTTGTTATTGTCGAGGCCCGACCTAGTTGCTGCAGTGACAGCATTTGCAGCAGGGATTGTTAGCCGTACGGTGGCTGACACTAGCATGACGCTTCGTGGAGCTTTGCAGACCATACAGAGTTGTTTGCGGGATTTACATGCAAGCTCTAGCGTGGGTACGCACTCGCCTACCACCAGAGCCAATACGACTACGTGTAGATCGACAAAGTGAGCCAGTGGGCGTAGGTTAAGAGAGTCTCTCACCTAGTTTCTTGTACATAGTAGTAGTTTAGCTAATATAACTCACTTATCGGTGCATCACCTTTAAGTGGGAGATTGTTGGGGTAAAGGTGCTCCGCCTTTGCCCGTCCGGACGTCCAGTGTCCAACTGCCCGCCCACTTGTGTACATACCCTTATTCTTCATTACATATGAGAATAAGGAGCTCCTCATCTTAAGTATTGTGAAGCTGCTCCACCCACACCGGCTTGTGCTCTTCCTTTTTTCCCGCACGCATCGCACCGCGCACACACGCACGCATCCACGCACACGCGCACTCATCAACAGTTGGCATATCCTCACTTTTGTTGGTGCTCTCCTAAATCTGTCAGTCTCAATCTCTAGTTGATGCAATGATATGCGTATCTAACCAATAGCACATCGTATCCCATAAGATAAATGAGTGTCCATATAGGCCGGTATGTTCACATATCCATCTTCTATTAGTTTGAGAAGATGTTCTCTATAGAAAGCCATATTCGTGCCCCAACTCGTGTACCGACCGTATCCATGTGCTTCTCGTATCTAGCTGAATCAAATACTAACGTATAAGTCTAGTGATCTTTGTCCATGTAAGAGAAAGGGAGGATGCATCCAAGGAGTACTGGAATGGGGGCAGTCTATCCATGCTAAAGCCATGTGCTGAAACCGTGATGTCATCTACCGATACTAGCATTTTGTGTCCCCCTGCAGCGCTAGCTGTCAGGATGACTCAAGGGCTAGCCGAGCATATCTGTTTCTGGGGGGGGGGGGTAGGGGTTAAAGAGTGAGAGGGAAAGAGAGAAGGTGGAAGGGGAAGAAGGGAGTGGGAGAAGAGGAGGACCTTGAGGAAGGGAGGGCAGCTATACAGGAGGAGGTGGAGGAGAGACAGGATGTTGGAAGAGGAGGCTGCGAAGGAGGAGCAAGGGAAGAGGAGGAAGTACATGGCCAGCGAGAGAAGGAAGGGAAGGTAGGGAAGATGGTCAAAAAATAAATTCAAAAAAAATCGCTCCATTGAGCTCGCTCAAAGACGTGACTTTGCAACGGTCATCACTCAACCTACCTCTATATAAGCCTAGTCTACACATGACCTCTTTCTTGGTAGCTCTCCTCCCAAATGGTCTCTCCTAGGATCCTTGCAATGAGAATGCATGTATAAGTGAGTGCCTTGGATTCCCTTCCCAAGCTTGGTCAAACTTACAATGAGTGGATATAACTTTCATAATATTCAGGCATACAAGCATAAGCGCCCTGACTTAAATAGGCTCATTTATGGTAGTTTTGAGGTGTGCCTAAATAGCTATTGGTGTTGCACGTAACACCAAGCATTCCATCTTAAGAGTTTTAGTTGTTATTTCCTTTCGCACTTGCAAAGGTGAATAAGTCACATGGACGCTCAAAGAGACATGTAGAGTAAATGGAGAACGTCTCACAAGCTTGTCTTGCACTCAAAATCCCTTCAAATGAAGAGGTTTTGCCTTACTAGCCTTGCCAGAATCCTATCAGCCAGGTGGATTGTGGAGTTCCTTGAACGGGAATTTGAGAGCTGGAAACATAGCTTTTATAGTATTGTGGCTCTAGTCTTGCACTTGGCACTTTTTATGAATCATTTCTCCAAAAGCCAAAGAGTCTCTCTAGATAGGCTAATTTGCACAAGAAGTTTTGGGCAAAATCTCACAGTAATTCCCACATTGTGACTTACCGCCACTATCATGAGCTTCTGCGAGGGAGGCACCGCATACCTAGCTAGGTACGATTGGGGGCAGGGGACCACTCTTCTGCGAGGGAGGCACCGCATACCTAGCTAGGTACGATTGGGGGCAGGGGACAGTGGTCCCCTGCCCCCAATCGTACCTAGCTAGGTATGCGGTGCCTCCCTCGCAGAAGCTCATGATAGTGGCGGTCCCTTGCCCCCAATCGTACCTAGCTAGGTATGCGGTGCTTCCCTCACAGAAGCTCATGATGCTATGCATTGTATGAAAAACGCTAAAAAAGACTCCCTTTTCCTACATGAGAAAATTTCTAAATCTTCTTGTGCAATGTAGATAGGGCAATTAGGCTGGTAATGTTTGGGGAAGTGTAAGGTGGTTGTGCTGCCATACCATTGAGATTTCTTACACAACTGCTGATTATGATTCATATGGTGACAAAAAAGCTTTGGATCTTGAAGTGCAATCTATTATAATTGCTTTCAGTTTTAGAGTGTGACACTCCAAGTATGTGTGGGGGATGTAGTTTCAAACACACCCACCAGGGTGACAAGATCCAAAATACAAAATACCAATTCATGATCTATCCTACAATTGGTATCACCGATATTGACAAACCATTCATATAAGCTCAAAAAGCTCATTTTGAATTTTAACTTTTTGTTGGTACCTAGTCTCGATGCCAAATATCCAGCTACTTCTGCCTTGGGACCCCTGGGTTGGAGCTTTTCTTCTCCATACCCACTATAAATAACCAGAACAAACATATGTTCATCCATATGTTGTGAGCATCCACCTTTTGTAGGCCCAATCATCAGCTTATCATTTCAAACAATGCTTGCCAGCGTGCAGACTATGCAAGAGCAGACAATGGTGTAACTCATGTATATGTGTAGGAGTTAAAGCTTTACCCACCCACCATGCCATGAAAAGTGATGTTTTCCCTACTGTCGTTTCGCTGATGCCCATCTTTCATATATAATTACTTAAATGTAATTTTCTGATTGGAAAATGTAAGGTGTAGAACAAAGTGATGCACATTAGTCTTTCATTCCTTGATATTGAGGTATAATTAATTTGTAGAGGGGTGAGGTGAGCCAAGTTTCAGTTCTTGACCACATGTCAGGGAACCTTCTCTAGCCATTGAACAGCACAAGCGACCATCAAAGAAGGAAGAACCTACAGTTCATTGACCACCACATTATAGCACAAAGGAAAGACAGATGTAATCAGCACATTGAACAACACAAGTACCATATACCATTCCAAAATAGGAAGCTCTATGGTTTACATGTGCCTCCTTTGGCTCTCACCACAATCAGTCTTACAATCACCCTTGTACCAGTGTATCGAAAGGTTTCTGCCGCATTTTAGAGAAGATTCTACGTGAGGTCGAGCCCTGCTTGCGCATCTCAAGCGTCACATATCGGTTGCTTTTGGAATGCAGTTTACACAAAAAAAGGCTTCACACTGTATATGACAGCAAACATGCAATGCAGGCTGACACTAAATTTTCTAGTAGTGTACACTAAAAAGCAAAACCAAACCATCACAACACTTTCCACCTTGTGCTTGCCTCCTTAGACACAGTATATCATGCCCACCTCTATCAAAGATAGATGAGGGATGCTCAAAGCAACCGTTGGTACTCGACAGTTGTTTCTGAGGAAGTTGTAAGCCACATCAATCACAATCTTCTTCAGAAGAGATGAGTTCCTCTTCGCCTTCACATACGAGTGTCCCAGGATGTAAGCCACGCCGGCCTCTTTGGCCTCAATAAGCTCAGCAAGCTCATCTCGCACGCTTGGATCAATGTCGGGACTGTCTGGAATCTCAAAACGCACCTTCTTGCGTTGGACAAATGGAGGGGATTCCAGTTCCTCTATATCCTGAAAGCTCTGCATGGTAGGTGATTTGCTGTATGAGAGTGGCAATGACAGTGAGTTATCGGGTGAGTCATCCTTAGTTAAAGATACAATCTTGATGCCCCGCTGAGTCGGCACTCCAATCACAGCCATCCGTCCATCTACAGTGAATTCATTGCTCGAAGCAAGCACATCGGTTCCTTCTGTTTGTATGAACTCCCCTATCTTCATCACCAGCTGATTTTCAAAATCATGATCATCCTTTTGCACATCCTTGTACCCATATCTGATTATGCATCTGAACATCCGAAACTCTTTTGGGCCAATGCGTCCAATCAAGCAGCGCTCTCCCAATGGCACATACGGCACCGGGACGTGTTTCACACATACAAATACCAAAATTTGATGGAAAGCTGGAAGATTTGTTACAAAATGGGAGAAAATTGGAGGGACCCCTGTGACCAAATCAGTGTAAATCAGGCCGATTCCAGGTACCCGGACAATCCCAAGGCTTGGCCCCAGTGTCAACAACCATTTCATGGACACTTTGTTCTGCAGATCAAACTCATACTTCTTTCGAAACCCGTAGTGCCAAATGTACATGACTGCCATGAAGATTATTGAAAGCACAAGTGGCACCCAGCCTCCTTCATGCACCTTTGTCAAAGAGGCAGAGATGTACAGGCATTCAATGGAGCCAAAGAAGAGTAAGAAGGCCAAGGCAATGAGAACATTTTTCTCCCACACGATTACCATCACCAAGAACATGAGGAATGTTGTGACAAGCATCACAGTGATGACTGCCAAACCTGCCAAGCAAAAAAAGCACCAACACAGATCAGTTGTTACTTTCAAACAAAAGGTTGGATGGTCAACCAAAATCGGAGCTTGCTATCTTGTCTTCAAACATTTTGACAAGTTGAGAATCTAAAGCACAAGCCGGCAGCGCATAAATGCATCAACAGCCTCTTGCATTCAGTGACCATCCTCTATAAAATCAACGACCCATTGTATAATATTCACCACACCTCATGGATGCCTATATGCATTAAGGTAAAGGAGCAATCATGAGACATACTCCGGTAGGGAAACCTATCCACCTCCAATTTAGAGAGAAAAAATTGCAATGTTGCTTACGCCTCCTTATGTGATTTGCTAAAAAGTGTACCGTTACTGGACCTTGATGGTCCTCAAAGAAAGATTTTCTCAAATAGAAATTTAAAAAATACCAATGTTGGTATTGCTCAATTCATATTTTCATCAAGAATCTGAAACAATTTCCGCATCAAAAAAATTGGCTAGATTTGCAAAATCCCCCCCAAAATGACTATTTTCCAACTAAGTGTCGCTAATATGGCTCCTCTACCCTAAGACAAGCTGTGCACGGAAGCCCACTAGCAAGCATAATCAGGTCCTTTGTATGTATGATCCAAAAGTAAGACCTTTACTTAGATGCAAGAAATATACACATACCATATGCATTTCCAATCATGATGGTATCTCTGAATCCAATAGTAATAGCCAGGCATAGAACCATCAAAATCCAATTTATTTCAGGTATGTAGATCTGGCCATAGATATGATTTGAAGTGTGTAAGATCTTGACCCGTGGAAAACAACCCAACGACTGTGATTGTTTTATAATAGAAAAGGTCGCAGAAATAACTGCTTGGCTTCCGACAACGGCTGCAAGTGTAGCCACCAGAAACACTGGCCAGAACACAGGTTCTGCAAAACTTGAAGAGTGTTAATGTATAACAAGCTTAGGCATGCCAATGTATAAGTATGTGAGTACACATGTGTGCTACCTCTGCATGCACCTGCACATTGCATGAACATGTGTGAGAGGCAGAGAGAACTCACTTGGAATTGACATGTAGAAGCTGCGCTCTATATCTGCAGGATGTCTAGACAAGAATGCTGCTTGCCCCATGTAGGCAATAATCAAGCAAGGGTAAACTGCACATGTAAAAGCAAGCTGCAAACACATACACAGAAAAGGTTATGCAAGAAAACAATGTAACCAACCGTCATGAGCAATAAGGACATTTTGTGGCGTACCTTGATTGAGCATTGAGAAAAGTGGCCCAAGTCTGCATACATTGCCTCTGCACCTGCAAGCAGAACAGTATGCAGAAAACTGAAAACATGTACAAGAAAGCAAAGCTGCACAAGAGTTTTGAACTAAGAAAGCAATTGGCAACAATGCTACATACAGGCAAACCGAAATACAAATGAAGATGGCTTGCTATGGTGGCTACATAAATACGCTCCGGGAACAAACATTTCTGAGTACCTTGATGTAATACACAAAGTCCCCCCCGTTTCATACACTATTGGGAGCAATGTTGTTTCCCAGCAAACAATATTAAAACAGAAAAGTTGATCTGAATACATGAGACTTTGCGATACTGCGTATAATAAAGCTACAAACTCATAACTACTTTGCCGGAGCTCAACATGCTTTTTCTGGTGGAAAATGAGACAAGACAGCATCCTGGATATGGTGCCGTTTCAGATGGATCTCATCAAGAGATAAGGAGTAACTACTCATGGAGGAAAATCTCACCACTGACAATCCTGCACATAGATATCTGCTTGGTGCAGAATATATATGTGTTATATTCAGCAAAACAGCTAGGTATTTCTTATGAGCATGGAGCTCCAGTTAGACTTGATCCTTAAAATGTCAGAGTTGAACTAGAAACACACACAGAATTGTGGAGAACCCACAGCCAACGCACTGAAAAATCAGGATCTTCTCAAGCTTTTCAAAGATGCTAATTATTGCACATAAGCAAGTCATAAACCTTTCCAGTACGCATAATGTTTTTTATCAATAGTTACTCAACATGTCTGTGTAAACTTGAACTTTAATCGATTTGTTCCCATGCATTGCCAATAAACAAAGAGTGACCATCCATTATTGGAGAGTAGTAATACTCTCCAACAAGGAAGAGAAGCATATCATGACCCTTCAACGCTAGAGGAGAAAACTACTGTACGGCGGAAGGACATGTCCCCTACAGATTATATTTGCTTAGGTTTATAAAACTGGGTGAGGACTGTGCCCATACATATGTATGGCTTTCTCTTGGCATCTGTGAAGCTCTTCCTATAACTCGATCACCTACTAGATCAAAACTGAATTGCTTAATACATGATTCTTGACATCTCTTGACCTTCACATTCCTTCATAGGCATGGAAGCCCAGCTTATGTTGAGGCTTTAGACAGGGCACTAAATATCTCATTTTATAACATACCAGTGGATGTCCACTTCTTCCCCCAACTGCTGCCATTTCAGCTTGTCGAACTCTCTCACTCACTCACTACCCACGACTATGACTTAACCAATACATGCATGGACACATATTTCCTCTCTAACCTGCAGGGGCCCTTGTTAGAAATTGACAACCAGCTGATGAAATTCAGAGTATTTACCTGTAATACATAGCAGGACACCCCCTAGAGATATCCACCCATCAATTTGTGTCTTCTTCAGATACTTGTACAAATAATACGGTGACAATGCCCTAAAGACACCAGGATTCCATCTGAATATGTTATAGACCCCAATGCTGCTGATGCAGAAGAGCCATGCTATGACAATAGGTGCAAACATGAAGCCAACTTTGTGAGTTCCATAGTGTTGCAGGGCAAACAGTCCGATCAAGATCACACAAGCAAGAAGCACCACATAATCTGCAGAAATAGATAGAGAGTTTCAGTTCTTGCTTTCTTCACTGGAATTAAAATATTCACACTCAAAGGTTGATAAGAACAGGAGAAGAAGCACAAGATTGTAGGAATCAAGAGAAATGAGCTTAAAAGACATCAATTGACAATTTTCAGGCCTAGTTTCACATCAAAGCCTTTGACACCCTTGTATAAGACACCAGCATAAGCCAAGTATCTAAATAGTCATTAAAATTGTTTCACACGTTTCATTGTTTCGGCCTGTTTCATTCCGTTTTGTTTGAAATAACATAGCTTAGCCTTAAAATACATATACATAGATGAATCCAGGATAAACCCAGATTCAACCTTAAAAGGAAAGTGCAAGGTATAGACCCATGGTAGTCACCCACAAGACAATATAACCATCAGCTCCATCATGCATAGTATTGACTAAATACCACGACAACCCCACTAGCGCTGTCAGTGCCCAAAAGTGGGTGTAGAACTAGGTACTAACATATGCTCCCAAACACCACACACACCACACGCACACACACATGAGCATACATCAAGACAGGCACCACTTACAGGTCACAAGTTAGGCTTACACTAAAGACAACAGTAATGAGAATGAATGAGTAACACACGTGACATAGACACTAGAGGCATTAAGGAAGTTGGGTGCCTTTAAGTAAAGAAATGGCAAGTTTTAGGGGAGGTAAAATTGACTACTACTTACGCTCATGTAGATCACTTGCCTTAACTCGAAGTCCTGAAACTGCTGAAAGGACTGTACAGAGAAGTTGAGTACCATTAGTAGGACCCTTGTGTAAACTGAATTTAGCCATGTCATTGTAATCATAAATTCTACAGGATAACAGAAGGAGCAACGCCTACCAGATATAGTCGGTGTCAGTACGCCATCACCTATGACCATACATGTTCCAAGTAACACCACAACCAGAAGCCCAGTGCGGAGGCGCTGATGGCTTTCAAGAAAAGTCTTGATAATTTGTGAACCCTGTCTCATCGGCGGACGTTGTTCCAAACTATAAGTTGAAAGCTCTTCATCTACTGGCTGTTGATTGGGAAGCAAGCCTATTTTTGCATGTCTACAGAGCAATGAGTAAAGAGCAAAGGTTCCACCTGCACGAAATGCTCATTTTTGTCATCATAGGGCCAAAAAATGTTAAAAAAAAGTCCTAATCAGCAGTCTTCAAGTTTTGTGACGTACCTTCACCATTGTCATCTGCCCTAAGCACAATAAAGACATACTTTAGGATAGGAATCAAAGTGAAGGTCCAGAAGATGAATGACAACACCCCCAGTATCTCTGCATCGCTGTCGGAGAGCCGCACTTTACTCCCAAAGAAAGTGCTCTTGTAAACATACAGCGGAGACGTGCTTAAGTCGCCATAAACCACGCCAAAGCTTTGATATGCTAGAGTCAGCACTACTTTCCAGGATGTTTTCTGCAAATACAGAAGTACTCAAAATATTGTTTTGCCTTCCTTTATGTACAGCCAACAAAGTAGCATGCTCAACATCACAGTCCATATCAAAGAACAGTTGCCACAAAATTCCCAAAAGAACAGAATAAAAACACAGAATGCAAAAACCAGTTGGAACAACTGTCTCTGTAGTGCTCCTAAATCTATTTCCTTCCCTGCTGAAGCCCGTAAGTGCTGTGAAATTCTGTTTCGGCCACCTTCATGCAAACCTGGTATTCCCACTCTTGTAAAATCTCAGCCCTTGTGCGCATCAACATAAAGGTGCTGCTCATCGCATCTTGGACCTTGATTCGAACATAAATCAGTAAAGCTACACCTCATTATGCAAAGTGATAGTGGGCAGACGGATGTGCAAAAAGCAGGTTGCCATGCAATTTACAAGTCTCAGCAGCAAAGGTGAAGAGAGAAGCACTCACACAGTACTGATCTTTGTAACTGGCAGACTCTATATCCATTGGATTAAGAGCAGACTTTCTTGGAAAGTTTTATTGACTAAGGCCTTCGATCAGCTTCAACACCTTCCAAACACCAAGCCGTAAAAATTCTCTACCTGCACACAATGAAGCAAGAGGGTCCCAAACATATTTGTCCAATGAAGGTGTTTGGAGATTTAATGAGCCAACTGCTCAATTCTTCCTTTGATGTGTTTGACCTGAACGTATGAGGGATCTTGGGGCACCCCACAAGAGAGTGCAACAGAAAACGGAACAGAAGTTGTAGACCATGTGTAGAGCACAAGCCCCACTCGGCGCAATTCTCGTGCCAATGATAGGGATGATGTTGAGAGATACCACAGATTCAAAGAAGCATGCTTGCTCTCTTGCTCCACATGCAGAAAGACACTCTATCACGACTCAAATCCCACTGAGGGTAGCCTGCCATGAGCTTTTGGTGGCTTCCAAATGTAGCTTTCAATCATCAAAAAAGCATGCACCGATAAAGAACACACTAACCTCAACCGCCAAAGGGATGCCACTCCACCAAACAAAATTCCCACTTTATGACTCGCATTCCTGCTTTTTGCTTTTATAAATCCTGCACGCAGCAGCTGGGTGCGCGGTGGTGTACACGATCCTGTTACTTCACTTTCGGGATGCCTTCTCCAGTCTCTCTCCTGTAATCCTTCCTTTAAGCCTCAATTTCTGCCTCCATGGCCGTGGAACCTGATCTCTAGATGAAACCTTGCTTTGCCCAACGAGTTCGGTTTGTTGCAATGCAAGCTTTCACCAGCTGGCTATGGGGCAGGGGAGGCGAGGCAAACTGCAAATGTGTGTGAATGTGCCTTTCCAAGCTCTGGGTGCAAGATAAGGTTAGAGCCTAGGATCCAAGAAGAAGATGCCGCACTACAAGAACGAAGAAGAAGCGTCTGCAGAAGAAACAGAGTGGGATCATCTAATCGATGAGCGTGATAGAGCATTGCGGATCAGCCAACAGAAGTTCAATTAATGAAAAGCCCCTGAAGGCTGGAGAAGAGACGAAGGGCAATGCCAACTGCCTGCCTTATGCCTCTATTTCTTCTAGGCTATAGCTAGGGCAGAGGTACGGACAGCCGGCTTGGAAGCTGGAAACTTGGAAGCTTGGAAATCCAAAATTTTCATCGAGCAAAACCACTTCCGAGGGTCCAGAGTCCAGAGTCCAGACCCACTGAGTCAGAGAATTTCTTTACTTTCTTTTCTTTTTTCCTGAAAAAGAAGAAGAATTTCCTTTTAATCTCTACAAACCAACCAGATATAGAATACTCATTTTGGTTCTCACGGTATATTTTATTTTATTTTATTGGCTTCTGTCCCGAAGCCGACCAGGTGAAAGGGAAAGCTTGTGCTAGCTAACGGCTGACACATGTCCTGTTCTCGGCATTTGGCGCTCAGGCTTTTATAACATCGGAGCGAATCACAGCTAGGCTAGGCCCTGGCATTCGAGCTACCAGGAGCATCCCGGCGACAGCCGGTGTGCGCCAGCAGTGGTGGTCAAAATATCGGAAATAAATTTAAAAAATGGCTAGAAAAATACATTTCCCCTAACCGGTCAAAATAAGGGGAAACAATTCTCCCGGTTTTTGGGTTAAAATTTGAAGCTTTTGCCGGTAATTACACTAAAACATGTGTAAATTTTCTTAAAGGCAAGCTCAAATTCTAACCGGGATTTTACAACTTCAGCCGGTTAAAATACACTAGAGCCCGGTTTTTTTCTAGCACATTCGGATTTCTTTTCTCACATATTTAAATTTTATAAAACACTTTTTCCAAAAATCTTATTTAATAAATATATGCTCGTGTAATTGGTGGCCACTGGCCAGCTATATCCATGTGAATCGTGATGATGCGAAGGATCCTCTCTCTCTCTCTCTCTCTCTCTCGCTCGTCAGAAGTCCCCAAGAGAGGTCTAGCATTATAAAAGACATTAGACTTTGCCCATGTGACCCTCGAGGATGAGAATGCTATATATGCTATCACCTTTGTGGGAGCCCCCACACTTCAAACTTCAAAGCTCAAACATTGTTCACAACTTCATAATCGGCACATTCCAATGTGCCCTCAAGGTCTCACATATACATGAGAGCGCTCGCACGCACACACACAAGAGAGTGGTCTCACATGAAGACCTCCATCCGCCATGTTATGACACAAGGAGCGACTTGTGTATGTGTGTGTGGCACACAAAAATGCAAAATCTCACGAGTGTTTATCAAAGCTTCAAAAGAGCATGTGTTTAGTCACATATCACATCTTTAAAATGGTGGAGAGAGAGAGAGAGAGAGAGAGAGAGAGAGAGAGAGAGAGAGAGGGTTGCTCCTAACCTTTAGAGACCATGATATTCCGTCCAAAAGGTAGAGCTACCAAATTAGTTGTGTGCATAGTATTTGCCTCTTCAAACAACAAGATTGTGGGTGGAGTGACAAGGTTCTCGTAGAGACGAGCTCTAAGGGAAGAGCTAGTACAAAAGGGACTATACACACCCCTTATGACAAAAAATGGGTGCCTGCAATAAAAGTATTCTTCTAGAATAAACCAACGTAGGCACGAAGGCAGTAAAACCTAATCTCGAGATCCTGCGATTAGAGTAGGAAAAAACTAATCTTGAAATCTGGCTCCTAATCTCGGGACACCCCACCACATTGCAGCCTAGATTTGAACCATGGCCACTAGGGTGAGAACCCAATGCCCTAACCATTACACCTGCGTGCATTATCTTGTTTTAGATGTGGGGCCGCGGGGTTTCAAATCCAAAAATGCTAACGATGGCATAAAAACTAGGGAAAATTACCAAAATACCCCTCTAATTTGTGGAAATTCCCAAAATACCCTTCAAATTTCAGAAATTCCCAATGTACCCCTCATATTTTGTCATAAATTCCCAAAATGCCCTTCAAATTTTCCAAAATTCGCAAAATACCCCTGGTTGTGAGATAAATTTATCCAAAGATAAAAAAATTTGTAGCTTTTCGTAAGAAGACTGATTGTCTATCAATACAAGATACTAAAACTAGAATTTGAGCTGGTTATGTAGGCTTTGGAGATGAATTGCTTCATTATTTTTAGACATAATTATCTTTTTTCGGGAGGTAATTTGTGACAAATTACATGCTAAGCACTAAACAACGGATCTCCATTGTCAAATCAAAAAAGAAGATAGATTAGGAAATCGTGAACAATCCAACTAAAATAGATACAAGGGTATTTTGGGAATTTCCACAAATTAAAGGGGTATTTTGGTAATTTTCCCTAAAAACTAATCTTGAGTAAGTGTTTTTTTCGAGATTAGCACAAGATCAAGCAACAGGTCTGTCATTGCATGATGACCATTGATTCCATCCAACCCACCCTGTATCACATAAAGTCGAGGGTAGGATGGGATAACTCGGAGGACTGAAAGGTAAAGGGAGAAAATAAGAACTTTTTTTCTTCCCAAAAAACTTAGAGCTTCACTCAAGAGCCAAATATGTTCTCTCTCTCTCTCTCTCTCTCTCTCTCTCTCTCTCTCTCTCTCTCTCTCTCTCTCTCTCTCTCTCTCTCTTCTCTCTCTCTCTCTCTCTCTCTCTCTCTCTCTCTCTCTCTCTCTCTCTCTCTCTCTCTTTGTGTGTGTGTGTGTGTGTGTGTGTGTGAGAGAGAGAGAGAGAGAATAGGTTAAGCTACATTCATGGCTTAATCATGGAGTTAATTAAAGTGTGCTAATCATAACTAAGGAGACTCAATAGCAAGGCAATTTGGACATGAACTAGGCTTGATTAGAATGAGCTTAAATGAACCATACTCGATAAGAATGAGCTTAAATGAACCAAATACAAGGGCAATTATATAGGTAGTGCTTGATGGTGTGAGCTAAGCACAAATTCTAACAACCCTCCCCTGAGAACACCGAAAGATCAAATGTCCTTCTAGTGGGGTATATAACTCCCATCTAAAGTGAAACGACAATGGTAATAATGCATGCTCTTTTCCTCCCAACCTCTCTCTATATAGCCCTTGGTCTAGAGACCCCTGAACTGCATGCTTAGCTTAGGTCATGCCCCACTGGTACTACCATTGCCCTGACATTACTACCCCCTTGAAGAAGCGTTTTCGCCCTCGAAAACAAATTTGGCGTATCTCTTCACGAGAACACTAATTTTTTCCTACTTGAATTATACCAATCAAGAATATGGTTAGTGTCATGTGGTTGAGCACGAAGTTCTTAGAAATCAACAAGAACATCTCGATTGACGATGTTGTTGTCCCTATGTAAGCTTCTCAGGTTTGACTTGAAAACCCTCTATTTGTTTCATGTAGACATCTGTTTTGAGATCCCTGTGAAGGAATTTCGTCTTCACTTCCATTTGGACAAGATCCATGTCCTCAATGGCCAAGCACAAGATGCAATGTAGTCAGCTTGACCACTGGAGAGAAAGCCTCATCAAAGTCCACACCTTCTTTATGCTCGAATCCCTTAGCAACCAATCTAGCTTTGTACTTGGGCCCGAGATCCTCTACAGTGTACTTCCTTTTGTACACCCATTTGCAAGGCAAAGGCTTGTTTGCCCTCTGCCAACTCTGTTATTTCCCAAGTCTCATTAGCCGCAGTTGAGTTGTTGCATTGCATGTTCCCACTTTGTGCTATCTTCTATCTCAATGGCCTCTTGGTAGCAAGTAGGTTCTCATACAGTCAATGACCAATAGATTACTGGCGATAGGGGAGTAGTCATATCATAGAGAGAGATTTGAATTATGCCGCATGTAGTTGCTAGCCAGTGATCCACTCCCATGCATACCCCCTTCGTGACTTAATTAACGTACACAGGCCAGTTGTAACCACTCCCAAGGGTAGCAGTTAGAGAGAGAGAGAGAGAGACTCTGTGTCGAGGAAGGTGCAGAAGAAGTTGAGGGCATCGCCGTGGTTTCAAGCAGCAGATGGCTCTACCTTCGAAGAGTGCATCGCCATATCCCACCACGCATGCTGCAGGATGTCATGCCGCAGTTTGAGGAGTTTTCTGCTGCACCAAAATCTGCTAAAGGGATTCACCCATCGGGAGCTGCACCCCACTCAGAGGGAAGCGTGTGCAAATCATGAGAGACCGACAATGGCTCCTAACGCCGCTTCCACTGATGGCTTCGGAGTCCGTGACCTTCAAAACTGTAGGTCATAAAATATAGACTCCCAAGGCTAGCCGTTAGAGAGAGAGAGAGAGAGAGAGAGAGAGAGAGAGAGAGAGAGAGAGAGAGAGAGAGAGAGAGAGAGAGAGAGAGAAACTATGTGTTGAGGAAGGTGCAGAAGAATCGAAGCTAAGGGAGTCATAGTGGTTTCAAGCAACAGTTGGCTCCAGCTTCCAAGAGTGCATCGCCATATCCCACCACACAGCAACAACCGTCTTCCTTTACTACGATGCAAGCCGGTGCATATATGATATCATCTCCTCTCCTGCAGACCACGTAGACGAACCCACTTTTCTTCTCAAAAACAACAATGTCTTCGACCTTCTCCCCCCACTCCAACAAATGTTGATTTGGCCGGGCAGTGGAGGTGGCCCGTTGAGGGTCTCTTCTCTCTCTCTCTCTCTCTCTCTCTCTCTCTCTCTCTCTCTCTCTCTCTCTCTCTCTCTCTCTCTCTCTCTCTCTCTCTCTCTCTCTCTCTCAACCAACCAGGTGGTTGCAGGCGTGGAGCTCGCAACGGAGTTAAACTCGGCATGATGAGAATAGGGGGAGGGTTGATCCCTTTGGAAAAAGGTTAAGGCAAGGGATCAATCTGAAGAGGTTTCATTTTTGAGCCACGGTCGCCGCTGAGGCTGAGAGGACAGCAAAAAGAGGGGAGCATGGGTTGCCAAGTGGAGGACTCTCTGGAAGCAACCAGCTCGCTATAAAAGAGGAAGGAGGGGTCATCAAGAGAGCACCGGGAAGAGCTGCAAAAACCTGCAAAAGGAGAGAGGAAGAGTCTACTAGCTGAAGGTGGTGTCCAAGTCAGAACATGGGTGACGTTGTCTGAGGCTCATGTCAAAGTTGCAAAAAGGAGCTGATGCAAGGGCTGCCATGCTCAAAAAAGGGCAAGGGGGGCGCTGAACCAGATCACTAGGTAGGGGGAGATGTGCCCAATATGGTGAGCTCAGAAAACTTTAATCAAAGCTGAGGAGCAGGGCGTGAGCAAGTAATTAAGGCACAAACCAAGGGTCCACCTTTAGACAGAGAGGATGGTGGCCCATGAGTAGGTGGTCAATAAGCGGGGATTCTCAAGAGCTAGCCACATGGTTGATGGGCAGCTAGATAGTGCTTAGATAGAGCTAATAAAGGGAGCTCTTTAGAGGGAGAGCTTGCCATGTGAAGGAAGCTGCCAGTTGAAGAGGGAAGCCAGGCTTGGCACATAAAGGAGCCATGCTATAGAGCGAGACTGGCATGGGAAGGCACAGGGCTTCGTCAACAAGGTGGGACTCAAGAGGCAACCAATTCAAGCAAGCGCTGCAGGGGAAGGGGAGCGGAGCTCAGATCAGGCGGCCAATTTCAAAGCCGTGGGAGGGGGGTGTTAGGAATTGGGATCGTGCTAGCTAGGGTGGATGAAAGAGAAACATAGCGTCAATGCGTGAGTGTGTGTGTAAGCAAGGTTATCACTCAAGTGAATTAGGTTCCAATATAGAATTAGCTTGGACTCATAAACACAATCTTGAGTATTGACTTAGCTTAGCACAAGCTCACCATAGACAGGCATGTAGTGCAAAATAGAGTTGTTGTTTATTCATTCATGAAATGAGCTTTAAGTAGCTCTACAGCCTTGCTCCACAGTATGTGGGATAAATCCACTCTCCTCTCCTTGACTCACACCTTAGGACAAAGCTCACACTTTACAATCCTCCCCTTGAGGTTTGGACTATGACAAGATACTAAAGATGCATGATCCACACAGGCTAACAAAATCCACATAGGATGGTGATATCCACACAAGAAAATAAAGTCCACAAAGGATGGTGATATCCACACAGGATGGTAAAATCCACACAAGAAAAATCCACAAAGGATGGTGATGTCCACACAGGATGATAAGATCCACACAGGAAAACGTCCTCCCCTACAAGTAGAGAGTCTGCATCTTCAAAATGGGTCTTCATGAAAGATAACGTTGCTCTCGTCTTCATCCTTTTTGTCTTCTACTATGTGAGATGATCCTCTGCTAGGTCTCTTGCCTTCGTTGCTTCTGTTGTTGCTTCTACTGCTGCTGCTTTCTCCACTGCTACTACCTCCATTTGAGTAGCACCGAGAAGGAGGGTGTCCCTTCCTACCACATTTGTTGCAAGGTTTGTTTGTGTAACAGTCTTTCGCTACGTGTCCCATTCTGCCACATTCAATACACTTTCTTCCGTTTGTTGATGTTGATGGCGAATGCCTTCCCCTTGAGGATGTTGCAATAAAAACTCCTCTTGATGAGGTGAGTGAACCTCTTTGCTTTCTTTCTTCTGCTTGGACTGAGTTGATGACATCTTGGAATGGTGGTGCTGGTTCTTTTTCTTCAAGAATTGTGACTAAGTGGTCATAAGAAGGTGGAAGTGCACTTAATAGTATGGCCACTTTGTCATCTTCTGGTACTTCAACCTGGATGTAAGTGAGCTGCGTGACGATGCTCTTAAGCCTATTCACTAGGCTAGCAATGTCCTCCCCTTCAATCACAGTAACTTTGTAAAGTTGTCTTTTAAGACTAACTTTGCTTCTTTTGGCCCTAGCTCCAAAATTACTCTCTAGGACATGCCAGGCATCATGTGCATGCTTACATTCATCTATGAAATGCATGTAGTTGTCATGCAAGGAGGTGATGATGATTCCCAATGCTTGTTCGTCTTTGGCCAAATTCTGTGCACTTGCTATGAGTGTAGATGCCCTAGTGTGCACTCCATCGGGTTCGGCTTGTTGCTCTAAGGCAGTGCTAATGACATACCACAAACATTTTTTCATAAGGTAGCCTCTTAACTTCGTTTGCCAAGTGTGAAATCCCTCCCTATTGAATTTCTCTATTCCCTTGTCCCCCATTTGTGCTGATAGAGGGGTCTTAGCTTAGGAGTGTAAGAACTAGCGAACTAGGCCTTGAGATCCTCCTCCCAACCTCCCTTTATATAGGCGGGCTCCTAGCCCCTTGCCCTAGACGGATCCCCTGTCCACACTGTCTAGCCCGGCCCTTGGCCGTAGTCCGTGACTAACCTAGTTCTTAGGGTACAGGACCCTTGTCCTGACATTACTTCCCCCTTAAGGAAGAGTTTTCTTCCTCAAAAACACAAGTAGTACTATCTTCTTAAGAATACTGATGTTGTCTTTATTGACGTCCCATAAGTGAGCCAGTTGTCTGTATGACCTGTAATTGGTGCAGTGAGGAGGTTCAATGAAACCAAGAGCAACATCTTGATTTTCAACATCGTTGTCCGTTTGCAACCACTTGGATCGAAATGGTAACTCCAGTTATAACTCACTTGAGTACTATAAAGGAGTAGCCACAACTAAGAGTCACTTGGGTCTAATTGGTAACTCCATTTATAACTCATGTTGAGTACTGGAAAGGAGAAACCATAACGAAGAGTTGCCGAAAGGCATAAACATGTTCAGATCTTCTGAAGGTACTGGAATAATTCAAGGAAACCTTGGCCCAACTGTCCCTGAAGTTGAGAACCAGATGTCCAACTCCCCACCACAAGAGGTGTTCAAAGTCGAAAATCGTACTTAAGCAAATTCTAGAATAGAGAGAAAATCATCTATTCAGAAATGTGTTGTGCTAACGTATGCTCTTAGCAAATCCTTTAGCACAAGATTACTCTTTGTAATCTGCCTATCCCCTTGGGTAACTGACAGTACTGAGGTGTGTTTTCCTCACGGTTTACAGACAGTCGTCCCAGATGACTGGTAAACGGGAAATCACAGTAGTGTTTAACATTGGTGAGTAATCAACAATGTCTGAAATAACCATCGTGGTTAACTTGAAAAAATCCACAAACGCTCAAACCGAGCCATGACCTCTATTGGTGATTAGTAGACCCAAAAGTAATCTCATAGGGATAGTGCACATAGAGTGCAAAATGCTTCATAAGCAACAACCTGAGGAATATGCATGCCGTTCCAAATCAGCCTTTGCTAAACAGTAGGGCCCATAACACCTAGTGTGCATGCATTTAACAAAAACCAACCCGAACCTGTATATTCATAATGGTCCTTGCCAATACTTATGGAAAAATGTGATGCGCGTAGCACACAAAAAAAATGTAAATAGTTCGGAAAAGAAACTAAATACTTTCAGTTGCAATCTTTTGCAAGCCTTGCTGAAACGTCTGAATGGCAATAGAAGGTAAAACATTGATCACTTCTAGGTACAGACAATGAAACTTTTTCATTTACAACTTATAGTCTTTCTATATGTATAAACAACCATTTGTAATGTTGTTTAGCAGTACTTGTACCTTAACAAGTCATTCTAAGTATCCGACAATTTCTGGCCACGAAATTTCTCCTGATACGTCGTGCTAAAAATGGTCTAGAAAACAGATGTGACCAGCACCTAGGGACTTTGTCGTGACACATAATTGAAATAATGGCGCCAGTGTCAGTCTAGAGACTCATATTCTCCACATCTGGAATATGTCTCATGTAAGGATGTGTAAAAAAGAACATCCTTCAAGTACAAGATGTACTTGTGTGTGGAGGTAACTGCAAACACTCTACGACGGGAGTGAGAGGGACCCTCATTAGCCTTGCTCCACACTGGCTAAACCGAACTCCTTGAGTTCCTAGACCATGTTGTATCCCATGTGACAACATGTGCCAAAGTGAACCCTACAAGTAGGTTCGTAACTGCGTAAGGTAGATAGATAGATTGGACACTTGGCCCAAAATACTTTGTGCCGACATGCCATTGGCGTGGGTCTGTAATATTCAAGCGTACTTAGACGTCTTGAAACACCAAGCAAAGCATACTAAACATGGAATTGACACCAAATCAGTACACTTACCTGTATGCAAATGCAATAACATATTGTACACTTACATGTATGCAAAATGCAATAACATAATGTACACTTACCTATATGCAAATGGAAAGGAGCACGTCCCCTACCTGAAAAACAAACAATATTGCACTGGGAACCCTGGTTGTTGCCTTTGCAACCCAAGCCCTTGAATTAGAATCTACGTAGTCAAATCCCTTGATAAGACTTCTTTGTAGACTTCTCAACTAGGAGATAACGGTAACCAACATAGTTAACCGTGTACAGATTGAGTGGAATCAACTGAAAAAGTGTGTTCGTCTGCTACCGTGTGGTAAATTGTTGAATTCTTTCATTGAAAGTAGAAGTGGGAGAGATCAACTGTGATCTTCAATGTAGATCAAACTGTGATCCTTAATGCCTATGGGGTGATGTAGCAATCACTCGCTGGGTCTTACCCCAAAACCGTATGTCCATAGACACTTCATAGTGCTATAGAGAGAGCAGGAGACCCACACGAGTGAACTACCGATCCCTTACAACCATGTTGTCACCCCTGATTGATGCGTCTATACTCCGTGGTAGAGATCAGCTGGTGTGAGGTTTAAGATGATCAGAAAACGCACATGAGCGTTTGCACTGAAAACATGTAGTGAAAAAAATGACACCCTAAACATCCATAATGATATTTGTAATGACAAGACGCTTGCTTGTCAATTAACATCAATGTGTACTCCACTGGGTAGAACTGTTTGATCTTCAGAACCATCATCCAAGGAATACCAACCAGTGGATCTTATCCTAGATTTAGCAATGGCCCGTAGCCAGCGTGCATGGCTCCTAGCCCATATGGCAATGAGTGTTCAATCGATAAACCGATGAAAATAAATGTGAATGGCACCTTGCCCAATTTGTAGCTGAGAATTGTAGAGCATCTTGGCTCCGGAGAACTCAGTAGTGAAACATGAAACAAACTTCGTAGAAAATTTTCATTTTGTTCGTTTAGAGAAAGAGATCAAGAACGAACAGAAGAGCATGTTGGGCTGAGGAACTTTCCTTTCATTGCTAGTGTGTGTGTGCCCAGAATGTGTGCTCTTAGACATCTTATGCATGACTGCCAACTTATCGTATAAGCATGCAACCATCCGACTGTATGGTGTTCGCATCGCGAGAGGGAACACAAGTCACAGCGTGACCATCTACCGTGTATGGGTTGTGAATCCATTAGAAGTTTTTAGGTTGTTTTGTGCGCCTTGATAGCAACAGAAAATTATGGGAAACAATGCATAACTAATAGTGTCCTTGACAGAGTGATTTGTGAGAGCGTACTTTATACCATCTGGGTAGCATGCCTTGCATACAAAAACGAAAGCCCGTGACAACCGTTGAAGTCAACACCCTAAGTGCCTTGCACCGGTTAGACTGGTAGGGATTCGATGAGATGATATCCTGAATAATGTAGGTGCCCCAAACTTGGTTGCCAACTACTCTTGTCGCCGAGGTAATCGGAGTACGAATTAGAAGCCTTGTGTCATGTGAAATGGGCCAAGCATTTGTCTTTTCATAATACTGTCCAAAGTAAATGCAAAACGTAAGTTGTAGGACTCGTGTATCATATACACCCTAATTTAGTGATCTTGCATGCATCTCAGAATGTTTTCAGCAGATCGTATAAGCCGAGATGATGTGACCGGTCGTACCAAAAATGACTATGGCAGAAAAAACAATTGGGTGTAATAATACCCAATTCAAAAAAAACGTACAATACGCTGAAAATCCATATTGAAGTATGAGAAAATGGCTAAGATAACATGTTCAAAAGCCATATAACTACTGTGCCGTGCACCAAAACTAGAGTTTGTGTCAAATCACGAACTCATGCATCATGCTTAAGTTGTCCGACATGCAGGCACTGCTTTTTTTGATGTGTTCCTAAGCAAATAAAGCATAATTTTTGACTTTTTGCACGTTAAAGTCGGATGGTGATAGGCGCTTCTTGACCACGTTGGTCGTGCCCTGATTTGTTCCGACACCCGAATTATTTTGGACATGTTGGACCTCTTTGGTCGTAACTGGTAAATTGGCAACCCCTTGGGTTGCTAGCAAGTGGAGAGCTGATTCTGGTAGCATTCTGTAAATTAGTTGTGTAATATTTTCTACTTGTGTAACCAAGATTTGAACCCTGACAGCGAGCTTGCGAATCAGGCATCAAAAGTTTTCCAGTCCTGTCGAGTGACAAACTCCCTGGCATCTGGCAATTGACTGTCATCCTCGAGAATATCCAACACGCTCTGAGGAGGAGGGGTTGATAAATGAGGAGACAGAAATAGATCACCTAGGTTTGCACCGTCCATCCTTGTTGCCATGATGGTACTCTCCGTGAGAGTATCCGGCCCCATGACATCCACAGGTGGAGCCAATTCGAGGTATTCAAAGTCAAACATGTGTTGATCATCAATTTCCGCACTCATGGCGAATCTGTGTTGTGCGAACAAAAGAGAAAACAGTACCTTGGAGTGCAACAAAAACTCGTAACCGTATCGAACACAGAGGTAGCTAGCCATGCTAACCTTGCCGGTCGTAAAGAAGGTGAATTTCCAGTCCCTGTAGAATTGGCGAAGAGGTGAAATCACTGAGGAACTTTAGCACTAGCTCATAGCAGGTTGCGATAATTAACTGGGTAATTTTGTCTTCAACTAAACTGAATGCCGAATTCGAAGTCGGATTGTAAATCCCAAGCCACCGCGCAATCAACAATTGATTTGGAGCCGAGGACGCATTTGAAAACACAGATCAATTCATAGTGGCCGATGACGGGATTTGCATCTTATGCAAACGGAAAATCAGTTGGAGATTGCGGTGTGCGAAACTGCAAAATTTGGTTTGCAGCCTGCTCGGAATACTGAATTATTTCTGCTCAACAACGAATTGTGGTCGTTTATCTTCCAAAGGATCACGAGAACTGAGGGTAGACTTGCCGATCGCTTGCTTATGCCGCCATGCTTGTGGGAAGGGCCACCTACTATGGCTGAAGCTCAATTTTTATGGCTAATTGGCCTGGACATGTGAAATCAAGCAAGTCTTTGAAGGCCAATGTCGCAGGCAGCGCGCAGGAAAAAACGAGGGGCTTCGTCTGCTGTGTGTGGTTTTCCCTGTCCGATGTTGGCCAAGACCTCTTGATAGCAGAATCTCCTCGCCAAGGCGCTCCCCTCAAGCCCAAGAGCACCTGCTTTCATGCACCATAGCCTCACATCCAAAACAGGAAACTCTACCCGAATTGGCAAGGAAAACTGCTATTTTTGGAAAAGCTTTAAAAAAGCCACGGTTCTCACCCAAAGTCCTTGCTTTTAGGGACCTAAAGAGACCACGCCTAGAGAGAGAGAGAGAGAGAGAGAGAGGAAGAGAGACTCCTAAGCTCTGATACCAGTGTAAGAACTAGGGAACTAGGCCTTGAGATCCTCCTCCCAACCTCCCTTTATATAGGCGGGCTCCTAGCCCCTTGCCCTAGACGGATCCCCTGTCCACACTGCCTAGCCCGGCCCTTGGCCGTAGTCTGTGACTAACCTAGTTCTTAGGGTACAGGACCCTTGTCCTGACAAGGAGACTCTCCTAGCCAGTATCTGCCTCTTTACAGGGTGCACAAATAAAGAAAGATGATTATTTATTTGCAAGTTATTGTGCTTGGCTGCAAGATTTGAAAATATTTTAATGAAAAAGAGAGTAAGAGAAAATTCCTTTGAATTTTGTGAAGCCCCTCTTCACAAGGAGGTAATGTCCTTTGCTTTACGCGGTGAAGCTCATTGGATTTGCTTCCGATGCTTGAAGGAGTTTTGTCCTTTTTCAAATCTGGTGGAGATGCTCAACTCTTGAGGCCTTTGGTTGCTTTATCTCTTCCACTCGGAGTTCTTTGTGTGAGCTATGGGAATAGCTCCTTTTATGATGGTGCTTAAGGCTTATCTGTAGGTGGAAACAGCTTCAAGCTTAGCTCCGTGGGACTGGCTGCCTGTGGGAACTAGTCTTAAGCTCGGGAAGTGGGCAAGGCCACAATGGGTGGTTCGGGCAGCGGGTAGGACCGCGGGCAAGCGGGCAGCTCTTCGGGCAATCCGGGCAGAAAAGGGCAAGGCAGGGACAGTCGCGGGTAGATTCTCACGCATGCGGGTGGGATCACCTGCTCTCGAAGCGAGAAATAGCACGTCTTGAGGGCTGCCGATTAGGACGCGGCTATGGGACTCCTCCCCAGCGGACCTCTTGATAGCAGAATCTCCTCGCCAAGGCGCTCCCCTCAAGCCCAAGAGCACCTGCTTTCATGCACCATAGCCTCACATCCAAAACAGGAAACTCTACCCGAATTGGCAAGGAAAACTACTATTTTTGGAAAAGCTTAAAAAAAGCCACGGTTCTCACCCAAAGTCCTTGCTTTTAGGGACCTAAAGAGACCACGCCTAGAGAGAGAGAGAGAGAGAGAGAGAGAGAGAGGAAGAGAGACTCCTAAGCTCTGATACCAGTGTAAGAACTAGGGAACTAGGCCTTGAGATCCTCCTCCCAACCTCCCTTTATATAGGCGGGCTCCTAGCCCCTTGCCCTAGACGGATCCCCTGTCCACACTGCCTAGCCCGGCCCTTGGCCGTAGTCTGTGACTAACCTAGTTCTTAGGGTACAGGACCCTTGTCCTGACAAGGAGACTCTCCTAGCCAGTATCTGCCTCTTTACAGGGTGCACAAATAAAGAAAGATGATTATTTATTTGCAAGTTATTGTGCTTGGCTGCAAGATTTGAAAATATTTTAATGAAAAAGAGAGTAAGAGAAAATTCCTTTGAATTTTGTGAAGCCCCTCTTCACAAGGAGGTAATGTCCTTTGCTTTACGCGGTGAAGCTCATTGGATTTGCTTCCGATGCTTGAAGGAGTTTTGTCCTTTTTCAAATCTGGTGGAGATGCTCAACTCTTGAGGCCTTTGGTTGCTTTATCTCTTCCACTCGGAGTTCTTTGTGTGAGCTATGGGAATAGCTCCTTTTATGATGGTGCTTAAGGCTTATCTGTAGGTGGAAACAACTTCAAGCTTAGCTCCGTGGGACTGGCTGCCTGTGGGAACTAGTCTTAAGCTCGGGAAGTGGGCAAGGCCACAATGGGTGGTTCGGGCAGCGGGTAGGACCGCGGGCAAGCGGGCAGCTCTTCGGGCAATCCGGGCAGAAAAGGGCAAGGCAGGGACAGTCGCGGGTAGATTCTCACGCATGCGGGTGGGATCACCTGCTCTCGAAGCGAGAAATAGCACGTCTTGAGGGCTGCCGATTAGGACGCGGCTATGGGACTCCTCCCCAGCGGACCTCTTGATAGCAGAATCTCCTCGCCAAGGCGCTCCCCTCAAGCCCAAGAGCACCTGCTTTCATGCACCATAGCCTCACATCCAAAACAGGAAACTCTACCCGAATTGGCAAGGAAAACTACTATTTTTGGAAAAGCTTAAAAAAAGCCACGGTTCTCACCCAAAGTCCTTGCTTTTAGGGACCTAAAGAGACCACGCCTAGAGAGAGAGAGAGAGAGAGAGAGAGAGAGGAAGAGAGACTCCTAAGCTCTGATACCAGTGTAAGAACTAGGGAACTAGGCCTTGAGATCCTCCTCCCAACCTCCCTTTATATAGGCGGGCTCCTAGCCCCTTGCCCTAGACGGATCCCCTGTCCACACTGCCTAGCCCGGCCCTTGGCCGTAGTCTGTGACTAACCTAGTTCTTAGGGTACAGGACCCTTGTCCTGACAAGGAGACTCTCCTAGCCAGTATCTGCCTCTTTACAGGGTGCACAAATAAAGAAAGATGATTATTTATTTGCAAGTTATTGTGCTTGGCTGCAAGATTTGAAAATATTTTAATGAAAAAGAGAGTAAGAGAAAATTCCTTTGAATTTTGTGAAGCCCCTCTTCACAAGGAGGTAATGTCCTTTGCTTTACGCGGTGAAGCTCATTGGATTTGCTTCCGATGCTTGAAGGAGTTTTGTCCTTTTTCAAATCTGGTGGAGATGCTCAACTCTTGAGGCCTTTGGTTGCTTTATCTCTTCCACTCGGAGTTCTTTGTGTGAGCTATGGGAATAGCTCCTTTTATGATGGTGCTTAAGGCTTATCTGTAGGTGGAAACAGCTTCAAGCTTAGCTCCGTGGGACTGGCTGCCTGTGGGAACTAGTCTTAAGCTCGGGAAGTGGGCAAGGCCACAATGGGTGGTTCGGGCAGCGGGTAGGACCGCGGGCAAGCGGGCAGCTCTTCGGGCAATCCGGGCAGAAAAGGGCAAGGCAGGGGCAGTCGCGGGTAGATTCTCACGCATGCGGGTGGGATCACCTGCTCTCGAAGCGAGAAATAGCACGTCTTGAGGGCTGCCGATTAGGACGCGGCTATGGGACTCCTCCCCAGCGGACCCGCCAGCTCAAAAAATTTGGTTTTAAGCGCCTTTTCAGTTCTGCCGGCCTTGCCCGATTTAGTTTAGCCAAGTTGAACCTTGGACCCCACGAGTCAACACTCCATTTGTGGTGCACTAGCCAACAAGGTCCACGTGATTGCTTGTGAAGAGGCTCCGAAAAATGAAATGTTAAATGAGCTTAGCAGGTTTCCATACACACACACACCTATCTTTAGAAAGAGATGGGCATAGAGATGAAGGGGCTCCCGAGTTCGGATTTGAGTGTTTAGGGACTCTATGAAGAGCTTGCGAGGAGAGCTTCGAGACGGCGAGGGTGATGAAGCTTAATGGTGAAGCTAAAGAAATTAATTACAAGTGCAAATTAGGGGGAAATGACACTTAATGTACGCAATTGAAGAGGTTGAACCTAAAGGTCGCTTAATTGACCACCGAGATTAGCTAGTGGGAGTAGTGGTTCATAGGGATCAAACCCATGAGCTTGCTCACAACTAATTAGTCTAGTGATTACTAAGTGATGATTATTAGAGGTGGAAGGAGAGAGGTGATGATAGATTAAGAACTCAAAGAAAAAGAATGATTAAGAAGTGCTAATTGAAACTAACACAAATGCATAGCAAAAAACCCTAGTTAGCACACCATAGCTCTAATACCAAATGTTAGGAATTGGGATCGTGCTAGCTAGGGTGGATGAAAGAGAAACATAGCGTCAATGCGTGAGTGTGTGTGTGAGCAAAGTTATCACTCAAGTGAATTAGGTTCCAAGATAGAATTAGCTTGGACTCATAAACACAATCTTGAGTATTGACTTAGCTTAGCGCAAGCTCACCATAGACAGGCATGTAGTGCAAAATAAAGTTGTTGTTTATTCATTCATGAAATGAGCTTTAAGTAGCTCTACAGCCTTGCTCCACAGTATGTGGGATAAATCCACTCTCCTCTCCGTGACTCACACCTTAGGACAAAGCTCACATTTTACAAGGGGGGGCACTCAGAGGGAGTTAGAGAGGGGTGTATCATCAAGTCGACAAGGCCATGATCTGAAATTCAGACAGCCTGGGCGGAGCTAAGAAGTGGAGATATGAGCCAAGGGAATCCAATTTAAAGGGGATGTCAGGGATCTCTTGCATGTGGAGGAAGGGCCAAGCTAGATAGCAAGGCCTCTAGGAGCTGCAAAGGCAAAAAATCTTTGGGCATATTGGGTAGATGAAAGCATGAGAGAAAAAGGGGAGCTCAATCCACGATGAAAGTTTTAGCAGATGATGTGTCGTGCTTGACACTCGGCGGGCCGGAGGCTGATGGTTATTCACTGAGAGATTGGGAGACCTCAGAAGCAATGAAAGGGACAAAGGGAGAGCTTCCTAGGTGAAACAAGGCCTTAAAAATGCTATTTGGACGCCTTTATTATCACACACAGTACATAGTAACCAAATCCAAGAGTCAAACAACACCTTAAAAATGCTATTTGAATGCCTTCATTACCACACACTGTAGAATATATACAAAACAAAATGTGTACATTGTATTAACAAGCAAAGACCTTAGAATTGCATTGACTGGTCACAAGCTTGATGCAAACATTATATCTTTGCATACTTCTTTTTTGGAGTGCTTGTAGCATGATGGGGATGGGTAATAGGCTGATGTCGGGTGTGATTGCAATGCAATGGAGACACCATTTAGCCAAATTGTTTTTGTCGCCTCAATCACACACATTGGGGTGGACACGAGGCTTCAAGTGGTTCCTCATGAGGATTAGCGCTCTAAAAACCCCCATCTCTCTCTCTCTCTCTCTCTAGTTGTACACAAACCTTCAGGCTTCAAGGTTTGTGTACAACTAGAGAGAGAGAGAGAGAGAGAGAGAGAGAGAGAGAGAGAGATTTTACTATCGTCCTTGGAGGTCAAATATGACCTATGGGACCAAAGTTGCATGTGATGTAGTATGTGTATGGCTGATGAGTGACTCTCGATGCTCCAAAACTGTGGTGATGAGAGTCGCAATGGATAGCCCACACTTTGGCTGGGAGAGGAAAGTGTGTAGGTCTAAGTTATGGCTGAAAATGTGAGAGAAGCAAGCTCGAATGTGACCAAAAGCTGAGCACTCTAGTAGTGTGTGGTACTCAGACTCTCAAACTTGCAGTGAGCATAATGTGCACAGTTAATTTGACTCTTCTCCATTTCCCCAACGCCCTATCTCGCCTCGAAGGAATGGGGATCTATGTCGAATGGCTGCGATAGTGCGTATCGCCGACAAGGGGATAGACTCAAGCATGTAAGTGTGAGTACGGTTTCCTCTTTCAGCAAAGAACATGGTTTGGTAGGTGGGGACAATATGGGTGGTGTAATGTATGAAACATGACCCACCGGATTTCTCCCAAGCCATAATACATTGGCGTTGTAGAAAAGCTTCATTCACTTGGGAGTCAATTGAAGCATCATGTAGCAAGTGTAATGCATCCTATCTTCCAAACCACTTCTTTATGTCTTGCATCCATCCCGTGCTCAAGATCTTGCTTTTATGCGTCTTTTGAACTTTTGCTTCCCATGCAATTGTAGGAAGTCGATGTGAGGGGTTTTGATGCATCTTTATCATGTACTCCACAACCATTTCCATGCCCATAACCTCAATTGGAAGACATCCTGACTCAAGAAGTAGGAGCATATATGGTGTTTGTGTCTTCACTTGGAGAAAGTTTGTAAGAAAACACTTTTGGACATTCTCAAACTCTTTCCAAGTAGCTTTTGAGATGCTCCCGCCCCACACTTCAACTCCATAAAGAAGAACCGGTGTCACCAATGCATCAATAAGATACTTTTTGAGAACCCAACACTTGATGTTTCCCGTATTACACATGTTCTCAAATGCATAAAATGCTCTCTTTCCCGCTTCCAAACGACGCATAGCACATTCATGCCACCTGTGATTGGACGGAACCTCAAGGCCAAGGTACTTAAAGCTCTCAACAACTTCAAGTGTCTCATTGTTGTACACAATGCATGGCTTCTCCTTATGGTTGGTTTTCACAAGCATAGTGTTTGTTTTGGATTCATTCACAATCAGCCCACTATGCAAGCAAAAGTTCTCAAGAACAATCATAAGCTTTTGTGCATCTTCTAAAGTGTGTGCTAGAAGCAATACATCATCCGCATACAACAAAAGCATGATTACTGCATTGCAAATAGTGACCTCTTCAATGCCTTCTTCGTGCATAAAGTCAAGTATCATTTGTTCCAATTGATCGATGCATAGACTAGAGAGAGAGAGAGAGAGAGAGAGAGAGAGAGTAGATAATTGTGTGTAGTTTTATGCGCAATTGTGTGTGTGTGTGTGTGTGTGTGTGAGAGAGAGAGAGAGAGAGAGAGAGAGAGCAAAGAAGAAAATTTCAGGAGTAGCTCAAAGGTTTGTCCACAACTCAAGATAGAGAGAGAGAGAGAGAGAGAGAGAGAGAGCAGAGGATAAAAATTTAGGAGTAGCTTGAAGGTTTGTGCACAGTTGAATATCGAGAGCGAGAGAAAAATTTGATGATTGTGTGGTTTTATGCGCAATTGAGAGAGAGAGAGAGGGAGGGGGGGGGGGGGGGGGGGGGGGGGAAGATGAGAGAGACAAAGTATTCTATGTAGATGGTGATGTCAAGAGATAATTAGCATTAGCAACAACACTCACCTACTACCATAGGCTAGCACCAAATAGAGATGGGGGTAGTGCAGAGGTTACAAGAGGGGATGGAGACTCGGCTCATGTCGAAGCTGCAAAAAGGAGTTGGTGCAATGGCTGCCATGCTTATAAAAGGGCAAGGGGATGGAGAAAAGGGAGCGAAAGAGAGAGTAAGAGGGCCTTCCCACCAAGGGCTCAACATGTGTGTGTGTGTGTGTGTGTGTGTGTGTGTGAGAGAGAGAGAGAGAGAGAGAGAGAGAGAGAGAGAGAAAGAGAGAGAGGCAATAAGTACGACAAGTATGTGGATACACAAGGGTTTGATCATGCAGAAAAACATATAAGGGTTCAAAGCCTCAATCATGGAGTAATACAAACAAGCACAAGGTTGGACATTGGCAACATAGAAAGAAGAAGAGGCAGAACCACAGACATGTGTAGAGCTGAGCATTGAGCAACGTAGAAAGAAGAGAAGGCAGAAGCACGGACATGTGTAGGACTAGCCACTAGGTAGCATAGAAAGAGGATTTGAAGGGAGGAGGTAAAAGAAAAGTTGTGCGAGTGACTAGTAGCTTTTAAGGAAAAATTTCACAACCAAACATGAGTCCTTTTTATGGATTTTCCAAGAAGAAGTATTGAAAAATAGAGCAAAATTTTACTATTTTTACATTATTTTTCTCAAAATCTAAGCGGGATTTTTCCTATTCCTCTTCCATTTAGAAAGCATTTTCAAATTTCAAAGCAACGCAATTGTAAAACACATTTTTCCCGAATACTGGTGAGCAGCCTTTGGCAACCAAGCAAAGCTATAGGCTTCGTGCAAGTGAGGGGTTGGCTGAGGAAGAGTGAGAGAGAGAGAGAGAGAGAGATGGGGGGATGCTAAGTAAGAGCAAGGGGTTTGAGGGTAAGAGCCAGGGCCATGCCGCCGCCAAAAGGCGGTGCCGCTTTACTAGTACTATAATAAAAGGTTGAGGGATTCTGCCCCCTCCCCCTCCACGTGGCTAAAGCTACTGAGTCCGACGCCTTTGGGTTGTGGAGAGAGAGAGAGAGAGAGAGAGAGAGAGGCCTGCTCAGTGCTATTGAAGTCACAAAAGGAGTCGTACCATAGAGAGATATTTGAATTATGTTGCATGTAGCTGCTAGCCAGTGAGCCACTCTCATGCATAGCCCCTACCATAGTACGATGGCTCTGTTTTTTATGTGCAGTAGCCCCCTCTGTGACTTGACTAACGTGCACGGGCCAGTTTTAACCACTCCCAAGGGTAGCCGTTAGAGAGAGAGAGAGAGAGAGAGAGAGAATCTGTGTCGAGGAAGGTGCAGAAGAAGCTGAAGAAGTTGCCGTGGTTTCAAGCAGCAGATGGCTCCAGCTTTGAGGAGTGCATCACCATATCCCACCACACATGTTGCAGGATAACATGCCATAGTTTGAGGAGTTTTCTGCTGCACCGAAATCTGCTAAAGGGATTCGCCAATCGAGAGCTACATCCCACTCAGAGGGAGGCGTGTGCAGATCATGAGAGATCGACAATGGCTCCTAATGGCACTTCCGCTGATGGCTCCGGAGTCCGTGACCTTCAGAAGTGTAGGTCATAAAATATACTCCCAAGGCTAGCCGTTAGAGAGAGAGAGAGAGAGAGAGAGAGAGAGAGAGAGAGAGTGCCGAGGAAGGTGCAGAAGAATCAAACCTGAGGGAGTTGCCGTGGTTTTAAGACGCAGTTGGCTCCAACTTCGAAGAGTGCATCGCCATATCCCACCACACAGCAGCAACCGTATTCCTTTACTAGCTCTACGATGCAAGCCGATGCATATATGATATCATCTCCTCTCCTGCAGACCAAGTAGACGAGCCCGTTTTTTTTCTCAAAAGCAACAATGGATTCGACCTTCTCCCCCCACTCCAGCAAATGTTGATTGGGCTGGGCAGTGGAGGTAGCCTGCGGAGGGTCTCTTCTCTCTCTCTCTCTCTCTCTCTCTCTCTCTCTCAACCAACCAGGTGGTTGCAAGCGTGGAGCTCGCAACGGAGTTAAACTCGGCATGATGAGAACAGGGGGAGGGTTGATCCCTTAGGAAAAAGATTAAGGCAAGGGTTAAATCTGAAGAGGTTTCATTTTCGAGCCATGGTCGTCGCTGAGGCTGAGAGGAGCGCCAGAAAGGGGGGAGCATGGGCTGCCAAGTGGACGACTCTTTGGAAGCAACCAGCTCGCTATAAAAGAGGAAGGAGGATCCATCAAGAGAACACCGGGGAGAGCTGCAAAACCTGCAAAAGGAGAGAGGGAGAGTCTACGAGCTGAAGGTGGTGTCCAAGTCAGGACATGGGCGACGTTGTCTGAGGCTCACATTGGAGCTGCAAAAAGGAGCTCGTGCAAGGGCTGCCATGCTCAGAAAAGGGCAAGGAGGGGCGTTGAACCAGATCACTAGGCAGGGGGAGATGTGCCCAATATGGTGAACTCAGAAACCTTTAATCAAAGCTGAGGAGCAGGGCGTGAGCAGGTAATAAGGCACACACCAAGGGGCCACCTTTAGACAGAGAAGATGGCGGCCCATGAGTAGGTGGTCAATAAGCAGGGATTCTTAAGAGCGAGCCACATGGCTGATGTGCAGATGGACAGTGCATAGATAGAGCTAATAAAGGGAGCTCTTTAGAGGGAGAGCTTGCCATGCAAAGGAAGTTGGAGGAGGGAAGCCGCCAGTTGAAGAGGGGAGCCATGCTTGGCACATAAAGGAGCCATGCTATAAAACGAGACTGGCATGGGAAGGCACAGGGCTTCGTCAACAAGGTAAGACTCAAGAGGCAACCAACTCAAGCAAGCGCTACAGGGGAAGTGGAGCGGAGCTCAAATCAGACGGCCAATTTCGGAGGGGGGGGGGGACTCAGAGGGAGTTAGAGAGGGGTGTATCATCAGGTCGATAAGGCCATGATCTGAAATTCAGACAGCCTGGGCAGAGCTAAGAGGTGAAGATATGAGCCGAGGGCATCCAGTTTGAAGGGGACGTCAGGGAGCTCTTGCATGTGGAGGAAGGGTTGAGCTAGATAGCAAGGCCTAAGGAAAGGCGTCTAGGAGTTGCAAAGGCAAAAAAGCTTTGGGCATATTGAGTAGATGAAATCATGAGAGAAAAAGAGAAGCTCAATCCACTATGAAAGTTTTAGCAGATGATGTGCCGTGCTTGACACTCAGCGGGCTGGAGGCTGATGGTTATTCACAGAGAGATTGGGAGACCTTAGAAGCAATGAAAGGGACAAAGGGAGAGCTTCCTAGGTGAAACAAGGCCTTAAAAATGCTATTTGGATGCCTTTATTATCACACATAATACATAGTAATCAAATCCAAGAGTCAAACATCACCTTAAAAATGCTATTTGAACGCCTTCATTACCACACACTGCAGAATCTATACTTATTCTATATAATGGAGCTTAAAATTTTCAAGGAAGGAGAGGGCATCCATGTGTCACACATAGGTTGATTTCAAGTTTAGTTTCAAGCGCAAAAGTGAAAGGTAATTAGTAAGATTGTAAAAAATGAAAAGACTTTTTTTTGTTGTTTTGGCAAACTGAAGTCAAGAAGCTTTGTACTCTATCAATATTTATATTTATACTATATCTATACTACTTCTTATAAAGACTTAAGTCAAATTTAAACTGTAAAGTTCTAAATTGCACTTACATGTGTTACTTCTTTATTTTGCTAAAAGGTCCTCGAGTAGAGAGCACTGCCACACATCGTCACATTGAAGTTGGAGAAGAAAAAGGGAAGTCCGTGACTTTGAGAGAGAGAGAGAGAGAGAGAGAGAGAGAGAGAGTGTCTATATATTAAGTAGCCCTCCTCACATATCACATGCGTAGTACAAGCTCTTGGAGGTGTAGATAGCACACTCACATGCTTTCTTATAGAATATATGTGTGTGTGTGTGTGTGTGTGTGTGTGTGTGAGAGAGAGAGAGAGAGAGAGAGAGAGAGAGAGAGAGAGAATCTATATATTAAGTAGCCATCACATGCGTAGTACAAGCTCTTGGAGGTGTAGATAGCAGTTCTAACTCATGATGTTCATTTGATTTCTATTTTCAACAGCCTCATGACGGAGGGATTATCCACAAGATGGATTTACAAGAAATCATCATGATAGAGATATAACGAGATGCTCCTAAAATGCTCCATTGTACCCAATTCATGCAAAGAAGGATCAAAATCTAATCTACTTTCTTATTGAGCTCAAAAAAATAACGTAAGCTCTAGGCTACCCCTTGTCAGTTGGTCCTAGATCTCCCTCTCGATCATGTATGAAGCAATCTCCTCACCAACTTACATCCTCCCTGTGAATGTTATTGCCCACTAACCCTTTCACATGTCGCCATGTTGGGGCTATATGCAATGATGTGAGCCCTCGCAAGAATCTAGAGCCATTTTTGGCCATTTCTTTTGGGGGGGCGAAAAGCGATATCATGGATGATGAGAGGGTGGGGGTTGGCAGCTAGAGGCTACAACCCCGAGGTTAGCCCTAGCTATAGTTGCATTTTTTGTAGCTTGAGGCATCTCTCCAGTGCATAGCTCCACGTTTTCGCTCTCGCTCTCTCTCTCTCTCTCTCTCTCTCTCTCTCTCTCTCTGAGGCACTCAACTCACCGGCTGTAATTCACTCAGGTTGTACGTTGAGCTGATCAATAACTCGTGATGCCTAAAGACTATGGATATGACAATGGTAACTAAGAGTTTATTGAGTTGTTAAGAGAGAAAGGTTTGCCTGGAGTGATGCACACTCACAATGTGAGGAAAGAAAGCTTGAATGTGATCAATACATGAGCACTCAAGAAGACAATGATACTTAGACTCTTGAACTTGCGAGGTGCATACCGTGCATACATGAAGGGACTCTTCCTTAAAGCCCCAATGCTGCATCTCACATCAAAGGAAGTGGAAGCTACGCCGATTTGTTGCTATGTTATGGATTGCGGATGAAGGAATGGTCTCAAGTTTGTAATTGTACGAATGGTTTTCTCTCTCTCAAAGAGCATGCTTTTGTTATTGGGGTATGGTATAATTGAGGTGTGATGCAATGCAAAAAGTGAAAGCCTCTAGATTTTCCCCATCCCACGATACATTGGCATTGTGAAAAAGTTTCAATCACTATAAGGTCTAGCGATGCATAATGAAGCAAGTGTGTTACATCCCATATTCCAAACCATGTAGGCACACCTTGCATCCACCATGAGTTCAATATTTTGATTCTGAGAATCTTTTGGACTTTGTTACTTTACTTCCATGGAATTTTAGAAACTCCAGGTGGCAAGCTTTGATGTGGCTTTACCATGTACTCCACAAAGTCTCTCCATGGCCATAACGTCAATGAGAAGTGACCCCAACTCAAATAGAAGGCGTTTGTAAGGTGTTTGCACATGGCAACTCTAGAACTCAAATCCTAATGTGTGAGAGAGAGTAGGAAATGTGTGTGTGTGTGTGTGTTGGGAAGAAGGGGGGGGGGGGGGGGGGGGGGGCGCATCACTGTGGCAAGCTTTGGCAATGGTTTCCATATGGTGCATATAATTGCATCCAATGGTCCACATCATCTTTCTTGGTGGGACATCCATTCTTATTTAAATGGTTTATAGGATCTCCTCCTGTGCCATTTGGTCCTCCTATCATTAATCATATGGAGAAACTTATCGATGCATAGGAGAAAGATCATATATATAGTGGAGCATCAACGTAGTGGGAGCATTAAGAAAACATATTTGAAACTTCTCCAATTTGGAGAGGAGGATCATGTCACGACTCACAGAGCAGAGGCCATGCTTTTATAATTAGCCGCTGCAACGCGCGGGTCACATACTAGTATATACAAAACAAATTATGTACATTGTATTAACAAGCAAAGACCTTAGAATTGCATTGAATGGTCACAAGCTTGATGCAAACATCATATCTTTGCATACTTCTTTTTTGGAATGTTTGTAGCATGATGGGGATGGGTAACACGTTGATGTCGGGTGTGATTGCAATGAAATGGACACACCATTTAGCCAAACTATTTTTGTCGCCTCAGTTGCACACATTGGGGTGGACACGAGGCCTCAAGTGGTTCCTCATGAGGATTAGCGCTCTAAAAAACCCTCATCTCTCTCTCTCTCTCTCTCTCTCTCTCTCTCTAGCAAATGAGAAAATTTCAAGAGTAGATTGAAGGTTTCTGCACAACTAGAGAGAGAGAGAGAGAGAGAGAGAGAGAGAGAGAGAGAGAGAGAGAGTAGATTATTGTGTGTGGTTTTATGCGCAATTGTGTGTGTGTGTGTGTGTGTGTGTGTGTGTGTGTGTGTGTGAGAGAGAGAGAGAGAGAGAGAGAGAGAGAGAGAGAGAGACTACAGTAGGCTAGCACCAAACAGAGATGGGGTAGTGCAGTGGTTACAAGTGGGGATGGAGACTCGGCCCATGTCGGAGCTGCAAAAAGGAGTTGGTGCAAGGGATGCCATGCTTAGAAAAGGGCAAGGGGATGGAGAAAAGGGAGAGAAAGAGAGAGTAAGAGGGCCTTCCCGCCAAGGGCTCAACATGTGTGTGTGTGTGTGTGTGTGTAAGAGAGAGAGAGAGAGAGAGAGAGAGAGAGAGAGAGAGAGAGAGAGGGGCAATAAGTACGACCAGTACGTGGATACACAAGGGTTTGATCATGCAGAAAAACATATAGGGGTTCAAAGCCTCAACTATGGAGTAATACAAACAAGCACAAGGTTGGGCATTGGGCAACATAGAAAGAAGAAGATCTAGGACCACAGACATGCGTAGGGCTGAGCATTGAGCAACGTAGAAAGAAGAGAAGGTAGAAGCACGGACATGTGTAGGACTAGCCACTAGGTAGCATAGAAAGGGGATTTGAAGGGAGGAGGTAAAAGAAAAGTTGTACGAGTGAGTAGTAGTGTTCAGGGAAAAATCATTTTCACAACCAAACATGAGTCCTTTTTATGGATTTTCCAAGAGGAAGTATTAAAAAATAGAGCAAAATTTTACTATTTTTACACTATTTTTCTCAAAATATAAGCGGGATTTTTCCTATTCCTCTTCCTTTTAGAAAGCATTTTCAAATTTCAAAGCGACGCAATTGTAAGACACATTTCTCCCGAGTATTGGTGAGCAGCCTTTGGCAACCAAGCAAAGCCGTAGGCTTCGTGCAAGTGAGGGGCTGACTGAGGAACAATATGAGAGAGAGAGAGAGAGAGAGAGAGAGGGATTGGGGGATGCTAAGTAAGAGCAAGGGGTTTGAGGGTAAGATCCGGGGCCATGCCGCAGCCGAAGGCGGCGCCGTTTTACTAGTATGCTAATATAATGCTATCACCTGTGTGGGAGCCCCCAAAGTTCAAACTTCAAAGCTCAAACATTGTTCACAACTTCACAATTGGCACATTCCAATGTGCTCTTAAGGTCTCACATACACGTGCGAGCGTGCACATGCACGCACGCACACACACAAGAGAATGGTCTCACATGAAGACCTCCATCCACCTTGTTATGACACAAGGAGCGACTTGTGTATGTGTGTGTGGCACACCAAAATGCAAAATCTCATGAGTGTTTTCTAAATCTTCAAAAGAGAAGTTATGTTTAGTCACATATCACATCTTTAAAATGGTGGGGGGAGAGAGAGAGAGAGAGAGAGAGGGTTGCTCCTAGCCTTTAGAGACCACGCTATTCCGTCCAAAAGGTAGAGCTACCAAATTAGTTGTGTGCATAGTATTTGCCTCTTTAAACAACAAGATTGTGGGTGGAATGAGAAGGTTCTCGTAGAGACGAGCTCTAAGGGAAGAGCTAGTACAAAAGGGACTTTACACACCCCTTATGACAAAAAATGGGTGCTTGCAATAAAAGTATTCTTCTAGAATAAACCAACGTAGGCACGCACGAAGGCAGGAAAAACTAATCTCGGGATCTTGCGATTAGAGTAGGGAAAAACTAATCTTGAAATGTGGCTCCTAATCTCGGGACACCCCAGCACATTGCAGCCTAGATTTGAACCGTGACCACTAGGGTGAGAACCCAATGCCCTAACCATTACACCCACGTGCATTATCTTGTTTTAGATGTGGGGCCGTGGGGTTACAAATCCAGAAATGCTAACGATGGCATAAAATCTAATTTTAAGATTAGATTTTTTTTGAGATTAGCACAAGATCAAGCAACAGGTCTGTCTTTGCATGATGACCATTGATTCCATCCAACCCACCCCGTATTAAATAAAGTTGAGGGCGGGATGGGATAACTCGGAGCATTGAAAGGTAAAGGGAGAAAATAAGAACTTTTTTTCTTCTCAAAAAACTTAGAGCTCCACTCAAGAGCCAAATATGTTCTCTCTCTCTCTCTCTCTCTCTCTCTCATTGAGTGGAGGGTGAATATGGGGGATAGGTTAAGCTTACATTCATGGCTTAATCATGGAGTTAATTAAAGTGTGCTAATGATAATTAAGGAGACTCAATAGCAAGGCAATTTGGACATGAACTAGACTTCTAAGATCTCATATATACAAAGACGCTATAGAAAAACATTGACTACTAAGTTGTTTAAATGGCACTTGCTGCATGCGATAGATGCAAACCTTGATGAAGATCAGACCTTGACATGGGGAGC
Source organism: Adiantum capillus-veneris (assembly GCF_014529385.1). NCBI lineage: Eukaryota > Viridiplantae > Streptophyta > Polypodiopsida > Polypodiales > Pteridaceae > Adiantum > Adiantum capillus-veneris. Next base: position 14,192,347 of record NC_140952.1, read on the forward strand.
ATCTACTAAGGGAAATCCAAGGGGGTTTCTACATCGTAAAGCGCTATCGAATAGTTGCGGAGTTGAAATAGGCCATGGACGATGTTGACAAATAGTGCATTAACGATTGTTGGAGACTAAGCATTGGCGGGAATATGCGCTCATTGTTGACAATGCTAGAAATGATTGGCACGAAATACCTATAAGGACAACCTCGTATAAGATGAATTCGTATGTGTGTGTGTGTGTGTGTGTGTGTGTGTGTGTGTGAGAGAGAGAGAGAGAGAGAGAGAGAGAGAGAGAGAGAGAGAGAGAGAGAGAGAGAGAGAGAGATAGATAGATAGTTCTATTATCGTCCTGGGAGGTCAAATATGACCTATGGGACCAAATGAACATGTCACGTGATGTGAGTGGAGTTCATAAGTGACTCTCGATGCTCAAAAATGGCTGAAATGAGCGTCGCAATAGAGAGTCCACATCGTGGTTGGGAGAGGAAGGTATGTAGGGAGAGCTCATGGCTGAATATATGGGGAAAAGAGGACCTAATGTTGTCAAAATCTGAGCACTCAAGTAGTGTGTGGTACTCACTCTCTCGCACTTGACGAGGGCATAAGGTGCAAAGTCGATGACACTCCTCGCCAGTGCCCCAACGTCCTGTCTCGCAGCGTAGAGAATGGGAGCTAAGACGAATGGAGGCAATGGTGCGGATCGCACTCAACGGGATGGGCTCAAGGATGTAGGAATGGGTTCGGTTACCTCGTTCCGAGAAGAAGAGAGATTTGTAGTTTGGGGCAACGTGTGTGGTGTAATGGCTGAAGCGAGAACCTCCGGATTTCTCCCAAGCCATGATACATTGGCGTTGTAAGAAGGCCTCATTAACTTGGGAGTCGATCGACGCATCCTTGACCAAGTGACATGCATCCCATCTTCCAAACCATTTCTTGATATCAAGCATCCACCCCGAACTTAGTATTTTGCTCTTGCATGTCTTTTGAACCTTTTGACTTGCTTCATATGCGATTCTAGGAAGTCGATGCAAAGGGCTACGTTGTGTCTTACGCATGTACTCCACAACCCTTTCCATGCCCAAGACCTCAATGGGAAGCGATCTGGACTCAAGAAGTAAGAGCACGTAGGGTGTTTGTGTCTTGACTTGGAGAAAGTTGGTGAGAAAACGCTTTTGGACATTCTCAAACTCTTTCCAAGTAGACTTCCCGATGCTTCCACCCCACACCTCCACTCCATAAAGAAGCACCGGTGTCACCAATGTGTCAAAGAGGTACTTTTTGAGAGCCCAACACTTGATCTCTCCTGCATTGCACATGTTCTCAAATGCATAATAAGCCCTCTTTCCGGCTTCCAAGCGACGCATTGCACAATCCTTCCATTTATGATTGGATGGAACCTCAAGGCCAAGGTACTTGAAGTGATCTACCACTTCAAGTTTCTCATTGTTGTATACAATGCATGGAGAGAGAGAGAGAGAGAGAGAGAGAGAGAGAGAGAGAGAGAGAGATGTTCATCTAGGTGCAAGACAGTACTGTCATGTGTTGGTGAGTGTAGGTAACATGCAGACCTACGCTTAGGGCTCTACGACTGATATGGGATAGTCACCCAGCTGGCGCTCTTGTGTGCCAACTTGAGTGTGCTTCCAACTCAAGGCCATGTGAAACTCAAGACGCAATGTAGTCAGCTTGACCACTAGAGAGAAAATCTCATCAAAGTCCTTCTTTACGCTTGAATCCCTTAGCAACCAATCTAGCTTTGTACTTGGGTCCGAGATCCTCTACTGTGTACTTCCTTTTGTACACCCATTTGCAAGGCAAGGCTTGTTTGCCCTCTGGCAACTCTGTTATTTCCCAAGTCTCATTAGCCACAGTTGAGTTGCTTCTTTTCATGTTCCCACTTTGTGCTATCTTCTATCTGAATGGCCTCTTGGTAGCAAGTAGGTTCTCATATAGTCAATGACCAATAGATTACTGGCAATAGGTTTATTGCTAGTAGATTGAGCTGTTTGCATAATTGGCCTTGAGGCGACATCCTCAAATCTCACTCTATGATACTCAACCTCTTTGAAGGGTTGTTGTGCATCTTTGATACATTAAAGATCACTTGTGAGCTATGAATAACTCTCTGAGATTCTGTGTGCTAGAGATGATAATCCATCTCTCCATCTGTACCATAGCCAATGAAGATGCATTTGTGTGACTTGGGTCCAACTTCTTTCTAAGATCTTTAAGCACATGTGAGAAATCCTCACACCCAAACACATGTAATCTATCATAAATAGGCTTCTTGCCTATCCACATCTCCTCCAAAATCTTGTAGCTCAACTGTGTACACGGCAACTTGGTTATTATATGCATTGTTGTCATAACAATGCATAACAACATCTCCCCAAAACTCTTGGGGTAAATTTACCATAGATAGCATGGAAGTGATCCTCTTTTGAATAGTCCTATGCACCCAGTAACTCCATTCTGAATAAGTGTGTATGGCATTGTAAACTGCCTCCTAAACCTCGCTTGCTACAGAAGTTCTTAAGTGGAGACCTACTCTCCCCTATTGTCACTGTGTAAGGCCTTCAACTTCTTTACTCACTTGTTTTCTTCCATAGCTAGGAACATCTAAAGACCTTGTCTTTCCTCTTCAAGAGATAGAACCACACCTTTGAGTAGAGGCATCTATGACAGTTGAGAAATATAATGCCCCCCCTAGTTAGACCCACCCTACTACTCTCTATAATTAACCAATTTGAGCCGTGGTTGCAGATACTTAAGTGCTTATTTTCAAAGGCTAAGAGGAGTAGCAACTAAGGTTTTGAATTGCCAAAGGATACACTAAGTAAACACATAAGTATAATTAGCATGGCTGACATTAACCAAGAGAGTAGAATGAACATTGATAGCTTTGATTTTGCACATGAAGGTGCTAATGATGATGCCCCCATGTTTATCAATTATCTTGTTACTAGGTTGCATCAAGCTATGGGCAACCCTACTTTGCAAGCCAAATTTACTCAACAACTTCATGCTTATGGGATTTCCTTCCTCTCCAAGAGGAGAGAGAGTTTAGGAGGCCTCTTGATGAGTGTCAGGACACCGGCAAGGCCACCGGACTAGACAAGGGCAAGGCTGGGCTAGGCAGTGTGGAAAGGGAGTCCAACTAGGGCAAAGCGCTAGGGGATATGCTATATAGTGGGTGGTTGGGTGGTAGACTCCTAGGTTCTAGTTCCCCTTGTCTAACATTGGTATCAAGACTTGGTTCTTTTTTGGGAAAGGCACAGCCGTGGAGGAGGGGAGCCACACAAACTTGCATGAGCAAGTTGCATGTCGGGGTCACCAAACCGTGGAACACGTCTCCTGTGAGGAGGACGACAAGCAGGCAGTCCGTGGGCAACCCCCCTTGCAAGGAGGAGCTGTCGAGGTGGACCTGCACCAAATTCACCCCTCGCGGGCTCTACGGCATCGCGCCGGGCGGGGGAACGTTTCACGACCCTGGGCCAAAGCCCCTTGCTCACTTCAGTGGCCGCCATGGCCCGTTTCCTTGCTCGCGCGCTGTTGTAAGCGGCCATAGCTGCTGTGTGCTCGTTTTTTCACACTACAAGGGTGCCGAACACCCTTGAGGGTTAGTGGCCATAAAATTTTTTCAACAACAAGGGGCGGTACCCATAGTGGGGTACCCCACCCCCTCCCTCGTGTGTCGATTCGGCAAGGTCCAACAAGGTGCGACATCTTAACACGGTCGACACAAACTTTAAGCACCAAATTCTCTGCGTATTACCGGCAGAAACTCAGATATTTAAGAAAAGCATTCCAACGGGAGGTCAAAGTACAATTACCTTTCAAAATCAATTAACGATGCAAGTATAATTGATTCGGCTACCAAGGAATTGCAGAATTCCCTATACGGTGGACAATTCGAATCGATTTTCACCGGGATACTATCAATTTTGACGGAATTAGCAAGGCTAATTACACTTTGCAAGTGCTCTCAATCTCAGGCATTTTTTCTGACTATTCCTTGCACCGCACTATGTTGCCATGGATTCGGATATCAATATGACATTTGATTTTGTGTAAAGTACGCCTGATCCTACCCATCATGGCCTGCGGGCGGATCCTCTCAAGGAGAGTACCCACGACGCTATGGCAGGTGATGACACTTACGAATTGCTCGATATTCAAGAATTTTGTGCACTTCAGATACGCATGACAGTCATGGATGAAAATTTTAAAGCTTTAAATGCAAATGTTACTAAACTATCCACATTAGTAATTCAATCACTGCAACATCAGTTCAAGGGTCCCACTGACACGCACATGCATGAGCACGTTGCTACACAAGGGCAAGGCACTTCTAATCTGTTGAACATTCCGCAACGCCGCATGCTTCTCTCTCATCTCTTCCACCAATGGCTAATTCTAAACAAGCAAACATTGCTAGTGAATTACAAAAATTATTAAAGAAATTTCAAGATGTTTTTCCTAATGATTTGCCACCAGGATTACCGCCGACACAATCGGTGCAACATAGCATCGACGTGGCTATAGGCTGTAAACCTGTCAGTAAACCGCCTTACTGTATGAGTTATTCTGAAGCTGCTGAGGTGGAGCATCAGCTTGCTGACTACCTTAGCAGAGGGTATATACAACCCAGTTCTTCACCATGGGCCTCTCATATCCTATTAATGAAGAAAAAAGACGGCAGTATGCGCATGTGCGTAGACTACCGTGGCTTAAATGCGGTTACGGTTAAGAACAAATACCCATTGCCCCGAGTAGATGAGTTGTTTGATAAACTCACTCATGCTCGCATTTTTACGAAAATAGACCTGTGGTCAGGATATCACCAAGTGCATATTCAACTTGCTGATATACCCAAAACTGCATTCCGAACACGGTTTGGACACTCCGAGTTCTTGGTAATGCCCTTTGGGTTAACCAATGCGCCCGCAACATTCATGACACTTATGGATAGTGTCTTGAAGCCGTACTTGTGCAAATTTGTCATTGTTTTCCTCGATGACATTCTAGTCTACAGTGCTTCTGAAGAAGAATACTTACAACATCCCAGGCATGTGTTTGAGTTGTTACAAACAAACAAATTATATGCCAAGGAATCTAAGTGAGATTTTCTAAAAGACAAAATTCACTATTTAGAGCATGCTATTTCAGCTAGTGGGCTATATATGGATCAATCCAAAGTGGATACCATTCGGAAATGGCCTTCTCCTAAAAATCTGGAAGAGTTAAATATTTTTTTGGGATTTGCAGGTTTTTTACCGAAGGTTTGTTAAAAACTATGCTAATATTGTTGTTCCCATGACGGATCAACTAAAAGGCAAAGGCAAAGCTTTTCAGTGGAGATCCGCTAAACATCACAGTTTTGATACGCTCAAGGATGCATTAGCTACAGCTCCCATACTGGCTATTGTAGATCCTTTGAAACCATTCATTTGGAAAAGGGTGCCTAACCGTGCTATTGGAACAGTCCTGTTATTACAAGACGGACGGCCGATTGCATTTGAAAGCAAGAAGCTTGATGCAGCTCAACAGAACTACTCTGCTTATGAGCGTGAACTCTATGCAATAGTGTCTGCCTTGAAAACATGGTGGCATTCTGTATGGTGCTCAGTTTGAGATTGTGTTTGACCATGAAAGCATTAAATGGTTTACACAACAAACGGATTTGAAGGGTCGGAAAGCCAGGTGGGTCAAGATTCTTCAGGAATATGACGCCAAGATAAGGTATCGTAAAGGTCGATACAATGTGGTGGCTGACGCTCTAAGTCGTATGCCGGAGATCAATTCTCTCTTGTTCATGGAATTTCGTAGTGAGTTTTTGGATTCTCTCAAAGGCAAATATGAGCATGATGAAGCATATTCCAAAGTGTGGAGCCATGTTCAAATGAGGGATCCTTCTCACTCCAATGATGGTAGCGTAACGTTAACCTCCACACCTAGTTCACCTCTATCGAGTGATGAACTACAACGATGGAAGCATTTCACCATCGACAATGGGTACCTACTCCATAAGGGGAGAGTTTGCGTACCAACGGACACAGACATTCGGTGCCAAATTATTTATGAATGTCATGATAGTCCAAGTGCAGGGCACCCGGGTATTAGAAAAACTTATGCTCTCATACGACGACAGTTTTACTGGCCAGGTATACATGGCTTTGTTCAAGCTTATGTTTTGCATTGCCAAAAATTTCAAGTTAACAAAGTAGAGCGCCTGAAAGCAGGAGGACTCTTACATCCTTTGGAGATTCCCAATGGAAAATGGAAAAGCATCTCTATGGACTTTATTGTGGGTTTACCAACCACTGTACGAGGTCATGACTCGGTATGGGTGGTCGTAGATCGGATGACTAAACTATGTAAGTTTATTCCAACCAAATCAACGGTTAAGACACCACAACTAGCCAAGTTATTTGTGGACAATCTATACAAATTGTATGGTTTGCCAAGTAACATATCAGCGACCGTGATCCCAAGTTTAACAGTCACTTTTGGAGAGCTGCGTTTAAATGATTGGGTTCACAACTGAACCTCAGTACAACCGATCATCCAGAAACAGATGGTCAAACTGAATGAGTTAACAAGGTGCTAGAGGATATACTAAGAGCATACGTCAGCAAAAACAGTCAGACTGGGAAGAATACTTACCTATTCTCGAGTTTTCCTACAACATTGCTAAGCATGTCACAATTGGATTTAGTCCTTTCATGCTCATGTATGGGTTTCAACCTAGGTCACCATTTACGGTGGGGTTGGCAACCGAAAAACTCCAACAGGTTAAGGATTTTCTCCAAGACCACATGGATATGTTGAAACTTGCTCGTCAGAATGTCCGACAAGCACATGATCGGTATAAGAAGTATTCTAATGAGAAACATCGGCAAGTTACCTTCGAAGAAGGGGAAGAAGTATTTTTACATGTGCAAGAACATTCAGAAAGTCTAAAAATTGGGCCAACACCTAAATTATGTCCCAGATATTGTGGGCCTTTCAAAATACTCAAGCGAGTAGGTGATCGTGCCTACAAATTATTGCTACCTTTACATTCTCATATTCATCCGGTGTTTCATGTAAGCCATTTACGTAAGCGGTTACATGGGGACGACAATGTCATTGACCAACAGATTTTGGTTGATTTCATTGAACCTCCTACCTTACCTCATGAACCTGAACGTGTTCTTGATTATCATGAGTTGCGCACACGTCATCATGTACGTCAACAAGCCTTAATCAAGTGGAAAGAGCGACCTGAAGAAGGTGCCACTTGGAAAAACATTAGTGTTCTTAAGAAGAAGTTTCCCACTTTTGTTTTCGATGACGAAAACTCTTCTTAAGGGGGGAGTAATGTCAGGACACCGGCAAGGCCGGACTAAACAAGGGCAAGGCCGGGCTAGGCAGTGTAGAAAGGGAGTCCAACTAGGGCAAAGGGCCAGGGGCTATGCTATATAGTGGGTGGTTGGGTGGTGGACTCCTAGGTTCTAGTTCCCCTTGTCTAACAACGAGACTTCCAAAAGAAGACTCTCTCCCATAAGAGAGGAGGAATCAAAAGAATGAGAAAGAAGTGAATCCCTAAGTTCCTCTAAAGATGTGGCTCCACGAAGACGGCGGTCTAGACTATCGCCAACTCCTCCCCAGAGGAAACAGTCAACGCATAGTCCTTTTCCTCGTCACTCCAAAAGGGAAGAGAGGAACAAAGGAAGAAAAAAGGCAAGAAAGAGGTCACCCTCTTCTCCTTCTTCTGCACCTTCCTCCTCTTCCAACGAAATCTATGGCTATTCTCCTAGAGAATACAAGAGGGGTGGACATCGCAAATCATACCCTGCATGGCGAAGATCACAAAAGCTCAAGAAGTTCAAAGAGGGAGGAAAGAGTATCTCTTTTCTCACCTATGATGGCATCTTTGGTGCCAGCGACAAAGTATCGGCCTTCATCCAACAATTTGATGTGGCCTTTGAAGACAAGGGCTTCACGGAGTCCTCCAAGCTACGCCATGTAGCTATGCACTTCCAGAAATCTACTCGTCAATGGGGGGCTAGCCTTCGTGGCAACGGAGAGGCCCCAAAGACATGGAAAACTCTATGAGTTTCCATCATGAAGCAATTCCTTGCAAGCAATGCAAAGGACAAAGTGCTTACCGAATGGGTGGACCTTGAAGCTGCTCTTCAACGAGTCTATCCAAAAATACGTAGACAAGTTTTGGGATTTACACCTCAAAGCTACAGTCTTTCAAAGAATAGACTTCTCCGAACAAAATCATCAATTTTTTGCGGTATTACTTGAAGAAATGGTGGACTATGTCAACTCACAACGGCCTAGCACTATCACCAAAGCCATCCACCACACTATGGTTGCTTCAAGGATCAATTTCCAACAAGGGGTGAGAAGAAATTTCAAGCCCATGGAAAACAAGGATCAAAATGAAGCTAAAGGGAAGGGCAATGCTCAAAACTCTTCCCAAGGCAGCACCAACACCAACACCAACACCAACAACAACAAGGCCAAGAAGAAAGGAGCTTACAAAGGTAAGAATAAGCTCTCTCCGAAGAATTAGAGGCCTTTTGTAAAGACCATAAATGATTTAAGTGTGGGGAGTAAGGACACGGTTATTGTACTTGCCCCAAAAGATATGTACGCAATGACACTCCTAGAGCTTCCATGGTTGAAGCTTATGCTCGGGGAAAAGTAAGGGAGCATGATGCCCTTATTCTCTTTGACCCTGGATCTACTCACAACTTCATTGTACATACACTAGCTTTCAACAAGTCAATAAAGAGCTCTATTTCCGTGTACATGATTTTTCTTAAAGATTCTCAAAATGAACCTAATGCTTTAGCAAAAGAAAATAAAAGCAACCAAAAGGAATTAGAGTTATCCAATTTTCTCAAGGGGTTTCAAGATGTTTTTATTGACGACATCCCTTGTGAGCTACCTCCTAAACGAGGTAATGATGACCATGCAATTGAACTTCTTCCAGGAAGGTTCACCGCCTAACAAACCTCCCTATAGAGTTTCTCAAGCTCAACAAGAGGAGATTATGCGGCAAGTGCATGAGTTAGTTGAGAAGGGCATGGTTAGGCCTAGCTCATCTCCATTTTGCTCACCTGTGCTATTAGTGCAAAAGAAAGACGGCACATATCGTATGTGTGTCGACTATAGAGCACTAATAGGATCACTATCAAGAATAGGTTTCCCGTTCCACGAGTAGAAGACCTATTTGATAAGCTACAAGGATCGACCTACTTCAGTAGGATTGACCTAAAAAGTGGCTATCATCAAATAAAGATAGTTGATCAAGACATTGTAAAGACCGCATTTCGCACCACATTTGGTCTTTACGGATACATTGTCATGACTTTTGGCTTGACCAATGCACCAGCCACATTCAACCGCTTGATGGAGAAGCTATTCAGGCCTCATCGAACCTTCACTGGAGTGTTCTTTGATGATATTATCATCTACTCTAATTCATTAGATGAACACAAGCAACACCTCCAGGTAATATTTCAAGTTTTAAGAGAGAATAAAATTTATGTTAATCGAAAGAAAAGTGAATTTTTCTTGCAAGAGATTTAGTATTTAGGTCACATTATCTCTCAAGATGGCATCCAAATGGATCCATCAAAGTTAGAGGTAATAAAAGGATGGCCTAAACCAAAGAATCTTCATGAACTAAGAAGCTTTATAGGTATGTGTGCATACTATAGACGCTTCATAGAAAAGTTCTCACAAATTGCGGGACCATTACATGACCTAACAAAGAAAAGCGTTAGGTACACATGGTCTGCTAAGGAGAACAATGCTTTCGAAAAGCTTAAAGAAAAGCTTATCTCTCAACCTGTGCTTACACTACCGGATCTCTCAAACCCATTTGAGGTCCAATGTGATGCTTGTGGTGATTGCCTTGGAGCTGTTTTACTCCAAGAAGGGCACGCCATAGGCTATGAAAGTCAAAGGCTCGACCCTGTTGAGCAAGCTCTAGGCATATATGAAAAGGAACTCCTTGCAGTTCTACATGCCTTAGACTCATGGAAGCACTATTTATTGGGGACTCCTTTCATTCCGCGAACGGATCACCAAACTCTTAAGTACTTCATGACACAGACCAAGCTCTCCGACAAACAAATGAGGTGGGAAAATTTCCTTTCGCAACTTCATTTTCATATTGCTCACATTGCTGGCAAGCATAATCAAGTAGCTGATGCACTCTCAAGACGACCGAGAGTGAATGCGGTTTCCATAGCAACTCACAATGTCTATCTTCAATGATAGATGAGTATGCTATTGATCTTGATTTTAGAGATGTGATTTCAACCCTTGCATTAGGGAAGAAAGAAGAACCATTTACTTTACAAGATGGTTATCTTCTCTATGGCAATAGACTATGTGTTACTAACTCACTACGTGAGAAAGTAATGTATGAATCTCATGCTCCACCTTATGCGGGGCATAGAGGGATTCAGTCTACCTTAAAGGGAATTGAAACATATTTCTATTGGCCTACCATGAAAGTGAACATACAAGAGTATGTTTCTAAATGTGTGGTATGCCAAAAGACAAAATTTGATAGAGGGAAGCAACTTGGATTGCTTCAACCTTTGCCAATCCCTAATTCACCATGGGAGAGCATATCCATGGATTTTATCTTTGGATTGCCTAAGTCTATCCATGGGAATACGGGAATATGAACGATAGTAGACATGTTCAGTAGACAAGCTTATTTTATATCTGTCAAAAAGACTATCAAAGCCCATCAAATGGCAACCCTCTTCATTTCACAAATTTTCAAGTACCATGGCTTGCCAATGTCCATAGTGTCGGATAGAGATCCTAGAATGACCAATAATTTCTGGAAGGGTCTCTTTGAGAATTTAGGGACAAGGCTAAACTTCTCTTCGGCCTATCATCCACAAACAGATGGCCAAAGTGAAATAGCTAACCTAACAATTCTCGATCTACTAAAAGCCTATGTAATGGAAGTAGATCAAAGATCCCAATGGGAGAAGTACTTACCCTTAGTGGAGTATGCTTACAATAACACTGTACATACTTCCACGGGAAAAGCACCTTTCGAGGTAATTGAGGAAAGATCAAAAAGTCCCTTGCTACTTAAGGTACATGGGAAGATCTTCGCTACAGATGAGTATAGCCGAGACCTACAAGAATCTTTTCAAAAGATTAAGGATGCTATCTCTATCTCACAGCAAAGGAAAAAGGCCGTTGCTGACAAGCACAGAAGAGCCCAAGCCTTTAAAGAAAATGATTGGGTTTTATTAAAGTTTCCGAAGGCTCGATTAAGGCACACAACGGGCAAGAATCCTACGGGACACCAAAAGTACTATGCTAAACTAACAAAAAGGTACTATGGTCCCTTCCAGATTCTTAGGCCAATCAATGAGATGGCCTATCAACTCAAGTTGCCCAATCATTGGCTCATACACAATGCTTTCCATGTGAGCCTATTAAAGCCTTACAAAGGAGAGCCACCTCAAGAACCAACTACTGAAGACCCACCAGAGATCGAGGACCAAGAGGAGGTGCTGCAGCCCGAGTCCATTCTCCGACATGAAGACAAGGTACTAAGAGGCGGTAAGACTATCCGATGATATCTTATTAAGTTTAAGAATTATCCTTTTGAAGATGCTAGATAGATGCAAGGCATACAATTAAAGGATAACCTTAACCTTGTCAATGCTTACAATGCTTCCCAAGAGTAAGAAAATGTACAAAATGTTAAAAATGAACAAAGTTTTTGTCTTATAAGACTCTCTTTTTCTTTATTGCGCACAAAAATGAAGTAGTATGCATGCTTAGATCAAGTTTGCAGAGACGACGTCTCCCAAACACCAAGTAGAGCTTGTCACTCTACTATGGAAGATTGATAGGACTAATGTGCAGGCATGCTTGCGGTAGCCTCAGGCTCTCAAGCACCAAATGGACTAGTCATCCATTGTGGAATGATGTCGTAGGGTAACATAGGGATCCTCTACCCGCTAAGAAAAGGACTCATGAATATGCTTTATCTTCTCTACACCATAGTCGAGGACGACTATGATTTCAAGAGAGAGGTAATGTCATAATAATCAATATCTAATTCTCCTAAATGATTTTCTCATGTTAAACTGATCATTTAATATGGGGAAGTGCCAGGGGAGAAAAAGCTAGAATATTGGTTAAGCTAGCAGACCGGCCACAGTAGGGATCCAAAGGGGGGGCCATCTGCAAAAGAGCCATGTGCAACAATGGGCTAAAAAGACCCTAAGGTTCAGCCCATTAAGACTTCCAAAATGCTAAGGTTCCAAAATTCAAAGGTTGTGTCCAAAGGTCAACCATGGGGGAATTGGATGCTTTGTGTGTGTCAAAAAAGTCTTTACAAATCCCTACTTAGGAGGGGGCGAGCCTTGCTTGAAGGGGATGAGAGAGAAAGTCACACACACACACACAAGCTCCCTTTACACAAAGGGAATGAGGGACACATGTCAGCTCCCTAGGCCAGATGCTCACAAGGTGTACCCAATTCCTATTGGATGGCCTTGGAGGTGGACCAATGAGAATTTGGCTAGAGTAAATCTAGTTTAATCAATTTAAAACACTTAATAAAAGAACCAATGAGAATTAATTCCTCTAGAAGACTATTGGACAGTCTCCCAAGGGGTCCAATGAGCATTCAACAGCCCAATGGCTTGCCTGATTCCTAATGGCCAGGAGGCAAAGGGGTCCAATGAGAGTTTAGTTGAATTATTAAATTACCTAAAGCTCTCACAAAAGGGGAAAGGGGGACACATGTCAGAAGGCTATCACTTATGCTTCTTAATTGTCATTGGCTAGCCCTAGGGAGGTCCAATGAGAGGGTAGCATGAGCAAATAGCAAGAGGGGTCGACCAAGAGAGAGAGGGGGGCTGATTTTTGCAAGGCATTATCACACACACACACTCACACAATCTCATGTGTGAAGCAAAGAAGACTCTCTCTCCTTCTCAAGCTTTAATGGAAAGCTTATCACCTACTCCAAGCTTGTGAGAAGGGAGGTCTACACCAACAACTCTTGGCTTTGTGATGCAAATCCAACCAAGAGCCAAGATTTAATGCATGCTCATCTCCTCTACCATGCTAATTACTAAGCTAAGCTATGCTAATATGAGTGATTATGTGAGGAGATGTACATCTTTCTCGTAAGAATACTCCTTCTTCCTCTCAATCTACTCTCATACCCTGCTAGCTCTCACCATCTTCGAAGGTGTGTGAGGTCTTGGGTATGAGACCGGGGAGAATTAATGTTGTGTTTGATAAGTGTTTTGCTTAGTGCATGAAGTTTTCATCTTCATTGCACTAGCTAGTCTTGAAGGAACACAAAGAATTGTATTGTACAATGTCTCTCTTGATGGGAGAAACCATAATACAAAGCCTTTTGGAGGGGGGACCGGCTCCATGAAAATCCGGTCCTCAACTGTTGTCAATAGCTTAATTTCTCTCTCTTTTGAAAGTATTGTTCATGCTATCTAACTAGGTGTTATGCTTTTTGTTGCTCTCTCCACCCAAGCACTCTTGTAATTCTCATTAGGAATCTATTCTAATGAAATTCCCACTATGTTCATGCTAATTTCCGCTACACACAAGTTTTTAGGCCATTAAATGTTACAGATGGCCTCTAACAGTGCACCCAAAAATGAAAAAAAAAAACATCCAACTTCTTTCCATTGTGGTTGTCAACTTTGACTGGGCGTATCTTGGTGCCCATGACCCCGATCGATGGAGCCATCAATTCCAAGTGACTCCATAAAGCCCTTGAGAACCTTTGCAAGCCCCAATAAATCCATGATAGCATGCCTACGGAGGCGGTGAAATCATACCAGAACTAGCCCCCTTGCAAACCTCATCGCCCCATAACTTGGCCATTTGGACTCCGATTGGCAATCCAAAAACATCGGCATGCACCATAATTCAATCAATTCAAGTCTATTTGCTTACATCATTTTTGACCATTTATCTGCACCTGCCTAGTCCGGCAAGGATCTACAAAGCACTCCACCTTCAAAATGTAATATCTTTCACCGTGTAGCTCCGGTTGAGGAGCCATCTGGACAAGCTTGGGAAGCACCTTGAGGAGCATATCTTGTCATGCATTCCCAACACTTTGGAAACCTTGATCTTTTGACCTATTTAGCCTATCCTGGAGCCCTCTTGGCCTGAAAAAACTACCATTGGCATACATTCCAGCACCTACCTGTTTGTCTAGGATCTTCACACCTGCCTCAAAACCTTGGCATGCACTTGTAAGCATACATACCTTTGCCTATTCCCACCCATAGCTTTGACCATCTTTGATTGCACCATCATTTCTGAACCCCCTTGTTGAGCATTCATGTTAACCAAAAACAGTTATTGGACTTAAAACTGCCACACAGAACAAACAACTAAACAAACTGAAAAAATGATAATTGTATATATAAAATACGTACAAGGCTTCATCTCCACCACACACTTCCTCTCTTCAAGTGGGTTGTCCAACCCCCGTTACCACAATTTGATGCACATCAAGCAATAACCCTCTATCAAAGCACAACTTAAGCCACACATTATTCACCATGTGCCTAAGAAACTTACCATTTTCCCACACCAACTGATATGTCCAATTAGGAAAAGCCTTTTGCACCTTGTATGGACCTGTCCACTTCTTCTTGAACTTCTTCTCGAAATTGAAGTCAAGGTATCTTTCATACTTCATTATGAGGTCGCCTTCCTGTATCTCTCTGTTTGGAAGGTTTTGATTGAACTTCATAACCTGCTTCTCACACTGGTTTACTTAGAAATCTATTGTTGATTCTTTGTTCATCTGCAAAGTTTCAAGACTAGCAATCCAATCTTGTAAAACATCCCATTGAGTGGGATTGGTTTTCCATATGCCCTAACTGCAAGTGCACTAGTAGCACTACCTCTTTACCATAAACCAACTCAAATGAAGTAAAACTTGTGGCCAACTTGTAGGATGTCCTGTACACCCATAGACACTTCTCAAGGTTAGCTTCCCACTCCATTTCCTGCTTATATACATACTTTGTAAGCATCTTGATGATCTTCCTATTGGCACTCTCCACTAGACAATTGCAATGGGGGTGATAGGGTGAAGAAAATTGATCTTGAATGCCTAGCTTCTCCACTGGTGCATGCACTAGTTTGCTTCGGATCCCTAACCTCTATCAGAAATGAGCACCCAAGGCACTCCAAAACGACAACATATACAATAAAAAACAAACCGGGCCATTATGATCATTCACCTCTTTTAATTTCCTTGGCCTCGACCCATCTGGTAAGGTAACCAATGGCTACTAGGATGTACTTCTTACCGCTCACTGACTTAGGGAGTGGACCAATGGCATCCAAACCCCACTTCTCAAAAGCCTTCTGCACTATGCTAGCCCCTTGTGACTCGGATACCAGTCGTCTTTCACCCATAGTCTGATAGTCATGGCATGTCTTGCACCAATAGTGCACATCCCGCACAATAGAAGGCCGCCAAAAACCCGCTCTCACAACTCAAAAAAATACTTGGTCTTTACCCTAATCTACATTCTCTTCATGACACTGCTCCAAAACCATGCCGATCTCATCTTTGTGGAGCACCCTCCTTAGAACTCCATCTCGACCCTATGTCATCAGGTCTTCACATATTAAAGCGAACCTACGGGCCTTTTGAACAATCCTTCTCTTGTGCAGCTTGGACAAACCCTCTAGGCATTGGCACGTGCTAAAAAAGACTTCTATCTCCTTTAGAGTTTCTCTACCTGCAGAAGCAGCTAGTGCCACATACAAACTTGCTACATGCACCTGTACTCGGCCACTAGCTAGCTGATCCACTTCTTGATTCTGCTCCCTCTTGGCATGTTTAAATTCGATTGCTTCAAAGAACTTTAAGAGCTTCTTAATGGAAAAAATCAAATCCTCCAAGGAATCCCTTTTTACCTACCATTGTCCCAAAAGTTGCTTGATAACCAGCAACGCATCACCTTTCACTACTAGCTTGGAAATTCCAAGCTCTACACACTGCCTCCTCAGGCCCAAATGTAGAGTGAGGTACTCCACTTCATTGTTGGTGTCGACATCTTTAAAGTCATAAGATTTGGAAAAGATAAACCTTCCTTGAGGGTCCTGTATTAACACACCGTCTCCTGCCTTTTGCACCACCCTCGTGTATGGTTCATCGAACCACATAGGAGAATCCCCTTCCAAGTCTGGCTCTCTCTAGCTTAATCTCCTTGGATATACTAGCAAATTAGCACTCTTATTGACCAAAATGTTTGCTAAGTGGGACTAACTGATATGGTCGATCTTGAACTCAAACTTGAATTACTATAGCTCTAGCACCCACTTCATGATATGCTTCCCTGGCTTCAAATGTAGTACCACTTGAGCTACAAGGAGGGGTCGACCAAAGCAAGCAAGGGGTGTTCTTGGGAGTATACACCCTCTCACACACTCATTTTTCACACATTCTCTCTTGGTGAAAGGTGCAAGAACTCCATTTCCTTCTCCAAGCTTATTGAGAAGTTGAGAGCCTACACCAACACTCTTGGCTATGGAATGCAAACTCAACCAAGAGCCATGATCCAATGCTTAAACTTGCCATCTTCTTCATCTTCATTACTATGCTATTATGTATGCTAGCAAGAAGAGTGATGATAAGTGAGGAACTATTTCTTTCTCCTATGAATGATTCTTCTTCCTCTTCCCTACCCTCAATCCCCACTAGCTCTCTCCACCTTTGAAGGTGTTTGAGGCCTTGGGAATGACGCCGTGGATGGTTAATGCTTTTACAAAGTTTATGTTATGCTCATGATGCATGAAGCTTTCCATCTTCATAGCATCATTGGGGTCACAAGGAACACAAAGATTGTATTATACTAAGTCTCTCTTTATGGGAGAATTTATAGTACAAAAGTCTATTGGCGGGGGGACCGGCTCCGCATGAATCCGGTCCTCAACTGTTGTTAAGTTCTCTAATTTTGTGTGTGTGTGTGTCTATCTCTCTCTCTCTCTCTCTCTCTCTCTCTCAAAAGTTGTGCGCGTATGTCGCACATGTCAATGCAAGGAACTTGCCGATACACTGTGTGCGAGCCACAAATGGCTCCAAGCACACAACAAGCCTAAACTAGTAATGTCAAAGATGGCGATGGTGTGTCACTCACCGCTCTACGATTGCTGTCGTGGAGGATTCCTTGCCACGAAGAAGAAGGAGAAACTGCTACGCCGCGCTCAACCGCTTCACCGCCGCCGTGCTGTCGTCGCAATGCTTGATCGCGCACACTCTCTCTCTTCCTCTCTCTCTCTCTCACGCATACACACATACACAAGGAGATGATGAAGAAGAAGATGGAGATGGAGCAAGAGCACTCTTCAATTTCACAAATGAGAGAATGAGTGAATTTTAGGTTTAGTTGACTTTTATATGAGCTTGCCCCATTCACACTTGGGCACCCATGCTTAGCCAACTAATCCCTTGAATGTTCCAGTTAGAGTGCACCTCTCATCGGCGATCACTTTTACCCTTTTCCTATTGGACCGACAAGCCCGGTACCTGACTCTACCAAGTAAATAATACAACATCCATCGTAGGTGATAGGGTGTCCGTGAGCCGTGAGGGTTAACATGCCCCCCTTCTTGATGTAGATTCCGTCCTCGGAAGCTATTGAGTTGAAGCGCGTTCGTCGACATGGAAGAGATTTTGAGATGAATGTCCTTAGCCTCCTTCAGTCACTGCAAAATCAAACAACATTGGCACAGTAATTGCATTCTCATAAGCAATTAAAAATCATATGCAGTTGTAGGTAGACAATTTGATTGGTAACAGAATTTTAAACCATTTGTCAGCAATAAACATTAAATTGCAATATAATCAAACGCATAAACAGCTGTAAAGATAAAAAATTAAACAAGTCTGGGGTCGCTAATTTAACGGTTGAAAGGCACTAAAGATCGACTATTAATACCATGGGTAAGTTTCTCAATTTTCTCTGGTCAATTAAGTTGTTTAATCGCGAGAGCCAAGTATTTCATGTTCGAGGGCTGACTAGAGGCTATACCTAGAAGACCTTGTAGTTCAGCTAAGATAAAAGGAATTTCTCACGAAATCATCACCTGACTGATTACTTTTTCATTGACCCCCCAATGTCTTTTCACAGTGATTCAATTTTGACGTGTGTGCTTATTTTGTATGCCTTGGGTTTTTTGCTTCTCAAGGAAAAGCGCCCACACTGGGAACCTCTAGGGCTCTAGTACCATAGGGATACATGTGAGTGAAGTACCAAATCAAGCTGAGATTTCTCTTCCAGCTTAAGATTTTACATGTGGCACTTTGATTTGTTTTTCTTTGTTCGTTTTCAACATTTTAATTTTGTAACTTTTGGGGGGTCATAGAACACTGTTACACCTCCCTAGGCTCATCACACTAGTAAACTCCCTTTATAATACTTAAGCTAAAGGTCAATAGGGACTAAGCCCACTAGAAAGCCCTAGTACATTTCACACAATGCTGCCTAAATCGGATTAAGAACCTACGTAACCATTGATAATAACGAATGCATTCTCCATGGTATTAAGAGAAGATCTCTAACACCTAGCTTGGTCAAACTAGCTTAGTCGGGCTGCTTGATTTTTAAACCTAGACAAGTGATTATGACAAAAAATTACATTGAATTTAATGTTTATACTAGCAAATGCGTTGAATATTATGCTACCATCTCACAATTAAAGCAGACAAACATAGATGCAAAAAAGATAAGGGACAATGTTAATGGACAAGAAACACCTGTTTGTGTTGATGATCGTGCTTGATTTGAAGTGTGAACGAGAGAAAGATTCCATGAAGGTCCAAATCCTAACCACAACAATACGTTTTTGTACACACGAGGAAACACAAAGAATACCTCTAGGACGCACATCAGTGGGAAGAAAAAACTTTGCTAATCACTCAACTCCAAACCAGAAACACTCCTGTCGTACTAATCCTACCTACCCTCCATCACGCGAGTGATGAGGATCAAAGATGTTTTACGACATAAATTTCTGTTTCAATGTACTGGATGTGAATGTGTAGGTCTGGGTCAATGTTTTGACTTTTATTGTGCATACTCGTTTGCTAATTGCTCTTACTCTTTATTATTTTTGTTTTTTGTGTGTATAAGGCTTTATATATATATTCCCTAAGATTGGTGATTGAGAGGTCAGGGAGGAAGGTTGAGAGGGGAGTGAGTGAATGATGACTGTCAGCAAACACTCCCCCCTTCCTTGGGTAGATCATACCATTTGAAATGTGCTCGTCACCCTTTGAAACCAATTGTTCGAGTTGGTACTAGGTGAGGATTTTTGCAAGTAGTTTTCTATTACCTTAGGTGCCTTGTCGAGTTGCAAGGGTGGTAAGGTACTCTCCCAGGATCAAACTTGAAGTGGTTCATCACATGATTCTTGAACACTGGGAGGTGTGGATTCCTTTGTAGCTTTATGGAGGTCCACTATTGTAGGTGGAGGCTGTGGAGAAGCTTTTACCTCTATGGATGCATTACATGAGGAGCTAGAAGCTTCATGGGACTCCCCCCTTCTTGAGCTAGGTGGAACAAATTGTTCTTTCTTCGGTACCCAAACTAGCTCTGGAGCGGGTGTATAGCATTCAATGATTTTTTTCTTTCCACGATCGTCGATTCATTTTGGAGGTACGGGATTGGGCTCACATGGGTTAGGTGACAAGTAAGAACACAATCACATTTTGGCACCCAGATTTGATCATTTCCTTGATAGTAGCCTTGTGCTTCCAATAGTTGTTTAGGAATCCACCGCCACGTTTCCTTATATTTCTTGGAGTGAGTGGGACGTTTCTTACAAGGCTTCTGTCTTTTAGCACTAGCTATGGTAGCTAAAGAAGATTTAGGGACCCACTTGTATGTTTTCTTTGTCATATTAGGATGAGTCTTGTCAGAAGCTATATGCATTGCTTGTAGCATATTTAAGGGTACGGGCATTTCATCCCCCTCAGGAGTTACCCAGGTCGTCCCCCTAGTTCCCCAAGTGTCTATGGTTGCTGTTAGGTGGACCCAATCCACATTGTCCGACTCTGTCATCCCAGGTAGTACGTCCATATAAGGAGAATCTTCCCCAACATCAGTGTCTGCTTTACACGTGTAGCAATACTGCAATGGGGCCGAGTGAATTGTGGTATCAGATCTGTGATCAATTATAAACCTGTTTCCTAGAGGATATGCTCGACCAGTCACAAGATCCACTCGAATGACAAAATCTTGGAACTGCAAGTAGACATGGTTTTTAGACCAGTCATGCACCATTTTTGCTTCCCTCATGAAAGGACGTCCTAAGATAATCTCCGATACCATAGTGTGTTTGGAGAAATCCATAACAATGAAGGTAATCCTTATTTTATGTCCAAAGACCTTGATCTTGAGATCTTCTAGCATCCCAATAGGTTTAACAATAGATCCATTGGCCATCTTCACTACTATTGTTGTGGTCACAAGGTGAGGTCTTCCCATAGTTTCCCATCAATTTTTAGTCACAATGCTAACCCCAGTGCCACCATCAAGGATTCCCTTCATAGTTAATCCCTTAGTAGTGATATGTATGGTTGCATTGGATTCATCACCCTCAAAGTATTGTCCCAACTTGTTAACAGGTATTTCTATAACAAGGTTGTCATCTAGGTTGGGTTGTGGATCTAAGTGTTCCTCCTCTATTGGCATCTCCCCAACTCCATCCATCTGTGCAAATTGTGGTAGCCCAAACTTTAGTTCTCCATTGAGGAAGGCTCGAAGAGCTGAGACTAGCTCAGGGTCTTTATATAGTTTGGACATGATGGTGGTTCTAACTTCTGAAGACATGAAATCCATCAATTTGGCAATGTTTAACGACACCTTTTAGACTTCAGTCCCTTGACGTGGGGAAGGTGGGATCTCCATTTCTTCGATAGGATCAGGTAGTCCCTCTAAAAACATTCTTTACATCAAGAAGTGAGTACGCCCACTTTCCCATGACTTTAAGTCACTTTCTTGGATGACACTAGGTATGTCTAAGGGTCTATGGACTTGGTGAGCTTGTTGTTGCGTAGGGAACACGGTGTCTGTAATCTGGATCTGCCTAGGTGCTGGTTCTAGATCCCTTTTGATATCTTCTACCAAACTCCTTAATTGCTTGACTTGCTCAATCTCCTCTGTAGGGTTTGGATAAGTTTCTATCTTCTTCTTGGATCCCGGCCATTGTGGCTCATGAAGGTCTTCCTTGCTCGTTTCTATCTTAGTGGACGTTTTGATCTCCATGGTTTCACCTGAATCAGAATCCTCTTCAACGTCGTTCATATATACGGGGTCGTCGCCAGTCCCTATGCTGGTCTTTGAACTGGGGTTTGACTTTGCTGCTTTTTGCGATCTCTTTCGTTGCGTTTTCTTCTTTTTCTGAAATTGGGCAATTGATGCCGTGTCTCTTTCCTCAAGAATATGATTTTGTTTTTGGAGCATCGATCATGTGAGTACGTTTACTGGTACCACAGGTGTACTTGGTGATGGCTCCTCCGTAACTTCAATCAAGTTTAATGGCATGATCTTCAATGCATTTGGATTATTTGGACATTGGGCAATCAAATATCTATGCCACATCGATTACACATGAGTATCGGTATTGTAAACATGCTTGCTTGATTGGTTTGCATTAGTGTGGCGTTCTTTTGTAGCCTAATAGGACACTCGGCTACACGATGTGGATCTCCACACTCATAGCATTGAAGAGGTGGTCTCTTAGCAGTGTAATTGATATTTTGGCCTCTTGCCGCAAGAGCAGCTACTTGATATACAGGTTTGACTTGTCCCCAACAGTCCTCCATGTAGTATTGTGGACTTTCTTGAAGCGCATCCATTCCATAGGCAATGTTAGGATCTATATCTTCCTCACAGCCTTCCAAACAAGTAATAGATGACTCACAACCCACTTGATTCACAGAAGTGATTCTCAGATGTGGTGGTTGCGGTCCTAGCACAAGAGGTGGTAAGGGTGTTGTTTGAACAACATTTTGGGTCCTACGGACCATGTGTTGTGCTGTTTGTTCAAGAGCTAGGGCCAGCATCAATGCAGGTACTCGAGGTGTGTCTGTCCATGCTAAGGTTGGTCTATTGGCCATCGCGCGCTTAAATACTATGCAATCCTTAGCTTGATGACCATACCTTCCACAGGCATTGCAATTTCCATTGAATTTTACTCTAAAAGAAGGGCATTCACTGGTACTATGCGGTCCATAGCATACTGAGCACCATTGTTGCTCCCTTCTTGGATACATATGATTGTTTTATGAAGCACGATTGTCTCTAAGACTCTCTTGTATAGCCTTGGTGAGATTTGTTAAATTCATCTAAGATATCTTTGGCTCCTTAGCAATAGGCTTTAGAGTCATTGGTTGATGCCCTGATGATTGTGAGCTAATAGATTTAGGATCAACAGACACTCTTTCTCCTTGAATCATTAAATTATCCTCCAATTGGATTGCATTGGTGGTGACTGCTTCCCAAGTGGTGATACCTCTAATGACTAGGCCATTGTAGATATCCTCATGTTGTAACCCCCTAATGAATCTATCAAGCAATTGGTTATTGTTGAAGCGCTCTGTTGAGCCAGCAGAGGATCACACCCACATTTTTGCTCACACTCATCATTTTTGTAACCATTGATTGTAATAAATGTCTTTCCGACATTGATTTTGATTGGAGCCATTCATTAAGTAACGGGACTCAATTGAGTTTCCAACTTGTAATTCCGAAGTAATTTCACTTGCCGATGTAATTAGTTAGAGATGTTCTCACCTCCAAGGGTGAGGTATATAAGCCAAAGTTTTGTAACCTAAAGGGAGAGTTTTATTTAATCAAAGTGAGTTTTTTTGGAGCGCCGTGACTGTGTCTGAGAGAGAGTGTGTGTGTGTGAGAGAGAGTCTTATCTACTTGCTACGCGAGCTATGGAGCCGCCATTGGAGAAGCGACACCGCCATTGTGTTAGCAACGGCGAGAGCTACGCACAGATACCAAGAGTGCACGCTATCGGCTTCTATGTGTAGTAAGTTCCTACGCGCTTCGGTGTGAGTTTTCTTCCAACTCGTGTGTCGGAATTGAGAAATCTGCAACTATCCAAAAACGCTGATTTGGGGGCTGTTGCTGTGGTCATTGACGCTGAAATTCTGCAGGTTTAGGGCTACAAACTGAGGTTTCTTAGGCTGAAAACTGATGGTCTTCCCGAGCTGAATCTGCTACACTGTTAGGTGAATCTTACTGGTCTTTATCTACTGCTGAAATCGCTGTGGTCTGAGGCTGAAAACGCTAGGCAGATGGATGGGAAAACGCCAAGGTATCCTCTGCAAAAACGCTAGTGGCTGGGATCTCCTGGCAATGACAAGCTGATGCAGCACGCTAGGATCTGGGAGGTATGGCGATGACCAACTGCTGGATAAAACGCCAATAGGGAGGTTCTGCTCCTTCTTGCTTGGTGGGGGAAACCGCCAAGGTCTTGATGGGAAGTGACCTGCTGAGCTTGGCTCCTGTTACCTCTCTGCCAAATAGTGCTAGCTTTGGTTTGCTTATATATTTTCTTACCCAAATTCTCCTCCTACTTTTGTTGGAAAGTCACTTAAATTAATAAGTGAAAAATGCCAAAAATAGGTAAAATAGGCTAAATGCAATGGAAAATGCTCTTGATGGATTCTGTTGGATTCTGGTGGTAATGCTGATGATCATGTTGTGTGCAACCAGAGGATATGCATCTATACTACGTGAGTGGGCATGCACGATCTACGAATAGACTCGCAAAAAGTGTCAGATCACTTCTAATCTACACTGACTGGGCTGACGAAAACCCTGTTATGGTGTAGCTTGTCCACGGACACATAGGGTTGGATGTGTCACGTGACAGCCAAGATCGGTTCTTCCTGAAGGGGTTCTTTGGACCTAGGCTCGAGAGCCAAGATCGACCCTTTGTGATTGATCGAATCTGCAATGAGGTAGCTTCACTAGAAAAAGCATCAACTAACTCATCATCCTTGTAACGATCACGTCTTCTTCATGCAAATCATCATGCTTGTGAGAAATCACATCTAATCATGCAAATCATCATGCTTGTGAGAAATCACATCTTGATCATGCAAATCATCATGCTTGTCATTGTCATCCAAATCATCATGCTTATCATTGTCATTCAAATCATCATGCTCATCATTATCATTCAAATCATCATGCAAATCAATGTCATTCAAATCATCATGCAAATCATGTGTGTCTTGCTCTAATGGAGTAGAGACTGAGAGAGTCTCTGTCACAAAGTGATGACGTGGCGGACAGCAGAAACCCTAACTTCTGCCAAAAACCCTAAAATTCCTGCAAACCTAATTTTTGCCAGTAACCCTAAATTCCGGAAATCGCGGAGGCGGATTATTTCTTTTATTTTTTTTGAAAGGAAAATGATGAGAGACGCGAATTTTGCTTTTGCTTTTTTTTAATTAAAAAAGAGAAAAGACTCTCTAAGAGAGAGAGAGAGAACTGATGCTTTTGATTTTAAAAGCTTTTGGGGCTCTGCTTTTGGGCATCCCTTGTAACCTTTAAATTAGTGGTGAGGGCCTCACTTCTCAGGGCATCTGGACGCAAAGTCTGAGAGTGAAACCCTAACCGCTCTCTTGTACTTTGATGATTGATTAATATAAAAGAAATACCGAAAGGGGGGCCAGTCTTTGGGGCCAATATCTCTAGGCACGGAACTCCCGCCGGCCAGTGCAAATCTATTGTGATCTGTGAATTGTTTTGAAGTGGTTATTTGGTGCTGTCGCGGTTGATTCTTCACTTGGAGTGTCCAAGTCTGTTACAGAGGTATCAGAGCACGGCCGATTTCTCTTCTACGGGAAATCCGATCCCCGAAATTTTTTCCCGCGGCACCTATGGCTTCAAGCAATGATCAGTCGACTCCCTCTGCATCTGGAGATGCGGGCTGGGATCACAAAACGAAGATTCAGACAGAGAGTATGGCCCGCCTCGGCCTACTCAGGCGGAGCAAAGAGAGATGGAGCGTCGTCATTGATTGGCGATGCAACAAAGATGATGCTCAATTTTGCCAAGATGGCAAAATATATAAACCAGACCTCTTTGAAAGAGGTACAGATGGAGTGGCAGAGAACCACAACACCACTCCCGAAACCCGCTCTCAAGAAACCTTCTACCTCCAAGAAATATACGGAGAAGGAACTAGAGAACGTGGTTGATGCATGGATTGCTCAGCTTTTTGACACGCAAAAGAAAGCCAAAAAGCACGGCAAAAAGCAGAAGAAAGGCACTGACTTCCCGGGTATTTGGGGTCGTCGGTCGACATTTAACAAGGCAAAGAAATTGAAGAAGCGCGTCAAGTTTGAAGACCTACCCAGTTCTTCTTCTTCTTCTTCTGACAGTTCTTCTAGCTCCTCAGATTCGAGCGAAGAAGACAGAAAGAGTAAAAAGCGAAGCAAGAAGCAACGCTTTGAAAGGGCAAGAGAAAGGCAAAGAAGGCTAAATCTCGCCCAGAGACTGACAGTTCTACTGAGGACTCGTCTACAGACAGCTCAGATTCCGATGACGGAAAGTTTTTATGCGAACAAGAAGAATTTTTACAAAGCCAACCAGTATGACTTTCTCGAAGATAAAAGCAAGAAAGTGCGAGAGTTTAAGGAAGGTGGCCACTCGATCAAGTTTGATACTTTTCAGGATACTCAGATGCTTCGAAGGCTTTGTCTTTTATACAGCAGTTTGACATCGCTTTCGCGGAGGACGCTATTCAGAGCACTCCAAGATTCGGAGAGCTGCCTCTTACTTTAAGGGGAATGCTCGTACTTGGTGGTCCACGCTTCTATTAAGCAAGACTGTGCCAGTTACATGGCTGAAATTCAAGAGGCTTTTTATTCTTCATGGTTGGCTCAAGAGTTTGAGCGAGATATACGAGCTGCTTGGAACCATCTCCGATGACCAAGAGCGATACAGTGAATTCTTATTGTGAAAGATTCTGGAGCTCTTCCTACCCGCCCTCTTCATTCAAGAAGATCTCGTTCAGAGAACAGATTGAGCGGTTTACCTTGGGTTTACCTACAGAGATCCGAAATCACTACTTGGAACAAAAGTCAGCTTCTGTTCAGGAGTGATGAGTCATGCGAAGCGGGCTTTGCCATTCACTCTGGCAGTCTGACCTACCCCACTGATGAGGCCATGACACAACGAGCCGAACAGACTTCTCGGAATGAAAGTAGAATGAAAACGAGCAACCCAGAGAAAAAAAAGGATGCACGACCCAAGCTTACTCCTGAGAGAGAGCTCGCTTCATCAGAGAGGGGAAGTGCTTTGGATGCGGGGAACATGTACATATTTCTGCAAAGTGCCCTGATAAGGCACAGAAAGAACAGATTGATAAAGACGACGACAGGTCTGAGAGTTCGAGAGCAGCTGAGAAATCTGGCAGAAAAGGCAGATAGAAAAGCAGAACTAGTACCACATGGCGTGGGACCTGCACCGAATCTAATGAATGAAAGTACAAACTTTGCCACTTTCGGGCAAAGTGAAGGATCAGGAAGCTCTTTTGAAGGAGCCAAGGCCAACTTCTTTTCACTTGGAATTGGCGGCTCGATTTGAAACTACGCCCGACAGACTGACACCACAGGCGGAGGTAGATCGATTGCACCCGGATGGGATGTTGCCATTACACCGAGCATTGGCAAACTTCGTTTGCAATGACAAGGGTGTTAAGGGCACGCGAGTGACGTTCTACTCGGGATCCCTTGGTACCACAAGAACTACGCCGTGGTTGACTACCTACCGGGCCGAGAAAGCGACTTTGATAAATGAAGGGCTTAGAGATTGTACTTGATGAACTTCAGTTTTCTTACTCATTCTTTGGGAGAACTGGACGATGGATAAAAGTTGAATATGTTTTGACCTGAAGAAAGAACGCCAAGATTTTTTTTCTCCACGCTCATGTCGATTGCTTTTGAGAGGGCCTGAAGATCATACCATTGATCTAATATCTCGAAGCACGCCACCGAATCGGCCACCTTATCGTGTGAGCCGAGTACAGAATGAAAAGATTATGAACCCAGTGAAAGACCTCTTGGAAAAGGGTCTTGTCCAGCCTAGTACTTCACCGTATTGCTCTCCAGTGTTGTTGGTTTTGAAGAAAGACGGATCTTGGAGAATGTGCATCGATTATAGCACTCTCAACGAAATCACCATCAAGAACAGATTTCCGATTCCTAGGATCGATGATATACTCGACACGTTACAAGGATCCTCGTGCTTTAGCAGGATTGACTTGAAGAGTGGATATCATCAGATCAGGATAGCGCCAGGAGATGTCTACAAGACAGCTTTTCGGACGACTTTTTGGTTATTTGAGTTTTTTGGTGATGCCTTTTGGCTTAACCAATGCTCCTGCAACATTTAACCGATGATGGATAGGATTTTTCGAGAGTACAGGCTATTTGTTGGCACTTTCTTTGACGACATCATTGTTTTTCTCGAAGAATGAGACAGAACACAGAGATCATCTGCTTCAAGTCTTTCAGGCATTACAAGATCACACGCTAGTGATTAATGCAAAAAAGAAAAGTGAATTTTTCCTACCAGAGATACATTTTTTTGGACACATTGTGTCAACAGCAGGAGTGCAAATGAACCCGGCCAAGATAGAGACTATCCGTGATTGGCCCGATTTGAGGAATGTCCATGAAGTTAGAAGCTTCTTGGGACTGTGTTCGTACTACAGGCGGTTCATACAAAAGTTTCCAGAGGTTGCTTCCCTTTTGCATACCTTGACACAGAAAGGAGTACCTTTTTCGTGGGGACCCACAGAGGTGACTGCCTTTCAGACATTGAAAGAGAAATTGACTACGGGACCTATTTTGACTTTGCTGGACTTGCAGAAGTCATTTGAAGTATATTGTGATGCTTGTGGTCGTAGTCAAGGTGCGGTCTTGATGCAAGAAGGCCATGTCATAGCTTACGAGAGCCGTTTGTTCTCTAGGCCGGAGATGACAGCACAGATCTATGGGAAAGAGCTTTTGGCGGTTATCCGCGCTCTTGCTCAGTGGCAGCATTACCTACTCGGAGCGGATTTCACTGTCTTTACAGACCATCAGAGTTGGCGCTACTACTTCTTGTCATAGAAGCAGCTTTCGGAAAAGCAGATGCGGTGGACGAACATCTTGTCATAGTTCCACTTCCAGATTGTCCATGTGCAGGGACAGAAGAATGTGGTGGCAGATGCTTTGTCTCGAAAACCGTTGGTTTTGGCTATTTCCGCGATACATCATAGGAGCTTCGAGGATATGGTCAATCAGTGTGCCACAGATACACATTTTGCAGATATTTTCACACCGATACGGGATGGGGAGACAGTAGCTGGATACTCCCTTCGGGAAGGCTACTTTATGAAAAAGACTATGTTGTGCGTTACACAGCCGTCGAGGGAAAAGGTTATGACTGATTGCCACTGTCCACCTTTTACGGGTCACCGCGGCATTGCTACCACCATGAAAGGGGTAGAGAGAGATTTCTTTTGGCGGAGACTGAAGAAGGATGTGGAAGAGTTTGTGCGCAGTTGCTTGGTAAGCCAGAAGGTCAAGTTTGACAGGCATAAGGCACAGGAATTGTTACAGCCTTTACCCATACCCACCCGCCCCTAGGAAAATATTGAAATGGAT
The DNA here is from genome assembly GCF_014529385.1 of Adiantum capillus-veneris. Classification (NCBI taxonomy): domain Eukaryota; kingdom Viridiplantae; phylum Streptophyta; class Polypodiopsida; order Polypodiales; family Pteridaceae; genus Adiantum; species Adiantum capillus-veneris. Next base: position 14,221,081 of record NC_140952.1, read on the forward strand.
TTCATTTTTTTTTATCTCCCGAGAATACAGAATGATCACGATGATTTTTCGATTACATGGCACGCCTGAGACGATTGTCTCCGACAGAGATCCCAGAATTATGAGTTTGTTTTGGAAGGCAATTTGGGAGAACATTGGCACGCGGTTGCAGTTCTCGTCATCGTTCCGCTTGCAGACTGACGGGCAATCTGAGATTGCCAATTCAGTGATTTTAGATTTATTGAAGTCTTGTATCTCGCATCAGAAGACTCAATGGAAAAGAACTTACCTTTGGTGGAATTTGCCTACAATAACACGATACACTCTTCGACGGGGAAGACGCCATGTGAGATTGTTGAAAGTGCTGCGAAGGTTCCATCCTTCCTGAGCACGAAAGATTAGAAATTTGAAGAGGATAAATATTCGCGAGATTTGGATACGGCTTTTGCCAAGGTTCGCGAGACTTTGCAGGAGTCTCAAGAACGACAGAAAAAGGGCAGCAGATCGCCATCGTCGCGACTGGAAACTGAAGGAGGATAATTGGGTGCTCTTACTTTTGAGAAGGCACGCCTAAGAAAGAAAAAGGGAAAGGAGAGGCTTTTTCCCAAAGCTTAGTATGTGATACTACGGACCTTTCCAGATTACTGACAAGATAAATGATGTCTCCTTCCGATTGAAACTGCCAGATACTTGGAGGATTCACAATGCATTGCATGTGAGTCTCTTGAAACCTGTTAAGGGTGATGTGCCTGATGATGGGGAGCCTGATGAGCAACCCAAAGTGGAAGAAAACGAGGAGATCCTTGTTCTTGAACAGATTTTGGCACATAATGATACGAAGAAAGGTAAAGTCCGAAGGCGGTTCTTGGTTAAGTTCAAGAACTTTCCTGCATTTTGATGCAAAGTGGATGGAGGAGGAGGACCTAGCAGATACTCCTCGGATTGTGAAACTTTACCTCGATGTTTTGGTTTAGCATAGTCTACTCCAAACGGAACCCAGAATTCAGCTTGGCCGGAGATCTGGTGCAGTGGGATGCACAAGAGGGGAGTCACTCCGCTCCCTTGTCAACAGATGCCTCGATTTTGATACTAAAGTCACTGATGTCTCTTTGAGCTTCAGGGATACTGAGAGCTGACAGTATTCTGCTGGATGACTTTATGAAATGGAATTCCTGATTATGATACTGATTTGTTCTTGACTTCTTGTGAGTGCAGGAACTGATAGCCGAAATGACTGCAGCATTTTGGTCTGATTGATCTCGTATAGACATGGTTGCAATAGGGGTTAGTCAATCGGACATCGTTGAGGTCCCGATTGGACCTAGATGTGATTGCTACCTACATTGCCGATAAATCATGGTCTAAGATCCGAATGAATGTTGAATGTCATGTGATGTCCTGTGATGTCTGGTGATGTCCTGTGATGTCGTGTGATGAGACTGTCGATTTTGTACATGTGCTAGATGTGCGTTCCTAGCACGTAGGTACTAACAGTCAGTGTCTGCTAAGACGGTTTATGGCTTTTGTCGGTTTTGCAGGCGTAATCGCGGTCGATTACAATGCTTTCAAGAGGGAGGTATGTCACAAAGTGATGACGTGGCGGACAGCAAAAACCCTAATTTCTGCCAGAAACCCTAAAATTCCTGCAAACCCTAATTTTTGCCAATAACCCTAAATTCCGAAAAATCGCGGAGGCAGATTATTATTATAAAAAAAAAAATTTGGAAAATGATGAGCGACGCGAATTTTGCTTTTGCTTTTGTTTTATTAAAAAAAAGAGAAAAGACTCTCTAAGAGAGAGAGAGAACTGATGCTTTTGATTTAAAAGCTTTTGGGGCTCTGCTTTTGGGCATCCCTTGTAACCTTTAAATTAGTGGTGAGGGCCTCACTTCTCAGGGCATCTGGACGCAGAGTCTGAGAGTGAAACCCTAACCGCTCTCTTGTACTTTGATGATTGATTAATATAAAAAGAAATACCGAAAGGGGCGCCAGTCTTTGGGGCCAATATCTCTAGGCACGGAACTCCGTCGGGCCAGTGCAAATCTATTGTGATCTGTGAATTGTTTTGAAGTGGTTATTTGGTGCTGTCGCGGTTGATTCTTCACTTGGAGTGTCCAAGTCTGTTACAGTCTCCTTTTCCTAAATCTGTGCAAACTGCGCCTGCACAATAGAAAAGAGTTGCAAGAACTCTTTCATGTGTTGGTCGCTCTGTTCTTGTCTTACTTGCTTGTCTTTCGTTGTTCTCGCAATCCAATTTGGCTTCACTTTCTTTGTTCTCGCGATCCAATTTGGCTCGACTTTCTTTGGCTTCCAAGTCGTACTTACGCTCTATGGCTGCCACGCTTCCTTCGTATTCACGATCTATGGCTGCCATTTCTTCTTCGTAGGCCTTTCTTTCTGCTTCTCTTTCTTCGCGTTCTAGCTTTCTTTCCATAAACAACTGCTTCAACTCCTCCATAGAAATTCGTGCAATCCTTGGCGTAGATGGGGAAGGGGGAGGGTCGGAAAACCTAGAGTGGGAAAATTCTTCTTTGCCTCTCATGCTCATCACCTCCAAGCGAAGTATCCATTCCGCTTGGAGTGATGACCATCCACTGAAGTCTTGGGTTCTTGTGGGTTCTTGTGGTCTTGGGTTCTTAAGTTCACGAGGAACTTGGGGGTCTTGGTTCTTGGGTTCTGAGGTTCTTCTTTCACTTGCAATCTGTGTTCGAGAAGATCTTCTCTTCACCCGAGTTTTGCTCTATTTTGCGGGCGCACCTCTTGGCGGTCTTGCGCTCACACCAAGGTTGCTTTTTCCCACCTCACGTCAATTGGCGGCCGCTAAGTGCACGGTCCGCTCTCAATGAGTGAAAAGAGGCACAAGCGGAGGCTGGACAAGCCCTTCTTTCTTGGGTTTCCTGTGACTCTTCAAAAACACGATTAGGAATTGACATACCCAACTTGGGTTCGTGCGACCTCAACAAGCAAAAAACATTATGTGGTTCTTGTGGTTCTTTCCTTGAGTGATACTGAACATTGCCAAAGCTCTGATACCAATGTCAGGTGCAACGGAATGAATGAATGTACTTTGCTCAAGATGAGTGCTCCGAACTATGCTCAAGGTTCCTTTTTCTTATGGAAGGGAGAGCCTTCCGTTCCTTTAGTGAGAGAGTGCAATGGACACAAACAAAGTGAATGAAAACAGTGAATGGAAGTGCATTGTAAAACCCTCACTCTCTATGGCGAGAGCGGTCTACTTATGATTGCACAAATCTCTACAATGCTTGGACTTGCCGACGATAAGGACGACGACGAGACGGGATGAAATCTGAAAATGCTAAGGGCTGAAATCTGCAAATCTTTATCTGCTGAATTCTGACTCTATGTTGGTGACGATGTCGATGGTGACGATGTCGATGGCGACGATGCGACGACGACGACGCGCTGAAAACGCAGATGCTGAAACCTGCGTTTTCTGGGCTGAAACTGTAAACCTTGCGAAACTGACCGTGCGGCGAGGAACTGCTGCGGAAAGGTGAGATCTGCGAGATTCGGGACTTGATCTGCGGTGTCTAAAGGCTGAAAACTGAAAACGTTGATGTTCCTTGATGTCCGTCGCGGTAAATCTGCAAAACGCTGGGCTGATTTGCAAATCAAAAACGCTAGGACTGAAAATCGCTCTGCTGTCTCGCCGAATGGCCTACAACTGCAAAACGCTAGGTCTCTTGTTGAGTCTGCTGTCGCCAAGGATCTGCAAGAGCAAAAACGCTGGTTGATCTGGTCCAAAAACGCTGGGTGGTTGCTGTGGAGCAAAAACGCTAGGGCTTGGGGTTCTGCTGAGAAGTTGCCTGTTGAGCGAGTGCTCTTGCTGCCTCTTCTGCCAGAGAGTGCTAGCACTAGTTTGCTTATATACAAACTTAGCAAAATTGCCCTACCTACTTTCCAATAAAAGTCACTTAAAAATAATAAGTGAAAAATGTCAAAATAGGGAAAATAGGCTAAATGCATTGGAAAATGCTACTGATGGAATCTGACTGGAATCTAATGGTCATGTTGTGTGCAACCAGAGGATATGCATCTAATCTAAGTGTCTGGACATGCACGGTCTGCGAACAGACTCACAAAAGTGCCAAATCACTTCCTATTCTAGACTGACTTGACGGAACAGAACCCTGATCATGCTGTAGCTTGTCCACGGACACACATGGTTGGATGTGTCACGTGACAGATGAGGGAGTCGTTGAATATCTCCCGGCCTGGACCTTATTAGGTTATGCGGGAGGAGTGTTCATCGCGACTTTATGTTTCTATGTCTTGTAACATGCATATGTAAGCATTTGTGTTGCATTGTGATGTGCCAACTACTGAATATTCCTAATTGGATGAGATTGACTAGATATGTAATTTTAGTGCATCAAGACACTCGTGGAAGATCAGTACGGTTTGGGTGTGATGGTTTATTTTACTACCCCGGAATATCAAGAGTTCCGATCTAGACGAAAGGAGAAGCTAACTCCTTGATCAAAAGAGCCGAAAGGAGAAGCTAACTCCTTAACAAAAAGAGCAAATTGATTGTCCCACGGAATGACCCTCGAAAATTTTGAGCTAACTTCAGTTGTTTTGCAGATATGCTGTAATCGCCGACGATTACTCTCTTTCAAGAAGGAGAGATGTCACAAACTATTGACGTGTCAAAGCCCTAAAGAATGGAGCCAACTTACAGATGCCGGCCAAGGGCCTAAACCCTAAGAAGAACAAGTAGCAGAAGAAGAAGACGTCCTACCAACTTATGGGGACCCCGTCCGATGGGGCTCAAGTGACATAAAGATTAAAATAAAACAGGACCCGCAGCTGATAACGTGGCAGTTTCGAAAATTACGCTGACATGATGACATGGCAGGCTATACGCATTTTCGCATTTTGCATTGACTGTTGTACGAAAATTCCGTGATTTACGCTGGCAGCTTTTTGGCATTGCTTTGCACCAGATGCTTTTGAGTTAAAAAGCTTTACATGAAAAACAACTTTTCAGGCCAAGGGCCTTTAAATATGAGGCTAGGGCTCATTCTCTGGCATGCTTCCTAGAGAAGGTGTAGAGTCTAGAGTATCGGTTTGTATTGTGTTGATGCAATATAAATATAAAGAAATACCGAAAGGGGTGCCAAGGTTTGGGGCCAATACTCTCTGGGGTGGAATTCCGTCACTCCGTGTCGCGTGTCGTCTCTCTCTCTCAGTTCAGTTGTTATTGAAGTGCTAAAAGCCTGTTCTTTTCTATTGGCACGTGGTGCCCGTCTTGTGACAGTATACCCCCTAGGCAAGCCCCCCTACTTGCTTTGGTCGACCCCCCCTTGTAGCTCATGCTTGAAGCTCATTGAACCCCTCCAGGCCTAGCCAATCACAAGCAAAAGTCATACCAAGCAACAAGGGTAGCCTTGGGACAAGTGTCCCCCTTTCCCCTTTGGGAGAGAGAGCTTGATAAATGCTAAAACAATTAATTAAATCCACTAAATTACCATTGGACCCCTTGGAAGGCCAACCAATAGTCTTTCGGCACACCATGAGGGTAACCTAGCTAGGGGCTTGACATGTGTCCTACTTGCCCCTTGGACAAGGGGTGTCCTTTGGGAGAGAGTGGTCAAGCAACCACCCCGCCTTCTTGCCTGGCTCGCCCCCTCCTTGTAGAATTCACTTTTGACTTTTGTGCCACCTCAAGCACCTCAACCTTGGGCCTAGTTCTCACCACAAGCTTGGCCCTTAAGCCCCTCAAGCTTGGGCTGGGTTCTCACCTCAAGTACAGCCCTAGCATCTCAAGTATGACAAGCACCTCAAGCATCTCAGTCATCAAGCGCCTCAAGCATCTCAAGCATCTCAGTCATCAGGCATGTCAAGGACCTTAAGCTTGGCCGGGTTCCCACCTCAAGCACAACCCTAGCTTACCTAAGGTCAAAAGACTTTTAACACTAACTATTGGAGGTCTTCAATGAAGCTAACCCTAAGGTCTTTATGCTCCATTGGTTAGCCTTCCTCTTTGATAGACCATCTCTCATTTGGGCCCCTTTACCATTGCCCCGTGTTGAGATAGATCTATAGGCACATCTCTATATCCTAACCCTTACTCCCGTTTATTCTCCCACATTAAATGATCAGTTTAATATGAGAAAATCATTTGGGTTGGCTAGATATTAGATTTTATGGCAAAAAATAGGGGTGATACTCGATAAACATTACCGTAGGTGCCAAACCAATGGGGACCTTGCCAGCAATACAACAACCGAGTGGGCAAAGAATGACAAATACAAGCCGAACTTGAGAAAGATACCTCAAATAGGCCGAGCACAATCACAAAATAGCCCTCACTCCCTATGATCAACCCCTAATAGATAACGGGGACTAACAGCTTTGCCAGGACCTAACAAACTCTAACACAAGATAGTTCACAAATGAGCCCAAGGTACCATATATAGGGCTTTGTAACCTCCTTTCTTCACCTCCTTCCATCTAAGGACGTAAGCAGTTTCGGTGGTAATGAAACTTGAGAAACCGACACTTCAACACCCTCACCCACTCCGAGTTGACTTGGGTCGATCTTCCACTCGACTATATACTCAAGTCAGAGGTCTAACAAGACTGCTTTACACATTGGTCAAGGACCAACTCGAGTTCAAGTGGAACTAACAAGCAATATCCACCAATTTAGGAAACCTCATCGAGCAGAATAGTCTATTCATCCTGCCCTGCTAATGTGCCACACTAAATGAACACTGAGATATACTTCCGCATTTGAAATGGTGCAAAGATACTTGAGAGCACATACCAATGCAGAGAGCTTTGAGTCCTTGAGTATTTTAACATATACCCGCTTGCCGTCTTCCACTTCGAGCCCTTGGGCCGCCTATGCCGGTTTCTCTGGTCCTACTAAAAAGCTGAAATGTGCAAGTTCTATCAAATGATCACGTGACCATCACACATTCTCACTCTTATCATTATCTCCTTCTTCTGGCTTGGGCCTTGGCCAAATCTTCAGCTAGCAGGATAGGCTTTGCATTGGCACCTTCTGCTACGATTAGCTTCCCAAGGAAGTCTGCTTGCTCCATGTCACTTCCACGACAAAGCATAAATTTCCTTGTGTCTAGAGCTTCTTAGTAGTCATCTACCTCGGACGTTAACTCCGTGCATAAAAGCTGATACATACATGAGTAGATCCTTTCCTAGAGATAAGCTTTCAGACAAGATGGGTTTTAAAAAAAAAGCAAGAGAAGAGCACCGATTTATTAGTGCGCACAGCTTACAATGGCCCAGAGCTGAACACAAAATTTGAACACAACACCTGAAGATATGACACCCAATTCTCTGTGTACTGACCTAGCTTGTTGCGCTTGGACTTCGGCATAGCGAGCTACAGAAGGCCGCTAATGAGGAAGTCCCTGTCCAGAACAGCCGAACACGAAATTCCGCAAAACCCTTGGCAGAGGGTTAACTCCTGCCACCTGGACAGGTATTGTAACTTACAATTACGAGACGAGAAGGGAAAGTGGACCAAACTAGTCTTGCTTGGTGGGCCTTGCTATAGGTACAACATCTATAGAATATAACAGGACATATACAAATGCTCTGAAAGGAACAAGAGCATGAATAATTTGGCAACGAGCGCACTGTCTGAAAGGGATATACATTTAAAAATGATATAATGTTTATAGGAGGAGACAAAGTTAAGTGCATCAATTATTAGAGATTATAAGGATGGTTATAGTTGAGACTATATCCAAGCGAAGTTGTACTGCTATGTCCATTGATGAATGTTTTTTCTAGTATACGTGCTACACGTAAATTCTTGCAAACAAAAAGTATCTCAAATTTTTCATCGAATGGTTGGTAGCGCAGATTGTTGGCTCGTATTTTTGAAGGTGAATGTCAAGTGTGTTTTGCCTTTCTTCTTTTGTAGTTATTTTTCGGTACAATGAATGAGGATATTGATACATGTAACTAACAATGCATGTTGCATCGTTTACCGCACCGGTTGTCAAGTTGATGTTTTCAGTGATCATGTAACGCACACCAATTGCAATCGAATCCAGCTCGTTGAACTTAGGGTCTAGGAGCCACTACTCTAAGGACATTTATGTTACCCGCAATTGCCTTTATTTCAACTTTTGTAATGTCATTTTGATTGTACAACTTATTCAAGTCAAGGTTGTTATAGTGTTGGATGTCTGATATGTGAGTATAAATTATCGTAGTAGAGTTGTTGATGTAGTCATGCACATGCGCTTCATCTATAATACATGCACCCAAGGTACAATTGATCTCATCTACATCTGGTTTTATTTCACGAATAATGGTCAAGAACTGAAGCAGTTCAATGTCCATTGCATGTCTTACAGAGCATGACATCTTGTAGAAAGTTGTGTGTAGCCAGTGTATCGAGCTTGTCATATGGCATGCGTTACAAAGCTCCCGTGCGTGACTACAAACTAGGGGTAGTTGGGCAAGATCACCGAGCAAGAGAATACACTTGTTGTTGAAGGGATCTACCAATGTACTACACGTTACATTATATTTTGTCTTACGATAAGGTCATAAGTTGTTTGGGTTAACATGTATAATTATAATATCTGTCTCTTTTATGTCCAAATATCGCTCATCTGCCTCATGAATAGAGAGGGGATATTGTTGATTTGTGCTTGGTATCTTGAACTGGTAATGGAATGTAGATGCAATGCTACTAAGTCTTGTTGTCGTTGCTCCAATGGAAAAACGCCCAACAATAATATAGAAGCGAGGGCAGCATGAGTGTCTATTTCATTTGTTTGTTGACCTTGTTTATCGCTATATATGTGAGGTATGCCGCCACGCAAGAGGGACACATAATTTCTAGATTGTGAGCAAAGATGTCACATTGCATGCTCCAATATTTATACAATGCAACAATTTCAAACATGACTTAGCATGAGGATGGTAAGCTAGTTCCAAGTTGGTTACAGTTTGCTCCCTAGCTTATTGGCGCTTGGATTGTAATCTTCTAGGTCTTGAGAACTTCATACTAACACCTAGTACGAGAGAAACAAGGACATATTATAGTACGGTATCAATTATTTAGACACCTAGTATGGTATAAATTATTTAGAGCTAAAGTAAAGATGCACAAGGTGAACTCACTACTGTGATACAACACATGCATTCACTAGTTGTGTATTCACTATACATCACATGCATTGGCTAGCAACCATATGCAAAGAGTTGTGTGTGTAACTAACATATATAGATGTTGATCAACATCGAGTGTATAGTTCTGAAAACGAGATCTAAATAAACCGAAGCAAAGGAAGTAATGTGGAAAATTCTAAAACAAGTAAATAGATAAGACATGAATAAACTGAACAATCAATGAGGTGCTTTACTGACCTGCAATGTTGTATTGTTGCTTTTCAATTGTCTAATATATAAGCCTATATTTGAGTCAAGCTACAAAAAAATGGTTGGTTCTTTGATGGCAAAGTTATTTGGATGTATCATGGAGATGAAGATAAGTGAATGGGCTGAAAAGAACGGCAAACGTGCGCTAGGCCAAGCAGGTTTTCGAACATCATAGCACTATTGATCACCTTGTCACTCTTCGAGTTCTTATGGAAGCGTCTCGATTGAAAGGAAAAAAGTTGTATTGTTGCTTTGTGGATTTCAAGAAAGCTTTTGACATGGTACCGTGAGGAAATCTTTGGAGACATATGCAAAGCCTTCAAGTGCCAAGAGAATTTATGCATGAAGTCTTTCGCATCTACCAAAAAATGATATATCGACTACGTATGGGAGATGGAATTTCAAAATTTTTGCAAGCACCATTGGTGTCAAACAAGGATGCCCACTTTTCCCAACCCCTCTTTGGGCTACTCATTGATGAATTGGAATGCATGGTTCTTGATTTTATGCAACAAGAAGGCATAGAAGAGGTTAAGATCGAAATGCGGTGATCATGCTTTTGCTTTATGCCGATGATGTAGTGCTCTTGGCACATACCTTAGAAGATGCACAAAAGCTTATGAGTGTCTTGGAACGCTTTTGCCTAGATAGTGGGCTGATTGTGAATGGATCCAAAACCAAGGTTATGCTTGTAAAGACCCTCAATGATGAAATCCATGCATTGTATACAGCAATGAGCAACTTGAAGTGTAGATAGCTTCAAGTACCTGGCCTTGAGGTTCCATCCAATCATAGATGGAAGGATTGTGCAATGCGTTGCTTGGAGCGGAAAAGAGGGCTTATTATGCATTTGAGAATATGTGAAATGCTGGAGAGATCAAGTGTTGGGCTCTCAAAAGTACCTCTTTGACACATTGGTGACACCGGTGCTTCTTTATGGAGTGGAGGTGTGGGGTGGTAGCATCGGGAAGTCTACTTGGAAAGAGTTGGAGAATGTCCAAAAGCATTTCCTCACCAACTTTCTCCAAGTCAAGACACAAACACACCCTACATGCTCTTACTTCTTGAGTCCGGATCGCTTCCCATTGAGATCTTGGGCATGCAAAGGGTTTTGGAGTACATGCTTAAGACACAACGTAGCCCTTTGTATCGACTTCCTAGAATCGCATATGAAGCAAGTCAAAAGGTCCAAAAGACATGCAAGAGCAAAATACTAAGTTCGGGGTGGATGCTTGACATCAAGAAATGGTTTGGAAGATGGGATGCATGTCACTTGGTCAAGGATGCGTCGATCGACTCCAAGTTAATGAGGCCTTCTTACAACGCCAATGTATCACGGCTTGGGAGAAATCCAACGGTTCTCGCTTCAGCCATTACACCACACACATTGCCCCAAACTACAAATCTCTCTTCTTCTCCGAACGCGGTAACCGAACCCATCCCTACATCCTTGAGCCCATCCCATTGAGTGCAATCTGCACCATTGCCTCTATTCGTCTTAGCTCCCATTCTCTACGCTGCGAGACAGGACATTGGGCACTGGCGAGGAGTCTCATCGATTTTGCCACCTTATGCCCTCGTCAAGTGCGAGAGAGTGAGTACGACACACACTACTTGAGTGCTCAGCTTTTGACCACATTAGGTCCTCTTTTCCCCATATTAAGCCATGAGCTCTCCCTACATACCTTCCCTCCCAACCACGATGTGGACTCTCTATTGCGACGCTCATTTCAGCCATTTTTGAGCATCGAGAGTCACTTATTACCTCCACTCACACCACGTGACATGTTCATTTGGTCCATAGGTCATATTTGACCTCCGAGAACGATAATAGACTTATCTATGTGTGTGTGTGTGTGGTGTGTGTGTGTGTGTGTGGTGTGTGTGTTGTGTAAGCTATCTAGGTCATCAATTGTCTTCTTGCTCCTTGCTGACTAACTCGCGTTATGTATTGTGCTTCCTAACTGCACATGATAATGGGTATCTTGAGGTTGGTGTCACTATAGCGGAAGGCATCATATTCAGTCCGCTCATCAATAATCCAAAACGCGCATCTAGCGCACTACCATTAAGTGACGCTCATGGGCATTAGTACGGGTGGCGTTCCACTCAATATCATTCACCTTCAAAACAAAGCCAAAAGTGACTGGGACGTTGTCATATTTAGCAATTATGAAGCCCATACTACCTTGCATTAGCTGCCTACTAGGCATTGTGGCAAGCTATGACTAATTAAAACTTGTAAATGCCCCATGTTATACTTCTCAATACATCAACATGCAGTTCAAGGCAACATGACGCCGAATTTGTCAGCCCGTTTGATGTATGTTATTTCCAAGGGTTTGAATCAGGGTCTCAATCAAGTAGCAATTCTCTTCAACACCGCCTGAAGGTGAGGGTGTAAATGAGTGTGTTTTTGTGGCCATAGAGACGGTATACTCAAGATCGTCAGCAACAACTATAAAAGATCTATTGATGCCTTTGACAATGATCTCACTTCCAAGAGCAATGGATTTGTTTTCTGCATTGAGCTTCCGCTTAGTTTCTTTTATTGGCACTAGTTACTAAGCCTTGTTTCTGGTCACACACAAATAACTAAGTCTCCTTAGTACAACCTATATATGCCATGGACAACTATGCCGATCTTGGCATAGTTGCAAAACGTGAATGGGAATGATTTTAATGCGCGACCGCCAAGCAGAGTTACTCCAGCTTTGCCTCAGAAGCGCTAGAGCACAGATTCTATAGCGTGCTCGCCACGAAGGGCATGCAACAACATGCAACTTTATGCATGCGCTTAGGTGTCATCAAATTCTATCGGGTCACCGACGAGTCGCTGCCCTGCAACCTCCAGCTGTAAGTGTTATGGGTACTGGCAGGTCTCATGTAACCACGCCCTTATAGCTAAGCCTAAAAAGAGATGCAAAGAACACTCATCTCTACAAGAAAACCAAGATAAGATGCAGCATCATGAGAAATGTATTTGCAGAAGAGGGCGCTTGGCACCCAACATATATGATATATTGAGTGTATAACTAAAATAAAATATTTTTTGAATCTTGAGGTTGCAAAATGCATTCAACAGTAGATAAACTTTGTACAGTCCTCTTGACGTTGAAATTGGTTCCACACTCAGACAATATATTAACAGCCACATGCCATGCGCTATGGAATGTTAAGTCATTGTTGGCGCTCAGCCTGTTTGGCATACTATGGCTGCTATATGAGTTTCTACCTCGACCGCCTGCTGCTGCACAAAAGACCTTTGAGAAGATGTGAATAGATTTTCATTGCCCACCCTAGATCAACAACTTTCCTCCAAGGGAAAATGAGGGTTTGTGTTGACTACAATACCAAACTGATGTCTGCCATCTATAACCATCTGAACTTGATCCGATAGCTGATGCGTACATGGACCTTTGCTCATAGGTCCGCCAACGAATCATGGTTATAGGCAGAATGAAGCTCCAAAGTAGTACTGTTGTGCGTTCCAAATTCACACCACCAACATTCCCTGCCTTGTATGCAGCTGCCAAAGAGAAATGTTGCAGTATACTATTGTTGCTGATCTCAACTGCGCCCGCATTGGCTGCCGCCTGTGCGTGGTTTAAGGAGTAACCCCGGGTATTAGGCAGAGTGAATGGGCGTAATACAATGCACAGGGGAAAAAACCTGCTAAAGAGGGAAAAAATATGCCCTGCCCTCGCGGTCCCTAGTGTGTTCACTACACATCACTACCACATGTATTTGGTAACAAAATCATCCCCCCTGGAGTGATGCTTTGAACGATAGCTGGCACATGAGTAAAGGGAAGTGCCATGCCCCATGAAGGACACATTAGTCCACAAAGGGGAGTAAGCCCAAAGCTTTGCTTAAAGTCTTCAAGCCTTCCTCACGAGTCAATCCTTTGTGAAAAAGATCTGCAAGGTTGTCCTGTGTTGGCAACATAATCCTCACGCTTTACATACAATGTGCTTTCGTTTGGACTGTTACGAAAGCCTCGTTTAACCAAATGAGTGTTAGCTTTCTCATACCAAGCACGAGGAGATGCTTCAACCCATACAAAGCCTTCTTACATTTGCACACTTTGTCCTCTTTCCTTTTATGACAAAACCGCGAGGCTTGCGTTACATAAACTTCCTCAATATGTCACCATTCAAGAAAGCAGTAACAATGTCTGATTGATGTACATCCCAACCAAAATGAGCTGCCAATGCACATAGAAAACACACAGTAGTCATACGACAAGTGGGAGCAAAAGTCTCTTCATAATCTATGCCTTTTTGTTGTGCATAACCCTTTGCAACAAGTCGAGCCTTATGGCGATCGATCTCACCATCCGGCTTGCGTTTCAACTTGTAAACCCACTTCGTACCAATGGCCTTTTTTCCAGGAGGCAATTCACATAAAGTCCATGTGTCATTCTCTATAAGTGCATCATATTCTGATTTCATGGCAGCAATCCAATTTTCTGAATTATGTGCTTCATCAAAAGACAGAGGCTCCTCAACATCATGTAAACTAGACACAGCCAAAGCATAACAATCTGATGCATAAGATGCATGGCGAGAGCCTGAACGAGTACGATTAGATAAAGGTGCATCCAATTTACTGTCACGCAAAGTGTGCACCAGCCATTTTGGCATACCTCTAGCCTGCTCATTTTCAGCCCTTTCCTCATCAAGTACATCATGTACATCTGCATCAGTAATAGGCTGTTCTAAAACATTTTCAGAAACCCCCATAGGCTGTACATTTGCCTCATTGGAACTTACATTCGTATTTCCACCACTGAAAAGAGGCAACAAAGTGTCATAAATGTCCTGTGAGCTTACATTACTGTCTCTAGTACATGATAGCAAGGGCTGAACAGAATCTTCCAGAAACACTACATCCCGTGAAACCAGAATACGTTTTGTTTGCGGATGATACAACCTGTAACCTTTGCTTTCAGCACTATAACCAACAAAAATACATTTGACAGCCTTATCATCCAATTTTCTGCGCTGCACTTGTGGCACCAAAGCATATGCCAAACAGCCAAAAACACGCATGTGCTCAATAGAAGGTTTTCTATCATGCCATGCCTTCATATGGAGTAATAGACTGCAAAGCTTTCGTAGGACACCTGTTAAGTACATAAGTGGCACACATGATGGCCTCAAGCCAAAAAGAATGCGGCAAAGCTTGACTTTTGACCATACATCGTGCCATTTCCGTTAGTGACCTGTTTTCCTCTCAGCAACACCATTTTGCTGAGGTGTATAAGGCACTATACATTGGTGTTTTATCCCACGACTAGCCAGAAATGCATTAAATTCATGAGACATATACTCCCCCCCTCGATCGGAACGGAGGGTGCCCATAGTACATTTTGAGACATTTTCAGCCATAGCCAAAAATTGTTTGAAGCATATAAAAACTTCGGACTTCGCTTTAAGCGGAAATACCCACGCATGCCTGGAGTAATCATCAATGAAAGTCACGAAGTACAGGTAATTGCCCAAGGACGGAGTTTGCATGGGCCCACAAACATCACTATGCACAAGCTGCAACCTGCATGTGGCCCTAACTGAACCATCCTTTGGAAACTTAGAATGCTGCATTTTACCCAGAATACAACCTTCACAAACATGTTTGATAGGTGCTTCAAGAGGCGGCAAAGAAGCAACCATATCAGATTTCTGCAAACGCAGCAAACTGGCAAAATTCAGATGACCAAAATGTGCATGCCAAAGTTTTGCATCTGAAATAGCCCTTGAATCTGCTACAGCATTTGCAAAATTTTGTCCACACTTGTCATACAAAGTGAGCTTATACAGCCCACGGCACAAAAGCCCAGATGCAACAATTTCATCACCAAAACTGAGATCATGAACTATACATCTGTCATCCACAAATTTGACTACAAGTCCAAGTCTAGCAAGTGCGGATACAGACAAGAGATTCTTCTTGATCCCAGGTACATAAAGTGCATCAACAAGTGTGAAGGAACTGCCATTAGCAGCAGTGAGCACAATCTTTCCAACTCCCTGAACTGGATAAGAGGCGTTGTTGGCACAAGTGACTGAATTCCCATGAGGGACAGACTCGAGAGAGGTAAACAATTCACGATGTGAGGTAATGTGCTTTGTAGCACCACTGTCGAAATACCACACATGTGAATCTGCAGCAACTGACAAGCATGCATCATGGACAGCAGGATTGTAAGTGCACTCTGCACTAAAAGCCCATTTTGCATCAACATCAGCATCACAATCTCCTTTCACAGAAGACTCAACAATGGCTACATTTGTAGTGGAACCAGCATTTGCAGTGGAACCACCCTCTTTCTTCTTAGCCTCTTTGGCCTTCAACTTAGGACACGACTTGATCAAGTGATCATTGGCTTTACAATAATGGCAACGCATCTTCTTTTTGCCCTTATCACAAGAATTGCCAGACGAAGTGCTGCCAGCAGAAGCATTAGGAACAGAATTTTTGCCACTCGCAGCAGAACCATAAGAAGTGGCTGCATTACTGTTACCACCCTTTCTTTGAGAAGCAATAAAAGCCTGTTCAACTGCACGCTGCCTAGTCCTGTTTTTTCTAGAAAGTGACTCTTGCAACAGCAATGTGCATAATGCATCAAACTTGACAACTTCAGGATTTCCTTGGGTCATCAGTCTCCAAGTACTAGCAAAAGTCTGGTAGGAATCTGGTAAGGCATCAAGAACAGTCTGCACAAGGGAACCGTCCGAAATGACTTCACCTGCAGAAATGAGTTGCTCATTGATATCCTTGACACTAGCAAGGAAAGTGTCCATATCATCTTCCTCATGCATAATCTTCGACTCTAGCTCTTTACGCAGCAAAGCAATTTTAGCCTCATTGAGGCTTGCATAAAGACCTGCTAGAATATCCCAAGCCTGTTTTGCAGATTTTGCTGAACGGATGTGAGGAATAATGGTGCGCTTCACAGACAACGCAATCAATGCATGAGCCTGTGCATCCTTAACATCCCAACGAGCTTGTTCTGCCGTAGGCAAAACAACTCTAACAGCTGCAATCCTTGCAGCAAGACCTGCAACATCCTCAATATCGCCTACATCTTCAGAACCAGGACGTACATCAATGCCCTGCACAATGTTCCAGACACCTTTTGACACAAGAACATGTTGCATCATATAAGCCCACATAGGGTAGTTGTCCCCATCCAACCTGTCCTCAGCAGCAAACATCTTGAACACATCTGTGTTGTTGTTGTCAGCCATGGTAAATGCTGCACCTAATGTGAAAACTGCCCGAAAATAGGAGAAATGGAGCGGGAACAACTTGTGCTATATAGCACAAACCGTAGAAGACTATAAGGCACCTGTTATGCAGAAAACGGCACTGACAAAAAATCTGCACAAAATGACGAAATAGCCTGTGCAGTACTGTCCGTAGTGGAAACGCTCGCCAAAGCTCACTGAAATCGGAGAAAGTGAGCAGGCGTGTGCTGGAGCAGCTGGCGACTAAGCCCGAGAGAACGTGACCTGCTCTGATATCAATTGTTGGAATTAGGGTTGCAGAGAAACACACACAGCTTGGAGAAGACGAAGGAAGCTCAAGGCACACAATAGAGAGTGTGTTACTTAGTGTGCAATGGAAAGATAAGTAGCCCTAGAGTGATGGGCGTATATACAATGCACGGGGGAAAAAACCTCCTAAAGAGGGAAAAAATGCCCCGGCGGTCCTAGTGTGTTCACACACATCACTACCACATGTATATGGTAACACAAAGAAAAACAAAAATTATATTACAAGGGCAGTGTCTTACATGATTTTGCAATTTTTATGTTTGATTGCGGATATTGATAATATTTATGCCCTTATATACCTTGTTTTGCAACAAGAAGAGATCAAATGATGAATTTGGGTCTCTAGACGTGTAAATATCACTAAATAAGAGTGTTTTTGGAGCTAAAAAGTGGAAAAAAGTGGTAATCCAAGTCCAGAAATCACAAATAAGTGTATATTCATATACACAGGGTTACCAGCTATTTATTGTGTATGTTTGGAAATTTTTGGCTTCAATTTGCTATTTTCCTTGATTTTTTATGATTTTCTTAATAAAAGTAAAAGAAAAATAAGAAAAAAGCAGGTGAAATGAGATCAGAAAAAAGAAAAGAATAGACGGTGATGGTCCTAATGACAAGGGCAACCCATGGTAAAAATTGGGTACAATTCTCAAAAAGTTGCGGAAAGTCCGAAACGGCAGAATTTTGAAAAGTGGACGGAATTCTAACAAAACAGGTTAAACAGAGTCCGATTTGGGAAATTTCAGATCCTAAAGCGCATCTCACAACGAGATAGGAGCACATGACAAATTTGGTGGCAAGTGAACCGGGAAGTCCGAAGTCAAGTATTTTTCACATCACTTTCAAGCTCATTCACACTATTACCTTCTTGGAGAAGAGCAGAGAGCCACAGGAGCACAGATCTTCTACGACCTTCTACGACTTCCACGAGAGCTCAGAGGACACCAGACATGAGAGGTAGACTCGTTGCCATAAGCTTTTGATGCTTATCATTAACTTTTGTCGCGAAAACTGACCAAAACCAAGAAACAAGAGCAGACGTGGAATGGGGTAGAATGCTAGGTAGTGGCACAACCGCCTAACCAAACCTTGCAAGAACTTATAGGTGGGTTACCCTAGTATAGAAGATGGGTTTCTAACACTCAAAGCTCGAGAAAGAACGACTGGAAAAACCCTAGGTCAACAGAGCCTGCAAGAGGCAAACAGGAAAAAGTTGTCGAAACAACACGAAACTTCACAGGAAGTTCAACCACATCAAGGACAATGCAACCATAGAATATCTCCAAGTTTGAATCACAAAAAGTAGGTCGGAACAACCGATTTGGCTGCGGACACACAAAGCGTCATTTTGGCATAACGGCTGAAATTGACGACCGAATGAAATGAAACTTCACAAGCAGCTTCAAGTAACTATCGATGACTTATGTTTGCAAGCAAAACCCAAAAGAAAGCTGATTCACTTATCGATGGTGAAAAAGACGCTTTTGGGCAACCAAAGGGAGAAAGATGGAGAACGGGGAGCCAAAGTCAAGTTCAACCAAATAGATGGCTTCACAACATATCCAATGAGCTGGAAATGCAACTCTCGAGAAGAAAAGTTGAAGAAATTCAACTCCAAGGCAAAAAGACGACTTCGGAGATTGAAATGCCTATAAGGGGGCTTTTTAGCTAAACTGATGACTTTTTAAGTTGAAAATTAGTTAGCAGGGCTTAGGGCACTAGCACAAAGCATTCTTTGCACAAAAAGACCAACATTTCAAGAAAAGACATCATACGCGTATGATGTCTCACAGCATGAATTTCACATCCATTTCAACATTTGAGTGCATAGCCTCATTCCACATGTTAATCACATCCTATGAACCAAGTATCATGAGAATTGGAGTTAGAAAACCCAAGGAAAACCAAAAAGACGCAAAGTAGGCCATAAAATTGATTTTTGGTCCTAATTTTGTCAAAATAACTCCAAACTCATTGAAACTTTGTAGGATTGTTGTTAAACACATCTACAAGCTATCTGGAACCAAAAAGCACCATTTTGACACAAAAGACATCATATGCGTATGATGTCTATTTGCACTTACAGAGCCAAAACTGCTCATTTGTCATCATACATCCATTATATATATCTAATACATGCTACATATGAAATTTGGAACCATTTGGTCAAGAGGATCACCCCATTAGCCTAATTGAGGGAAAATCCTTCACCTAAAGCCTATTTTTGGCCCAAATCCAACATACTCAAGTCCAAACCAAGATTTGAGTAGGAACAGTCCTTCACTAGTACATGGGGAGTCCACAGAACCAATCCCATGCCATTTCACGTGTATGATGTCTCCAGAGCCATTTTTAGCCCAAAATCTATCCAAACTTCATAAATCCACTGAATAAGCCTATCTAAAGCCAAATCCAAGCTTATAGAGAAATTTGGTCCAAAAATACACTAAAAGACATCATACGCGTATGACGTCTCACTATGTGATTTTGGCACCTCAGGGCTTCAACCACCAAATAGAAGTGATCTACATGCCATTTGAAAGTGAACAACCAAGTTTTATCCAATTTGGATCATAAAATCCAATTCCCTTTCAAATTTTTCCAAGAGCCGGAACTGGACTAAATTGGCCAAAACTTGACCAAATGGGATCCAAACTCAAATCCAAGCATATGATAATCATGTATACACTATCAGCTACAAGCACAACCAATATGAAGTCATTTTGACACAAAAGACATCATACGCGTATGATGTCTCCAGCATGATTTTGAGTCCATTTTGCATATTTTTTCACGTACCTTGCATCCTTAGGCCCTGAATAGCTCATGTTTCAATTTTCAAGTCATTTGGATAGTTAAAAGCTTCATTTCGGCTTTCAGTACTAAAAAGACGCTAACTTCTGAAATTGGAGTTACAGGATCCATGGATTCCGCCAAGTTATCGGCAACGAAGAGGAAAAGACCGACAATCAAAGATGCTCTTGCAGAAGCGGAACCCTTGGACATTCCAGCAGAAACCCTCAAGCCAACCAAAACTTGGGTGGAGGAAGCAGTATTGGAGAAAGAGAGAATAAAGATCTACCAGGGGACTTTCAGAGATCCTCAAGGGCAAGCGGTGGATGTACTGATGATCCCACAGGAATTGGTAAATTATAGCAGGTCAGAAGACATCAGCAGGTACCTGGAAAGGGCAGACTTGCACAGTTTCTTCACCTCGAGACTATCAAGTGTGGATACAAGAAGAGTGTACGAGTTGGCAACATCCATTCAGAAGGATGGGAAAGCCACATTGACAGCCATGGATGGAGAGAAAGTAGAAGTACAGATCACTCCACAGCTCATTGCAGACGCATTGAAGCTGCACAACAAAGGGAGCTCTGTCAGGGAAAGAAGGGAGGCCATAGAGGTCTATGGATCCAAGAAACAGAATGCAACCTATGGAGATATGGCGGACAAAAGAGCGGCAACCCTTTGCCGACTGTACAACCAGTTTCTCCATGTTTGCAGTAAGAGACTGCAAAAGTATACGACACCACCCCATGCCATTGCAACCACCATCACATGGGCATTAAAGAGCAATATGCCAAAAGAGGTGAATTACGCTCAACACATCCACGAGCAAGTAATGGCCATGCACAACGAGAAGCCAAAGTACATAGGAGGAGCGGAAATTCTGACAAGAATAGCTTATGAAGCTATTGGAGCTAGAGATCAGTGGCCAAAGGTTCCCTCCCAGAATGAGTGGCTTAGAGAAGCCGACGAGGAGGAAGAACAGCTCGAAGTATCCAAGAGGGCGTCCACAAGAGCACACCGGAAACTAGAAGTAGTTTCAGAACCTGAAGAGGATGTGGACGAGCCACTTAAGAAGAAAGTAAAGAAGAAGGTTGCTCCCAAGCAAACCAAAAGTCAGAAAGCGGCAAGAATGGAAAGATTAGTGGAGCAGTTTAGAGCGGAAAGAGCTCTAAAGGGCGACTTTGAAGAAAAGTGGGTGCCAGACCCCACTAAAGTCGGAACTAGCTCGGCCAGGCCACACATTGATCAATACGATCAATATATTAAAGCTTATGAGGAGTCAGAGGCTATTTTGGAGCAGCAACCTGTCAAGCCATACACTGAAGAGGAGGTATAGCAATTAAAAGCTGAGATGAAAAAGGACGACAAGGGGAAAAGGAAAGTAGATGGGTCTACTAAGCCTCAAGAGAAAGATGGGCAAGCCGACAAAGGGAAAGCCAAGGAAGCTGAGGACAAACATCCCTCTATGACTAATGTACCAAGCCCGAAGAAGACGGAAAAAATCAAAGAAGAGACCACATTAGAGGTGGACACAGATGTTTTGGAAAAGCCAGAAGCCGAGACCAAAGAAAAGAAGATAGATCCAGTTCAGCAAAAGAGAAATGATTATGAGGATCTGGTAGAGATAGGATACACCGAAGAAGATGCACTTGAGGCAGTTTATGGGATCACCCTACAAAAACAAGATGAACGGAGAGGGACGGAGAAAAAGACAAAGAGTAAAAAAGAAAGTGAAGAGAAACTGGACGAACCGAAAATACTAGAAGAGCCAAAGCCAGTGGAGGTGGTGGCGGAAAGAGCTTTAGAGTTGGCAGATGATGATGAAAAAGACATGCACATGGTGCATGAACTGCTCAGCAAGATAAAAGAAAGGTCCAAGGCAAAGGAAGTAGAGATTGAGACAGTCAAACAAAGGGAAGCGGAGTTGCAGAGAAATTTAGAGAATGCTATGACTTAATCTGAAAGTCATAAAGCATCACTCTATGACGTGGAAAACGAGAGAGACGGCTTGATACTCCAACTAGCCGAGGCTTCAAGAGAAGTAACAAGTGCACAGGAAGCAAGGGAGCGGATAGAGGATGAGTTGGAGGCGGCTAAGGATGAGCTCATTGAGCTAAGGGAAAGAGTCGAGCTCCAAGAAAGAACAATCACTAGACTCAGGTCTACCCCTAGAGCTAGCAGACCAGGAACCGAACAAGAGGGAGCTATCGTACCAGTTTTGGAAGACCATGTCCGAAGCTTACAAAGAGAGCTAAGATTAGAGCAAGTGCAAAGGTTGCTTATTGCGGAGGGATCATTGGCCGCAGAGGAGAGGCTCACATTAGAAAATCAAACACTACGGACAGAGAATGAGGCCCTCCGCAAACAGCTCCAAGATCTACAAGAACAATCAAAGAAGATAGTAGATTCACAACCTAGATGGAGGAAAGGTTGGCTGAACAAATACCCAGCCTACCTCATCTACTTGGTGGAGGCACCAAAGGAGATCCGGGAGGATGCAACCTTCTGCCCGGTGCCAAGAGTCAGAAACTGGAAAGAGCATGGCAGGATTGCAGAAAAGAAGCCAAATTGGCTTAATTATCCCAGGATTCCAGGACCAAATGCAGGAGAGAGAATAGGTAAAGCCTACATGGTGAAAACCCTAACGGGCACCATCAAGCTCTTTACTAGCTCTCCTGACCTTTCATGTCAGATGCTCAAGAAAATTTGCAGGACTCTCTTAGCTTGCATTGAAGTGTTCGCGCCAGATAAAGCCACGACCTCGAGTCTACTATCGACGGCCGACACGGTGTCTGATATGATGTACGATCTTTCATTGCAGCCTTCTCCAAAAGTGTTACACCTCCTATACCAAAGGATTATGTTTTTGCCTAGCTTCCACATGCAAACATTCGAAGAAGCTTTCCACACCGGATTTTTCACCCACGAAAGCAAAATATTCGGCCCAACCTTGACCATCGGCAACCTACGATACGAATCACATTTGCAGATGCTCAAGACGATAGGACTTTATTGACCAAACATAAAAGTCATGTCAGGGACGACATGAACGCGGCGGGGGGGGGGGGGGGGGGGGAGTGTTGAGCCAACAGAGGATCACACCCACATTTTTGCTCACACTCATCATTTTGTAACCATTGATTGTAATAAATGTCTTTCCGACATTAATTTTGATTTGAGCCATTCATTAAGTAATGGGACTCAATTGAGTTTCCAGCTTGTAATCCCGAAGTAATTTCACTTGCTGATGTAATTAGTTAGAGATGTTCTCACCTCCAAGGCTGAGGTATATAAGCCAAAGTTTTTGTAACCTAAGGGGAGATTATTAATCAAAGTGAGTTTTGGAGCGTCGTGGCTGTGTCTGAGAGAGAGAGAGAGAGAGAGAGAGAGAGAGAGAGAGAGAGAGAGAGAGAGAGAGAGAGAGAGAGAGAGAGAGAGAGAGAGAGAGAGAGAGAGAGAGAGAAAGAGTCTTATCTAGTTGCTACGCGAGCTACAGAGCCGCCATTGGAGAAGCGACACCGCCATTGTGTTAGTAACGGCGAGAGCTACGCACAGATACCAAGAGTGCGCGCTATCGGCTTCTATGTGTGGTAAGTTCCTACGAGCTTCGGTGTGAGTTTTCTTCCAACTCGTGTGTCGGAATTGAGCGTGCAGCATATCTATAGAACCACAACGAGTAGAGCTACACATTAGTACCATCGGGGTCAAGGTTCGGTCACATGTATATGTCGGCCTGCCTTCATACGCGTTTATCGCACGGAGTGGTTACAGGTTGAGTTTGCAGTTCAAGTCTTTAGGGTGTTGTTCTTACCTAGTGTATAGACTTCCCCTTGAGTTTGAGATCGATTCAATGATTCTAGATCTTGTTTCGTATAGCATTCGTTCGTAGTACGGATTTCAGTCACTTGCATATTTTAGAACTTAGATTTGATTTCCTTAGTAGTGATTGTCATTAGAAGGTCGAGTAGGTGATTTGACACCCACCTAGTTGTTTCCATGCGCCTGCGGGTCAAGCTCCGTCCTCGTCTGACAAATTCTGTTGTTGGTTGAGTTCTCGCTATTTAGCTTCCGCTAGCGGCGTAACCACCTTAACAACATACCTTCCTTCCCTACCTTTCCTACAATTGAAATTGCACCACAAAAGAAGCACAGAGTGCCTTTCAAGCTTAGTGTATGGCATTCCCCGGCAATGGCGCCAAAAATGTGTGTGTATGTTGCACGTGTCAATGCAAGGAACTTGCTGATACATTGTGTGCGAGCCACAAATGGCCCCAAGCACACAACAAACCTAAACTAGTGAGCTCAAAGATGGCGATGGTGTGTCCCTCACCGTTCTACGCTTGCTGTCGTGGAGGATTCCTCGTCCCAAAGAAGAAGGAGACACCGCTACGCCGCGCTCAACCGCTTCACCACCGCCGTGCCGTCATCGTAATGCTCAATCGCACACACACACACACTCTCTCTCTCTCTCCCTCTCTCTCTCTCTCTCCCTCCCTCTCTCTCTCTCACGCATACACACACACACAAGGAGATGAAGAAGAAGAACATGGAGATGGAGCAAGAGCACTCTTCAATTGCACAAATGAGAGAATGAGTGAGTTTTAGGTTTAGTTGACTTTTATATGAGCTCGCCCCATTCACACTTGGGCGCCCATGCTTAGCCAACTAATCCCTTGAATGTTCCAGTTAGAGTGTGTCTCTCATCAGGGATCACTCTTACCCTTTTCCTATTGGACTGACAAGCCCGGTACCTGACTTTACCAAGTAAATAATACAACGTCCGTCGTAGGTGATAGGGTGTCCGTGAGCCGTGAGGGTTAACAAACGTATTTTTCATGCCAAGTTAATTAATTATAATGGTTATGTTGCTACTGCTAATTAAGTTCACCCTCTATGTTCTGAAAGTAGTCTCATAAAAATAATCATTCTAATTCTCTTAATTCTGCTATTCTCGAAGTTCATAGGCAATTTCCATTACATTGGTATTAGAGCTATTGGTTTCTCTTTTCTTGCTTAAGAAGAGAGGTCCTTAAGTTGTCCATGAAAGGTTAGGCATGTTTATTGCAATAGGGTAAGTGGGACAGGGATCTATTATCTTGGTTAAGAAGGACTTAGTTTGAGGTACACCATTGAAAACTATACTCTTAATAATGGAGTCTCTCGGGACTTGCCTTTGGCTTAACCATTATTGGGCTACTAGAAAGCTCAACAGGAACTGTAATCAACCAAGCAATGTTAGACCCTCTCCACTAGTCTTTGCAATCAACAGTCTCTAAACCACGGGTGTGGCTGCTTGAGAACTAATTTTCAGGGTAAAGAACAGTAGCGACTAAGGTTTTTGAGGGTACCAACGCACAAAGTAATTGTATACATAAGTTTAATTAGAATGGCTTACAATAACCAAGAGAGTAGAATGAACGTTGATAACTTTGATTTTGCACATGAAGGTGCTTATGATGATGCCCCATGTTTGTCAATTATCTTGTTACTAGGTTGCAACAAGCTATGGGCAACCCTGCTTTGCAAGCCAACGTTACTCAACAACTTTGTGCTTATGGGATTTTCCTTCCTCTTCAAGAGGAGAGAGAGCTTAGGAGGCCTCTTGATGAGACCCCCAAAACAAGAGTCTCTCCCATAAGAGAGGAGGAATCCAAAGAACAAGAAAGAAGCAAATCACTAAGTTCCTCTGAAGATGTGGCTCCACGAAGACGACGGTCTAGACGGTCGCCAACTCCTCCCAAGAGGAAACGATCAACCCATGGTCCTTCTCCTTGTCACTCCAAAAGGCAAGAGAGGAAACAATGGAAGAAAAAGGCAAGAAAGAGGTCACCCTCTTCTCTCTCTTCTTCACCTTCCTCCTCTTCTTCCGACGAAAGCAATAGCTATTCTCCTATAGAATACAAGAGGGGAGGACATCGCAAATCTTACCCTGCATGGCAAAGGTCCCAAAAGCTCAAGAAGCTCAAAGAGGGAGGAAAGAGTATTTCTTTTCTCACTTATGATGGCACCTTTGGTGCTACCGACAAAGTATTGGCCTTCATCCAACAATTTCATGCAGCCTTTGGAGAGGAGGGCTTCACAGAGTCCTCCAAGCTACACCAATTAGCTATGCACTTTCCCAAAAGTCTGCTTCTCAATGGTGGGCTAGCCTTTGTGGCAATAGCAAAGCCCCAAAGACATGGAAAGCTGTACGAGTTTCCATCATGAAGCAATTCCTGGCAAGCGATGCAAAGGACAGAGTGCTTACCGAATGGCGGAGTTTGAAGCTTCTCTCCCATGAGTCTATCCACAAATATATGGACAAGTTTTGGGATTTACATCTCAAGGCTACTATCTTTCAAAAGATAGACTTTGCCAAGCAAAAGCAACAATTCTATGTAGGATTACCTGAAGAGATGGCCGAATATATTAACTCCCAATGGCTTGGTTCTATTATCAAAGTAATCCACCACACTATGGTTGCTTCACGCATCAATTTCCAACAAGGAACTAGAAGGAATGTCAAGTCCATGGAAAGCAAAGATAAAAGTGATGCAAAGGAGAAAACCAATGCCCAAAATTCTTCCCAAGGTAATTCCAACAACAACAACAACAACAATCGTTCCAAGGAGAAGGGAGTTTACAAAGTTCAAAATAAACTCTCTCCTGAAGAGCTTGAAGCTTTTCACAAGGACCACAAATTTCTTAAGTGTGGGGAGCAAGGATAATATGGCTATTGTTCTTGCCCCAAGAAAAATGCTCGCAATGAGACTCTTAGAGCTTCCACTATTGAAGCTCCAAAAGAGGATGCTCATTGCAAAGGCTCATCCCTCTCCTATGCTTGGGAAAAAGTAAGGGATCATGATGCCCTTATTCTCTTTGACCCTGGATCTACTCACAACTTCATATGATGCAGTTGGCCACTAAGTTGGGCATTCAAGCTTTGTAGATGGGAGATAATGTAACTGTCGGTGGAGCTTTCAAGGGATAGCAAGCCTTTGTTACTCCCTTGATTGGGAAGTCGAGGCTTCATGTCCAAAGCTACGTCGACAAAGAAGACTTTCTTTAAATCTCTCCTCTCCAACATGAGGATGTTATCCTAGGGATACCATGGTTCAACCGCATGGCCGCCAACATGAAGTTCCCTGAAAGGAGAATCTACTTCACCTATACAGGGAAAAGAGCATGTACATAGATGCGAATGAGTCGGGGAACACCATATCCTTGGTAAATATGCTTGCTTTTGATAAGTCAATGAAAAGCTCTATTTTTGCGTTTTTGATTTTTGCTACAGAATCTGTAAACGATTCTAATGTTTTAACAAGTAGCAATAAAGGGAATCAAGAGGAATTAGAGTTGTCTAATTTCCTAAATGGATTCCAATATGTTTTCATTGATGACATTCCTAGTGAGCTACCTCCAAAACGAGGGGATGATGACCATGCAATAGAGCTTCTACTAGGAAGCTCACCGCCTTATAAACCTCCTTATTGACTTTCACAAGCTCAACAAGAGGAGATCATGAGGCAAGTACATGAATTGGTGGAAAAAGGGATTGTGAGGCCTAGATTCTCTCCATTCTGTTCACCAGTACTTTTAGTGCAAAAATAAAGATAGCACATATCACATGTGTGCCAACTATAGAGCACTAAATAAGATTACTATAAAAAACAAATTTCATGTGCCATGGGCCACTTAAATTCTCTTGAGGAGTACAAGCAACACCTCCAGGTAATCTTTCAAGTTATGAGAGAGAATAATCTTTCATTAATCAAAAGAAAAGTGAATTTTTCCTACAAGAGATTCAATATTTAGGTCACATTATCTCTAAAGGTGGCACGCATATGGCTCCAACAAATTTAGAGATAATAAAAGGATGGCCTAATCCAAGGAATCTACAGGAGGTACAAAGCTTTGTAGATATGTGTGCATACTATAAATGCTTCATATAAAAATTCTCACTAATAGCAGGCCCATTAAATGACTTAACGAAAAGAAAAATTAAGTATTCATGGACTGCAAAAGTGCAAGAAGATTTTGAGAAGCTTATCTCTCAAGTTGGACTCACACTACTAGATCTCTGAAAGCCATTTGAGGTCCAATGTGATGATTGTGGTGATTGCCTTGGAGCTATTTTGCTTCAAGAAGGGCATGCCATAGCATATGAGAGTCAAAGACGCAACTCTGATAATTTGGTATTGGGCAAATACAAAAAAGGACTACTAGTTGTTCTATATGTCCTAGACACGTGGAAACACTATCTCTTGAGGGCTCCATTTATCCTACAAATGGATCACAAAGCCTCAAGAACTTCATGACACAAACCAAGCTCTCCGACATAAAAATGAGGTGGGAAAATTTTCGTCCGCAATTTAAATTTCATGTTGATCACATTGCTTCCAAGCACAATCAAGTGGCCGATGCACTGTCACGATAGCCAAGGGTAAATGTGGTGTCCATTTCAACTCACAATGATCTATCTTTATGATAGATGTGTATGCTACTGATCAATAATTTAAGTATGTAATAATAGCCTTTGCATTAGGGAAGAACAAAGAACCATTCACCTTGGAGGACGGTTATCTTCCAAATGACAATAGGCTATGTGTTGCTCACCCATACAATAAGAAAGTCATGTATGAATCCCATGATTCTCATTGTGTGGGGCAAAGAAGGATTCCATAATCTACTCTTCGCGGAGTAAAAATGTATTTCTATTGACCCACCATGAAAAGTAAACATACCATGAAGAGTATGTTTCAAAATGCATGGTATGCCAAAAGTCAAAATTTGATCGAGGGAAGCAACTTAGATTGTTTCGATCGACAGGCTTAGCAAGAAAACACACTTTATGTCCGTCAAATAATCTATTAAGGCACATCAAATGGCAACCCTCTTTAGATTTCAAATTTTCAAGTATCATGGCTTGCCAACATCTATAGTGTCGGACAAAGATCCTAAAATAACCAGTAATTTCTGGAAGGGTCTCTTTGAGAATCTAGGAAGTAGATTAAATTTATCTTTCGGCCTATCATAAACAAACATATGACCAAAGTGAAATAACTAACCTAACGGTTCTTGAATCTACTAAAAGCTTATGTCATGGAAGTAGATCAACGTTCTCAATGGGAAGATCTTCGTTGCTAAGGAATATAAACGAGACTCACAAGAATCTTTTCCAAGGATTAAAGAGGTTATATCCATCTCAGGGCAAAGGCAAAAAGGGATGTGCTAATAAGCTCATAAGAGCCTTAGCCTTTAAGGAAAATGATTAGGTCTTGCTAAAATTTTTCAAGGCTCATCTAAGGCATACTGCAGGCAAGAATCCTACGGGCCACCAAGAGTATTATGCTAAACTAGCAAAAAGATACTATGGTTCTTTTTCTTAAATTCTTAAGACAATCAATGAGATGGATTATTAGTTAAAGTTACCCAACCATTGGCTCATGCACAATGTTTTCCATGAGAGCCTACTCAAGCCTTACAATGAGCACCACCAAAAGAAGCAATAGTAACAGACCCTCCAAAAATCGAATATCAAGAAGAAGTACTTCAATATGAGTCCATCCTATGACATGAAGACAAGGTATTAATAAACGGCAAGATTATCCAATGATATATTGTTAAGTTTAAGAGTTATCCTTTTAAAGATGCTATATGGATGCAAGGAACCTAGCTTAAGGATAATATGAACCTTGTCAATGCTTACAATGCTACACTAGAGTAAGCAAATGAAAATGCATTTTCAATGAACAATGTTTTTGTCTTATAAGATTTGTTCTCTTTTTAATGTGCACAAATTTAAGAAGTATGCATGCTTAGGATCATGTTTGTGGTATTGACGTCTCCCAAACACCAAGTAGAACTTGTCACTCTACTTTGGAAGTATGATATGGACTAAAGAGCATACATGCTTGTGGCAACTAAGACTCCCGAGCACCAAATGGATTAGTCATCCATTTTGGAATGATATTGTAGGGTAAAAAGGGATCCGCTACCCGATAAGAAACATGGACTAATGATTAGGATTTATCTTGTCTACCTCATATTCAAGAGATAGGTAATGTAAAAAAATCTAATATCTAGCTAACTCAAATAGTTTTCTCATATTAAATTGATCGCTCAATGTGGGAGAATAAACCAAAACAAGAGTTAAAATTATAGAGAGATGTGCTTCTAGACCTATCTCAGTAGGGGACCAAAAGGAGAGATGGTTGCATCTCAATAGGGGTCCAAAAGGAGATGGTGACTAAGGTTCTTGAGGTGCTTGTCATGCTGGATGAGTAAGGTGGTTGAGAAGCTTCCCATGCATGGGAGGGTAAGGTGCTAAAGTAAAAAGGAGACACTACAAAGGAAGGGGAAAGCCCCAAAGTTAGGAGAATCTTTGAATTAATCTCCCACTCATCCAAAGGGCACCCCTTTTCTCAAGGGGCACATGGATACATGTCAATCTCTCCCTATGCTTAGCCACATGGTGTGCTTGAATCCTATTGGCTGGGCTAAAGAGGGATCCAAGGGCACCACCTTTCTCAAGGGGAAACAGGCTATGTGTTGCTCGCACATACAATAAGAAAGTCATTTATGAATCCCATGCTTCTTATTATGTGGGTGAAAGAAGGATTCCATAATCTACTCTTCGAGGAGTAATTTTTTTTTCTTGTTGGCCTTTCATGAAAAGTAAACATACCATGAAGAGTATGTTTCAAAATGCATGGTATGCCAAAAGTCAAAATTTGACAGAGGGAACCAACTTGGATTGTTTCAATCGACAGGCTTATCAAGAAAACACACTCTATGCCCATCAAAAAGAGGATTAAGGCATATCAAACGGCAACCCTCTTCAGATTTAAAATTTTCAAGTATTATGGCTTGCCAACATCCATAGTATCAGACAAAGATCCTAGAATAACCAGTAATTTTTGGAAGGGTCTCTTTGAGAATCTAGGAAGTAGATTAAATTTCTCTTTTCACCTATCATCCACAAAGAGATGACCAAAGTGAAATAACTAATCTAAAAATTCTTGAATCTACTAAAAACCTATGTCATGGAAGAAGATCAACCTTCTCAATGGGAGGTTGCTGATGAATATAGCCGAGACTCACAAGAAGGCAAAAAGGGCTGCTCCTAATAAGCACAGAAGAGCCTTAGCCTTTAAGGAAAATTATTGCGTCGTGCTAAAGTTTTTCAAGGCTTATCTAAGGCATACGCCATGCAAGAATCCTTCATGCTACCAATAGTATTATGCTAAACTAGCAAAAAGATACTATGGTCCTTTTTAAAACAATCCTTAAGCCAATCAATGAGATGGCTTATTAGTTAAAGTTGCCCAGACATTGGCTCATGCACAATGTTCTCCATGAGAACCTACTTAAGCCTTACAAAGGATCACCACCAAAAGAAGCAATAGTAGCGGACCCTCCAAAAATCGAAGATCAAGAAGAAGTACTTCAATTTGAGTCCATCCTATGACATGAAGACAAGGTATTAAGAAATGGTAAGATAATCCAATGATATCTTGTTAAGTTTAAGAATTATGCTTTTAAAGATGCTAGATGGATGCAAGTTAAAATGTATTTCTGTTGGCCTACCATGAAAAATAAACATACCATGAAGAGTATGTTTCAAACTGCATGGTATGCCAAAAGTCAAAAATTGAGTGAGGGAAGCAAATTAGATTGTTTCAATCAAGAGGCTTAGCAAGAAAACACACTCTATGCCCATCAAAAAGACGATTGAGGCACATAAAATGGCAAACCTCTTCATATTTAAAATTTTCAAGTATCATGGCTTGCCAACATCCATAGTGTCGGACAAAGATTCTAGAATAACTAGTAATTTTTGGAAGGGTCTTTTTGAGAATCCACGAAGTAGATTAAATTTCTCTTTCGGCCTATCATCCAAAAACAGATGACCAAAGTGAAATAACTAATCTAACATGTCTTGAATCTACTAAAAGCCTCATGGAAGAAGATCAACCTTCTCAACGGGAAGTTGCTGATGAATATAGCCGATACTCACAAGTATCTTTTCCAAAGATTAAAGAGGTTATATCAATCTCATAGCAAAGGCAAAAAGGGCTGCTCCTAATAAGCACAGAAGAACCTTAGTCTTTAAGGAAAATGATTGACTCGTGCTAAAGTTTTTCAAGGCTTATCTAAGGCATACTACATGCAAGAATCCTACGTGCCACCATGAGCATTATGCAAAAGTGGCAAAAAGCTACTATGGTCCTTTTTTTGAAATTCTAAAGCCAATCAACGAGATGGCTTATTAGTTAAAGTTGCCCAAACATTGCTTCATGCACAATGTTTTCCATGAGAACCTACTTAAGCCTTACAAAGGAGAACCACCAGAAGAAGCAATAGTAGCGGAACCTCCAAAAATCGAAGATCAAGAAGAAGTACTTCAATTTGAGTCCATCCTATGACATGAAGACAAGGTATTAGGAAACGGTGAGAAAATCCAATGATACCTTGTCAAGTTTAAGAATTATCCTTTTAAAGATGCTAGATGGATGCAAGGCACCTAGCTTAAGGATAATATGAACCTTTTTAATGCTTACAATGCTACACTATAGTAAGCAAATGAAAATGCATTTTAAATGAACAATGTTTTTGTCTTATAGACTAGTTCTCTTTTTATTGTGCACAAATTTAATAACTATGTATGCTTAGGATCATGGTTGTGGTGACGACGTCTCCCAAACACCAAGTAGAACTTGTCACTCTACTTTGGAAGTATGATATGGACTAAAGAGCATACATGCTTGTGGCAACTAAGTCTCCTGAGCACCAAATGGATTAATCATCCATTTTGGAATGATATCGTAGGGTAAAAAGGGATCCTTTACCCGATAAGGAATATGGACTAATGATTAGGATTTATCTTCTCTACCTCATATTTGAGGACGACTATGATTTCAAGAGACAAGTAATGTCATAAAATCTAATATCTAGCAACCCAAATGATGTTCTCATATTAAACTTATTGCTTAATGTGGGAGAATAAATCGGAACAAGAGTTAAAATTATAGAGACATGTGCTTCTAGACCTATCTCAGTAGGGGTCCAAAAGGAGATGGTCTACCAAAGAGCAATGTGTAATAAGTGATTCTAGGCTTATGTCAGCAGGGGACCAAAAGGAGAGATGGTTGCATATTAATAGGGATCCAAAAGGAGACGGTCTACCAAATAGCAATGTGTAATAAGTGCTTTTAGACTTATCTCAGTAGGGGACCAAGAGGAGAGATAGTTACATCTCAATATGGGTCCAAAAGGAGATAGTCTATCAAAAAGCAACATGTATGTAATGGAGATTAAAGACCGTAGGGTTAGATTCATTAAAGACCTCCAAAGGTTGGTATAAGAAGTCCTTAGACCTTAAGCAAGTTATGGTTGTGCTTGAGGTGGGAACCCGGCCCAAGCTTGAGGTGCTTGCTGACGAAGGTGCTTGAGGTGCTTGTCGTGCTTGTCGTGCTTGCTGAATAAGGTGCTTGAGGTACTTATCATGCTTGATGAGTAAGGTGCTTAAGGTTCTTGTCGTGCTTGCTAACTAAGGTTCTTTAGGTGATTTTTATGCTTGATGAATAAGGTGCTTGAGAAGCTTCCCATGCATGGGAGGGTAAGGTGCTTGAGTAAAAAATAGACACTACAAATGAGGGGGAAAGACCCAGAGTTAGGAGAATCTTTGACTTAATCTCCCACTCATCCAAGGGCACCCCCTTTGTTAAGGGGCACATGGACACATGTCAAGCTCTCCCTATGCTTAGCCACATGGTGTGCTTGAATCCTATTGGTTGGGCTAAAGAGGGATGCACGGGCACCACCTTTCTCAAGGGGCAACAGGGTATGTGTTGCTCACCCATACAATAAGAAAGTCGTTTATGAATCCCATGCTCCTTATTATGCGGGGCAAAGAAGGATTCCATAATCTACTCTTCGAGGAGTAAAAATGTTTTTTTGTTGGCCTACCATGAAAAGTAAACATACCATGAAGAGTATGTTTCAAAATGCATGGTATGACAAAAGTCAAAATTTGACTGAGGGAAGCAACTTGGATTGTCTCAATCGACATGCTTAGCAAGAAAACACACTCTATGCCCATCAAAAAGACGATTAAGGCACATCAAACGGTAACCCTCTTCAGATTTTAAATTTTCAAGTATCATGGCTTGCCAACATCCATAGTGTCGGACGAAGATCCTAGAATAACCAGTAATTTCTGGAAGGGTCTCTTTGAGAATCTAGGAAGTAGATTAAATTTCTCTTTCGGCCTATCATCCACAAAGAGATGACCAAAGTGAAATAACTAATCTAAAAATTCTTGAAGCTACTAAAAGCCTATGTCATGGAAGAAGATCAACCTTCTCAACGGGAAGTTGCTGATGAATATAGCCGAGACTCACAAGAATCTTTTCCAAAGATTAAAGAGGTTATATGCATCTCATAGCAAAGGCAAAAAGGGCTGCTCCTAATAAGCATAGAAGAGCCTTAGCCTTTAAGGAAAATGATTGTGTCGTGCTAAAGTTTTTCAAGGCTTATCTAAGGCATACTACATGCAAGCATCCTACGTGCCACCAAGAGTATTATGCTAAACTAGCAAAAAGATACTATGGTCCTTTAAAAAAAAATTCTTAAGCCAATCAATGAGATGGATTATTAGTTAAAGTTGCCCAACCATTGGCTCGTGCACAATGTTTTCCATGAGAACCTACTTAAGCCTTACAAAGGAGCACCACCAAAAGAAGCAATAGTAGCGGACCCTCCAAAAATCGAAGATCAAGAAGAAGTACTTCAATTTGAGTCCATCCTATGACATGAAGACAAGGTATTAAGAAATGGTAAGATAATCCAATGATATCTTGTTAAGTTTAAGAATTATGCTTTTAAAGATGCTAGATGGATGCAAGGAACCTAGCTTAAGGATAATATGAACCTTTTCAATGCTTACAATGCTACATTAGAGTAAGAAAATGAAAATGCATTTTAAATGAAAAATGTTTTCGTCTTATTAGAGTAGTTCTCTTTTTATTGTGCACAAATTTAATAAGTATGCATGCTTAGGATCATGCTTGTGGCAACTAAGTCTCCCGAGCACTAAATGGATTAGTCATCCATTTTGGAATGATATCGTAGGGTAAAAACGTATCCTCTACCCGCTAAGAAACATGGACTAATGATTAGGGTTTATCTTCTCTACCTCATATTCGAGGACGACTATGATTTCAAGAGACAGGTAATGTCATAAAATCTAATATCTAGCCAGCCCAAATGATTTTCTCATATTAAACTGATCGCTTAATGTGGGAGAATAAACCGAAACAAGAGTTAAAATTATAGAGACATGTGCTTCTCGACCTATCTCAGTAGGGGACCAAAAAGAGAGATGGTGTTGAGCCAGCAGAGGATCACACCCACATTTTTGCTCACACTCATCATTTTGTAACCATTGAGTGTAATAAATGTCTTTCCTACATTAATTTTGATTTGAGCCATTCATTAAATAACGGGACTCAATTGAGTTTCCAGCTTGTAATTCTGAAGTAATTTCACTTGCTGATGTAATTAGTTAGAGATGTTCTCACCTCCAAGGCTAAGGTATATAAGTCAAAGTTTTTGTAACCTAAGGGGATTCAGATTATTAATCAAAGTGAGTTTTTGAGCGCCGTGACTGTGTCTGAGAGAGAGAGAGAGAGAGAGAGAGAGAGAGAGAGAGAGAGAGAGAGAGAGTCTTATTTACTTGCTACGCGAGCTACGGAGCCGCCATTGGAGAAGCGACACCGCCATTGTGTTAGCAACGGCGAGAGCTACGCATTGATACCAAGAGTGCGCGCTATTGGCTTCTATGTGTGGTAAGTTTCTACGAGCTTCGGTGTGAGTTTTCTTCCAACTCGTGTGTCGGAATAGAGCGTGCAGCATATCTATAGAACCACAACGAGTAGAGCTACACATTGGTACCATCGGGGTCAAGTTTCGATCACTTGTATTTTTCGGCCTGTCTTCATACGCGTTTACCGCACGGAGTGGTTATAGGTTGATTTTGCAGTTCAAGTCTTTAGGGTGTTGTTCTTACCTAGTGTATAGACTTCCCCTTGAGTTTGAGATCGATTCAATGATTCTAGATCCTGTTTCGTATAGCATTCATTCGTAGTACGGATTTCAGTCACTTGCGTATTTTAGAACTTAGATTTGATTTCCTTAGTAGTGATTGTCATTAGAAGGTCGAGTAGGTGATTTGACACCCACCTAGTTGTTTCCATGCGCCTGCGGGTCAAGCTCCGTCCTCGTCTGACAAATTCTGTTGTTGGTTGAGTTCTCGCTATTTAGCTTCCGCTAGCGGCGTAACCGCCTTAACATTTGGCGCCGTTGCCGGGGACGAGAGCCCTAAGTAGGTGGCCTTAGACTAATTCTACGAGGTGAGTTGTATAAACTACTTTGTATACTTTAGTTAGAAAAGATCTAGGAGTGGTGGACTCCAAAGATCTCGAGAGATACTAGGAAGTGGGGTATTCCTAGGTCTTCCGTGTTGACAGTATTTTTAGTTTAGCTTAGAATTGTTTGTTGTTTTGTTGGTGTTGAGTAGTTGTTGATAGAAGAAGAATTTGCTAGTCCGTGAGTGGCAGTGGATCTCTTTAAAATCACAATTACCAAACCCATTTTATGATTAGGAATAGCTTAGGTAGGACTTCATTTGATCCTGATCTAGAGCTAGTAATCATTGGAGTATTTGCTTGATATGGTTGATTGCATGTTAGATCACTAAACCGTCGAGTTGGTAGTGAAACTTGCAATAAACAAAAGTCAGAGAAATTTTCTGTGTATCTGGGAGTTGCTGAGCACTAGAGAAAGCTTTAGGAAGGATTCTGTGACAAAAAAACGGAAATCTGCAACTTTAGACATCATACGCGTATGATGTCTAAATGACCAAACAGAGACCAAAACAGAAATTTTGACTTTACCAGAGTGTTCAAAAGGGGGGTTATACCCTAATTTCAACTTAAAACAAGAGCATTAACACTCAAAGAAACCCAAAAAGACAAGTCGGAGTCCAAGAAACGCAAAGAATAGGAAATTTTGGATTCAGATCTTGTTTTTACATTCAAACCTGACAAAAACACTTGAAACTCAATTATAAACATTGGAGAAGGCTTAAAACCAAGAATAGTCAAAATCTGGGACAAAAGACATCATACGCGTATAATGTCTTTTGGCACATCCACTGCTTATTTTTGATATCTGACCTGACAAGATTGTTACAAGCACTGTAGGAAGCATAAATATCAAGTTTTGACCCAAATTGATGAAAAAGACATCATACGCGTATGATGTCTTTGACCTAATTTTGGACATATTTTGATACTTTGCCAACACAGATCCATTGTAATAGCTGTCTAGAGGTTATATTTCAAGTTTCATCCCATTTGGATCACAATTGACCCAAAACAAGTCAAAAGCGGAAAATTGCCAAGAAAAGCCTAAATTAGCCATAACTTGCTCAAACAGAGTTCAAACTGAATTTTGTGAGTGGACAGAGCATAAGGGGGCTACTGAGAGTGAGCATAACCAAAATAGTCCAAAGCTTCGAAAAAAAACATCATACGTGTATAATGTCTTTTTCAGCATAACTGCAGCAAAATTCTCACTTGATGAAACAGAAGTTGTCCAACTGACAAGATTAAACAATTGATCAAGTATCAATCAGTTTGGATCAATTCTGACCACAAAAACTTGGGGAAAACAAATTGCCGAGACGGAAAAGTTAAAGTCCTTTAGGGGAATTGATGAATTTGAGATCGGGCAGGAATCTCCAGAATAACCAACCAAAACAAGGGGAACCAGCAAGTTTCATATCAACCGAGGGAAGTGTAAACCAAAGTTGGGTGCAACCATTCGAGCCGATCTTTGAAGGAAGTGTCTCTGATACTTCTTCGGAGAGATCTTACAAGATTTTCACCGAACACTTGGAACACTTGAACCTGAACAACAGAGAAAATATGGCAGCAGGATCATCAAACTCTTCCGCCACAAACCTTAGAGAATCAGGAAGAACAAGCCCTAGTGCCTGTTTAAGGCTATTATGAAGAATCTGGTGCACACATGTCTCCAACTGTGTATTACCCACCAGTAGAACCAAAACAACCAGAACCATGGGGCATGATTGGGAATGTTGGAATACCAACAGTTATAAGTGCTCTTGATGAAGAGAGATACAATTTGGACGGAAGAACATTGATGTTCATAGCTCATGGAGGGTTAACAGGACAAAGACCATCCTATCCACAAAGGACGAATCAAATGGGACCAAGACCAGCACTAGGACCCTGTTACAAGTGTGGAGGTGACCATCTGATGAATGTTTGTCCACATACGGAAATCATTAGAATTAACGCTTACTGCACTGAGTGTGGGGTTACTCACTTCATTGAGGATTGTTCAAAGAATCCAAACAAAGTGCAAAAGACGACATTGAATATGCTAGAAACGATTCCTACCAGCAGTGGGTCTGAAAATGAAACTCTGATACCAACGCAAGTTGTTACTAGAGCTCAAGCTAAGAAAACCACTAGAGAACCTGAGAATGGAAAGTTAGCGACTGAAATGGTTAGTCAAGGACCGCGGAGTCAGAGAAACACATGGAAAGCTAGAAAAGCACGCATGAAGTTGAGAAAAGAACGTGAAGACGCTATTCTAACTAAGGAACTAAAGCAAACTAAAGATAGATTAGAAAAACTTGAGAGTCAAAACGGGAAACGAGAGATGAGCCCGGAAAGAACGAAACAAAAGAGTATCAAAGAAACAACGAGCTTAAGCTTAGGGGGATCAGTGCTAGTCGACAAAGTACACGAACCATTGGACGCACTGATGAGAGCTTACGAAGCAAGGTTAAAGAACAACCAAACACAAGAACAGAGGTGGATGACATACCCAAACACGGAATTGGAAAAGCATAGAGTTGAAATGTGCCAGAGAATGATCGAGACTGCACAAGCCTTATTAGAACCACCAAAAGAAACAATGAATTGTGGAACGGAAAACCCAATTCAGCAAGAGACTATTGTTTCACGGGTAACTGAAAAGACTCCTAGTGCACAAAAGCCTGAAAATACACACAAGGATGACCGCATAGTGTTGAACACAACCGATCAGGAGATAGAGAGTTTTTATCCAGTCATACAGAGGTCTTACGGAAGAGATGAGGATTACAATGAATTTTGGAAACAAGTGAGAGAGTCAAACTTTGCAAACGAGCTAAGTTGCCAAGCTAATCAGACAAATTGGGAAAAGGACATCAGGAATCCTCCCATAGTGGAATTTGAGGCAGGATCTCAAGTGGACTTGGATCTGCAATCTTACTGGGGAGATGGGGGCTCTGTTAGAACAATGGAGAGCAAACCTCATTCACTGAATACCTTACCTTCATACTTAGGAGAGTATGAAGGAAAATCCGAGATTAGAGCACTTCCCTCACGAAGAATCTCATCAGAAAAAGTCATGGACTCGCAAGGATTGATAGAGATCTTGTCAACAACAGTAACATGCACTATCACTCTAGCTGAGCTTTTGAGGCTAAGACCACATATGTGGACCACGGTAGGAAAATGCTTGGAGAAATTTGGGATAAAAGACCCAACATCGAGACTGCAAGAGGGTACACAAGAGCTGAGTAAACCACAAAAGAACGCTAAGCCTGTACCCTTAAACAAGGTTGGAGAGTATTGCGAAGGTGAAGAGGGGAATACAACCTTACCAGTTGAATTCCAAGGAGTAAACACGATGGCAATACTAGACAGCGGAGCTGGGGTAGCCATTGCTACAAAAGAAATTTGGAAAAAATGGGGGAAACCAGCAATAAGGAAGACTAGGTTGAAACTCCAATAAGCAGATGGACACCTGGAGAAACCTATGGGGTTATTAGAGAAAGTTGTAGTGACTTCTTGCGGCATTGAATACGAACATACTTTTGCTATTGTCGAGTTTGGCAAGGAGAATAACTCTGATATCATATTGGGAAGACCATTCATGAGACAGTTGAAAATGGTCCAGGATTGGGGCTACGATCACATATACCTGAGAAATATGGAAACCACTACACGTGTGAACCTGAAAGACCATAGCTACAAAGATGTGAACCGAACACCGGTGGAGGAGTTTGATTCAACTACTTTGGCGGGATCCGAATTTCCAGCTTGGTTAGGTAAGCCCAAGGAGTTATGGATGTGTGGAGCTTCGACATGTGGAAGTCTGAAACGAGAAGAATGTGTTTTAGAAAGGGCTATCGAAGACGAAACTTATATAGGAGAACCCTTTCCAGAGGACACGCTTGAACCATTAGAATGGACACACATTCTAGCAACCCTAGATGTTTGTGCAATTCCGGATGGTCCCACAACGAAATTTTGCGACAAGGATGGGTACGACGTGGTTCCGTACTTCATGTTGAGAACTGTACTCGAAAAAGAAACTGAAAAGAACGATAGACTGGAAAAGGAAGATGAAGAAGAGGTGTTTCACGACATTCCCGATCATCCAGAGTGGGGAAATGAAGCAGACAATGAGTCAACGGACAATTCAAGCGGAAACGAAGAAACTATAACGGATGTCCGATTTTATGATTTTTCGAACCAAACTAAACAACGCCAGAAACGCTACAGAGCAAAGAGAAAAACAAAGGGGGTTAGAACCAATCCGATGCCTAGAATAAGAGGAAAGAATCAATTCCTAATGCTAGTAAAGGCGGAAGATTGTGTTAAGGACAAGATTTTAGGAAGAATGAGAGGCAATGATCAAAAGAGTTTACGAAAAGACAAAAGAAGCTCAATAAATCAAGTTCAAAGGAATGAAACGAAAACTGAAACAGAAAAATCAGAAAAGAACAAGCGCAACAAAGAACACACGGAGTCCAAGTTGGAACGTAGAAACAAGTACAGAGAGCTCAAGAAAACTCTGAAAGAAGTTTGGACGACAGAATTTGAGAGTGGACAGGACGAAAACGCCAAAATCAAGGAAAACATGGATGTTCCCTCTCACTATAGGAAATTCACAATAGAGGATAGGAAGGTGGTATTAACCCAACCTTTTCGAGAGAGAAGGGAGAACGAATCTTATGACGGACCGGAGGATGCAAAAAAAGTTGATTTAGCAGCTCCAGGTGAGACACCTAGACCGGTGTACATAGCCACATATTTGTCTCCAGGTGAGGAAGAGAGACTTTTGAGTCTTCTCAGAGAGTATAGGGATGTGTTTGCATGGTCTTATAAGGACTTAAAGGGAGTTGACCCATCGATATGCCAACACACAATCCCACTAAAACAAGATGCAAATCCAAGCAGACAGAGACCATACACATATAATGATACGTTTGCTAAGCGAATCAAAGAAGAGATAGATAAGCTAATGGAAGCTGAATTCATATACGAGATTGAACACACCGATTGGGTATCTCCAATTGTGGTAGTACCCAAGAAGAACGAAAAACTCCGAGTGTGTGTCAACTTAAAGAAAGTGAATGCTGCAACAATCAGGGACAGTTATCCCCTGCCAATAACTGATCATGTTCTAGAGCGTGTATCAGGGAAAACAGCATACTCCTTTCTTGATGGTTTTTCAGGATATAACCAGCTAGAAATAGCACTGGAAGATCAACATAAAACAGCTTTTGTAACGGAGTGGGGAATTTATGCTTATCGGGTTATGCCTTTTGGTCTAACCAATGCTCCCGCAACCTTCTAGAGGCTGATGACGCATGCTTTCAAAGAATACTTAAGGTTGTTTCTAGAAATATACATGGATGACTTATGTGTACATTCTCTTCTGAGAGATGAGCATCTAGAACACCTAAGAAAAGTATTTGAGAAATGTAGGACATATCGCATTTGTCTCAATCCTGAGAAATGTGTGTTTATGGTCCGACAAGGCAGAATTCTGGGACATATTGTCTCACAAAACGGAATATCCACGGAT
This sequence comes from Adiantum capillus-veneris, assembly GCF_014529385.1. NCBI lineage: Eukaryota > Viridiplantae > Streptophyta > Polypodiopsida > Polypodiales > Pteridaceae > Adiantum > Adiantum capillus-veneris. The sequence continues at coordinate 14,262,747 of NC_140952.1, forward strand.
TTAGAGAAGATAAAAGTTATAGTGGATATGCCTAGACCAACCAATGCGAAACAAGTGCAGAGCTTTATGGGACATTGCGGATATTATAGACGATTCATTTACATGTACGCTATAATAGGCCAACCACTTTACAGGCTAATAGTGAACTTTGAATGGACAGAGGAGTGTGAGGAATCGTACAAGAAATTGAAAGAGGAACTCATTACTGCTCCAGTCTTGAAATCACTAGATTGGGAGAAGATATTCCATGTGCACATAGATGCTTCGGCATATGCAATAGGATGCATTCTGGCTCAGCCAGAAGAAGGAAACATGGATTTTCCTATCTGTTACGCCAGTCGACAGCTCCACAATGCAGAGAAGAATTACACCACAACAGAGCGAGAGGGATTAGGAATGATATATGCTGTGAAGAAATTTCGGCATTATCTTCTAGCGAACAAGTTTGTGTTTTTTACGGATCACCAAGCCTTACTCTACCTAGTGAATAAACCATGCAATACCGGGAGAATAGTGAGATGGTTCATTATCTTACTGGAATTCGACTTCACGGTAGTAGTAAAGAAAGGAAAAACACATCTTAGAGTTGATCATCTTTCGCGATTGACGAATGGAGAAGACCCTATAGGAGTAGATGATGACATGCCAGACGCGTACTTGTTCAACATAGAAATGATACCGAAGTGGTCTCAAAATGTCGTTAACCTATTAACCTATGGAGGAGAGTTCGATAGAAGAGAATACAACCAGAAACATATTGCTATTCAGCAATCCAAGAATCTTTAATTGGTTGCAGGAAGGTTGTATCAATTGGGAAATGATCATGTTTTACGACTATGCATCAATCCTGAGGAATATAATATATATCTGCGCGAAGCACATGTTCAGGAATGTGCATTTCATTGTTCAAGAAGGAACACATATAGGAATTTGTTACAATTGGGAGTCTATTGGCCAGGAATGAAAGAAAGCGTACATGAATATGTCACTGTATGTATTGTATGTTCATCAAAACCGCCAGCAGAGTATTCGACATTATATCAGATAATGATCGCTCCAGAATGGATAGAACTTTCCCAGAAGGAACGTCAAAAGCTCGTCAGAAATCTGTAGAGACAGAAGGTAGAGATTACGCTTTAATAAGAGATCAACTCTATAAGAGAGGTAAAGACAACCAGCTTAGGATTTGCGCATCAGAGACTGAGTATGTGATAATACTAGAGCAAGCTCATGGAGGAGTAGGTGGAGGCCATTTCTCAGGTGATAAGACAGCAAAACTTGTCTTAGCCGCAGGAATATGGTGGCCAACATTACATATGGATGCTGAGGAATACGTTAAACGGTGCGATGACTGTCAGCAGACCAAAGTACCACTTAAAAGAGATGATATGCCACTTAGACCAATGATGGGGGCAAGAGCTTTTGCAAAATGGGGGATTGATTATGTCGGACCCATTTCACTTCCTGCATATAAGACTCATGCACAATACATCGTTGTGGCTACGGACTATCTAACAAAGTGGGTCGAAGCAAAGGCAACTCAAACAGCAGATGCCAGGACCACGGCATAATTTCTATATGAATACGTCTTTGTACGATATGGATTGCCAATAGAAATTGTGAGTGATCGAGGCACACATTTTATAAATGAAGTGATAGAGATCCTTCTAGATGAATTCATGGTAATCCATAGGAAATCAGCCCCGTATCATCCACCAGCAAACGGACAAGCTGAAGCAACAAACAAAACCATATGCACGGTCCTCACGAAGATTGTATCTCACCAAAAGTTGCATTCAACATTATGGGCATATAGGGTAGCATATAAAACATCAATAGGAACGACCCCATATAACATGGTTTTTGGGCTAAATGCTATCTTACCAATAGAATTCTTGATTTCAACCTTAAGGGTGGCTAAGTATCTAGAGTGGACAGGGCAGGAGCTTTCTGATAGAATAGATGATGTCATAAAATCTAATATCTAACTAACCCAAATGATTTTCTCATATTAAATTGATCACTTAATGTGGGAGAATAAACGGGAACAAGTGTTAAGATATAGGTATGTGCTTTTAGATCTATCTCAACACGGGGCCAATGTAAAGGGGCCCAAAAGGGAGATGGTCTATCAAAGAGCAAGGCTAACCAATGGAGCATAAGACCTTAGGGTTAGCTTCATTGAAGACCTCCAATAAATGTGTGTAAAAGTCCTTTTGACCTTAAGTAAGCTAGGGCTGAGCTTGAGGTGGGAACCCGGCCCAAGCTCGAGGTGCTTGTCCTACTTGAGGTGTTTTTCATGCTTGAGGTGCTTGATTAAGATGCTTGAGGTGCTTGACTGGATCCATGCTTGAGGTGCTTGACTTGCTGCATGATTAAAGTACTTGAGGTGCCTTGAGAAGCTTGCCTGAGATGCTTGTGGGAACCCCCCCTAGTTCAAGTGCTTTGTCATGCTTGGTGAGTAAGGTGCTTGATCACCTAAAAGTCAAAAGCATTCCTACAAGAGGGGGGGCGAGCCCTTTTCCTAGGGCCTAGAGAGAGAACACCCACTCACACACACAAGGGAAGCCCATCTTGAAGAGGCAGCAAGGACACATGTCAGGCCCCTACCCATGTTACCTTCATGTGTTGCTTGAAGCCTATTGGCTAGGCTTCAAAGGGGTCCAATGATAAATTACATGAATTATCTAATTGTTTTAGCATTTATCAAGTCCTCTCTCTCAAAGGGGAAAGGGGGACACTTGTCCCAAGGCTACCCATGTTGCTTGTAATGGCTCCTGCTTGTGATTGGCTAGGCCTGGAGGGGTCCAATGAGCTTCAGGCATGAGCTACAAGGGGGGGTCGACCCAAGCAAGCTAGGGGGGTGCCTAGGGGGTATACTCACCCACACACACTCACAAGCACTCTCATTGTGTGATATGCAAAGTGCAAGAGCTCCCTCTCCAAGCAAGTAGAGGTTGAGAGCCTACACCAACACTCTTGGCTATGGAGTGCAAATCCAACCAAGAGCCATGCTTCAATGCTTAAGCTTGCCATCTCCTTATTCTTCATTACTATGCTATTATGTATGCTAGCAACAAGAGTATGATAAGTGAGGAACTAATTCTTTCTCCTACGAAATGTTTCTTCTTCCTCTTCCCTACCCTCATTCCCTGCTAGCTCTCTCCACCTTCGAAGGTGTTTGAGGTCTTGGGACTGAGGCTTGGGATAGTTAAATCTTTCTTCAAGTTTATGTTATGTTTGTGGTGCATGAAGCCTTCCATCTTCATGGCATCACCTAGGTCACAAGGAACACAAAGACTGTATTGTAACTAGTCTCTCTTTATGGGAGAAATCATAATACAAATGCCTATTGGAGGGGGGACCGGCTCCACATAAATCCGGTCCTCAATTGTTGTCATGTTCTCTAAACTCTCTCTCTTGCAAAAGTATTGTCTATGCCAAGTTAACTAATTGCTATGATTATGTTGCTATCTTCAATTATGTATACCCGCTATGCTCACAAAATCATTTCTTGAAAGTACTCTCATTAAATTCCGCTATTCTCAAATTGAATAGGCAAATTCCATTACATTGGTATCAGAGCATTTGGTTTCTCTTTTCTTGCTTAAGAAGAGAGGTCCTTAAGTAGCCTATAAATGGTTGATGTTGTTAATTATAATAGAGTAAGTGGAACTGGGATCTAATACCGGTTTTGTTAAGCCCACTATGTGGGGGATGGTGCACACCTCGGGAGCTTTGGAGTTAATAATGGAGTCTTTTTAGACTTGCCTACGGCTTTACCATTATTGATCCATAAGAAGTCCGAAAGGAGCTAGCCCTTGGCAACTCTGCTATGTTAGACCTACTCCTCTACTCTCTATAATTAACCACTTTGAGCCGTGGGTGTAGATACTTAAGAGCCGATTTTCAAAGGCTAAGAGGAGTGGCAACTAAGGTTTTGAATTGCCAAAGCATACACTAAGTACATACATAAAATTTTGTTAACATGGCTGACAATAATCAAGAGAGTAGAATGAACATTGATAGCTTTGATTTTGCACATGAAGGTGCTAATGATGATGCTCCCATGTTTGTGAATTATCTTGTGACTAGGTTGCAACAAGCTATGGGCAACCCTACCTTGCAAGCCGAAGTTACTCAACAACTTCGTGCCTATGGAATTTCCCTTCCTCTCCAAGAGGAGAGAGAGCTTAGGAGGCCTCTTGAAGAGACCCCCAAAAGAAGACTCTCTCCCATTCGAGAGGAGGAATCCAAAGAGAAAGAAAGCAATGAAAGTCTAAGTTCTTCTGAAGATGTGGCTCCACGAAGAAGGCGGTCTAGACGATCGCCTACTCCTCCCAAGAGGAAAAGAGCAACCCATAGTCCTTCTACTCATCACTCTCAAAGGCAAGAGAGGAAACAAAGGAAGAAAAGGGCTAGGAAGAGGTCACCCTCTTCTCCTTCTTCTTCACCTTCCTTCTCTTCCGATGAAAGTTATGGCTATTCTCCTAGAGAATACAAGAGGGGAGGGCATCGCAAATCATTTCCTGCATGGCGAAGGTCACAAAAGCTAAAGAAGTTCAAGGAGGGAGGAAAGAGTATCTCTTTTCTCACCTACGATGGCACCTTTGGTGCTACCGACAAAGTGTTGGCCTTCATCCAGCAATTTGATGCGGCTTTGGGGACGAGGGCTTCACAGAGTCCTCCAAGCTACGCCATGTAGCTATGCACTTCCAAAAATCAGCTCGTCAATGGTGGGCTAGCCTTCGTGGCAATGGAGAAGCCCCAAAGACATGGAAAACTCTACGAGTTTCCATCATGAAGCAATTTCTTCCAAGCGATACTAAAGATAAAGTTCTTACCGAATGGCGCGGCTTGAAGCTCCTCTCTCATGAGTCTATCAACAAGTATGTAGATAAGTTTTGGGATTTACATCTCAAAGCTACCGTCTTTCAAAAGATAGACTTTGTCGAGCAAAGACAACAATTCTGTGCGGGATTACCTGAAGAGATGGCCGAATATATCAACTCTCAACGGCCCGGTACTATTACCGAAGTAATCCACCACACCATGGTTTCTTCACGCATCAATTTCTATCAAGGGGCTAGACGTAATGTCAAGCCCATGGAAAACAAAGATAAAAATGATGCAAAGGGGAAATCCAATGCTCAAAATAATTCCCAAGGCACTTCCAACAACAACAACAACAATCGGTCCAAGGAGAAGGGAGTTTACAAAGGTAAAAACAAACTCTCTCCTGAAGAGCTTGAAGCTTTTCGCAAGGACCATAAGTGTTTCAAGTGTGGGGAGCAAGGACATGGCTATCGTTCTTGCCCCAAGAAGAATACTCGCAATGAGACTCCTAGGGCTTCCACCATCGAAGCTCCAAAAGAGGATGCTCATTGCAAAGGATCATCACTCTCCTATGCTTGGGGAAAGGTAAGAGAGCATGATGCCTTCATCTTGTTTGACCCTGGCTCTACTCTCAACTTCATATCAATATAGTTGCCCACCAAGTTGGGCATTCAAGCTTTTGAGATGGGAGATATAGTAACAGCTGATGCAGCTTTCAAGGGACAACAAGCCTCCGTTACTCCCTTGATTGGGAAGTTGAGGCTTCATGTCCAAAGCTATGTCGACAAAGAAGACTTCTTCATCTCTCCCCTCCAACATCAGGATGTTATCCTAGGGGCACCATGGTTTGATCGCATGGCTGCCAACATGAAGTTCCCTGAAAGGAGAATTTACTTCACCTACAGGGGAAAGAACATGTATATAGATGCTAGTGAGCGTGGTCGCACTATTCCACTTGTAAATCCTCTTTCTTTTATAAATCAATGAAGAGCTCAGTTTCTGCGTACATGATTTATGTCAAAGAGTCTCTAAAAGCTAATAATGTTTCATCAAATGAAAATGATAGGAATCAAGAAGAGTTAGACTTGTCTACTTTTCTAAAAGGATTCCAAGATGTGTTCATCGATGATATCCCTATGGACCTACCTCCAAAACGAGGGGATGATGACCATCGTATTGAGCTCCTTCCAGGAAGCTCACCGCCTAACAAACCTCCTTATCGAGTCTCACAAGCTCAACAAGAGGAGATCATGAGGCAAGTACAAGAGCTGGTAGACAAAGGAATGGTGAGGCCTAGTTCCTCTCCCTTTTGTTCTCCAGTCCTTTTAGTGCAAAAGAAAGATGGTACATACCGTATGTGTGTGGAATATCGAGCACTAAACCATATCACTATCAAAAACAGATTTCCCGTACCTCGGGTAGAAGATCTGTTTGATAAGCTACAAGGCTCTACCTACTTCAGTAGGATTGACCTTAAGAGTGGCTATCATCAAATAAGGATAGTGGATGAGGATATCTTAAAGACCGCGTTTCGCACAACATTTGGTCTTTATGAATATCTAGTCATGCCTTTTGGCTTGACTAATGCACCAGCTACGTTCAATCGTTTGATGGAGAAAATTTTTAGACCATATCGAAAATTCACTGGAGTGTTCTTCGATGATATCATCATCTACTCCAAGTCTTTGGAGGAACATAAGCAACATCTCCAAGTGATTTTTCAAGCCTTGAGGGAGAACAAACTTTTTCTCAACCAAAAGAAAAGTGAATTCTTCCTTCAAGAGATTCAATATCTAGGCCATATTATCTCTCACGATGGTATTCGTATGGATCCATCAAAGTTAGAGGTAATAAAATCATGGCCTAACCCAAGGAATCTACATGAGCTAAGAAGCTTTATTGGTATGTGTGCATACTATAGACGCTTCATAGCAAAATTCTCTCAAGTAGCAGGACCACTACACGACTTAACCAAGAAGAACGTTAAGTTTGTATGGACTGCTAAGGAGCAAAATGCTTTTGAAAAACTCAAAGAGAAGCTTACTTCCCAACCAGTCCTCGTGCTTCCGGATCTCTCAAAGCCATTTGAGGTCCAATGTGATGCTTGTGGTGATTGCCTTGGAGCGGTTTTGCTTCAAGAAGGGCATGCCATAGCATATGAGAGCCGAAGGCTCAATGGTGATGAACGAGTCTTGGGCATTTATGAGAAAGAGCTTTTAGCTGTTCTACATGCCCTAGACACATGGAAGCACTACCTATTGGGGACTCCATTTATCCTACGAACCGACCACCAAAGTCTCAAGTATTTCATGACGCAAACCAAGCTTTCCGACAAACAAATGAGGTGGGCAAATTTTCTTTCGCAATTTAATTTCCATATTGCTCACATAGCTGGTAAGCACAATCAAGTTGCCGATGCACTTTCACGACGACCAAAAGTTAATGCGGTGTCTATAGCTACTCACAATGATCTATCCTCTATGATAGATGAGTATGCTACTGACCCTGACTTTAGAGACATAATGTCAGCCCTTGCTTTGGGGAAGAAAGAGGAACCATTCACCTTGCAGGATGGTTATCTTCTCCACGGCAATAGGCTATGTGTTACCCATTCCCTTCGTGAGAAGGTTATGTATGAATCCCATGCTCCTCCATATGCAGGGCATAGAGGTATTCAACCTACTCTCGAGGAGTAGAGACGTATTTCTATTGGCCTACCATGAAAGTGGACATACAAGAGTATGTTTCAAAATGTGTAGTATGCCAAAAGACCAAGTATGATAGAGGGAAGCAACCTGGATTACTCCAGCCATTGCCTATTCCAAATTCACCATGGGAGAGTATATCCATGGATTTCATCTTTGGATTACCCAAGTCTATCCATGGGAATACAGGAATATGGACAATAGTCGACAGGTTTAGCAAGCAAGCACATTTTATTCCTGTCAAAAAGACTATTAAGGCACATCAAATGGCAACTCTCTTCATATCTCAGATTTTCAAACACCATGGATTACCCACATCCATCGTGTCAGATAGAGATCCTAGAATGACCAGTAATTTCTCGAAAGGTCTCTTTGAAAATCTAGGAACAAGATTGAATTTCTCTTCGGCCTATCACCCACAAACGGATGGCCAAAGTGAGATAGCCAATCTTACGATACTCGATCTACTCAAGACTTATGTTACCAAAGTAGATCAACGCTCACAATGGGAAAAGTATTTACCGCTAGTAGAGTATGCCTACAATAATACTGTACATACTTCTACGGGCAAAGCACCTTTCGAGATCATAGAAGGAAGACCTAAAAGTCCCTTGCTACTGAAAGTACATGGGAAGATCTTCGCCGCCGATGAGTATAGCCGTGACCTACAAGAATCTTTTCAAAAGATTAGGGAGGCTATAGCCATCTCTCAACAAATGCAAAAAGCTGTTGCTGATAAGCACAGAAGAGCCTTAATGTTCAAAGAAAATGATTGGGTCTTACTCAAGTTTCCTAAGGCTCGATTAAGGCAAACGACGGGCAAAAATCCTACGGGCTATCAAAAGTATTATGCTAAACTAGCAAAAAGATACTATGGTCCTTTCCAAATCTTGAAGCCTATCAATGAGACGGCTTATCAAGTCAAGTTGCCCAACCATTGGCTTATACACAATGCCTTTCATGTAAGCTTACTTAAGCCCTACAAAGGAGAGCCACCAATTGAACCAATTATTGAAGACCCTCCCGAAGTTGAAGACCAAGAAGAGGTGCTACAACCCGAAGCTATCCTTCGGCATGAAGACAAGGTACTACGACATGGTAAGATTATCCGATGGTATCTTATTAAGTTCAAAAATTATCCTTTTGAAGATGCTAAATGGATGCAAGGAGTACAACTTAAGGATAGTATGAACCTTGTCAATGCTTACACTGCTACATTAGAGTAAGCAAATGTACAAATTTCTTTTAAATAACTCATGTTTTTGTCTTATATGACTAGTCCTCTTTTTAATTGTGCACAAATTTAACTAGTATGCATGCTTAGAATCATGTTTGTGATGACGACGTCTCTCAAACACCAAGTAGAATTTGTCACTCTACTTTGGGAGAATGAAATGAACTAAAGAGCAGACATGCTTGCGGCAGCTATGTCTCCCAAGCACCAAATGGATTAGTCATCCATCTTGGAAAGATGTCGTAGGGTAAAAAGGGATCCTTTACCCGCTAAGTACGATTGACTAATGACTAAGACTTTATCTCTTCTACCTCATAGTCGAGGACGACTATGATTTCAAGAGAGAGGTAATGTCATAAAATCTAATATCTAACTAACCCAAATGATTTTCTCATATTAAATTGATCACTTAATGTGGGAGAATAAACGGGAACAAGTGTTAAGATATAGGTATGTGCTTTTAGATCTATCTCAACACGGGGCCAATGTAAAGGGGCCCAAAAGGGAGATGGTCTATCAAAGAGCAAGGCTAACCAATGGAGCATAAGACCTTAGGGTTAGCTTCATTGAAGACCTCCAATAAATGTGTGTAAAAGTCCTTTTGACCTTAAGTAAGCTAGGGCTGAGCTTGAGGTGGGAACCCGGCCCAAGCTCGAGGTGCTTGTCCTGCTTGAGGAGCTTGTCATGCTTGAGGTGTTTTTCATGCTTGAGGTGCTTGATTAAGATGCTTGAGGTGCTTGACTGGATCCATGCTTGAGGTGCTTGACTTGCTGCATGATTAAAGTACTTGAGGTGCCTTGAGAAGCTTGCCTGAGATGCTTGTGGGAACCCCCCCTAGTTCAAGTGCTTTGTCATGCTTGGTGAGTAAGGTGCTTGATCACCTAAAAGTCAAAAGCATTCCTACAAGAGGGGGGGCGAGCCCTTTTCCTAGGGCCTAGAGAGAGAACACCCACTCACACACACAAGGGAAGCCCATCTTGAAGAGGCAGCAAGGACACATGTCAGGCCCCTACCCATGTTACCTTCATGTGTTGCTTGAAGCCTATTGGCTAGGCTTCAAAGGGGTCCAATGATAAATTACATGAATTATCTAATTGTTTTAGCATTTATCAAGTCCTCTCTCTCAAAGGGGAAAGGGGGACACTTGTCCCAAGGCTACCCATGTTGCTTGTAATGGCTCCTGCTTGTGATTGGCTAGGCCTGGAGGGGTCCAATGAGCTTCAGGCATGAGCTACAAGGGGGGGTCGACCCAAGCAAGCTAGGGGGGTGCCTAGGGGGTATACTCACCCACACACACTCACAAGCACTCTCATTGTGTGATATGCAAAGTGCAAGAGCTCCCTCTCCAAGCAAGTAGAGGTTGAGAGCCTACACCAACACTCTTGGCTATGGAGTGCAAATCCAACCAAGAGCCATGCTTCAATGCTTAAGCTTGCCATCTCCTTCTTCTTCATTACTATGCTATTATGTATGCTAGCAACAAGAGTATGATAAGTGAGGAACTAATTCTTTCTCCTACGAAATGTTTCTTCTTCCTCTTCCCTACCCTCATTCCCTGCTAGCTCTCTCCACCTTCGAAGGTGTTTGAGGTCTTGGGACTGAGGCTTGGGATAGTTAAAGCTTTCTTCAAGTTTATGTTATGTTTGTGGTGCATGAAGCCTTCCATCTTCATGGCATCACCTAGGTCACAAGGAACACAAAGACTGTATTGTAACTAGTCTCTCTTTATGGGAGAAATCATAATACAAATACCTATTGGAGGGGGGACCGGCTCCACATAAATCCGGTCCTCAATTGTTGTCATGTTCTCTAAACTCTCTCTCTTGCAAAAGTATTGTCTATGCCAAGTTAACTAATTGCTATGATTATGTTGCTATCTTCAATTATGTATACCCGCTATGCTCACAAAATCATTTCTTGAAAGTACTCTCATTAAATTCCGCTATTCTCAAATTGAATAGGCAAATTCCATTACAGATGACCTGGAAAATCTAGATGAGCTTCGCCTAAAAGCAGTAGCTTCTATCTACGCTCAAAAAAGGCGACAAAAAGAATTTTTTGATAAGCATGTGCGGACTAAAGAGTTTAAGGTTGGGGACTATGTCCTAGTTTACACTCTGAAACAGCATGCTAAGAAGCTTAAAAAGCGAGGGATGGGACCTCTGGTGATTAAAGATCTATCACCAAGTGGAGCCGTCAAGCTTGCTACATTAGACGGAGAAGAAATTCCCAATTGGATTAGTGGATGCAGAGTGAAAAAGTATCTTTTGCCGCTAACCCAAGACATGCTTCTCAAAATACATCAAGAAAAGCTGCGTGTCCAGAAAAAGAAAATGATTTTGGAGGAAGCGCAACCGAGGCGAAAGAAAGAATGGAGAAAAGAAGACTATTACGTTAGAAACAGCGCAGTGAAGGAGCAATACGAATAAACGCAGTCAGTATAACAGAAATGGATAATGACAAAGAAGAACCCATCATTGAATGCAAAGTAGGAACCAACCAAATATAAGCCAGAGCACTATTGGATTCAGGAGCTCAAGCTAACCTACTTTCACTCAGTTTGTATAGACAATTGACAAATGACACTAAACTACAAACTGCCAAGCAAGAGTTAAAGAGTTACTCTGAGAATTCAATCAAAACTGTCGGATGCACAGTTTTACATATACAGATTAACCAGTATGTGTATCCTCATATGTTTTACGTGGTTGAAGACCAAGCGACACAACATCCATTATTGCTAGGACAACCATGGCAGAAGCAATACAATGCAATGATTGACTAGATTACTCTTCGACGACCGGATTACTCTTCGACGAGGAATTCTCAACAGTGGATAAGGAAGACAAACAATAATATAACAGCTCAACCTTGGGAAAAAACGGAGTCAAAGTTGGTATGGAGACCAAAAAAGGTTGTGCCAGAGAACACAAAGGTGGAAAACAGAGTCTTCAATACCAGACAACAGAGTGATTCCAGACAATCAAGGACAGTGAAACAGATCTGGATTCCAAAGAAGTTCATGACAGCACAAAGCTATAGCAAGCAAATTTGGATCCCAAAGATTTGTAAACAGGAACTCCCTTCAGTACAATTAACGGACACTCCTAGGTATTTCAAGTCGAGGAAATCAACACAAAGAACAAAGCAGGTTTGGGTCGCAAAGAGTTTGTGGCAAGCACAAGTGAAGCGAAAGTAGATTTGGATTGTGAAAAAGAACAACAAAGTAAAGAAGAATCCATCTACTGATTCTACTACCGAAGTGCCAAAACCAACCCAAAATCCGACCACCAATCCTTCAATCAAACAAAGAGCAGCTTTATTGGAAAGACTGTTGTATCATCGCTCTACAATTGCACTGGGAACTTATGACCAAAACAACTACATTGCTTCGCCCACAGACACTTCATAGTCGTCCGGGAGGACTCAGACTAGGAGGGGGGGAGGTATACAGGTATATAGGAGTTACAAAGCAGCTACAAGCGCCAAAAACAAAGAAAAACAAAAATTATATTACAAGGGCAGTGTCTTACATGATTTTGCAATTTTTATGTTTGATTGCAGATATTGATAATATTTATGCCCTTATATACCTTGTTTTGCAACAAGAAGAGATCAAACGATGAATTTGGGTCTCTAGACGTGTAAATATCACTAAATAAGAGTGTTTTTGGAGCAAAAAAGTGAAAAAAAGTGGTAATCCAAGTTCAGAAATCACAAATCAGTGTATATTCATATACACAGGGTTACCAGCTATTTATCGTGTATGTTTGGAATTTTTTTGGCTTCAATTTGCTATTTTCCTTTATTTTTTATGATTTTCTTAATAAAAGTAAAAGAAAAAAAAAAGCAGGTGAAATGAGATCGGAAAAAAGAAAAGAATAGATGGTGATGGTCCTAATGACAAGGGCAACCCATGGTAAAAATTGGGTACAATTCTAAAAAAGTTGCGGAAAGCCCGAAATGACAGAAAGTGGACAGATTTCTCAGAAACAGGTCAAACGGAGTCCAAATTGAGAAATTTCAAATCCTAAAGTGCATTTCACGACGAGATAGGAGCACATGTCAAAATTGGTAACAAGTGATCCGGGAAGCCCGAAGTTAAGTATTTTTCACATCACTTTCAAGCTCATTTCCACTATTACCTTCTTGGAGAGAGCAAAGAGCACACAGGAGCATCCGACCTTCTACCGCCTTCTACGACTGCTACGAGAGCTCAGAGGACACCAGACATGAGAGGTAGACTCGTTGCCATAAGCTTTTGATGCTTATCGTTAACTTTTGTCGCGAAAACTGACCAAAACCAAGAAACAAGAGCAGACGGGGAATGGGAAAGAACGCTAGGTAGGGGCACAACCGCCTAACCAAACCTTGCAAGAACTTAGAGGTGGGTTACCCTAGCATAGAAGATGGGTTTCTAACACTCAAAGCTCGAGAAAGAACGACTTGAAAAACCCTAGGTCAACAGAGCCTGCAAGAGGCAAACAGGAAAAAGTTGTCGAAACGACACAAAACTTCTCAGGAAGCTTAACAACATCGAGGGCAATGCAACCATGGAGTATCTCCAGGTTTGGATCACCAAAAGTAGGTCGGAACAACCGATTCGGCTGCGGACACACAAAGCGTCATTTTGGCATAACGGCTAAAATTGACGACCAAATGACATGAAACTTCACAAGCAGCTTCAAATATACATGGATGACTTATGTTTGCAAGCAAAACCCAAAAGAAAGCTGATTCACTTACCGATGGTGAAAAAGACGCTTTCGGGCAACCAAATGGAGAAAGATGGAGAACGGGGAGCCAAAGCCAAGTTCAACCAAATAGGTGGCTTCACAACATATCCAATGAGCTGGAAATGCAACTCTCGAGAAGAAAAGTTGAAGAAATTCAACTCCAAGGCAAAAAGACGACTTCGGAGACTGAAATGCCTATAAGGGGGATTTTTAGCTAAACTAATGACTTTTTAAGTTGAAAACTAGTTATCAGGGCTTAGGGCACTGGCACAAAGCATTCTTTGCACAAAAAGACCAACATTTCAAGAAAAGACATCATACGCGTATGATGTCTCATAGCATGAATTTCACATCCATTTCAACATTTGAGTGCATAGCCTCATTCCACATGTTAATCACATCCTATGAACCAAGTATCATGAGAATTGGAGTTAGAAAACTCAAGGAAAACCAAAAAGACGCAAAGTAGGCCATAAAAATTGATTTTTGGTCCTAATTTTGTCAAAATAACTCCAAACTCATTGAAACTTTGTAGGATTGTTGATTAACACATCTATAAGCTATATGGAACCAAAAAGCATCATTTTGACACAAAAGACATCATACTCGTATGATGTCTATTTGCACTTACAGAGCCAAAACTGCTCATTTGACATCATACATCCATTATATATATCTAATACATGCTACATATGAAGTTTGGAACCAGTTGGTCAAGTGGATCACCCCATTAGCCCAATTGAGGGAAAATCCTTCATCCAAAGCCTATTTTAGCCCAAATCCAACATACTCAAGTCCAAACAAAGATTTGAGTAGGGAGAGTCCTTCACTAGTACATGGGGAGTCCACAGAACCAATCCCATGAAAAATTGATGAAAAAGACATCATACGCGTATGATGTCTCCAGAGCCATTTTTAGCCCAAAATCTATCCAAAATTCATAAATCCACTGAATAAGCCTATCTAAAGCCAAATCCAAGCTTATAGAGAAATTTGGTCCAAAAATACACTAAAAGACATCATACGCGTATGATGTCTCACTATGTGATTTTGGAACCTCAGGGCTTCAACCACCAAACAGAAGTGATCTACATGCCATTTGAAGGTGAACCACCAAGTTTTATCCAATTTGGATCATAAAATCCAATTCCCTTTCAAAATTTTGCCAAGAGCCTGAACTGGACTAAACTGGCCAAAACTTGACCAAATGGGATCCAAACTCAAATCCAAGCATATGATACTCATGTATACACTATCAGCTACAAGCACAACCAATATGAAGTCATATTGACACAAAAGACATCATACGCGTATGATGTCTCCAGCATGATTTTGAGCCCAGTTTGCATATTTTTTCACCCACCCTGCATCCTTAGGCCCTGAATAGCTCATGTTTCAATTTTCAAGTCATTTGAATAGTTAAAAGCTTCATTTCGGCTTTCAGTACTAAAAAGACGCTAACTTCTAAAATTGGAGTTACAGGATCCATGGATTCCGCCAAGTCATTAGCAACAAAGAGAAAAAGGCCGACAATCAAAGATGCTCTTGCAGAAGCACAACCCTTTGACATTCCAGCAGAAACCCTCAAGCCAACCAAAACTTGGGTGGAGGAAGCAGTACTGGAATAAGAGGGAATAAAGATCTACCAGGGGACTTTCAGAGATCCTCAAGGGCAAGCGGTGGATATACCGATGATCCCACAAGAATTGGTGGATTATAGCAGGTCAGAGAACATCAGCAGGTACCTGGAAAGGGCAGACTTGCACAGATTCTTCACCTCGAGACCATCAGGTGTAGATACAAGAAGAGTGTATGAGTTGGCAACCTCCATTCAGAAGGATGGGAAAGCCACATTGACAGCAATAGATGGAGAAAAAGTAGAGGTACAGATCACTCCACAGCTCATTGCAGATGCATTGAAGCTGCACAACAAAGGGAGCTCTGTCAGGGAAAGAAGGGAGGCTATAGAGGTTTATGGGTCCAAGAAACAGAATGCAACCTATGGAGATATGGAAGACCAAAGAGCGGCAACCCTTTGCCGACTGTACAACCAGTTTCTCCATATTTGCAGTAAAAGACCGCAAAAGTATACGACACCACCCCATGCCATTGCAACTACCATCACATGGGCATTGAAGAGCAATATGCCAAAAGAGGTGAATTACGCTCAACACATCCACGAGCAAGTAATTGCCATGCACAACGAGAAGCCAAAGTATATAGGAGGAGCTGAAGTTCTGACAAGAATAGCTTATGAAGCTATTGGAGCCAGAGATCAATGGCCAAAGGTTCCCTCCCAGAATGAGTGGCTTAGAGAAGCCGATGAGGAGGAAGAACACCCTGAAGTATCCAAGAGGGCGTCCACAAGAGCACGCAGGAAACTAGAAATAGTTTCAGAACCTGAAGAGAATGTGGATGAGCCGCTTATGAAGAAAGCAAAGAAGAAGGTTGCTCCCAAGCAAACCAAAAGTCAGAAAGCGGCAAGAATGGAAAGACTGGTGGAGCAGTTTAGAGCGGAAAGAGCTCTAAAGGGGGACTTTGAAGAAAAGTGGATGCCAGACCCCACTAAAGTCGGAAATAGCTCAGCCAGGCCACATGTTGATCAATATGATCAATATATTAGAGCTTATGAGGAGTCAGAGGCTATACTGGAGCAGCAACCTGTCGAGCCATACACTGAAGAGGAAGTACAGCTTTTAAAAGCTGAGCTGAAAAAGGACGGCAAGGGGAAGAAGAAAGTAGATGAGTCTACTGAACCTCAGGAGAAAGACTGGCAAGCAAACAAAGGGAAAGCCAAGATGACTGAGGACAAACAGCCCTCCTTTACTGATGTACCAAGCCCGAAGAAGACGGAAATCAATGTGGAAGAGACCACAGTAGAGATGGACACGGCTGGTATGGAAAAGCCGGAGGCCGGGACCAAGGAAAAGGAGATAGATCCAATTCAGCAAAAGAAAAATGATTATGAGGATCTGGTAGCGATAGGGTACACTGAAGAAGAGGCCCTTGAGGCAGTTTATTGGATCACCCTACAAAAACAAGATGATCGGAGAGGGACGAAGGAAAAAACAAAGAGTACAAAAGAGAGTGAAGAGAAACTGGACGAGCAGAACGTACTAGAAGAGCCGAAGCCAGTGGAGGTGGTGGCAGAAAAAGCTTTAGAGTTGACAGATGAAGATGAAAAAGACATGCACATGGTGCATGAACTGCTCAGCAAGATCAAAGAAAGATCCAAGGCAAAGGAAGTGCAGATTGAGACAGCCAAACAAAGGGAAGCCGAGTTGCATAGGAAATTAGAGAATGCTATGATTGAATCTGAAAGTCATAAAGCATCACTCTATGACGCGGAAAATGAGAGAGACGGCTTGATACTCCAGCTAGCCGAGGCTTCAAGAGAAGTAACAAGTGCACAGGAAGCAAGGGAGCGGATGGAAGACGACTTGGAGGCGGCTAAAGATGAGCTCATTGAGCTAAGGGAAAGAGTCGAGCTCCAAGAAAGAACAATCACTAGACTCAGGACTACCCCTAGAGCTAGCAGAGCAGGAACCGAACAAGAGGGAGCTCTTGTACCAGCTCTGGAAGACCAAGTCCGAAGCTTACAAAGAGAGCTAAGACTAGAGCAAGTGCAAAGGTTGCACATTGCGGAGGGATCATTGGCCGCAGAGGAGAGGCTCACTTTAGAAAATCAAACACTAAGAACAGAGAATGAGACCCTCCGAAAACAGCTCCAAGATCTACAAGAGCAACAAAGAAGAGAGACAGAGACACCAAAAGAAGAATCAGGTGGAGCAGCCATAGAGCTACCAAGAACTGGAGAGGCAACCACAATTGAAGATCCAGCCCCAGTTCACGAGGTGGCCTCGACTTCAGGAATCTCTCAAGAAGAAGAACAAAGGCTCCATGACCAAATAGCAAAGTCAACAGAGGAGAGTGCCAAGGCAGAAATGGAATGGGAGAGGAGACTCCTCATCTCCATTAGACTTCAGGGATTAGACACAAAAGTGCTCCATGAAGAGTGGATGCAACCCAGCCTGCCTTTCCCTTTGATGAAGTTTGAAGTGATAAAAACGAAAAAGAGAATAGAGGAGGAGCAGTATGTCGCTCTTTACGAAGGAGACATCACAAAGGAGGAACAGTCAAAGAAGATAGTAGATTCACAACCTAGATGGAGGAAAGGTTGGCTGAACAAATACCCAGCCTACCTCATCTACTTGGTGGAGGCACCAAAGGAGATTCGGGAGGATGCAACCTTCTGCCCGGTGCCAAGAGTCAGAAGCTGGAAAGAGCATGGCAGGATTGCAGAACAGAAGCCAAATTGGCTTAATTACCCCAGGATGCCAGGACCAAAGGCAAGAGAGAGAATAGGTAAAGCCTACATGGTGAAAACCCTAACGGGCACCATCAAGCTCTTTACTGGCTCTCCTGACCTTTCGTGTCAGATGCTCAAGAAACTTTGCAGGACTCTCTTAGCTTACATTGAAGTGTTCGCGCCAGATAAAGCCACGACCTCGAGTCTACTATCGACGGTCGACACAGTGACTGATATAATGTATGATCTTTCATTGCAGCCTTCTCCAAAAGTGTTGCACCTCCTATACCAGAGGATTATGTTTTTGCCTAGCTTCCACATGCAAACATTTGAAGAAGCTTTCTACACCGGCTTTTTCACCCACGAAAGTAAAATATTCGGCCCAACCTTGACCATCGGCAACGTACGATACGAATCACAATTGCAGATGCTCAAGACGACAGGACTTTATTGACCAAGCATAAAAGTCATGTCAGGGACGACATGAACGCGGAGGGGGGGAGTGTTGAGCCAGCAGAGGATCACACCCACATTTTTGCTCACACTCATCATTTTGTAACCATTGATTGTAATAAATGTCTTTCCGACATTAATTTTGATTTGAGCCATTCATTAAGTAACGGGACTCAATTGAGTTTCCAGCTTGTAATCCCGAAGTAATTTCACTTGCTGTTGTAATTAGTTAGAGATGTTCTCACCTCCAAGGCTGAGGTATATAAGCCAAAGTTTTTGTAACCTAAGGGGATTCGGATTATTAATCAAAGTGAGTTTTTGAGCGCCGTGACTGTGTCTGAGAGAGAGAGAGAGAGAGAGAGAGAGAGAGAGAGAGAGAGAGAGAGAGAGAGAGAGAGAGAGAGAGAGAGAGAGAGAGAGAGAGAGTCTTATCTACTTGCTACGCGAGCTACGGAGCCGCCATTGGAGAAGCGACACCGCCATTGTGTTAGCAACGGCGAGAGCTACGCACTGATACCAAGAGTGCGCGCTATCGGCTTCTATGTGTGGTAAGTTCGTACGAGCTTCGGTGTGAGTTTTCTTCCAACTCGTGTGTCAGAATAGAGCATGCAACATATCTATAGAACCACAACGAGTAGAGCTACACATTGGTACCATCGGGGTCAAATTTCTATCACCTGTATTTTTCGACCTGTCTTCATACGCGTTTACCGCACGGAGTGGTTATAGGTTGATTTTGCAGTTCAAGTCTTTAGGGTGTTGTTCTTACCTAGTGTATAGACTTTCCCTTGAGTTTGAGATCGATTCAATGATTCTAGATCCTGTTTCGTATAGCATTCGTTCGTAGTACGGATTTCAGTCACTTGCGTATTTTAGAACTTAGATTTGATTTCCTTAGTAGTGATTGTCATTAGAAGGTCAAGTAGGTGATTTGACACCCACCTAGTTGTTTTCATGCGCCTGCGGGTCAAGCTCCGTCCTCGTCTGACAAATTCTGTTGTTGGTTGAGTTCTCGCTATTTAGCTTCCGCTAGCGGCGTAACCGCCTTAACATTTGTATTGAGCCAGCAGAGGATCACACCCACATTTTTGCTCACACTCATCATTTTGTAACCATTGAGTGTAATAAATGTCTTTCCGACATTAATTTTGATTTGAGCCATTCATTAAGTAACGGGACTCAATTGAGTTTCCAGCTTGTAATTCTGAAGTAATTTCACTTGCTGATGTAATTAGTTAGAGATGTTCTCACCTCCAAGGCTGAGGTATATAAGCCAAAGTTTTTGTAACCTAAGGGGATTCAGATTATTAATCTAAGTGAGTTTTTGAGCGCCGTGACTGTGTCTGAGAGAGAGAGAGAGAGAGAGAGAGAGAGAGAGAGAGAGAGAGAGAGAGAGAGAGAGAGAGAGAGAGAGAGAGAGAGAGAGAGAGAGAGAGAGAGAGAGAGAGAGAGTCTTATCTACTTGCTACGCGAGCTACGGAGCCGCCATTGGAGAAGCGACACCGCCATTGTGTTAGCAACGGCGAGAGCTACGCACTGATACCAAGAGTGCGCGCTATCGGCTTCTATGTGTGGTAAGTTCGTACGAGCTTCGGTGTGAGTTTTCTTCCAACTCGTGTGTCGGAATAGAGCGTGCAGCATATCTATAGAACCACAACGAGTAGAGCTACACATTGGTACCATCGGGGTCAAGTTTCGATCACCTGTATTTTTCGGCCTGTCTTCATACGCGTTTACCGCACGGAGTGGTTATAGGTTGACTTTGCAGTTCAAGTCTTTAGGGTGTTGTTCTTACCTAGTGTATAGACTTCCCCTTGAGTTTGAGATCGATTCAATGATTCTAGATCCTGTTTCGTATAGCATTCATTCGTAGTACGGATTTCAGTCACTTGCGTATTTTAGAACTTAGATTTGATTTCCTTAGTATTGATTGTCATTAGAAGGTCGAGTAGGTGATTTGACACCCACCTAGTTGTTTCCATGCGCTTGCGGGTCAAGCTCCGTCCTCGTCTGACAAATTCTGTTGTTGGTTGAGTTCTCGCTATTTAGCTTCCGCTAACGGCGTAACCGCCTTAACAAATGGTTGCATCTCAATAGGGGCCCAAAAGGAGATGGTCTACCAAAGAGGATGTGTAAGAAGTGATTCTAGACTTATCTCAGCAGGAGACCAAAAGGAGAGATGTTTGCATCTCAATAGGGATCCAAAACGAGATGGTGCACCAAAGATCAATGTGTAATAAGTGCTTCTAGATTCATATCAGCAGGGGACCAAGAGGAGAGA
Source organism: Adiantum capillus-veneris (assembly GCF_014529385.1). NCBI lineage: Eukaryota > Viridiplantae > Streptophyta > Polypodiopsida > Polypodiales > Pteridaceae > Adiantum > Adiantum capillus-veneris. The sequence goes on from NC_140952.1 coordinate 14,283,301, forward strand.
CGGTTACATCTTAATAGGGGTGCAAAAGGAGATAGTCTATAAAAAAGCAACATGCATCTAACAGAGCTTAAAGACCGTAGGGTTAGCTTCATTAGAGACCTCTAAAGGTTAAGGTTAAAAGTTCTTAGACCTTAGGCAAGTTAAGGTTGTGGTTGAGGTGGGAACCCGGACCAAGCTTGAGGTGCTTGTCATGCTTGCGGACTAAGGTTCTTGCGTTGCTTGCTGACTAAGGTGCTGTAGGTTCTTGTCATGCTTAGGATCATGTTTGTGGTGATGACGTCTCCAAAACACCAAGTAGACTATCACTCTACTTTGAAAGTATGATATGGACTAAAGTGTTAGGAAATAAGACGTAGCTAAATAGATAATTGAGTAGATTACTTAATGGAGAGAGACAGATTTATATACACGAGATTATAGAGTAGAGAGAGAGAGAGAGAGAGAGAGAGAGAGAGAGAGAGAGAGAGTACACACGATATACGTGGTTCACCCAATGTGGGCTACATCCACGGGAAAGCAGCCACTCAATGGCTTTAGTACTTCAAAACAAGAAGTAGTTTACAAAGGGATTATACCCTTAATGGAGCTCCCTCCTTGCTTCACTCTCACCACCTCACACTCACCTTGTTGCATCAACTTCACACTATGAAATGTGTGTAGAAATGGCCTCCTTTTATAGGCCAAAAGGGCTGCCAAATCGGACCCTCCAATCCGCCCATGTGTGGCCGCCCTTGAGAAGACAAGTCCGCTTTTGAATTCGGCCACCGGCCATTGAATTCGGCCACCGGCCACTGGGCATTGACTTCCGACCACCGGCCATCGGCCATTGACTACCGGCCACCGGCCAACCGGCCGGTTGTTTTCCGACCACTTTCCGGTCGCCGTCCGGCCATAATATTCCGGCGAAAAAAAAAAGTTACCCCTGATTCTTGTCCGTGAAAATTTTGGTTTCCGGTGAGTGATTTTCCTTCACGCAGGATGGCTTCTCCTCATAATGGGGGCCTTACAAATGTGCGCTTTTACCACAGAAAATTACAAGGGTAAATCAGGCTCCATACTTAACAATCTCCCACTTGGAGACTGATCTCCAAACCAAACCTGTGACTGCTTTCCATTCTAGCTTCTTATCCTTGAATGCCGATTGAAGATGAGCAAAAGCTCAACTTCTCCTTGTTGACCACCTTTGTAAACATGTCTGCAGGATTTTCACTTGTATGCACCTTTCCTAGCTTTAGTTGTCCCTCTTCCAAAAGAGTGCGTATGAAGTGATATCTCACCTCAATGTGCTTTGTCCTTGAATGAAAGGCTGAGTTCTTCGCAAGATGGATAGCGCTTTGGCTGTCACTGTACAAGACACAATTGTCTTGTTTGAATCCAAGCTCTTCTAAGAATCTGTGAAGCCACAGAATTTCTTTGCTTGCCTCCGTCATTGCTACATACTCTGCTTCCGTGGTAGAAAGTGAAATCACTTCCTGCAGCTTTGAAGCCCAGCTTACTGTTGTGCCTCCAACTGTGAACACATAGCCAGTAGTGCTCCTTCGAGTATCTTTGTCACCTGCCATATCTGCATCAGCATACCCTTCTAGAAAAATATCAGTTCCTCCAAAATACAAAGCATTTGTTGTTGTCCCTTTTAGATACCTAAGTATCCACTTCACAGCTTGCCAATGCTCTTTACCTGGGTTGTCCATGAACCTACTCACAACTCCCACTGCATGTGCAATGTCTGGCCTTGTCCAGACCATAGCATACATTAGAGAACCTACCGCTGCAGCATATGGAACTTTAGACATATAGGCTATCTCCTCTTGTGTCTTTGGACACATATCCTTCGTTAGTTTAAAATGACTAGCCAAAGGTGTAGAAACTGGTTTTGCATTTTGCATTGCAAACCTTTCTAGTACCTTCTTGATGTAATCTTCTTGAGATAGCTTTATTGTCTTCTTCGTCCTGTCCCTTGATATTTTCATACCAAGTATCCTCTTTGCAGCACCTAAATCTTTCATTGAAAAAGATTTGGACAGCTCCTCTTTTAGGTCTTTGATGTCCTGCATGTTAGCACTTGCAATCAACATGTCATCAACATACAACATTAGGATGATGAATTTCCCATCTCCCAAATTCTCCGTGTAGACGCAGTGATCCGAGTTGCATCTTGTGAATCCATGATCCAACATCCATCGATCAAACTTCAAGTACCATTGTCTTGATGCTTGCTTTAAACCATACAAGCTCTTCTTTAATCTGCAAATCATTTTCTCCTTACCTTTTACTTCATACCCCTTTGGTTGAAGCATGTAGATTTCCTCCTCTAAGTCACCGTGAGGGAATGCCGTATTTACATCCATTTGCTCGAGATTTAGATCATGAGCAGCCACAAGGCTTAAGACAAGCCTAATTGAGTTCATTTTTACAACAGGAGAAAATATTTCATCGAAGTCAATACCTTTCTTTTGAGAAAAACCTTTTACCACAAGCCTAGACTTGTACCTTTTCTTCCCACCTTCGTCTTCCTTTAGCTTGTACACCCATTTGTTTTGAAGTGCCCGCTTACCTTAAGGCAACTCAACCAACTCCCATGTTTGGTTGCGATGTAGTGAGGCCATCTCCACTTGCATGCTCTTCGTCCATTCTTCTTTGGATTCATGTTGCATAGCTTCTTCATATGATTCCGGCTCTCCAGAATCTGAGATCAAGAGATGGTTGAAGGAAGGAACAAACCTTTCTGGAGGTCTACTTGCTCTTGTAGATCTTCGGGGAATAGGTTGAGGCTCCTCATTTGGTTGACGTTGTTGCACATTGTCACCGTTTGCAGTCCTAGAGTCTTCACCATCCTCAAGCTCCATGTACTCATCACCTGTTTCTTTTGTTTGTTTTCTTTCCAAGTAATCTTTGTACATATTTTGTTCATTAAAAATTACATCCCTACTCCTTAAGATTTTACCATCTTCAGGATTCCATAGGCGATACCCAAAGTCTCCTTCTCCATAGCCAATGAAGAAACACTTTTTGGACTTTGCATCTAACTTTGATCTTAGGATTCTATCTATGTGCATGAAAGCCTCACACCCAAACACTTTGAGAAATGCATAATTCACCGGTTTACCTGTCCATGCCTCTTCTGGAACTCCCCCATCCAATGCCGTTGAGGGTGACCGATTGATTAAGTACTTACAGCTTCCGCCCAAAGCTCAAGTGGTAGGCCTGCATGTAGCCGCATGCTTCATGCTCGTTCCATGATTGTCCTGTTCATCCTTTCCGAAATCCCATTTTGTTGAGGTGTCCTTGGGGTTGTCCTTTGCCTCCGAATGCCATTGCTAGCACAAAAGCTTTCAAAAGCTTGGCTGCAATATTCGCCTCCATTGTCGGATCTGAGGCATTTAACCTTGGTACCTGTTTCATTCTCCACAAAGGCTTTCCACCTTTGAAATATGGAAAATACATCGGATTTATTCTTCATGACATAAACCCATGTTTTTCTAGTCGCATCGTCTATGAATGTTACATAGTACAATGAGCCACCAAGTGATGGTGTACTTGCAGGACCCCAAACATCAGAATGAACCAACTCAAGTTTTTTATTTTTTCTTTCATTTCCTGATTTTTGAAATTTTACCCTCTTTTGTTTACCATAAACACAATCTTCACAGAACTCTAAGTCTACTTCTTTTAAACCTGGTAGAAGCTTCTTTGTTTGAAGGATTTGCATTCCTTTGGCACTCATATGCCCAAGTCGGTAGTGCCACACCGCAATGTCAACTTCTGTAGTTGCTGCACAAGCTGAAGGTTGCGTGCTAACAGTACAGAAGTAAAGTGTACCGACTTTTTCACCCTTGGCAACCACCAAAGATCCCTTTGAGATCTTCCACCGTTTGTTTCCGAATGCAATGTTGTGACCTTCATCGTCCAATTGTCCTGTAGAGATCAAATTTTTGCGAAGAGAAGGAACATGCCTAACATCTTTAAGCTTCCATTCATTTCCGTTAGCAGTTTTGATAGAAACTGTACCTTTGCCGACAATCTCACAAGCTTCATCATCTCCCAAGTATACATACCCAAAATTACCTTTGGTGTAGTCTTGGAAATGTTGCTCGTGTGGTGTCGCATGGAATGAAGCCCCGGAATCTACTATCCAGGAATTAGACACATTGTCTAATGAGAGAATTAGAGCATCTTGCTCTACTTTACCTGCCACATTGGCCTCCGATGTTGGCTTGTTGTCTTGAGACTCTGTCTCCTTTTTCTTCTTGGACCAGCAATCCTTCTTGACGTGGCCCTTCTTGCCGCAGTTCCAACATTCAAGAACTGACTTTGTGCGTGACTTGCTCCGCCTTGAGCGATCACGACCCTTTTGGTTTTTGAACCTCTCCTTAAGCCTTCCTCTTGTTTCCACTGATAGTGCAGCACTTGATGATTCTCCTGTGCTTCTCCTTCGCATTTCCTCGCTTAGGAGAACACCCACAACATCATCAAACTTAAGAGTATTTGTGCCAGAGATAGAATTACTTACAGCCATCGCAAGGCTGTCCCAACTATCCGGTAGAGATGATAATATAAGGAGAGCTCGCACTTCGTCATCGAAATTGATTTTCACTGATCGAAGTTGACTTATGTTTGTGTTAAAGTCATTTAGGTGTTCTGCAACTGAACCATTCTCTGCCATCTTTAGATTGAACAAGCGCTTCATAAGAAATACCTTATTGGATGCCGATGGTTTCTCGTAGAAGTCGTCAAGTGACTTCATCAAGTCCTCCGTGGTCTTCATCTCCGAAACATTGAAGGCCACCGTTGACGCCAAGCTTAACCGGATTGTTCCGAGTGCCTTTCGATCAAGGACAATCCATGCTTCATCTGCCATTGTTGCGGGCTTCTTCGCAAGACCGCCTAGTGGCAAATAGAGGTCCTTCTGGTAGAGATAGTCTTCAATCTGTATCTTCCAATGTTGGTAGTTTTTGCCGTTGAACTTCTCAATCTTGAGCTTCCCTTCCTCCGCCATAACTCCCACTCAATTTAAGGAATCCTTTCCTTGAGATAATTTAGCTATGAGCAAACCTTGCTCTGATACCAGTTGTTAGGAAATAAGAAGTAGCTAAATAGATAATTGAGTAGATTACTTAATGGAGAGAGACAGATTTATATACACGAGATTATAGAGTAGAGAGAGAGAGAGAGAGAGAGTACACACGATATACGTGGTTCACCCAATGTGGGCTACGTCCACGGGAAAGCAGCCACTCAATGGATTTAGTACTTCAAAACAAGAAGTAGTTTACAAAGGGATTATACCCTTAATGGAGCTCCTGCCTTGCTTCACTCTCACCACCTCACACTCACCTTGTTGCATCAACTTCACACTATGAAATGTGTGTAGAAATGGCCTCCTTTTATAGGCCAAAAGGGCTGCCCTCTCTTATGAGAGACAGCCATGTGTACCCGCCCTTGTGCGAATAAGTCCAAATCGGACCCTCCAATCCGCCCATGTGTGGCCGCCCTTGAGAAGACAAGTCCGCTTTTGAATTCGGCCACCGGCCACCGGCCATTGACTTCCGACCACCGGCCACCGGCCATTGACTTCCGACCACCGGCCATCGGCCATTGACTACCGGCCACCGGCCAACCGACCGGTTGTTTTCCGACCACTTTCCGGTCGCCGTCCGGCCATAATATTCCGGCGAAAAAAAAAAGTTACCCCTGATTCTTGTCTGTGAAAATTTTGTTTTCTGGTGAGTGATTTTCCTTCACGCACGATAGCTTCTCCTCATAATGGGGGCCTTACAAATGTGTGCTTTTACCACAGAAAATTACAAGGGTAAATCAGGCTCCATACTTAACATAAAGAGCATACATGCTTGCGGCAACTAAGTCTCCGGAGCACCAAATGGATTAGTCATCCATTTTGGAATGATGTTGTAGGGTAAAAAGGGATCCTTTACCCGCTAAGAAACATGGACTAATGATAAAGATTTATCTTGTCTACCTCATATTCAAGGATGACTATGATATCAAGAGAGAGGTAATGTCATAAAATCTAATATCTAGCTAACCCAAATGATTTTCTCATGTTAAACTGATCGCTTAATGAGGGAGAATAAACCGGAACATGAGTTAAAATAGAGGCATGTGCTTCTAGACTTATCTCAGTAGGGGACCACAAGGAGAGATGGTTGCAACTTAACAAGGGTCCAAAAGGAGATGGTCTGCCTAAGAACAATGTGTAATAAGTGATTCTAGACTCATCTCAGCAAAGGACCAAAAGGAGAGATGGTTGCATCTCAATAGGGGTCTACAAGGAGATGGTCTACCAAAGAGCCATGTGTAATAAGTACTTCTAGACTAATCTTAGTAGGGGACCAAGAGGAGAGATGGTCAGGATCATCTCAACAGGGGACCAAAAGGAGAGATGGTTGCATCTCAATATGGATCTAAAAGGAGATGGTCTACCAAAGAGCCATGTGTAATAAGTGTTTCCAGACTTATCTTAGTAGGGGACCAAGAGGAGAGATGGTTACATCTCAATAGGGGTCCAAAAAGGAGATAGTCTATCAAAAAGCAATATGTATCTAATGGAGCTTAAAGATCGTAGGTTTAGCTTGATTAAAGACCTCCAAAGGTCAGTGTAATAGGTCCTTAAACCTTAGGCAAGTTAGGGTTGTGCTTGAGGTGGGAACCCGGCCCAAGCTTGAGTTGCTTGCTGACTAAGGTGCATGAGGTGCTTGTCGTGCTTGCTGAATAAGGTGCTTGAGGTGCCTGTCATGCTTGATGAGTAAGGTGCTTGAGGTGCTTGCTGACTAAGGTTCTTGAGGTGCTTGTCATGATGGATGAGTAAGGTGCTTGAGAAGCTTCCCATGCACGGGAGGGTAAGGTGCTTAAGTAGAAAAGAGACACTACAAAGGAGGGGGAAAGCCCCAAAGTTAGAAGAATCTTTGACTTAATCTCCCACTCATCCAAAGGGAACCCCCTTTCTCAAGCGCCACATGGACACATGTCAAGCTCTCCCTATGCTTAGCTACATGGTGTGCTTGAATCCTATTGGTTGTACTAAAGAGGGATCCAAGGGCACCACCTTTCTCAAGGGGCAACATGCTATGCGTTGCTCACCCATACAATAAGCAAGTCATTTATGAATCCCATGCTTCTTATTATGTGGGGCAAAGAAGGATTCCATAATCTACTCTTCGAGGAGTAAAAATATTTTTTTGTTGGCCTACCATGAAAAGTAACCATACCATGAAGAGTATGTTTGAAAATGCATGGTATGCCAAAAGTCGAAATTTGAATGAGGGAAGCAACTTGGATTGTTTCAATCGACAGGCTTAGCAAGAAAACACACTCTATGCCCATCAAAAAGACGATTAAGGCACATCAAACTGCAACCCTCTTCACATTTAAAATTTTCAAGTATCATGGCTTGCCAACATCCATAGTGTCAGACAAAGATCCTAGAATAACCAGTAATATCTAGAAGGGTCTCTTTGAGAATCTAAGAAGTAGATTAAATTTCTCTTTCGGCCAATCATCCACAAATAGATGACCAAAGTGAAATAACTAATCTAACGATTCTTGAATCTACTAAAAGCCTATGTCATGGAAGAAGATCAACCTTCTCAAATGGAAGTTGCTGATGAATATGGCCGAGACTCACAAGAATCTCTTCCAAAGATTAAAGAGTCTATATCCATATCATAGCTAAGGCAAAAACGACTGCTCCTAATAAGCACAGAAGAGCCTTAGCCTTTAAGGAAAATGATTGGGTCGTGCTAAAGTTTTTCAAGGCTTATCTAAGGCATACTACATGCAAGAATCCTACGTGCCACTAAGAGTATTATGCTAAACTAGCAAAAAGATACTATGGTTCATTTTTTTAAAATATTAAAGCCAATAAATGAGATGGCTTATTAGTTAAAATTTCCCAACCATTGGCTCATGCAAAATGTTTTCCATGAGAACCTACTTAAGCCTTACAAAGGAGCACCATGAAAAGAAGAAATAGTAGAGGACCCTCCAAAAATCGAAGATCAAGAAGAGGTACTTCAATTTGAGTCCATCCTATAACATGAAGAGAAGGTATTAAGAAACGGTAAGATAATCCAATGATATCTTGTTAAGTTTAAGAATTATCCTTTTAAAGATGCTAGATGGATGCAAGGAACCTATATAAAGGATAATATAACCTTTTCAATGCTTACAATGTTACACTAGAATAAGCAAATGAAAATTCATTTTAAATGAAGAATGTTTTTGTCTTATAAGACTAGTTTTTGTGCCAACTTTATGGTCTCATTGGCTAAATAGGACCAAGCTTGGGCTATCATGACTAAGGAAATGCTTGATGCAATAAAACTGGGATCGAAAGGGGGAAAGTGGAAGGGGGTTGTGATACACGACAAACTTCTCGCCCCGAAGTGGTCTTATCTTAGATCTGGTGGACTCTCAGGGGAACTAATGAGGAATTTCAAAAGAGCAGCTAAGGTTTTGGAATGGGGGGAAGCAACCATTTTACACTCGTCCCCTTGGATCTCTAAAATATTAGGGCCGCCGAAAATCCCCTATTGGATAGAAATGACCAGGAATGTGAATAATAAGGGGCTCGTTCAACTAGAGAAATTCTGGGATGGCAACAGGAAGTGCTAGAAAACTACTGACTCTTTAGCCATCCAATTTCAAATGAATGGCTTTGAGATCTTACTAGTCTACAGGGTGATGAAAGAACTTGATAAGGTGCTGATTCCCATTTGTGAATCCAACTTTGAATGGGACGCTTGGAGATGGCCCGGGAGTAGCCTCTTTAGGAAACCACATTCTAAAGACATTTACCATACATTAATGCACGAGGCTAATTGTTGGAGCCCCCTCAACAAATTATGGAAGAGGCACTGGACGGAAAAACGTTGGGAGGGAGTCTATACAAAAGCAACATGTATGTAATGGAGCTTAAAACGACCGTAGGGTTAGCTTCATTAAAGACCTCCAAAAGTTAGTGTAAGAAGTCCTTAGACCGTAGGCAAGTTATGGCCGTGCTTGAGGTGGGAACCCGGACCAAGCTTGAGGTGCTTGTCGTGCTTGCTGACTAAGGTGCTTGAGGTTCTTGTCGTGCTTACTAAATAACATGCTTGAGGTGCTTGTCATGCTTGATGAGTAAGGTGCTTGAGGTGCTTGTTGTGCTTGCTGACTAAGGTTCTTGGGGTCCTTGTCATGCTGGATGAGAAAGTTGCTTGAGAAGCTTCCCATGCATGGGGGGGTAAGGTGCTTGAGTAAAAAAGAGACCCTAGAAAGGAGGGGGAAAGCCCCAAAGTTAGGAGAATCTTTGACTTAACCTCCCACTCACCCAAAGGGCACCCCCTTTCTCAAGGGGCACATGGACACATGTCAAGTCCCTATGCTTAGCCACATGGTGTGCTTGAATTCTATTGGATGGGTTAAAGAGGGATCCAAGGGCACCGCCTTTCTCAAGGGACAACAGGCTATGTGTTGCTCACCCATACAATAAGAAAGTCATTTATGAATCCCATGCTTTTTATTGTGCGGGGCAAAGAAGGATTCCATAATCTACTCTTCGAGGTGTAAAAGTGTATTTCTGTTGACCTACCATGAAAACTAAACATACCATGTGCGCTCCTTGCCGCACTGTCGAAGCAAGGGACTTTCCTAACACTGTGTGCGAGCCACAGACGGCTCCAAGCACACAACTAGCATAACTAGTAAGCTCAAAGAAAGCGATGGTGTGTCCCTCACCGCTCTACGCTTGCTTCGTGGAGGATTTCTCGCCGCAAAGAAGAAGGAGACACCACTTCGCCGCGCTCAACCGCTTTGCCGCCGCTGTGCCGTCGTCGTAATGCTCGATCGCACACACACTCTCTCTCACATACACACACACACAAGGAGGTGAAGAAGAAGAAGATGGAGATGGAGATGGAGATGGACATGGAGCAAGAGCACTCTTCTATTGCACAAATGAGAGAATAAGTGAATTTTAGGTTTAGTTGGCTTTTATATGAGCTCAACCCATTCACACTTGGGCGCCCATGCTTAGCCAACTAATCCCTTGAATGTCCCAGTTAGAGTGCACCTCTCATCGGCGATCACTCTTACCCTTTTCCTATTGGTCCGACAAGCCCGGTACCTGACTCTACCAAATACATAATACACGTCCGTCGTAGGTGATGGGGTATCTGTGAGCCGTGAGGGTTAACATGCCCCCCTTCCTGATGTAGATTCCGTCCTCGGAAGCTATTGAGTTGAAGCTCGTTCGTCGAGGTGGAAGAGCATTTGAGATGAATGTCCTTAGCCTTCTTCAGTCACTGCAAAATCAAACAACATTGGCACAGTAATTGCATTCTCATAAGTGATTAAAAAGCATATGCAGTTTTAGGTAGACAAAGTGATTGGTAAAAGAATTTCAAACAATTTCTCAGCAATGAACATGAAATTGCAATGTAATCAAATGCATAAACAGATGTAAAGGTAAAAAATTAAACAACTCTGGGGTCGCTAATTTGACGGTCGAAAGGCACTAGAGATCAAATATTAATACCATGGATAAGCTTCTTAATTTTTTGTGTTCAATTAAGTTGTTTAATCGCGAGAGCCAAGTATTCATGTTCGAGGGCTACCATAAAAGGAATTTCTCATGAAATCATCGCCTGACTGATTACTTTTTCTTTGACCCCCCAAATTCTTTTCACAGTGATTCAATTTTGATGTGTGTCCTTATTTTGTATTCCTTGGGTTTTTTACTTTTCAAGAAAAAGCGCCCATACTGGGAACCTCTAGGGCTCTAGTACCATAGGCGATACATGTGAGTGAAGTACCCAATCAAGCTGAGATTTCTCTTCCAGCTTAAGATTTTACAATGTGGCACTTTGATTTTTTGTTTGTTCATTTTTATCATTTTAATTTTGTAACTTTGGGGGGTCATATAACACTGATACACCTCCCCAGGCTCATCACACTAGTAAACTCCCTTTATAATACTTAAGCTAAAGGTCAATAGGGTCAAGCCCACTAGAAAGCCCTAGTACATTTCACACAATGCTGCCTAAATCGGATTAAGAACCTAAGTAACCATTAATTATTAGGAAGGCATTCCCCATGGTATTAAGAGAAGATCTCTAACACCTAACTTGGTCAAACTAGCTTAGTCGGACTTGCTTGATGTTTAAACCTAGACAACGGATTATGACAAAAAATACATTGAATTAAATGTTTGATACTAAGCATATGTGCTGGATATTATGCTACCAATCACAATCAAAGCAGACAATCATAGATGCAAAAAAGATAAGGGACAATGCTAATGTGTCAAGAAACAAGAAACACCTGTTTGTGTTGAATGTCGCGCTTGATCTGAAGTGTGAATGAGAGAAAGGTTCCATGAAGGTCCAAATCCTATCAATAGCAACACGCTCCTGTACACACTAGGAAACAAAAGGAATACCTCCAGGAGGCACATTAGTGGGAAAAGGTACCAACACTTATTGAACACAACAAAAAACATAAGGAACCCTAGCCTAATTAGTTGCACTCCCCCTAGAGAGTCAAGGGAATAGGATATTGTAGAGGTTGGGGGGAAACCCTAAGGCTAAGCCCCTATCCTCGTCATCGAGATAAACAAAGTCATCATCCATGAGACCATATGTGCCATCTGTGTAGTCCTGTAAATTTTCTTCTTCATCATAGGTGCCCATGTTTACTAAGAAGGTCACTAGACGCCTATAGTCATCTTGGTCAAAAGGGTAGGCTTGTGCAATGGGAAAACGCTCTCTACTAAGTATGGATCAGACGTGGTCAAGAGACGTACCAGCCATTCTAAATCCTCAAAATTCCTCTCACATGCTAGCGTACCTATCAAATCCCATTCACATGCAAGCACTGGAAAGACCATGTGAAATATTTGTGAAAAGTAACGAGGGTACCTCTCACCCAAGGCAGGAGTGGATGACTCTAGCGTACTAGCCATATCTGTACACGCAAATAGATGATGGTTAGAGTGCAAATATTACAAGGGTCGTGTTCTTGTGCATAATTTGTTTCCATGATTTTGTGTTATGGCTCTTGCTCTTTTACTTTTTTATCTTGTTTTTGTGAGTATAAAGCTTTATATATACATTCCCTAAGATTGGAGATTAAGAGGTCAAGGAGAAAGGTTGAGAGGGAAGCAAGTGAATGATGACTGTCAGCAAACACTCCCCCCTTCCTTGGGTAGATCATACCATTTGAAATGAGCTCGTCACCCTTTGAAACCAATCGTTCCAGTTGGTAATAGGTGAGGATTTTTGCCAGTAGTTTTCTATTACCCTAGGTGCCTCGTCAAGTTGCAAGGGTGGTAAGGTACTCTCCCAGGATCGAACTTGAAGTGGTTCATTAGGTGATTCTTGAACACTGGGAGGTGTGGATTCTTTTGTACCTTCATGGAGGTCCACTACTATAGATGGAGGCTGTGTAGAAGCTTTTACCTCTATGGATGTATTACATGAGGAGCTAGAAGCTTCATGGAACTCCCCCCTTCCTGAGCTAGGTGGAATAAATTGGTTTTGCCTTGGAGCCCAAACTAGGTGTGTAGCATTCTGTGATCTTTCCCTTCCCACGGTCTACCATTGGCTTTAGCGTTACACTGTTTGACTCATATGGGTTTGTTGTCGATAGGAAAGGACACATTTTACGTTTAGGTACCCAAATTTGCTCATTTCCATCATAGTAGCCTTGGGCTTCTAATAGTCGTTTTGGAATCCATCGTGATTTGGTCTTGACTCTCCTAGAGCGCGCTCTTGGTTCTCCAGGGAAATTTTTTCTTGAAATGGATAGGAGGGTTGAGGTAGTTGGAAGTAAGGCCTTGGGGACCCATTGATATGTACTCTTAGGTCGTGCATGTTGAGTACTTGCAATATTACTGCTTGCTGCAACTACAAGTGTTGAAGTGCTAGGTTCATGGGTAGCCGGCAAAGACGAGTTAACCACCTTGGCTTGTGAATGTTGGCTATCCTTCAACTTTGCTAGAGTTTGCAACGTAGGTGACTTTGCTTGAATGATAGGGGTAAGAGTCGGTGATCGCGTCGTGACACTACTAGTATCCCAATCAATAGTGCATTTGGTTGCCAACATCCACGTGCGTCCCAGGTTTACGTTGCCTTCCATAGCTCCCACGGGCATGACTAGAAACCTCTGCACTATGCTTCCATTGTCATAGACAACAGGGGTCTGAAGGACTCCAAGAATAGCAGTTTTCTTTTTATTAATGCCCTTGACTTGCATCGTACTCGGAGATAGGCTCGGTTTCCCTAATTGACACCAAACTCCATAGGATAACAAATTGTGTTTAGCTCCCGTATCTAATAAGGCATTGTATAGTACTTTCCCATAGGGGCTATTTAGCTCAATTGGGTATCGTAGCGGTGGCTCAGATTCTAATGAGTCGTCATCTGTGTCCTTGAAAAATGCTTGCGTGATTCCCAAATTAGCCTCTCGTTGGCGTCTAAGACGTTGTTGTCGTTCTCGAGCCTCAACTCTTGCTGGGATTTTTTTAAGCTCTGCTTGTTCCTTGGCAGCCTTCTTTTGATGGATGGCTTGCAACTCTTCCTGGCTTAGAGGATCATAATATCTTTTGAATTTACTCCCATTAAGGAATCCAATGGTTTCAACTCCATCTAGAGTCTCCACACGAATGGTACTTTGCGGGGTAATTTCACACACTCGATATGGTCCCTTACCAGCGTATTTCAATTTCTTCTTTTCATTACGTACCCCGTACATAAGAACTTTATCGCCAACCTTGATGTATTTATCCTTTAAATGGCTATCAAACCACTTCTTTCTTCTATCCTTCTCCACTAGAGCATTTTGCACAGCTAATTGCCTCTCTTCATCTAGCCTTTCCAGGATATATAATCGCTCCACTAAGGGGTTACCATCCCAACCTTCTTGAGAAGCTACTCGAAGACTAGGAATGACAAACTCCCATGGCATAACTACTTCTTGGCCATACACCATCTTAAACGGTGTGCAATTAATAGCAACTTTATACGCAGTACGATAAGGCCATAAAGCTGATGTAAGCTTTAGGTCCCAATCAGTGCGATTAGCCTCAATTGTCTTTGTCAAAATGGAGATGAGAGTTTTTTTGGTACTCTCAGCTTGGCCATTTGCTTGGGGATAATAGGGTGTAGACTTGTGGTGAGATATCATGAAGTTTGATGTGAGTTCTTTTATTACTTCATTTATAAAATGAGTTCCATTGTCACTCACAAGTTCAAAGGGGCATCCAAAACGTGTGATAATGTTCTCAAAGAGGAACTTAGCTGTTGTTTTTGCATCCGCCTTTTGTGTTGCTTTTGCTTCAGCCCATTTGGTTACATAGTCGGTAGCCACAATGATATATCGTGATTGCGTGTTACGTGCAGCCGGACTAATCAGTCCTACAAAGTCTAAGCCCCACTTTTCAAATGGTTGGGTTACCTTGATGGGATGTAGAGGCATCCTATCACTTCTTTGTGGCTTCTTGAAGCGTTGGCATTCATCACATCCCTTTGCAAAAAGTGATGCATCCTTAAAGAGAGTGGGCCACCAATAGCCTGGCTGTAAGATCTTTCGGACAGTCAACTTTCCTGAAAAGTGACCACCAGCTACGCCCATGTGTGCCTCTTGTAGAATATATAAATACTCATCCTCGCGGGCACAGCGTCTAAGAACATCATCTTTTCCTCTCTTATAGAGAGTTCCCGCCAGTAAGCAATAGGGTTCGCATTCCTTGATTAATTTTTGAGCTATATCTTTTCGCAGCTCTTTGGGTGGAAAACCATTAACTAAGAAGTTAACAATCTTTTCACTCCATTCAGGCATTGTCTCAACAATGAACAAAGGAGTATCAGGCAATTCATCATCAACCCCCATAGGAGCTTCGCCATTAGGGATACGAGATAAATGATCCGCCATTACATGTTTTCTCCCAGGCCTCACAACAATGGTGAAGTCAAACTCAAGAAGAATTAACAACCATCGTGTAATTAGACCTTTGGAACACGGCTTGTTTACCAAATATAGCAATGCTTGATGATCCACATAAAACACAAACTTGGTAGCAAGAAGGTAATAGTGAAATTTCTTTACTGCGTAAATCATAGCTAGACCTTCGCGCTCTGTAGTAGTGTAGTTCATCTCGGCATCATTTAATTGGCGACTTGCAAAGCTAATAGGGTAGTCCAAATTATGTTCTCCTGGTTGAGTTAGAACACACCCAATAGCAATGTTTGATGCATCAATATGCACATGAAAAGGTACATTCCAATCAGGTGTTCGCAGGATTGGAGCACTTGTTAGGGCCTTCTTTAATAACTCATAAGATTGATGACATTCTTCCGTCCAGTGAAACTCGATAAGAAGCTTGTACAATGGACGCACTATCTCGGCAAAGTTTAAAATAAACCTTCGATAATAACCAACATGGCCCATAAATCTTTGAACTCCTTTATAGTTCATAGGTGGTGGCAAATCGGCAATGGCTTTAATCTTACTCTCATCTATGGATATCCCGTTCTTGGACACTATATGCCCTAGAATGACTCCATGCTTAACCCAAAATTGGCATTTGAAAGGGTTCAATGAGATGCGATAAAATCTGCACCTTTCAAATATTTTTCGTAGATATAACAAATGCTTCTCCCAAGAAGAATAAACACAAAGGTCATCTAGGAAAGCTTCACAAAACTCCCTTAGAAATTCTTTAAACGCAGTGTTTATTAATCGTTGGAATGTAGCAGGGGCATTTGTTAAGCCAAAAGCCATAACACGAAATGAAAACACTCCAAACTCTGTGATAAGGGAAGTTTTAGCTTGGTCTTCTAATGCAATTGTGATTTGATTATAACCAGAGTACCCATCTAAAAAGCTATAAGCTTCCTTGCCCGCAACTCTTTCAAGCACATGTTCTGAATATGGCAAGGGATAATGATCTCTCGTAGTAGCTGCATTAACTTTCTTGAGGTCCACGCACACTCTTAGTTTACCATTATTTTTTGGCACAGTGACTGTTGGAGAAACCCATTCTGAGTGCTCAATAGGGTATATGAATCCACATTGGATAAGTTTTTCAATCTCCTCTTGTACAATTTTGGCATACTTAGGATTCATTGGATAGGGTCGTTGCTGGACGGGTTTAGCAATGTTGATAATGGGAATTGTATGTTGCACCACAAAAGGTGGAACGCCCTTCATGTCATGATATGTCCAAGCAAAGATATCCTTGTATTCCTTGAGGAGCTCCTTAAGTACAGCCTCTTCAGTTTCGGTAAGGTCTTGAGCAATAAAGATTGGTTTAGACTCCTCACCTGGTTCTGCTAATTCTATCTCTTTAACTACCGCTGGACCATCATAGACTCCACTGCTTCCATTGGTAGGTATTTGTTGGGCTTTGGCATACACAACCTTTCGCTCCCCCGTGGTATAAGATTTAAAATGTTCAGGAGCCGTATGTAAGTCAGCAGGCTCTTGTCCTGACGGAGACCTTTCTTTTAGTTTTGCCTCCTTTTGTTGTTGTGCTAACTCTCGATTTTGACGTCTTCTTATAGTTCGACTCAATTTCGGCTCTGTAACGTCCAATTGAGCGAGGTCAATGGGTCGCGGGCTGCACCACATGACACTCTGGAGATGTTCACCCCAATTGTCTACTAGCTTTCGATGAGCATCACATGCCCCTAGATAGCTAAGCCATTCTGCAGTAGATCTTTCCTTGTTTATCCTAGCTCTCACATTTGCTCGATATCGTCGTCTCTTATATGACCTGTGTTTCTTGTTAAGGTTTTGATTTTGGTAAATGTTTGAACTCGACTCGCCTGATAGGTCTTCGCTTGTATCTTCTTCACTCTCATATAAATTACCATACACGGTCGTACTAGGCCTTGAGTATTTATTTTCTATACTTGGTTCACTCGATGTTCCTCAGGTTCTGAATCCATTTCTTCCTGAGATTTCGTTTCCAATGTGTATTGGCCTGAAGCCTTTGAGGAATCATCAGTTTCACTCTCAGTAAGGTGTGTCTCTTTCTTATCATCGGATGTTACATGCGCTACACCTAACATGTTTATTGGTGCAATGTGTGGTATCTCTTCCCCATCTGGTGTTACCCAAGTTGTTCCTCTAGCTCCCCATGTATCTATAGTTGCCGCTAGGTGCACCCAATCGACATTGTCTGACTCAGCCATTCTGGGTAGGATATCCATATAAGGAGAGTTCTCCCCAATATCCGTGTCTTCGTTACATGTGTAATTATACTGTAATGGAGCTGAGTGAATTGTTGTGTCTGATCGATTATCGATGATGAATTTATTTCCTAGAGGATGCGTTCGACCACTTAAAAGATCAACTTGAATGACAGAGTCTTGGAACTGTAAGTAGACGTGGTTTTTGGACCAGTCATGCACCATTTTTGCTTCCCTCATGAATGGACGCCCTAAGATCATCTCAAATGACATAGGATGCTTGGAAAAATCCATAACAATGAAAGTCTGCCTTACCTTGTGTCCCAAGACCTTGATCCTGAGATCCTTTAGCATTCCAATAGGCGTAACAATAGATCCATTAGCCATTTTTACCACTACGCTTGTGGCTTCAAGGTGAGGTCTCCCCATAGACTCCCAACAACTCTTTGTCACCATGCTGACTCCCGCACCACCGTCAAGGACCCCCTTTACAATTAATCCTTTAGTAGTGATTGGTAGAGCAGCATTAGATTCATCACCTTCAAAGTGTTGCCCCAACTTGTTAACGGGTATTTCAATTTCAGATTCATGTCCCACTAGGTCAGATGGTGGTGCTAAATGTTCCTCATCATCCATTACCGAGTCAGGTTTGTTCATATGTGCAAAATGTGGTAATCCGGCTTGTAATTCTCCATTGAGGAAGGCTCAAAGAGCTAAGACTAGCTCGTGGTCTTTATATAGTTTGGACATGATGGTGGTTCTAACTTCTGAAGACATGAAATCCATCAATTTGGCAACATTTAATGGCGTCTTGTGGGACGTAGGACCCTGACAAGAGAATGGTGAAGATGGAATCTCCACTTCCTCAAGGGGGTCGGGCATTCCCTCATTGAACATTCTCTCTAGTAGGAAAGGTGTGTGTCCACTTTCAGATGTCCTACCCTCACTCTCTTCCCGAATGATACTGGGTATAGCTAACGGCTTGTAGTTCTTGTGAGGTTGAACTTGTGTGGGAAACACTGTGTCCGACATCTGGATATGTTTGGGTTCAGGTTCTAATTTTCGTTGAGTTTCTTCCACCAAACCCCTCCGTTGTTGGACTCGTTCAATTTCCACTGTTGGGTTTGGATAGGTTCCAATCTTTCTCTTGCAATCCTCATTTTTTGTCTCTCGTGGCTTATCTTGGGGGTTCGCAACTGAGTGGTTTAACTTTGAATACTCTTTTGGTGTTCGTCGTAATTCCCTCTCGTGATCCTTCTCATTGGCTTTTTCCTTTGTAGTAACAGTTTTGGTCTCCGTGGTCTCTATCGAATCTGAGTCATGCTCAGGGTCATTCATATACACGGGATCCTCTCCTGTCCCTATGTTAGTCTTTGAACTAGGTTTTGAGCTAGAAGCATTAAGGGATTTCTTTCTTCGTGTTTTCTTCTTTCTCGCTCGGCCAATGGATGCAGCATCTCTCTCTTCGAGGATGTAATTTTGCTTTTGGAGCATCGAACGTGTGAGTGCATTCATTGGTGCTATGTTTATAGTTGGTGGTGTCCCATCAACAATCTCTATTATGTTCAATGGTGTGATTTTCGGTGCGTTTGGATTGTTAGGATACTGTGCGATCAAATGATCTATGCCACAACGATTACAAGTGAGTATTGGCATTGCCAATGCACTCCCTTGACTTGTTTGCATTAGTGCGGCATTCTTTTTCATTCTAATGGGGCACTCAGCTACTCGATGTGGTCCACCACATTCGTAGCACTGAAGAGGTGGTCTCTGGGCAAAACTATTAATGTTTTGGCCTCTTGCTGCTAGCACAGTAGCTTGATATACCGTTTTGATTTGTCCCCAATGGTCTTCCATATAGTACATGGGACACTCCTCAAGCATGTCGACTCGATAGGTGATACTAGAGTCTATGTCCTCTTCGCAATCTACATAAGTACTAGATGACTCGCAACCTGTTTGGTTCATAGGTGTAACTCTTGGATGAGGGGGTTGCGGTCCTAGCACTGGAGGTGGCAACGGTGTCGTTTGGACCACATTTTGGGTTCTAGGGACCATGTGCTATAATGGCAACAGTTGCTCCATGGGTGGGGTAGGCATCAATGCAGGAACTCGAGGTGAGTCTGCCCAAGCTATAGGTGGTATATTTTCCATGATGCGTTTAAGCATTAGGCAATCCTTCGCTTGATGGCCATACCTACCACACGCGTTACAAGTCCCGTTAAACTTTACTCTGAAAGTAGGGCATTCACTCGTAGTATGTGGGCCCAAGAAAATCGAGCACCATTGTTGCTCCCTTCTTGGATACATATGAGTGTTTTGTGGAGCACAATTACCCCTAAGGCTTTCTTGGATGGCCTTGGTGAGATCTGCCAAAGTCATCTCAGATATCGTTTGCTCTTTCACGATTGGCTTTATCTTCATTGGCTCATGCCCTGACGCTTGCGAGCTACTAGACTTCGGCTCGGCAGACACTCTTTCTCCTGCAATCATTAAATTATCCTCCAATTGGATTGCATTCATGGTGACTGCTTCCCAAGTAGTGATATCTCTAATGACTAGGCCATTATAGATACTTTCATGTCGTAGTCCCCTAATGAATCTATCGAGCAATTGGTTGTTGTTGAATCGCTCGTTTGGATTGCATCGAGAATTCAAATTCTTTAGGCGACTAGTGAAGTCTCTCACGGATTCACCTTCTTCTCGTTGGGCTTTCTGGAGCTGAGAGGCTACACCCCAAAGTACTCCCTCTCGTATGTGCTCTTTCAAGAACTATCTCCTAAGAGTAGAGTAGATCGTTTTCTCTTCTACTCTTAAGGTTCTATACCAATCTCCAGCCTTTTCGCTTAGGGTCAAACTCAAAGCCTTACACTTATGTAGCTCATTGTGCTCTTCCAAGGAATCGCACACATGTTCAAAGACTTCCATATGCTTTCTAGCATCTCCGTCTCCACTAAATTTCTGTGTGAGCTTAGCTACTTGAACTTCCTTGCTCCTAGGCTCTCTATCAGGTGCACTACACATGTTTTCCGCAATAGAGCAACCGATAGTTTGAGCAAATGCTGCCAAATATCCTATTTGAGCATGTATAATGGGTGTATGTGCTCCTGGAACCACATGTGAGATGGGAGTTGGCCTTGGCCTTGGCCTACGCGCGGCTCTTGGGTCCCATATTTCGTATGGTGGTGTACCAGACGGTGGTCGAAAGTTTACAGGCGTGGCCCTAGGCATAGGGGGTGTCTGATATGGTATGTTATTATTAAATGGCATGGCTCCACTTGTATAAGAGCTTGGATAATGCCATTGTGGATTGTAAGCTCTTGGAATAATCGGAGGTGTAGGAGCTACATGAGGCTGAGGTACGACAGGTGCACATGATTGATAAATACATGTAGGTATAGTTGGGGGCACTGTGCTACTAGGCATTGGTGCAATATTAACAATTGAACTCCATGGTGTACTTCTTGTCATGCTCACCACTGGGATATGCATGGTAGCCGTAGTGTCATTAAGAGAAAGATGGGCTAGATCTGGGAAGGTAAAGCTGCCACTTGTGGGCTCAGATTGTACTGAGGCACCTGGCGAAACAACATATGGAGGATCAATGGAGCTCACTGAGGGAGTCTCCATTTGTGATAGGGTTGGTTGGTTGGCCTTTCCCGTATCCAAGAATCTCATTAGGCCTGTTGAAGGCATGTTGATCCCTGTGTTTTGTCTTTCTAACTCGACAATCCTATGGAGGACATCACAGACTTTTTGTTGTTGCTCATCTATGCTAGTAGCACCCGATGTGGATTGTAGAACATCTAACCAACCCACATGGTAAAGCTTCTGCTTGTAGGTCATACTCCCAATTTTCGTTTAGGAATATCCCATCTAGGCCTGGCGTGCTGGAGGTTTCCCTCAAGGTGGAAGCATTATTGCTCCCCATCGCTTGCCCCTCCGTGACTGCTACCTTGGGAGCACTCGGTTGCTCGACTGGCATGATTGTTGTCATAGGAGCCTTTGCTTTCAGGGTTCGACTTTGTTCTAGCCTTCGTAGGTTCTCAATTTCCCTCTCCCTTGTTGCTTGCATATAGCGTTCGATCTCTTGCACTTCGGCAAGACTCCTACCATCGGGTAGTAGAACCTTAGAGGGAGATAGTCCTAAAGGATCAGGAGGTGCAGTGGATGGAACATTCACATGCACACTCTCAAGAAGCATAGGGTCTATTTTAGGTATGAATGACGAATTTACTTCCCCACTCCCTTCATTTATTTCATTAACCGCATGTTCGGAGCGAATAGCTCTACTAAGGGTCTCTTTTAAGCGGCTAAACACGCTGGACCCGGGCCGTGGTCCCATGGCATGCATGTCTTGACTTGAACTATGAGGGTTTTGTGTAGGATACCCCTCCATGACTTCGTAGTCAGAGGAAGAATCACTAGACGCGATATGAGGATCTTGGTTCGCGCTACCTTGAGTCCCGGCCGAAGGTCCAGAACCTAGGGTGGAGGAATAATGGATGCCCGCGTAAATGGAGGCACTACCAATATGCTCGTGCTCTAACACTCGTCCAGAGCGTAGGTACATGTGACCTCCACACTCTAAACGCGTTGGTGAGTGCCCGTGAAGGCCGCTCACTTAGTTTTTTTTTTTGGTGTTTATAACCCAAGTTTTTCGTTATTCTTGGTTATTTTTTGTAACCAAGCCACAAAATATGGCATGTAATAGCTTAAGACGAGCGTTTTGGCTAAAGGAACGTGCCATGCTTTAAAGCTCCCTATTCGGCTACGTGAAGCCCTCGAAATCCAAAAAATAGTCTTTATAGTCCTCGAAATCCTAAAAATAGTTTTTAAATATAAAAAGCTGTATAAACTATATTTTAAAACTGAGGACTGAGGTCTGGGTTTAAGCTTGGGCTTGGGGAATGATCCCCAGCCCGATCCTTCCTTTTTTTTTTTTTTAAAGATTTTTTTTTCTGAAAAAGTCGTCGCGGCCGCGCCGCGCACGCGCGCACACACACACTTAACCTACACCTAACTTATCTACTTACAGCTAATAGAGATACTGCCACACACACTCTAACACTGTTTACACAGTACTACAGTAGCTAACAGATCTACAAAACTAATCTTACAGAACTAACATTGAACCTTACAGAACTAACATTCCATAGCTAATACCTTAATTCTAACAATACATTGCAAAAAAATTGTAACTCCTTCTTTATAGAAAACAAAAAAGACAGTACAGTGTAACAAAAATCTTCTCCACACAACCACACACCTTCCTTCTTCACAAATCCTTCTCCACACAACCACACACCTTCCTTCTTCACAAATCCTTCAATTGAAATTGCATCACAAGAAAGTGTAAGGTGCTTAACCGAGCTTAGTGTAGTGCATTTCCCCGGCAGCGGCGCCAAAAATGTGCGCTCCTTGCCGCACTGTCGAAGCAAGGGACTTGCTTAACACTGTGTGCGAGCCATAGACGGCTCCAAGCACACAACTAGCTTAACTAGTAAGCTCAAAGAAAGCGATGGTGTGTCACTCACCGCTCTACGCTTGCTTCGTGGAGGATTCCTCGCCGCGAAGAAGAAGGAGACGCCGCTTCGCCGCGCTCAACCGCTTCGCCGCCGCTCTGCCGTCGTCGCAATGCTCGATCGCACACACACACACACTCTCTCTCTCTCTCATACACACACACACACACACACAAGGAGGTGAAGAAGAAGAAGATGGAGATGGAGATGGAGCAAGAGCACTCTTCTATTGCACAAATGAGAGAATAAGTGAATTTTAGGTTTAGTTGGCTTTTATATGAGCTCACCCCATTCACACCTGGGCGCCCATGCTTAGCCAACTAATCCCTTGAATGTCCCAGTTAGAGTGCGCCTCTCATCGGCGATCACTCTTACCCTTTTCCTATTGGTCCGACAAGCCCGGTATCTGACTCTACCAAATACATAATACACGTCCGTCGTAAGTGATGGGGTGTCCGTGAGCCGTGAGGGTTAACATACCATGAAGAGTGTGTTTCAAAATGCATGGTATACCAAAAGTCAAAATTTGAATGAGGGAAGAAACTTGGATTGTTTCAATCGATAGGCTTAGCAAGAAAACACACTCTATGCCCATCAAAAAGACAATTAAGGCACATCAAACGGAAACCCTCTTCAACTTTAAATTTTAATGTATCATGGCTTGCCAACATCCATAGTGTCGGACAAAGATCCTAGAATAACCAGTAATTTTTGGAAGGGTCTCTTTGAGAATCTAGGAAGTAGATTAAATTTCTCTTTCGGCCTATCATCCACAAATAGATGACCAAAGTGAAATAACTAATCTAACAATTTTTGAATCTACTAAAAGCCTATGTCATGGAAGAAGATCAACCTTCTCAATGAGAAGTTGTTGACGAATATAGCCGAGATTCACAAGAATTTTTACCAAAGATTAAAGAGGTTATATGCATCTCATAGCAAAGGCAAAAAGGGATGCTCTTAATTAGCACAGAAGAGGCTTAGCCTTTAAGGAAAATGATTGGGTCGTGCTAAAGTTTTTCAAGGTTTATATAAGGCATACTACATGCAAGAATCCTACGTGCCACCAAGAGCATTATGCTGAACTAACAAAAAGATACTATGGTCCTTTTAAAAAAAATTCTAAAGCCAATCAATGAGATGACTTATTAGTTAAAGTTGCCGAACCATTGGCTCATGCACAATGTTTTCCATGAGAACCTACTTAAGCCTTACAAAGGAGCACCACCAAAAGAAGCAATAGTAGCGGACCCTCCAAAAATCGAAGATCAAGAAGAAGTACTTCAATTGGAGTCCATCCCATGACATGAAGACAAGGTATTAAGAAACGTTAAGATAATCTTGTTAAGTTTAAGAATTATCCTTTTAAAGATGCTGGATGGATGCAAGGAACCTAGCTTAAGGATAATATGAACTTAACAAGGGATGGTTGCAGCTTAACAAGGGTCCAAAAGGAGATGGTCTACCAAAGAGCAATATGTAATAAGTGCTTCTAAACTTATATCAGTAGGGGACCAAGAGGAGAGACGGTTACATCTAATGGAACTGAAAGCAAAAGGAGATAGTCTATAAAAAAGCAACTTGCATCTAATGGAGCTGAAAGACCGTAGGGTAATCTTCATTAAAGACTTCCAAAGGTTAGTGTTAAAAGTCCTTAGACCTTAGGCAAGTTATGGTTGTGCTTGAGGTGGGAACCCGGCCCAGGCTTGAGGTGCTCGTCATGCTTGCTCACGAAGGTGCTTGAGGTGCTTGTTGTGCTTGTTGACTAAGGTTCTTGTCATGCTTAGGATCATGTTTGTGGTGACGACGTCTCCCAAACAACAAGTAGAACTAGTCACTCTACTTTGGAAGTATGATATGTACTAAAGAGCATACATGCTTGTGGCAACTAAGTCTCCCGAGCACCCAATGGATTAGTCATCCTTTCTGGAATGATGTCGTAGGGTAAAAAGGGATCCTCTACCCGCTAAGAAACATGGACTAATGATAAAGATTTATCTTCTCTACCTCATATTCAAGGACGACTATGATTTCTAGACAGAGGTAATGTCATAAAATCTAATATTCAGCTAGCCCAAATGATTTTCTCATATTAGACTGATCGTTTAATGTGGGAGAATAAACCGGAACAAGAGTTAAAATAGAGACATGTGGTTTTAGACCTATCTGAGTAGGGGACCACAAGGAGAGGTGGTTGCATCTCAATAGGGTTCCAAAAGGAGATGGTCTACCAAAGAGTAATGTGTAATAAGTGATTCTAGACTCATCTCAGGAGGGGACCAAAAGGAGATATGGTTGCATCTCTATAGGGGTCTAAGAAATGTGTAATAAGTGCTTCTAGACATATCTCAGTAGGGGACCAAGAGGAGAGATGGTTACATCTCAATAGGGGTCCAAAAGGAGATAGTCTATCAAAAATCAACATGTATCTAATGGAGCTTAAAGACCGTAGGGTTAACTTCATTAAATACGTGCAAAGGTTAGTGTAAGAAGTTGTTAGACCTTAGGCAAGTTATGGTTGCGCTTAATGTGGGAACCCAGCCCAAGCTTGAGGTGCTTGTCATGCTTGCTGAGTAAGGTGCTTGAGGTCCTTGTCGTGCTTGGTGAATAAGGTGCTTGTCATGCTTGATGAGTAAGGTGCTTGTTGTGCTTGACTAAGTTTCTTGAGATGCTTTTCATGCTGGATGAGTAAGGTGCTTGAGAAGCTTCCCATGCATGGGGGGTTAACGTGCTTGAGTAAAAAAGAGACTCTACAAAGGAGGGGGAAAGCCCCAAAGTTAGGGGAATCTTTGACTTAACCTCCCACTCACCCAAAGGGCACCCCCTTTCTCAAGGGGCACATGGACACATGTCAAGCTCTCCCTATGCGTAGCCACATGGTGTACTTGAATCCTACTGGCTGGGTTAAAGAGGGATCCAAAGGCACCTCCTTTCTCAAGGGTTAACAAGCTATGTGTTGCTCACCCATACAATAAGAAAGTCTGTATGAATCCATGCTTCTTATTATGCGGGGCAAAGAAGGATTCCATAATCTAATCTTCAAGGAGTTAAAATGTATTTCTGTTGGCCTACCATGAAAAATAAACATACCATGAAGAGTATGTTTCAAACTGCATGGTATGCCAAAAGTCAAAAATTGAGTGAGGGAAGCAAATTAGATTGTTTCAATCAAGAGGCTTAGCAAGAAAACACACTCTATGCCCATCAAAAAGACAATTGAGGCACATCAAATGGCAAACCTCTTCATATTTAAAATTTTCAAGTATCATGGCTTGCCAACATCCATAGTGTCGGACAAAGATTCTAGAATAACTAGTAATTTTTGGAGGGGTCTTTTTGAGAATCTACGAAGTAGATTAAATTTCTCTTTCGGCCTATCATCCAAAAACAGATGACCAAAGTGAAATAACTAATCTAACATGTCTTGAATCTACTAAAAGCCTCATGGAAGAAGATCAACCTTCTCAACGGGAAGTTGCTGATGAATATAGCCGATACTCACAAGAATCTTTTCCAAAGATTAAAGAGGTTATATCAATCTCATAGCAAAGGCAAAAAGGGCTGCTCCTAATAAGCATAGAAGAAACTTAGTCTTTAAGGAAAATGATTGACTCGTGCTAAAGTTTTTCAAGGCTTATCTAAGGCATACTACATGCAAGAATCCTACGTGCCACCATGAGCATTATGTAAAAGTGGCAAAAAGCTACTATGGTCCTTTTTTTGAAATTCTAAAGCCAATCAACAAGATGGCTTATTAGTTAAAGTTGCCCAAGCATTGCTTCATGCACAATGTTTTCCATGAGAACCTACTTAAGCCTTACAAAGGAGAACCACCAGAAGAAGCAATAGTAGCGGAACCTCCAAAAATCGAAGATCAAGAAGAAGTACTTCAATTTGAATCCATCCTATGACATGAAGACAAGGTATTAGGAAACGGTAAGAAAATCCAATGATACCTTGTCAAGTTTAAGAATTATCCTTTTAAAGATGCTAGATGGATGCAAGGCACCTAGCTTAAGGATAATATGAACCTTTTTAATGCTTACAATGCTACACTATAGTAAGCAAATGAAAATGCATTTTAAATGAACAATGTTTTTGTCTTATAGACTAGTTCTCTTTTTATTGTGCACAAATTTAATAACTATGTATGCTTAGGATCATGGTTGTGGTGACGACGTCTCCCAAACACCAAGTAGAACTTGTCACTCTACTTTGGAAGTATGATATGGACTAAAGAGCATACATGCTTGTGGCAACTAAGTCTCCTGAGCACCAAATGGATTAATCATCCATTTTGGAATGATATCGTAGGGTAAAAAGGGATCCTCTACCCGATAAGAAATATGGACTAATGATTAGGATTTATCTTCTCTACCTCATATTTGAGGACGACTATGATTTCAAGAGACAAGTAATGTCATAAAATCTAATATCTAGCAACCCAAATGATGTTCTCATATTAAACTTATTGCTTAATGTGGGAGAATAAATCGGAACAAGAGTTAAAATTATAGAGACATGTGCTTCTAGACCTATCTCAGTAGGGGTCCAAAAGGAGATGGTCTACCAAAGAGCAATGTGTAATAAGTGATTCTAGGCTTATGTCAGCAGGGGACCAAAAGGAGAGATGGTTGCATATTAATAGGGATCCAAAAGGAGACGGTCTACCAAATAGCAATGTGTAATAAGTGCTTTTAGACTTATCTCAGTAGGGGACCAAGAGGAGAGATAGTTACATCTCAATAGGGGTCCAAAAGGAGATAGTCTATCAAAAAGCAACATGTATGTAATGGAGATTAAAGACCGTAGGGTTAGATTCATTAAAGACCTCCAAAGGTTGGTATAAGAAGTCCTTAGACCTTAGTCAAGTTATGGTTGTGCTTGAGGTGGGAACCCGGCCCAAGCTTGAGGTGCTTGCTGACGAAGGTGCTTGAGGTGCTTGTCGTGCTTGCTGAATAAGGTGCTTGAGGTACTTATCATGCTTGATGAGTAAGGTGCTTAAGGTTCTTGTCGTGCTTGCTAACTAAGGTTCTTTAGGTGCTTTTTATGCTTGATGAATAAGGTGCTTGAGAAGCTTCCCATGCATGGGAGGGTAAGGTGCTTGAGTAAAAAATAGACACTACAAAGGAGGGGGAAAGACCCAGAGTTAGGAGAATCTTTTACTTAATCTCCCACTCATCCAAGGGCACCCCCTTTGTTAAGGGGCACATGGACACATGTCAAGCTCTCCCTATGCTTAGCTACATGGTGTGCTTGAATCCTATTGGTTGGGCTAAAGAGGGATGCACGGGCACCACCTTTCTCAAGGGGCAACAGGGTATGTGCTGCTCACCCATACAATAAGAAAGTCGTTTATGAATCCCATGTATTGTATGTGTTGCTCACCCATACAATAAGAAAGTCGTTTATGAATCCCATGCTCCTTATTATGCGGTGCAAAGAAGGATTCCATAATCTACTCTTCGAGGAGTAAAAATGTTTTTTTGTTGGCCTACCATGAAAAGTAAACATACCATGAAGAGTATGTTTCAAAATGCATGGTATGCCAAAAGTCAAAATTTGACTGAGGGAAGCAACTTGGATTGTCTCAATCGACATGCTTAGCAAGAAAACACACTCTATGCCCATCAAAAAGACGATTAAGGCACATCAAACGGTTACCCTCTTCAGATTTTAAATTTTCAAGTATCATGGCTTGCCAACATCCATAGTGTCGGACGAAGATCCTAGAATAACCAGTAATTTCTGGAAGGGTCTCTTTGAGAATCTAGGAAGTAGATTAAATTTCTCTTTCGGCCTATCATCCACAAAGAGATGACCAAAGTGAAATAACTAATCTAAAAATTCTTGAATCTACTAAAAGCCTATGTCATGGAAGAAGATCAACCTTCTCAACGGGAAGTTGCTGATGAATATAGCCGAGACTCACAAGAATCTTTTCCAAAGATTAAAGAGGTTATATGCATCTCATAGCAAATGCAAAAAGGGCTGCTCCTAATAAGCATAGAAGAGCCTTAGCCTTTAAGGAAAATGATTGTGTCGTGCTAAAATTTTTCAAGGCTTATCTAAGGCATACTACATGCAAGCATCCTACGTGCCACCAAGAGTATTATGCTAAACTAGCAAAAAGATACTATGGTCCTTAAAAAAAAAATTCTTAAGCCAATCAATGAGATTGATTATTAGTTAAAGTTGCCCAACCATTGGCTCGTGCACAATGTTTTCCATGAGAACCTACTTAAGCCTTACAAAGGAGCACCACCAAAAGAAGCAATAGTAGCGGACCCTCCAAAAATCGAAGATCAAGAAGTACTTTAATTTGAGTCCATCCCATGACATGAAGACAAGGTATTAAGAAACGTTAAGATAATCCAATGATATCTTGTTACTTTTAAGAATTATCCTTTTAAAGATGCTAGATAGATGCAAGGAACCTAGCTTAAGGATAATATGAACCTTTTTAATGCTTACAAAGCTACACTAGAGTAAGCAAATGAAAATGCATTTTAAATGAACAATGTTTTTGTCTTATAAACTAGTTCTCTTTTTATTGTGCACAAATTTAATAAGTATGCATGCTTAGGATCATTTTTCTAATGACGCCGTCTCCCAAACACCAAGTAGAACTTGTCAGTCTACTTTGGAAGTATGATATGGACTAAAGAGCATACATGCTTGTGGCAACTAAGTCTCCCGAGTAACAAATGGATTAGTCATCCATTTTGGAATGATATCGTAGGGTAAAAAGGGATCCTCTACCCGATAAGAAACATGGTTTACTGATTAGGATTTATCTTGTCTACCTCATATTCAAGAGACAGGTAATAGCATAAAATCTAATATCTAGCTAACTCAAATAGTTTTCTCATATTAAATTGATCGCTCAATGTGGGAGAATAAACCGGAACAAGAGTTAAAATTATAGAGAGATGTGCTTCTAGACCAATCTCAGTAGGGGACCAAAAGGAGAGATGGTTGCATCTCAATAGGGGTCCAAAAGGAGATGGTCTACCAAAGAGAAATGTGTGATAAGTGATTCTAAACTTATCTTAGCAAGATACCAAAAGGAGAGATGGTTGCATCGCAATAGGGATTGAAAGGAAATGGTCTACGAAGGCCAATGTGTAATAAGTGGTTATAGACTTATATCAGCCGGGGACCAAGAGGAGAGACGGTTACATCTCAATAGGGGTCCAAAACGAAATAGTCTATAAAAAAGCAACATGCATCTAATGGAGCTTAAAGACCGTAGGGTTAGCTTCATTAAAGACCTCCAAAGGTTAGTGTAAGAAGTCCTTAGACCGAAGGCAAGTTATGGTTGTGCTTGAGGTGGGAACCCGGCCCAAGCTTGAGGTGCTTGAGGTGCTTGTCGTGCTTGCTGAATAAGGTGCTTGAGGTGCTTGTCATGCTTGATGAGTAAGGTGCTTGAGGTGCTTGTCGTGCTTGCTGACTAAGGTTCTTGAGGTGCTTGTCATGCTGGATGAGTAAGGTGGTTGAGAAGCTTCCCATGCATGGAAGGGTAAGGTGCTTAAGTCAAAAAGAGACACTGCAAAGGAAGGGGAAAGCCCCAAAGTAAGGAGAATATTTGAATTAATCTCCCACTCATCCAAAGGGCACCCCCTTTCTCAAGGGGCACATGGACACATGTCAATCTCTCCCTATGCTTAGCCACATGGTGTGCTTGAATCCTATTGGCTAGGCTAAAGTGGGATCCAAGGGCACCACCTTTCTCAAGGGGCAACAGGCTATGTGTTGCTCGCACATACAATAAGAAAGTTATTTATGAATCCCATGCTTCTTATTATGTGGGTCAAAGAAGGATTCCATAATCTACTCTTCGCGGAGTAAAAATGTTTTCTTGTTGGCCTTTCATGAAAAGTAAACATACCATGAAGAGTATGTTTCAAAATGCATGGTATGCCAAAAGTCAAAATTTGACTGAGGGAAGCAACTTGGATTGTTTCAATCGACAGGCTTATCAAGAAAACACACTCTATGCCCATCAAAAAGAGGATTAAGGCACATCAAACGGCAACCCTCTTCAGATTTAAAATTTTCAAGTTTCATGGCTTGCCAACATCCATAGTATCGTACAAAGATCCTAGAATAACCAGTAATTTCTGGAAGGGTCTCTTTGAGAATCTAGGAAGTAGATTAAATTTCTCTTTCGGCCTATCATCCACAAAGAGATGACCAAAGTGAAATAACTAATTTAAAAATTCT
Organism: Adiantum capillus-veneris; assembly: GCF_014529385.1. Classification (NCBI taxonomy): domain Eukaryota; kingdom Viridiplantae; phylum Streptophyta; class Polypodiopsida; order Polypodiales; family Pteridaceae; genus Adiantum; species Adiantum capillus-veneris. Next base: position 14,314,238 of record NC_140952.1, read on the forward strand.
TGAATCTACTAAAATCCTATGTCATGGAAGAAGATCAACCTTCTCAACGGGAGGTTGCTGATGAATATAGCCGAGACTCACAAGAATTTTAACCAAAGATTAAAGAGGTTATATGCATCTCATAGCAAAGACAAAAAGGGCTGCTCCTAATAAGCATAGAAGAGCCTTATCCTTTAAGGAAAATGATTGCGTCGTGCTAAAGTTTTTCAAGGCTTATCTAAGGCATACTGCATGCAAGAATCCTTCATGCCACCAATAGTATTATGCTAAACTAGCAAAAAGATACTATGGTCCTTTTTAAAACAATCCTTAAGCCAATCAATGAGATGGCTTATTAGTTAAAGTTGCCCAACCATTGGCTCATGCACAATGTTTTCCATGAGAACCTACTTAAGCCTTACAAAGGAGCACCACCAAAAGAAGCAATAGTAGCGGACCCTCCAAAAATCAAAGATAAAGAAGAAGTTCTTTAATTTGAGTCCATCCAATGACATGAAGACAAGGTATTAAGAAATGGTAAGATAATCCAATGATATCTTGTTAAGTTAAAGAATTATCCTTTTAAAGATGCTAGATGGATGCAAGGAACCTAGCTTAAGGATAATATGAACCTTTTCAATGCTTACAATGCTACACTAGAGTAAGGAAATGAAAATGCATTTTAAATGAAAAATGTTTTTGTCTTATTAGAGTAGTTCTCTTTTTATTGTGCACAAATTTAATAAGTATGCATGCTTAGGATCATGCTTGTGGCAACTAAGTCTCCCGAGCACTAAATGGCTTAGTCATCCATTTTGGAATGATATCGTAGGGTAAAAACAGATCCTCTACCCGCTAAGAAACATGGACTAATCATTAGGGTTTATCTTCTCTACCTCATATTCGAGGACGACTATGATTTCAAGAGACAGGTAATGTCATAAAATCTAATATCTAGCCCAAATGATTTTCTCATATTAAACTAGTCGCTTAATGTGGGAGAATAAACCGAAACAAGAGTTAAAATTATAGAGACATGTGCTTCTAGACCTATCTCAGTAGGGGACCAAAAGGAGAGATGGTTGCATCTCAATAGGGGCCCAAAAGGAGATGGTCTACCAAAGAGCAATGTGTAATAAGTGATTCTAGACTTATCTTAGCAGGAGACCAAAAGGAGAGATGTTTTCATCTCAATAGGGATCCAAAAGGAGATGGTGTACCAAAGATCAATGTGTAATAAGTGCTTCTAGACTCATATCAGCAGGGGACCAAGAGGAGAGACGGTTACATCTCAATAGGGGTGCAAAAGGAGATAGTCTATAAAAAAGCAACATGCATCTAATGGAGCTTAAAGACCGTAGGGTTAGCTTCATTAGAGACCTCTAAAGGTTAAGGTTAAAAGTCCTTAGACCTTAGGCAAGTTATGGTTGTGCTTGAGGTGGGAACCCGGCCCAAGCTTGAGGTGCTTGTCATGCTTGCGGACTAAGGTGCTTGCGGTGCTTGTCGTGCTTGCTGACTAAGGTGCTTGTCATGCTTAGGATCATGTTTGTGGTGACGACGTCTCCAAAACACCAAGTAGAACTTATCACTCTAATTTGGAAGTATGATATGGACTAAAGAGCATACATGCTTGCGGCAACTAAGTCTCCGGAGCACCAAATGGATTAGTCATCCATTTTGGAATGATGTCGTAGTGTAAAAAGGGATCCTTTACCCGCTAAGAAACATGGACTAATGATAAAGATTTATCTTGTCTACCTCATATTCAAGGACGACTATGATATCAAGAGAGAGGTAATGTCATAAAATCTAGTATCTAGCTAACCCAAATGATTTTCTCATATTAAAGTGATCTCTTAATGAGGGAGAATAAACCGGAACAAGAGTTAAAATAGAGACATGTGCTTCTAGACTTATCTCAGTAGGGGACCAAGAGGAGAGATGTTTGAAACTTAACAAGGGTCCAAAAGGAGATGGTCTACCAAAGAACAATGTGTAATAAGTGATTCTACACTCATCTCAGCAGGGCACCAAAAGGAGAGATGGTTGCATCTCAATAGGGGTCTAAAAGGAGATGGTCTACCAAAGAGCCATGTGTAATAAGTGCTTCTAGACTTATCTTAGTAGGGGACCAAGAGGAGAGATGGTTACATCTCAATAGGGGTCCAAAACGAGATAGTCTATCAAAAAGCAACATGTATTTAATGGAGCTTAAAGACCGTAGGTTTAGCTTTATTGAAGACCTCCAAAGGTTAGTGTAATAGGTCCTTAGACCTTAGGCAAGTTATGGTTGTGCTTGAGGTGGGAACCCGGCCCAAGCTTGAGGTGCTTGCTGACTAAGGTACGTGAGGTGCTTTTCGTGCTTGCTGAATAAGGTGCTTGAGGTGCTTGTCATGCTTGATGAGTAAGGTTCTTGAGGTGCTTGCTGACTTAGGTTCTTGAGGTACTTGTTATGATGGATGAGTAAGGTGCTTGAGAAGCTTCCCATGCACGGGAGGGTAAGGTGCTTAAGTAAAAAAGAGACACTACAAGGAGGGGGAAAGCCCCAAAGTTAGGAGAATCTTTGCCTTAATCTCCCACTCATCCAAAGGGCACCCCCTTTCTCAAGCGGCACATGGAAACATGTCAAGCTCTCCCTATGCTTAGCTACATGGTGTGCTTGAATCCTATTGGCTGTGCTAAAGAGGGATCCAAGGGCACCACCTTTCTCAAGGGGCAACATGCTATGTGTTGCTCACCCATACAATAACAAAGTCATTTATGAATCCCATGCTTCTTATTATGCGGGGCAAAGAAAGATTCCATAATCTACTCTTCGAGGAGTAAAAATGTTTTCTTGTTGGCCTTTCATGAAAAGTAAACATACCATGAAGAGTATGTTTCAAAATGCATGGTATGCCAAAAGTCAAAATTTGATTGAGGGAAGCAACTTGGATTGTTTCAATCGACAGGCTTAGCAAGAAAACACACTCTATGCCCATCAAAAAGACGATTAAGGCACATCAAACTGCAACCCTCTTCACATTTAAAATTTTCAAGTATCATGGCTTGCCAACATCCATAGTGTGAGACAAAGATCCTAGAATAACCAGTAATATCTAGAAGGGTCTCTTTGAGAATCTAAGAAGTAGATTAAATTTCTCTTTCTGCCAGTCATCCACAAACAGATGACCAAAGTGAAATAACTAATCTAACGACTCTTGAATCTACTAAAAGCCTATGTCATGGAAGAAGATCAACCTTCTCAAATGGAAGTTGCTGATGAATATGGCCGAGACTCACAAGAATCTCTTCCAAAGATTAAAGAGGCTATATCCATATCATATCTAAGGCAAAAACGGCTGCTCCTAATAAGAACAGAAGAGCAGTAGCCTTTAAGGAAAATGATTGGGTCGTGGTAAAATTTTTCAAGGCTTATCTAAGGCATACTACATGCAAGAATCCTACGTGCCACTAAGAGTATTATGCTAAACTAGCAAAAAGATACTATGGTCCAATTTTTTAAAATTCTAAAGCCAATAAATGAGATGGCTTATTAGTTGAAATTGCCCAACCATTGGCTCATGCAAAATGTTTTCCATGAGAACCTACTTAAGCCTTACAAAGGAGCACCACCAAAAGAAGCAATAGTATAGGACCTTCCAAAAATCGAAGATCAAGAAGAAGTACTTCAATTTGGGTCCATCCTATAACATGAAGAGAAGGTATTAAGAAACGGTAAGATAATCCAATGATATCTTGTTAAGTTTAAGAATTATCCTTTTAAAGATGCTAGATGGATGCAAGGAACCTAGATAAAGGATAATATGAACCTTTTCAATGCTTACAATGTTACACTAGAATAAGCAAATGAAAATTCATTTTAAATGAAGAATGTTTTTGTCTTATAAGACTAGTTTTTGTGCCAAATTTATGGTCTCATTGGCTAAACAGGACAAAGCTTGGGCTATCATGACTAAGGAAATGCTTGATGCAATAAAATTGGGATCGAAAGGGGGAAAGTGGAAGGGGGTTGTGATACACGACAAACTTCTCGCCCCGAAGTGGTCTTATCTTAGATCTGGTGGACTCTCAGGAGAACTAATGAGGAATTGAAAAAGAGCAGCTAAGGTTTTGGAATGGGGGGAAGTAACCATTTTACACTGGTCCCCTTGGCTCTCTAAAATATTAGGGCCGCCGCAAATCCCCAATTGGATAGAAATGACAAGGAATGTGAATAATAAGGGGCTCGTTGAACTAGAGCAATTTTGGGATGGAAACAGGAAGTGCTAGAAAACTACTAACTCTTTAGCCATCCAATTTCAATTGAATAGCTTTGAGATCTTACTAGTCTACAGGGTGATGAAAGAACTTGATAAGGTGGTGATTCCCATTTGTGAATCCAACTTTGAATGGGATGCTTGGAGATGGCCCGGGAGTAGCCTCTTTAGGAAACCACATTCTAAAGACATTTACCATACATTAATGCATGAGGCTAATTGGTGGAGCCCCCTCAACAAATTATGGAAGAGGCACTGGACAGAAAAACATTGGGAGGGAGTCGTGGAGAACATATGGAAGCCAAGGTGGCCTCACTATATGAAGATATTTCTGTGGAAAGTGATGTGGGGTGCTCTGACGACGGGTGTAAAGATACAAGAAAGAGGAATCGGGTTCGATCGTTGCTCGGCATGCAGAATAGCTAGTGAAGACCTAGCCCACCTTTTCATGGGATGCCAGGCAATCAGTAGCATGGCCCGGAAAATATGCAAGTGGATTCAAAGTACATGGAAAATTAAGTTCTTCAAGACTGATCTATTCTTTGGTAGTAACAGGTTGGGAAGTCTTGCTCTTCTTGTCTGCACTTAAATAATTAGGTACTACTTCTTTCACCATATTTGGCAAGCAAGGAAGCACCATGGGTTTGAGGGGGATGGTTGTGGCAAGCTTTTGTGAAATCATACAAGAGAGCATAGTGACGATCCACATGATCGGAGGCAAACAAGCCTCAGAGGAATGGTCTAGAACAATAGATGTCATGATGACATTTTGTAATAAGTAAAGCCTAGGAGTAGTTGTGGTTTCTCTGTCAAGCAAAAAACTTGTAATTCTTTGACCCTCAAGGCTAGGTCCGAGCTCGAGGTTGGTGTATATTTCTGATATTCTTAATACTATCCACTCACAATTGTGAGTTTTGCAAAAAAAAAAAGACTACTTCTCTTTTTCTTGTGCACAAATTTAATAAGTATGCATGCTTAGGATCATGTTTGTGGTGATGACGTCTCCCAAACACCAAGTAGAACTTGTCACTCTACTTTGGAAGTATGATATGGACTAAAGAGCGTACATGCTTGCGGCAACTAAGTCTCCCGAGCACCAAATGGATTAGGCATCCATTTTGGAATGATGTCGTAGGGTAAAAAGGGATCCTCTACCCGCTAAGAAACATGGACTAATGATAAAGATTTATCTTCTCTACCTCATATTCAAGGACAATAATGATTTCAAGAGACTTGTAATGTCATAAAATCTAATATCTAGCTAACCCAAATGATTTTCTCATAATAAACTAATCACTTAATGTGGGAGAATAAATAGGAACAGGAGTTAGAATAGAGACACATGCTTCTAGACCTATCTCAGTAGGGGACCAAAAGGAGAGATAGTTGCATCTCAAGAGGGGTCCAAAAGGAGGCAGTCTACCAAAAGAGCAATGTGTAATAAGTGATTCTAGACTTATCTCAGCAGGGGACCAAAAGGAGAGATGGTTGCATCTCAATAGGATCCAAAAGGAGACGTTCTACCAAAGAGCAATGTGTAATAAGTGCTTATAGACTTATATCAGTAGGGGACCAAGAGGAGAGGCAGTTACATCTCAATAGGGGTCCAAAAGGAGATAGTCTTTAAAATAGTAACATGCATCTAATGGAGCTTAAATACCGTAGAGTTATCTTCATTAAAGACCTTCCAAGGTTAGTGTTAAAAGTCCTTAGACCTTAGGCAAGTTATGGTTGTGCTTGAGGTGGGAACCTGGCCCAATCTTGAGGTACTTGTCATGCTTGCTGACTAAGGTGCTTGAGGTGCTTATCGTGCTTGTTGACTAAGGTGCTTGAGGTGCTTGCCATGCTTGATGATTAAGGTGCTTGAGGTGCTTGTTGTGCTTGCTGACTAAGGTGCTTGAGGTGCTTGTCATGCTTGATAAGTAAGGTTCTTGAGAAGCTTCCCATGCATGGGGGGTAAGGTGCTTGAGTCAAAAAGAGACCCTACAAAGGAGGAGGAAAGCCCCAAAGTTAGGGGAATCTTTGACTTAACCTCCCACTCACCCAAAGAGCACCCCCTTTCTCAAGGGGCACATGGACACATGTCAAGCTCCCCCAATGCTTTGCCACATGGTGTGCTTGAATCTTATTGGCTGGGCTAAAGAGGGATCCAATGAGCTTCTAGTTCAATTCAACATATATCTAGATATTTTCAAGATCTCTCTCTCAAAGAGGTAAGGAGGACACTTGTCCTAATGCTTCCCATGTTGCTTGAAATGCATTGTGCATGTGATTGGCTAGGCTTTGAGGGGTCCATGAGCTTCAAGCTTGAGCTACAAGGAGGGGTCGGCCAAAGAAATCAAGGGGTGTTCTTGGGGGTATACACCCTTTCACACACTCATTTTTCAAACATCTCCTTCTCCAAGCTTTGTTGAGAAGCTGAGAGCCTACATCTTGGCATGGAATGGAAATCCATCCACAAAGAGCCATGATTCAATGCTTAAGCTTGCCATCTTCTCCATCTTTATTACTATGATATTATGTATGCTAGAAAGAAGAGTGATGATAAGTGAGGAACTATTTCTTTCTCCTATGAATGATTCTTCTTCCTCTTCCCTACCCTCATTTCCCGCTAGCTCTCTCCCCCTTCAAAGGTGTTTGAGGCCTTGGGACTAAGGTCGGGGATGGTTAATGCTTTTACAGAATTTACGTTATGCTCGTGATGCATGAAGCTTTCCATCTTCATAGCATCATCACCAAGGTCACAAGGAACACAAAGATTGTATTATACCAAGTCTCTCTTTATGGTAAAATCTATAATCCAAAAGCCTATTGGAGGGGGGACCGGCTCCACATAAATCCGGTCGCTGCCAAGTTCTCTAATTCTCTCTCTCTCTCTTGAAAAAGTATTGTTCATGCCAAATTAATTAAGTATAATGGTTTGTTTCTGTTCGCGGATCGTCGCGACGGACGTCTACAGCATAGCTTTCTGGCACTAACATAATGTCAATACTCAGGGAAAGTGACTCGGATGGGGCACGGGGACTCTATGAGATTGTCAATCCCACAAAGTGAACCTTAACAAGCAAACACACTAGCTCAACAAGCAAACTAACACTCAGTGATCAGGGAAATCTGCCTATGTCCTTTCTCACAGCTCTAGGTTATCACGCCATTTTGGCACTCGAACAGACTCGAAATGCAACGAAACTTTAGGAGGAGGTCTAGGACACCTAGGGGCACTATCCTAGCAAGTCTGGTTGCAATCCGACAAGGTACCAAAATCAAGATCCATCATGAAAAAGGTCCTAAAAACTGCAACAAAACATGCCGGAAATGTCGTCCTATGGCCTAAGAACACTCTCCTGTGGTCAAAATTACTAAAAATAGTGATTTAAGCACTCAAATTTGCAATTAAGGCTCACTAACACGTACTCGTGAACCACGGCAAAACTGACAATGCTTACACTTAATTGAAAGAGAAAAGAGAGAGGAACACAATGCAAGTTTCAGATTTGAAAACGATTACCCATCATTAGAAAAGTCAATTACAAGTTGGAGGAGCTCGTAGCTTGAGTGTACATACAGTAGAGCTCTTTGTTCTTCTAAAAATAAGCCTCTCTTCACATTAAAGTTATTGACCTTTATACCTAGGGCATTCTAAATGGCCAATGGCCAACTCACACGGACCTTTACAATTGTCATGATAGAATTACAACTCAGGGAATTGACTGCTACTCTGGAATTAGGATTTACACAAAGTATTACTACACTAGCTTGGAAAACTAATAGAGTACAAATGTGGTGTCCGGCCAGGTGGGCATCCGTTTGGTTTTTCCTCAAACAGTTGCTACTGCGTATTAAGTTTACCCTCTATGTTCTCAAAGTAGTCTCATAAATATGATCGCTCTAATTCTCTTAGTTCCGCTATTCTCAAAGTTCATAGGCCATTTCCATTACATTGGTATCAGAGCTATTGGTTTCTCTTTTCTTGCTTAAGAAGAGAGGTCCTTAAGTTTTTCATGAAAGGTTAGGCATGTTTATTGCAATAGGGTAAGTGGGACAGGATCTATTATCTTGGTTGAGAAGGACTTAGTTTGAGGTACACAGTTGGGAACTATACTCTTAATAATGGAGTCTCTTGGGGCTTGCCTTTGGCTTAACAATTATTGAGCTACTAGCAAGCTCAACAGGAACTATAATCAACCGAGCAATGCTAGACCCTCTCCACTAGTCTTTGCAACCAATAGTCTCTCAACCACGGGTGTAGTTGCTTAAGAACTAAATTTCAAGGGTAAAGAAGAGTAGCGACTAAGGTTTTTGAGGGTACCAAAGCACAAAGTAATTTTATACATAATTTTAATTAGCATGGCTCACAATAACCAAGAGAGTAGAATGAACATTGATAACTTTGATTTTTCACATGCAGGTGCTAATGATGATGTCCCCATGCTTGTCAATTATCTTGTTACTAGGTTGCAGCAAGCTATGGGCACCCTGCTTTGCAAGCCGATGTTACTCAACAACTTCATGCTTATGGGACTTCTCTTCGTCATTAAGAGGAGATAGAGAGCTTAGGAGGCCTCTTGATGAGAACCCCAAAATAAGACTCTCTCCCATAAGAGAAGAGGAATCCAAAGAACAAGAAATAAGCGAATCACTTAGTTCGTCTGAAGATGTGGCTCCACAAAGACGGCGGTCTAGACGGTCGCCAACTCCTCCCAAGAGGAAACGGTCAACCCATAGTCCTTCTCCTTGTCACTCCAAAAGGCAAGAAAGAAAATAAAGGAAGAAAAAGACAAGAAAGAGGTCACCTCTTTTCCCTCTTCTTCACCTTCCTCCTCTTCCAACAAAAGCAATAGCTATTCTCCTAGAGAATACAAGAGGGGAGGACATCGCAAATCTTACCCTGCATGGCAAAGGTCCCAAAAGCTCAAGAAGTTCAAAGAGGGAGGAAAGAGTATTTGTTTTCTCACCTATGATGGTACCTTTGGTGCTACCAGCAAAGTATTGGCCTTTATCCAACAATTTGATGCGGCCTTTAGAGACGAGGGCTTCACGGAGTCCTCCAAGCTATGCCATGCACCTATACACTTCCAAAAATCTGCTCGTCAATGGTGGGCTAGCCTTCGCGGCAATGGCGAAGCCCCAAAGACATGGAAAACTCTACGAGTTTCCATCATGAAGCAATTCCTTGCAAGAGATGCAAAGGACAAAGTGTTTACAAAATGGCAGAGTTTGAAGCTTCTCTCCCATGAGTCTATCCAAAAATATGTGGACAAGTTTTGGGATTTACATCTCAAGGCTACTTTCTTTTAGAAGATAGACTTCACCAAGCAAAAGCAACAATTCTGTGTAAGATTACTTGAAGAGATGGCGGAGTACAATGTTAGAGTGCGAACGATAAGAAAAATGAGTGTCTCTATAGCCTTGCACGAATCACACCGTCGGAAGGAAGAACGATTACATCGTCGAAAACACCTGTGATAAGCACCTATAGAGATTTATGAAAAACCCTTCCATCATGAAACACACTCAAAACTAGGGGAAACCAAGGACATCATGATGAAGCTCATCTCATGGAGATGTCCGTAGAGTATCCATATGCAAAAAACAGATGAAAGATGAAATAGTTATGGCTGCTCGAAACGGGGGGTGTACTCTTTCTTGTTAAAAAATGAGCTCTCTAGAAGTTGTACAGGTGTTGCAGCTATAAAATGGGGGCTTTCTTATCTTTTCTCCCCAAAAATTTCCTCTCTCTTCTCAGCCAACAAGGCTCTCTTTGTAGGTCTCTTTTTATTGGTTCATTTTTTGCCTTTTTTGGGTAGAAAATGAGGTGTCGGTGACCCTTTGACCAAGGAAATAGGGTGGGGGCAAGTGTCCTGTGGACCGAAATCGGACAAGGTTCCTGGCCAGGCAGTGTGGACAACTAGAAAAGGCACCCTCTCTCCCCAAGAGTCCACGAGCCCATCAAGCCAAGCTCTCCACAAGGTGATACACCTAATGGGGGTTCCCCCTTTAGCTTATATACCCTCCATTCTCCCCTTTTCTCTTCTCATGTGGGATAATTCCCATGCCACATGGCAACTTCCTCCCCAATCCTCCCAACTCCCTTATGCCCAACAAATTTCCAGTTTCTCCTCAAAATAGGAGGATTTCTTGGACAACCTTCCCCAAAGCATAACTTGCTGCTCCAGTCACCGAATGACACACCGTAACACACGGCTCAAAGCCCATCATTTTGGCTACTTCTAGAAATCTTAAATCTCAACATTTCCAATTCCAGTTGCCTTTGTTGCATGCACCTGCAATCACTTTCTAAGTTGAGACCGCCTACTTCAAATGCTCATAACTCATGATGTACAAGTCCGACTCACGAGCTATAAAGCATGGCCAAAATATTTATTAAAACCCATGTCTTGGAGACTTGAACAACCCAAAACATCAGCATCCGAGTCTAGAAAAATCACACCTTTGTAGATGAATTCTTACATGGTCATTTCCAAGACTTGCACCAGCAGGGATATGTACACATATATACATGAGGCTAGTAGGCAAGCTTTTTAGCATGACCTAATGAATTTATGCTCATCCAAAAAATGCCCGACATAGCTTGCCAACCCCCCCTAGTCCGCTTGATTATTCATGACAAGCAAAGGTTTCTAGGGTGAACAACTACTGCAGCTCACTCCCAAAAACCTCATTTACATTCTTAGATGTTTTCACACTGTCTTCCTTCCTTGATAGCATCTCATATGTCACAATTGTCGTCAAACGTGCCAAATATTTCTTCAATCTATAACCATTAACACGATATTTATGTTGTGCACCACCCAAATCTGCCAACTGATATGTGCCATTGTCAAACTTGTGTACAACAATAAAAGGACCTTCCCACTTGATTTGAAACTTTTTGAAAGGTATTGTCCAACTTACTATTGTACCGCAACACCAGATCACCCTTTTTAATTCCTTTATCTTTCACACATTCAATAGCCTTTAGTTCAGCCTCCTTTGACACTTCTTCATAGTAGCTTAAAGCCAAAACTTTGTCCAATTGCAAACATTGTAAATCCAACAACTTTTTTTTCCAAGTATTTGTTTGCTCTTCATCTCCCAATGACAACAATTTGAGTGCAGGATTCTCCACCTCAATTGGCAATAATTCTTCCTTGCCATAGACCAAGTGGCAAGGAGAAAACCCTGTGCTCGTTTTGGTAAAAGTTCTGTAGGCCCATAATGCACAAGGTAACTCTGAGTCCCAAGTTTTCCCATGTGTCTGGGTCATCTTTGTCAAGATCTTCACCAACTCTCCATTGAACCTCTCATTGAGACCATTGCATTGGGGATAATAACAAGAACTGTACATGTGCTGTATATGGAGTTTTTCGCATAGGAAATCAAACAGCTCTCCTCTAAATCCTGGTTCTCTATCAGAAATTAATTCTAATGGCACACCAAATTTGCAGTGTGCATCATAACAAAGGATCCACTGTTGTCAAAATGTAAGCATTCCTTTTGCTAGTCATGGGTAAGGGTCCAATAGCATCAAGACCCCATTTTTCAAACACATCAAAATCTAGAATTGTCTTTCGAAATTCGGGCTTCAAAATTCTCTTTCCCATTTTCTGGCAAGGCAAACAAGACTTGCACCAATGGTTAACATCCTGCTGAATACTTGGCCATACATAGCCTTCTTGCAAAATTTTATGCAACATGATCTTCATGGCAAAATGGCCTCCTCATGATTTTCTTTCAAAATCTTGTAGATTTTCTCTTTCCAGGGCACACGCAAAACCAAATCACTTCCTTTCATGTAAAGCACATCATCTAGCATTTTGTACTTCCTAGCTTTTCTTATAAAAGCATACTTTTTGGACGATGGTAAACCTTCACGTAAACTACCTGTCAATAGAAAATCCATCTCCTTTGAAAACACTTCCCTTCCATGACATAAAGGGGCATTTGCCTTCAACATAAACACACAAGTTATCATTTCTTGGGCACCATCATGAGCTTCTTTATTTTGAGACCTCCCAATATGCTACAAACTCCATGCTTCAAACTTTTTGAGCAATGATTTTACCTTGAAGCATAAATTCTTCAATTTAGGATTCTTATTCTTCCATACTCCCAATACTTGCTTCATGACCAATAAGGCATCTCCTTGACTTCTTCAATAAGAGCCATTAAAATATAATAGTGAAGCATCGGATATGGCAACAGTCTTGACTTTCTTCTTTCGCACCACCTCTTCTTTAACCAAAATAGGAGTCTCTTTATAAGTGAGTAGATCTGCCAGGGTAGCTAGCCCAAGTACTCTCTTCTACCAAAAAGGTGAACTGAAACTCCTAAAATTCAATAATCCATTTCATCACTATTTTTGATATATTTGAATTATTGAAGAGTTGAGGAAAGCAATGAATAACTAGTGAGAAAAGTGAACGACTTTTGCAACAAGTAATGTCTGAATTGTCTGCAAGTATAAACCATACTCGTCATCACCAATTCACTTTCAGAGTGATCTCTTTCATGAGGACTCTTGACTCTGCTAGCATAATGAACAAGCTTCATATATTGAGATTCTTTCCCCCTTTGCAACAACATGGCCCCAATGGCATCATCTCTCATTGACGCGTTAACATAAAAATCCTTTTCCCAATCAGGGGCTTGCATAATGGGTAGTGTACTCAAAACTTTGACTCTGTCAAAACATCTTCACAGTCACGTGTCCACTCCAAGGGATCATTCTTAACTGCTTGTTGCAATGGATACAATAAATGTGATGCCAAAGGTATGAAACGAGACATATATTTAACCTTCTGTATGAAAGTGGCCAACTGTCTGGTATCTTTCTCTTTCTCTCGATCTGCTTCAATCCCATTTTTTGAAATCATATGTCCAAGAAGCTGCGCCATATGACATTTCTTAGGGTTCAAATGGCCCGCGTATTCATCATACCTTGCAAAAGTCATTTCAAGATTTTGAACATGCTCTTTCCTTGTATTGTATACACATAAATAATCTATGAATCCTTCGACAAAATTCCCAAGGAACGGGGTAAGGACCCAATCCACTTTTCTTTCAAGAGCTCCAGGCCCATTTGTCAACCCAAAAGGAAGGCAAAAAAAGCATAAACAACCCCATGGCATGATAAAATTAGTCTTTTTCCGGTCTTTAGGAGCAAGGATAAGATGAAAATATCCGAAATAACCATCACAGACATTGTATCTTTCAAAGCCAGCCACTGCATTTAAAATTTGATCAATAAAAAGTAAAGGGTAAGGATCTTTCTTGGTCACTGCATCTAATGTCTTGTAATCAACATAAACTCTCCAACGCCCATCTTTCTTTGGAGTGACCACTATAGGGCTCACCCATTCAGCATTATCCACTGGCACAATGAACCCTACATCCAAAAGTTTATCCACTTCTCCCTTAAAGCATTCATTTGCTCCTTACCCCATCATTCTCAATTTCTGTCGTATTGGCTTTGCCCCTTTGACTAGTTTGATCTTCATAGGATCTCCAACAAAACCCCTTATTTCTTGATATGAAATGATGAAAAGATTTGGAAACCTGCCCAGTATTGTTAAGTACTCCCTTCTTCCTCCTTGTGTCAAATCAGTACTCATTATATTTTGAATCAACTCCTTCTTCACTGGCAATTCCTGTTTAGGCTACATCAACTCTTCAAGTCGCTCTAAACAGCTCAAAGCATTTATATCCCCTGACACTTGCAATACTTCACCAATTTCTCTCTTCTCCTTGTCCAACAACAAGAATGACACTTCACCCTCATCACTAGAACTGGAAGCAGTGTTGCTTTTTGAATCTTCAGAACTGTCTTCACTAGTAACTTCGGAGTCATCATTTTCACTCACATCTTCTAGTGCCAAAGGTCGCTTGGTAGTCATATCAAACACCCTCTTTTCACCCTTCTTGCCATACACACAGATTGTGCCCTTGTCCCAATCTTGCACAACACCAACAACTCTCAACCAAGGTCATCCCAAAATGAGAGGGAAAGCTCCTAGCCTTCATGTTAAAGACTTCAACTTCCAAATTCTTAATCATCCCGAAACACTTCACTTTGGCATGGTTTGCCAGTCAAATCCTAAACCCAGAGCTCATGCATGTAATGAGACCCAGTCTCTTGACACATAACTGTGTGATCACACAAAATTTTGTGTGATCACACAAAATTGAGCACCTCCATCAATGTAGGCCTCTCCTATGCCCACACCTTTGTGCCAAGCTTTCACCACAGGACAAATGTCGGGTAACTCTCCCATTGCCAACACTCTGACTTGTCCATGATTCGGCTCTTTCTTTGGATTCACTGCCTCTTAAGTTTGGGCACCATATTCATCAACTGTCCAAAAGTGCAATCTACTTTCCTCCCAATCAGGTCTTTCTTTAAACTGTAAGCTGATTGGCCTTCTCCCAAATGTAAATCTGCTACTTCATGTCTACAAGGTCTTCTCTTTCTCTTAGCTTTTGTATCTTCACCCTCTTTCTCTTTCCCTTTATTTTTACTAGGAGCTAGAGTGGCATAGCCTTCCCTCTCTCTTTTTCCTACGGGTAGCATATCTGCTTCTTTCTTTTCAACCCACACAATACCCACATGACCACCAGAGGTTGAGGCCTAATTTTTTTGTTCAGTGCCTTGATCTCCCCATATATCCAATGCATAATCATCAACGGTGTTAGGAATCTACAAGGAAGTGGAAACATATCACCTCCCATCCTTGTTGGCTTTGAACAATAAGTGATGATGTGACCAAGTTCACCACAATTATAAGAGGTAGGGATGAACATCCTTTGCGGCTCAAAGACACCTTGTCCACAACCCGCATTAGCATTACGTTGAGCTTCACATGCCTATGCCATTCCTCTACCATGTCCACGACCATGACCACCTCCAAGAACACTGAGTCGCAATTCTTGCATCATGGTCATCATGTCTTGTATATTTTGCATGTAATTGTTCAATATTAGCAACCCTTTCAGGTTGCACTCCAGCTTCTACCCGATTTCCCTCATTTTGGCCACCATTACTTTGCACATGGGCCGCTTTTCCATACTCATTAAGTGTTTGAGCCTTCCATTCTTTCTCCCTGGTGATAGTGACTACTTCCTCCAAGGCACCGGGCCTTTTTAGCTCAGCTTTGAACTTCAGAATTTATTTTAAGTTTGTCACAAAACGGTCTTCTTTAACATGGATGGAAGGATTTCATTTTCCAAAGCTCGGGCCCATTTATCCCATAACCAGGTGAACTGCATGACAAAATCATCAACACTTTGATTAACCTTTTGAGTGTACCCCAAAATTCCATACCAAACTTCATCAAGCACTTCAATGGATCTGTACTGTGCCAGAGATGCTTGATTCACACAATTGTAGTCCAAAACCACCCTTGGAGTTTGTGCCTGCACCAGCTCTTCATGATTTTGTAACCAAACTTCTGTCTCATCCTGTAAACTGTATTGCAGCAGTCGCAACAATACAACTAGGTCTAGTATATTTTTTAGTAAGCAATCGACGTCTGTGCATTCTCATTAGGCAATCCATGAAACTATAGAAACTTGTCTGCCATGTTTGATTGCCACAAAAACACTTACATGTGACGTCGAAAGCTCAAGGGATGTCGATGGATCGCTCTAGGACCTAATCCACCTCACACTTGGGTAACCCGGCCCCCAATGCTTGGCTTCACAAAACCTCACAACCCTCCAAAGGTAGCAATCCAATTACACGACCACCTCAAGTGTTTCCACAATTTGCACATACATAGGCGGCTGTCCATAAGGACTCACATCCCCTTTACATTCTCTGCCTACAGAATATACATATTTGACAAGAATTGGAGCATAGGAGCACTTGCTCCTCCTTGGGGGCACCAAAACAATGTTAGCGTACAAACGACAAGAAAAACGAGTGCCTCTATAGCCTTGCACAAATCACACCGCCGGAAGGAAGAACATCACACCGCCAAAAACATCTGTGATAAACACCTGTAGAGATTTATGAAAAACCCTTCCAGCATGAAAAACACCAAAAATTAGGGGAAATCTAGGACATCCATAGGCAAAAAACAGATGAAAGAGTTATGGCCACTTGAAAATGGGGGTATACTCTTTCTTGCTAAAAAATGAGCTGTATGGAAGCTGTGCAGGTGTTGCAGTTATTAAAATATGGGATTTCTTATCTTTTATCCCCAAAATTTTCCTCTCTCTTCTCAACTGACAAGGCTCTCTTTGTAGGCCTCTTTTTATTGGTTCATTTTTAGCCTTTTTTGGTAGAAAATGAGGTGTTGGTGACCTTTGACCAAGGGAGGAATAGGGTGGGGGCAAGTGTCATATGTACCAAAATGGGACAAGGTACCTGGCTAGGCAGTGTGGATAGCTGGAAAAGGTGCCATATCTCCCCAAGAGCCCACGAGCCCATCAAGCCAAGCTCTCCACAAGGTGATACACCTGATGGGGGTTCCCCCTTTACCCTATATACCCTCCATTCTCCCCTTTTCCCTTCTCATGTGGGATAATTCCCATGCCGCATGGCAACTTCCTCCCCAATCCTCCCAACTCCCTTATGCCCAACAAATTTCCAGTTTCTCCCCAAAACAAGAGAACTTCTCGGACAACCTTCCTCAAAGCATAACTTGCTGCTCCGGTCATCGAATGACACACCGTAACACACGGCTCGAAGCCCATCATTTTGGCTACTTCTAGAAATGTTAAATCTCAACATTTCCAATTCCAATCATCAAGTTTGCCCAGTTGCCTTTGTTACATGCACCTGCAATCACTTTCTAAGTTGAGACCGCCAACTTCGAATGCTCATAACTCATGATGTACAAGTCTGATTCACGAGCTATAAAGCACGACTTAAAATATTTATTAAAACTCATGTCTTGGAGACTCAAACAACCCAAAACACCAGCACCCAAACCTGGAAAAATCACACCTTTGTACATGAATTTGTACATGGTCATTTCCAAGACTTGCAGGGCTATGTACACATATATACATGAGGCTCGTGGGCAAGCTTTTTGGCATGACTTAATGACTTTATTCTCATCCAAAAAATGCATGACAATGTCAATTCCCAATGGCCTAGTCCTATCACCACAATAATCCACCACACTATGGTTGCTTCGCGCATCAATTTCCAACAAGGGGCTAGAAGGAATGGCTAGAAGGAATGTCAAGCCCATGGAAAGCAAAGAAATAAGTGATGCAAAGGGAAAAACCAATGCCCAAAATTCTTCCCAACAATAAGAACAACAATCAGTCCAAGGAGAAGTGAGTTTACAAAGGTAAAAATAAACTCTCTCCTGAAGAGCTTCATATCAACGGAGTTGGACACCAAGTTGGGCATTCAAGCTTTCAAGATGGGAGATATTGTATATCCCGATATAGATTTCAAGGGACAAAAAGCCTCTGTTACTCCCTTGATTGGGAAGTTGAGGCTTCATGTCCAACACTATGTCAACAAAGAATACATTTTCATCTCTCCTCTCCAACATGAGGATGCTATCCTAGGGGCACCATGGTTCAACCGCATGGCTACCAACATGAAGTTCCTTGAAAGGAGAATCTACTTCACCTACATGGAAAAGAGCATGTACATAGATGCTAATGAGTCGGGGAACAACATATCCCTGGTAAATACTCTTGTTTTTTATAAGTCAATGAAAAGCTCTATTTTTGCGTATATGATTTTTGTTAGAGAATCTTAAATGATTCTAATGTTTTCACAAGTAGCAATAAAGGGAATCAAGAGGAATTAGAGTTGTCTAATTTCCTAAATGGATTCCAAGATCCTAGTGAGCTACCTCCAAAACAAGGGGATGATGACCATGCAATAGAGCTTCTACTAGGAAGCTCACCGCCTAATAACCTCGTTATTGAGTTTCACAAGCTCAACAAAAGGAGATCATGAGGCAAGTGCAAGAATTGGTGGAAAAAGGGATGGTGAGGCCTAGATCCTCTCCATTCTATTCACCAGTACTTTTAGTGCAAAAAGAAAGACAGCACATATCACATGTGTGTCGACTATAGAGCACTAAATAAGATCACTATTTCATGTGCCACAGGCCACTCAAATTCTCTCGAGGAGTACAAGAGACACCTCAAGGTAAACTTTTAAATTGTGAGAGAGAATAATTTTTTCATTAATCAAAAGAAAAGTGAATTTTTCCTACAAGAGATTCAATATTTAGTTCACATTATCTCTAAAGGTGGCACCCGTATGGATCCAACAAAGTTAGAGGAAATAAAAGGATGGCCTAATCCAAGGAATTTGCAGGAGGTATATATACCCTAGACACGTGGAAACACTATCTCTTGAGGACTCTATTCATCCTACAAATGGATCACAAAGCCTCAAGGACTTCATGACACGAATCAAGCTCTCCGACAAAAAAATGAGGTGGAAAATTTTTCTTTCGCAATTTAAATTTCATATTGCTCACATTGCTGGCAAGCACAATCAAGTGGCCGATACACTTTCATGATAGCCAAGGGTAAATGTGGTGTCAATATCAACTCACAATGATCTATCTTTTATGATAGATGAGTATGCTACTGACCAATACTTTAAGTATGTAATTACAGCCTTTGCATTAGAAAGAAAAAAGAACCATTCACCTTGGAGGAGGATATCTTCCAAATGGCAATAGGCTATGTGTTGCTCACCAATACAATAAGAAAGTCATGTATGAATCCCATGCTTCTTATTATGCGGGGCAAAGAAGGATTCCATAAATGTATTTATGTTGGCCTCCCATGAAAAGTGAACATACCATGAAGAGTATGTTTCAAAATGCATGGTATGCCAAAAGTCAAAATTTGACTGAGGGAAGCAACTTGGATTGTTTCAATCGATAGGCTTAGCAAGAAAACACACTCTATGCCCATCAAAATGACTATTAAGGCACATCAAAGGACAACCCTCTTCAGATTTCAAGTTTTCAAGTATCATGGATTTCCATCAACTGTTGGAATTAGGGTTGCAGGAAAACACACATGGTGTGGAGAAGATGAAGGAAGCTCAAGGCACACAATAGAGAGTGTTTTACTTAGTGTACAATCGAAAGATAAATAGCCCTAGAATGAGGGGCACATATCCAATGCACGGGGGGGAAAACCTCCTAGTGAGGGAAAAAATGCCCCGACGGTCCTAAGTGTGTTCACACACATCACTACCACATGTATATGGTAACAAATCCCCCCTGGAGTAATGCGGTGAACGAGAGCTGGCACATGAGTAAAAGGAAGTGCCATGCCCTGAGAACATGATCAGTCCACAAAAGAAAAGTAAGCCCAAAGCTTTGTGGACAGCTTCTCACTTCTCACGAGACAATGTCTTTGTGAACAGATTTGCAAGGTTGTCCTATGTTGGCACATAAATCAAATAAAAACCACTTGTGAACACTCGTGTGTCAAAACAACCAGCCCAATCTGAGTCCAAAAAAGCATGTAAGTCTGGCAACAATGATCCCCCCTTGGGATAAAACAACTCAAGTTGTAAAGTGCCACTCAAGTAGCAGAAAATCCTCTTGACAGCTTGCCAATGCTTAGACCCTGGGCTATGCCTAAATCTACTGACTTGTGAGATTGCAAACTAAATATTCGGCCACGTGTTGCATACATAAATGAGGCATTCAACAGCAGTTTGGTAAAGAGTGACATCTGCAAGATCAACAGCATCATGAAGACTCAATTTCAAACCTGTTTCCATGGGAGTGGCAATAGGTTTGCAATCCTCAAGTCCAAACTTACATAGCAATGTCTCTATGTAACTTTTTTGACAGAAGGCAATACCACCATCACATTGCTTAAATTGTATACCCAAGTAATGACACAAAGCCCCAAATCTTTCATCTTGAAAGTAGCATTCAAATCAGCTTAAATTTAGCAATATGTCTCTCATTTGGTCAAGTGATCAACAAATCATCTACATAAAGAACCACAATGAGAAGTACATCACCCTCACGCTTTACATACGATGTGCTTTCTGTTGGACTGTTTACGAAAGCCTTGTTTGACCAAATGAGTGTCAGCCTTCTCATACCAAGCATGAGCAAATTGCTTCAACCCATACAAAGCTTTTTTACATTTGCACACCTCATCCTCTTGTCCTTTCTTGACAAAACCGTGAGGCTACGTTACACAAACTTCCTCAAATATGTCACAATTAAATTTTCCGATGGTTTCAAGCCATATTTGATGTTTGGTGCCTCCACTAGATTTTTGTTTTGTAGTGCTTTGTCACCCTGGCTTAAGCTAGTGACTTGAACCAAACTACTCAACGTACATGATGATGTAGCTCCTTGATGATGCTCTGGCAACTCTACTCAAATAGGGCTTTGACCAAAACCCATTAACCTTCTTAGTAAATCCTTTCCGTCCAAATCCTAAGTTGATAGTAGCTTGAGTTGAAGGCCTTCTTCACAATGTAGGGACCCTGCCATCTAGTGTTAAAATTCATACCAAAGCAGTTATCAAGACAATCGTCATACCTTAAGACCAAATCTCCTTCTTTGATGCCTTTGTCCTTCATCTTCTTATCGAGTTTTTTCTTTCCTTGTGTAGCCTTTCTTTTGTAGCACTTGTAAGCCGCTTCTCTCTTCCATTATGTCTCTACCAATGTGAGAAGTCAATCCATCCATGCTTCCTCTTTGCCATGTGCTACTTTTCCTTGGAGACACATGGTTGGAATGTTGAGCTCGATGGGCTGCAAAGCTTCTTGATCGTAGACAAGGTGGACGGGTGTGAACTCTGTCGCTTCCTTGTAGGTAGTCCGATAAGTCCACAATGCTCAATCCAAGAAGTCATCCCATAGCTTTGTCTTGTTCTTTACCATCTTCCTGATGATTCCTGCAATGATGTCGTTGGGCTTCTCTACCAAACCAGTTGACTGAGGATAGTAGGGTGTGCTATGCCGATGTAGAATGTGAAGCTCATCACAATCTTCTGTGAGCAAGCCCTTCCTAAATCCAGGACCATTATCAAAAAAAATCTCCAAAGGTGTGCCAAATCTACAACAAATGTGAGTGTACACAAACTTGCTACAACTATCCTCGTATTTACTTTTGCTACACTTTGAGCTTCTACCCACCTGGTCATGTATTTTATGGCCACCAAGATGTACAATTTTCCACTTTTAGTCCTAGGCAATGAACCCATAGCATCAATGCCCCATTTTTCAAATGGGCCATTTGCAAGGACTAATTGACGTGGACCATGCAGCAAGCATACCGAATAAATTGAGAAAACAATGCTATGTTTAGGTCCTTTATAAGAAAAGTATTAGACGCAAATAAGACCATAGTTTTTTTTTCTTTTTTATGGTTCATCTAGCCCGATGACTAGCTCGATGAAGGTTTTATAGAAAATATGGAAAAAAAACCCCGAAGACACACATGCCTATGTACAATGTAAGAGCGAGCTTAGCCATCATGTTAAGGTGTTTTTGTTGGGTGAAGTGGCTCAATAAGAAAAAGTTTGAAAGCAAAAAAAAAAAAGGCTATCACCATTAGAGGGAAAAGTGGATATATGCATAAAGCATCGCGACAATTTGGAAAATATCCATCAAAGTTTCTCCTGTAAACTAAGTAAAAACTCAAAACATCTCAGACATAAACAATCGGCAACACAAACAATGTGTAAAATGCATCAACGAAACCATTTTGGTAATGTGCAAAATAGAGAGTTGGTCTCTCATCCATAGATGTCATACACCAAGTCAAAAGTAACTAAACGGACAGAATCAAGATAAAATATGTGGATCGTAATCAAAAAGCACATAAACCTTTTTAAGACCAATTTGTCTCAATCACATATCCACATATGGCATACATGTACCATAAGCATGGCAATCGAGCTCACTATTGCAGGAGTAGCTCTATGGACAACTCCACCTGTCCAAAACACCTAGATACATGTGAACCTGGTACTTATGAGGTATACCTACCTCAAGCTGTATCCACAAATGCATACATAACATAAATTGCACAAAAAACGTACTAAAACCACTCTTTGGAATGTCCCACACAATCATACAATGCGTTCAAAATCTCATCCAGATGTGTAACAATCCAAAAGTCACATCCCAAACCATCACTTGTATACAAAAAATCAAGGAAAATTCCCTCTCAAATAGCATCACAGTGTGCCATACATAGCCATAGATGAAAACCGTGCGCACAATGCTGTGCAATGCAGGAATCAAACTGCCAAGCTTCGATATGGCAAGGTTGCTATAGGCTACTACAAAAAATTCAATACTTAGAATTTTAAAATTTTGATATGACTAGCACGTTTAGAAAAATGCCAAAACCTTAGAATAGACATCTGGATCATATATATCCGAGTTCGGATGTGAAAGATATACCAAAAATGCATCACAAACTTGTTGTTGTTGCACTTGCTGTAATCCTGATCAAAATTTTAGAAATGAACATCACCATCACGTTTTGAATGTATCAAAACCCCAACTTAGACTCCTGGATCATATCTATCCGACTTTGTATGACGGAGATATGCAAAAAGGTGTCCCTCGGAGGGCATTGATTGAAGAATGTACCCAATAGAATAGAGGTAGTGCCATGAAACACTAGGCTATTTTTAGCAAAGTAAGGGTTTACCTTCAAATAGTACCACCTATGCTTGCATCTTGAGAGCATGTGGCATTATGCATAGTGAGGATTTATCTCCAAATGCAACCACCTATACTAGCATCTTGATGGTATGTGGCATTATGCTAACAATCAATGCAAGAAAACAAATTCATGAGATCTTTAGTAAGGCTCCCTTGGAAAACAAGTCATCATTTGAAATACTTTGATCATCTTGGATGTATTCATTGCAAGATATACCCAATAGGGAAAAGTAGGAAGTACTTGGCTTTTTTCAATGAATAAAAAGATGGGATTTCTCTCTAGATGCAATCACCTATGCTTGCAGCTTGAACACACGAGTCATTATGCCAGAATTTGACATGGACAAAGGAGTCCATGATGAAATTGTAAGCAATGAGCTCTTGAGAAAAAGACATCTTGTTTGGCATTGCTTTGGTACCCATAAATGCCAAAATGTGGTCCATTCAAAAAAGGGAAAAAAGATGTTATTCAAACCTGATATGAGGGATCTTGGTTGAAAATTAAAGTCTTCCTAGGTAGTCGTTGGCAATCAAGGTTTGCTATAAAAGTCATGCAAAATTTTGAGTCTGCAATAGATTACCGAGCATAAATGTGGGTCATCCCACTAAGAAGTCCTACGTTTTTTTGCTTTTGCTAAGGAAGACCTAAGTAAAAATAGATCCTCCTAGATTAAAAAGCAACATCTATACTAAGGATAATGGGGGAGGGGATTCCGGTTCCCTCCCACTGCCACGTGTCAGAAGCTCCTTCAAGCGGTGGGTGTGGCCTGCAGCTCTGGGAGCATAGCAACACAAAGAGAGAGAGAGAGAGAGAGAGAGAGGCGGGCTTCGCCCGCCGGCCTTACTAGTACTACTTAAGGTTCAAGGTAAATGGCCTTAGCTTTTAATTCTTGAAGTTTAATCTTTTCAGTCTTTAGCTTTAAAGTTTAAGGCTTAGCTTTTCAAGCTTGTCTTTTTTTCCCCCCCAAACCTCACAATGGTGAGTGGATTATATTGGTAGATCCAAGAAATTACACATTCCTACCATGCTTGTGCCGAGCCATGACCACTTCATCTGATCATAGATACATCAGTTGATGGGGGGTTCACCTCATGACTATGGATGAACCCTTATTTTCACCTTTGCACGTTTGTTATTGCGGCACCCAATGTCCTTTTCCACTCCTCAGAGTTCTTTTGATTTCCAATGGCGACGATCGTTATCGTGCTTTTTTCTCCGTGAACTTAGTTACTTCCAAGGAGTTCTCAAATATTTGACAATTTCTCACCTTCCAAATGTGTAAATATTTGACAATTCCTCACCTTCCGAATGTGTTTGAAGTAGTAATACCTCACAATTTGTGTAGCAATGAGCAGTGAATGGTTGTTAAACATCTTCCCTCCCAATAAGAGATCATTCTTGAAAAATATATTTTCCAAGTCTTTTGGAACCATTTACAGATCTTGTCTGCTAGACCACAGGTCTTTTCAAGCTTGTCTTTTCTTATAGTGTCTAGCGTAGAAAATCAATTTGATAACATGTTTTTTATTTTTTGTTCCAACTACACAAACCTCATGCGAGTTGAAGCAAATGTTCTTATGAGCACACACGGTCGCCTAGCCACACTCAAACCCATGACCTGGGTCACGAAGGTAGAGTACTCAACCAACCAAGCTAGCTCCTTTGGACCAATTTGATAAAATGTTAAAAGCGTGTTGTAGCCTTGAAATGTTAATAAAAAATTGGGCCATCATCGGAAGCCTTATGTCTATGTCAGGTTTTCACCTTGGAAGACCAACTTAAATTTTGGTCTTCCTAGTAAAATACCATGCATGCCACATGGTCTTCCATTTTCAACCCTGATTAAAGTGCATTATGTGTAGGACACTCACAATAGGATAATCACCAAGAAAATACTTGGGTAGTTTTTCAACAAATCATAGAGCAAGGGTTTCTATCTAGATAAAATCATCTATGTGCTTACACCTTGAAAGCGAGTGGCGTTATGCGAAAAGTTGAATTAGGCCAATGATTTTAAGGATTCTGGTGGCCAAGAAAGTGATGATTTGTGTGGTTTGGTCAACAAGCATACAAGTATGCTCTATTTAGAACAAGGTGAAGAGTCATGAAGGCCTACTAATGATAAGACCCATCATCAGAGGGGAGAGAGTTACGGGGAGCGGGTATGAATGAGTGCTTAAAATGACATGGCATTTTTCATTTTAATATGAAATTTTATTTTTCATTATACACACATTATCATAAATGTCTTGTATGTTACGGAGGGCCCCACTTAAACAACAACTTGAAAGGCTCACATTGGCATTCTAAAACAAAATAAAATGATAAGGAAGTAAAATAGACCCATTGCAAAAATAAAACATAAGAAAAATTAAATTTTTCATAGGAGAAGGTAGACCTGATAGAAATAGGATATAATATTTACAAAATTAATAATTCTCACATTCTATCAAAAATTTATATGTAATAAAAACAATAAAATGAAAAGACACATTAAAAATTTAAACAAAAGAACAATTAAATGCCTTCTTATGAGAAAAGTTAAATTACTAAGCATAGAAAATAATAAAACAATTTAGTGAAATGAAATCTTTTGAAGTCCTTAAATGAAAGGAGCCTTTATTAGTACCTCACAGCATGGGATCAAACTCCTATTAATACATTGTTTAATCTTTTGTTCTCTAAAGCCTTTTTCAAGAACGCCAAAAAAGTGATGCAAGCGAAGACCACCCACACACATGAGAGTTAGAAGCCACACAAGACCTTACACAAAAAGGAAATGGAGGAGACTAATCTCCTTAGGCTGCAAGCCAAGGAGAGGTGCATCAAGAGTGAAGAAGCTCACAAAAACATTCTTCACATAACAATCAAGTTAAGAAAACGTCATGCTATCGTCCCTTCCTTGAGTAACCAAGGGGCCCAAATCAACAACCCTGATCAGATGGGCAAAATGATGTTAGATCATCTTAACCAAATCGTTGGAAAGGAAGACTCCCCCTCTCCAATAATCAGAGAATCCAGGAGGAAGATCTTTACGGCCACCCCAACATTAGTTGACTTTGATCGAGAAAAATATACTTGTAAAGGCCCTTTACCTTGGATGAATGTTGGATGACACTTAAAAAGTTGGCCAAAGAAAAGTCGCCTTGTTGTAATGGGATTACGACCAAATTTTGTCAAGTGTTTTGGGGGGTTTTGGGTCCGCCAACCGTCTTTCTTGCATATGGTCAGCAGAGCCTTTAATAAAGGTTCTCTTAAGGGGTGAAGAAAGGAATAATTAGGCTTATCCCCAAGCAAATAGCTTGCTCTCAACTCAAACACCGGAGACCAATCACAATGATGATAGTGATGTACAAGGTGTTGGCTAAACTCATTGCTAAAATAATGACCCCTATGTTAGCTAATGTTAAGGTTTCCCCTTAGCACCGCTGTGGTTTGTGGGTTGCACACACCCTTTTATTGAAATGCTAAAACAAGCGACAACAAGAGGAGAGATTCAAGGGATGCAAATCCACGATGGAAAACAACTTCTTATCAAGATGTTTGCAGACGACTCACTTCCTCCAAGCAGATGGGAACAATGTTAGGAAAGCCTTGGAGATTGTCCAAGTGTTTGCCACAGCGTTAGGGTTTCAATGCAACATAGAAAAATCAAGACTTATCTCTTTGACAAAAGAAGATAGTTTTGATTTTGTAGGGTGGACTGGAGAGGTTGTGAAGAGAGGTAACATTTTTCAACACCTAGGGGTCCCCGTTGGGGAGGGTATTACTCACAAGACTACCTTTGATTGTGTTCCCAAAACAATCAAAAGAAAATGAATGATGGGTGTTCGTCCTAAATTCTAAACCTTCCATTATAGAGCTACGATAATCAATACCTTCTTCGTCCCGTATATCACCTTCACGTTGACATTCTTGCAATTTCGCGAAAGAATTGGAGTTCCTTCTTGAAACCAATCAAGGAGTTTTTGTGGAGAAATAAATTGTCTATTGGCAGACTATGGCAATGGGGAAAATGGGTGACTATTGCTAAACCAAAAGCTCAGGGTGGGCTTGGCATCCTTGACCCTGTCACTCATGACCTTGCTTTATGTGCTATTTTTTTTTGCTCCCTCGTCATTTCGAAGGAGAGTTGGGCTATCATGGCAAGGGAAATGGTTATGGAAGCCCGCATGAAATCTAAAGGTGGTTTCCAGTCCAACCTCAAAATACAAAACAAACTCCCCCCCCCCCGTGTAAAGGTTCAATTAGGTGGATTCACTGGGAAGTTTATTGAAAATTGTTGTAAAGCTGCGGATTCACTCAAATGAAGGAAGAGATTAGGTATTGGAAAGGTACGGCTAGGCATTGGTCTCCTTGGGGCCCCACAGTGGAAGGCTTGGGCCTTAATAACCATTGGATTGAAATAGCCAAGAATCTTAACAACAAGGGCTATGACACCTTGGATTCTCTTTGGAATTATCAAAAAGGGAATTGGCATTCCTTGGAGCATCTGAAGCTTTGCAGCAATCTTTCGCTCCAAGAGGAAGTCCTCATTAGAAGACTTCTGGAAACGATCTCAAATATCACTCTTCCTCCTTGCTCCACACTGCTTGATTGGAAATCTTGGAAATAGCTTGGAGAAAGGTTGTTCTGCTCACTCAAGACTAAAACAATCTATGAAAAGCTATGCTCTTTAGAGGTGTGCTTCAAACACCTCAACATGATTTGGTCCAAAAAGTGGGCTGCAAACAAATGGAGTCAGGTTGTTAGTAACATCTAGAAGGCCAAATGTGAAGAGAGAGACAAAGTCTTCGTTTTGGGAGTTCTTTTTTGTCTCATCCCAACAGGGGATAAAGCTAAAGGTAGATGTCTAGCCAAAGCTACCTGTGTCAGATGCAAGCACCCGAGTGAATCCCTCATGCAACTGTTTTGGGGTTGTTCAAGAAGCAGAGCCTTCACGAGCACAATCTGCAGGAGGGTCTTCACACATTTGGGAACTCCATTCTTTAGACGCAACCTTGCTATGGACTCCAGACACATTGACAATATGGATATTCTGACGGATATCTACACATTAAGAGCTACTGTATTGAGAGCTATATGGCAGTCCAAAAATGTGCTAATTTTTCAAAAGAAGAGTGATCCTCTGGACTCTAATGTCATTCTAGATACATGTTGGTAGAAACTCCTTTGTAGTAGGAACCAAAACGGCAAGCTACACAAGTCAGGTTAGTCCAGAGAGCTCGCCCCCTTTGATGTATTTTTTCTTGGAAATCCTATGCAAAGGGATGATGAAGGACAGCCTCCATGATGAAGGCGCGTTTCTTTTTTAATGTCTTTCATCGGCTCTCGTGAACCCAATCATAATCTCGACTGATGCATATATTAGAAAAGGATCCACTTAAATAATAAGATGAAAGGTGCAATTACATATTATTACTTGAAAACAAAATAAAATAAAAAATAAATAAAATAAAAAACACATTAAATATTAAAACAAAAGAATATATCAATATTTTCATTAAAAAAGATGAATTTAAAAGGCCCAAAAAATAATAAATCAATTTAATAATTTAATAAAATGAATATTTGTGAAGTGTTTAAATAAAAGGACTCTTTATATAAGTGAGAATGTTTTTAAAAAATTATTGAATCAATACTTTCCATTAATTTATAAACCCATTAATTTCTCCATGTGATTCTTGGGAAGCTTACAACTCCAACGCAAAAGAAAAAATGTCCCCATTATCCCTCACAACCCTTGCCATGCTACCTATGCGGAGAGTTTCCCTCACACCAACCATGGTGTCTCCCTTTCTCTCTCTCTCTACGCACCACTCCTTGTGTGTTCACTTGTACCTCGCAACCTAGCTCGTCTCTGTCGCTCTCCTGACTTGTCTAGATTTGTTACTCCCAGAATATAACATAGATGGACTCTCTCTCTCTCTCTCTCTCTCTCTCTCTCTCTCTCTCTCTCTCTCTCTCTCTCTGATGTTTTTCCCACCCCTATGTTGCCTTGTCTATCCATTTCTCTGCCTTTTCCCACAGCCGGCTTCTCTCTCTCTCTCTCTCTCTCTCTCTCTCTCTCTCTCTCTCTCTCTCTCTCTCTCTCTCTCATCACATTTTGGACTTCACCTTCCAAAGGATCACTGGGGCCAAACCATCTCTCTCTTGCACTCTCTCCACAGAAGGACGTCTATTGTTAATCTCTCTCTTTCATCACGCCCTCAGAGCAACCATGTCTCTTTGTGTCCCCCTCTACAAAGTAGCACCAGGATCTCCTTCAATGCTGACAGCATTGGGACCACCACTACATGAAAAAAATCCTCTATCATTGGTCGCCTTCGTATTGACACATAGCAATGCAGCCCCCTCTCGTGCAATTTGCTCCCATTTTTACCTCAAAACCCTCACAACGTCTTTGTGGATTCATATCAAAACTAATGGATTCAAAATTGATTGGACCTAGTGTCTCTAAGCATCTCGTTGGGCACTCTGTACGCCATTGCCATCTGCAGCACCACTAGTGTGCAAAGAGAGAGAGAGAGAGAGAGAGCAAAGGGGAACAACCCACAACTCCGAGGCCCCTACCTTCTCAAGCTCACCGCACTGGCTACAGTGCCCAAGATGCATACACTTGCGAGCTCAAATCATTGCCTTGCTTTGTAACCCAAGGGGCACTGCCCTAGATGAAGAGAAACTCGCTCACCCTTGGTCTACCAGTGCTCAGAGTTAATACACAAACGTACACACACAAGCCCTGCTTGGCGGCACAAAAACGATCCTCTATATCCTTCTCTCTCTCCTTCACCTTAACACATGGCCTCAACCTCTCTCTCTCTCTCTCTCTCTCTCTCTCTCTCTCTCCCCACGTGCCTTGTTGTCCCTTTTTGCTCTCAAGCAATGGGAGGATCTCTTGAGACTCCTATTAATAAGCCCCAAACCAAAAATTGGCAGCAGGATGTAGAGCATTCTCTTTAATCTTTTGTTATTGGAAAAAGACTATGGAGGAAACTCCTGTGAATACTCTTTAACCTTTGTTCTTCAGAGTATCTTTCAACATGCCACAAAAAAAAGCATCTTTGAGAAATAGCATTTGAAAGGAAATGTTTCTTTCAATTTTTAAAGGGACACATATCAAGCAAAGAAATTTGGACGACTTCACCCACATGGATACTAAGGCCTTTAGGAGGCCAAAAAAGTGAATGCAAGCTTTAGAGAATTTATACTAATAGATAAAGGGGGAGGGAATTCCGACCCCTCCCCCGGACATATGTCAGTAGGAAAATGATCTGATTGGTGTGGACTGAGCAAAACGAGCACAGGAAACAGCGTCCAAGCGAGAGAGAGAGAGAGAGAGAGAGAGAGAGAGAGAGAGAGACTTCTCAGATAGCCCTCCTCGCGCTAGAGAGAGAGAGAGAGAAAGAGAGAGAGAGAGAGGTCCGTACAGCAGGAACCAGTGCGGTACCAGAGGTAGAGCTTTCTATCCATTCCGCCAGTGAGGATTCGACCATCCGGCAGGTGCGAAATGCAGGTAACCCATTCAATGTGGCCTTGGTTGCTGCCATACAAAGCTTTCCGGAATTGGGTGGGCCAACGGGACATCAGCCATATAAACAGCATAGTCTGGCGAGCCAATGGCAGCCTGCGTACCCATCAAGCTCATATATAGGCTCAGGCAATCAGAGAGGTTCACGATGGAGCCTGCACTGTCGGCAGGGCCATGAGCCCATCTATACTAATAGATAAAGGGGGAGGGAATTCCGACCCCTCCCCAGGACACGTGTCAGTAGGAAAATGATCCGGTTGGTGTGGACTGAGCAAAACGAGCACAGGAAACAGCGTCCGAGAGAGAGAGAGAGAGAGAGAGAGAGAGAGAGAGAGAGAGAGAGAGAGAGAGAGAGAGAGAGAGGGAGAGAGAGAGAGAGGTCCGTACAGCAGGAACCAGTGCGGTACCAGAGGTAGAGCTTGCTATCCATTCCACCAGTGAGGATTCGACCATCCGGTAGGTGCGAAATGCAGGTAACCCATTCAATGTGGCCTTGGTTGCCGCTTTCCGGAATTGGGTGGGCCGACGGGACATCAACCATATAAACAGCATAGTCTGGCGAGCCAATGGCAGCCTGCGTACCCATCAAGCTCATATATAGGCTCAGGCAATCAGAGAGGTTCACGATGGAGCCTGCACTGTTGGCAGGGCCATGAGCCCATCTCTCTAAATGGAGAGGAGATGGAGTTATAAAGCGTGGTTCGTAGGGAGCTGTTGAGGAGGATGAAGTTGCGGTCTTCTACAATTTGTCTTCGGAGAAACACCTGCAACAACAGAGCCTTCTGGTGTAGCTATGGCTTCTTCTCGAACATTGGGTTTGATTTTGCATTTGGTATCAATCAAAGCAACAAGTAAAGGCCTCTGATCGCCTGCTGCATTGTGGGTTGATCGTAAGGCCTGCTTAACAGCCCTTAAAGCATAATTGCCGAAAAGGCTTCCTGCTCTGCTTCCACCTGGCTTTGCAACCGATGTCTTCTTGAGGCTCATAACGCATGACTGGTTAACGTTCAAGTTCTTAGTTCTTAGAGGGAGTTTAATCGAAATCAAATATTCCGTATTATGCCAAGAAGATCACCCACCAAGGTTAACCTTAGGATCAATTCCCTTCGACGTTCCCAAAGGAGATTTTTTCAAGCACATAAAAAACGTTGGGTTATTGAACTTTCGCTTCTCAATATGGCCTATCTATACCTATCTATCTATACTAATAATAATGGAGGAAGGGATTTCGACCCCTCCCACGGCCATGTGTCAGTAGGAAAATGATCTAGCTGGTGTGGCCTGAGCAAAACGGGCACAGGAGACAGCGTCCGTTAGAGAGAGAGAGAGAGAGAGAGAGAGAGAGAGAGAGAGAGAGGGACACATCTGAAAGAATCAAGGGATCCGGAACATCCCAACCAACAAGATGCCGCCTCTTCGAAGGAGGGCGTGCTTCAAAAGAGAAGGGAAGAGACACCAGGTCGACAGCCATGGACACAACGCAGTAAGGAAGGTAGGTAGGAGATTTGAGAAGCACCGTGCTTATAACTTTTGTCCACCTGCCTACCGACACCTCTCTCTACCTCTCTCTCTCTCTCTCTCTCTCTCTCTCTCCCCCCTCTAACTTATGGAAATTCTCAACATAGCCCTCAGATTTCCAAAAATTCCCAAAATACCCCCAATATTTTGTCATACATTCCCAAACTGCCCTTCAAATTTCCCAAAGTTCCCAAAATACCCAAGGTTGTCAGACCAAATTTCTCTAAAGCTGAAAAAATTTGTAGCTCTTCATAAGAAGAGAGACTACCTATCAACACAAGATACTAAAACTAGAATTTGAGTTGGTTATGTAGGCTTTAGAGATTAATCCCTCCATTATTTTTAGACATAACCTGTTTTTGCGAGGGAATTTGTAACAAATTACATGCTAGGCACTCAAAAATGGATCGCAGTTGTCAAAAAGGAATAAAGATTAGAAAATCTTGAACAATCCAACTAGAATAGATAAAAAGGTATTTTGGAAATTTTTACAAAGAAAAGCAAATTTTCCTTTTTTTTCAAAAAATTGAATTTACACTATTTTAAAAAATAATGGACAATGTTTCCAACCACGGTCCATGTAGTGTAGGAGACCAAAAGTATAACGGGAGGTGCCAAGTTGAGCACATGAAATGGGAGCCCCTTTTGGCATGATTGCTGCCATAAAGGTCTCCTTTATCTCGATTTCTCTCTTATTTCTCCCCTTAATGACCCTGAGCAATCACGTACACTTGCACCTTGAAGGCATTTGGCATTAGTACACAAGGTATGGATATGGGCAGAAGAATTCTCCATGATATAGTTAGTCAGAGGTTATTGCCATGCTTCACATTGCCTATGTCGACATGTTAGTCAGGGGGTTGATGAAAGAAAACGTTGTGCTTGGCTCTACCTTGCTCAACATGTACGCCATATGTGGTGCACTCCATTAAGCACAAAAAGTGCTTGAGGAGCGTCTTGCCTGGGATGTCAGAGAGAGAGAGAGAGAGAGAGAGAGAGAGAGAGAGAGAGAGAGGAAGCTTTGGGCTGTTTTTGTTGTGATGGGGACTCGCAAGAGTGCATTGATCGCAAGATATGTCCAACAACAGGGTCAGGAAGCTTTAAGCTATTTTGAGTAGATAAAGAGTGAGGGAATCTCTCCAAATTCAATGATGTACTCTAGCACCAACTGATATGGGCAAGGATATATTGGTAGTCATGCATAATGGAAGAAAAATGCCGTGCTTGGCACTGCTTTGATCGACATGTATGCCAAATGTGGTGCACTTCATAAAGCACAAAAAGTGCTTGAGGAGCTTGCTATGAGGAACTGATTGTGGGATATGGAAGACAACAAATGAGCTCTCTCTCTCTCTCTCTCTCTCTCTCTCTCTCTCTCTCTCTCTCTCTCTCTCTCTCTCTCTCTCTCTCTAAATGTAGGCTTATGTAGATAGTGATGGCATGCTTGAGCAGCTCTAGATGCCTTAGCATTGTACCATTGATCGTGATCAAGAGCTCTGGGTTGTTTTTAGTAGACATGGGAAAAATATGATATTGGTAGTCATGCATAAATGAAGGAAAATGCCCGTGCTTGGCACTGTCTTGGTCAACATGTATGCCAAATGTGGTGCATTTCATAAAGCACAAAAAGTTCTTGAGGAGCTTCCTATCCGGGATGTCATCTCTTGGAATGCACTGATTGTGGGATATGTCCAATATGGGCAGGGCTAAGAAGCTCTGTGATGTTTTTGGGTAGATGCCAAGCGAGGGTGTCTCTCCAGATGCAATCACGTTCGCTTGCATCTTGAAGGCAAACATGGCAAGGTAGAAGGGGAGATCTGCAGTGAGACGTCTGTAGCTTGGGCTCCAAGATATGGCATGACAACAAATGCTAAGAAGAAGGATTTGTACCAAGGCAATAGGATACATGCTGCTATTTGTGATAGTGGGTTTCTTGAAAAGAACACATTATCTATACTATATATAGACATGGAGGAATTCCGGCCCCTCCCCCGACCACATCACAAGCAACTTGATCCGGTTGTGTTTCTTGTAGACCCGATGACATAGGCAGATAGCTCACGTGCGCATGCATGCACACACACAAAGGCAGTCAAAGTGGCTGACCATACTGTTATTTTTAGCCTTCATTTTGGAAAGATGTGATGACTGTGTCAAATCGTTTTCCAAATTCAAACATGCCTTTGCATAGAGATGACAAAACGAAACATTATGCTATATCCATGCCTCCAAAAGGCCATTATGATCTATGAGACCAAAAGTAGAGAGAGAGAGAGAGAGAGAGAGAGAGAGAGAGAGAGAATACTTTTCTTGATTTGGTTTATGAATTTGCGCAGAGGAAGGGGCTTGAGGGTAAGAGGGGTCATGCCGCCGCCGAAGGCAGCGCCGTTTTACTAGTAGCATTTAAAAGGGTATGACTTCTTTCTATTCACAGGACTTTTAAGCCCGTGGGGGACACTTGTTTGACAATGAAAATTGAACGACCTTCACCCTTGGCCCTTGGGGTGCTAAGGCCTTCGGTAGTCCAAAAATACAAGAGGTGCATGATGAAATTCTTGTTAGAATGGCAACTCTTGAATATTATTTATTGTAGGATATGCCTAATATGTCGGACACATTTTGAAAAAAGACTTAATAAGCCGAATCTCCCAAAACACAGTGACGAGGCAACCTAGAAATGAGAGACAAGTACCC
The DNA here is from genome assembly GCF_014529385.1 of Adiantum capillus-veneris. NCBI lineage: Eukaryota > Viridiplantae > Streptophyta > Polypodiopsida > Polypodiales > Pteridaceae > Adiantum > Adiantum capillus-veneris. Next base: position 14,348,869 of record NC_140952.1, read on the forward strand.
AGATGGCACATATGAGAAAGAAAACGGGGGAGGGGAGAGGGCAACATCCGTGGGGAATGCCAAAAGCAAGAGATGTAGAGATGTGTGATGGAAAAACGAGTAACAACTGGCAAGAGCGGGAGGGTGCTTGATGAGCCTTTTTATTCATTTATTCAACGCAAAGCATACCATGCAGGGCATTTGCCCGGATGCTTAGAGCAGGAACGTTTTTTATTGCATATTGCATGTGTGCGTTCAAACCCTACAATCGCTCTCTATTTTTACAAGAGGTAAATACCTCCATATAGAGATGGAATATTCGTGACTATTGTAGGATATGCCTAGTAGGGCAATTAGAAGAAGTGATTGGCCTTTTCCCATAGAATGAGTGAGCTTTTCTCTTTAGATGCAATCCATGTGCTTGGGCATTGAGGCCATGTGCAAATTTGCAGTGCAATTTAATATGCTACAAGTTGACATGAACAAAAAAAATCATGATGAAATTTTCAACTAGGGTGGTTGTTTGGAGATGCGTATGCGTGTTTGTCCATACATCATTCACTTTATCCACAAATCGTTGTCATCAAAGGGGACAAGTGAGACAAACCAATCGATCGAACGATTTAAACCACTACTTATAGAAAGATCTGGCAAGGTTTTCTTTTTTTCTTTGAGAAATGTGACTTTGTGAAATTTGTATACTTCCTACACTGCTGCCGCCCCCCCCCCCCTTCCCAAAAAAAAAAACACAAACAAGCGAAAGGGTCACGACGGCTTTCAAAAACAATAAGAAAATGATAAAATTGTTAGGTTGAATTAAACTGGTATTAGTGTTTGGGAAAGGATTGCTTCAGCTTAGTCTTGAGCCGATTGAAAATTGAGACTAGCTAGCTACAAATCATGATGAACGAAAGAAAAATCGACGAAATATGTGAGAAAGTAGTCCAAAAATTTTACAAATCTCAAAATTTATGTTAATATTTCCGGTTTTCTTCTTTGCAAGGAGAAAACTCGATCAATAGTCGCTTAATAAAAGAGACTTTCTCGAACGTTAACACAGATTACAATCAAGCTATAAAATGCAAGAAATGTAAATCCATGTGAAGTTGTGAAATGAAAAGTGAAAAAAGAACTAATTAATATATGTGTGTGTGTAGAATTTATTAGAATTATGCAAAGCTATGCTTCACTTTAGCATTCTAAAACAATAGAATGAAAAAAAAAACATATATATGTGTGTGTGTAAAATTTACTAAAATTATGCAAGGTCTTCACTATAGCATTCTAAAACAATAGAATGCAAGAAAAGTAAAGACATGTCAAGGATGTGAAATAAAAGATAAATCTTCATTATACACAGAAACAATAAAAGTCTCCCTGACCCAAAACAACACTAAGGGTTTCTTTTAGAAAGCCAAAAACACACACACATTAAAAAAATTCTAGCGTGTGTGCTCATAAACATACACGTAAAACATACACGTAAAGAGGAGTCATGACTCATAACGCAGGTGAATCGTGATCCCTTATTGGTCTTACCTTTCTTTTTCCAATGGTTCACGTTCTTCAAATGTTCCACATTGAGCTTTACTAGGCTTGCACATCATAGATGGACATTGGATAGGACCTTACGTCTGGCTTGACTCCTTTTACAATGTTGAGATGGTGGAAATACAGTCATTATTCTTGTGTCTATGTCAATATTTATTGCATGTCCAGATGACTTGATCTGATGTAAAGTAAAGCCTTACATAGTGAGCCACTAAGGATGTGAAAGTTTTTAATACAAAAGGTTCGCATAAATTGTGAGCATTGCTGTAAAAATTAAATGATCTTATGAATTTTTTGGTGATTTAGGGCATTTTTGTAGGATGACTCACATTTCCAATCGTAAATGATGAGCAAAATACCCCCAAAAAAAAAGTAATGGTTACCAAAGAACTAATGTCAATGACGTGGCCTATCGGAGTACAATAATGGATCATTACTCAAGATATCGCTTTTATTTTTGTTTTTTTAATTTGGGAGATCTTGATGAAGCGACCCAGACATTTTTGGACTACATAAGTGGCTCATTGGTAAAGATTTCGATTTTCATCTCTAGACCATTGTATAAAGCTGCAATGCCACATCACAAGCTAATAATAAATTTAAAAAATTATTACTTTTTTTAGTGCATGTGAGTGGGTATTGATATTTGTGTACCTCTCTCTTTAACGAGGGACATTAAGTATTGTGTCAAACACAATATTTTTTATCCTCACTTTTTTTTTAAAAATTGCTTTTAGGTGTTTTTAATCGTTATTTTTATGCTTTTAAAATATGTTCTATTTTAAATAGTCCATTGTTGTCCTTTTTTTAAAAAGAATATTTTATTGTGATACCACATGTTTTAAAATAGTAGTGTCACTTTTTATTTTTCTATCTCATAAAGAAGCCTCTTATTATCAAATTCTTTTTGATAACCTTATGTAGGTCATAGTAAATTTTCACCTTGTTTACATGTTAGGCACATACTATATATGAAACAATTTAATATTTCAAAAAAGGAGAGGACATCCATGTGTCAAACTCTTGTTCATTTTATAAAAAAAACAAAAAAACATCATTTTTAAATGAAAACTAGTATGTGACCCGCGCATTGCTGCGGCTAAGAAGAAGCAATCGTGGCACTCTCCTCTCTCACCTTCCCCCAAAGGTGGAAACATGTACATATATACAGTAGTATGTGATCCGTGCATTGATGTGGTTGAGAAGAAGCAATTGTGGCACTCTCCTCCCTTGCCTTCTTTGAAGGTGGCAACATGTGTGTGTGTGTGTGTGTGTGTGTGTGTGTGTGTGTGTGTGTGTGAGAGAGAGAGAGAGAGTGAAATCACACACATACACACATGTGCATGACCATGCGTTGATAGCGGCCTAGCCATGATCTTAGAAGATGATTCACACAATCAGCTGCACTCTTGTCAAATCTAATAATGGCCTTTCACAAACCTCCTCTCTTTACTCTCTCTCTCTCTCTTCCCCCCCCCGCCCCCCCTTCCTCCCACAAAGTTTTTTGGCTTTTCATTGTCAAAAGGCTTTTTATTGATATAGTCTTACTCTTCACTTATATATATATATATATATATGTATATATATATATATGTATATATATATATGTACATATATATATATATATATACATATATATGTTTATATATGTATATATATATATATATATATATATATATACATATATATATATATATATATATATATATATGTATGTATGTATGTATGTATGTATGTATGCGTATATATATATGGATATATTAAAAGAGAGAGCGAGAGTTTTTGCAGAGTGTGATTTTGGTGGAACCGCCTATTTTTCAGGTTGTTGTCATCCTCTCTTCATTTAACTTGCCATCGAAAATTTTACTATCTTTAGGAGAGTCTTTTTATGTAGTTTTTGGTTTTTTTAATTTGTGCATGTAGTTAGTTGTACTTGGTTCTCACAATTCCAATTTGTTGCTTTAGTTCTCTCATATTTGTCATCATCTAAGAGATTTTTCAAGTAGTACAAATAAGCCTCTAGAGAGAGAGAGAGAGAGAGAGAGAGAGAGAGAGAGAGACTTACAGAGAGAGTAGTTAAAAATTCTTTTTTATTGCCTACAACGTCTTTGTGATCTCTCTCTCTCTCTCTCTCTCTCTCTCTCTCTCTCTCTCTCTCTATTTATTTTCATTAATTAGTGGCTCTATATTGTCTGATCTTTCTCCCTCTCTCTCTCTCTCTCTCCCTCTCTCTCTCTCTCTCCTATCTTTTGTGAGACATTGATCAATGTCTCTCTCTCTCTCTCTCTCTCTCTCTCTCTCTCTCTCTCTCACACACACACACACACACATGTGTGTGTGTGTGTGTGTGTGTGTGTGTGTGTGTGTGTGCTCGTGCGTTGGTAGTGGCCTACCCATGATCTTAGAAGCAAATTCACACAAGCAAATACACTCTTGTGGAATCTGACAATGGGCTTTCCACAAACCTCCCCTTTTTTCCTACCCTACCCTCTTGATGGACCCTCGGTCCTTAACTGATATGTATCAGCTCACACTGAGAATGAATCGTTGTAATGTTTGCGTTTTTGGTCCCATAGGTCATATATGACCTCCGTGGACGATAATCTCTCTCTCTCTCTCTCTCTCTCTCTCTCTCTCTCTCTCTCTCTCTCTCTCTCTCCAGGTGATAAACTTGAACTACATTTAGAGGTGGCATGTTGTTGGCTTAACTTTGCGATTAACAAGCGAGCCCCCCTCTATTTATAGAAACATACTCAACCTTTGAGTTTTCCTCTCTCTCTCTCTCTCTCTCTCTCTCTCTCTCTCTCTCTCTCTCTCTCTCTCTCTCTCTCATGCGTGCGTACACATTCATCACAACAATCAACTTGGTGTGTGAGGGGACGGTGTACCACATTTTCTCGCAACATGTGGAAGTGTCAATTTTCTTAAGAACTTTGAAAAGGAGTATAGGAGTGCCTCTTTAGAGTGATTTTTAAAATTTTAAAATACAAATTACATAATTTATTAAAATTATATCAATATTGATCTTGAAAAAATCCCCTTTTAAAAAATAATCCTAATATATCTTCAAATTCAAAAGTCAAATTTGTATTGGGGAGTAAAATTCCCCTCCAGTTTACCTTTTATTTATGAGGCATATTTAACACTAGTATGTGACCCGCGCGTTGCTGCGGCCAAGCAAACAATGCCTCTATTCTCATAGGGCTATCTTCTCTTCCAAGTGGAACACTATCAATACTCTCTTTCTACACGTATAGTCTATCGCATTTATAAAAGTGATGCATGACATGACCTCTTAATAGATGCTGCAAAGCATTCTTTGATACCAAGATTGGAAGCTTCTCATAGACATTATTTTTCATGAGGTGCTAACCCTTGTTCAACAAACTTAGGAGTGCTCTAATTCTATTGAGGTGTGTGTGTGTGTGTGTGTGTGTGTGTGTATCAAAAGAAAGAGAGAGAGAGAGAGAGAGAGAGAGAGAGAGAGAGAGAGAGATACCTCCTTTTGGTCTACCTTGATCTAGCAATGCTACCAAGCTTGATTATAGAGATTAGATAAGTTAGCATGGTGTAAAGATATGAAAGCTAAAAGAAGTCAATGTAATAATTTGTATTTTTTTTAATAAATGGAGTGGTTTCTAACATTGGTTTCAACGATAGGAACACAATTGGATTCAATGTCTCTCCTCCACTCTCTTACTTGCTTCTGTCCTTGTACGTATGTATAGATGTATGTATACATATTATACATATATATCTATATGTACAAATAGTACACACACCCACACACACACATCTATATATATATATATATATATATATATCCTTGAAGCGAAGATTTGTCACATAGGTCTTGAGGTATCTTGATATGTTCCAATTATGCCTATATGTACACATAGAATGCGTGCACACACACACACACACCAAGGCTTGGGAAACATTTTTTGTGGACTCGTCTTTGGAACCTTTTCACACGTATATAAGCTAACTAACTCTAAATTTGAGGGGGATAATCGCACTACAAATCTCATATTATAACTAAAAATTTCATAATTTGAATTGGCTTGAGAATCTTCTTGCCAAAATTTGAGCCGACCATTTTTCATTTTCAACAGACTTTGGATAAAGCAAAACTATCTTTTTTCGAGTCCTCACACAGACACACACACACATGCATGCACGCACGCGTGCGCGCACGCATGCGCGCACACACACACACATACACACACACACACACACACACACACACATATATATATATATATATATATATATATATATATATATATGCTTGAAGGAAAGATTTGTCACATAGGTCTTGAGACATCTTGCTATTGTTCCAATACACTAACTATGACATTTAAAGTTTCTATGCTCCCCTCGTCCGTCTCCCCCAAAACCCTCTAGTTGAAGTGACGATCCCATGTGGACATTTAAAAAGGAGAAGCGAACTTCTTTTTCTCTTTTTTTTTAAAAGAAAAGTATAGATGGCTATGGTTGGTCCGCATCTCTCTCTCTCTCTCTCTCTCTCTCTCTCTCTCTCTCTCTACCATCGGTTAGATCTTTGAGATCTCATTGGATGTTCCTACAATATTTCAAATTCTCCTTTTATCAGAACATGTGTGTACGTGTGAGTGTGTGTGTGTGTGTGTGTGTGTGTGTGTGTGTGTGTGTGTGTGAGAGAGAGAGAGAGAGAGAGAAGATGAAACAAAAATAACTTTATTCTTACCCATGTTGTGAGATATATCTTTTGGGATTGTTCTGATGGCATTAAAAACTTCTCTCTGCTCTCTCTCTCTCTCTCCCCTCCTCCTCCTTCTCCTCCTCCCCATAGATATTCACTTTTGTTGAAGACTTGTCTTGTAAATATTAAAGTCACTTTAAATTGTTCCTACACGCAAACATTTTGTTCTGTCTTCCTCTCTCCTCCCGCGTCATTTGTTGGACTTTGCATTTCAACACATTAAATACAACACTAAAAAATTGTCCTCTCTCTCTCTCTCTCTCTCTCTCTCTCTCTCTCTCTCATTTTAGATTGCGACCCTCGTTTGCCAAAATTTAAGGAATTTATAGATTTTTAAGCATGGCCCACATGTTAACTCTTAAAAATAAAAAGAACAAAATATCCAAGAATTGGTAAAAGGTCCATCAACTGGGAAATCTCTCTCCCGATTTGGGGAGTTAATGTGAGGATTGGTCTTTGTCGCACATTTAATCCATTTTCTACGGGACCTTAAAAACTTTAGCTATCCTTTTAAAAATATACTAATGTCAAAAAATAAAATCTTGAAAATTTCAAAAGTGCGTGAGCTCAACGATAAAATCTTTCTTTCTCTCTCTCCCCCTCATAAATGTACATGTGTATGCACACACGCAATGTGATGGTCTCTCTCTCTCTCTCTCTCTCTCTCTCTCTCTCTCTCATTCATGGTCAACAATGTGGATAACGACCCCTGCATTTCCATGTCATGCATGTCCTTAAAGTGACACAGTCCCAAGTCGACAGTAGGCGAGCTTTTTTCTTTTTCTCAATCTCTTTTAAAAAATACATACTTTCAAAATTTTCTAAAACATATCAATATTGGTCTTGAAAAAAGCCCCTTGAAAAGATAAAACCAAATATATCTTCAAAAAATACATTTTCTTTAAACAAAAAAATTCACTAAAATTCTTCTTTTTTGTTACATCTTCAAAAAGTAAATTCACAGAAAGTAACAAAACCTCTACTAAAGTTATCCCCTTTTTGTTATGTGCAATCAAACTTCAATATTTATTTTATGTAGAATACAAAGTCTTTTGACTTTACATTTGAAAAAGCTTGTCACTTTTTACATTCTGCAAAGGCTGTCATTTCTTACAATCTTACCTTTTACTTTTGCATTTTACATTAGATGTTTTGTAAGGTGTTTTTTGAAATGAACCAAGAAGTGACATGTGGACACCCTCTCCTTCCTTGAAAATTTTAAGCTGCATTATAAATAGTATAGAAGTAAAGGATAGAAAATGAAAAGGGTGAGTTTTGAGTTCTAGGTAGAAAATGAGTTTTGAGTTTTGAGTATAGAAATGAAGGGTAGAAAATGAAAAGGGTGAGTTTTGAGTTCTGGCAAAAAGTCAAAAAACTAAGTACTCTATCTACATTTTTATTATTTATAGACTTTGACAAGGGTTGGAATGAAGCATGACTCTTCTACTTTGCATTTTGAAGGCCATAAAGAACTCCCCTTTTCTTTCTACACATATGCACATTTAGTTATACTTGAACTTCAAAAAATGTAGAGCTTTTGAAGCTTTCATGCATCATATAAAGTTGAACTAAAATCTTACACTTGGCACCTCTATGTATCATTGTCTTTTTGGCCTCGAAAATATGCACATTGCACGTTGTAGCTTTGCACAAAGAGCCATAGTCGGATGGTCTTTAAGTCAAATTGGCACTACCTACACCTAATGTGGAACAACATGAGCGTGTTGAGGTTGCACGTGCGACATATGTGTGTGTGTGTGTGTGTGTGTGTGTGTGTGTGAGAGAGAGAGAGAGAGAGAGAGAGAGGTCTCGAAGAAATTTTAAAATGAATAAAGGTTTTAAAAAACTCTTTTGAATTTTAGGTCAAAATTTCAACTATGGATGATATTTGCACTAAAACTTGCAAAAGTTTTGTCGATTTTCTTTTCGGCAAGCTTGGAATCTAGCTGAAAATTTACAATTTTAGTGGTAAGAATACATTAAACCTTGGTTTATTCCAAACATTGGGAATCTTAAATAGCCCCAAAATGGAAGAACATGATGGATGCAGAAAAGCCAAATGCCCAATACATCCACGATCACTCTCTCACCACTCCGAGTACACGCTGTGCAAAAAGAGGAGGGGCACACTTATTGAAAATTTGTTACACCCTCGCATGGGACACCGATGTGTGTGTGTGTGTGTGTGTGTGTGTGTGTGTGTGTGTGTGTGTGTGTGAGAGAGAGAGAGAGAGAGAGAGAGAGAGAGAGAGAGAGAGAGAAGCCCTGGAGGCATCCATGTGTCATTCAAAGGGTGAGTCTACTTTTCCTTCTGAAGGCCATAAAGAAACTCTAGCCATCACATTTAATGGGTGACTCTACTTTGATATTTTATCTTTAAGAGCTTCAAGAAATTCAAGCGCTCCACGTTTCCACGCATTACGTGCACATGAGAGAGAGAGAGAGAGAGAGATGAGAGAGAGAGAATTCCAACCCACCAAAAATAATAATTACAACAGATTTCAAGGATCCACTTAGCCAAGACTTAAAACTATATTTTATATATATATATATATATATATATATATATATATATATATATATATATATATATATATATATATATATATATATATAGAAAGAGAGAGAGAGAGAGAGAGAGAGAGAGAGAGAGAGAGATTTTAATGTCAAAGGAACACAACAAGAGACCTCAATTCTCTATCTAATAACAAGTTTTGAACTCAAGCCCATCCCCAAACATATCTGTTGCTCTCAACTTAAACATTGGCGTCCCATTACCATGATGTCAGTAGCATATAAAATTATTGCTAAGGTGATAGCTCTCAGACTTGCCCCTCTCCCCATCAACGCGGGTTCATTAAAGGGAGATCTATATATGACAATATTTTGGCAGCAATGGTAGGAATAGAGTATGCATCCTTCTCCAAGCAAGAGTGCATCTTACTGCAGCTGGACCTCGACAAAGCCTATGATACGATAGAATGGTCCTATATAGAAGAAGTCATGGGAGCTCTGGGCTTTGGGCCTCGCCTTTGTCGCCTCATACGCACACTACGCGTTGGCATCCATTCTGAGCTCCTGTTTAATGACAGAATTGTGGGCTCTTTCGAGGTTAAAAAGTCTATTAAGCAAGGTTGTCCCCTGGCCCCATTGCTTTTCTCCATCAGGTCACATCCTCTCATTACGACGCTCGAAGCCAGTGCTGTGTAGGGAGAGATTCAAGGTCTAGCATTACCAGGCAACGACCAGCTAGTGGCCAAAATGTTCGCAGATGATTCGCTCCAATTTTTGAAGGCGTGCCCTCAAGTTGTTAGCAGAGCGTTGGAGATTGTGCAAACATTTCCCGTGGCCTCGGGATCCAAGTGCAATATAGAGAAGTCAAGACTGATCTACCTGTCGGAGAATGACTCTTTTGACCCTGCAAGCTGGACAGTGTTGGAATTAGGGTTGCAGAGAAACGCACACAGCTCGGAGAAGACGAAGGAAGCTCAAGGCACACAATAGAGAATGTGTTACTTAGTGTGCAATGGAAAGATAGATAGCCCTAGAGTGAGGGGCGTATGTACAATGCTAGGGGAAAAAACCTCCTTAAGAGGGAAAAAATGCCTCGACGGTCCTAGTGTGTTCACACACATCACTACCACATGTATATGGTAACAAATCCCCCCTGGAGTGATGCGGTGAACGAGAGCTGGCACATGAGTAAAGGGAAGTGCCATGCCCTGAGGACATTATTAGTTCACAAAGGGGAGTAATCCCAAAGCTTTGTGGAAAGCTTCAAGCTTCTCACGAGACAATGCCTTTGTGAAAAGATCTGCAAGGTTGTCCTGTGTTGGCACATAAGCCAAGTTGATCTCTCCTGCTGAGAGACTCTCCCTGACATAGTGGTAATGCACCTCGATGTGCTTTGTGCGAGCATGAAAAACTGGGTTCCTCGCAACTGCCAATGCGCTCTGACTGTCAGTGTAGATAGTGTTGGCAGTATCCTGTCTAACACCCAAATCAGCCATAAGGCGTCTAAGCCATACACACTCAACCGTAGCTGTGAAGACTACCCTGTACTCAGACTCACAACTCGAAGTGGCCATGGTAGGTTGCTTCTTGCTCAACCATGATATACATGAACTGCCAAGCATGAAACAAAAACCACTTGTAGACACTCACGTGTCAAAACAACCAGCCCAATCTGAGTCCGAAAAAGCATGTAAGTCTGGCGGCAATGATCCCCCCTTGGGATAAAACAAGCCAAGATGTAAAGTACCACTAAGGTAGCGGAACATCCTCTTGACAGCCTGCCAATGCTTAGACCCTAGTCTATGCATAAATCTGCTGACCTGTGAGACTGCAAACTGAATATCTGGCCTCGTGTTGCATACATAAATGAGGCAACCAACAGCAGTTTGGTAAAGAGTGACATCAGCAAGATTGCCAGCATCATGTAGACTCAACTTCAAACCTGTTTCCATGGGAGTGGCAATAGGTTTGCAATCCTCAAGTCCAAACTTACATAGCAATGTCTCTATGTAACTTTTTTGACACAAGGCCATACCACCATCACACTGCTTAAACTGTATACCCAAGTAATGATGCAACAGCCCCAAATATTTTATCTTGAAAGTAGCATTCAAATCAGCCTTAAATTCAGCAATATGTCTCTCATTTAGTCCAGTGATCAACAAATCATCGACATAAAGAACCACAATGAGAAGTACATCACCCTCATGCTTTGCATACAATGTGCTTTCTGTTGGACTGTTACGAAAGCCTCGTTTAACCAAATGAGTGTCAGCTTTGTCATACCAAGCACGAGGAGATTGCTTCAACCCATACAAAGCCTTCTTACATCTGCACACTTTGTCCTCTTGTCCTTTTATGACAAAACCGCGAGGCTGCGTTACATAAACTTCCTCAAATATGTCACCATTCAAGAAAGTGGTAACAATGTCTGATTGATGTACATCCCAACCAAAATGAGCTGCCAATGCACATAGAAAATGCACAGTGGTCATACGACAAGTGGGAGCAAAAGTCTCTTCATAATCTATGCATTTTTACTGTGCATAACCCTTTGCAACAAGTCGAGCCTTATGGCGATCGATCTCACCATCCGGCTTGCGTTTCAACTTGTAAACCCACTTTGTACCAATGGCCTTTTTGCGAGGAGGCAAATCACATAAAGTCCATGTGTCATTTTCTATAAGTGCATCATATTTTGATTGCATGGCAGCCATCCAATTTTTTGAATTCTGTGCTTCATCAAAAGACAGAGGCTCCTCAACATCCTGTAAGCTAGACACAGCCAAACCATAACAATCTGATGCATAAGAGGCATGGCGAGAGCCTAAACGAGTACGACTAGACAAAGGTGCATCCAATTTACTGTCACGCAAAGTCTACGCCAGCCATTTTGGCATACCTCTAGCCTGCTCATTTTCAGCCATTTCCTCATCAAGTACATCATGTACATCTGCATCAGTAATAGGCTGATCTGTAACATTTTCAGAAACCCCCATAGGCTGTACATTTGCCTCATTGGAAATTGCATTCGTATTTCCACCACTGAAAAGATGCAACAAAGTGTCATAAATGTCCAGTGAGCTTACATTATTATCTCTAGTACATGACAGCAAGGGCTGAATAGAATCTTCCACAAACACTACATCCCATGAAACCAGAATACGCTTTGTTTGTGGATGATATAACCTGTAACCTTTGCTTTCAGCACTATAGCCAACAAAAATACATTTGATAGCCTTATCATCCATCATTTGCGTTGTTTTTGTGGCACCAAAGCATATCCCAAACAGTCAAAAACACGCATGTGCTCAATAGAAGGCTTTCTATCATGCCATGATTCATTTGGAGTAATAGACTGCAAAGCTTTCATAAGACACCTGTTAAGTACATAAGTGGCACACATGATGGCCTCAAGCCAAAAAGAATACTGCAAAGCTTGACTTTTGACCATACATCGTGCCATTTCCGTCAGTGATCTGTTTTTCCTCTCAACAACAACATTTTGTTGAGGTGTATAAGGCACTGTACATTGGTGTTTTATCCCACGACTAGACAGAAATGCATTAAATTCATGAGACATATACTCCCCCCCTTGATCGGAACGGAGGGTGCCCATAGTACATTTCGAGACATTTTCAGCCATAGCCAGAAATTGTTTGAAGCACATAAAAACTTCGGACTTCGCTTTAAGAGGAACTACCCATGCATGCCTGGAGTAAACATGAATGAAAGTCACAAAGTATAGGTAATTGCCCAAGGACGGAGTTTGCATGGGCCCACAAACATCACTTTGCACAAGCTGCAACCTGCATGTGGTCCGAACTGAACCATCCTTTGGAAACTTAGAACGCTGCATCTTACCCAAAATACAGCCTTCACAAACATGTTTGACAGGTGCTTCAAGAGGCGGCAAAGAAGCAACCATATCAAATTTCTGCAAACGCAGCAAACTGGCAAAATTCAAATGACCAAAATGTGCATGCCAAAGTTTTGCATCTGAAATAGCCCTTGAATCTGCAACAGCATTTGCAAAATTTTGTCCACACTTGTCATACAAAGTGAGCTTATACAGCCCACGGCACAAAAGGCTAGATGTAACAATTTCATCACCAAAACTGAGATCATGAACTGTACATCTATCATCCACAAATTTGACTACAAGTCCAAGTCTAGCAAGTGCGGATACAGACAAGAGATTCTTCTTGATCCCAGGTACATAAAGTGCATCAACAAGTGTGAAGGAACTGCCATTTGCAGCAGTAAGCACAATCTTTCCAACTCCCTGAACCGGATAAGAGGCATTGTTGGCACAAGTGACTGAATTCCCATGAGGGACAGACTCAAGAGAGGTAAACAATTCACGATGTGAGGTAATGTGCTTTGTAGCACCACTGTCGAAATACCACACATGTGAATCTGCAGCAACTGACAAGCATGCATCATCGACATCAAGATTGTAAGTGCACTCTATGCTAAAAGCCCATTTTGCATCAACATCAGCATTACACTCTCCTTTCACAGTGTGCGCTCCTTGCCGCACTGTCGAAGCAAGGGACTTGCCGATACACCGTGTGCGAGCCATAAATGGCTCCAAGCACACAACAAGACTAATCTAGCAAGCTCAAGAGAGCAAAGGGTGTGTCACTCACCACTCTACGCTCGCCTTTGTGGTGGATTCCTCGCCGCGATGAAGAAGAAGCTGCAGTCGTGCCGCGCTCAACCGCTTCGCCGCCGTCGTGCCTTCGTAATGCTCGATCGCACACACACTCTCCCTCTCTCTCTCTCTCTCTCTCTCTCTCTCTCTCTCTCTCTCTCTCTCTCTCTCTCTCATATACACACACACACAAGGAGGTGAAGAAGAAGAAGATGGAGATGGAGATGGAGCAAGAGCACTCTTCTATTGCACAAATGAGACAATGAGTGAATTTTAGGTTTAGTTGGCTTTTATATGAGCTCACCCCATTCACACTTGGGCGTCCATGCTTAGCCAACTAATCCCTTGAATGTCCCAGTTAGAGTGCGCCTCTCATCGGCGATCACTCTTACCCTTTTCCTATTGGTCCGACAAGCCCGGTACCTGACTATACCAAATACATAATACACGTCCGTCGTAGGTGATGGGGTGTCCGTGAGCCGTGAGGGTTAACATGCCCCCCTTCCTGATGTAGATTCCGTCTTCGGAAGCTATTGAGTTGAAGCTCGTTCGTCGAGGTGGAAGAGCATTTGAGATGAATGTCCTTAGCCTTCGTCAGTCATTGCAAAATCAAACAACATTGGCACAGTAATTGCATTCTCATAAGTGATTAAAAAGCATATGCAGTTTTAGGTAGACAAATTGATTGGTAAAAGAATTTCAAACAATTTGTCAGCAATGAACATTAAATTGCAATGTAATCAAATGCATAAACAGATGTAAAGGTAAAAAATTAAACAAGTCTGGGGTCGCTAATTTGACAGTCGAAAGGCACTAGAGATCGAATATTAATACCATGGGTAAGCTTCTTAATTTTCTGTGGTCAATTAAGTTCTTTAATCACGAGAGCCAAGTATTCATGTTCGAGGGCTGACTAGAGGCTATATCTAGAAAACCTTGTAGTTAAGCTACCATAAAAGGAATTTCTCATGAAATCATCGCCTGACTGATTACTTTTTCTTTGACCCCCCAAAGTCTTTTTACAGTGATTCAATTTTGATGTGTGTGCTTATTTTGTATGCCTTGGGTTTTTTGCTTTTCAAGGAAAAGCGCCCATACTGGGAACCTCTAGGGCTCTAGTACCATAGGCAATACATGTGAGTGAAGTACCAAATCAAGCTGAGATTTCTCTTCCAGCTTAAGATTTTACAGTGTGGCACTTTGATTTTTTGTTTGTTCATTTTCATCATTTTAATTTTGTTACTTTGGGGGGTCATATAACACTGATACACCTCCCCAGGCTCATCACACTAGTAAACTCCCTTTATAATACTTAAGCTAATGGTCAATAGGGTCAAGCCCACTAGAAAGCCCTAGTACATTTCATAAAATGCTGCCTAAATCGGATTAAGAACCTAAGTAACCATTAATTATTTGGAAGGCATTCCCCATGGTATTAAGAGAAGATCTCTAACACCTAACTTGGTCAAACTAGTTTGTCGTTGTTGGACGGGTTTAGCAGTGTTGATCATGGGAATTGTATGTTGCACCACAGAAGGTGGAACGCCCTTCATGTCATGATATGTCCAAGCAAAGATATCCTTGTATTCCTTGAGGAGCTCCTTAAGTACATCCTCTTCAGTTTCGGTAAGGTCTTGAGCAATAAAGACTGGTTTAGACTCCTCACCTGGCTCTGCTAATTCTATCTCTTTAACTACCACTGGACCATCATAGACTCCACTGCTTCCATTGGTAGGTATTCGTTGGGCTTTGGCATACACAACCTTTCGCTCCCCCGTGGTATAAGATTTAAAATGTTCAGGAGCCGTATGTAAGTCAGCAGGCTCTTGTCCTGACGGAAACCTTTCTTTTAGTTCTGCCTCCTTTTGTTGTTGTGCTAACTCTCGGTTTTGACGTCTTCTTATAGTTCGACTCAATTTCGGCTCTGTAACCTCCAATTGAGCGAGGTCAATGGGTCGCGGGCTGCACCACATGACACTCTGGAGATGTTCACCCCAATTGTCTACTAGCTTTCGATGAGCATCACATGCCCCTAGATAGCTAAGCCATTCTGCAGTAGATCTTTCCTTGTTTATCCTAGCTCTCACATTTGCTCGATATCGTCGTCTCTTATATGACCTTTGTTTCTTGTTAAGGTTTTGACTTTGGTAAATGTTTGAACTCGACTCGCTTGATAGGTCTTCACTTGTGTCTTCTTCACTCTCATATAAATTACCATAGATGGTCGTACTAGACCTTGAGTGTTCAGTTTCTATACTTGGCTCACTCGATAATTCCTCAGGTTTTGAATCCATTTCTCCCTGAGATTCCGTTTCTGATGTGTATTGGCCTGAAGCCTTTGAGGAATCATCGGTTTCACTCTCAGGTAGGTGTGCCTCTTTCTTATCATCGGATGTTACATGCGCTACACCTAACATGTTTACTGGTGCAATGTGTGGTATCTCTTCCCCATCTGGTGTTACCCAGGTTGTTCCTCTAGCTCCCCATGTATCTATAGTTTCCGCTAGGTGTACCCAATCGACATTGTCTGACTCAGCCATTCCGGGTAGGATATCCATATAAGGAGAGTTATCCCCAATATCCGTGTCTTCGTTACACGTGTAACAATACTGTAATGGAGCTGAGTGAATTGTTGTGTCTGATCGATTATCAATGATGAATTTATTTCCTAGAGGATGCGTTCAACCACTTAAAAGATCAACTCGAATGACACAGTCTTGGAACTGTAAGTAGACGTGGTTTTTGGACCAGTCATGCACCATTTTTTCTTCCCTCATGAATGGACGCCCTACGATCATCTCAAATGACATAGGATGCTTGGAAAAATCCATAACAATGAAAGTCTGCCTTACCTTGTGTCCCAAGACCTTGATCCTGAGATCCTTTAGCATTCCAATAGGCGTAACAATAGATCCATTAGCCATTTTTACCACTACGCTTGTGGCTTCAAGGTGAGGTCGTCCCATAGACTCCCAACAACTCTTTGTCACCATGCTGACTCCCGCACCACCGTCAAGGACTCCCTTTACAGTTAATCCTTTAGTAGTGATTGGCAGAGTAGCATTAGATTCATCACCTTCAAAGTATTGCCCCAACTTGTTAACGGGTACTTCAATTATAGATTCATGTCCCGCTAGGTCAGATGGTGGTGCTAAATGTTCCACATCATTCATTACCGAGTCAGGTTTGTTCATATGTGCAAACTGTGGTAATCCGGCTTGTTATTCTCCATTGAGGAAGGCTCGAAGAGCTGAGACTAGCTCGGGGTCTTTATATAGTTTGGACATGATGGTGGTTCTAACTTCTGAAGACATGAAATCCATCAATTTGGCAACATTTAATGGCATCTTGTGGGACGTAGGACCTCTGACAAGAGAATGGTGAAGATGGAATCTCCACTTCCTCAAGGGGGTCGGGCATTCCCTCACCAAACATTCTCTCTAGTAGGAAAGGTGTGTGTCCACTTTCAGATGTCCTACCCTCACTCTCTTCCCGAATGATACTGGGTATAGCTAACGGCCTGTAGTTCTTGTGAGTTTGAACTTGTGTGGGAAACACTGTGTCCCACATCTGGATATGTTTGGGTTCAGGTTCTAATGTTCGTTGAGTTTCTTCCACCAAACCCCTGAGTTGTTGGACTCGTTCAATTTCCACTGTTGGGTTTGGATAGGTTCCAATCTTTCTCTTGCAATCCTCATTTTTCGTCTCTCGTGGCTTATCTTGGGGGTTCGCAACTGGGTGGTTTAACTTTGAATACTCTTTTGGTGTTCATCGTAATTCCCTCTCGTGATCCTCCTCACTGGCTTTTTCCTTTGTAGTAATAGTTTTGGTCTCCGTGGTCTCTATCGAATCTGAGTCATCCTCAGGGTCATTCATATACACGGGATCCTCTCCTGTCCCTATGTTAGTCTTTGAACTAGGTTTTGAGCTAGAAGCATTAAGGGATCTCTTTCTTCGTGTTTTCTTCTTTCTTGCTCGGCCAATGGATACAGCATCTCTCTCTTCGAGGATGTTATTTTGCTTTTGGAGCATCGACCGTGTGAGTGCATTCACTGGTGCTATGTTTATAGTTGGTGGTGTCCCATCAACAATCTCTATTAAGTTCAATGGTGTGATTTTTGGTGCGTTTGGATTGTTAGGACACTGTGCGATCAAATGATCTATGCCACAACGATTACAAATGAGTATTGGCATTGCCAATGCACTCCCTTGACTTGTTTGCATTAGTGCAGCATTATTTTGCATTCTAATGGGACACTCAGCTACTTGATGTGGTCCACCACATTCGTAGCACTGAAGAGGTGGTCTCCTGGCAAAACTATTAATGTTTTGGCCTCTTGCTGCTAGCGCAGTAGCTTGATATGCCGGTTTGATTTGTCCCCAATGGTCTTCCATATAGTACATGGGACACTCCTCAAGCATGTCGACTCCATAGGTGATACTAGGGTCTATGTCCCCTTCGCAATCTACATAAGTACTAGATGACTCGCAACCTATTTGGTTCATAGGTGTAACTCTTGGATGACGGGGTTGCGGTCCTAGCACTGGAGGTGGCAACGGTGTGGTTTGGACCACATTTTGGGTTCTAGGGACCATGTGCTGTAATGGCAACTGTTGCGCCATGGGTGGGGTAGGCATCAATGCAGGAACTCGAGGTGAGTCTGCCCAAGCTATAGGCGGTCTATTTTCCATGATGCGTTTAAGCATTAGGCAATCCTTCGCTTGATGGCCATACCTACCACACGCGTTACAAGTCCCGTTAAACTTTACTCTGAAAGTAGGGCATTCACTCGTAGTATGTGGGCCCAAGCAAATTGACCACCATTGTTGCTCCCTTCTTGGATACATATGAGTGTTTTGTGGAGCACGATTACCCCTAAGGCTTTCTTGGATGGCCTTGGTGAGATATGCCAAAGTCATCTCAGATATCATTTGCTCTTTCACGATTGGCTTTATCTTCATTGGCTCATGCCCTGATGCTTGCGAGCTACTTGACTTCGGCTCGGTAGACACTCTTTCTCCTGCAATCATTAAATTATCCTCCAATTGGATTGCATTCATGGTGACCGCTTCCCAAGTAGTGATACCTCTAATGACTAGGCCATTATAGATACTTTCATGTCGTAGTCCCCTAATGAATCTATCGAGCAATTGGTTGTTGTTGAATCGCTCGTTTGGATTGCATCGAGAATTCAAATTCTTTAGGCGACTAATGAAGTCTCTCACGGATTCACCTTCTTCTCATTGGGCTTTCTGGAGCTGAGAGGCTACACCCCAAAGTACTCCCTCTCGTATGTATTCTTTTAAGAACAGTCTCCTAAGAGTAGAGTAGATCGTTTTCTCTTCTACTCTTAAGGTTCTATACCAATCTCCAGCCTTTCCGCTTAGGGTCAAACTCAAAGCCTTACACTTATGTAGCTCATTGTGCTCTTCCAAGGAATCGCACACATGTTCAAAGACTTCCATATGCTTTCTAGCATCTCCGTCTCCACTGAATTTCTGTGTGAGCTTAGCTACTTGAACTGCCTTGCTCCTAGGCTCTGTATCAGGTGCACTACGTATGTTTTCCGCAATAGAGCGACCGATAGTTTGAGCAAATGCTGCCAAATCTCCTATTTGAGCAGGTATAATGGGTGTATGTGCTCCTGGAACCACATGTGAGATGGGAGTTGGCCTTGGCCTTGGCATACGCGCGGCGCTTGGGTCCCAAATTTCGTATGGTGGTGTACCAGACGGTGGTCCAAAGTTTACAGGCGTGGCCCTAGACATAGGGGGTGCCTGATATGGCATGTTATTATTAAATGGCATGGCTCCACTTGTATAAGAGCTTGGATAATTCCATTGTGGATTGTAAGCTCTTGGAATAATCGGAGGTGTAGGAGCTACATGAGGCTGAGGTACGACAGGTGCACATGATTGATACATACATGTAGGTATAGTTGGGGGCACTGTGCTACTAGGCATCGGCGCAGTGTTAACAAATGAACTCCATGGTGTACTTCTTGTCATGCTCACCATTGGGATATGCATGGTAGCCGTAGTGTCATTAAGGGAAAGATGAGCTAGATCTGGGAAGGTAAAGCTGCCACTTGTGGGCTCGGATTGTACTGAGGCTCCTAGCGAAACAACATATGGAGGATCAATGGGGCTCACTGAGGGAGTCTCCATTTGTGACAGGGTTGGTTGGTTGGCCTTTCCCGTATCCAAGAATCTCATTAGGCCTGTTGAAGGCATGTTGATCCCTGTGTTCTGTCTTTCTAACTCGACAATCCTATGGAGGACATCACAGACTTTTTGTTGTTGCTCATCTATGCTAGTAGCACCCGATGTGGATTGTAGAACATCTAACCAACCCACATGATAGGTGTGTCATGTGTACCGATCAGTTAAAGCTTCTGCTTGTAGGTCATAGTCCCAATTTTCGTTTAGGAATATCCCATCTAGGCCTGGCGTGCTGGAGGTTTCCCTTGAAGTGGAAGCATTATTGCTCCCCATAGCTTGCCCCTCCGTGACTGCTACCTTGGGAGCACTCGGTTGCTCGGCTGGCATGATTGTTGTCATAGGAGCCTTTGCTTTCAGGGCTCGACTTTGTTCTAGCCTTCGTAGGTTCTCAATTTCCCTCTCCCTTGTTGCTTGCATATAGCGTTCGATCTCTTGTACTTCGGCAAGACTCCTACCATCGGGTAGTAAAACCTCAGAGGGAGATAGTCCTAAAGGATCAGGAGGTGCAGTGGATGGAACATTCACATGCACACTCTCAAGAAGCATAGGGTCCATTTTAGGCATGAATGACGAATTTACTTCCCCACTCCCTTCATTTATTTCATTAACCGCATGTTCGGAGCGAGTAGCTCTACTAAGGGTCTCTTTTAAGCGGCTAAACACGCTGGACCCGGGCCGTGGACCCATGGCATGCATGTCTTGACTTGAACTATCAGGGTTTGGTGTAGGATACCCCTCCATGACTTCGTAGTTAGAGGAAGAATCACTAGACGCGATATGAGGATCTTGGGTCGCGCTACCTTGAGTCCCGGCCGAAGGTCCAGAACCTAGGGTGGAGGAATAATGGGTGCCCGCGTAAATGGAGGCACTACCAATATGCTCGTGCTCTAACACTCATCCAGAGCGTAGGTTCATATGACTTGGCTCCCCTAGAAGTGTCAGTGAGGGCCCGTGAAGGCTGCTCACCTAGTAATTTTGGGTGTTTTGCAACCCAAGTCTTTTCTTATTTATTTATTTTTTGATTTTTTGGTCCTTTTTTTCTGACCCAGCTATAGAATAGAACGTATGATAGCTCAAAACGATCGTCTCAGTCAGAGGGACATGCCTTTCTTTACAGCCCTCCGTTTGGTCACTTTATGTCCTCGGAATCCCTAAAACCGTCAATTTCCAGTAGGGAACTAGGCCCAAATTAGAAAGTCTAAGGGTGCAAGTGGGAAGAGAAGGGAGGAGAGTGGAGGACTTGCCCCACATGCTCTCATTCCCTCTTGAGGGGGTAGGGTATATATATAAGAGTGAGTCTAATATATATCATAAGACTTAGGGCTTGGGCTTGGGCTTGGGAAAATGATCCCGATCCCGATCAAATTTTTAGTGTAGCCCCCCAGTCACTCACGCTTAATTTTTTTTATTTTTTTTTTTTTTTTTTTGCCGATGACCGCGCGCGGTTTAGGTGACCCTTTCTTGGCCACACACACTGTCACCTACCTAACCTCCCAGTCAACAGCTCACAGACAACTCACTACCTTATCTACTTACTGACAGTGCTGCTAACCACTGACTAATCTGTTAACTGCTTACTGACAGTGAGCTAACTGTCCACCTACTTCCTCTCTCACTACCTTACTGTGCAAAGACTGTGTCCAGCCAAACCTTGACAGAAAACTGTGTACAGACTGTGTGTAAATAGAAATTGCTAACTGCCTTCCTACTTATTCATTCACTGCAAACAAGCTAACGACTACTAATTGTGCAAAGACTGTGTGCAAACAGAAAACACAACATTATGCAGAAATCACAGAACTTGCAGACAACACAGGAATTAACAACTTACAGAAAAAAAACTCATTCCTCTTCCTCTTCCTCTTCTTTCCTACTACAAACAACTCATAGGAGAAGCACAAAGTGCCTCTTGGGCTTAGTGCAGGGCGATTCCCCGGCAGCGGCGCCAAAAATGTGCGCTCCTTGCCGCACTGTCAAAGCAAGGGACTTGCCGATACACCGTGTGCGAGCCACAAATGGCTCCAAGCACACAACAAGACTAATCTAGCAAGCTCAAGAGACCAAAGGGTGTGTCACTCACCTCTCTACGCTCGCCTTCGTGGTGGATTCCTCGCCGCGATGAAGAAGAAGCTGCAGTCGTGCCGCGCTCAACCGATTCGCCGTCGTCGTGCCTTCGTAATGCTCGATCGCACACACACACTCCCTCTCTCTCTCTCTCTCTCTCTCTCTCTCTCTCTCTCTCTCACATATACACACACACACAAGGAGGTGAAGAAGAAGAAGATGGAGATGGAGATGGAGCAAGAGCACTCTTCTATTGCACAAATGAGACAATGAGTGAATTTTAGGTTTAGTTGGCTTTTATATGAGCTCACCCCATTCACACTTGGGCGTCCATGCTTAGCCAACTAATCCCTTGAATGTCCCAGTTAGAGTGCGCCTCTCATCGGCGATCACTCTTACCCTTTTCCTATTGGTCCGACAAGCCCGGTACCTGACTATACCAAATACATAATACACATCCGTCGTAGGTGATGGGGTGTCCGTGAGCCGTGAGGGTTAACACACAGAAGACTCAACAATGGTTGCATTTGTAGTGGAACCAGCATTTGCAGTGGAACCACCCTCTTTCTTCTTAGCCTCTTTGGCCTTCAACTTAGGACACGACTTGATCAAGTGATCATTAGCTTTACAATAATGGCAACGCATCTTCTTTTTGCCCTTATCACCAGAATTTCCAGAGGAATTGCTGCCAGCAGAAGCATTAGGAACAGAAGTTTTTCCACTCGTAGCAGAACCATAAGAAGTGGCTGCATTACTGTTACCACCCTTTCTTTGAGAAGCAATAAAAGCTTGTTCAACTGCACGCTGTCTAGTCCTGTTTTTTCTGGAAAGTGACTATTGCAACAGCAATGTGCATAATGCATCAAACTTGACAACTTCAGGATTTCCTTGGGTCATCAGTCTCCAAGTACTAGCAAAAGTCTGGTAGGAATCTGATAAGGCATCAAGAACAGTCTGCACAAGGGAACTGTATGAAATGACTTCACTTGCAGAAATAAGTTGCTCATTGATATCCTTGACACTAGCAAGGAAAGTGTCCATATCATCTTCCTCATGCATAATCTTCGACTCCAGCTCTTTACGTAGCAAAGCAATTTTAGCCTCATTGCGGCTTACATAAAGACCTGCTAGAAATCCCAAGCTTGTTTTGCAAATTTTGCTAAACGGATGTGAGGAACAATGGTGCGCTTCACAGAAAACGCAATCAATGCATGAGCCTGCGCATCCTTTACATCCCAATGAGTTTGTTCTGCCATAGGCAAAACAACTCTAACAGCAGCAATCCTTGCAGCAAGACCTGCAACATCCTCAACATCGCCTACATCCTCAGAACCAGGACGTACATCAATGCCCTACACAATGTTCCAGACGCCCTTTGACATAAGAACATATTTGCATCATATAAGCCCACTTAGGGTAGTTGTCCCCATCCAACCTGTCCTCAGCACAGCAAACATCTTGAACACATCTGTGTTGTTGTTGTCAGCCATGGTAAATGTTGTACCTGATGTGAAAATTGCCCAAAAATAGGAGAAACGGAGCAGGAACAACACGTGCTATATAGCACAAACCTTAGAAGACTATAAGGCACCTGTTATGCAGAAAATGGCACTGACAGAAATTCTGCACAAAATGACGAAATAGCCTGTGGAGTACTGCCCGTAGTGGAAACAGAGGCCGAAATGAGCCCGAATCATAAAGCTGAGCAGACTAAGCTCTATGAGCACTCCCGAAATATTTGTCGACCTGAGAACACTCGCCAAAGCTCACAGAAATCGAAGAAAGTGAGCAGGCGTGTACTGGAGCAGCTGTGACTAAGCCCGGGAGGACGCAACCTGCTCTGATAGCAATTGTTGGAATTAGGGTTGCAGAGAAACGCACACAGCTTGGAGAAGACGAAGGAAGCTCAAGGCACAAAATAGAGAGTGTGTTACTTAGTGTGCAATGGAAAGATAGATAGCCCTAGAGTGATGGGCGTATATACAATGCTCGGGGGAAAAAACCTCCTAAAGAGGGAAAAAATGCCCAGGCGGTCCTAGTGTGTTCACACACATCACTACCACATGTATATGGTAACAGACAGGATAGATCATCTCAAAAGGGAGTGTATTTAGACACCTGGGAGCCCCCTGTAGGGGTGGACGTAACCCATAGTCAAAGATTTCAATGGGTCCTTGAAAAAATAAGCTCAAAAATGAGAAGATGGGAGTTTGTTCTCCTCCCCTTCCAAAGCCGGATTAGAGTGATTAATGCTTTTATGATCCCGTATATTGCTTTCCTCAGCCCCGTGCTCAAGATGGCTAAATGTAACTGGAAAGAATTCTTAAACCAGTGAAAAGGTTTCTCTGGAAAAACAACACAAAAACCTCCCAGCCATGGCAATGGGCTAGATGTGAGGTAGTTGCTCGCTCGGTAGACCAAGAAGGGCTCGGCATTATTAACCAAATATCATGCTAAGGCCCTTTGTGCCAAATTTATGGTCTCATTGGCTAAACAGGACCAAGCTTGGGCTATCATGACCAAGGAAATGCTTGATGCAGTAAAACTGGGTTCGAAAGGGGGAAAGTGGAAGGGGGTTGTGATGCACGACAACCCCGAAGTGGTCTTATCTTAGATCTGGTGGACTCTCAGGGGAGCTGATGAGGAAGTGCAAAAGTGCAGTTCAGGTTTTGGAATGGGGGGAAGTAACCAGATACTTTAAGAACTCCATTCTGTTGGGGCCGCCGCAAAGCAATGGCTAGGAATGTGAATAATAACGAGCTCATTCGACTTGAGCAATTCTTGATGGCAATAGGAAGTGCTGGAAAACTGTTGACTCTCTAGCCATCCAATTTCAACGGAATGGCTTTGAGATCTTACTAGTCTACAGGGTGATGAAAGAGCTTGATAAGGTGGTGATGCCAATTTGTGAATCCAGCTTTGAATGGGACGCCTGGAGATGGCTCGGGAGTAGCCTCTTTTGGAAACAACACTCTAAAGGCATCTACCGTGCATTAATGCACGAGGCTAATTGGTGTATCCCCCTTAACAAATTATGGAAGAGGCACTGGACGGAAAAACGGTGGGAGGGAGTCATGGAGAACATCTGGAAGCCAAGGTGGCCTCAGTATATGAAGATATTTCTGTGGAAAGTGATGTGGTGTGCTCTACCGAGACGGGAGTAAAGGTACAAGAAAGAGGCATCGGGTTCGATCGTTGCTCGGGGTGAAGAATAGCTAGTGAAGACCTAGCCCACCTTTTCATGGGATGCCAAGCAATCAGGGGCATGCATGCAAACAAGCGTCAAAGGACTGGTCTAGAACAATATATAACATCTTGTAGTAAGTAAAGCCTAGGAGTGGTAGTGGTTTCTCTGCCAAGCAGATAACTTGTAATCCTTTGACCCTCGAGGCTCGGTCCGAGCTTAAGGTTGTTGTATATTTCTGATGTTCTTAATACTATCCACTCACAATTGTGAGTTTTGCACCCAAAAAAAAGATGTGGTATTTAAGAGGGTAATGTGATAACCAATCTACCACACTCAAAGGTTATTATAGTTTCTTCTTCTTATTCATTATTCATTCAGAGAGATCTCTAACATCTAGTCAACAAGTCTAGAACTCAAATTTTTTTGTGTGTGTATTGACATGTACGTGTGCGTGTACGTGTGCGTGTGCGCGCACGAGACACACACACACACACACACACACAGAGAAAAAAACAAGGGGAGAGAGGAAATGAGAAAAAAAAAGAGAAATTTTATTGTCATAAGAACAACCCGAATAGATACAAAAGATCTACTTGACGAGTCTTGATCTCAAAGTTTGGAGAAAGAGAGAGAGATGTCATCTTTGTGGAAAGATTATAGGGACTAAAATGCACCCTCCTCGCTTATGCGTTCACACACACACACATAATTATAGCACCCTACAAGCGTGCAGTTTTCCATACCAAAATAAAATTTGATGGATGGAGATAGAAAGGGTAATCGAGGGTTTAAGCACGTGTGTGTGTGTGTGTGTGTGTGTGTGTGTGAGAGAGAGAGAGAGAGAGAGAGAGAGAGAGAGAGAGTGAGAAAGAGAGAGAGAGAGAAAGAAAAAAAAAGAGAATCCCAACCCACAAAAAAAAGAACTCCAAAAAATTCAAAGATCCATTTGGCCAAGACTTGAAATTGGAGAGAGAGAGAGAGAGAGAGAGAGAGAGAGGGAGAAGCTTTCATTTCATAGAAACACATCAAGCTACCTCAAAGCTCTGTCTAACAAGTCTTGAACTTAAGACCTGGTATTTAAGAGGGAACTATGACAACCAATCTACCACACTCAAAGGTTACTATAGTTTCCTTTTCTTATTTCATTGAGAGAGATCCCAAAGATCTATCCGACAAGTATTGAACTCAAAAGTTGGTGTGTGTGTGTGTGTGTGTGTGTGTGTGTGTGTGTGTGTGTGTGTGTGTGTGTGTGTGAGAGTGAGAGAGAGAGAGAGAGAGAGAGAGAGAGGGAGGGAGGAAGAATACGAGAATTTTTTATTGTGTGCCAAATGTGGTGCCCTTATGAAAGCACAACAAGTTCGTGATGAGCTTTCTATGTTAGTCTCTTAGAGTGCATTGATTCCAAGATATCTATGCCAACAAAGCCCTAACTACTTTTACCATATGCGAATTGAGAAATTATCGCCATACCTTCATTAGCATAGACACATATTAAAAATTCTGGCTGGAGGTTCGTCCATGTGGTGGCGACACTTTTCAATGGAAAACGCACGCAGCAACTTCATAAAGCGAATCTGCACAGTCGGCTTTGCATAGCAAATCTCCACGGCTTGCTTTGCATATAAGCAAAATTCTATAAGCTCTGTCTTACGTGCACTATGCCACATGCAAGGTCCTCGCTCACACGACTCATTTTGATTGTAAAGCTTTAGACCCGCTTTCCTTTATGTAAATATTGCTTGCAATGATCTTATCAACTTTCCAAACTTCAGTTTGGAACTAATCAGAACAACAGTACATATAGTGCAGATGGCAGAAATAATCCGGTTTGAACTCTTTACACCAGTTGATGTTGATCACCCACTGTTAATGTGCCTTTCATAGCTAAGCACCATCCTTCTTGCTTCCACCAGATTTGGACGTATGAAGCGACGAGTGGATTTTGATAGGCTCTGAATTGGCACAAGTTGAAATATAAGAATACCCACTTCTTCCTAAAGTTCCTCCACCCAAATAGTCACAAGCCTATCTCCTTCATCCTCCATGGGATGCCATCTTGTGCAGTGGGTTAAGAGCAGGAGATGCCCAACATCGTTGATGCAAGGTGCATCGACGAGACAGACACTCAATCGCGCGGTGAGTAAGCATTATCATTCTATGATTTTTGACATTTTTGACACTGCGAATGCAATTAATGAACACACTGAAAATTGCACGCTGCCATGGGAATGGCACATACCCTCGTGTTATAAAAATTGGGGAGGACTGTGCAAACTCCCCAAGCAAGGAAACTTGCATGTTTTTGTTTTTTTTTTAACATAAAAATGGAACAACAAACAATTAATAACATTGACATCTCATATGATTACGAACATTGAGCTTGACAAACCTCTAACCCTCCTCGTGGTTTTCTGCAAGGTACCCCTCTGAAGAACTACGATTGGTAGCTCATTCTTGCAAGGTACACCTCTGAACCACGGCAATCGGTAGCCTCTCTCTCTCTCTCTCTCTCTCTCTCTCTCTCTCTCTCTCTTTAAAAAAATCTAACGCCCTTTGATGAAAACACATTCTCTCTCTCCCTTCATTTTGATGTCTTTCCTCCCAATCGATAAATATCTTAGACATAATTAATAGCATCAAATAATCGAATTTTTTCACTTGAGAAGTATTGAAATGGCATATATAGTTTCCAATAATTTGCTCAATCTTAATTCAATACGAACAAAGCTAACGAAGCACTCTAGTTAAAATCCATATTTATTCATCTTTGGAAAATTTGCTATTGTTGATAACTAGAGATGTGATCAATATATGAGCGCACATTCTATTAAACTTCTTTACAATACTTGAGTAATGTTCACAGGAGAAAATTAGATAGAGGTGAAAATTTATCAATAGTGGACATTTATAATCTTGTCAATTAAGTGGGTTTATCTCTTCCTTTCAACATTGTTGTTTAAATTGTTTGGCAGACAAAGTGTTTGAAGGAGATCTTGACGTGGCAATCTTCTCAAAGATTATACAAGAAAGCAGAGTGGCGATCTAAACGCTTGAAAGCAAGTAGGACTTGGAAGACTGACATAGGGCTACCCATGTTGTGGTGACAACCTGTGATAAATAAAGCCTAGAACTATATGGCACCTACTTTTTTAAGCCTTGATGAGAGGGGGTAGACATCCAACATGTAGGCTTTACTTATTACAAGATGTTCTGTATTGTTCTAGACCAGTCCTCTGAGGCTTGTTTGCATCCAATCATATGGATCATCAATCTGCTCGCTTGTGTGATTTCACGAAAGCTTGTCACAGCTAGATCCCTCTCAAACACGCGGCGGTTCCTTGCTTGCCAAATATGGTGCAAGAAGTAGTACCTAATTATTTGAGTGCAGACGAGAAGAGCAGGACTTCCCATCCCTTTACTACCAAAGAACAGATCATTCTTGAAGAACTTAATTTTCCATGTCCTTTGAATCCACTTGCATATTTTCCCAGCCATGCCCCTGATTGCCTAGCATCCCATGAAAAGGTGGGCTAGGTCTTCACTGGCTATTCTGCACCCCGAGCAACGATTAGACCCGATGCCTCTTTCTTGTATCTTTACGCCCGTCTCAGCAGAGCACCCCACATCACTTTCCATAATATTGGTAATCTTGAGCATCTTAAGGCTCGGCATGAGCTTCAGGTTGTTTTGCAACTTTATGATGTGCTTAATACAATTCACTCACAAATTGTGAGTTTTGCAAATAAAAAATAAAAAATTGGCAGACTACTCCTTGCTTTTGCTTCTGGCTCAATGTGCAATATTGAGAAATCAAGATTGATTTGTCTCTCAGAAAGCGACTCGCTCGACCCCACAGAATGATCAGGAGGAGTTATAGGTAAGGGCACTATGTTCAGGCACTTAGGCGCTCCACTTGGGGTGGGCATTACGGATAAGAAAAAAATTGAATGATTCTTGACCATAATAAATAGTAAGATGAGAATGTGGAAGTTTGTGCTCCTCCCCTTCCATAACAGAGCCAGGGTGATTAATGCTCTCATGATCCCCGTACATTTCATTTATATCATCGTTTCTAAAGCTCAGAAAATCCAATTGAACATAATTTTTGAAGCCTATCAAAACGATTCCTATGGAAAAGCAACACAAAAACCTCAACCCCCTGCCAATGGGGGAGATGGGAATGGGTAGCAACACCAAAGAATCAAGGTGGAATTAGGATCATTGATCCCCATGGTGCATGCAAAAGCTATGTGTGCCAAATTGATTGTAGCATTGATGGACCAAAAAGAGGAATGGGCTACTATGGCCTGGGATATGATAAATGAAGCAAAGCTTGCCTCAGAAGGGGGCACTTGGAACAAGGCCACAGTGCAAGGCAAGATTTTGGCACCTTTTTGGACACTCCTGAAGCTTGGAGGCTACACATGGGAGCTAGCACAAAAGTGTAACAAAGCAACTTCAACCCTGGAATGGGGGGAGAATTTCATATAATGCACGAGGTTCCTCTCTCAATTGGTCCCCTTGGCTCTCCAAAGTTGGAAGGGGTTCCTTAGACCCCTTTTGGAGGGAGGTTGCAAGTTTTGTAAACAGCAAAGGAATTTCTAAGCTTTCTCATCTTTGGGATGACAGAAGCTTTTGCTGGAAGGAAGTGGAGCTCATACTGATGCAACATAACTTAGGTATGTACAAAAGGCTTTTGATCGGTAGACTCTTGCAAGTGCTTTCATCCCCACCTCAGTTTTTCAATGGATCACAAATTAATATAGAGAGAGCCTGGCATTGGCCAAAAGATAGAGGGTTCTTGCTTCCCAAGACCCAGAGTACCTATAATGTATTGATATACAAAGTTGATTGGTTCAACCCTCTCACCAAAATTTGGAAGAAAAATTGGTCTGACGAGCACTGGCAAAAGAGTGTTCGGACCATTTGGGAGACTAAATGGCCTAAATACATGAAGGTATTCATCTAGAAGGTGCTCTGGGGAGCCTTGCCCACTGGGATTAAGGTGCACATTAGAGGGCTTGGCTCTGGCACCTACTCTGGTTGTAAGTCAATCTCTAAAGACCCCCTTCATCTATTCATCAAGTTCCCTACTGCACAGGGGCTGGCCGCTAAGGTTTGCAACTGGATACAGAGGACTTGGAAGATCATCTGCTTTACTGATGACCTGATCTTGGGAGGGCATGGATTCCAAAGCTGAGCCATTTTGGTGTGCATCTAAATTACTAGATTTTGCTAACTGAATGAGGTTTGGAAGTCTAGGAACCTTTAAGTCTCTCATGCCAAACTGGTTGTAGCTCGTTTTGATGATATTGTGCAGATGAGCACTGAGCTCATCCATGGTGTTGGAGTAAGAAGAGGGTCAACAAACAAGGATGAAGAATGGATTCATGTATTGAGCTGCTTAGAGCACTCAAGAGGGTAGGTTTATCACCACTAGTTTTGTATCCTTGTTATTTGTATACAAGCCTCTATCAAAACCCTAGCCCCCCCCAAGGCACATGTAGTGCTTGAGGGAAATTGTATTATTTTTGAGTTAATCTAAATTCTCTCCACTCACAATTGTGAGTATGGAAAAAAAAAAGAGTTTGGCTGAAAGAGCGACCCTCAAGGGTCGTTTTCCCATTTCCAAGCAATAGAATATTCAAATTTACTAGATGTGATTTGTAAATCAACATCTTTCCCTTAGGGCCACCCAATCTTGGAAAAATAAAAATCCTTTCAAAACATCTTAAATGCATAAGCCAAGGGTGAGCTTAGGAAATGAAAAGACACATGAAGGCAAAAAGTTAAAAGATTTCTTAAGTCCATATAAAGAGGTGGTCAAGTGCACATCTATACAGTTGTGTAACTCTTCTCCTTTATTTTCTCTTCAGCATTTTTGTCTCTTTAGAGTGCCCTTGCATTATTTATGTAGTGAATATATTTTTGGTTTGCAGAAGGCCATAGTGGGGTGGGTGGATTTGTGGTGCAAATCGTGGATGCGAGTTAAATGGATGGAGGACACATGGACATTATGCTTGAAAGTGAGGGGCTTCATTAAGCTAGGTCTTTTCTTGTTGTGGCATGAAGGTGGGTGGTTCTGTAGCTTGGATGTGGAGCCTGCGCATGCCATGTGGTGCATTGAAGGGGTTATGGGATCAACGCATAGGAGGCTGAGAAGGGCGGGACTTCTTTTGACAGCATGGCGATGCCTGTTCCAACTACCCCTTGAAGACGGGCACCTCTCTACAGTCTAGTTGTGCGCATGCGATGAAAATCATGGAAGAGGTGCTTTGGTGATGTGATGGATTTAGCAGTGCCGGCCCGGTTTTATGTACGAGTCTTCAGCACAAGGAAGGCTCTATCTGTCGCAAGAACTGGTTCAATTTTTGGAGGTGGAAATGATGATGAGGTGGCTTGCTGGCCATGCACAGGTCAAAGTCTTTTTCTCATTTGTAGAGAACAGGTCCGTGTGAGAATTGTCCACTCTACTCTACTCTACTGCTAGTTGGGCCTTATGAAAGGGTTTTAGCCTAAACAGTTTGGATGATGTGTTGTTCGGGTCAAAATTTGTAGTACCGCTTGAACCAGTAGAGAAACCAGAAGTAAATAAGTTGCTAAAAGATGAGCTTATCTCTTCATAGCTCATGAGAGAACAATCAGTTCTCCGTATGCCTCTTGCTTGTACTGCATTACATAAAGCTACATTTTGTCAAGATGCTTTTGAATCGAGTCAGTGCGCCAAGTAAGCCCTCCACGGTAGTTTTCAAAGTCCCTTGCCTCTACGTCAGTTTTTGAAGTCCTGATTATATGTCCATGTGATTTAGCTCCACTGGTAAACATTGGATCAAGCATCTCAATAAGTGTGCCATTTTGTTCATGAGTTTCTGAATTTCCCTAAACCAAGCATGAGTCGTATGTCTGTGTTGGGCACATGAGAGGCCCCATGGTTGTGGCAAGAGTAGAAATTTGAAATGGTGAGCGTCATAAGGAAAGATGAAAGGAGCTTCCATTGTCTTGTCGTATGCTACACTACATGACAAGATGTTTTGCTTTCGTTGTTCTCTATTAGATGTCCCTGTCTGTTGCATGCTTGCATTTTTTCCTTGGTTTGTGTGTTGTGCCTATGTTGTGTGAAGTGTGAGGCTTGTCTTGTGTGCTCCTCCCTAGTTGTGTGTGTTGTGGTGTGTGTGTGAGTGTTTGTCTACTTGATTGCTTATTTCTTTGCCGGTTGTTTTGGTTCTTTTCCCTCTGTTTGACATATTACATGACCATTGTCCCTGTCTATTGCATGCTTGCATTTTTTTGTTGGTTTGTGTGTTGTGCATGTGTTGTGTGAAGTGGGTGGCTTATCGTGTGTGTTCTTCCCTGGTCGTGTGTGATGTGGTGTGGGTGAGTGTTTGTCTACTTGATTGCTTGTTTTTTTAATGGTTGTTTAGGTTCTTTTCCCTCTATATGGCATATTACATGACCACAATATCTAGTTTTGAGCATTTATGTCATGCCTGAGATACATTGGCTTCTTCCTTGGAGAGCTATATGTTAAGGTTTGGCTAAGAGGTTATAACATAAACACTATTGTGTCAGTATTGAATGTTGGGCTCCTATGCTCCCAAGTAACTGTTCTACAATGATGATAGACCACCCATTTTGCCAAGTTTTATGCTTTTGTGATTGAGCATGAGCTCAGTCTTTGGGGAGCGAGAGAGGTGTTAGTTGTGAAAATATTGCGTTGCAGGAAGGAGGAGAGATAGAGAGAGAGAGATAGAGAGAGAGAGTCCTTGCATTCTGAGTTGTAGTTGTTCCTCCTCACATTCTTGGCCAGCTGTACATTTTCACTCATGCTTTAATATCTACTTTGCCTTCATCAGGGGCCTGAAAACTGAAGGCTTGTACCAATCACTTAGCATGCATTTGAGATAGTTCATTATGTAGCTAACAAGCCGAAGAACTGTTCCATCTTTGGACATGTCATTATCTTTTGCCAAAATCTCATTGTTGTCTTCTTCTTGAACCTTGTACTTTATCTCTTTCGAGACCCTAGCTATCCCTTTTATCAGTCTCTTGTGGAGGCCTCTTACCCTCATAAAGATTCCATTGCCTACTGTACCCCTCGTATAAAACATTACATTGAACTCTGGCATCAAAGTTTCTATGCAATCAAACATGTCCAGCAGGTTAAAGAGCTTCCGCGGTTCCATGTGGCTCTTTTTGAAGGCCTGAAAAAATCTAATGAATGAATTTAGGTGCATCTGTATTGGCAATCTTCCAAAGCCATCCTTTCAATGAGGTGCTTTCATTGAAGCATGCAAGAATATCTGCTTGTACAAGTTGTACTGCGGAGCAAGTAAGAGCCCTACAAAGACATGCATGTGTTGTGTCCACATCGCTTCTGAGCTTGCCCACTCAACATGATTGATGGTATTTGATGTTTGGTAGCACAAATAGCTTCTTGGATCTAACATTTGCAAGCTCTTTTGTAGTTTGTAGGTCCTCTTTAACTGATAGATCTCTAGCCCATCTTCAAGTTTTCCATTGAAGGCTAAAGTTTAAGATTTTCATGTGGCACTGCACTATTGTGCTTTGTCTGAGTTTTCTATCAGCTTTAGTGATGAAGTTGTTGGTTAGAAATTTTGATTAGTTCAAGAGGACATTCTCTGCTCACTTTTTGCATCATACAGAGCTCCGAAGGATCACGAAAGGCTCTTCTTAGTAGCGAAGTGGCAAGTCTATTGATGAACCTCTGATTTCTTCCACTTCATCCATACCATGGAAAAGGTCAAAGCAACAACTTCAGAAGTCTTGCAAGGGCGTCGCACGTGAATTATTTAGCTTGGAGAAATGAATTAACTTTCCATGTGAGATATCTATGATGTCATTAAATTTTGCATATGAACTTTGTTTCATAAAGTTGTAGAGTTGTATGCTTATCTCTTTTTTTCTTTGCGTTTCACATCAAAGGGAGTGGTGGAAGAGTACATTAATGTCGAGAAGGACACACATATTGAGTTGCCTATTCCACTGCATGTATTGAATGAGGCATAAGCTCTACATATTGAGCCTTCCCCACCACAACAAGCCACAATAGTGCCTAATCCTATCAATACTACCACCTCTAAACACTACCAATGATCCAAGTCTGATTGAAATTGAGCCTATTGTCCAATCCTACAGTCAATATGATGTGGGTCAATCATCTCAATAAGATAGTGAGAGTAACAATCTTAGTATCATTCCATTTGGTATGAATCTTCTTTTGCAATTCTTGATTGCTGATATCTCCGATTCAAGTCCACGATTTTGTATTGAGCAATCATCTCAATAAGATAGTGAGAGTAACAATCTTAGTATCGTTCCATTTGGTATGAATCTTCTTTTGCAATTCTTGATTGCTGATATCTCTGATTCAAGTCCACGATTTTGTATTGAGGGTAAGGTATTGAATGTCTATGGTACCTACAAAATTGGGCTTGATCAATCAAGATACAACCTCTTCCTAAAGTTTGACCTATTTGATATAGAATGCAACAACACTATTAGAGTGGTGCTTAATGATCCATACACAGAGCTCTATATTCATAAGCTTCAACCAGGTGAGTTTGTTCTTATTGTTAGCCCAATTGTCAAGCAAAAAAATAGACAATGGAGGCTTTGCATTGTACTCATTGTACATTGATGCCACATCTGTATTGACTCTTGGTCAACCTTTCCCAGTGTCTCTTACCTTCTCCCCTGAATGCAAGATACGTGTATCTCTTGATGATGTAATTTCATAACAACCTTCTAGTGGACGCCCTCAATTAGCCACTCTTGTTTTTGTTATTTTACAAAATCACAACTCACAGTCAAGATTTGTTGGACCTGTCGGTGATCTTTTGGTTGTTGATGGCCCTCTTCAATCGGATAGAGTGATTGTAAGATTTCATCTACGTTGCTTTTTTTTGCCTTTGTTATTGAGTTGAATTATAATTGGTGGTTACTCTCTCTAATTTTGTCATGATTTTGAATGCTCCCTTGTAGGAGAGTTTTGTCAACTCTCGTAAAATTGAATGCCAAGAATTGCTAGAGGAAATGAAATGGCCCTGTAATATGCGCGCAAGGAATATTGATCCATTCCTTGATAAGCCAACACTTCTTCTGTATTGGATATTACAATTTTGGTGCCGATTTAGAGTGTGCAGTTGAGGCAGGAGCTTGCTAGTGTGCTTGAAGTTCAAACTGAAAGCTTGGGCTACAATCGTGAGGGGACATTACATAAGAAGAAGTGATGAATTGCATACCATTTCTCCTATTTTCTAACAAAGTGTGCTTTTGCAGGTTGTTGGAACCCTTCTCTTTGTGCATATCAACAGTGTGTTAGTGGAGAAGCATTGTACAAAGGTCCACAAAAGTGTATAGGAGTAGCGAAGGACCTTGTTGCCGATTATGCAATAGCAACACCACTATAATCACAACTGCAAAGTTGGAAGAACGTATCACAGATAAAGACAAGAAGGTTTTTGATGTGCAACTTGTTGGTGCAATAGTAGATTCAATACTTGCATTGGATAGAAGCTTCAACGAGATTTACCTTGAGTCCGTCCCTAAGGCATGAGATACTTTGGCAACAAGCTCACGTGCCGGTCGCTTCAAAGTTAATGCAAGTGGTCATGTAGTCACATATGAGCCTAAACCTTAGTGTTTTAAGTTATTGCTTATAGTCTCTACCTATCTATATTTGAATGCTTGTTTATATCTACATCTTTGAATTGGAGCTACATACTCATCATCCTCACTAGTTTTTAGCATGTGTATCCACACTTTTGGTTGTGCGCTAAAGTATTGTAGCCTTTGTATTTATAATCAAGATTTTGAAAATTACATTGTCATTCTCTTCTGTCGTTATCTCTTAAGTACACCATAATTTCATTATCTATATCCACACACACACACACACACACACACACAACACACCTTTTTTAACACTCATGAATAATCCTATTACAACTTGAAAAAACACAACAGTTATCTCTCTCTTTGTTAGAAACTATCACAATAACTTGTGTCAAACATTTAACTTTTTGTTTTTAACTCGAAAACATAGAAATAGACACACACACATAGACACAAGAAAGAACACCCTCTCTCTCTCTCTCTCTCTCTCTCTCTCTCTCTCTCATATATATATATATATTCTCTCGCACTTACTCTCCACCTCACTCTCTCCCTCTTATGTGCACGCAGACACAAACATGCATGCCCATACATATACACAAGACAACATCCACATAGTCATGGATAATGCTCTTAATTTGACCATTCCAAGAGATATACACATCGACACAGTCTTTATGCAAACAAATCCTTCCAATCAAGAACTATTTTTAGCACTCCATAATAAATTGCAAACAAGTGTAAATATCAAGACATTTAGAACTGTCATTTTGGGATCCCTATTTGAGAATTTCTTGAGAAAGCCTATGACACAACCTATTGGCCCACTATTCTTTGCATCACAACTATAATCATCAATGCTTTGTACAAAACTTGTAGTACATCAATGAGTCTAACAATGGAGGTCATAAATGTTTTTACCTACAGATTCAAAAAATTCCTTGTTCTCATGCTTCATACTGCTGCAACTGGACAAATAAAAGAACAAATAGTCAGGACATCGCTTATAAAATTTCAAAAAGGCCTTATATTATAAATACATCAACTATGGGTTTAATATATTATACTTTCACAGCTTCACATTCACAACGTAAAGTCATTCATTGACAACCCAAGATTGTGATATGTTAATGCACTTGTGGGACAAAATCAAAACACATCAACAACCAAAATGACAAATTTATTTCTTGAAAAGCAACCACTTTGTGAGCATACACACTCTGCAATTACAATAAAATTAAAACAACTAAGAAATATAAAGTCTTCGCAAAATCCCCCATTGAACCAAGATTCTTTTGCTCATCTACATCAAGGATCCAAGAGTGTGAAAAAAATAATGAAGGCACTAAATGACACACCTACCTATCTATGTGAAAAATGAGGGCGATTGCTTTTCCGCTCACAAGTTACACAAATGCACCATCCAATATGCTCACAAAATAGAAATAGAAAACATAAGAGAGACTATTCTAAATACTATTGTCGTGCATGCAACCGCAAAACAAATAGTTCTAAAGTGCCATTCGCGAGCGTACACATGTTAGGCTTTAATGAGCCTTTAGCACCAGTTGTGCAACTCAACTCTATTGAAACACGCCTTGTCTCTATCCCGGGGGATTCACTCTATATACAAAATGTGATGCCACCTACGAGCAGATAACTTTGATAAAACCCCTATACACGACTCATATTAGGGAATATGACCCCCTTTCTACTCTTATACAACGGTAATCAATGCAAAAAACTATCATACCCCTATCTTACATATAAAATTTAGGTCTCACATGATCTAATTGAGTAAAACTAGTCAAAGAGCATATAGCATAGTGACTGGCAACATACAAAGGAACCGCTTCTATTGATAACTAGATATACCCTCAATGTGTCTTAGTTTGAGTTTCAAACTATGTGCCCGTTCAGCCTGCACTCTAGCTACTCGTCCAATTTGGACCCATCTAAAATACTCAAGAAACATGGACATAAAGTTGCGTTAAGTTCTCCGTGTAAATTTGCATCTATACAAGCTCTTTATAGCTTCCATCCCTCAACAAGTAAACTATAATCACAAAACAAACAATTGATACAAAGCAGTGTTAGTTCTTGCATGTATCTTTGTAGCTATTGACTCACAAGTTTGAGGGAAGACTCTTTTGGGAAGCCATGATTTTGAAACACAAAAACTTACTCTCACTTTCCCATTTTCTCACTCCCCACATAAATATGATAGCCCCTCCCTTATTTTAATCTTGGGAGATAAATTATTGGGGGCCTGCACTTGTTAAAAACCCCCCCTCTCCTACACTTACATGGTGCGGTAAGTTTTCCATGGTAAATCCCCCGAGGTCTCTATTTGTATACCATTTGCAAAGATTCGTGAACTAACATATGATGGTCCATATGGCTTGCGTGGAAGTGTAGTTAACGTTCTCACAAACACTGACACAACAAGTTCTCCCTCGCTTTATTGAAGATGAGGTTTCAGTGTTAGCAGGCATTAAACACGAGTTAGAGTTTACACATTGCTACTTATCCGGGCTCCTGAGACCATTGCTTACATTAAAAGCCACGCACGCTCTCCTTAACAGCTTTTTGTATAAACAGAGAAGATAAGCATAAACAAAAAATGGCTTGCTCACTTGCATCAGATCTTGAAAATATCAATTTTCTTGCAAACAAACATGGATAAAATTGAGGATGATGATAATATTATTACTGATGTCATGCTACGTAGCATTACTATCGTTGAGCAAGTAGTTGATTACCATGACAAAATTCTACATGTAGCACCATCAAAAGGCGACAGTCGCTTGGCTTATTTACTGATGAGTTCTGTGAAGAGCTTAGCTTTCCTACAATCTTTTTTGGAGAGCCTAGGAAATATCATCAAGGCTTGTCAAAAAATTACCAAAAAATAGTTAAATGGGAGCTTATGCACAAAGATAGACGTTTCGCTCTCAACATTGAAAATTTGTCCTTCAAGTGCATAAACATCATGACACAAAAAATACTATCCTCCATTTGGATATGCCTTCATAAAGAAAAACTAGACCGAGCAACATCGTGTGCTGCACAACTTTGTCAAGACACAAACATCAAAAAGCTACTGTCATGATAACTAGGCTATATAATTTTGAGGCACTTCGTACTTCACCCTACTACAAAGAAGAAAAATTAAAAAAGAATGTTTTTGGCATGATTCAACAATTGGGCCCACCAACTTTCTTTATCACATACAACAGCTCGCTTTATCTTAACCGCTTCACATCCATCAAGAGACTGCTTCTCAACGATAGCACAATCTACGGAAAGTTTACCGACTTCTTCGTCCTCACAGAGTTTCAAAGCCGTGGTAGTCAACATGATCATGGCCTTTTGTGGATTGATGAAGCTCCAATATTCAATTATGAAAAAATAGCAGCATCATTGCATTTATGGATAAGCACATAAGTACAGACAGCTCTAGACTCCCATCAGACCTTCAAGAAACTTAACGACATTGACACATAAAAACCTGCGTTAAAAAAGGAAAAGAATGCCACTTTGGTTTTTCGAGATTTCTTGTGCCTTTCACAATTATTTTGAGATCCACTTCCAATAAGCACCAAAATTGACCTAGACAAAACAACTTTTAAACAAATTAAAAACAACCTTGATACACTTAGCTTAGAAGATGACATTCCTTTCGATAAATGGTTACAAACCTTACAAATATCTTTCGATGAATACACTGTTAAGTATGGAGCCTGATTTACCCCTTGTAATTTTTTGTGGTAAAAACGCACATTTGTAAGGCCCCCATTATGAGGAGAAGCCAACGTGCGTGAAGGAAAATCACTCGCCGGAAACCAAAATTTTCACGGATAAAAATCAGGGGCAACTCGAGACTTTTTTCCACTCGCCGGAATATTCCTTTTCACCGGAATATTATGGTCGGACGGCGGCCGGAAAGTGGTCGGAAAACAACCGTCAGTTGGCCGGTGCTCGAAAGTTTATGGCGGGTGGGGCCGGTGGCCGAATTCAAAAGCGAACTTGTCTTCGCAAGGGCGGCCACACATGGGCAGATTGAAGTGTCCGATTTGGACTTATCTACACAAGGGCGGCTACACATGGCTGCCTCTCATGAGAGAGGGCATCCCTTTTGGCCTATAAAAGGAGGCCATTTCTACACACATTTCAGAGTGTGAAGTTGATGCAACAAGGTGGGTGTGAGGTGGTGAGAGTGAAGCAAGGCGGGAGCTCCATTAAGGGTATAATCCCTTTGTAAACTACTTCTTGTTTTGAAGTACTAAAGCCATTGAGTGCCTGCTTTCCCGTGGACGTAGCCCACATTGGGTGAACCACATATATTGTGTGTACTCTCTCTCTCTCTCTCTCTCTCTCTCTCTCTCTCTCTCTCTCTCTCTCTCTACTCTATAATCTCGTGTATGTAAATTTGTCTCTCTCCATTAAGTAATCTACTCAATTATCTATTTAGCAACATCTTATTTCCTAACAACTGGTATCAGAGCAAGGTTTGCTCGTAGCTAAATTGTCTCAAGGAAAGGATTCCTTGAATTGAGTGGGAGTTATGACGGAGGAAGGGAAGCTCAAGATTGAGAAGTTCAACGGCAAAAACTACCAACATTGGAAGATGCAGATTGAAGACTATCTCTACCAGAAGGACCTCTATTTGCCACTAGGTGGTCTTGCAAAGAAGCCCGCAACGATGGCAGATGAAGCATGGATTGTCCTTGATCGAAAGGCCCTGGGAACAATCCGGTTAAGCTTGGCGTCAACGGTGGCCTTCACTGTTTCGGAGATGAAGACCACGGAGGACTTGATGAAGTCACTTGACGACTTCT
The DNA here is from genome assembly GCF_014529385.1 of Adiantum capillus-veneris. Lineage (NCBI taxonomy): Eukaryota > Viridiplantae > Streptophyta > Polypodiopsida > Polypodiales > Pteridaceae > Adiantum > Adiantum capillus-veneris. The sequence continues at coordinate 14,389,263 of NC_140952.1, forward strand.
ACGAGAAACCATCGGCATCCAATAAGGTATTTCTTATGAAGCGCTTGTTCAATCTAAAGATAGCAGAGAATGGTTCAGTTGCAGAACACCTAAATGACTTTAACACAAACATAAGTCAACTTCGATCGGTGAAAATCAATTTCGATGATGAAGTGCAAGCTCTCCTTATACTATCATCTCTACCGGATAGTTGGGACAACCTTGTGATGGCTGTAAGTAATTCTATTTCTGGCACAAATACTCTTAAGTTTGATGATGTTGTGGGTGTTCTCCTGAGCGAGGAAATACGAAGGAGAAGCACAGGAGAATCATCAAGTGTTGCATTGTCAGTAGAAACAAGAGGAAGGCCTAAGGAGAGGTTCAAAAACCAAAAGGGTCATGATCGCTCAAGGCGGAGCAACTCATGCACAAAGTCAGTTCTTGAATGTTGGAAGTGCGGCAAGAAGGGCCACATCAAGAAGGATTGCTTGTGCAAGAAGAAGAAGGAGACAAAGTCTCAAGACAACAAGCCAATGATAGCCATTTTTTCTGCTATTTAAAATTTTCATAGTGAGCTACCTCACCCTACCAAATTCACCCAAACACTATGGCTATCCCTACCATTTCATTGTACATAGGCGTGTGTGAGTCAGGGAACTTTTCCCATATCTCCTTAAAATCCTCAGCTAGCTAGTCACTGGGCTAGTTGAGTCAAAAAAATAAAAAATAAAAAAAATACATTATGGCCCATTTGTGTGTAAATATTGCATTGTATATATGGCCTAAATATAGGGATTTTTATAATTATTTTGATATTTTATTTAAATATTTATACTTAGGTGTGTGTTTTATTAAACTTATGTATGCTTTCTTTCATCCTCTTGCACCATAAGTGTATTTTTTGCCAATGTGTACATACTCTAACTTCATATTTTTCTTTTATACAAACCACCCCCACATTTTCACCCTCACCCTCGTGAAAACAAAAAAATTGATTTCTACTTTCTTAGTCATGTTTATTATATTATTTTCATTTACTTGCATACCTTTTTCTCTTTCACCCAAAATAATACAAAGAGGGACCATATCATATGATTCCAATATCTTTTCATATCCATAATTCCTCCATACTTTTATTATCATTTTTACTCATTATTATAACACCATGTGCTCATTGAGCTAAAATCCATGAATAGTCCATACACTAGTCCCACCATGTATATATTGCTTTATTCACCAATAATCCTCCTCCATGCATGTGTAAAGGGTAACTTGGATGCTTTGTATTATGATATGACAAAGGAGGGGCTCATTGTTGGATACATTATACAAATTCAACAAAGGAGGGGGCCACTAAAAGACTTTTGCAGGCATAAAAACAGGCTTTTTGGTGAGATTTTTGGCACCCATCTCCACTCCGAATTTGGAGCAATGACCTGAAAAAAAAATGTAGCCCACAATCTGAATAATCACCTCAAATTTTTTCATGATTTTTGGAGCTACCAGCAGTGAGATATGATTTTTTGAGTGGACCCCAGTCTGCCCACTTTTCTCACAAAGTAACCCATAGTTTTCTCTCACCTCCTTTCCCACTTCCACACACATACACGCATTCCTCTCCATCCCTCACTCAAACCTGCAACTTTCATGGCTTACTTCATCTTCTTCACCATTTCCATCTCTCCTTACTCCATAGCTCAAAAGATTATCATCTCTACACACATATAGCTCAATTTCTCTCTCTAGAATCAAATTCATATTACCATAACCTCTTCATCCTTTCATAAAAGAGAAAAAATCAGCAAAGAACCAATCTCAAGCCCTGCAAAAGGAGGATTTTGATCATGGAGAATTCAACTTCCCCATGGTCACAAGAATTGCACCGACAAAGTTCTACAACCGCTTCATTCACTGGAGGAGAAGGTGGAAAATTTCATTTACATCTTGTGGTTTCCACCAAATTGTGTATATTCTCATTCTTCTCTTACCTTTTATCATTGTATAAATCATATAATGCACCTCGAGTGCATATGCCATGTAATTTTACCCCATCCTACTAACTTCAAACTACTAACACTAATTGCTAACCTTTTTTTGTAAATTGCACCCACTCTACTCTACCGTGGAGTAGGCAACCTCACACAAAAAAACACTCACCTCTCTAGAATCTTTTCTATTTCACCTCAATAATTCTCTCCTCTTGAGCCCACATCCATGTGACTCAAAGGACAAGAGAGACCCACCCTCATTAAATAAAATAAAATATGCATAATCTTTGATTTCTTCAAATAAACTTGATTAGGTCTAATCCTAATCGGGGCTTCTAAAACCTATAAGTAGAGCCCTTCTCTCCCTTGTAAATGATCACATGATCACACCACACCATTCTCAACACATAACACACCACTCTTCAAGCCTAGTTGTGTAGAGTGTGTGCATTGTGAGTGCTCTATTCCATCACTACACATAGGTGCGTGGAGAAGCTTGAAGTTAGTTATGCCATCTAGAGGAGTGGAGTGATACCATACTCTGCATCACACTTGTAGCCTACTCTTGTCCATAAATAAGATTCATAGTTTTGGGTGCAATTGTATGCTACAACTACGACTCTTCTCTCCAAATTGACTTGATAAGTTGGCTCATCAGGTGGTTGAAGGTATATTGTCCTTGAAGTCTGTTGTGCTATTTCATGCTTGATGGTTTCAGGGATTGTTGAATTGTTTGCCTAAAAAGTCAATTGTAAGAGGGTGCTCGGTGAGAGGGCTCCCGTGACCCTAAGACAATTTGTGTATTGGCAACAAGGTCAAGTTTCGTGTTGTCTCTCTATTTCTCATCAAGCTTTGTGTACATCTAGTCTTTAAGGCTAAAACTGAGTTGCTCAAGTTGATTTGTGCTCTTTACCTCTCTTTGGCGTGGTGAATGTTTGTGTTTGGTGTGTGTGGCTATCTTGCATTCCCCTCTCTTTGTGAGTTTGAGTATAAGGAGATATCACGTGCGTCCTAGTTCGCATCTACAACTAGGTGGTGCCCCTTTTCTTGTTTGGTTTCTGGCTGTGGGTTGTTGTTGTCTCTGATTATGCTTGCCCCAGCCCCAATTGAGCAGCACAGGAGCCTCGAAGGGTGTTTAGAGGCCGCTCTTCTTATTGCCCGCCTCGGACCGCCTCACCAACATCGGAGGCCAATGTGGCAGGTAAAGTAGAGCAAGATGCTCTAATTCTCTCATTAGACAATGTGTCTAATTCTTGGATAGTAGATTCCGGGGCTTCATTCCATACGACACCACACAAGCAACATTTCCAAGACTACACCAAAGGTAATTTTGGGTATGTATACTTGGGAGATGACGAAGCTTGTGAGATTGTCGGCAAAGGTACAGTTTTTTTCAAAACTGCTAACGGAAATGAATGGAAGCTTAAAGATGTTAGGCATGTTCCTTCTCTTTGCAAAAATTTGATCTCTACAGAACAATTGGACGATGAAGGTCACAACATTGCATTCGGAAACAAACAGTGGAAGATCTCAAAGGGATCTTTGGTGGTTTCCAAAGGAGAAAAGGTCGGCACACTTTACTTGTGTATTGTTAGCACACAACCTTCAGCTTGTGCAGCAACTACAGAAGTTGACAGTGCGGTGTGGCACTACCGGCTTGGGCATATGAGTGCCAAAGGAATGCAAATCCTTCAAACAAAGAAGCTTCTACCAGGTTTGAAAGAAGTGGAGTTAGAGTTCTGTGAAGATTGTGTTTATGGTAAACACAAGAGGGTGAAATCTTAAAAATCAGGAAATGAAACAAAAAATAAAAAACTTGAGTTGGTTCATTCTGATGTTTGGGGTCCTTCACGTACACCATCACTTGGTGGCTCATTGTACTATGTAACATTCATAGACGATGCAACTAGAAAAACATGGGTTTATGTCATGAAGAATAAGTCCGATGTATTTTCCATATTTCAAAGGTGGAAAGCCTTTGTGGAGAATGAAACAGGTACCAAAGTTAAATGCCTCAGATCCGACAATGGAGGCGAATATTGCAGCAAAGCTTTTGAAAGCTTTTGTGCTAGCAATGGCATTCGGAGGCAAAGAACAACCCCAAGGACACCTCAATAAAATGGGATTTCGGAAAGGATGAACAGGACAATCATGGAGCGAGCACGAAGCATGCGGCTACATGCAGGCCTACCGCTTGAGCTTTGGGCGGAAGATGTAAGTATGTCTGTGTACTTAATCAATCGCTCACCCTCAACGGCATTGGATGGGAGAGTTCCAGAAGAGGCATGGAGAGGTAAACCAGTGAATTATGCATTTCTCAAAGTGTTTGGGTGTGAGGCTTTCATGCACATAGATAGAAGCTTAAGATCAAAGCTAGATGCAAAGTCCAAAAAGTGTTTCTTCATTGGCTATGGAGAAGGTGACTTTGGGTATCGCCTATGGAATCCTGAAGATGGTAAAATCTTAAGGAGTAAGGATGTAATTTTTAACAAAATATTTACAAAGATTACTTGGAAAGAAAAGAAACAAAAGAAACAGGTGATGAGTACATGGAGCTTGAGGACGGTGAAGACTCAAGGACTGCAAACGGGGACAATGTGCAACAACGTCAACCAATTGAGGAGCCTCAACCTATTCCCCGAAGATCTACAAGAGCAAGTAGACCTCCAGAAAGGTTTGTTCCTTCCTTCAACCATCTCTTGATCTCAGATTCTGGAGAGCCAGAATCATACGAAGAAGCTATGCAACATGAATCCAAAGAAGAATGGACGAAGAGCATGCAAGTGGAGATGGACTCACTACATCGCAACCAAACATGGGAGTTGGTTGAGTTGCCTAAAGGTAAGCAAGCACTTCAAAACAAATGGGTGTAGAAGGTGAAGGAAGAAGAAGGTGGGAAGAAAAGGTACAAGTTTAGGCTTGTGTTAAAAGGGTTTTCTCAAAAGAAAGGTATTGACTTCAATGAAATATTTTCTCCTATTAAAAAAATAAACTCATTAGGCTTGTCTTAAGCCTTGTGGCTGCTCATTATCTAAATCTCGAGCAAATGGATGTAAATACGGCATTCCCTCACGGTGACTTAGAGGAGGAAATCTACATGCTTCAACCAAAGGGGTATGAAGTAAAAGGTAAGGAGAAAATGGTTTGTAGATTAAAGAAGAGCTTGTATGGTTTAAAGCAAGAATCAAGACAATGGTACTTGAAGTTTGATCGATGGATGTTGGATCATGGATTCACAAGATGCAACTCGGATCACTGCGTCTACACGAAGAATTTGGGAGATGGGAAATTCATCATCCTAATGTTGTATGTTGATGACATGTTGATTGCAAGTGCTAACATGCAGGACATCAAAGACCTAAAAGAGGAGCTATCTAAATCTTTTTCAATGAAAGATTTAGGTGCTGCAAAGAGGATACTTGGTATGAAAATATCAAGGGACAGGACGAAGAAGACAATAAAGATATCTCAAGAAGATTACATCAAGGAGGTACTAGAAAGGTTTGCAATGCAAAATGCAAAACCAATTTCTACACCTTTGGCATTGCAAACCTTTCTAATTGCAAATCTTTCTAGACACATATCCAAAAGGGACAACAACAAATGCTTTGTATTTTGGAGGAACTGATATTTTCTAGAAGGGTATGTTGATGCAGATATGGCAGGTGACAAAGATACTCGAAGGAGCACTACTGGCTATGTGTTCACGGTTGGAGGCACAGCAGTAAGCTGGGCTTCAAAGCTGTAGAAAGTAGTCTCACTTTCTACCACGGAAGCAAAGTATGTAGCAATGACGGAGGCAAGCAAAGAAATTATGTGGCTTCACAAATTCTTAGAAGAGCTTGGATTCAAAAAAGACAATTGTGTCTTGTACAGTGATAGCCAAAGCGCTATCCTTCTTGCAAAGAACTCAGCCTTTCATTCAAGGACAAAGCACATTGAGGTGAGATATCACTTCATACGCACTCTTTTGGAAGAGGGACAGCTAAAGCTAGGAAAGGTGCATACAAGTGAAAATCCTGCAGACATGTTTACAAAGGTGGTCAACAAGGAGAAGTTGAGCTTTTGCTCATCTTCAATTGACATTCAAGGATAAGAAGCCAAGATGGAAAGCAGTTAACAGGTTTGGTTTGGAGATCAGTCTCCAAGTGGGAGATTGTTAAGTATGGAGCCTGATTTACCCCTTGTAATTTTCTGTGGTAAAAATGCACATTTGTAAGGCCCCCATTATGAGGAGAAGCCAACGTGCGTGAAGGAAAATCACTCGCCGGAAACCAAAATTTTCACGGCCAAAAATCAGGGGCAGCTCGAGACTTTTTTTTCCCTCGCCGAAATATTATGGCCGGACGGCGGCCGGAAAGTGGTCGGAAAACAACCGTCGGTTGGCCGGTGGTGGCCGGTGGTGGCCGGTGGTCAGAAGTCAATGGCCGGTGGCCGGTGGCCGAATTCAAAAGCGGACTTGTCTTCTCAAGGGCGGCCACACATGGGCGGATTGAAGGGTCCGATTTGGACTTATCTACACAAGGGAGGCTACACATGGCTGCCTCTCATGAGAGAGGGCAGCCCTTTTGGCCTATAAAAGGAGGCCATTTCTACACACATTTCAGAGTGTGAAGTTGATGCAACAAGGTGGTAGTGAGGTGGTGAGAGTGAAGCAAGGCGGGAGTGGATTCCAAAAGAGCATGTTGTGCACGAGTTTCAGGTGGGAAAAAATTAATTGAACACAATGTCAAGATCACAGTTCCCACTTTAGCCAGCTAGTGCGCGAACAATCCACTGTTCAGAGGGCGTGACATTGCAAATCCTAACATTCAATCCTAGACACATACGAACGCATGGCCTTGCATACAAAGCACTATCACGCGTTCGAGACCCAACAAACCTACACCTACTCGAAAGACTGCAACCTTTCCATCTCAAAGTTGACCAAACTATGTTAGAGAATTAAATGGCCTCCAAGTACAAGCCCAATGGATCTCCACCCAGAAAACATTGGAAGCTTACTTGAACACACATGTCATCATTCAATCACTAAATGTTGTGTCTTTCAAGAAACATATTGCAAAGATTGTAGCAAGCTCCACGTTAATGGCAACACATGTGCTCTGCTTGCAAGAATCAAGACAAACAAATAATTTGCCAAATGCCTTAGCAAGCTACTTGCAACACCAGTTCAATGCAAACATGGGCATCTCTCTACTCCATCGACAAAATTTGCCCCACTCAAAAACTGCCCGTATCTCTGATCCAGGAGTAGAGATATTACACACAACTATAGAATTTACAAACACCATAACCATTGAGTCGCTTCCTTTTACAATTCCCCCGCAACACCCCTTCCAAATTTGATCACCCCTTTCAAATTTGATCAATGTGTTATCTCTAATTTTCAAAAACCGTGCTACAAAAATTCCAATCGTTATCTTGGGTGACTTTAACATTGACATTAATTCCCAAAATACTTCATACAACCATCTATTCTCCACACTACATGAATGGGGCATCAACCAATTAATAAAAGATGTTACAACTATCCATGGATCATCCCTAGACCACATCTTGGCTAGCTCCACAATCTCTACCTATGAAACAGGTTAGATCAATCCTCAGCTTACATTATCATCCCCTATAAACACCTTTAATATTTCCATTCCACACTCAACCAACCTCAATTAACTTTGTAAATTCTTCACCTTGTTTTTGAAGCCAGTTTGCATGCCCAATCCTAGAATTATTTGGGTGGTTCACCAAAATCACCACTTATATTTGGAGAGCATCCCTCTCCTCGTTCAAAGGCTCGGGAACCTCTTGAAGGAAAAGGCCATTTTTTTCCCAACAGTCCTATTTAGAAAAAGATATTACATTGTGGGGAAAGTTGAACTCAATAGCTGGTTTAAACATCTCTAAGAGATAGGGGTTATTGGACTTTGACAACCTATAGACATTTTTCTATAGTTTCTTCTACAATAGGGCCTTTCTGTATGGATTGAGCTTCTATGATTATTTTGTTTCTTGGGTCTTGCCCAAATTTAGCCGCATTGACAGTCATAGACCACCATGGTTTTTCTTGGTATTGCTGCTCAATTGATTGCATATCCATAAAGCACAGAGATAGCAGGTCCTAATTAGCTTCCAAAAATCTTCCTCTTCCTCATTGGCTAATCCTCCCATCATTTTGATGGTTTACACAATAATGGGACCAAAAGATTCCTCATTAGTAGCCCTTTCCTAATAAGGCTACTTTGTATTGGCAAGAAACCCCCTTTGATAGTCAAACCATGTGGTACCCAATTTTTTGTAACTTTGGCATGTTCTTACCATGGTTGACCTAATAGCAGTTGATAGTCTATTGCGACATCCTAAATATTCAACACCACAAGGGATGCACTAAAGACACTTCGGCCACTTTCAGGGTTACCGATGTGATTATGTCCAAGGGCTTTTTACAATGTTGTAGCCATACGGACTAAACATGGTGCCAATGAGAGTTTTGATGGGTATATAGCTATGGGCATTAGGCAAAGACCCATTCATAATGAGCATAATCATGAGCAATTGCACAACAAAAAAATGAAATAAAACAAAAGAGGTCAATCTATAGCTTTGAGCTTGGCAATTGAGTAGATGCAAATAATGTAGGTAGTTTCTTATGGAAGAGGCCAAAATGCATGTGGGATGGCTCCTAGGAAAGTGGGTTGAGCCTATAAACAGGGGAATGAGTTTGGAAGCTAGTGCAAATTTTCATGCACCCACATTGGGTTTCATTTCATGGTATCATGTCATGTATATGTCAATATGCATATGGTAGAGTTCGTTTAGATGTTAAATCCCATACACAACAAGTTCTAGCCAGCTATACTTTTGACATGTCTTTTCTTGCCCATGAAACTGTATTGTAATCATCAAAATTTTGTTATCTGCAATCAAGATTGATGATATTGGAGCCGTACCTACTACATAACTATCCTTAATGTATGGCTTTTCCAATGCTTTCTTGAATGATGGCACTAACCGTAGCAAAATGGCCCAAAGAAATCTTTAAAGGGGCTTTCACAAGCATCTCCCAAACATCCAAGATTATTCTTAGAATCTTAATTGTTGGTCGCAGTACCTTATCTAATTTCTTAGTTTGGGCAAAAGTTTATTGCTCATCAAGTACCTTTTCAGGTTCCTTAATTTGAGAGTGGTATTTGGGTTTTTATAAAGGTAATTAGACAAGGGGTGTTGTGTTTTTTGAAGCATTACATCAAAGAACAAGGCTCTATGCCCAATGGAGAGATTTTTGAACCAATTTCACTTGCTCTTCCAGAAAAAGCTTACGGTGTGTCTTAATGATAGGTGTAGTTTTCTTATCGAAACGGGTCAATGTGTGCACCATGAATGTGTTTGCTATTGAATCATCCAAAACATCTTCTAGCACAATGTCGACTATATAATTATTGGGCATCTTATCTTTTTGTCTTTGTGCTTATTATATTCTGCAGCTTCAAGGCACTTTGAATGCCAATGACCATCCTCCGTACACAGTAGGAGCACCTCTTAGGTCATGGATATAAGTTTTGACCACCACACCCAAATCGATCGGTTCTAATTTATTTGTTGCACAAAGTTTGTTGCTAGGGTTGGACAAGGTGAAGATTCAGCTTTTAGGGTTACTTCCATGTGTTCGTAGTAAGGGAATTTTATTTGAAATTGTTAGTCATGTGGTTGTTCATCTGGCACCATATTTGTACGAGGTGACCAGGATTGTGACATTTGGTACACCAAACTTTGGATGAAGCATAACTAGATGAGGAGGTTCTTGCTACTATGGTTGCTATCTTGCCTTTCTTTGAGGTTTTTCTCGATTTTGTTGACTTTGCAAGAGTAGCATCTTCATCATCCAAATTGACACCTTTTTTTTTGGGAGTCCAAATTGTTATCTGAATCACTATTCTTCTTTAAGGATTTATTTATTTTTGTAGTGCTCAAGGATTGTTCCACAGTCACAACACTATTCGTCACTTTTTCTAACTAAGTGGTCTCTAGATGTATGGTTCTCACACTTTTCTACAACCCAAACAAAAAATGAATTCAACACTTCATCTATAGGGCAAAGAATCTCATCAACCCACAAGAGTGGCATACAAAAGGATGTAGTAGATGTTTCTAAAAATTTGTTTTTTGCTTTAAATTTTGCAATCGCTCTAGAATTTACAAAGTTGTAATCTCTATTTAGAGCCACTTCAAGAAAGTGTCCTTTAGCGTTTTGTAGGTATTAAAATGATTCATCGATTACTTGGCCAACCATTGGGCAAGCTTTCCAAACAAAGTAGATTCAAAAATTGCTTCCTGGTATGCTACAAGGATTCTTCAACCAAGAGCATATATCTTTTTTCAAAAGATTCCTCAAGAGAGTGAGGATCATGCTCTAACTTCACGTAGAGTTTTTTGTGCTTGAAACCCTAACCCATTATTGTTGGATGACAAGGCAATCAACTAGTGAATTGGGGCGGCACTAGAAAGAGTGAAGGGTGAGAAGGGATGGGAAATTCTCAAGGAATTTTTGGGAATGGTAATGCAATAATATCTACAATGGATTCTAGGGCCTTGGCACCATTTGCATGCTCCTTCCTAGAAGCAAAGGATGGCACATCAATCTATGTATCCCAGTCCTAGATTTTGACATAGGGTGCCAAGTCAGACACACCCTTAGGAGTATCCTCCATATTATTGTGGATTGGGATACATTTGACTGCATCGTTTGTGAACAACAAATAGAAGGTGAGGGTAGAGGTGGAGAAGCATGACCTTGTGCATGGGTAAGCATACATTGGCATCCAACCTTTGGGCTACCTGCATGGAGATAGGCCATGTGAAACTTTGACCTCCTGCATGGAATGGAACATTCGTGATTACCAGTTTTAACTTGTGTGGGACATATATGAAAATACCAGACACAATCAAAGTATTGTGACTTTATGAGAAATAGTAAACTCTATGCAATACATTAATCCATTAAAAAAAATAGATCGATGTATCTTCTTCGTATCAAGAACTAGTACATATGAATGTAATGATATGATTAAGGGTTACTAAGTAACAATTAGAGTGATGTACATATTGGAGAGAGATTTAACATACACACAAGAGAGAATAGAGAAGAGAGAGAGAGAGAGAGAGAGAGAGAGAGAGAGAGAACATACACAAAATATATGTGGTTCACCAAGTGTGGGTTGCATCCATAGGGAAGCATCCACTCGCTAGATTTAAACTACAAACATCTTAGAATCCCTCAATGGTCATCTCGCTTTATTCTCTCTCTAGCTTGCACTTCCAGCTTCTACATCATGTGCAGAAGAGGCCTCCTTTTATAGATGCCAAGGAGCCTCTATGGGCTACCCTCTCAAATGAGAGGCAGTCACCCATGTGAAGACACTTCCACCAGCCCCACCGACTACTAATGTCCATTGACCACTACCCATCAGCCATGGACCACTAGCCAAATCCATTGGCCACTTTTTGGCTATTGTTTGGCCAAGATATTCCAATGAAAAGGGAATATTCCGGCCAGTTGGAGATTAATCTCCATCAAACTTGTGATTGCTTTCTGTTCTTGCTTCTTATCCATGAATACCAATTAAAGTTAGCTCAACTTCTCCTTGTTAGCCACTTTTGTCAACTTGTCTACATAATTTTGGCTTGTGTGCAATTTCCAAAGCTTTAATTGTCCCTCTTCCAATAGAGTACATATGAAATGATACCTAACTTCTATATGCTATTTCTTGAGTGAAAAATCGAATTCTTTGCAAGGTGATTTGACTATCACTATACAAGACACAATTACAGTCTTCCTTATATCGCAGATCCTCCAAAATCCTATGTAGCCACAAAACTTCTTTTCTAACCTCTATAAGAGTTGCATATTCTACTTCCGTGGTAGATAGAAAAACCACTTTTTGCAACTTTGAAGCCCAACTTATAGTTGTGCCTCCAATTATGAAGATGTAGCCTATAGTGCTTCTACAAGTATCTTTGTCACCTACCATATCTACATGAGCATATCCTTGTAAACAAATGTCAGTGCCTCCAAAATATAAAGCATTTGTGGTTATCCCTTTGAGATACCTAAGTATCCATTTCATCACTCGCCAATTTTCTTTACCTAGAATCTCCATGAACCTACTCACAATTCCACTGCATGTGAAATATCTAGCCTTGTCTAGATAATAGCATACATTAGAGCACCTACTACTGCAGTATATGGGACCTTAGATATATAAGCTATCTCCTCTTGTGTCTTTGGCCACATATCCTTGTTTAATTTAAAGTGACTAACCAAAGGTGTAGAAACCGGTTTTGCATTTTTCATTGCAAAACTTTCCGGTACCTTCTTTATACAATCTTCTTGAGATAGTGTTGATGTCTTCTTCAACCTGCCCCTTGATACTTTAATATCAAGTGTCGGTTTTGTAGCACCTAAATCTTTCATTGAAAAAGATTTAAACAACTCTTCTTTTCAAGTTCTTCTATGTCTTGCATGTTAGCACTTTCCACTAGTATGTCATCAACAAAAGCAACATTAAAATGTTATATTTTCCATCCCCCAAATTCTGTGTATACATAATGATCTGAGTTGCATCATTTAAAACCATGATCTCGCACCCATCAATCAAATTTTAGGTACCATTTTCTTGATGCTTTCTTTAAACCATACAAGCTCTTTCTCAACCTACACACCATTTTCTCCTTAATCTTTTATTCATACCCCTTTGGTTGAAGCATGTAAATCACTTTCTCCAAATTTCCATGAGGGAATGCCATGTTTATGTCCATTTGTTCAAGATCCAAGTCTTTAGCACCCACACGGCTTAAAAAAAGTCTAATGGAATTCATTTTGACAACAGAAGAAAATATTTTATTAAAATCAACACCTTTGTATTGAGAAAGTCTCTTTATTGCAAGCATAAACTTGTGTCTCCTTTTCTCATCTTCTTCCTCTTTCAACATGTACACCCATTTATTTTGTAATATCCGTTTACCTTTACGCAAATCAACCAATTTTTAGATTTGATTTTGTTACAATGAGTTCATTTTTTACTTGCATGCTCTTCGTCCACTCCTCTTGGGCTTTCCAAGTAATCTTTGTACACATTATGTTCATTAAAAATAATTGTTGGATGAAGAGGGGGAGATCGACCGCTTGAATTATTCAACAAAAGCTCCCAAGCATCACCATCAACGTGTCCACCTCTTCTTCCAATTTCCAAGCACACACACTCACACCTAGACTATGACACACACACACACACACACACACACACACACACACACAGAGTAAACATAGAATTGACATAGACATGCTTGTAAGAGATGTGTAAGGGATGGGGACTAGATTAGAGAGTACACAGCAAAATAACCATAGCATAAGAGAGTAGAGAAGAGAATCTGCAAGAGAAAGGCCTAAATCTAGCCCCAAACTCCAGGGCACCTCTCTTGTGGAGTTTGTATTTAATATATTATTTTTGAGTTTAAGGTGCCAAAAATTGAGGCCCCTCTTTTACAACCACTTCACTTTTGTAAATGAGTGAAGCTCATTAGTTCTTGCATGACCCATAAGGGGAGTTCCCACTACAACTATTTACAGAGCCATAGTGGCTTATTGAAATGATATTCTAAAATACTGTGCAAATATAAAATAGACAAGAGCAATTGCCGTTGCCTCTTCATAAACTCCCCGCATTCCACTCTACAAAATCATCATCAACTCAATCAGTAAAATAAATAGACAGCACATAATTAACCATTACGCCAGCTATCCCAATTGCAGCTAACCACTACAACAGGAGGGTGCCCAGTCTCGTAACATCCCTCCCACCAGGGATAGCAACTGTCCTCAGTTGCTCAATAGAGAAATCAACTGGACCGTGAGTGATGGAAAGTGTGGAGAAGGTCGGGAAAGTTGCGAAAAAACTTTTCAAGCATCCATTTGGCATCCTCTCTAGGGTGGCCCTTGAAAGTCAAAAGGTAACGGTTATAAACCATTCCAGTGCGTGTAGTGGTGGTTTCATGATCAACTATTTTATCAAGGATGAGTTGCTCTTCTTGGTTTACAAGTGAAGGTGGGTCTTCATAAATGTGGTGTGTAGGTAGGGGTCCTCGGAATGGGCGTAAAAGACTAATGTGAAAGGCATTGTAAATGTGCCAATGTGCGGGTAGTTCTAAACGAAAAGAAACATCATTAATGACAGCTAAAATTTTGAAAGGTCCATAAATACTTCTTGTCATCTTTACATGTCGCATCGGCCTTTGATATTGACTTGATGTCTTGAGACTTCGACTCCCTCTTCTTCTTGGACCAACAATCCTTTTTGATGTGGCTCTTATTGTTGCAATTCCAACATTTTAGAATTGAATTTGTGTGTGACCTACTACGTTTTGAGCAATCATGAATCCTTTGATTCCTATAACTCTCCCTTGGTCCTCCTCTAATTTCTACTAACAATGCAGCACTTGATGTTCCTCCTATTTCCTTGCTTAAGAGAACACCCACAACATTATCAAACTTGAGACTTTACCAAAAATGGAATTACTTATGGCCACTACAAGGCTATTCCAACTATCGAGCAAAGAAGATAGTATTAGGAGAGCTTGAATTTCATCATTCAAGATGATTTCACCGATTGAAGTTGACTTATGTTGGTGTTGAACTCATTTAAATATTCTACAACAATTGAACCATTCTCTGTCATTTTTAAGTTGAACAATTGCTCGATGAGAAATACCTTTTTTGATGTCGAAGGTTTTTCATAAAGGGTGTCAAACAATTTTGGTAAGTCCTTCGTGGTCTTAATCTTTAAAATGTTGAATGCCACCATTGATGCCAAACAAAGCTAAGTGGCTCCCAATACCTTTTGATCAAGGATATTTTAAGCTTCATATGTTGTTACTGCATGCTTCTTTGCAAGCCCTCCCAATGCCAAGTAGAGTTCTTTCCAGTAAAGATAAGCTTTGATCTACATCTTCCAATGTCGATAATACTTGTCATTGAATTTCCCAATCTTGCACTTGCCTTCCTCTGTCATCACTTCCACTCGATTCAAGAAATATTTTTCTTTATATGTATTAGCTGCTAATAAATCTTTCTCTGATACTATTTGATACGATTAAGGGGTTACTAAGTAGCAATTAGAGTGATGGACTTATTAATGAGAGATATAACATACACAAAAGAGAGAGATAGCATACACGAGATATACATGGTTCATCTGAGTGTAAGCTACATACATGAGAAAGCAACCACTCACTAGCTTTATACTTCGAAATTCAAGTAGTTTATAAAGAGCTTAGAATCCCTCAATGGTCATCTCTCCTGATTCTCTATCTAGCTTGCGCTTCTAACTTCTATGCCATGTGTATAAGTGGCCTCCATTTATAGATGCCAAGAAGCCTCTATGGGTTGCCCTCTCATATGAGAGGTAGCCGCATGTGAGAGGGTAGATATCCATGTGTAGACGCATCCATCGGCCCATCAGCTATTGACCACCACCCATCGATCAAGTATCCACTGGCCACTTTTTTCACAGCAACCAAGTTATTCTAGTTAAAAGGAAATAATCCGATTGATTTTTATTTTTTTGACAAGTGATTTTTCTCATGCACAATGGATTCTCCCCTAGGGAGGCCTTACAAATGTGATATTCGAGAATAAGAATTACAAGGGTAATTCAAGCTCTTTACTTAACATATAATACATGAGGTGCCTGATACAAATAGGTGTACCCACATACATGAAATGGTTGACATCTTTGCATGCCAAATCAAAAACAATAGTGTACATAGCCCAACAAAGAGCTCTTTGATGCTAGGAGTGTCCTTGTCTAGACAAGGGTGTTTTGGGTTGCCAGCATAGATTAATCACATAGATTTATGCTTGACTTGTTGAAGAAAAAGAAATTAGAGATTTCATGCCCCTCTTAGAGAAAGAGGACAATTCTCTACTACGTATTTCATTCCCCTCTTAGAGAAAGAAAACAATCCTCAATAAAAGGGGAATATTATTGTGACTTTTGATTTTTGCACAACGATCTTCTCTAACCCACCCTCAAAGTTAATGATGCAAAAGTGTAGGTTAAGAGAGAGAGAGAGAGAGAGAGAGAGAGAGAGAGAGAGAGAGATTGCTAAACCAACCAACCACTGCAATATATTGACTCTATATTAATAACTTACAATGGGGGCTTAAGTGTGCTTATATACTACCCAATAGAAATTGCCCTACTTAGAATCGTGACAAATAAGTAAAACAAATACCTAAAATACAAATAAATAACTAGGATCACATTGGACATTCACTTGACATGCATAAACATGAGCTCCACCTTTGAAGGACCCTTATCCACTTAATGAGGTTCCCAATTGTGGACCGTGATACATGTCCTATTGCCTTGAGGTACTCGATCCTTGATTTTGGAGCATTCAAAGAATACATGTTTAATTGCACATTACCCACATTTCTCTTCATCTAATTTGCTAAGTGGTCATTCCAAAAATACATGTCAAATCTCACAATGTGGACACTATGTAATCTACTCATGTTTTATGAAAGGCTATGATGGAAGATCTTTTGGATTATTGTTGCAATTGGTAAAGTCTGAAAGGACATAGTTTCTAATTTGAGCTTCCTTTCCTAGAGTGTTTGCCAAAAAGCTTATTGTATCCAATAATGTCTGGAAAATTTTGGATTTATTTGTATTAGGGAGAATCAAGGGAGATGCTAATATGCATTTTTGTGAAGAGGGAAAAGGGGGGAGGAGGAGGGGGGGGGGGCGCGGGGGGGCGCGACACATGGAGGAGAGAGGGGGGATAGATAAAGATAGAGATAGGTATGTGATGTGTGCAGAGAAAGGCAATGTGTGTCTGAAGGGGAGATTTTTTTGTGTGCCAAAGCAGCATCGCGAATCGCGATTGTCTCTACTCTCTCTCTCTCTCTCTCTATTGTAGGCGGATGGGGGTTGTGTTGAAGCAGGATTGGAGCACTTGCTAGCACAGATGGGATGGATCTCTCTCTCTCTCTCTCTCTCTCTCTCTCTCACAGAAGAAAGACCATGGTGCAAAGCAAGGCACACAGCCCAAGGGTCGACAGACGCCCGTGTTGTTGCACAGTGGGGCACGTGCATTTGGACATATGCACATTATGTGCATAGGATGGTAGCAATGATGGCGACGAAGGGGGGAATCCCTCTTTTGCCTTCGCATTTAGAGATTCTGATGGAACCTTCAAGGCACAATCTGGACAGGGAGGGTGCAGAAGGCGCTCTGCCATGGAAGACTACAAAGGGTGGGGCTTGAGGTTGAGCCTTCAATGTCTTTATTGAAGATGATGGCGAAGAGTAGGGATTTTGCTTCAAAATTGGTGGATTTTGAGGGAAAGAAATAGCTTAAGTTTTGTGGGCCAGCTATCAGTGGAGATGGATGGTTCCGTTTCCTCTACAATTTGTGGAGCCAAGGCAGCTAGGTTGCGAGGAGCGTATTGCAATGGTTGTGTCGTGGGGGTAGGGACAGGTGTGCCACAAGAAAATTCGTAGAGGGCACAATGGCAAACAAAGGGAGGGAGGGGATCCCTCTGTCTGATAGGGAAACTGGTAAAGGCAAGGATGTCATGAGTGCAAAGCAAGGGAGGGAGCAGCGCCTCCTCTTGCAAGCAAATGTGACGAGGGAGTGGGAGCATCGTCCAGACAAACGGCCTTGGGCGAGGGATGTATTGACAGGGCATGGGAACACCTTGTAGGAAAAAACATTGAGACTCCGAAAATGCGGGAGAAGAGAATATCAATAGAAACAGAGAGAATGAAAAAATTACAAGAGGGCATGCCCTAGTCCTCCTCCATCTACTCCAGAAAGCTTCAAATCAACTTCATATTGCAGACCAGGGCTTGTGCGCCTGCTGATGGAGAGGAAGGCAAAGCACTAGAGGGGGTTCTGTGCAGTTGTTGTGACAACTGCAGGAAAGTAGTAAATAGGTGGAGGAGAGAGATGAAGAGGCAGAGGTCGGCTCGCAACGATGATGCGAAGGCGAACCTAGTTCTCTCTCTCTATATATATTTCTTGAGGAGGGGAAGCTACCCGTGTTCCTCTTAGCCTATGGGTGATGCAAAGGCCAACCTAGTTGTCTTCCTCTCCTATTTCACTATGCTGGGCAAGCTGCCCCTATTGAAAGCAACAGAGAGGGAGGGGAGGATTCCTGGGTGGGAACTATGGCAAAGGGTTTACGCTTTGCTTTGTCTAAAGTAATCTCCCGGTCTAATTAATTAATAGATTGAATGTAGACCGAGTATACGTATGTAGTCACGATCTCGGACTCATTTTTTTAATGGAGAATCTAGGAAGATTCTTCTTGGTTGTAGAGACGGAAAAGCATTGACCTCTTTATCTATGAATTAAAAAGGTAAAGGCAATATGCTAAGTCCTAACGAACGTGACATGTGGGGGGGGGGGGGGGAGAGAGAGAGAGAGAGAGAGAGTAAGGAAGAGCTAGATTTTTCTCCTGTGATGATGAGCAGTGCACTGGTGCAGGCGTTTGCATGTTTTCTAGCTCTTGCCTTGTCAACATGCATGCACAGGGATGCGTAAGCACGAATATGAGGAAAGGGGGCGCACCTAGGGGAGCCCATGCATGCACTGTTGTAGTGAAGCTCCAATTACCCATCAAACTTAAGCTTACAAAATCTCATTACAGGTGGAGCCGAGCCTTTGGTTGACTAGGAATGTAGTGAAGTGAGCTTCAGCTTGACAAGATCATCCACAACCTCATCTCTCACAGCGAAGGAATCACGGTTGAATGCGCGATGCAAGGGGGGGTGGGGGATTCCTGTGGCGGTAGGGTCTGGAGGAGAGAGATAAGGGATATTACTGCATGTGCATGCGTCTGTGTGTGTGTGTGTGTGTGTGTGTGTGTGTGTGTGTAAAGAGTGAGTCAGGTAGGAGAAACACACGCAAAGTTGTGAGGCGTGATTGTGAGGCGATATATAGACGAGCAATAAAAACCCACGAAATGTTGTGACATGACACAGTCGAAGGGGCAATGGCTGCAAGCACTCGGTTTAATCCAAGGAATGGGGGAGGAAGGGAATATCATAAGATTAGGTGTGCCAAATTTGTTGGCACTACCTGCTTGTAGGGAGTGATATAGGCGTGGTGCCTATGAAATGTTGTACACACTTTTAGGTTTTTTGAAGCTATTATAAGATGTTGCATCCTTTGGAGCCATGCTTGTAACAAAAATAACAATTTCAAGAAATAAGCTAATTAATTTGTCGATATCAGCAACAACAGTGCAAAGAGCCTCAAGCAGAGACAACAAAGTATGCTGCGTACAACTCTCTCTCCCCCCCCTCCCATTGGGAGTGACGCCATTGGCACGTTAGTGACAGCCTTGTTAGATGAAGCTCCTCTACAAGTTTGTTATCAATAAATTTTAAACGATTTTTAAGTATGGTAAAGTTTGAAAGGGCACAATTTCTAATTGTAGCTTTCTTTCCTTGGAGGGAGTGCCAAAAAAGCTCTTGTATGTAGTTCTAACCTCAGTAGTGTATAGCCACTACATCTCCATGGGAACAAATCCAATGCACACACATGCGCACACACATACACTCACACATGCATGCATGCATACAGATATAAAACCCCTGGAGATAGATCTCTTGCACTTTGCACTTCACACAATGAGTGTGTGTGTGTGTGTGTGTGTGTGCATGTGAGTGTGTGTGGGAGAGTATTACCCTCAAGCAACCCCCTAGTTTGCTTTGGTCGACCCTCCCTTGTAGCTCATGATGAAGATCATTGGACCTCTCCAAGCCTAGACAATCACATGCAGGGGCATATCAAGCAACAAGGGTAGCCTTGAGACAAGTCTTCCCCTTTCCCCTTTGAGAGAGAGTACTTGATAAATGCTAAAACAATTAATTAAATTAACTAATGTATCATTGGACCCCTTGCGAGGCCAACCAGTAGGCTTTAGGCACACCATGAGGGCAACATGAAGAGGAACTTGACAAGTGTCCTATATACTTTCTTTGAACCAAGCTTACCTTGTGTGAGGGTGTGTGTGTTCTCTCTCTACCCCCGTCTTGTAGGGCTTGCCCCCTCCTTGTAGGGATAGTTGTTGACTTTTGCACACCTTACCCCCAAGCACCTTAGTCAGCAAGCATGACAAATCACCTCAAGCTTGGGTAGTGTTCCCACAAGCACCTCAAGCTCCCTAGTCGGCAAGCACGTCAAGCACCTTACTTATCAAGCACGACAAACACCTCAAGAAACTTAGCCATCAAGCACGACAAACACCTCAAGCAGCCTTAGCTTGGGCCGGGTTCCCACCTCAAGCTCAGTCCTAGCTTACCTAAGGTCCTTTTACACTAACCTTTGGAGGTCTTTAATGAAGCTAACCCTAAGGTCTTTTAAGCTCCATTGGTTAGCCTCGCTCTTTGATATACCATCTCTCATTTGGACCCCTTTACCATTGGCCCCGTGTTGAGATAGATCTGTAAGCACATGTCTATATTCTAACCCTTGTTCGCGTTTATTCTCTTACATTACATGATCAGTTTAATATGAGAAAATCATTTGGGTTGGTTAGATATTAGATTTTATGACATTACCTCTCTCTTGAAATCATAGCCGTCCTCAACTATGAGGTAGAAGAGATAAAGCCTTAGTCATTAGTCAGTCTTTCTTAGTGGGTAGAGGATCCCTTTTTACCCTACAACATCTTTCCAAGATGGATGACTAATCTGTTTGGTGCTTGGGAGACATAGCTACCGCAAGCATATCTACTCCTTAGTCCATTTCGTTCTCCCAAAGTAGAGTTGGTTTTCTACTTGGTGTTTGAGAGACGTCGTCATCACAAACATGATTCTAAGCATTCATACTATTTAAACTTTTGCACAATAAAAAGAGAACTAGTCTTATAAGACAAAAACATTGGTCATTTAAAAGAAATTTGTACATTTTCTTACTCTAATGTAGCATTGTAAGCATTGACAAGGTTCATACTATCCTTAAGTTGTATTCCTTGCATCCATCTAGCATCTTCAAAAGAGTAATTTTTGAACTTAGTAAGATACCGTCGAATAATATTACCATGTCGTAGTACCTTGTCTTCATGCCGATAGCTTTGGGTTGTAGCACCTCTTCTTGGTCTTCAATTTTGGGAGGTTCTTCAATAATTGGTTCGCTTGGTGTCTCTCCTTTGTAGGGCTTAAGTAGGCTCACATGAAAAGCATTATGTATGAGCCAATGGTTGGGCAACTTGAGTTGATAAGCCATCTCATTGATTGGCTTCAAAATTTGAAAAGGACCATAGTATCTTTGCCCTTTTGTGCTTGTCAGCAGCAGCAGCATCTTTTTGCCTTTGTTGAGAGATGGATATAGCCTCCTTAATCTTTTGAAAAGATTCTTGTAGGTCATGGCTATACTCATTGGCAGCGAAGATCTTTCCATATACTTTAAGTAGCAAGAAACTTTTAGGTCTTTCCTCAATTATTTCAAAAGGTGCTTTTCCCATAGAAGTATGTACAATATTATTGTACGCATACTCTACAAGAGGTAAGTACTTTTTCCATTGTAAGCGTTGATCTACTTCGGTAACATAAGTCTTTAGTAGATCGAGTATCGTAAGGTTGGCTATCTCACTTTTGCCATTTGTTTGTGGGTGATAGGCCGAAGAGAAATTCAATCTTGTTCCTAGATTTTCAAAGAGGCCTTTCCAAAAATTAATGGTCATTCTAGGATCTCATATGACACGATGGATGTTGGTAATCCATGGTGTTTGAAAATCTAAGATATGAAGAGAGTTGCCATTTGGTGTGCCCCTGGGGGGATTCACCATGGAAAACTTAGCACACCACGTAAGTGCACAGGAGGGGAGTTTTTTTACGAGTTACATAAGTGTATAAGTTAGGGGCAGGCCCCCAATAGTTTATCTCCCAAGCTTTAAAATTAGGGAGGAGGGTATCATATTTTGTGGGTGGGGGGGGGGGGGGGGGGGGGGGGGGGTGACCTGATCTGGGTTGATTACTTGTAACGATTGGTCATTAATGTGCACTAGAACTTGGATGAATTTTGGGAAAGTTTTTTATCAAGTCATACATCAAATTTTACATCAAGCCAATCATAGATAAGGGTTGATTTGGAGTAGGTCAAGGGTTGATTTACACCAGCTTTGGATGGGTCAGAACTGGACGAGTAGCTAGAGTGCAGGTTGATCGGGCACATAGTTTGAAAGTCAAACTAAGACATATTGAGGGTACATCTAGTTATCAGCATATGTGGTTCCTTAGTACATTGCTAGTCACTATGCTATACACTCTTTAACTAGTTTTACTTAGTTAGATCATGTGAGACCTAAATTTTATATGTAAAATATGGTTATGATAGTTTTCTTCATTGATTATCGTATAAGCATAGAAAGGGGAGTCATATTTCCTAATATGAGTCGTATATAGGGGTTTTATCAAAGTTGTTTGCTTGCATGTGGCATCCCGTTTTGTATATAGAGTGAATCCCTCAGGGGTGTGTCTTAATACTCTTTTTGACAGGAAAGAAGTGTGCTTGCTTGCTAAACCTGTCAACTATTGTCCATATTCCCTCATTCCCATGGA
This sequence comes from Adiantum capillus-veneris, assembly GCF_014529385.1. Taxonomy (NCBI): domain Eukaryota; kingdom Viridiplantae; phylum Streptophyta; class Polypodiopsida; order Polypodiales; family Pteridaceae; genus Adiantum; species Adiantum capillus-veneris. Next base: position 14,411,863 of record NC_140952.1, read on the forward strand.
TAGACTTGGGTAATCCAAAGATGAATCCATGGATATACTCTCCCATGGTGAATTTGGGATAGACAATGGCTGGAGTAATTCAGGTTGCTTCCCTCTATCATACTTGGTCTTTTGGCATACTACACATTTTGAAACATACTCTTGTATGTCCACTTTCATGGTAGGCCAATAGAAATATGTCTCTACTTCTTGGAGAGTAGGTTGAATTCTTCTATGCCTCGCATAGGGAGGAGCATGGGATTCATACATGACTTTCTCACGAAGGGAGTGGGTAACACATAGCCTATTGACGTGGAGAAGATAATCATCCTACAAGGTGAATGGTTCCTGTTTCTTCCCCAAAGCAAAAGACTAACATAATGTCTCTATAGTCAGGGTTGGTAGCATACTCATCTCATTTCTTTGTCGGAAATCTTGATTTATGTACTTGAGACTTTGTTGGTATGTTCTTAAAATGAATGGAGTCCCCAGTAAATAGTGCTTCCATGTGTCTAGGACATGTAGAACAGCTAAAAGCTCTTTCTCATAAATGCCCAAGACTCGTTCATCCATATTGAGCCTTGGACTCTCATATGCTATGGCATGCCCTTCTTGAAGCAAGACTGCTGCAAGGACATCACCACAAGCATCACATTGGACCTCAAATGGCTTTGAGAGATCTGGAAGCATGAGGACTGGTTGGGAGGTAATCTTCTCTTTGAGCTTGTCAAAAGCATTCTGCTCCTTAGCAGTCCATGAATACTTAACGTTCTTCTTTGTTAAGTCATGTAATGGTCCTGCTATTTGCAAAAAATTAGCTATGAAATGTCTGTAGTATGTACACATACCAATAAAGCTTCTTAGGTCATGTAGATTCCTTGGATTAGGCCATGTTTTTATTACCTCTAACTTCGATGGATCCATACGTATACCATCTTGAGAGATAATATGACCTAAGTATTGAATCTCTTGAAGGAAAAATTCGCTTTTCTTTTGGTTGAGAAAAAGCTTGTTCTCCTTCAATGCTTGAAAAATGACTTGGAGATGTTGCTTGTGTTCCTCCAAGGACTTGGAGTAGATGATGATATCATCAAAGAGCACTGCCGGTGCATTAGTCAAGCCAAAAGGCATCACTAGATATTCATAAAGGCCAAACATTGTACGAAATACGGTCTTTAGGATATCTTCATCCACTATCCTTATTTGATGATAGCCACTTTTAAGGTCAATTCTACTGAAGTAGGTAGAGCCTTGTAGCTTATCAAACAGATCTTCTACCCAAGGCATGGGAAATCTGTTTTTGATAGTGATATGGTTTAGTGCTTGATAATCCACACACATACGGTATATACCATCTTTCTTTTGCACTAAAAGGACTCAAGAACAAAAGGGAGAGGAGCTAGGCCTCACCATCCCTTTGTCAACCAATTCTTGTACTTGCCTCATGATCTCCTCTTGTTTAGCTTGGGAAACTCAATAAGGAGGCTAGTTAGGCGGTGAGCTTCTTGGTAGGAGCTCAATTAGATTGTCATCATCCCGTCGTTTTGGAGGTAATTCCATAGGGATATTATCGATGAACACATCTGGAATCCTTTTAGAAAAATAGACAAGTCTAACTCTTCTTGATTCTTACCATTTACATTTGATGAAACATTAGGACCTTTTAGAGACTCTTTGACAAAAATCATGTACGCAGAAAATGAGCTCTTCATTGATTTATCAAAAGCAGGAGGATTTACATGTGGTATAGTACGACCAAACTCACTAGCATCTATATTATGTTCTTTTCCCTATAGGTGAAGTAGATTCTCCTTTTAGGGAACTTCATGTTGGCAGCCATGCGGTTGAACCATGGTGCCCCTAGGATAGCATTTTCATGTTGGAGAGGAGAGATGAAAAAGTCTTCTTTGTCGACATAGCTTTGGACACGGAGCCTCAACTTCCTAATCAAGGGAGTAATAGAGGCTCACTGTCCCTTGAAAGCAGTGTTGGGTGTTACAGCATCTCCCATCTCGAAAGCTTGAATGTCCAACTTGGTGGCCAACTCCGTTGATATGAAATTGTGAGTAGAGCTAGGGTCAAACAAGATGAAGGCATTGACATGCTCCCTTACCTTTCCCCAAGCATAGGAGAGAGGTGCACCTTTGCAATGAGCATCCTCTTTTTGAGCTTCTATCTTGGAAGCTCTAGGAGTCTCATTGCTAGCATTTTTCTTGGGGCAAGAACGATAGCCGTGTCCTTGCTCCCCACACTAAAAACATTTATGGTCCTTGCGAAAAACTTCAAGCTCTTTAGGAGAGAGTTTGTTTTTTCCTTTGTAGTCTCCCTTCTCCTTGGACCGATTGTTGTTGGTGGTGGTGGTGGAATTGCCTTGGGAAGAATTTTGGGCATTGGTTTTCCCCTTGGCATCATTTTTGTCTTTATTTCCATGGGCTTGACATTCCGTCTAGCCCCTTGTTGGAAATTAATGCGCGAAGCCAACCATAGTGTGGTGGATTACTTGGGTGATAGAACCAGGCCGTTGAGAGTTGACATATTCGGCCATCTCTTCAAGTAACCCCGCACAAAACTGTTGCTTTTTCTCGGTAAAGTCTATCTTTTTAAAGATAGTAGCCTTGAGATGTAAATCCCAAAACTTGTCTACATACTTATGGATAGACTCATGAGAGCGAAGCTTTAAACTGCGCCATTCGGTAAGCACTTTTTCCTTTGCATCGCTTGCAAGAAATTTCTTCATGATGTAAACTCATAGAGTTTTCCATGTCTTTGGGGCTTCGCCGTCGTTACCACAAAGGCTAGCCCTTCATTGACGAGCCGATTTTTGGAAGTGCATAGCTACATGGCGTAGCTTGAAGGACTCTATGAAGCCCTCGTCTCCAAAGGCCACATCAAATTGCTGGATGAAGGCCAACACTTTGTCATTAGCACCAAAGGTGCCATCATAGGTGAGAAAAGAGATACTCTTTCCTCGCTCTTTAAACTTGTTGAGCTTTTGTGACCTTTGCCATGCAGGGTATGATTTGTGATGTCCTTCCCTCTTGTTTTTTCTTAGAGAATAGCCATAGATTTCGTCGAAAGAGGAGGAAGGTGAAGAAGAAGGAGAAGAGGTTGACCTCTTTCTTGACCTTTTCTTCCTTTGTTTCCTCTCTTCCCTTTCGGAGTGACGAGGACTGTGTGTTGATCTTTTCCTCTTGGGAGGAGTTGGCGATCGTCTAGACCGTCATCTTCGTGGAGCCATATCTTCGAAAGAACTTAAAGTTTCATTATTTTCTTGGTCTTTGGATTCCTCCTCTTGTATAAGAGAGAGTCTTCTTTTGGGGGTCTCCTCAAGAGGCCTCCTAAGCTCTCACTCCTCTTGGAGAGGAAGGGAAATCCCATAAGCGCGAAGTTGTTGAGTAACTTCGGCTTGCAAAGCAGGGTTTCCCATAGCTTTCTGCAACCTAGTAACAAGATAATTGACAAACATGGGGGCATCATCATTAGCACCGTCATGTGCAAAATCAAAGTTATCAATATTCATTCTACTCTCTTGGTTATTGTCAACCATATTAACAAAATTTTTGTACTAACTTAGTGTATGCTTTGGCAATTAAAAACCTTAGTTGCTACTCCTCTTAGCCTTTGAAAATCGGCACTAAAGTATCTACACCCACGGATCGAAGTGGTTAATTATAGAGAGTAGTGGAGTGGGTCTAATATTGCAGAGTTGCCAAGGGCGTTGCCAAGGGCTAGCTCCTTTCGGACTTCTTATGGCTCAAAAATGGTAAAGTTGTAGGCAAGTCTAAAATGACCCCATTATTAAGTCCAAAGCTCTCGAGGTGTGCACCATATCCCACATAATGGGCTCAACAAAACCGATAATAGATCCCAGTCCCACTTACCCTAATATAATTAACAAAATCAACAACTTATAGGCTACTTAAGGACCTCTCTTCTTAAGCAAGAAAAGAGAAACCAAATGCTCTGATACCAATGTAATGGAAATGGCCTATGAACTTTGAGAGTAGCGGAAATTAGAGATAGCACTTTTGTGGAATTACTTTGTGAGCATAGAGGGTGAACTTAATTGATGGTTGCAACATAAACATAGTATTTAGTCCCTTGGGAGGCCAACCAATAGGCTTTAGACACACCATGAGGGCAACATGAAGAGGAACTTGACAAGTGTCCTATTTACTTTCTTTGAACCAAGCTTACCTTGTGTGAGGGTGTGTGTGTTCTCTCTCTACCCCCCTCTTGTAGGGCTCGCCCCCTCCTTGTAGGGATAGTTGTGAATTTTACACACCTTACCCCCAAGCACCTTAGTCAACAAGCATGACAAAGCACCTCAAGCTTGGGTAGTGTTCCCACAAGCACCTCAAGCTCCCTAGTCGGCAAGCACGTCAAGCACCTTAGTCATCAAGCACCTCAAGCACCTTAGTCATCAAGCACAACAAGCACCTTAGTCATTAAGTACGACAAGCACCTCAAGCAGCTTAAGATTGGACCGGGTTCCCACCTCAAGCTCAACCCTACCTTACATAAGGTCAAAGGACTTTTACACTAACCTTTGGAGGTCTTTAATGAAGCTAACCCTAAGGTCTTTTAAGTTCCATTGGTTAGCCTCACCCTTTGACAGACCCTCTCATTTGGACCCCTTTACCATTGGCCCCGTGTTGAGATAGATCTATAAGCACATGTCTATATTCTAACCCTTGTTCCCATTTATTCTCCCACATTAAATGATCAGTTTAATATGAGAAAATCATTTGGGTTGGTTAGATATTATATTTTATGACAGGTTCAAATCTATTTTTGCTAGATCATGCACACTAGGTATTATGGGCCCTAGTGTTTAGCAAAGGCTAATTTGGAGCAGCATGCACATTCATGACATAGATCTAACAATCACCAATAGAGGTCATGGCTCAGTTTGGGTGCTTGTGGATCTTTCAATTTGACCAAGATGGTTATTCATAACATTATTCATCAATGTTGTAAGGCATTGTAATCCCTAGTACTAGTCATTTTGGAAGATTTTCTATAAACAATGGGGAAATACACCTAAGTATTGTCATTTATCCAAAGAGGATAGGTAAATTACAAGTGTAGTCTTGTGCTAAAGGATATGTGAAGTGCGTACATTAGCACCAAGCAATCCAAGTAGAAAGCATGTATCGCTCTAATTGGAGTTTGCCTACCATAAGGTAAAGCATGTTTGTGACTAGGTTTAGTCTCTTCATGTTTAAGTTAGGTTCTCAACCTTGAACACTAGTTATGGTGGGTTTGTTTACTGATACGATAGGATAACAAGTCAAGGACTTAAGCCTTGCTGATGAGTTATGTCAATAGTTACTTTCATGAAAAGTGAGGAGGTATTCTTTTAGACACCTCCTAGTTGCGATAACTCATTAGTATACGCAAGTGAGTTCTTAATGTAGTATATATGCTATATTGGATATGGGCCAGTTACACAAAACGATTACAAACGGACAACAATGTGGAAAATCAAGATGTTATTCTTAATTTTATTGAACCTCCTACTGAACCGTGTTCATGTCAAATGGACAGTTGGATCCATGGAGGATGCCACTATGGAAAACATTAGTGTTCTTATGAAGATACCATCACTTTTGTTTTTAGGACAAAAACGCTTCTCCAAGGGGAAGTAATGTCGAGCCTAGGGTAAGACCGAGCAGGCCAAAGGCCAAGATGGACATGCGGTACAGGTGGTTCCTAATTTTAGCAAGGCAGGGCCTATATAGGGCACAATTGGGTGGAAAGTGGCATGCTCCAATCCCCAGTCCTCATAGGTCCACACATAGAAATAGCTAAATGCAACTAAAAGGAATTCTTGAAACTGGTGAAAAAAATCCCATGGAAAAGTAACACCAAAGATTTGGTGCCCTGGCAGTGGGCCAAATGGGAGTATGGTGCTAGACTCAAAGAGCAAGGTGGTATTGGGATCCTCAACCCTGCAGTTCATGTAGAGGCCTAGTGTGCCAAATTTATGGTCTTAATCGCCAAACAAAACCAAGCATGTGCCATTATGATAAGGGATATTATTGACAGGGGGAAGCTCTCCATGACAAATTTTTGGCACCTCAATGGACGAACTTGAGGTTAGGTGGTGCCACGGGCGAGCTGGTATGGAAGTGTACCAAAGTCGCAGAGACACTTGAATGGGGGGAGGCAGCAAGATATTTCCAAAACTCCATAAGAAGTGAATTAGTGAATCCAATTTGGAGAGAAATTGCCAAAAAGATCAATATCAAAGGATTTTGACATCTGGCCCAATTTTGGGATGGCAACAACACAAGATGGAAAGAAGAAGACCAATTAGCTACCCAATTTCACCTCAATGGAATTGGGATAATTTTTTGATGCCCATTTGCGAGGCTAAATTCGACTAGAAAGCCTTGCTATGGCCCATGAAAGGAAAATTCTCTAATCTGCAAACCAAGGAAATCTACTACAACCTGATGCTTAAAACAAGCTTAAAACATATTCTTTTCCCCCCTCAATAAACAGTGGTATAAGCAATGGCCACAATCTAGGTGGGGGATGATAGCCAGTAACATATGGGACCCTCCCCTGGCCCCAAGAGATGAAGATTTTCCTATGGAAGGTGCTTTTGTGGGCTATTCTCAGCCGACACTAAGATTCTTTGCTAGAGAGATTGGCTCAGATATGTGCTTATGTTGCAAAGTGGCAAGTGAAGATCTTTTGCACTTGTTCAAAGGATTATGTTCTGCAAGAACAATTTACTCCTAGGAGGGAAGGTCATGAAGAAAACTTCTCTTCTAATCTGCACGTAGATTGTTTGCTTTTGCTACTTAAAACAAGTCTAGAGGACTAGGACTCGATGCGTCCTCAAAAATGACCCCTCAATCATTGGCTTCAAGAAAACAAAAAAGTGATTATATCTTTTGGAAAAGGGAGGAGCTTTGGTGAGTGGCATCAAACAATCCAAGCCATCATACTCACTTCTAGATAACACCATGAAAGGTATCTACTACAGTAGTTTACATCTATCTAGGGTTGTGTAGCTCCTATATGTATCTTGTGGCCCCTCAAGGAACGAGTCATACTTAAGGGTTATTTACATTCCTTCTTGGTGAATTTAATACATCCACACACAATTGTGAGTATGGCAATAAAAATTTAAAATTATTGTGTTGAATTACTTTAATGTATTTTATGTATTTATGTGTTGAATTACATATATGTATTTTTTCATTGGGATAAAATTAAAAGATGGCATAACTCATATAGGGTTTCATCTTCTCATCATACTTGTGTCATATTTTCTTCCTCCTCCCTCTCTCCCTCATATCTCTACTCAAGCATAGCACTAGATGGTGGGGATTCGTAAGTGAGTCCATTCAACGTGCTAGCTTTGAGCGGGTGCAAAGATCCGCCTCTATTGGGTAGATGCCTATGTCACGAGGAGTGTAAAATCTGAAAGCTGTTCTATTTTATTAATGGTTGTGAATATATGACATTTGCATAGACCCCTAGGGACTTGATCTCTCATCACTCTTTTCTTTAGATGGGGAGGGCAATTTTCAGTCTCTTCAGAGGAAATATTTTCCCTTGACCTTTTTAGTTCATCTAATTCTTGAGTTTTTGCCCATGTGGCTAGTTGTATACGGTTTGAACTTTGAAATTTCTTTCTATTTCAATCATCTTCTGAGGGGGGGTTTCAAGGAAAAGTAACTGCCCCTTTTCATTGCAAAAGCAAGTGCAAGTCTAGCAAACATTTATAGCTTTTGCAAATAGATAAATATGAAATATGGAATTGAGAGACTTGAGAATCTGTAAATAAATCAAAAATTCAATAATGCCCCCCCCCCCCCCCCCCCCCCCCCCCCCCCCCCCCCCCCCCCCCCCCCCCCCCAACCACCACCAAAAAAACACACACACCCAAAAAAAGAAGAGAGAAAAGATTCTGCACCCTTTTTGTTAAGCCTCCTTATTAGGTTTCCCTAGAAAAGATTTACATCGAAACCCCTCCGGAAGAGTCCGTAGTGTTAGAATCAGATGGGACAATCAATCTATCACCATTGTAAATGTTTACGGCCCCTGCAACGCAAAGGATAGAGCTAAATTGTGGATGCAGCTCAGGGATACTCTGATCGAAGGGGAGTGGCTGATGGTTGGAGATTTCAATATGGTCGAGAAAAGCAAGGACAGAACAGGCTTCGCCAATCTACTGGCTGGCTCAGAAAAGTCTAAATGGCTGAGCTTATGTGAGAAGTGGGCTATGACTGACTTGTGGGAAGTGGGCCCATGGAACAACATGCCTGGATTCACCTACACAAGCCTTCAGTATGCCCGCACTGCCTCCCGACTGGATAGATGCTACTGCTCTCATCAAGCTGACTAGATCTCATCGACGTTAGAGATGAAGGTAATCTCAACAAAAAGCCTCTGCGATCACATGCCATTACACTTACAACTCAAGAAAGAAAAAGGGGGGCAGGGGGGGGGGCAATCCTCGAGAGGGGAGAAAAAGCTTCTTTTTACAGGGACACACCTGTTCAAAGACCCTCTCTTCAGAAGCATTACCAAGAAGGCATTGGGAAAGCTCAAGAAAGATGTGGGGATGAATAAACCTAGTGCTTGGAATGTATTTGTTCGGAGTGTACAAAAAGCTATCAAAACTTGGGTCCTCGGGTAAAAAAATCCAATGAGGCACATATCAAACATCTCACAGAGGAGGTAGCGCAATTAGCCTCTAGGAAGTCTGCCGGATTGCCTACCGAAGATGAGCACAAGCAATGGCTTGAAGCTAAATCTCACCTGGCCAACGAACAGCTGGTGCTGGAAATCTACTGACTCTGTAGCCATCCAATTTCAAATTGGATGGCTTTGAGATATTACTAGTCTATAGGGTGATTAAAGAGCTTGATAAGGTGGTGATGCCAATTTGTGAGTCCAACTTTGAATGGGACGCTTGGAGATGGCGTGGGAGTAGCCTCTTTTGGAAACCACACTCTAAAGCATTTACCATGCATTAATGCACGAGGCTGATTGGTGTAGCCCCCATCAACAAATGGAAGAGGCACTGGACGGAAAACGGTGGGAGGGAGTCATGGATAACATCTGGAAGCTAAGATGGCCTCAGTATATGAAGATATTTATGTGGAAAGTGATGTGGGGTGCTCTGCCAACGGGCGTAAAGATACAAGAAAGAGGCATCGGGTCCGAATCGTTGCTCGGGGTGCAGAATAGCCAGTGAAGACCTAGTCCACCTTTTCATGGGATGCCAGGCAATCAGGGGCATGGATGGGAAAATGTGCAAGTGGATTCAAAGCACATGGAAAATTAAGTTCTTCAAGAATGATCTGTTCTTTGGTAGTAGCAGGATGGGAAGTCCTGCTCTTCTCGTCTGCACTCAAAGAATCAGGTACTACTTCTTCCACCATAATTGGCAAGCAAGGAACCGCGGCGTGTTTGAGGGGGATCTAGCTGTGGGGCAAGCTTTTGTGAAATCACGCAAGAGAGCACATTGATGATCCACATGATCGGATGCAAACAAGCCTCAGAGGACTGGTCTAGAACAATACATAACATCTTGTAATTAGTAAAGCGAGGAGTAGGAATGGTTTCTCTACCAAGTAGATAACTTATAATCCTTTGACCCTCAAGACTCGGTCTGAGCTCGAGGATTGGTGTATATTTTTGTTCTTAATACTATCCACTCACAATTGTGAGTTTTGCAAAAAAAAAAGATTTACATTGAAACATTTAGAGCATGATCTGGAAAATTTAGAATTCATAAGCTCCAACCTTCAAGCAATACTAGTAATCAAGAATGACCTAGCCACCTTGGCCAGAATATCTAGAGTAAGGGAAGGGCAAATGGGTGCACGTGCACAAACACATCTTAAAAAATCCTTCTACAAACATAAAAATTACCATGAAATTTTGGGCGACCTACTCGGTCCATTCTACACAAACTCATTAATTAGTTCTCAAGATGCCAAGGAATCTTCTATTGCAAAGCAAAATGGCAGGCCTTCGTTGTCATCGGCATCATGCACCTTGTATAGACCTGCGCTACCTCCCCATCCCTCCCCTCGCACTCAGACATCTCTATCTCTCTCTGTGCTTGCGCTCAGATAGAACCACTCTCTCTTCCCCGCATGGTGCAACATGCATTCCTTTTGCAACTTTGCACCCTTCCCCCCTGCATTCGACTGTTGATTTGCTGCAATGGATGATCTTCCCATTCAATCCACAAGCTTACATGTTTCCCTACAATCCACCCTCACCATCTGCACTTGCCCCTATTCCGCCTCGCAAGCAAGTTCCCCCCTGAATTGACGGTCTCACCTACACACACACACACACACACACACACACACACACACACACACACACACACACACACACACACACAGATTCATTCCTCTCACTCCCGCCCATAGGCTGCATCACATGCATCACTCCTCAGTCTTGCTCATCCACATCCCCCCTGCCTGCGCCCAGCATGGGTTCTCTACCCTCGTCAGGCTCCTACTATTGCTCCATATGTCTTCTTCCTGGTGTTTTCTTCAAGCCAATGAGAGCGATTGCCCCCGGGCCCCTCTCCTCCTTACTCCCTATCAACTCCTTGCTCTCCTTAGGAAGGTCTTGCCAGCCAAGGACCTACGACAATCAAAGAGAGAGAGAGAGAGAGAGAGAGAGAGAGATCTTTTTTCCCCTCTACCCAACCCTGCAGTAGGTCGATGCAAGCTGATCTTACAACGTCTCGTTCTCGCAGCTTCTACTCCTTGTGGACATGAATAATGTCTCTCTCTCTCTCTCTCTCTCTCTCTCTCTCTCTCTCTCTCTAGCATTGTTGTGCAACATCACCAGTGTGCTGCCTGCTCTGCGATCACGTTCCTGCTCTTGCCACTTCCCATCGACCACCATCAAGATCCCTCGTCTCCAAACATGGCACCTCTCTCTCTCTCTCTCTCTCTCTCTCTCTTTGTGATTGTCGCACTTCCTTGGCTGGAAAACCTTCCTAAGGAGAGCAAGGAGTTGATAGGGAGCAAGGAGGAGAGGGCCCGGGGGCAATCGCTCTCATTGGGTTGAAGAAAACACCAGGAGGAAGACGAGATGGAGCAAAGGTGAAGGTGATGTTATTGTATTTGGGGATATGAATGCTCGCACAAAAACATTGCAACATGATACTCAACAATTTGATATTCCATACATTTCAAGGGAGTTGGAGGAAGTTCACTTGTATGATCTTTCTTCAATGGATAAGAAAGAGCCGGATCACTATGGAAAGTTACTTTTACACATGTGTAATAGCACGGGTATACTCATTGCCAATGGTGTATCTTTGTGGAGTGGAACCAATGGATTTACATGTAGGAGACATAATGGGGATAGTGTGATTGGCTATATGCTACTCTTTGAAGCCATCATGTATCGCATAAAGAGTTTTATGTTTGGCCAATGGACCCCAGAATCTGACCATCGCACCTTATGTATTGACCTTTCATGTGGAGAAGCAACTAAGCATGATAATCTCGACCAAAGGAAAGAGAAATTATCACTATGTATGGATATCAAATGGGCACCAATGTACATTGAAATGGTTGAGCAAAAATTATGGATGAATAAGCTTCAATATGATGCACCATTGGAAACTAAAAGGGAAGATTTCAAGAAAGTTATTCGTTTTTGTGCCGAAGAATGCTTTGCTATAAAGCATCTCCATGGTATCAACAAAGATAGATCACTCAAAAGGTGGTTTGATAAAGAATGTCAAGATGCTGGAAAGTCCTTGATAAAGCTTGATGCAACTATGGACAAAGACAACTATCAAAGTCATTTGCATACATACAAGGCATTGATTCAAAAGAAGAGAAGAAGATGGGAAGTAAAGCAACAACTTTTTCAAGTCTAAGAAAAATCACATGCATGTGGAAGATTTTGGAGAAACTTGAGGGGCAAGCGGGTTGAGAATTTTGGTAACTTGAGTCTTGTGGATATGTATGTACACACATTGTAGGCAATTATATGAGCAAGCAAATGCTGAAAAAAAATCCATTTTATAATTCACTCCCATGTATGCCCTCTTTTTTTACCATTGAGGATGTATGCGGTGGGCTTGAAAAGTTGGCCACTCGCCCACCCACATCAAAGACCTAGGAGCTCTAGTTAGACATCTAATCCGCGTCTCCTTGTTATTCATGCGAGTGAAGTGCTATATATTAAAATGACTAATCTCATTAGTTCCCCGTAATTTTTCGTCCTCTCTCCCGACTAAGACAAGCCATGGTAGACCTTTCCAAGTATTTTTTGTGATTTTGCCTTCTACAATTCCATATACAATTGATGTAGAGCTTCTACTTACATGTGGTTCTTCTTCCTTTTAGTTGCTTGACTCGCAAAACACATAAACTTGGTTGTCGTACTTTTTACTTATATTGTGGTTCTAGTCACAAATGTATAAATTTTTCTCCTGCTTAGATTTTAGGAAATTTACGTTTTTATAAGTAAGGATTATTTCATTTATTCATTCATTTCTGTTCAAGCATAATTTTTCTTTTTTCTTAGTTATTGTTTAATCTAGATGTCAAGATTCCATGATGGGTAACAACATTTTGTGTTTGATTCTTTTTACTGATTAGTTGAGTGCTAAACTTTAGTAGTATTGTGATGGATGATAAATAAACAAACCACCTATTTTCTAAGTGAGGTGGCATGTTCTCTTTAGAAATTCTCTTTTTATACTTCATGTTTAGCACTTTTCTCTCTTAGACGTGCTAGACATGAAACAATTGTTAATAAATCATTTGAAATTTACCCTTCTATTTTAATGTGACTATATTGAAGAGCGTGGGTATACAAGGGAATCTGTACTCTTTATAATGCAGCTTAAAATTTTCAAGGAAGTAGAGGACGTCCACGTATCACTCCCTGGTTCATTTCAAAAAACACCTTACAAAACATCTAATCTAAAATGCAAAAGTAAAGGGTAAGATTGTAAGAAATGACAAGAAATGTAAAGTCAAGAGACTTTCTATTCCATATAAAATAAATGTTGAAGTTTGATTGCACATAACAAAAAAGGGGATAACTTTAGTGGAGGTTTGAATGTAAGAAGAGCCTTTTCATAATGTAGTAAGTGACAAGCCTTTTCAAATGTAAAGTCAAGAGACTTTCTATTCCACATAAAATAAATGTTGAAGTTTGATTGCACATAACAAAAAAAGGGATAACTTTAGTGGAGGTTTTGTTACTTAATGCGAATTTACTTTTCGAAGATATAACAAAGAAAAAAAAATTTAGCGATTTTTTTTTGTTTTATCTTTTCAAGAGGCTTTTTTCAAGACCAATATTGGTATGTTTTAGAAAATTTTGGAAGTATGTATTTCTTTAAAGAGCTTGAGAAAAAGAAAAAAGCTCGCCTAACGTCGACTTGGGATTGTCTTGCTTTGAGGACATACATGACGTGAATATATTGAAGAGCGTGGATATGCAAGGGAATCTGTACTCTTTATAATGCAGCTTAAAATTTTCAAGGAAGTAGAGGACGTCCATGTGTCACTCCCTGGTTCATTTCAAAAAACACCTTACAAAGCATCTAATCTAAAATGCAAAAGTAAAGGGTAAGATTGTAAGAAATGACAGCCTTTTCAGAATATAATAAGTGACAAGCCTTTTCAAATGTAAAGTCAAGAGACTTTCTATTCCACATAAAATAAATGTTGAAGTTTGATTACACATAACAAAAAAAGGAATAACTTTAGTGGAGGTTTTGTTACTTAATGCGAATTTACTTTTTGAAGATATAACAAAGAAGAAAAAATTTAGTGATTTTTTTTTGTTTTATCTTTTCAAGGGGCTTTTTTCAAGACCAATATTGGTATGTTTTAGAAAATTTTGGAAGTATGTATTTCTTTAAAGAGCTTGAGAAAAAGAAAAAAGCTCACCTAACGTCGACTTGGGATTGTCTTGTTTTGAGGACATACATGACATGCAAATGCAGGGATCGCTATCCACATTATTGACCATGAGTGAGTGAGAGAGAGAGAGAGAGAGAGAGAGAGAGAGAGAAGGGGGGAGAGAGAGAGACCATCACATTGCATGTGTGCATACACATGTACATTTATGAGGGAGAGAGAGAAAGAAAGATTTTATCGTTGAGCTCACGTACTTTTCAAATTTTCAAGATATTATTTTTTGGAATTAGTGTAATTTTTTAAAGGATAGCTAAAGTTTTTCACCCGTAGAAAATGGATTAAATGCCCAACAAAGACCAACCCTCACATTAACACCCCAAATGAGTAGAGAGATTTCCTAGTTGATGTACCTTTTACCAATTCTTGGATATTTTGTTCTTTTCATTTTTAAGAGTTAATATCTGGGCCATGCTTAAAAATCTATAAATTCCTTAACTTTTGGTAGGCAAAGGTGCCAATCTAAAATCAACGAGAGAGAACAACCCAAATGGGTAGAGAGATTTCCTAGTTGATGGATCTTTTACCAATCCTTGGATATTTTGTTCTTTTCATTTTTAAGAGTTAACATGTGGGCCATGGTGAGCTTGTGTGGACGGAGGTGTTTCTGTTCGGGCTTGATGCTGCTATGTCGGGTCATTGGTCTCACCTGTGGTGGCATGGATGGATTTAATGGTGGCTTCCTGAGAGGACTTGGCCTTGGTCGACGACATTGTACTCTCGGTAGGTGATTTAGCTGATGTAAATATGCTCTATTTGGGTTTATTGGGGCATGTGGTTTGCTTGTGTGGCAGGGCTCTCCACATGGTGGCAATCCAGTATCTCCTTTTGGTTGTTTTATGTATGCGGATTATGGGCTTCCCTGTAAAAAGCCCCGTTGTCTGAACTGCTTATCGGAGCTATGTTAGGTATCCATGGCTTTTGTCTAAGCATGGATTTTCATGTAATTCTTTTTGCTATTATGCTCTAATATATCACTCACAATTGTGAGTTTTGCCAAATAAAAAAATGTATAAATTCCTTAAATTTTGGCAGGCAAGGGTGTCAATCTAAAATCAACGCGCGCGTGAGAGAGAGAGAGAGAGAGGAGGGGGGGGGGGGGACAATTGTTAAGTGTCGTATTTAATGTGTTGAAATGCAAAGTCCAACAAATGACGCAAGAGGAGAGAGGAAGACAAAACAAAATGCTCGCGTGTAGGAATAATCTAAAGTGACCTTAAAAGTTACAAGACAAGCCTTCAACAAAAGTGAATATCTATGGGGAGGACGAGGAGGAGGAGAGAGAGAGAGAGAGAGAGAGAGAGAGAGAGAGAGAGAGAGAGAGAAGATAAACAATAAGAAAATTTTTAATGCCATCGGAACAATCCCCAAAGATTTATCTCACAACATGGGTAAGAATAAAGTTTTTTTTGTTTCATCTTCTCTCTCTCTCTCTCTCTCTCTCTCTCTCTCTCTCTCTCTCTCTCTGTCTCACTCACACACACACACACACACACGCATGTCTTGATAAAAGGAGAATTTGAAACGACGTTGTAGGAACATCCAATGAAATCTCAAAGATCTATCTGATGGTAGAGAGAGAGAGAGAGACCAATCATAGCCATCTATATTTTTCTTTTCAAAAAAAATGAGAAAAAGGAGTTCGCTTCTCCTTTTTAAATTTCCACCTCGGAGAGTCACTTCAACTAGAGGGTTTTTGGGGGGGGCTGGGACGAGGGGAGCATAGAAACTTTGAATGTCATAGTTATTGTATTGGAACAATAGCAAGATGCCTCTCTGTGACAAATGTGACAAACTCAAGATATATGTGACAAATCTTTCCAAGCATATATGTGTGTGTTTGTGTGTGCGTGCACTATGTGTACATATGACATAATTGGAACATATCATGAGGTCTCAAGAACTATGTGACAAATCTTCGCTTCAAGCATATATATGTATATATATATATATATATATATATATATATTATATATATATATATATATATATATATATATATATATATATATATATGTATGTATATGTATATGTGTCTGTGTACTATGTGTACATATAAATAATATGTATACATACATTTATACATATGTACAATGATAGAAGCAAGTAAGAGAGTGGAGCAGAGATATTGAATCCAATTGCGTTCCTATCATTGAAACCAATCCTAGAACTCACTCCATTTATAAAAAAAAGTTTTATTATTACATTGAATTCTCTTAGATTTCATCTCTTCACACCATGCTAACTTATCTAATCTCTATAATCAAGCTTGGTAGCGTTGCTAGATCAAGGTAGACCAAATGAAGGAATCTCTCTCTCTCTCTCTCTCTCTCTCTCTCTATATATATATATATATATATATATATATATATATATATATATATATATATCTACACACACACACACACACAATTAGAGCACTCCTAAGTTTGTTGAACAAGGTTTAGCACCTCATGAAAAATAACGTCTATGAGAAGCTTCCAATCTTGGTATCAAAAGAATGCTTTGCAGCATCTATTAAGAGGTCGTGTCATGCATCACTTTTATAAATGCGATAGACTATACGTGTAGGAAGAGAGCATTGACAGTGTTCCACTTGGAAGAAAAGATAACCCTATGAGAATAGAGGCATTGTTTCCTTGACTGTAGCAATGCGCGGGTCACATACTAGTTATTTATTGATGCTCTAACAATTAATGGAAGCGAATGACGGGTGGAAAAGTACGGCCCCTCATAACAATGCAAACACTGACTATTGAGGAAAATTATTCTGAATATTAGATGGCTAATTTGTGTGATGAACATTTACCTAACCTATGCACCTCTCATTATCATCTTCAGTTTGTATTAAACAAGATTCATATGTGATCATTACTATTTTCATTCTAGTGATTTGCAAGTCATTCCTACCTTCAAAGGATATGTTTGCAGGTGTGACTTTCTAATATGGTGTAAACAATCATAAAAGTCTCCCACATGCGATAGTTTTGAGTCTTTTATATATATAACTATATCACTCTAGATGCTAAGTGACACTGCTATTCTTTTAAAGTATTTTATTTGACATAAATTGACCTACCTTAAATAGGATGGCACATTGTTTTATTTCATAGTCAATTATTAGCACAAAATTGACACATTTTGGATTTCTTAAATATTATTTGGTGTCATTTCGATCGTTGTGCAACTCTCTCCTACTTGTACCTCTCTCCACATGCATACACTGGTATACATATATTTTTAAATGAAAAATATCCTCTAGGTACGTACATCATACGCAAGTCCTCTTTTCATATTTTTCTTATCTACATGTGAAAACAAATTATTTTGTAAGTGTTCGATTGGACTAGAACGGAATACAATTAAAACTGAGACTATTTTTATTCACTTATATAGCTCTTTACATGAGCTAAGGTGATTTGGGCTAATTGACAACAATTTGGAAATACTTCATTACTCATAGTTACTCGAGTTTTGGGTCAAATAGGTAGTTGGTGTATTGTTTTTTATGCTTTACCGAGTCCATTGGTCACCCACACATGGATTTGATGATTTAGGGAGGGCGTAAATGCTCATCTTGGTGTAGATTCACTCCTTTAAGCGACACCAATTATTTGTGTAGATACGCTGATATAGGCAACACAAGTGTATATTTGGGGAACTAGGCAGCACATCAACAATTAACCAATTGACTACTTCAAACAATATCAGTGCATATTCACCAATTTAGGCAATACAAGTGCAAATCCGTCGATCTAGGCAGCATGACTGATTGGTGTCGATCTGTTAATTTAGGCAACACCGACTACAAAATCATACTACAATGGCTGGCCACCATTACCCCTAATATGATTTTGCTAACCTGAGTATAATAATGAAAATGATTTGGATTTGGTTTATAATGATTAGTTGTCGACACTGTGTATGAAATTAGATTTGAAATTTATGATAATTAATCATATAATGATGAGTGTGACTAATGATATCCTGATACATTAGGATATCATTAGGATATAACATATATTGCCTATTCTCGTGGTATGGGACACTAGAATATGCAGTATGTGGATGAGGACATGCATAAGCAAATTTATTTGTTTAAGTTTATGAATTTTTAATTTTGTTCCATAATATTTTTGACATCGAACCATTGTTTTTGACAAGCATGATTTGCAGATTCTTAACTTAGCAACCGAGGACAATTGCTTTTCTAACGGAGAGGTATGTAATGGAAATGAAAAAGTATTTATTTATGACAATTGACAGGTGCAAAAGCATAATTGATCAATGAAAAATGCAAAAGGATAGCATGTTTATTGATATCGTATAATTAAAGAGCTCTTCATGAGCTATGGTCACTTTATGTCCGGGCAAACAATTTGTATACACTTTTGAGCATTGAAGTATATATAAATAAATATGTGCAAGAGGAAAATGCTCATTCTTGCGCAGAGGGGGAGATTGCACCTAGTGTATGTGTCATTCTTCTTCTCTCTCACCTCTCTTCTCGCCGTGCCTGTGTAGCACTCCACTCTAGGAGGTGCACTTGCACGTGCTCTTCTACTCTCTCACTCTTTGTCTCTCTCTTATCGCATATAACTTGATTATGTGCATGGATGGCTTATCAGGTATGTAGATCTGTTGATTTATTCGTGCTAGTATGTAGTTTTGGTGTATTTTGCAAGGCCTCTTCACTCCCGACTGTAGCAAAATCCTTGATAGCCATGTGGTGTTGAGTCATCTTTTGCTTGATGCTGTCGATTCGCATGAACCCAAGCATACATTAAGCTATACTGATGGCAAATGCCAGTGCAATTTAGTTGGTTACACACTACCCACCACGCTCCCTATTTCAATGCACAACGCCTACATAAAATGAGCATGTCAAGATTTGGCGTTATCCTACGTACACACAACCGTCTCCAACTTTCCGCCATATACTTGCAAAACTCTCTTCGTTTTGGACAAGAGGCATTAAAAAAAAAAAAAAAACCATAAGTGCATGAAAATGGATTAGATAGGCAAAATGTTACACAGAGTGGAGCTCAGAAGGCATTGCCTACGCCTAGCAGCTGGGAATCAATGAATGCACCAAGCCAAAAAACCTGTATACTTTAAGCAGATTTTCTCTTTTAGCAATGTGTAACATCAGCTGCGAGTAGCTTGCCCACCACTTTCGAATGAGCCGCCATTATATAATTGGGCAGGCATCCCCAAAACCAAATGGCGATGTGTAACCATCCTTAGAAAATGAATCTTCTCTGAATTCAACATGCAGCTCTCATTCTTCTGATGGAATGAACTTTTTGAAATAAAATTCCTTCAAAATTTGAAATGCGTAGTGGCACATTCTGTTGTGCCTCTTTCCAGCTCAGCGGCAAACCCCCCGAGAACTCAGAAAACCTGTCCTGCATAATACACCCCCCGGCCCCCTCTCTCTCACGCACGCACGCACACGTCCATGATGTTGTTCTTGTTCGTCATCTCTCTCCGTTTTTGACAGAGATCCGTTTTTCTTCTCGTAGTCGTAGTCTGGATCTCTGTGTGCGCGCGTGTTGGATCTCTCTCTCTCTCTCTCTCTCTCTCTCTCTCTCTCTCTCTCTCTCTCTCTGCTTATCGAGAGAGAGGAGAGACCTCAAGGAGATGCGCCGCGCAAGCAGCAGCAGAGGTGGTGATGAGGCGGAGTACGACTACCTCTTCAAGGTGGTTCTCATAGGAGACTCTGGTGTTGGCAAATCGAATCTGCTCTCTCGTTTCACACGCAATGAGTTTCATCTCGAGTCCAAGTCCACCATTGGGGTCGAGTTTGCTACTCGCACCATCCAGGCATGTTCCTTCTGTTGTTGTTGCTGTTCATATGTATGTGTGTGTGTGTGTGTGTGTGTGTGTGTGCGCGCGCGCGAGAGAGAGTGTGTGTTGTTGTTACTGAGAGAGAGAGAGAGAGAGAGAGAGAGAGAGAGAGAGAGAGAGAGAGAGAGAGATCTGGATGCATTGTATATGTAGTGTCAGTTGTTGTATTTTTTTTTTTCAGAAATCAATAATTTTTGGAAGCTTACCAAATGTTCAGGAACTTGAGAAGGCCAAATCCTGTATACAGAAGTAATGATGACAGAATTGCCAGCATGCAAAATATTTGAAATTGCATCTCTACAGACTAGTCTTCGGATCAATATGGATATAGAATCTATAGAATTCGAAAGGTGTGCCCACCACAAATTTTGCTTATTCAGGATGCACAGGCATGGCCATCAGAGGGAAGCTTTGCCACTGTTAACATTTCAGATAATTATCTTTAGCATTCATAGGTTCCATTGCACCGACTAATCATCCCAATTCACTCTTTAAAATACCATCAACCTAATAGCCATACTGATATTGTTCTTTAATGCCCCAAATTTGAGTCATCTCTAGTGGTTCATAATGGATGGATTATTATTGTGTGCAAAGGCTGTGGCTTTTGTAAATAGTTTGAGTCCTGATCTGCACAATACCCTCAACCTTTGAGTTGACAATCTTTGGTCTGTTCATAAAGCCCACACCCAGAAAGTAGTTCGCATGTGTGAGTTAATGATTTTGCTATGGTTGTGTACTTATTATTGTACCCACATCTTCAAAGCAAGTTTGGTGCTCCTCCATGGAAAGAAGGGCACATGTTGTTGAGGGGATGTCACGTTCTTCTAAAAAATTGAAGACGTATTTTATTTGGGTAGAAGTAGAAACTGGAGGAATGCTATGCTGATCATCTTTCAAACTGGATAGAATAAGTAAGTCAAGGGGATGAATTTGTAGTTACACAGGAAGGGACGGATTTCAGAATGAGATTATATTGAGAACAAGAGCGAGACAAGTACACATAAACTAAGTAAACATATATGATCCATGAATTATTATTTAAAAGAGAGAACATCTCAACGCTACACAAAACATAATGCTTTTTTCTGGGAGTCCCAAAGTTTCTACACAAAATCTGGGGACCGGGAGATTCAACTCCTATTCCACTTGGAGGTGTTTTTTGGTTAGATGGTTGTGGAACCTCCACTTGCACAACCTCTACCAGATCCGCTACTTTCTCTGCCTCCGTCGTCACCCTTTTAGAATTGGTATAACTATGGTTACTTTCCATATTAGCCACCGTAGGTGGCCCCTCCTGAACTGACGACTTTTAAGGATGATGGGTCCACTATTAAGTTCTTCACATTCTTTAGTGTTAGAGATAGGGTAAAAACTCTTCAATTCCTAAAACAGTTTGACAACATCTATTCTCTCAGCAATTACAAAGAAGGATCAAGTCAAATAAGATTCCAAACACATCCAAACAAGTTTAATAAAGATTAAACAAGTCCAGACAAATTCAAACTTAAGGCTGACTACCATGAGACTATAGTTGCACTTGCCTTCATAGGTGAATTTTGGGATTCATCTAGGTATAAGTCCAAACAAATTCAAACAAGTCCAAAGAGTATTCAACCAATCATCGATGACCAAGACAATCCTGTTACCTTGTCACAAATTGTTGATGTGTCAGGGTTAGGACTCCTTGAGCCTAACCCTAGCCAACTTATAGATTGTGGCTGAGGGGCATAAACCCTAAGAGAAGCAGCAGAAGAACTAGAACCAAAAGAAATCCCAACTTATGAAGTTTGGCCGAGTGGCCCTAATAATAATTAGGTTAGGATTTTTAATCTTAACCCCCAATCAACTTACAGATCCTTGGATGAGGGACCTAAATAATAAAATAAGACAGGACACATACAAACTTTATTGCGTGGAGATGATGATGTAGCAGCCTGCTGTACGAAAACCCGAGATTTGCACGGACTGCTGATGACGTGGCAACAATGTACGGACAACCCTATGGGCGCTTGCTTTTGGGACAAGATGCTTTTAGAACTCGTGCTTTCATGTACATGCTTTGGATTGTCAAGTGTAGCGGATTGCACTGGTGAAGATCTAGTTCTACAATTCCACAATCCTTTACTTCTTTCCTTGTGTTAGTGATTCCTTTGAGCTTGAGTGATGGTTCCTTTTACCTTTCCATGAGAGAGGGAATGAGAGAGTGCGGTAGAGATGTGTAGAGGGAGAGAGAGAGAGAGGAGAATGACACCCGATGGGGTCCCACCAACCCTCTCAAGGCCCCCCCACACCGTTGCCGATGTGGTATTTGCTTTTGCTTGCTTAAATGGAATGTACACACATGCAATACCTCAAGTGCAAACTCTACTGACTCGAATGATGACTGTTGCTGTGGCAACTCCTCAAGACGAGGCACCTCTGGGTCTGATTTGAGGCACCTTTGGATCCTTCTCGATGTGGAATTGTGGATGCCCACCAAGGGGTAAGTCTAGGGCTGATTTGCGCTCCCGATGTGAGAGGAATGAAGGGCTGAAATCTGGCTGTAAAAATGCAGATCTGTGGCGTAAAATACACGTAAAGCAGGGCTGAAAACGCAGATCTGGATGACGGGTTGATGGACAACAATGGAGCACTCAATGACGGTGCAGAAATGGCCGAGAGGAGGCTCAATGGGCTACCGAAGTACCGGACGCAATGGGAAGACTTGCGAGGCCAAATCCGAGACATAGCACTTTAAAATGTCTGGGACTGTGGAGGTAGCGATTTCGCTTTGTCCTTCTGTCTGAGAATGATAAGCCGAAGAAAAATTCAGCTTAGTTCCTAGGTTCGAAAAAAGTGCTCGCCAGAAATTACTCGTCATTCGTGGGTCGCGATCATTGATACTCCTTGTAGGCATGCCATGATGCTTAAAATCTGGCCAAAAAGATCTTGGTCATGTGATCAACTTCAATGGTCTTTCTTACTGGAATGAAATGAGCTTGCTTACTGAATTTGTCTATGATAGTCCAGATTGCATCATTTCCATTTGGAAAATCCATTGTAAAATCCATGGCAATATTTTCCCAGGGTACTTGAGGTATCGGTAGGGGCTGAAGCAAATCGGGAGTCTTATGGCGATTATACTTAGCTTGTTGGCATGGTACACATTCTCTGACATATTTGTTTATGTCAGCTCGAAGTGTTGGCCAATATAAATATCTTTCTAAGGCCTGGGTCGTGGACATTATGCCTTTGTGTCCTACATAAGGAGAAGCATGTGCTTCATCCATCACCTTTGTTCTAAGTGGACTTGCCACACAAAGAGCTTGATGAAAATAAAAGTAACCATTTTTAATAGAGTAGGGAAGGATTTCAGTACTAGTTTGTAGCTGTTGCCATATTTCACTGAAATCAGAGTCGTGAAGGTATATCTCGGGTAGAGATTCCAACTCTTGATGATGTATACTGGTTATAGCAGTTACTGTTAGAGTTTATATTCCTGTTCGGTGGTAGCTCCGGTATCTCCCAGGAGCAGATCAGGGAGTGTGGGCTATGTCGGGTCGTGTCTAGCCATGTTTAGCTTGGGTTTTTGTCTCTGTTCCATGGCCCTTAGGCTCCTGCCATAGTTACAGGGGGGAGGGGACGGGACCTAGGGGCGGAGGATGGCCGAAACCGGGACGGGGATAGGCTTGGACGTCTGGGAACGAACGAAAGGGCTCATGCCAGGTAGGAACTGTTGCTAATTGGACTATTTTCTTATTTTTAATGATTAATCTCTTTTTGAGGATATTTTATTGTGTGCACTAAGAACTGTTAAAAGATTGTAGCTACAGGAACTGCCATCAAGAACGGACAACTTTGATGTGTCATTTGATGGGTGACGGTAAACATCGCAAAGGAGTTTCCGTAAGTTCGGTGGAAAGGGCCGGGTTACGAGTGCCCCTGATGCGTCACATGATGGGTGACGGGTGCATCAGTAAGGGGGCATCCTGTAGGCTAAGGAGGAAATCCGAACTGAGTAAGAAAATACGCGTAAGAACGCAAGCACAAGAATAAAGATGGGTTCAATGAAGCTTTTTACGAAAAGCAGGAACAGTCGCGGGAGGACATATGTTTTCCCGCGAGGAGTCTGTGTTTGCATTGCATCTGTGTCGTGTCCTACACCCGAGGACGCCTGGAATGTGTCCGTGTAGCATTGTTTTCATTAACTAAGTGAGTTTTTAAAGTTTGAACAGGTTCACACTTTGTTTTATTAAAGTGGCCGGTCACTTTTAAGTGACCAGGCCTTTATTAATAAAATAAAGCAAGTCCCTCAAAAAAGGCAGCGCTAAAAAGCTACGCAGGGGGGGGGGGGGGGGGGGGGGGGGGGCTGAATTTGCGAACTTTCTCTCTCCTCTCTCTAGGAGCGCTTGGCTCTGCTTTTTGGGCCTCTATTCCCGCCGAGTGCCAGACCCTATAAAAGGGTAAGCCAGCGTTCCAGTTTTCAGCAAGCCGGAAGCAGCAGAGAGTGCTAGCGCTGAGATTCTGGAGTAGAGGCTGGTGACGGAACTTGCAAGTGTTCGCGTGACGACTGAGTACGGAGGTCGATTCTCCGAGCAAGGAGCGATAGGTATAAGGTGTTGATACGCATTGAGAATTGTTGTTTTGTGTGGTTTGTTTTGCAAGAATCTCCCGTCTTACGGGAAGGCCCTTCACGGGAAGTACGGCTTTACGCCTAAGTCCCTTACGGGAAAGTACGACTTCGCGCCTAAGTCCCTTATGGGAAGGAACGGCCTTGGGTCCAAGCCCTTTACGGGAAAGCACGACCTTCGGGTCTAAGACTACAGAACGGAGGGGTTTCCTCGGGTTCTCGTGCTTGTATAAGAATTCTCCCTGAATAAAAGAATACTCTTAACGGGGGGGGGGGGGGGGGGGGAGGACCAGCCCATCTTCTGGTCCCCAATACTGTGTCGATCTTCTCCCTTCTCTCACCTTTTGCAAAGTATTTTATTTTTCAGATTTCTAAGTGCTCGTGTACGCTCCCGTTTTGTGACAGTGGTATCAGAGCTCGGACTCCTCTCTTTCTCTGCAAAGAAGGACGGTTCCGGGAAGAACGGGAAGAACCATGTCGAGCCAAGGGAGAAGCGTTGAAGAGGAGCTTCAACAAGTGCTTGCAAGCTCAGCTTGCGGAGTTGCAACAAATCTTACTGTTGCCAGACGTCCAAAATCTTTTGGGCGGAATGAAGAAAACGAATGGAACCGATGCAGCGAGGCATGAAGACAACACTGTTGGCGTGAGACCACAAGAGGAAAGAGAAGAAGAACGTGCCGAGGTGCACAAAGGATCTTCGGATCGGAATGAACGGCCTACTCCAAGGAAAGGCCAGGAAAAAGCGCTCTCTTTACTAACGAGAGCAAGGACATCTCTATCTCATCTCCATCTTACTCTCCTGATTATACTTCTACTTCTCGATCATCTCGTCAGAAGAAGGAAGCCGCTACTACTGCCACTACCCTACATCAACCTAAAGATAAGCCTCGATTCAAGAAGCATGGTCGCAAGTCTCAACATCGCATGAGAGTCTTCAAATCGGGCGACAAGGACATCAAGTTCGAAACCTACAACGGACGGAGAGACATCTCCAAAGCACTGTCCTTCATCAGACAGTTTGAAGTCGCCTTTACCAATGGGCACTTCACAGAAAGATCCAAATTACGCCATGTGGGGATGCACCTCAAGGAAACGGCAAGTAATTGGTGGTTAGCCAAGATTCTGGAAGGTTCACAGGCCAGAACTTGGTAGAGCTTCAAATCTGAATTTTATGAACAATTTCTTCCACCTGACTTCGAGCAGGACATACGGAAGGAATGGGACTGGCTTGCCCAGAAGGAACATGAAAGAGTAACGACTTATGTGGACAAGTATTGGTCGGTTCTTCTGAAGGTCACTCCCTTCATGAAGATTGCCGACGAAGAAAAGAAAAGAAAGTTCGAAGCGGGTCTCCAACCGCAGCTTCGAAAGAGTATGAAGGTGTATCCGCATGATACTCTTCAAAGGATGATGGAGTCAGCAATCATTGCTGAGGATTTGCACTCAACTGGGACGTCCAGAAAAATGAAGCATAGCACTTACCGTGCAAGACAAAGAGGGGTCTACGATGACCATGGGGGCCAAGGAAGAAAACGTCCTCCATCTAGGGACGATAATCATTCTAAGAAGCCAGAGGGCACTGGCAAGTGAACTAAGTATCTTTCTCCTACTCAACTTCAAACTTTCAGAGAGGAAGGAAGATGCTTCTACTGAGGTGAGAAAGGACATATGAAACCGGATTGCCCGCTAAAGCAGCAACGACAAGAACAAGCCTCTACGAGGCAAGAGAAAGCAAGGAAGGAACCCGCACCGTCAAGCTCGAACTCAATTCCAGATGTTCAAGGAAACACAGAAACGGAGAAAGGGAAGCGTCAACTTCTGAAGGGCTGGGGGTCTTTGAACAACCAGCGAGTACTGATTCTTTATGATCCAGGATCCACGGATAACTTCATCTCCCTGGATATTGCGGAACGATTGTGCCTCACACCGGCTCAGCTTGGCACACCAGTTACATCCGGATCCGGATCGGCATTCGAGGGGTTGACAACCAATGCAACTCCCGTGCAAGGACAGAGCAATCTTCGGATCGGCGAGTACAAGGACCGCGAATCATTTTTGATGGCACCCATCGAGGGATGTGATATCATCTTGGGTATGCCATGGCACTTCCACATGACACCTATTCCCGATTATGTGGAAAAGACCCTCACTTTTGATCATGGGGGTAAGAAAATAAAGATTCAAGCTGATGCAGGAGATTGGCAGTTCCCAATTGTAAGCCATATCTCCATTAAGAAAGAAATGAAGAAGTGTGTTTCTGCTTACTTGAGTTTTGCACGTGAAAAGGATAAAACTAGTAGGGACTCTCTCTCTAGTCGGAAATTAAGCGTCTTCAATTTATTGAAAAGTACAAGGATTGTTTACAAACACTCCCTGATGAACTCCCTCCGGTACGCCCGGAAGATCACCGCATAGATCTCATACCGGGTAGCTCGCCTCCCAATCAACCCCCTTATCAGGTAAGTCTTGCTCAGCAAGAGGAAATTTTGAAGCAAGTCAACGAGCTTCTAGAGAAAGGGTTAGTACGGCCAAGTGCTTCACCCTACTGCTCTCCAGTTCTACTGGTGCAGAAGAAAGATGACACGTTTCGAATGTGCATAGACTACAGGTCTTTAAACAGGATCACGATCAAGAATCGCTTTCCGATTCCTCGTATTGATGATATACTTGATAAGTTGCAGGGTGCAAGTGTCTTTAGTCGCATAGACTTAAAGAGTGGGTATCATCAAATACGGATCGCCCCTGAGCATGTCCATAAGACTGCTTTCTGCACAACCTTTGGACTATATGAATTTTTGGTAATGCCTTTCGGCTTGATCAATGCTCCTGCGACGTTCAATCGCATGATGGACCGCATTTTCAGCCCGTATCGAGCTTTTACGGGAGTATTCTTTGACGACATACTCATCTTCTCTAAGTCAGAAGAGGAACATCGGAAGCACTTGGACTTAGTGTTTCAAGAATTGCGAAAGCATGAGTTGCATGTGAATGCAAAGAAGAGCGAGTTCTTTCTCTCAGAGATACACTATCTCGGCCATATAGTCTCTCACAATCAAGTGAGTATGGATCCTGCCAAGATCCGAGTGGTAGAAGATTGGCCTATTCCCACTACGGTACATGATGTACGTAGCTTTCTGGGATTATGTTCATATTATCGAAGGTTTGTTTGGGATTTGCTCATGTAGCAGGACCACTTCATGATTTGACAAAGAAGAAGATTCCTTTCAGATGGGGATCGAGACAACAAGGAGCTTTTGATCGGCTCAAGTACTTGCTAAGCCATGGACCTATTTTGATAGTGCTTGACTTAAGAAAACCATTTGAGGTTCACTGCGATGCTTCAGGCGATTGCATCGGAGAAGTGTTAAACCAAGAAGGCCATGCAGTGGCATACGAAAGCAGACGGCTTAAGGATGTAGAGTTGCATGCATCAATCTACGAAAAGGAACTCTCGGCTGTGATTCACGCCTTATCCAACTGGAAGTACTATCTTCTAGGAGCGGATTTTGTGATCAAGATTGATCACCAGAGTTTGCGGTATTTTCTTACGCAAAGGAAACTATCTGAGAAGCAGTTGAGATGGGCAAACTTTTTGTCTATGTTTCACTTCCAGATCCTTCACACGGCTGGGAGTAAGAATGTGGTCGCAGACGCATTGTCTAGGCGGCCAAGGGTGAACGCTATCCCTTCGGTGTATCACCAAGAATTAGAAGCACTACCAGATTTGTATCCGAATGACCCAGATTTCTCCACCATTTGGGGAAAGCTACATCGTGGAGAGAATGAGTTTCCCTATTCCATTGGGGACGGTTATCTCTACCACCATCAGGCCATATGTGTGGCGGAACCATTAAGAAAGAAGATCATGGATGAAGCACATGCTTCGCCTTATGCGGGACATCAGGGTATTCTCCCTACGACCTTAGCAATGGAAAGATATTTCTTTTGGCCTAACCTTAAAGCTGACATTGATAAGTATGTCAGGGAATGTTTGGTTTGCCAAACATTGATAAGTATGCCAGGGAATGTTTGGTTTGCCAAAAAGTGAAGTATGATAGGCATAAGACGCCTGGGTTGCTACAACCTTTGCCTGTGCCTAATGAACCTTGGGAAAGTATTGCCATGGACTTCATCATGGACCTCCCTAGAACTCAGACTGGAAATGACGCAATCTGGACCATTGTGGACAGGTTTAGCAAGCAAGCACACTTTATACCAGTCAAGAAAACGATCAAAGCAGATCATATGGCTAGGGTCTTTCTAGCACAGATCTTTAAGCATCATGGAATGCCTAAGTCTATTGTGAGTGATCGAGATCCTCACATGACAAGAAATTTTTGGCGTGCCTTGATGGATAATCTTGGTACGAAACTGGATTTTTCATCTGCCTACCATCCTCAAATGGACGGGCAAAGTGAGATAGCCAATTCCACAGTATTGGATATGTTAAAAGCTTATGTGTCAGACCGGCAATTTGATTGGGAGAAAGATTTGCCTCTTGTTGAGTATGCGTATAACAATACCATACACTCATCGACGGGGAAAGCACCTTTTGAAATTCTCTATGGTAAGCCTTTGCTTCCACCGATCCTTTTAACTAAGGATAAGATCTTTGCAGCAGATGAATTTGTCCAGGATTTGGACACAGCCTACGGGCAAGTTAGGAGAGCTATTCTAAGCTCTCAGGAAAAGCATAAGAAAGCTGCAGACAAGCACAAGAGGAATCTCGACTTAACAGTCGGACAGTTAGTCTTACTCAAGTTTGAGAAGGCAAGACTTAAGAAACAAGCGTCTCATAAGGGGAAGGTGGTAAAACTTTCTACCCGTTATTATGGGCCGTTTAAGATCACTGAGCGAGTAAATGATGTCACGTTCCGATTAGCGCTACCGCCTAATTGGAAGATCCATAATGCTTTCCATGTCAGTTTACTCTGGCCGTATGTGGGACCGCCTCCAAGCCAGCCTAGTGCTGAGGAACCTCCTGAGGTTGAGGAAACAGAAGAAATACTCCAACCGGAGCAGATAGTAAGTCATCAGGAGCGGTCTCTCAAATCCGGAAAGATAACACGGAAGTATTTGGTTAAGTTTAAGAACTATTCGAATCTAGATGCTCAGTGGATGACGCAGGAGGAATTAGCAGCTTATCCCGAGATACTGGAGGTATATGTCCAAGCACTACAGTTGAGGTCAACTGTTTAGAAGCCAGAGGGATGTTGCTAATTGGACTATTTTCTTATTTTTAATGATTAATCTCTTTTTGAGGATATTTTATTGTGTGCACTAAGAACTGTTAAAAGATTGTAGCTACAGGAACTGCCATCAAGAACGGACAACTCTGATGTGTCATTTGATGGGTGACGGTAAACATCGCAAAGGAGTTTCCGTAAGTTCGGTGGAAAGGGCCGGGTTACGAGTGCCCCTGATGCGTCACATGATGGGTGACGGGTGCATCAGTAAGGGGGCATCCTGTAGGCTAAGGAGGAAATCCGAACTGAGTAAGAAAATACGCGTAAGAACGCAAGCACAAGAATAAAGATGGGTTCAATGAAGCTTTTTACGAAAAGCAGGAACAGTCGCGGGAGGACATATGTTTTCCCGCGAGGAGTCTGTGTCTGCATTGCATCTGTGTCGTGTCCTACACCCGAGGACGCCTGGAATGTGTCCGTGTAGCATTGTTTTCATTAACTAAGTGAGTTTTTAAAGTTTGAACAGGTTCACACTTTGTTTTATTAAAGTGGCCGGTCACTTTTAAGTGACCAGGCCTTTATTAATAAAATAAAGCAAGTCCCTCAAAAAAGGCAGCGCTAAAAAGCTACGCAGGGGGGGGGGGGGGGGGGGGGGGCTGAATTTGCGAACTTTCTCTCTCCTCTCTCTAGGAGCGCTTGGCTCTGCTTTTTGGGCCTCTATTCCCGCCGAGTGCCAGACCCTATAAAAGGGTAAGCCAGCGTTCCAGTTTTCAGCAAGCCGGAAGCAGCAGAGAGTGCTAGCGCTGAGATTCTGGAGTAGAGGCTGGTGACGGAACTTGCAAGTGTTCGCGTGACGACTGAGTACGGAGGTCGATTCTCCGAGCAAGGAGCGATAGGTATAAGGTGTTGATACGCATTGAGAATTGTTGTTTTGTGTGGTTTGTTTTGCAAGAATCTCCCGTCTTACGGGAAGGCCCTTCACGGGAAGTACGGCTTTACGCCTAAGTCCCTTACGGGAAAGTACGACTTCGCGCCTAAGTCCCTTATGGGAAGGAACGGCCTTGGGTCCAAGCCCTTTACGGGAAAGCACGACCTTCGGGTCTAAGACTACAGAACGGAGGGGTTTCCTCGGGTTCTCGTGCTTGTATAAGAATTCTCCCTGAATAAAAGAATACTCTTAACGGGGGGGGGGGGGGGGGGGAGGACCAGCCCATCTTCTGGTCCCCAATACTGTGTCGATCTTCTCCCTTCTCTCACCTTTTGCAAAGTATTTTATTTTTCAGATTTCTAAGTGCTCGTGTACGCTCCCGTTTTGTGACAGGAACGCACGCAGGCATCCCGGGGACAGACGGGAACGCCCGATAGTCAACGGATATTTCACTCCATCTCTTTGTTCATCAACATGGCATGCACAGTCTTTTAGGAAGACAAGATTTTTTCCCATCACTTTATATGGATTAGGTATGTTCATGGTTTTGTGTTGGAAATGGTTTCAGGAATTTTCAGCCATGGAGATTCTTGAAGAAGAAAGAAGCATGACTATCGACGTAGTTGAAGCATTGAAGGAGCCACAGAAGACTTTGTGTCGCTTTCGGCGCGGCCCAAAGAAGCAAGCGTTGCAGACCTTTATGAAGTTCAAGTACCGCACGACCCACACATCTAAGTGGGCCAGCGAAGAGTCACTTCTAGGATTCTGGATGCTATTTGTCACGTGACACATCCAACCATATGTGTCCGTGGACAAGCTACAGCATGATCAGGGTTCAGTCAGTCCAGTCAGTCTAGATTTAGAAGTGATCTGGCACTTTTGTGAGTCTATTCGTAGACCGTGCATGCCCAGTCACTTAGTGTAGATGCATATCCTCTGGTTGCACACAACATGATCATCAGTATTCCCATCAGATTCCATCAGGGGAATTTTCCAGTGCATTTAGCCTATTTTACCTATTTTTGGCATTTTTCACTTATTAATTTAAGTAACTTTCAAACAAAAGTAGGTAAGGCAAATTGGGTAAGAAAATATATAAGCAAACCAAAGTTAGCACTAAATGGCAAAAGAGGCTACAGGAGCCAAGCTCAGCAGGCATCTTCTCAACAAGACCTTGGTGGACTTCCTCCAAGAAGGAGGAGGATTCAACCTAGCGTTTTTCCATCAGGAGGACCTAGCGTTTTCTCTAGCAAGTGCTATCGCCAGCAAGTCACAACACCTAGCGTTTTCCATCAGGAGGACCCTCGCCTATGCACAGTCAGCCCTAGCGTTGCCAACCCTGATCGCCCTCTACTTGGCTAGCGTTTTTCAGCCTTGACAACTTTCAGCAATGCAGCGTTTTCAGCTATGAAGAGTCAGCAAGATTCAGCCCCTAAAGGTAGCAGATTCAGCCCATGAAGAAGTAGCAGATTCAGTCCCAGCAAGACCTCAGTTTTCATCCATTAAACTGCAGAATTTCAGCGACAAAGAACCACAGTAACAGCCCCAAAAATCAGCGTTTTTGGACCCGCAGCAGATTTCAGCCCTTAGGTCGACTTCGTCATCCCCATCGTCATCGTCGACATAGCCTAGACTTGCATCAGTCACTTGCATTCGTTTGTACCGGATTGTGCAATCATAAGTAGACCACTCTCGCCGACGAGAGTGGGGCCTTCGGAGGAGGGTTTTACAACGTCTCTCGTGTGGTATCTCTCTTCTCTCTCTATCTCTCAGTCTCATACACTTGCACGCCCAGTGTCCATTCACTTGGTTTGTGATTATAGCATATCTCTTATTAAGAACGGAAGGCTCTACCTTCCATAAGAACAAAAGGAACCTTGAGCACAATTCGGAGCACTCATCTTGAGCAAAGCGCAAACATTCATTCCGCTGCACCTTACACTATTGGCGATCTCCCTCGACGCCATACAGTTCGGTACCAGTACCTCACTTTGAAAAGGAGGGGATGTCACGTGACACATCCAACCCTATGTGTCTGTGGACAAGCTATAGCACGACAAGGGTTCAGTTCAGTTAAGCCAGTCTAGAATAGAAAGTGATCTGGTACTTTTGTGAGTGTTCGCAAACCGTGCATGTCCAGACACTTAGATTAGATGCATATCCTCTGGTTGCACACAGCATGATCATCAACATTACCATCAGAATCCATTAGGGGAATTTTCCAGTGCATTAAACCTATTTTTCCTATTTTTGACATTTTTTACTAAGTGACTTTTGTTGGAAAGTAGATAGGGCAATTTTGCTAAGTTTGTATATAAGCAAACCAAAGCTAGCACTTTTTGGCAGAAGAGGAAGCAGGAGCACCTTGCTCAACAGGTAACTTATCAGCAAGACCAACCCCAACGACAACTTTGGCGTTTTCTCTCACCAGAAGGCCTGCGTTTTTGCACCAGATCAGCTTTGGCGTTTTTGCATTGCAGAGCAGCCTCGGTGACCCCAAGACAGCAGATTCCCTAGCGTTAGCAGTTGCACCAGCATACCATAGCAGATTTCACAAGACAACAGAATTCAGCCCTAGCGTTTTTGGTTTGCAGCACAACCTCAGCGTTTTTGCAGATCATGGCGACAGAATCAGCCATAGGACCAACGTTTTCAGTTTTCAGCCTTTAGCACTCGCAGAACAAGTCCTGAACCTCGTAGATCTCACCTTCCCGCAGTAGTTCCTCGCCACACGGTGGGATCCATCGAAGTTTGCAGTTTCAGCCCGGAAAACGCAGATTTCAGCATCTGCGTTTTCAGCGCGTCGTCGTCGCATCGTCGCCATTGACATCGTCACCGACACAGAGTTAGAATTCAGCAGATAAAGATTTGCAGATTTCAGCCTTAGCATTTTCAGATTTCAGCCCGCCGTCTTGTTGTCATCGACATCGTCGGCAAGTCCAAGCATTGTAGAGATTTGTGCAATCATAAGTAGACCGCTCTCGCCATAGAGAGTGGGGCCCTTGGAGGAGGGTTTGACAACATTTTGGTGTTGTATTCTCTTCTCTCTCTCTCTCTCTCTCTCTCAATCTCATATACTTTCTTGCACAGTGTCCATTCACTTTGTGTGTCCATTGCACTCTCTCATTAAGAACGGAAGGCTCTCCCTTCCATAAGAATAAAAGGAATCTTGAGCATAGTTCGGAGCACTCATCTTGAGCAAATTTCAAACATTCATTCCGCTGCACCTTACACAAGCAAGAAGGTTAAGGTGTCATCTCAAGAAGAAAAGTCACTTGAGGAG
This sequence comes from Adiantum capillus-veneris, assembly GCF_014529385.1. NCBI lineage: Eukaryota > Viridiplantae > Streptophyta > Polypodiopsida > Polypodiales > Pteridaceae > Adiantum > Adiantum capillus-veneris. The sequence goes on from NC_140952.1 coordinate 14,445,650, forward strand.
GATGCAAGTCCACCCAACAAATAGGGACACATGATCTTTGAGACCAACTCACGCTTACAAATAAGCTTGTGGAATTGTAACGGGTATCCATGGAATGCGGGAATTGGCATTGATGAGCTTACCAATGACTCCAATGTGATACTTCTTGTCGAAGCATGGGAGCATGATGTGCAACGAGTTCCTGGATTTGACAAATACGATGTGCATTCTTTGATGTGGGCCAAAAAGCAAAGCAACGTAGAGGCCAAGGAGCGTAGCATGTATGACCAAAAAGGGTTTGAAAGATGTTTCCATTGTCAAAGAAGATAAGTATAAACGCTACTTATGGCTAAAAATTAGTCCACCAAATAGTCAAGTCATGTTTGTGGCTGGTTGCTACATTCCTCACTATGACTCCAACTTTTATGCTCGCTTGATATGGATAGAGATGAGCCCTTTGTTAAACTAGAGGAAGACATTGCTCATTACAAGGACCAGGGTGAAGTCATTGTCTTTGGAGACATGAATGCTCGTACAAATACGTTACAACACGACACACAACAAGTCGACATGCCGCATTTCTCAAGAACAATGGATGACTCATACATGTATATTCGAAGTTCTAATGATGCAAAAGAACTAGATCACTATGGAAAGTCACTTCTACAGACGTGCAATAGTACCGGAATGCACATTGCAAATGGTGTATCTCTATGGCAAGGCACCAATGACTTTACATGTAAAAAGCACAATGGTGATAGCGTGATTGACTATATGTTATTTTTGGAAGCCACTCTAGAATGCATACAAAGCTTTACACTTGGTGAATGGAATCCGGAATCGGATCATAGGATGTTATGTATTGACCTCAAGTGTGGTAAAAGACCCGAGCATGTAGCCTCCAATCATGATGTGAATCATTTGTACCTACGTCTAGACTTCAAACGAGCACTTATATATGTTGATATGGTGGACCAAATGTTAAGCATGCCAGAACATCAAGAGAGCTCAACATAAGAATGCAAGTGGAAAGTTTGCAAAGAAGTAATTTGCCTTGTGCGAAGGAATGATTTTCGGTGAAACACGTCTTGCAAAAGGTCTAAGAAGGGTAGCACTAAGAAGAAATGGTTTGACATGGAATGTAGTCGAGCCCGAAAACACTTGCTAAGGTTGGATGTAAGCAAAGACAAGGAAGTTTACTTGGAACGTTCACACACATACAAAGCTTTTGTTCAAAAAAAGAGGAGAAGGTGGGAAGTCAAAAAACAACTTCTATTAACGCAAAAGAAAGCACATGCATGTGGCAAGTTTTGGCAAAATCTAAAAGGCAAGCGTGTTGAGAGCTTTGGTGACTTGACTCTTGAGGATATATATGCGCATTGCAAGAACCTCTATGAGCAACCTAATATTGATAAAATGGAGTGTTGTAGCCATAGTTACCCGGAACGCTGAACGGGAACGGCGACAGGATTCCCCGCGGAACGGGGGAACGATGAGGGGTCCGGAACGGAACGACGCGGAACGGGAGGCATAAAAACACCCAAATAATGTAATTTTAAGCTCTGTGTGATTGAATAATAGTAGTGTTAGAGTCCTTTGACTCTAATACTCACAAAAAACTTGATTTGAAGACCATTCAACCTTACTATGGCCAATGTGTGTCGTAGAGACTTGAGAGCTTGAGGGGAGAGGGACGCAGAGAGAGAGAGAGAGAGAGAGAGAGAGAGAGAGAGAGAGAGAGAGAGAGAGAGAGAGAGAGAGAGAGAGAAAGAGCTTAAAAGTGGGAGACTCTACTCTTGAGAGAGCTTGAGAGAGAGGGGGAGAGGGAGAGAGCCTTGTCGACTCTATAGTTTAGAGTCTAGACTAACGAGGCTAGAGCTTGAGAGTCAAGACTTGAGAGTCAAGAGGGTAGAGCTTGAGCTTTGACCCTTGAAAGCTTGTGTGCACAGTGAAAGTAAGGGGTGGTGGGAAGGGCATTTAAGAAGGAGGAGCCTCACAAGATAAAGCTCAACAATCTGAAAATCTGCCATTCCTAACCGTTCTGGGCCGTTCGAGTACCAAATCCCCCTGCGGAACGTCCGGGCCGTTCTTGGCCATGAAAACCCTCCGGAACGCCGTTCCGGCGTTTCCAGCCCACAAGGGGGGCGTTCCCTGGTAACTCTGGTTGTAGCTCCCTTCCGTTTATGTCTCCCTTCTTTACCATTGAAGATGTATGCTGCGCGCTTGAGAAACTTGCTACTTGCAAGGCAGGGGACCTTCAAGGTGTCAAGGCTGAAATGATTAAATGGACAAGCAAGAAAACACGCTATTGGATACGCGATAATGGAGATGAAGATAAGTGAATGGGTTGAAAAGAACGGCAAACGTGCGCTTGGCCAAGCAGGTTTTCGAAAGCATCATAGCACTATTGATCACCTTGTCACTCTTCGAGTTCTTATGGAAGCGTCTCGATTGAAACGAAAAAAGTTGTAGTGTTGCTTTGTAGATTTCAAGAAAGCTTTTGACATGGTACCGCGAGGAAATCTTTGGATATGTATGCAAAGCCTTCAAGTGCTGAGAGAATTTATGCATGCAGTCTTTCGCATCTACCAAGTGATATGTCGACTACGTATGGGAGATGGAATTTCAAAATTTTTTGCAAGTACCATTGGTGTCAAACAAGAATGTTCACTTTCCTGAACCCTCTTTGGGCTACTCATTGATGAATTGGAATGCATGGTTCTTGATTTTATGCAACAAGAAGGCATAGAAGAGGTTAAGATCGGAAATGCGGTGATCATGCTTTTGCTTTATGCCGATGATGTAGTGCTCTTGGCACGTACCTTAGAAGACGCACAAAAGCTTATGAGTGTCTTGGAACGCTTTTGTCTACATAGCGAGCTGATCGTGAATGGATCCAAAACCAAGGTTATGCTTGTAAAGACCCTCAATGACGAAAATCCATGCATTGTATACAACAATGAGCAACTTGAAGTGGTAGATAGCTTCAAGTACCTTGGCCTTGAGGTTCCATCCAATCATAAATGGAAGGATTATGCAATGCGTCGCTTGGAAGCTGGAAAGAGGGCTTATTATGCATTTGAGAACATGTGCAATGTTGGAGAGATCAAGTGTTGGGCTCTCAAAAAGTACCTCTTTGACACATTGGTGACACCGATGCTTCTTTATGGAATGGAGGTGTGGGGTGGTAGCATCGGGAAGTCTACTTGGAAAGAGTTTGAGAATGTCCAAAAGCGTTTTCTGACCAACTTTCTTCAAGTCAAGACACAAACTTGAGTCTTGATCGTTTCTAATTGAGGTCTTGGGCATGCAAAGTGTAACAAACTTGGACACTCCAAGTCAAGAATCGACCGCGACAACACCAAATAACTACCTCAAAACAGTTCACAGTTCACAATAGATTTACACTGGCCTGGCGGAGTTCCGTGCCTAGAGATATTGGTCCCAAAGACTGGTGCCCCTTTCGGTATTTCTTTTTGTATTAATCTGAGTACAAAGTACAAGAGTGGTTGGGTCTCACTCTCAGACTCTGGGTCCAGATGCTCTACCGAGTCGGAGCCCAAACCACTTATTTATTTGTTTACAATGGATGCCAAAAGCAGAGTCCCAAAAGCTTAAAATTAAAAGCCTAAAAATAAAGCAAAGGCTCTTTCTCTCACAAGCTCTCTTGAACCAATAAAAAATAAAGCAAAAGCTTCTCTCTCTCTCTCTCTCTCTCTCTCTCTCTCTCTCTCTCTCTCCCATCCTTTGGTAGGAAAAGCAGTAACCAAAAAACTGTCAACAAAGCAAATCTGCTGCAGATAATCCACCTCCGCAATTTCCGCCGCAATCTGCGGGCGTCTGTACTGCTGCCACGTGTCATGCCCTAAATAAGGGTTAGGGTTTTTGACAGCATTTAGGGTTTTTGCAGATTAGGGTTTCAGAATTTAGGGTTTTTGCAAATTAGGGTTTTTGGTAGAAATTAGGGTTTCAGAATTAGGGTTTCTATGGCAGCCACGTCATCACTTTGTGACATATCCTCCTCTTGAAAGCAGCGAAGTTGAGATCACATATTGTCAAGTTTGGTTCTTTGCTCTTTGTAGGTTTGTAGTAGTATTCATTTTTCGATTTCGTATTTAGCTTACCTGAGGACTTAAAGAATGTGTTCCGTTAGAAGTTGTTGTGTGAAGTTTGATTTTTAGGATTAAGTTTTTAAGATGTCTTATCCTTTTTTGCTTAAAGTTGAGTACCTGTTTTAAGCCAAGTAAGTTGCGTCAACTTATTTTACACATACCTTTTCTAAAAACATTTTTAAGTTAATAATGTTTTGTTTTATTTAGTTTTGTTTCGTAGCAAACAAAGTGATTTAGTTTGTTTGGTTTTGTTTTTCTTTTCTTTTCTTGGTCCCTTGCTTTTATAGTTTTATGAGTGCTTTATTCCCTCTTATAATTCGTGAGTTGAGACTATTCTGAACTTATGAAGGTATATATTGTAATCGCTCTCGATTATGCCTGCACACAGAGGCCGTAAACCGTCTTAGCAGACACTGATTGTTAGTACCTATGTGCTAGGAACACACATCTAATACATGTACCAATCGACAATCACATCACACGACATTACAGGACATCACATGACATTCAACATTCATTCGGATCTTAGACAATGATTTATCAGCAATGTAGCTAGCAATCGCATTTAGATCCAGTCGGGACCTCATCGATGCCTGATTGACTAACCCCTATTGCAACCATGTCTATTCGAGATCAAGTAGACCAAAATGCTGCAGTCATTTCGTCTATCAGTTCCTGCACTTAAAAAGAAGTCGAGAACAAATCAGTTTCATATTCAGGAATTCCATTTCATAAAGTAGAATACTGTCAGCTCTCAGTATCCCTGAAGCTCAAAGAGACACGAGTGACTGTAGTATCAAAATCGAGTCTTGTGCATCCCACTGCACTAGATCTCTGGCCAAGCTGAATTCTGGGTTCCATTTGGAGTAGACTATGCTAAACCAAAAGCTTCGAGGTAAAGTTTCACAATCTAAGGAGTATCTGCTAGGTCCTCCTCCTCCAACCACTTCGCATCCAATGCAGGATAGTTCTTGAACTTAACCAAGAATTGCCTTCGGACTTTACCTTTATTCTTCGTATCCTTATGTGCCAAAATCTGTTCAGGAACAAGGATGTTCTCGTTTTCTTCCACTTCGGATTGCTCATCAGGCTCCCCATCATCAGGCACATCACCTTTAAAAGGTTTTAAAAGACTCACATGGAATGCATTGTGAAGCCTCCAAGTGTCAGGCAGTTTCAGTTGGAAGGAGACATCATTGATCTTTCCAGAGATCTGGAAAGGTCCGTAGTATCGCATACTAAGCTTTGGAAAAAGCCTCTCCTTTCCCTTCTTCTTTCTCAGGCGTGCCTTCTCAAAACCTAAGAGCACCCAATCATCCTCCTTCAATTTCAAATCGTGACAATGGCGATCCGCTGCCTTTTTCTGTCGTTCTTGAGATTTTTGCAAAGCCTCGCGGACCTTGGCAAAAGCCGTGTCTAAGTCGCGCGTATACTCATCAGCTTCAAAAATCTTATCTTTCGTGCTTAGGAAGGGTGGAACCTTCGCAGCACCTTCAACAATCTCAAATGGCGCCTTCCCCGTCGAAGAGTGTATCGTGTTATTGTAGGCAAATTCCACCAAAGGTAGGTACTTTTCCCATTGAGTCTTCTGATCCGAGATACAAGACTTCAATAAATCTAAAACCACTGAATTGGCAATCTCAGATTGCCCGTCAGTCTGCGGGTGGAACGATGACAAGAACTGCAACCGCGTGCCAATGTTCTCCCAAATTGCCTTCCAAAACAAACTCGTAAATTTGGGGTCGCTGTCAGAGACAATCGTCTCAGGCATGCCATGTAATCTGAAGATCTGGGCCACAAACAATCTCGCTAAGTGATCCGGCTTAACTGTTTTCTTTACTGGAATGAAATGAGCCTGCTTGCTAAATCTGTCAATAACAGTTCAAATACCATCGTGACCACTCTGTGTTCTCGGGAGATAAAAAATGAAATCCATTGCAATACTTTCCTAGGGGCGAGTGGGTATGGGTAAAGGCTATAACAATCCCTGTGCTTTATGCCCGTCAAACTTGACCTTCTAGCATACCAAGCAACTGCGCACAAACTCGTCCACATCCTTCTTGAGTCTCGACCAAAAGAAGTATCTCTCTACCCCTTTCATGGTGATGGCAATGCTGCGGTGACCCGTAAAAGGTGGACAGGGGCATTCAGTCATAACCTTTTTTCTCAAAGGTTGTGTAACGCACATCATGGGTTTTCTCATCAAGTAGTCATCCCGAATGGAATATCCCGCTATTGTCTCCCCATCCCGTATCCATGTGAAAATGTTTGCAAAATCTGTATCTGTGGCATAGTGGTCGACCATATCCTCGAAGCTCCTATGATGTATCACGGAAATAGCCAGAACCAATGGCTTCCGAGACAAAGCATCTGCCACCACATTCTTTTGTCCTTGCACATGGACAATCTGGAAGTGAAACTGTGACAAGATGTTCGCCCACGTCATCTGCTTTTCCGAAAGCTGCTTCTGTGAGAAGAAGTAGCGCAAACTCTGATGGTCTATAAGGACAGTAAAATCCGCTCCGAATAGGTAGTGCCGCCACTGAGTAAGAGCATGGATAACCGCCAAAAGCTCTTTCTCATAAATCTGTGCTGTCATTTCCGGCCTTGAGAACAATCGGCTCGCGTAAGCAATGACATGGCCTTTTTGCATTAAGACCGCACCCAGACTACGACCACAAGCATCACAATATACTTCAAGAGACTTCTGCAAGTTTGGCAGAGTCAAAACTGGTCCCGTAGTCAATATTTCTTTCTGTCACTTCTGTGGGTCCCCACGAGAAAGGGACTACTTTCTGTGTCAAGATATGCAAAGGTGAAGTAACCTCTACAAACTTTCGAATGAACCGCTTGTAGTACGAACACAGTCCCAAGAAGCTTCTAACTTCATGGACATTCTTCAAATCGGGTCAATCATCACGGATAGTCTCTATCTTGGCCGGATCTATTTGCACTCCCGCTGCTGAGACAATGTGTCCCAAAAAGTGTATCTCTGGTAGGAAAAATTCACTTTTCTTTGCATTAATCATTAACTTGTGATCTCGAAATGCTTGAAAGACATGAAGCAGATGATCTCTATGTTTTGCCTCATCCTTGGAGAAAAAAATGATATCGTCAAAGAAAGTGCCAACAAATAGCCTGCACTCTCGAAAAATCCTGTCCATCATCCGGTTAAATGTCGCAGGAGCATTGGTTAAGCCAAAAGGCATCACCAAAAACTCAAATAACCCAAAAGTCGTCCAAAAGGTTGCTGTCTTGTAGACGTCTCCTGGCGCGATTCTAATTTGATGATATCCACTCTTCAAATCAATCCTGCTAAAGCACGAGGTAATCTGTCGAGTATATCATCGATCCTAGGAATCGGAAATCCGTTCTTGATGGTGATTTTGTTGAGAGCTCTATAATCGATGCACATTCTCAAGATCCGTCTTTTTTCAAAACCAACGGGGAAGTACTAGGCTGGACAAGACCCTTTTCCAAGAGGTCTTTCACTTAGTTCATAATCTCTTCATTCTGTGCTTGGCTCACACGATAAGGTGGCCGGTTCGGTGGTGTGCTTCCAGGTATCAGAGGACGAGCAGGTGGTAACTTGCTTGGTAGGCCCTTTGAGAAGCAATTGGGGTGAGAATCGAGAAAATCTTGGCGTTCTTTATCAAGTTTAGACATATTTGTCCTATCCTTATCACTCAATTCTTTCATAAAGATTGAGTAAACAAACAGACCGGATTTCATTAATTTAGAAATGGCCGAAGCCAATACAATAGGGATAGACTCGCCCTTCAGTTTAATGTCAAGTACAATGGTTCTACCCTTCTCTGTAGTCAATGTCGCTTTCCTCGCCCGATAATCGACCACGGCGTTGTTCTTGTGGTACCAGGGAATTCCCAAGAGAACATCACAACCTTACAAAGGCATTATGTAAAAGTCCTCATGCCCCAAATACCCCTAACAATGCAACCGAAGTTTGCCAATGATAGGTGTAATGGCTACGTCCTTGCCGGGTGCCGCTAGAACAGCCTCTGCAAGTGGTCCCATCTGATCGGGAGTGATCTCGAGCCGTGCCACCAATTCCGGTGAAATGAAGTTGGCCTTGGCTCCTCCATCAAAGAAGATCAGGGCCTCTTGGTCTTTCACTTTGCCCCAAGCTCGACAAAGTTCTGTACTCTCGTCCATGGTGTTGGGATCGGTACCCACACAATCTAGAACCAGTCCTGTTTTCATCTTGCCTTTTCTTCCACGTTCCTTAGCAGCTCTCGAACTCTCAGGCCTTTCGTCGTCCTTTTCATTCTGTTCTTTCTGTGCCTTTTTATGGCACTTTGCAGAGATATGTCCATGTTTCCCGCATCCAAAGCACTTCCCCTCTCTGATGAAGCGAGCTCTCTCCTAAGGAGTAAGCTTAGGTCGTGCATCCTTCTTTTCTGGGTTGCTCTTTCTCTTTTTACTTTCATTCGCTGAAGTCTGCTCGGCTCGTTGTGATATGACCTCATCGGTGGGGTAGGTCTGACTGCCAGAGTGAATGGCAAAATCCCGTTTATCCCGTTTCGCATGACTCATCAACTTCTGAATAGAAGCTGACTTCTATTCCAAGCAGTGATCTCGGATCTCTGTAGGTAGACCCAAGGTAAACCGCTCAATCTATTCTCTGAACGAAATCTTCTTGAATGAAGAGGTGGGTAGAAAAGAGCTCTAGAATCTCTCGCAATAAACGTCCACTGTATCTCTCTTGGTCATCCGAAGATGGTTCCAAGCAGCTCGTATATCGCGTTCATACTCTTGAGTTAGCCAAGAAGAAATAAAAAGCTTCTTAAATTTCAACCATTTAACTGGCGTAGTCTTGTTTAAAAGAAGCGTGGGCCACCAAGTTCGAGCGTTCCCCTTAAAATAAGAGGCAGCTCTCCGAATCTTGGAGTGCTTTGAGTAGCGTCCTCCTGCGAAAGCAATGTCAAACTGCTGTATAAAAGACAAAGCCTTCGAAGCATCTTTATATCCTGAAAACCTGTCAAATTTAATTGACTGTCTACCTTTCTTAAACTCTCAGACTTTCTTGCTTTTATCTTCCAGAAAGTCATACTGGTTGGCTTTATAAAAATTCTTCTTGTTTGCATAAAAGTTGCCTTCGTCAGTGTCTGAACTGTCTGTACACAAGTCCTCTGTAGAACTGTCACTCACTGGGCGAGATTTAGACCTCTTTGTCTTTTTCTTGCCCTTTCCGAAGCGTTGTTTCTTGCATCGCTTTTTACCTTTTCTGTCTTCTTTGCTCGAGTTAGAAGAGCTAGAGGAACTGTCAGAAGAAGAAGAAGAAGAAGAAGAAGAAGAAAAAGAAGAAGTGGGTACTCCTTCAAATCGAACACGCTTCTTCTGTTTCTTTGCCTTATCAAATGTCGACCGACGACCCAAATATCCCGGGAAGTCAATGCCTTTCTTCTGCTTTTTGCCGTGCTTTTTCGCTTTGTTATGCGAGTCAAAAAGTTGAGCAATCCGTGCATCAACCACCTCTTCTAATTCCTTCTCTGAATATTTCTTGTGAGCAGAAGGTTTCTTGAGAGCGGGTCGGTGGTGGTGTTGTGGTTTTCTGCCACTGCTCGTGCACTTCCTGAAAGGAAGTCTCGCTCATATATTTTGCAAATTTTGGGTCCTTTGCAAAAGTGAGCATCATCTTTGTTGCATCGCCAATCAATTGACGACGCTCCATCTCTCGTCGCTCCGCTTGAGTAGGCCGAGGCGGGCAATACTCTCTACCGGAATTTTCGTTGTGATCCCTTCGCGCATCCCCGGATGCAGAGGGAGTCGATTGATCCTTGCGTGAAGCCATAGGTGTCGCGGAAAAAAAATTTGGGATCGGATTTCCCGTAGAAGAGAAATCGGCCGTGCTCTGATATCACTGTAACAAACTTGGACACTCCAAATCAAGAATCGACCGCGACAACACCAAATAACCACCTCAAAACAGTTCACAGTTCACAATAGATTTACACTGGCCTGACGGAGTTCCGTGCATAGAGATATTGGCCCCAAAGATTGGCGCCCCTTTCGGTATTTCGTTTTGTATTAATCTGAGTTCAAAGTAGAAGAGTGGTTGGGTCTCACTCTCAGACTCTGTGTCCAGATGCTCTGCCGAGTGGAAGCCCAAACCACTTATTTATTTGTTTACAAGGGATGCCAAAAGCAGAGCCCCAAAAGCGCTTAAAATTAAAAGCCTAAAAATAAAGCAAAGGCTCTTTCTCTCACAAGCTCTCTTGAGCCAATAAAGAATAAAGCAAAAGCTTCCCTCTCTCTCTCTCTCTCTCTCTCTCTCTCTGTCTCTCTCTCATCCTTCGCGTAGGAAAAGCAATATCCAAAAAACTATCAACAAAGCAAATCTGCCGCAGAGAATCCAACTCCGCAATTTCCGCTGCAATCTGCGGGCGTTCGTACTGCTGCCACATGTCATGCCCAAAATTAGGGTTAGGGTTTCTGGCAGCATTTGGGGTTTCTGCAGATTAGGGTTTCAGAATTTAGGGTTTTTGCAAATTAGGGTTTCTAGCAGAAATTAGGGTTCTCTGGTAGCCACGTCATCACTTTGTGACACAAAGGGTTGTGGAGTACATGCTTAAGACACAACGTAGCCCTTTGCCTAGAATCGCATATAAAGCAAGTCAAAAGGTCCAAAAGATATGCAAGAGCAAAATACTAAGTTCGGGGTGGATGCTTGACATCAAGAAATGGTTTGGAAGATGGGATGCATGTCACTTGGTCAAGGATGCGTTGATCGACTCCCAACTTAATGAGGCCGCCTTACAACGCCAATTATCACGGTTTGGGAGAAATCCAGAGGTTCTTGCTTCAGCCATTACACCACACACATTGTGCCAAACTACAGATCTCTCTTCTTCTCCGAACGAGGTAACCGAACCCATCCCTACATCCTTGAGCCCATCCCGTTGAGTGCGATCCGCACCATTGCCTCCATTCGTCTTAGCTCCAATTCTCTACGCTACGAGACATGACGTTGGGACACTAGGAAGGAGTCTCATCGACTTGCACTTTATGCCCTCGTCAAGTGCGCCAGAGTGAGTACCACAGACTACTTGAGTGCGCCAGAGTGAGTACCACAGATTTTTCTACTTGAGTGCTCAGCTTTTGACCACATTAGGTCCTTTTCCCCATATATTCAGCCATGAGCTCTCCTTGCATACCTTCCTCTCCCAAGCATGATTTGGACTCTCTATTGTGACGCCCATTTCAGCCATTTTTGAGCATCGAGAGCACTTATGACCTCCACTCACACTACGTGACATGTTCATTTGGTCCCATAGGTCATATTTGACCTCCGAGGACGATAATAGAACTCTCTCTCTCTCTCTCTCAATTGCTTTGCTTTATATCTACATTCTCTGTGTGCTGAAATTGTGGTTTTTCAAGGCTAAAAATTACTATTTTGCTCTCTCGCACCACTTGTGCAATAGTACAACTGGTTACATTTGCGTTGACACGTGGCAGGCTGTATAGACGTCTGTGGCAGTTTTTGGTGTGAGCTTTTGAAGGCCTAGCTTTTTGGTTTCATGAAAGGCAATTGGGGCTCCCAATTTAGGGCTCCCCTTGTAACCTGGTGAGGGCTCCTCTTCCGGCAGATTAGCCTGGGAGCAACTGCGGAGAAGAAGACCCTCGAACATTGTACTTTTGTGATTCACTATTGGGCAATGACGACGTTGGTGGGGATGTCGTGGTGTTTAGTCAATACTATGCATGATGGTGCTGCTGGTTATATTGTCTTGTGGGTGACTACCATGGGTCTATACCTTGCACTTCCCTTCAAGGATGAATGTGGGCTTATCCTGGAGTCATCTAGGTATATTTTTTAGTCGTATAGCGGACATGCAGACTTAACGTTGTGAAGTTTTCGTCAGAGTTATGAACGATCAGTACTGTGCTAATTATTTCTATCTTTTGTGGTGCTTATGCCCTATCAACTACCTCTTTTTTGTGCTAATTTTTCCGCTTCTTTTAGTGCTAAGGCTTCATTATGGCTGAGTCTACCCTTGATCTCTCGAGTCATGACAAAAACTCAGTACATTCAACTTTGTGTTGATGTATGCTCATGTGTGTGCGTGTGGTGTGTGTTTTGTTTGGGAGCATATGTTAGTACGTAGTGCTACACCCACTATTGGGCACTGACGACGTTAGTGGGGATGTCGTGGTATTTAGTCAATACTATGCATGATGGAGCTGATGGTTATATTGTCTTGTGGGTGACAACTATGGGTCGATACCTTGCACTTTATTTTAAGCGTGAATCTTGATTCATCTAGGTATAGTTTTTAGTTGTATAGCGAACATGCAAACTTCATGTTGTGAAGTTTTCGTTGGCGTTACGACCAGTTGATACTATGCTAACTATTTCTATCCTTTTTGGTGCATATGCCCTATCAACTACCTCATTTTTGAGCTAATTTTTCTGATTTAATACTTCTTTTAGTGCTAGGCTTCATTATGGCTGAGTCTGCCTTGATCTCCTGAGTCATGACAGAAACTCAGTACGCTGAACTTTGTGTTGATGTATGCTCATGTGTGTGTGCGTGTGGTGTGTGTTTTGTTTGGGAGAGCTTATGTTTGTACCTAGTTCTACACCCACTATTGGGCATTGACGACATTTGTGGGGATGTCGTCAGTGCCTAATAGTGGGTGTAGAACTAGGTACTATGCATGATGGAGCTGATGGTTATATTGTCTTGTGGGTGGCTACCATGGGTCTATACCTTTCACTTTCCTTCAAGGGTGAATCTGGGATTATCCTGGATCCGTCTAGGTATATATATTGTACTTTTGTCATCAATCAAGAAAGAAATACCGAAAGTACACTATTGTCTGACCTTTCCAGCCATTGTTCGGGACAGACAGACCCTTAAAAACTCAACAAAACTTACTTACATGACTTCAACTGAAGATTGATGCATAGTGGGTAGAAGCATATCAAGAGTGCTTCTCTGTAACCGAAAGATGTGAGCATGAAGACCAGGTCTATAGGAAAACCCTTGAATAGAGCGTGTGACCTGAGAAATTGCAATAGAGATGCAACCGCCCCCATGTCGCAAACCCATCATGAATGCCAACTTTGAGAAGCAAACAACATACTGCCCGCGATACCGACGGTATCGCGGGCAGTAAATATGGATAACCCCATATTTACCGACGGTAAATATGGGGTTATCCAAAAGCATGGTGTAGTGCATCGCTGACGTGTCAGGTTGTGGTGAGTACGTGTAGCCCAATTGCCAGTCGTGCGCGTGCAATCATCCACACGAAGTGAGATATCCGGTGGCTGACTCTGAGGCTCCAATGCACGACCAAAACTGAAACTGACGAGCAGGAGAGATGCGCTGCTGAGATCAGTGCCCTTACGTGATAGGAGCTTGATTAGGGATAGAGCTTCCTCGAAACAACTTGATTGTGTCATCTTTTGGCGTAAATTCTCTCGGATTGGATTTGGAAAGCTATTCAAAACTGTTAGTTTGAGAGTGTACTGTTATTGTATTTGTTATATACAAGAAATCCAGGCACAAGCCTGAATTCTAGTGAATTTTGGCCCCTGTGGAGACACTGGTCGCACCTTAGTAAATTTGTTTTGAAATTGGCCTCTTTGAATTAAGCAGTTTTGCACTCTGATTTGAGGCATATGTCTGTTAAAGTTGTGTTTGTTATATGATACAAATTCATACACATTGTAGGTTGATGGTAAGACCATAAAAGCTCAAATATGGGACACTGCAGGCCAGGAGAGATACAGAGCCATTACAAGTGCCTATTATCGAGGTGCTGTAGGTGCTCTTCTGATATATGATATGACAAAGCAAGCCAGTTATACTCATGTTGAGAAATGGCTAAAGGAGCTCCGAGATCATGCAGATGTGAACATCGTGATCATGTTGGTGGGCAACAAATCAGATCTTCTCCATTTGAGGTCAGTCTCAACCCAAGAGGCAGAAACATTTGCAGAGAAAGAGGGGCTGTCTTTTGTCGAAACTTCCGCTCTGAATGCTTCCAATGTTGAGGTTGCCTTTCAGACCATTTTGACTGAAATCTACAACATAGTGAGTAAAAAAGCGCTTTCCCTAGAGGAAGAGGCCATTTCTATGCCAAAGGAAGGCAAACCGATTCCTCTTGTGGATTCACAAGAAGGAACCAAAAAGGGAGGCTGCTGCTTCTAGCTTGTAACGTTTGGGTGCTTGAAAGGTCGGATATGAGCAGGACCATGTTGGTAACAGCAAAGTTTTGAGGTAATTGTTTTTTTGAAGAATTCATTGGGTGTATACTGGTGTTCAGCTATTTGTCACCTTACTGCACAAATATGTTGAGGCCATCAAGCTAGGGCGTATTTATGAGGTGCAGTAGTACTTTGTAGTTGAGAACGTATGTTGTTGATGTGTTACTTATTGCTTCTTTATTGCTAAGTTTGAACGTGTATTTTAATCCACTTACTGGTGTGGACAATATATGTACTTTTGAGTTGTTTTTGTCGGCTGTGGTATCTGTGGGAAAATAGTAGCATAGCAACATGTAGTGAGGAAACAGGGTTTGAACTGCAAAAGTCAAGGAACGGGGTTAGCGCACAACAGGAGCCATATTATCAGAACACGTGAGCTATGTATGGATAGCGCAATGATGGATACATGAGTACACTCAGTGGAATTCATAGTCAATTTTGGATTGAAACCAATTTTTGAGCATGCATGCATGCTAAATGGAAATGTGTGTCCAAAGAGAGATAATTGGAAGAGATTGTACATGATTCCTTGATCTAATTTTATGTGTTTATTTGCCATCAAAAGTTGTGAATGCCCTATCAAATTGACTTCAAAATGGAATTATACCTCAATTGGTGCAAAAATGAGGATGCATTGTGTCGCCATTGTGATTAGTATCTACACGATTCAACACAGCATTGATAATAAGAGGAACATGAGATCGTGCTTCCATTTGATCAAATGTGTATGCCCAAACCACTTCAAATAAGACCTCGTGGAATTGTATGTAAATGATATAATGCATGTGCTCATCTTTGTGATTATTTCATTAAGCTCAGTTCAAATGCATGGTGTTTGAATGTGATGAGTGGAGCATACAGATATACAGGTGGTGACTTTTGTGTCACCGATTGTGCATGTAAGAGGGATTTGCGCTCTCTCTCTCTCTCTCTCTCTCTCTCTCTCTCTCTCTCTCTCTCTCTCTCTCTCTCTAGGGGGGCATTGGAAAAGCTAAGATAAGCTTGTTACTTGTTGATGCATAAATTACTCATTAGAAAAACTCAAGTTCAAATTGCCATCATTGAAACTTTTTCGTTGCTCATATTTGACATCCAAAATCACTTTAATCAAGAAGTTTGCATGATCACACCCAAGAAATTGAAGATCAAATCCCTCATAATCACAATGCCTCACTCAATTTGCAATCAATTGAGCTCTAATTGAATGTTTGCACATGAAATGTGTTGCAATTTCGTCGTTGATATATAGTTTGAGTCTTGTGAGGCCACAAATCACCAAATCAATGTGGCTTTAGCATAGGTACACAATCTTGAACAATTGTTGTAGCATAATGGTATTAATAGTGATTGACAATCATAGCCCACACAACATTGGAATGAATTGCGCATTCAATTATGATCAAAACCCTTGGTTTTAAATAAACACACTCAAAATTGAGTGCACACATGATGTTGGCATTATTTTAGTGCAAAATTGGATCCAAATTAGCAACCATAAAATCAATTAAGTATGAACACTTACATATTGAATTGTCATCCAAAAAAAAACCCTTGCTCCACAAGCAAATGCTAATGAACACCTAAGTGTGCTTCTCCAATTTTACCCAAAAATCAAATACTCAAATCATTTGATTATGCATCAATTGGCACAAATTCACTTTAATTGACTACAGTAATGACTCATCCTTTGATTAACAAATTATGCATATACAACACACATTAGTGGTTAAGCTAGTAAAATTAATCAATTGTTGAAAAAATTAGTGAATGGTTAGAATGTAGAATGAGGGTGTTTGGTGGAAACATAACTTGAAATTAGTACAGAATCTTGCATACACATAAAAATATGAGACGAAAGTCTACACACTCAAATCCAATATGATTAATGGTTAGTTAGCAAATATTAATGATGAAAATATTCTTACAACTCCATCCTTGACTCCACTAACTTAGATTATCTTCCCAAAATGTCAATGTTGGATTGTTGCATAGCATAAGCCAAATCCACATACAATAGACTAACATAATTGTCAATCCAAGGAGTAATAACTAGGAGGGCTTACATGCAAAGACATATGCACACACACTCAAACCTATTCAAAACAAAAGCATACAATAAAGAACATGCATACACAATTACAAGGTTAAAAATGCAAACCACACTCACAAAACCAAGCTATATAAATATGCAAACCAATTATTGAAAGTACTCATGATATGACCAAGAGTTGAAAATCAAAAGCAAAATTGATTAACGCTCTTATCAAGAATGAGAAAGCAAATCTGTTTCATAAACACAAAGGAAATAAATGAAAAAATATAGATGACAATAATGAAGATTAAACTAAGATCAAGAGTTAACAAAAACATATATCTCAAGCACCTCGTGTGTGTGTGTCTGAGAGAGAGAGAGAGAGAGAGAGAGAGAGAGAGAGAGAGAGAGAGAGAGAGAAACCATATATGTATCTTAAAACAAGAGCAACAAATGAGAGAGTACGAGAGATAGCACATCAATTGATGCACCAATAAGTACTAAGTAAATGATCGTGCATAACGAGAAGTACGGTATACCATGCGAGAAACTTCTACGATAGGTTAACCTTGGGTGTGGCCATTTGTTTATGGAATCCATACATAAGGGAACTCTTTTCATGTGCTGAAGGAAATGCCATATGGTACATGGCATGAGCATGATGGTGATATGGTATGCAATAATAGAGCCTTCTAAGGTGCATAATGTGAGGATCCCATCAAGAGATCGTGAGTGCTAGATAGGAGAGAGTGTAGAAATGTAGAGCGAGTGTGCGACATTGAGAGATGGAACAAGTGTGAATGAGCCTCTAGATACAGTAAGTGTGAGGCCATTTGTGTGTAGACTATCCTTTTTTTTTATAGGTGTGGAGAGGTGATTAGTGAGTGTTACTAGCATCTAATCGAGCTTATGGGGGGGGGGGGGGGGGGGGGGGGGGGGGGGGGGGGGGGACCATTGTCGGGAGCTCAATAAGAGCCTTTGCCTTTGTTTGGTGTTATTGTGGAGGATGATGGTGCTATGCTTTAGATAGGGCCCACATGGCCACTACCTAGAAAGGGTGGAATATATAATGATTGTTTGAATTTGAAAGAGAGAGAGAGAGAGAGAGAGAGAGAGAGAGAGAGAGAGAGGGGATGGGGTTTTACTGCTAGGGCAATGTAGGGAAGAGAGTTACAAAATTTAGAAGCTGTCTGGCTACTCACTAGCCAAGAAGACTGCCCAACATCGATGAGAAATGGTCAAGGATTCTCTTGTCCGTTGTTTTTGAACTCAATGCATGCCGGGGTACACCTTCGACACCGAGTCAAAGGTGTACCTAGTTGGTACCGCCTTTGATGGTCACCTTCAGCGTCAAAGTTGGTCTTCAACCTTGTTTTTCTTATTCTTTGTATACATGCATAATATGGTATTAATTCTTGTGTGTGTGGCGCGTAAAAGAATATGCATATATGTAATGGTATTGTGCGTAGAGATGTATAGTGACAATGTAGCAAGAGGTTCATGTATGTATTTATAGTAAGTGTGTGTGTGTGTATGTGATTACACGGAAGAGAGAGTGTGTTTTTACTGCCCGCAGCTCATGGGAATGATAGAAAACAAGAATGTGTGTGTATGTGTGTTGAGAAATTGAAGCGAAAGAGAAGAGTTTTTCCTCTGGCGAAGCTGAGAGAGAAGAAGGGATGAAGGTGAAAGGGAAAGAGAGAGAGAGAGAGAGTGTGTGAGTGTGTGTGGATGGTGAGTGTATGTGTTTGGAGACACGGAAAGATATTGTGCTGTTGTTTTCTGAAAAGAGAGAGACAGAGAGAGAGATTCTTGCGTGAGTTGATCCGAAAGAGAAAACGAGGGTAGGATGATGAGAGAGAGGGAGAGAGAGAGTGTGTATTCTGTGAGAGAGAGAGAGAGAGAGAGAGAGAGAGAGAGAGAGAGAGAGAGAGAGAGAGAGAGAGATGGTGATGGGGTGGGGCTGATCCGAGAGGGAAAACGAGGGAGAGAGTGAGAGGGTGAGAGTGTGTGTATGAGGGTGGTGTGTGTGCATGGAAGAGATGAAGGAGGAGAGCAGAGCACTGGCTCTAGCTGCTCAGAGAGAGAGAGAGAGAGAGAGAGAGAGAGAGAGAGAGCATATCAAACCCACAAAAGCAATCTCAAGCACAACATGCTGTTCCAAAAAACCATTGCGGCTAGCAATCGCAGCGTGAATTCTCTTGCCCACATGAAGGTATTGGATAAGGCCACGAGCCAGCTTCAAAATAAAAAACACAGGTGATTGCATTTAGAGAGAAGAGTGCTCCAAGGGACGATATCACTTGATGGAAGCTGATCAAGATCTTCACGTGATCTTATGAGAGCACCATACTTACTTCCAAGACTTCCTCTCACCAAAAACCACCCCTTCGCCTTCAGTTAAAAACAACCTGGAACCTCCCTACCATAGCCATATTGAGCATAATCGATAGTTAACACATTCCAAGAGATAACGGAAAGTCCTTCGCGACTTGCTGAATCCTCAAAAAAGCACTACCATTGGCATACATGTCGGATGAGATTCCATATATTGTCTATTCTAGAGCTTCCTCCGTCGTACAGTGCTCTTTTATTTTTTAGAAATTTTACTAAAATTTCTATGGCTCCTGGTTACATGCAGATGGCCTCTTAGGGGGGATGCAAAAAGCATGCCTCATATAGCCCTCCCATAATGCTCCAAAGACATTCATGTTTCTAGCCCATGTCCTACTCTTGGTAACCTTCCGCCAAAGCATGTATCTTTGTTAGCTACTTCCTCTACGTGTGGCATTAAACAAGAATGATAAAGCTTTAGATGCCATCCATTCATTGAAGTATGGTGTAACTTCCATCTAGATCTCCCAACGTGCAACTGCCATTCGAAAACTTTCATACCACAACAAAAGGTCCTTCCCATTTTAGCAAAAACTTACCTTCTTTCCTGTGGTCAAATTCATTGTCATATCGCAACACCAGAGAACTTTCCTTAATGGCCTTCTTGGTCAGCTTACTATTGAATTTTCTTCACCTCTTTTCTTCCTTGTTTAGTTATAACCCTCGTTATAACCTATCCAAATCAATGATCCGTTGTTCCACTTTTTCCTTTTGACATCCCCATGAAAGGCCTTTAGGATTTGCGGGTTGCTAATCCTACTTCTATGGGTAGAAGAGCCTTTAGCCCATACATTAAGTGAAAAC
The DNA here is from genome assembly GCF_014529385.1 of Adiantum capillus-veneris. Taxonomy (NCBI): domain Eukaryota; kingdom Viridiplantae; phylum Streptophyta; class Polypodiopsida; order Polypodiales; family Pteridaceae; genus Adiantum; species Adiantum capillus-veneris. The sequence goes on from NC_140952.1 coordinate 14,465,211, forward strand.
GAGTGTACCCTAGAGACGTCTTAAAAGAAGTCTTATAAGCCCATATTGATATATCTAAGTGTTTATCCCAAGCCTTTGGGTCACCACATGACAACTTGTTTGGTGATAATTTTACAAATAAGCTCATTTTCTTTTTCAAGTAACCCCATTGCATTGACTTTAGTAAGGGGTAGAGTGCCTACGCTTAATTTTCAACTTTTTCATTAACTCTACCACCAAATCTGCTTGAAATCTTGACCCTCGATCAGAGAGGATGTCCAAAGGTGTGCCAAACCTGTAGCAAATACATTCAGAGATGAAGTCACTCACATCCTTAGAAGTGATTCTTTTTTAGGCCTCTATCCACCTTATCATGTAGTCTTACCCCATAATCACATACTCTTTTTGAGACTCTATGCATAATAATGGTCTCAATGCATCAATTTCCCATTTCTCAAACGTAGCATATGTCATGATGGGATTTTTTTTTTCATATGTTGGCCTCCTAGGTCCGGCTTTATGAAAAACTTCACAAGCGTGACACCAATGCTAGACATCTTGATGTAGGCTTGGCCAAACCAACTCAGCTTGGAGAATTTTCCTACTGGTGATCTCTTTAGAAAAATGCCCACCACACACTCCCTCATGAAACTACTCAAAATGCCTTTAATATCCTAAGAAGAAGTACCTTCTTGAAGAATGCATCCTTCCTCTGCAATACAAATCATCATTCACTATACAATATATGGTAGCTTTTCTATCCAGCCATCTTCGCTCATTTCAACTCATGTGTATTGGAGTCTCAAAATGCTCCAAGAAATAGAGAACGTTTTACAACTCTTCTTTTCCTTGAAACAATGGGGTATTCATAGCAATTGCATCCACCGTAACATTCTCTACTTACACTATAGTTAAAGCATTTTCTTTTTGTTCCTATCTCATGGCATAAAGTGAATTTGCACACCCTTGAACTTCATCATCAAATATTTTGCTTCCCTATTATTTATCTTATAAGCCCATATACCTACTATTGGTTTCACTATCAGCATGGAATCCCCAAAAACATTTAGCTCGATGATGGTAGAGAACCATTCATGGCATTGTCATAACAATCAACACTTAACTACACATCGGAGAATGGATTAGACTTGTTAACCACTGGCGTCCACTTCTAGTAGTCATCTTGTCGGTCCAATAGGCAAAGGGTAAGAGTGATCGCCGATGAGAGGCGCACTCTAACAGGAACATTCAAGGGTTAGTTGGCTAAGTATGGGTGCCCAAGTGTGAATGGAACGAGCTCATATAAAAGTCACCTAAACCTAAAAATCACTCATTCTCTCATTTGTGCAATTGAAGAGTGCTCTTGCTCCATATTCATCTTCTTCTTCTTCATCTTCGTGTGTGTGTGTATGCGAGAGAGAGAGAGAGAGAGAGAGAGAGAGAGAGAGAGAGAGAGAGAGAGAGAGAGAGAGCATTGCGACAACGGCACGATGGCGGCGAGGCGGTTGAGTGCGGCACGACAGTAGCTCCTTTTTCTTCGTGGCGAGGAATCCTCCACGAAGGCAAGCTTAGGGCGGTGAGTGACACACCCTTGTTCTCTTTAGCTTGCTAGATTAGTCTGGTTGTGTGCTTGTAGCCATTTGTGGCTCCCACACAGTGTATTGGCAAGTCCCTTGCATTGACACGTACGACAGGCGCGCACATTTTTGGCGCCGTTGCCAGGGAATGCCCTACATTAAGCTCGAGTAGCACTCTATGCTACTTTGTGGTGCATTTTGAAATGTAGGAAAGGTAGAGAAGGAAGGTGTGTGTTCAGAAGGAGTTTTTTTTGCTGCTGTGTATTGTTTTGTTAATAAGGTATTGAAAGGTATTGTGTTTTTTTGTTCATAAGGTGTTTTCTCTGTGATAAGGTGTTAGGATTAAGGTAGTAGATCGATAATGTTTGTTCTGTGTAAAGTATAGTAAGTAGTTCTGTTAGCTAATGAGTTGCTATAGTAGTGTGTTAGTGTGTAACAATAGCTCTATTAATTGTAAGTAGGTAGGTTAGAGGTGTGTGTACTCGCGCGTACAGCGCGGTCGCGGCGACCTTATCTACAAAAATAAAAATAAAAATTTAAAGGTAGGATTGGGATCGAGAATATTTTCCAAACCCAAGCCCAATCCCACCCTCAGGCTCAGGCCTCAAGCCCCCTTTAAAATTACGTATTTTAGCCTCACGCGTAGGTAAAAATTGACCTTTTTGAGGACCAACGGAGCTTCGGGTAACCGAACGCTGTGCTGTAAAGCACACCACGATCCCCTGAGAGATACACTTGTTTTAAACTACACATGCTCTAATCCAAAAACTGATCATTAAAAAACATAAAAAAACGGACGCCTAAAAAAGTAAGCGGTTAACCTTCGAGGTTATTCGCCGACGCTTGTAGGGTGCCAAAGGCACATGTATCTGCGCTCTAGTCGTGTGCTAGAGGCCGAGCAACTAGAGAGAATTTTGACTTATGCGAGTTCTCAGTATCCACCTACCTTAGGTTTCGGGCCCTGGGCCCTCGGCGGGGACCTAAGGTAGTACAAACCAAGACCCAAACATAGCGGCTAGTGACTCTTTCTCTGACTACGACGTCATGGAGGATTTCCCAATGCCTAATCCCAATAGCTCAAGCCAAGACATGCATGCCATGGGTCCACGGTCTGGGCCGAGCGTGCTTAGCCGCTTGAAGGAAATCTTTAATAGAGCCACTCGCTCTGAACATGGAGCTAACGATGTAAATGAGGGGGGTGGGGAAGTAAATTCTCCATTCATGACCAACGTAGACTCTATGCTCTTGAGAGTGTGCACGTGAATACTCCATTCACTGCACCCCTGACTCTTTAGAGCTATTTCCCTCCGAGGTTATATTACCTGATGGTAGAAGCTTTGCCAAAGTGCAAGAAATTGAGCGATATATCATTGCGGCTAGGGAAAAGAAAATTGAGAGCTTACGCAAGGCGGAGCAATGAAGAGAGTTAAAAGCGAAAGCTCCTATATCAATATCCTTGCTAGGAGAGCAATTGAGTGCTCCTGACTTAGCAACCACTAAGGGTCAACCCATAGAGAGCCACATTGCATCTAGTTCAAAGGACACCCCTATCATCTCAAGCCTAGATGGAGCGTTCCTAAATGAGAACTGGGAGTACGAACTACAAATGGAAACTCTAACCGATCTATACACAGGTCACACCTATTACGTGGGTTGGTTAGATGTTCTACAATCCACAACGGGTGCTACTAGTGTGGAGGATCAACAACAAAGAGTTTGTGAGGTCATCCATAGGGTTATTGAGCTAGAGAGACTGAACAAGGGGATCCACATGCCTTCAACGGGTCTCATGAGATTCTTGGATACAAGGAAGGCTAAACAACCAACCTTATCGCAAATGGAGACTCTCTCGGTAAGTCCGATGGATCCCCCATATGTTGTTTCACCAGGGGTCTAAGTGCAATCTGAGCCCACCAGTGATAGCTTTACTTTTCCAAGTTTAGCTCATCTTTCCCTTGATGACGCCACGACTACCATGCATACCCCAATGATGGGCATGCCAAGAAACACGCCATGGACCTCATTTGTTAGTAAAGCACCACTACATGGTAGCTCAATGCTTGCAATAGTACCTACAAGTGTGTACCAATCGTATATACCTATAGGTCCTCGTACTCATGTAGTCCCTACCCCTCCCATTGTTTCAACTACCTATGCTCCACAACCAAAACACCCAAGCTCTTATTTCCATGGGACCATACCGGCTAGCATTAGCACGTCACATCCGACGTCTGTTATGCCTAGGGCCACACATATGAACTTTGGGCCGCCACATGGCACAACACCATACCAAACTTGGAATCCAAGGGCTTCCTATGCACCAAGCCCAATGCCAATACCTACTCCACATGTAGTGTCTGGAGCACCTCCACCCACGGTTCCTGCTCACTTAGATGACTTGGCAACATTTGCTCAAGCTATCGGTCGATCTATTGCTGAGCATATGCGTAACAGGCCTGATAGAGAACCTAGAAGTAAGGTAGTACAAATAGCCAAGCTCACACAAAAATTTAGTGGAGACGGGGATGTGAGAAAGCATATCGAAGTGTTTGAACAAATATGCGATTCTCTAGGAGAACACAATGACATGTATAAGAGTAATGCTTTAAGCCTAACCTTAAGTGGAAAGGCTGAAGATTGGTATAGAACCCTAAGGGTGGAAGAAAAAACAAATTACCCTACTCTTAGGAGACTGTTCTTAAAAGAATACATACGAGAGGGAGTGCTTTGGGGTGTAGCCTCTCAACTCCAAAAAGCCCAACGAGAGGAAGGAAAGTCGGTGAGAGACTTTCTTAGTCGCTTAAAGTATTTGAATTCTCGTTGTAATTCAAATGAGCGCTTCAATAATAATCAATTGCTTGATAGATTTGTTAGGGGATTACGACATGAGGATATCTACAATGGCCTAGTCATTAGAGGTATCACCAACTTGGGAAGCGGTCACCACCAATGCGATCCAATTGGAGGATAATTTAATGATTCAAAAAGAAAGAGTGTCTGTTGAGCCTAAATATATTAGCTCGCAAGCATTAGGGAATCAATTAATGACCTTAAAGCCTATTGCTAAGGAGCCAAAGATATTTGAGATGACTTTAGCAAATCTCACCAAGGCCATTCAAGAGAGTCTTAGAGACAATCGTGCTCTGCAAAACAATCATATGTATCCAAGAAGGGAGCAACAATGGTGCTCACTATGCTATGGACCCCATAGTACTAGTGAATGCCCTACTTTTAGAGTAAAATTCAACGGGAACTGCAATGTCTGTGGGAGGTATGGTCATCAAGCTAAGGATTGCATAGTATTTAAGCGCGCGATGGCCAATAACCAATGTTAGCATGGACAAATACACCTCGAGTGCCTGCATTGATGATGGCCCCACCTCTTGAACAAACGTCACAACACATGGTCCCTAGGGCCCAAAATGTTGTTCAAACAACACCCTTACCACCTCCAGTGCTAGGACCACAACCACCACATCCAAGAATCACTTCTATGAATCAAGTGGATTGTGAGTCATCCATTGCTTGTTTGGAAGGCTATGAGGAAGATATAGACCCTAATATTGCCTATGGGATGGATGCGCTTGAAGAAAGTCCACAATACTACATGGAGGACTATTGGGGACAAGTCAAACCTATCTATCAAGTAGCCGCTCTTGCTGCAAGAGGCCAAAATATCAATTACACTGCTAAGAGACCACCTCTTCAATGCTATGAGTGTGGAGGTCCACATCGTGTGGCCGAGTGTCCTATTAGGCTACAAAAGAACGCCGCACTAATGCAAACCAATCAAGCGAGCACGTATACAATGCCGATACTCATGTGTAATCGATGTGGCATAGATCATTTGATTTCCCAATGTCCAAATAATCCAAATGCACCGAAGATCACGCCATGAAACTTGATTGAGGTTACCGAGGAGCCATCACAAAGTACACCTGTGGTACCGGTAAACGTATTCACATGATCGATGCTCCAAAAACAAAATTATATTCTTGAGGAAAGAGACATCAATTGCCCAATCTCAGAAAAAGAAGAAATCACGAAGGAAGAGATCGCAAAAAGCAGCGAAGTCAAACCCCAGTTCAAAGACCAACATAGGGACTGGTGATTACCCCGTATATATGAACGACGCTGAAGAGGATTTTGATTTAGGTGAAACCATGGAGACCCCATATATATGAACAACGCTGAAGAGGATTCTGATTCAGGTGAAACCGTGGAGACCAAAACAACCACTAAGATAGAAACCAACAAGGAAGATCTTCATGAGCCACAATGGCCAGCATCCAAGAAGAAGATAGGAACTTATTCAAACTATACAGAGGAGATCGAGTGAGTCAAGCAATTAAGGAGTTTGGTAGAAGATACCCAAAGGGATCTAGAACCAGCACCTAGGCAAAAGTCATGGGAAAGTGGGCGTACTCACTTCTTGATGGAAAGAATGTTTACAGAGGGACTACGTGATCCTATCGAAGAAATGGAGATCCCATCTTTCCCACGTCAAGGGACTGAAGGACTGAAGCCCAAAAGGTGCCATTAAACATTGCCAAATTGATGGATTTCATGTCTTCAAAAGTTAGAACCACCATTATGTCCAAACTATATAAAGACCTTAGATCCACAACCCAACTAGATGAGAATCTTGTGGTAGATATACATGTTAACAAGTTGGGACAATACTTTGAGGGTGATGAATCCAATGCGACCATTAACCGTGAAGGGAATCCTTGATGGTGGCGCTGGGGTTAGCATTGTGACTAAAAATTGCTAGGAAATTATGGGAATACCTCACCTTGTGACCACAACGCGACCACAACCATAGTATTGAAGATGGCCAATGGGTCTATTGTTAAACCTATAGGGATGCTAGAAGATCTCAAGATCAAGGTCTTTGGACATAAAATAAGAGTTACCTTCATTGTTATGGATTTCTCCAAGCACACTATGGCATCGGAGATGATCTTAGGACGTCCTTTCATGAGGGAAGCAAACATGGTGCATGACTGGTCTAAAAACCATGTCTACTTGCAGTTCCAAGATTCTGTCATTCGAGTGGATCTTGTAAATGGTCGAGCACATCCTCTAGGAAACAGGTTTATAATTGATCATAGATCTGACACCACAGTTCACCTTATATGGATGTACTACCTGGGATGACGGAGTCAGACAATGTGGATTGGGTCCACCTAGCAGCAAACATAGACACTTGGGGAAATAGGGGGACGACCTGGGTAACCCATGAGGGGGATGAAATGCCACCACTCATACCCTTAAATATGCTAGAATCAGTGCATATAGCTTCTGACAAGACTCATTCTCATATAACAAAGAAAACATACAAGTGAGTCCCTAAAGCTTCTTTAGAGACCATAGCTAGTGCTAAAAAACAGAAGCCTTGTAAGAAATGTCCCACTCGCTCCAAGAAATGTAAGGAAACGTGGCATTGGATTCGTAAACGACTATTGGAAGCCCAAGGCTACTATCAAAGAAATGATCAAATTGTTACCATATACATGTGGTAGTGATGTGTCTGAACACACTAGGACCGCCGGGGCATTTTTTCCCTCTTTAGGAGGTTTTTCCCCCCGTGCTTGTATATACGCCCATCACTCTAGGGCTATCCATCTTTCCATTGCACACTAAGTAACACGCTCTCTATTGTGTGCCTTGAGCTTCCTTCGTCTTCTCCAAGCTGTGTGTGTTTCTCTGCAACCCTAATTCCAACAATTGGTATCAGAGCAGGTTACGTCCTCCCGGGCTTAGTTGCCAGCTGCTCCAGCACATGCCTGCTCACTTTCTCCAATTTCAGTGAGCTTTGGCAAGCGTTCGCACGTCGACAAATATTTTGAGAGAACTCATTTCGTCCTCCGTTTCAACTACAAGCAGTACTGCACAGGCTATTTCGTCATTTTGTGCAGAATTTATGTCAGTGCCGTTTTCTGCATAACAGGTGCCTTATAGTCTTCTACAGTTTGTGCTATATAGCACAGGTTATTCTCGCTCCGTTTCTCCTATTTTCGGGCAGTTTTCACATCAGGTGCAACATTTACCATGGCTGCCAACAACACAGATGTGTTCAAGATGTTTGCTGTTGAGGACAGGTTGGATGGGGACAACTACCCTATGTGGGCTTATATGATGCAACATGTTCTTGTGTCAAAGGGTGTCTGGAACATTGTGCAGGGCATTGATGTACGTCCTGGTTCTGAGGATGTAGGCGATGTTGAGGATGTTGCAGGTCTTGCTGCAAGGATTGCAACTGTTAGAGTTGTTTTGCCTACGGCAGAACAAGCTCGTTGGGATGTTAAGGATGCGTAGGCTCATGCATTGATTGTGTTGTCTGTGAAGCTCACCATTATTCCTATCATCCATTTAGCAAAATCTGCAAAACAGGCTTGGGATATTCTAGCAAGTCTTTATGCAAGCTGCAATGAGGCTAAACTTGCTTTGCTGTGTAAAGAGCTGGAGTCGAAGATTATGCATGAGGAAGATGATATGGACACTTTCCTTGCTAGTGTCAAGGATATCAATGAGCAACTTATTTCTGCAGGTGAAGTTATTTCAGACAGTTCCCTTGTGCAGAATGTTCTTGATGCCTTACTAGATTCTTACCAGACTTTTGCTAGTACTTGGAGTCTTATGACCCAAGGAAATCCAGAAGTTGTTAAGTTTGATGCATTATGCACATTGCTGTTGCAAGAGTGACTTTCTAGAAAAAACAGGACTAGACAGCGTGCAGTTGAACAGGCTTTTATTGCTTCTCAAAGAAAGGGTGGTAAACAGCAATGCAACCACTTCTTATGGTTCTACTGCGAGTGGCAAAAATTATGTTCCTAATGCTTCTGCTGGCAGCAATTCGTTTGGAAATTGTGGTGATAAGGGCAAAAAGAAAATGCGTTGCCATTATTGTAAAGCTAATGATCACTTGATCAAGTTGTGTCCTAAGTTGAAGGCCAAAGAGGCTAAGAAGAAAGAGGGTGGTTCCACTGCAAATGCTGGTTCCACTATAAATGTAGCCATTGTTGATTCTTCTGTGAAAGGAGGCTGTAATGCTGATGTTGATACAGAATGGGCTTTTAGCGCAGAGTGCACTTACAATCCTGCTGTCCATGCTGCAGATTCACATGTGTGGTATTTCAACAGTGGTGCTACAAAGCACATTACCTCACATCGTGAATTGTTTACCTCTCTCGAGTCTGTCCATCATGGGAATTCAGTCACTTGTGCCAACAACGCCTCTTATCCAGTTCAGGGAGTTGGAAAGATTGTTCTCACTGCTGCTAATGGAAATTCCTTCACACTTGTTGATGCACTTTATGTACCTGGGATCAAGAAGAATCTCTTGTCTGTATCCGCACTTGCTAGACTTGGACTTGTAGTCAAATTTGTGGATGACAGATGTACAGTTCATGATCTCAGGTTTGGTGATGAAATTGTTGCATCTAGGCTTTTGTGCCATGGGTTGTATAAGCTCACTTTGTATGACAAGTGTGGACAAAATTTTGCAAATGCTGTTACAGATTCAAGGGCTATTTCAGATGCAAAACATTGGCATGCACGTTTTGTTCATCTGAATTTTGCTAGTTTGCTGCGTTTGCAGAAATCTGATATGGTTGCTTCTTTGCCTCCTCTTGAAGCACCTGTCAAACATGTTTGTGAAGGCTGTATCTTGGGTAAGATGAAGCGTTCTAACTTTCCAAAGGATGGTTCAGTTCGGGCCACATGCAGGTTGCAGCTTGTGCATAGTGATGTTTGTGGGCCCATGCAAATTCCTTCCTTGGGCAATTACCTGTACTTTGTGACTTTCATTGATGATTACTCGAGGCATGCATGGGTATTTCCGCTTAAAGCGAAGTCCGAAGTCTTTATGTGCTTCAAACAATTTCTAGCTATGGCTGAAAATGTCTCGAAATGTACTATGGGCACCCTCTGTTCCGATCGAGGGGGGGAGTATATGTCTCATGAATTTAATGCATTTCTGGCTAGTCGTGGGATAAAACACCAATGTACAGTGCCTTATACACCTCAGCAAAATGGTGTTGCTGAGAGGAAAAAGAGGTCACTGACGGAAATGGCACGCTGTATGGTCAAAAGTCAAGCTTTGCCGCATTCTTTTTGGCTTGACGCCATCATGTGTGCCACTTATGTACTTAACAGGTGTCCTACGAAAGCTTTGCAGTCTATTACTCCATATGAAGAATGGAATGATAGAAAGCCTTCTATTGAGCATATGCGTGTTTTTGGATGTTTGGCATATGCTTTGGTGCCACAAGTGCAGCGTAGAAAATTGGATGATAAGGCTGTCAAATGTATTTTTGTTGGTTATAGTGCTTAAAGCAAAGGTTACAGGTTGTATCATCCGCAAACAAAACGTATTCTGATTTCTCGGGATGTAGTGTTTGTGGAAGATTCTGTTCAGCCCTTGCTGTCATGTACTAGAGACAGTAATGTAAGCTCACAGGACATTTATGACACTTTGTTGCCTCTTTTCAATGGTGGAAATACGAATGTAAGTTCCAATGAGGCAAATGTACAGCCTATGGGGGTTTCTGAAAATGTTTTAGATCAGCCTATTACTGATGCAGATGTACATGATGTACTTGATGAGAAAAGGGCTGAAAATGAGCAGGCTAGAGGTATGCCAAAATGGTTGGTGCACACTTTGCGTGACAGTAAATTGGATGCACCTTTGTCTAGTCATACTCGTTCAGGCTCTCGCCATGCATCTTATGCATTAGATTGTTATGCTTTGGCTGTGTCTAGCTTACATGATGTTGAGGAGCCTCTGTCTTTTGATGAAGCATAGAATTTAGAAAATTGGATGGTTGCCATGCAATCAGAATATGATGCACTTATAGAAAATGACACATGGACTTTATGTGATTTGCCTCTTAGCAAAAAGGCCATTGGTATGAAGTGGGTTTACAAGTTGAAACGCAAGCCGGATGCTGAGATCGATCGCCATAAGGCTCGACTTGTTGCAAAAGGTTATGCACAACAAAAAGGCATAGATTATGAAGAGACTTTTGCTCCCACTTGTCATATGACTACTGTACGCTTTCTATGTGCATTGGCAGCTCATTTTGGTTGGGATGTACATCAATCAGTTATTGTTACTGCTTTCTTGAATGGTGACATATTTGAGGAAGTTTATGTAACGCATCCTCGCGGTTTTGTCATAAAAGGACAAGAGGACAAAGTGTGCAGATGTAAGAAGGCTTTGTATGGGTTGAAGCAATCTCCTCGTGCTTGGTATGAGAAAGCTGACACTCATTTGGTTGAACGAGGCTTTCGTAACAGTCCAACAGAAAGCACATTGTATGTAAAGCGTGAGGGTGATGTACTTATCATTGTGGTTCTTTATGTTGATCATTTGCTGATCACTGGACAAATGAGAGACATATTGCTGAATTTAAGGCTGATTTGAATGCTACTTTCAAGATGAAAGATTTGGGGATGTTGCATCATTACTTGGGTATACAGTTTAAGCAGTGTGATGGTGGTATTGCCTTGTGTCAGAAAAGTTACATAGAGACATTGCTATGTAAGTTTGGACTTGAGGATTGCAAACCTATTGCCACTCCCATGGAAACAGATTTGAAGTTGAGTCTACATGATGCTGGCGATCCTGCTGATGTCACTCTTTACCAAACTGCTGTTGGCTACCTCATTTATGTATGCAACACGAGGCCGGATATTCAATTTGCAGTCTCACAGGTCAGCAGATTTATGCATAGCCCAGGGTCTAAGCATTGGCAGGCTGTCAAGAGGACTTTCCGCTACCTTAGTGGCACTTTACATCTTGGCTTGTTTTATCCCAAGGGGGGATCATTGCCGCCAGACTTACATGCTTTTTCGGACTCAGATTGGGCTGGTTGTTTTGACACGCGAGTGTCCACAAGTGGTTTTTGTTTCATGCTTGGCAGTTCATGTATTTCATGGTTGAGCAAGAAGCAACCTACTTTGGCAACTTTGAGTTGTGAGGCTGAGTACAGGGCAGTCTTCATAGCTACGATTGAGTGTGTATGGCTCAGACGCCTTATGGCTAATTTGGGTGTTGGACAGGACACTGCCAACACTATCTACACTGACAGTCAGAGCGCATTGGCAGTTGCGAGGAACCCAGTTTTTCATGCTCACACAAAGCACATTGAGGCGCATTACCACTTTGTTAGGGAGAGGCTCTCAGCAGGAGAGATTAGCTTGGCTTATGTGCTAACACAGGACAACCTTGCAGATCTTTTCACAAGGGCATTGTCTCGTGAGAAGCTTGAAGCTTTCCGCAAAGCTTTGGGCTTACTCCCCTTTGTGGACTGATCCTGTCCTCAGGGCATGGCACTTCCCTTTACTCATGTGCCAGCTCTCGTTCATTGCATCACTCCAGGGGGGATTTGTTACCATATACATGTGGTAGTGATGTGTGTGAACACAGTAGGACCTCCGGGGCATTTTTTCCCTCTTTAGGAGGTTTTTTCCCCCGTGCATTGTATATAAGCCCATCACTATAGGGCTATCCATCTTTCCATTGCACACTAAGTACACACTCTCTATTGTGTGCCTTGAGCTTCCTTCATCTTCTCCAAGCTGTGTGTGTTTCTCTGCAACCCTAATTCCAACACAAATCTGGGTGCCAAAATGTAGATTGTGTTCTTACCTATCACCTGACCCATGTGTGTCAAACCCTGTGAGACGACGAAGCCGATGAAAGATCGTGGGAAAGGAAAAATCACAGAACACTATACACCGGATCCGGAGCTAGTATGGGTTCCCAAGCGAGAAAGTCTTGTTTTGTTGAACTCAACCATAGGAAAAACGAATAAAGCTTCTAGCTCCTCATGTAATGCATCCATAGAGGTAAAAGCTTCTCCACAGCCTCCACCTACAATAGTGGACCTCCATGAAGCTACAAAGGAATCCACACCTCCCAGTGTTCAAGAATCAACTGATGAACCACTTCAAGTTCGATCCTGGGAGAGTACCTTACCACCCTTACAACTCGACGAGGCACCTAAGGTAATAGAAAAATACTAGCAAAAATCCTCACCTAGTACCAACTGGAACAATTGGTTTCAAAGGGTGACGAGCACATTTCAAACGGTATGATCTATCCAAGGAAGGGGGGAGTGTTTGCTGACAGTCATCATTCACTCACTCCCCTCTCAACCTTCCTCCCTAACCTCTCAATCTCACAATCTTAGGGAATGTATATATAAAGCTTTATACTCACAAAAAACAAAAATAGTAAAGAGCAAGAGCAATCAGCACAATAAAACGAGTGTGCACAATAAAAGTCAAAACATTGACCTAGACCTACATATTCACATCCAGTACACTGAAACAGAAACCTATGTCATCAAACACCTTTGATCCTCATGACTTGAGTGATGGAGGGTAGGTAGGATTAGTACGATAGGAGTGTCTCTGTTTTAGAGTTTAGTGATTAGCAAAGTTCTTTCTTCCCACTGATGTGCCTCCTAGAGGTATTCTTTGTGTTTCCTAGTGTGTACAGGAATGTGTTAATGTTGTTAGGATTTAGACCTTCATGGGATCTTTCTCTCGTTCACTCTTCAAACCAAGCGCGATCATCAACACAAGCAGGTGTTTCTTGTCCATTAGCATTGTCCCTTATCTTTTTTGCATCTATGTTTGTCTGCTTTAATTCTGATTGGTAGCATAATATTCAACACATTTGCTTAGTACCAAACATTAAATTCAATGCAATTTTTTGTCATAATCACTTGTCTAAGTTTAAAAAGCAAGCAGTATGACTAAGCTAGTTTGACCATGCTAGGCGTTAGAGATCTTCTCTTAATACCATGGGGAATGCCTTCCTAATAATCAATGGTTACTTAGGTTCTTAATCCGATTTAGGCAGCATTGTGTGCGATGTACTAGGGCTTTCTAGTGGGCTTAGTCCCTATTGACCTTTAGCTTAAGTATTATAGAGGGAGTTTACGAATGTGATGAGCCTGGGGAGGGTAACAGTGTTATATGACCCCCCAAAGTTACAAGATTCAAATGCTGAAAACAAAAAAATAAAATAAAATCAAAGTGCCACAATGTAAAATGTTAAGTTGGAAGAGATCTCAGCTTGATTTGGTACTTCACTCACATGTATCACCTATGGTACTAGAGCCCTAGAGGTTCCCAGTGTGGGCGCTTTTCCTTGAAAAGCAAAAAACCCAAGGCACACAAAATAAGCACACACATCAAAAGTAAATCAATGAGAAAAGACTTTCGGGGGGTCAAAGAAAAGGAAATCAGTCAGGCGATGATTTCATGAGCAATTCCTTTTATCGTCTCTTAACTACAAGGTCTTCTAGGTATAGCCTCTAGTCAGCCCTCGGACATGAAATATTTGGCTCTTGCGATTAAACAACTTAATCGACTAGAGAAAATTGAGAAGCTTGCCCATGGTATTAATAGTTGATCTCTAGTGCCTTTCGATCGTTAAATTAGCAACGCCAAACTTGTTTAGTTTTTGACCTTCACAACTGTTTATGCATTTGACTATATTACAATTTAATGTTTATTGCCGACAAATGGTTTACTATTCTGTTACCAATCAATTTGTCTGCCTACAACTGCATATGCTTTTTAATTGTATATGAGAATGCAATTACTGTGCCAATGTTGTTTGATTTTGCAGTGACTGAAGAAGGCTAAGGACATTCATCTCAAATGCTCTTCCACCTCGACGAACGAACTTCAACTCAATAGCTTCCGAGGACGGAATCTACATCAGGAAGGGGGACATGTTAACCACTGGCGTCCACTTCTAGTAGTCATGGGCTGGGCTTGTCTGTCCAATAGGAAAAGGGTAAGAGTGATCACCGATGAGAGGCGCACTCTAACAGGAACATGCAAGGGTTAGTTGGCTAAGTATGGGCGCCCAAGTGTGAATGGGGCGAGCTCATATAAAAGTCACCTAAACCTAAAAATCACTCATTCTCTCATTTGTGCAATTGAAGAGTGCTCTTGCTCCATCTTCATCTTCTTCTTCTTCATCTCCTTGTGTGTGTGTGTATGCGTGCATGAGAGAGAGAGAGAGAGAGAGAGAGAGAGAGAGAGAGAGAGAGAGAGAGAGAGAGCATTGCGACAACGGCACGGCGGCGGCGAGGCGGTTGAGCGTGACACGGCAGTAGCTCCTTCTTCTTGGCGGCGAGGAATCCTCCACGAAGGCGAGCATAGGGCGGTGAGTGATATACCCTTGCTCTCTTGAGCTTGCTAGATTAGTCTGGTTGTGTACTTGCAGCCATTTGTGGCTCGCACACAGTGTATCGGCAAGTCCCTTGCATTGACACGTGCGATAGACGCGCACAAGAGTGTAGACACAAACTTGATTACTAAATTGCGAGTACAAAGAGGCCCATTATATAGAGATAGTGTAAGCATCTTAGATGGCACCATACATGACATCATACGGAACTTCAAATCAGTCCAAATCTACTTGTGAACTAGTGGGTGTCCTTTTATAGCACTTTAGGGACCTCTTAACTAAGTGTAGGTGAGTCCACACCCTCTAGAAATAGCCCTCATGGGTACCTACAAACCTCAGGTGTCTTTTCTACTTGTTGTCGAATGGTTCCATGCCACCTAAGCATCCCAATAGATAAGAGGGGTTACACACAAGCTTAGGCTAAAGCCCATAAACCTAATAGCCCTCCCATTGGGGTGTAGACTATGAAATCTGACAATTCAATCTAGAAGAACATCCCCAATCCAAGAGAATACATCTCTATTCCAAAATACAATACACACCTCCTCTCAATGAATAGATGTATAAAGACCAAGCTAATCCATGCTATCTTCAACATAATACACTTAGAGGTAAAGGCAAAAAGAAGATAGAGAATGCCATCATGGTCATAGTCGTAAGAGACTAAAAGGATGTTGCTGTCTTTTGTTTCATCTTCTTCTTTGTCTTCTTCTAAAAACAGACTGTCTTCTAGGCTTCAATTTTCTACTAGTGCTGCCTTTGTCTCTCTTGAAGCACTTGAAAGGAGGATGGCCCTTCTTCCCACAAATACTACAAGCCTTCCATGCTAAGCAATCTTTGGCTATGTGTCCCTTGTTTGTCATAAAGAAAGCTTTATTGCTAAAAATAATTGCAAATGCTCCTCAATTTGAAGTAGAATTCCTCCTTTACTTCTTCTTTTCGAGCTGTAAAGAGTTGATCACATCTTGCAAGTTGGGTGTTGGATCCTTCTCTTGAATAACGGTCACTATTTAGTTAAAGCTATATGGCAAGACCCCTAGAAGAACTATAATCTTTTCCTCCTATGGTAATGCACAGTTCATAGAGGCAAGCTGTGTGGTCATGCTTTTAAGACGATTGGCAAGGCTTGCAATGTCAGGCTCCATATTTTTAGTGACAAGTAGAGATATTTCTTTAAGCTCACCCATGCAGCTCACGAGGTTTCACAATCATTTGTGAAATGTACATACTTGGCATGTAGTGCAGTGATTATCATTCCTACTACTTGCTCATCCTTGGCCCAATTTTGTGTGCTTATAGAATGTGTTTGCATATGTGTTCCTTCACTAGATGAGGGGTCACTAATTTTTGGTTTGACTATTCTCCATAGCGACTTTTTTTATTAAATACCCTTTCAATTTGGTCTACCACGTGTGAAACCCATCTTCGTTGAATTTCCTGAATTCCCTTCTCCTCCATTTGTGCAAATATAGAGGGGTCTTAGCTTAGGAAACTCTCTTAGAAGCAAGTGCCTAGCCCCTTATAATGGCAAAGTCATCTCCAAATGTGATGAATATGAGAGCATACATTTTGAAAGTATTGTGTTTGGTTCCAAATTTTAGATTTTAGTTAATTTTGTAGAAAGGGAGAGAGAGAGAGAGAGAGAGAGAGAGAGAGAGAGAGAGAGAGAGAGAGAGAGAGAGAGAGAGAGAGAGAGAGAGAGAGAGAGAGAGAGAGAGGTTCTTCCTTCACCTATGTGAAGTACATCTTCGCTCAAGGTGAAGTCACCCTTCAATAGGGAGCACTTAGAACACCTCCTCCTTGCTTTTCTCAAGACTCCTTTGAGGCTCCTTCGATTGTAACTTTTTTTACTTTCTATTAGCCTACGAGAAACTCCTCACGGCTAAAGACAATACTTTTGGCCTTGGTGGGAACCTCTACCAAGATGGGGCTTGGTGCAAACAAATTAATTTGATATGAAGTTGGACATGGGAAAGGGCTCTTAGGCAAGGGGGCTAAGTGTTTAATCCTTTTGAAGGCCTTGGGTTAAGGAGGGTTGCAAGGATGAACCCCTACGGACTTGAAAGATGATAAATTGTTTTGAATTGGAGGGTGGCACCTGGATTAAGTCGAAAAGGCCTTGTGTGCGAGAATCAGCACATGTGGACCCATCACAAGGCTAAGAGAACATTTGATAAGCGGTTTGGCATCTGTCCATTGTGCCCAAAAAGCCCGTGAGACTTGAGCCCATGACTTGTAGGTAAACACACTACTTTTGATGAGCTAACCACGTGCCCATGCATGCTTGTTTTGTGTAAAGGCTCCCCAAAATAGAGCATTGTGTTTGACTATGTAGGATAAACTACACATACACATAGAAGAGATTAATGTAGTGATTAGCAAGGCTAATAGAACTTGACTGCGGAGCTTGGGGATGCTAATGAGAGCTCTTGTGCAAGTTTTTTGAAGCATACAATCCCTTTATGAGTTAGAGCTTCGGAGTGTGGAGAGAAACTAGCAAAAAATGTACTCGTAATTCTGTTATTCAGAGACTTCTCTTCCTAATTGAGCCTGCCTAACTACGAAGGGTAGTGGCCTCTTGGGTTTACCAAGGACATGCACACACCTAGCCAGATTAGAGTTATGCAACTAGCTAGAAGAAATACCAATGATTCTTAACAATATTTAGAAAGTGGTAATCACACTTAATGGCTCTTATACCATTTGTAGAGTTTAGGGAGGATAAATATGATAACCATTTATGTCATTGGCATAATAATGAACACTTATACACTAAATAATGGAGTAAAGTGCAGACACAAAATGGATTACTAATTGATTTAAAGTGAGTACAAAGAGGTTCATTATATAGATCTAGTGTATGCATCTCATCTAGCATCATACATGACATCATATGGAACTTCAAATCAGCACAAATCTACTTATGAAATCATGGGTGTCCTTTTAGGCTACTTTAGAGACCTTTTAACTAAGTGTAAGTGAGTCCATGCCCTCTAGAAATGGCCCTCATGGGTACCGACACACCTTATGTGTCTTTTCCACATGCTACCACATGGTTCCATGCCACTTAGGCATCCCAATAGACAAGAGGTGTTACATACATGCATAAACTAAAACCCATAAACCTAATAGTGATGCCGCTAGAAAGATGCCACTAAAGCCCTAAGATAAGAACACGATACTCCACCTCATTGCTGGAATGAACCTCCTACTACAAGTGAAACCCCTTGCCCAAAATCTTTTCACTACTAGGGATTATCACAACTATTTTCATTGACTCTTTGTCTTTTACCCTCGTATAGGTACCATCAAAATAGAGACTATGAGCCTCTAATAGAATCACGTGCTCAGGAGGGGTGGAGCCTTGCTAGGTTGCACTTTTAGCCTTTCATAACATCGTTGCATTGGTACATATGTCAAGCTTGCTCACATAAACCTCTCTACTTGTATTGTGTAGTCAAATTCTTGCAGCTGCATCACCCTTTTTGGTATCCTTGGAGATAGTTACATGTGCTGCAAAGCATATGGAAAAACATCCTCTATGGTAAGCACAATAAATCTTCAAGGCAACAAAGAAGCCCTAAAATTTTCCACAGCAAATTCAAAGGCAAGGCTAGCTATTCTATAGAGGTGAAATCCATTTTAGCAAGAGTCATAACCCTACTTGCAAAGCACCAATCCCATCAAAAGATTCTTTGGGTCTTTTTGCATCAAAACTACCACCAAAGCTTCATGTCCAAGATTGGGATTGACGTAAAAAAACATTTTTCTAGGATGATTGCAAGACAGTGTGTAAAGAGTTCAAATTACCTTAACCTCATGAAAACGTTTGTCTCATCCCATGTTAGGGTTGCATGCTTGCTCAGTTTCTATTGTATGTAGATTGCTTGGGAGAGAAAGTTAATAAAACGGCTCAAATAACATATTTTTTGTAAAAGTGACACTAATACCTCATGTTTGAAGGAGTAGGAAGAGCAAGCAACGTTTTTGAATTTCTCAAGATCAGAATCTATCACTTTTTCACAAACTAAATGTCCCAAAAGTATCACCTTCTATTTTGGCACTTATCCTTGTTGAGCTCCTTAAGCCAGTCATGTAAGTCCCTCCTTTATCTTGGCCTAGTGTAGTACCTTGGAGCTATAGATGTAGAAGTCATCAATGAAAACTCTAATGGACTACCAAAACATGGTTGGAGGACTAAATTCATAAAGCGTTGGAAGGTGGCTTGAGCATTAGTTAGGCCAAATGGCATAACTCTATACGCAAAACACCCCCATGGTGTGATGAAAGTTTTCAATCACCAATATTCATCTACAATATGTATTTGAAAATACCCTAAGTATTGATGACACAATGTATACCTTTCATTACTTCTGCAGCCTCGTTCTAGACCTCATCTTGGAATGGAAGAGGGAATTGATCTCTCTTTATAGCAACAATCAATGGCTTGCAATCTACACACTCCATATAAGATTCTTCTTAGGGGTCACCACTACTAGGGAAAACCATTTGGAATCCTCCAATGAACCTAGATTTTAACAATCTCTTTACCTCTTTCAACAATGCATTTGGTTGAACAACTTCAAGCCTTCTCAGTTTTTGTACAACAATCTTACTTCCTTCTCTAAACTAAATAAAATGTTGTGCCACAATGACTCATTTAATATGCTTGTAATCAGTAAAACGAAGAGGTTGGCATGTTTCCTTAGGACATGTAGCTCCTTCTCTTTTGAAAGAAAATCTTTGGCTAACATAGACTCTAAATCTATCTCATCTACTTTATCTTGGGTGCCTTGTCCCTTCTCCATACATGGATCTCACAAAAACACACCCATTACTTGAAGTGAGCTTGACTCACCTTTGGATGTCTGCTCATCAAATGAGGAGTAATGACTTGTACTCCATTCATCCGTAGAGGCTCCAGCTCCATATCTTACAATCTATCTAGCTTCATGTACAAAATCTTTCGCTACCTTCTTACATATTTTCTTCTGAACCAAAACTCCATTGCTCTAGTTTACCAATCTTGCCTAGCCTTCATTGCCATAAGCCAAGGCCTCCCCAAAATCAATGGGTAGCCCTCCTCCTTGGTAGAAATCACATAAGCATCTACATGTTCACCCCAAATGTTTTCACCTTCACACCGTTCACTTTTCCTACACAAGCAGCACAAACATTGTTTGCTATCATTGCTAGCAAGGAAGTGTGCTCATTCTATTCTTGCCCGAGTCTGTGCTTAAGATTATCAATCATTACACAAATTTCTTCACCTCCATCCACATAAACATTAGAAATCTTCTGATTCTTAATTTTTGCATCTATACTTGAACTATATCTTTAATGCCTTAGCCACTTATAGACCCATAGAATTAGCCTTAGCTCTTGTAGTGCTTACCATTTTTGACCATGCTCTTCTCATCCTAGGCAAGATAAAAGATATGTTGCCATGTAATCTTGGGCCCAAGTCATATGGTAAAGATCTTGTCCCTAGTGGGAAGTCAACGTGTCTTCTAAATCTATGCTTTCTTTTGTTCACATCCTTGGGAGCTTGAGATGAACCTGCATCAGGACCCTTATCGTGATTTGAGGTGCATTGCATTAGATTCATCCACCTTCGCTTTCCCTTTGTCTTTTCCATGATCCATGCTAGTGCTTGATCTTCACCTCTGAGAGGAAATGGAGAAATTTTGATTGGTGCGTGTGGTGATGGTGGTGTGAGAGGCCTTACAATCTACATAGGTGGAGCCATGCATGCAATAGGATTGCCTTGTGGCCTAGCACGTGGAGGAGTCACTTGTTGTTGAGGCGATCGTCACAAGTTTCCATTCCCTTGAACTTAGCAAGGAAAAGAACAAAAATACATACCATGCCGTGCTTGCCCATAGTACTAACATACATACTCTCGGGTCTATGTTTGACCATCTTGGTGATTTAGCTCCATTGGATGGTGGTGGAGGCCTTACACCTTGGACCAAATTCATGGAGAGACTCTCTAGTTGATTGGTGATTTGTTGTAGGAGATCTTTTTGTGAGGTTTCACGGTCAACTGGAATCATTCCCACCACAAGCCTTGGTTGTTGTACCATTTGTGGGGGCTTAGATCCGCCTTGCAATTGTGCTTAGAACTTTAGCTTACGGTCTTTCTCCCTTGCATGGAGAATGGTTTGATATAGGAGGTTGGGAACTTACCCTCTAACTTTTCCCTTAGAATACAATAAAGGCCAACCAAGAAACAATCCTTCTTGAAGCTGTCGGATTTCCTCTCTCCTTTCACCAACGAAGAAGACCATTTCTCCCAGATCTTTATACATTGATTCTTAAACTTTGTAGCCATTAGGAGAGGATTAATGGTGCTCTTGTAGCTATCTCTAGACCTTATTTGGGAACTCTTTTTGTTGATAATTTTTGTGGAAGGGAGTACTTAATCTTTCCCAGTCTTCTTTCTCCTTTGGAGAGTGTCTCATACCATATCTTGGTTTCATTTGGGGAATAAAAGAAACACCTTGACCTTAGTTGTTTCGTCATCTTGCCCAAAAATAAGGAATGCCATCTCCACATTATTTAAGAAATCTAGAGCAATTATTTAGGATTCTTGTGGACATTTGGGAAAGACCATCACACAATCCGCACTTTCTTTTTCAAAAAATTTCAGGTTTTTTATTTCTTCTAGTACATAGATACAAAACTTCATAATCATATGAGGATATAAAAATTATAATAGTACATCAAAGGAAACATGATGATGCATTATGGGAAAGATAAGGGGCTCCGATGAATTGTTAACTTCTTGCAGCGTTTCTCTTCCAAACATGGCAATGATGGTTTGCTAGAAACATTTTCTTGTCTAAGATCACCTTTGTAGAAGGTTCTCATTGAGGAAAAGTCTGGTTGTTTTGATGCATCTTCTCACTTATCTTCTACCTCTAGTGCTTGGCATAGTGCCCACATTAATGCACTTCATAGTTAGGACGTAAACAACATGAGATAGTTAAGATCACCTCAAGTGACTTTCCATTTTGCATTTTGCAGTGATAGTTGTCCCTTTAAAAACACTCAAGCTTCTTGGAGCAAGAGAAAGAGGCCCACTAGCCCACCGAAGCTTCCATCAACTATGTATTCCTTAGTGTTGGTGGTTGTGGTGTCTCTGACGTAGCCCCCGAGGGAAATTTTAAAGCCCACTACCGTGACAAGCCCGATGTGGATGCTAAAGGACAAAGTAGCTGCATGCTCTCATATTTGGGAACAGTCATTGATAGAGTGAAACCACTCATAAGAGTGATGAATAATCCTAGATCTTGATCTCACCAAGCCTTGCCTGCACATGGGATGAATAGATGAAGAAGCAGGTTGAGGAGATGGAGGACTTATTCTTGTATGTTGATAATGGTGCAACTTGGTAATAGAAATTTGGTGACCACCTTGAGGGCTTCCACCCTTTCCTCCTCCTCTATTGTCCAATTGGAAAACTCCTGAAGCCACTTATCTACCCTTGAGCATGGATGTCCTGAGATTTGTAAAGTGCAAGTTACAAGAGTCCTCAATGGGGGTGCCATTTAATGAGGGATTCAAAATGAACTTGGTGGCCTCTATGCTTGGGTATTGCACAAACACCTCATCAAGAGCAAAAAACATAGGGGCACCACCTAACTATCTTGCGGCTATGGTGCAACAACGAAAGAGAATGACATGCTAGACAATAGAGCACATGCCAACATGATGAAAAAGGTGAAAAGAGTGACCTAACAATGCTTGTGCTAAATCATTGCCAATTTTGTGCGTAAAAGTGTGCCATGAATATGTACATATGTAATGGTGTGTGTGTGTGTGTAGAGATAATATAGTGTGTGTGTGTGTGTGTAGAGATGTGTAGTGATAGGGTGTGTGTGTGTATAGAGAGAGATACACACACTACATTGTTTATGTGTGTATCTACATGTGTGTGTAAGATAGTGGGAGCAAGATGTTCATGCAAGTAGAGAGAGAGAGAGAGAGAGAGAGAGAGAGGGGGGGGTGTTGGCATGGGACTAATCCGAGAGAGAAAATGAGGGAGAGAGAATGAAAGGGTGAGATTGTGTGTATGTGTGTGTGTGCATGCACGTGCATGGAAGAGATGAATAAAGAGAGAGAAAATGTCATATTTGGCTACCTTGAGAGAGAGAGAGAGAGAGAGAGAGAGAGACTATCAACCCCACAAAAGAAATCTCAAGCACAAAATGCTACTCCAAAAAAACCCACGGCTAGCAATCCCAGCATGAATTATCTTGCCCATGTGAAAGAATTAGATAAGGTCGCAAGCCAACAAGGTTAAAAACACTGTTCATTAGAGAGAGGCTTCCCTTTGCATTTGGTGAAAAAGCGAGCGCATATCTTCCTTGGTACATCCATGGTTAGCATATTCTGCAATCAAAATGCTCCAAGAGACAATTTCCATCGTTGGAAGCTTATCAAGACCTTCACGTACTTTTATGAGAGCACCATACTTGGCATACTTCCAAGACTTCCTCTCACCAAAGAACACCACTTCATCTTTGGTTTTTTTTAAAATGGAACCTCCCTACCATAGCCATATTGAGCATAACCTGCATTTAATGCATTTCAAGAGATAATTTTGTGGATGAAACTCCTTGGGGACTTGTTGATCCCTTTAAAAACGTGATACTATTGGAATACATGTCTATCAAAGCCATTGCCAAGCATGAGATTTTGTATAGTGTCTATTGAAAATACCAAGAGCTTGCTGCCCCCCCCCCTACGATGCTCTTTCATTTTTTTCATTTGTAAAATTTCATGTGGCTATTGATGGTCACTTTGGGGGGGCTGTGAAAAGCATGTCTCACTTGGTTGTATGTGCTAGCATCCAACCAAGTGTATGTATATCTCTTTATATATATGTGTGTGTATGTATGTATGCATATATGTATGTATGTGAGTATTGAAGATCAATGTGTGTTCATATTCCTTATCAAAAACTTGTAAAAATTTCACCAAAATTCTTGTATATCTTAACCAAAGGTCAAACGGGTTTTTTGAGTCAAATCAACTCTATAATCTGGCCATCTCAATGTCCAAGATAGATCTGATACAGTCTAAAAATCTAGAAGCTCATGGCCCCACTCTATTCAAATAGTCTCTCCTATACATCCATAGAAATAATAGATTACAAAGTGTTCGAGACAAATATATGGATCCGTGCATTTCTTGAGAGCTAAAAATTTACCACTAACACTCTAGAGTGGCATTCAAACTACATAGGCTTTGGCCACAATGCCAAATTGAAGGTTGAAGTGTATAGACTAGCATGCCAAGACGACTATCAAAGCATGTGCATAGAAATGGTTGTTATTGTATTTCTACAATGCACCACCTTATAATGTTAAACGGATAACTTTGTAAGTGCAGTGCTATTTTATGAGTCAAAATTATTACTTTGTATTAGAACTTGCTCTAGAAGCCTCCGACACCTAGGCATTGCAAGTGCAAATAGTAACTTGTAAAATGTGAACATCAGGTTTTTGAGCTAAGAAAAGAGATCTTGGAGAGAGCTTTTAACTATGGACTCTCATTCTTCTTCTCCTCCTTCACTAACCTCTTTCCTAACTAACAAATGGTATGTTTGTGTGTGTTTCTAGTGTAGAGAAAGCATTCGCATGCTTTCTTGCTTGCCTATGGATCCAAGGGATTCATGTGCAAGCATGTTGTTTAGTGTGCACATTATCTCCCTTGGTATTGCTTGTCACGTCCTTCTTTATTCTATGTGTGTGTGCTTGTAGTAAAGGGTGTGTGTAGGTCGAGTCTCCCTTCCCTCCCATTATGCTAATAGAGGGGTCTTAGCTTAAGGGACTCTCCTAGTAGCCAGTGTCTACCTCTTTACATGAGCACAATCACCATAAATGTAAATTATGACATACACTACAAATGGTGCTTTGTTGCAAGATTTTTAAGTTTAATGATAGTAATGAGGTTGGAAAAGAAATTTACAAAATGTTTGTTCCAAATTGTGAAGTCACTCTTCTCCTTTGAGAAGCTCCTCTTCACAATTTTTTCTGTAACCTTGAAGCACGAGGAAAATTTCCTTGAAAAATAGATTAAAGATTTTTGTGAAAAAGACTTTGCTCCAATGCCAATGGAAAAACTTTTAAAAATGCTAGCTGCCGAGAGTTTTTGGATTTTTTGCAGTGTGGGAATGCCTGCAAAAGAAGGCCTCGGGCTACAAACCTTTACCGCACGGGAACTCTTGCCAAACAGATGAGGACCTTGGGGCTCACAATGCCCGTGGGAAGGCCTGCCAAGGAAGAAGAGCTCAAGGGAGCCAATGCTAAGTCCGTGGGATGGGGGGCCTTACAATGCGGCAAGAGGTTGACTAGAGGCGTGGGAAGGGCCCCCCATAGGTGCGGACCCAAAAACGTTCTTAAAAGTGGTTGAGTGCACGTTGGTGAGTGCACATCGGACGACGACTAGTGGGTAGTTGGATGCAGGTAGTCAGCCCTAGTGGAGAAGACAACACCGGACGGAATTGGTTTCTAGGGTTGGTCGATCGGGCTAGTGTGGACCCGCCTAGGATTTATCAAATTCAATTGACCACGGGGCTGAAATTTGTCGGCCTTGTGTGTGTGAGCGCCCCTTTCGAGGTTTGACTTGGCCACCTTTTTAGGAGGTTCCCACGTTCTGGGGTTTGAAAAAGCTATTGTCCCCTAAAAAAATGCTATATTTCATTAAATGCTCCACACACATACACACACATACAACTTCTCAATCTGAGGATCTGCAACAAAAAATTCAAGAGAGCAAGAGTGTGCAAAAGACCAAAGAATTAATCAAGCTCTAGATTGTGCAAATGAAGGGTGATTTGAGCATGGATATGCTTATGGGAAGCTCTTGAGGAGTTCTAGGCATGCACACCAATTGCAAGTGCCAATTTTGCTTAAGTGAGGAACATATATTGATGCAAGATGAGCGAAAGTGGGCTTGAATGCAATCACTCAAAATGAAAATTAGAAAGCAATTGCACTTATATATATACTTTGGTCTAGAATAACATGTATATGCTACTTGATTATGCTTTCTAGGAATGTGAACAATATGAAAACTAAATTGTGAAAAAAATACACCTCATTTGTTTGTCGGATAGCTTTGTTTGAATGATAAAGTACTTGAAGTTTTGATGGTCCATTTGAATAATAAAACCTCCTTGATTTTGGTATACTTGGTGGCTTGTTGATCTTGCACCGTTGTTGAGGACCCCATGTGCATTTGTTGACTGGAAAAATGGTTATTTATAGTTGATTTTACTAACTCCAAGTCACCGCCCAGAAGGTAGCACATCTCTAGCGGCATATTTTTTTACTCTCGGGCTACTGCAAGTGGCAAGAAATAATTCAAGAATTAATATTTATTGTGTTGTTTAGGTTCTTTGGCACTTGATAGAGATCGTCATAGTTGCAACCAACACTAAAAAGAACTTAGCCTCATCGCCCAATATTTTGGTGATGCCATGATTTCACACATTACAAGAATCAAGGATGCTAAAGAATCTTGGGATGTTCTTAACAAAGACTTTGTAATAGCTTTTGAAAGTTTATATATGAATTTTCTTATGGAGTTCTACAAGCTACAGAAAAGAGATGATGAAACCTTTGTTGCTCATCTCAACAAGTTCAAAGCTTTGAAGCAACAACTATTAGGAGTCCAAAAACAAAATTCTGATGATGAAGTAAGAACAATTCTTCTCAACAGTGTGGGCAAGCCAAGTTTCAATGTAGTAGTGTCCACCTTGCAAAATATGGAGTAGAAACTGGAAGAAGTGGAAGCAACTACTTTGGAGTATGATTCAAAATACAATATAGAACCCAAAGCCCCAACCATATAAGCACCGGGTAGAAACAAAGTATTCTTCAATCAAGCAGGATTCAAAGGAGGATAGAGAAACAAAATTTGAGGAAGAGGGTGAGGTCAAGTAAAAGAAAGAAGACAAGTAGTTTGTCATAGATGTGAAAGATCTAGATATGCTGCTATGGATTGTTTTGGACAAGAAGCAAATCTTTTGATAGAAGGAGATGTACCCATGAAAGACCTAAGATAGATCAAAAGAAATTTGGAGGAATTCTTTGAATTTATTTTCTTTGTGCACTTTGTTGAGGTTAGGGCTAGTCACTGTTGGACTGAAGGAAACTAGGCACTATGGGTGGGCTACAGTACCAATTGAGTAGGTGTATACAATAGCTTTGAAGAGGGGTTTTGAAGTTTGAGATTGAGAAGAGAAGATGAGATTTAGTCCACATGCTATGAACTTGTCCAAAATCTCATACAAAAAGGGAGGCTCATTTCTCAATGCAATTATCCAAGTTTTCCTTCATTGAGGTAACACTAGAGTAAACTTGTGATCACTCACCTTAGTCTCAAGATTTGCTTTATAATTACATGTTTCCCATCTTGGAATCTAATTAGCTTGAGTTGAATATCACTTTGTGTGCACACACATAAATGCTACTCTCTCCTTTTCTCGTTAGCCATTGTGCAAACACTTTGGCCTTTGTGCATTGACATGTGCTTGGATATCTTCAAGAAGGCCTGCAAAAAATGTTGGCACTCTTTAGAGAAATCTATTCTTTTGAAGAAAATGGATTTGAAATGTAACTCCCAAAACAGTTCCATAGACTTTTGAAGTTTCTCCTCTTTCTAGCATGAGGACTCATGAAGCAGTGATAATATCATAGTTTGCTTGCCTAGTGAGAAATTGTGTCGTGATAGCAACTCTACACTCCTTCCATGTCCTTGGTGCCTCTCATTGAGCTTTGAGGAAATCCCACCACTACCTACAAGTCTTTTGGAGGTACAAAGCTACATGGCATAGCTTGGATCATTACATGAAACTCTCTCCATTAAACGCAAAATCAAATTAGCGAACAAAATTCATTGCTTGGTCGGTATATGGTGGCTTCTATCAAAAGAGAGGAAAGTTATGTTCTTACGTAATTTCTTGAACTGTTGTATACAACACACTCTCTTCCATGCAGGATGGGTACATGTGTCCTCTCTTCCACTTGCATAGTGAGGGATAACATTCTCATTCAAAGAGATTCTTTATGAATCAGAGGGAGAAGAGAATAAAGGTGGTGTCCTTTTTCTTCATCTCCTAGATGATCTCTTATGATTGCTTGACTCCTATCAATATGAAGAAAATATTAGGCTAGGATTAAGCCATTTATGCTTTGTTTTATGCTATGTAGAGGGTTTAACACATCCTCTTTAAGGGGCTACCTCATCATTTGAAGAATTTGTGAAAGGTTAAGGTTAAGGTGGCATGATTAGTGTAGCATTCATAAGGATAAATTAGAGAAATCAATTGGGAAATGCACCAAGTAGAAAATTAATGACAATACTTGATTGTGCAATGAACAACCAACACTACCAGTGTGTGTGAAAAGTGTAGCTACTTATGGAGTAGAAAATGGCTAGGTGCACCTCTCAATAGCCAAGAGGCATCTCCCAAAGTGCAAGGGTCAACCTTCCCATAGGGTGAGGGTCAAGCTCCCAATGTAGGCTCCAAAGAATACTCTTTTGGATCCTTGTGCAATTCACTTAAGCCCACAAGCTATCACATGGTTTCTTGTTGATTGGATGCTGACTAGAATGGAGATGGTATACACCAACATGTTGTGGCATGGGCAAAAGTCCACATATCCAACAATTTTTCTCTCAATCTCACTCCTCCCAAAGTGGGTTACATGATTGGTCTTTCTCTTCTAAGCATTTCTGAAGACATGTTGATCTTCTCTTCTTTGATGACTCAAAGGTCAACCCCCCCCCCCCCTAAAAGGACCTTTCCATTATGAATAGAAAATGGAGGTACATGCAGCAAGAGTTGCAAGTAGTTAATGGTTTTGCTTTGTTCATTTTTTACTTGTACTATTGGCCACCCTCTCAAAGGCATCTGATAACACAAATCAAGTTCTAGTGCAGAGAATGAGAGAGGCCAAAGTGGGAAGATAAGTAAACAGGAATGATTATCCAACTTAAATGAGAAGATTCTAGAATAAACAAAATTTCCTCGTCATCACTACATTGCAATAGATTATCCACTAAGTATGTTTAAGAATAGATTAGCGAGAGAGAGAGAGAGAGAGAGAGAGAGAGAGAGAGAGAGAGAGAGAGAGAGAGAGAGAGAGAGAGAGAGATTTAGTAAGCATAAGCATGATATGAGTGCCAGGCCTACTTTTTCCACACACACACACACACACACACACACACACACACAAAGTAGGAGAGATGGCATCCCAGATAGATATGGCATCTACAAGTCTTAGTAGCGCCCTCTATGCCAAACAAAAACTCCTTCTTTTTGTCCCTTTTTCGAGATTTATGGATCAATCTGCCCCATTTTAAGCTATGTATGAGTTGTGTATAGATCATATGTATCTTGTTCACTTATTGCAATGTCACGTTCACATGTTGGCTTTCTCGTGTAGTGCTCATACTACTCCAAGAACATTGAAATCAAGGGTTTGGAGTAATTTTGAACACTTTTTGATCCCAAAATTTTATTTTTGATTTGTTAAATAATTTTCCACACCAAAATGGATATCTTCTAAGCTTTTGACACCTTTATGCCCATTTGTCCATTTCACAAAGGCTTCTTGGGCAAAAAAATAATGTCTTAGGGTCATTTCAAGATCATTTCATTCCCGAAAAATACCATCAAAACCCCTAGACCAAATCTTAGTGGCTTGTGAATGTTATAAGATACTTTAATAATTTTCCCATAGTCTTGAAAGTTTCTATTCTCGCTTACGCCGTACTCCAATGCTATCTCCATCCTTCACATACGTGGACTGTTAGCAAAAAAATACAAGTAGGCTTTGGAAGCCTCAGTGCTTTGTTGAAAGAACATACCAAGGAAATGGACGCAATTAAAATATTGCAAAACCTCAAGGCAAGCACCCATGCTCCACCCATGGTGAATTTTGACAATGTTGTGCCCACTGTCCCAACTCAAAATTTTGACTCTGCAAACCCTTCAATGTTAGGTTTTCATATTTATCTAGTAAGTATTTTTCTTTCAAAGTAAATCCAATGAGGTTATCTTTCCAATTTTTGGTACAAATGCTTTTATCCAAGGTAAAAGTAGTTTTGAATTAAAAACCAAGGTTACGTTCAAGCGGATGGATACAATGTAAGGCAAGCCTTGGAGATTGTCCAGGTGTTTGTTACAGCTTTAGGGTCTCAATGCACCATAGAAAAGTCAAGACTTATCTCTTTTTTAAAAGATGATAATTTTGATTTTGTAGGGTGGATTGGAGAGGTTGTGAAGAGAGGCAACATCTTCCGCCACCTAGGGGTGCCCATTGGGGAAGGTATTACTCACAAGACTACTTTTGACTAGGTCCAAGCCTAAAAATTGAAAAGAAAATGAAGCGATGGGAATTTATCCTAATTCCATTCCACTGTACCATTCCACTATAGATCTATGATAATTAATACCTTCTTCATCTCGTATATAAGCTTCACCTCACCATTTCTACAATTGTCTCGAAAAAATTGGAATTCCTTCTTGATACCACTCAAGGAGTTTTTGTGGAGAAATAAATTGACTGTTGGAAGACCATGGCAATGGGACAAGTGGGCGAGTATCGTGAAACCAAAAGCTCAAGGAGGGCTTGACATCCTTGACCCTATCACTCACGACGTGGCTTTATGCGCAAAATTTTTATGCACCCTTGCCATTGCAGATGAGAGTTGGGCTATCATGGCAAGGGAAATGATCATGGAAGCCCACATGAGGTCTATAGGTGTTTTATGTTCAAACCTCAACATCCAAAAAAGGATTCTTCCCCCCGCCGGTGTGAAGGCTCAAATAGGTGGATTTACTGGGAAGTTTATTGAAAAATGTAGTAAAGCCGTTGAGGCACTTAAATGTAAGGAAGAGATTAGATATTGGAAAGGCATGGCAAGACACTGGTCTCCTTGGGGGCCCATCATGGATGGCTCGGGCCTTGATGATCATTGGATTGAAATAGCTAGGAATCTTAACAATAAGGGTTTTGAAACCCTAGATTCTCTTGGAGTTATCAAAGAGGTGATTGGCATCCCTTAGAGCACCTGAAACTATGTGGCAGTCTCTTTCTCCGAGAGAAGATCCTCATTGGAAGGCTTCTCAAAAAAATCTCTAACCTAACCTTTCCCCTCCGCTCCACGTCGGTTGATTAGAAAGCTTGGAAGTGGCTTGGTGAAAGGTTGTTCTGGTCGCCTAAGACAAAATCCATCTATGAAGAGATCTACTATTTGGAGGAGTGGATTGAGCACCTCAATAGGATCTGGTCCAAAAAGTGGGTTGTAGGAAAATGTAGTTAAGTAGTTGGTAACATCTAGAAGACCAAATGTGAAGAGAGAGACAAAGTCTTCCTTTGGAAAATACTTTTTGGTCTCATCCCCACCGAAGATAAAGCCTAGAAGTCTTAGCGGAGGTGCTTGTGTTAGATTCAACCACCCGGTCCAGTCCCTCACGCACCTATTCTAGGGATGCCAAAAGTCAGAGTTTTCACGGGCTCAATCTGCAGGAGGATCTTCACTCATTTGGAAACCCCATGCTTTAGGCGCAACCTTGCTATGGGCTCTAGATGCATTGACAATCTTAACCTTCTAACTGACATATGCATAGTAAGAGCTATTGTATTAAGAGCTATGTGGAAATCTAGGAATGCATTACTTTTTCAAAAGAAAGAAGATCCTCTTGATTCAAATGTTATTCTGGATACATGTTGGTGGAAACTCCAATGTAATAGGAACCAAAAATGCAAGCTGCGTAAGTAAGGCTAGTCAGGAGAGTCCGCTCTCCTTGGATGTATTCTTTTTTGGGATAACCCTATGCAAAGGATATGCCACAACTATGTATATCATTTTGTGATTGATGGAAGCTCAAGTGATCATTTAAGAAAACAACCAAGGTTGCATTAATAAATAATAATCTCATCATTAATATACAAAAAGAAAACTTTCAACCTCATGTGGGAGAATTAAGGTCATATTAGGAGGTCAATAAGCACTTTCTAATGGAAAAGTCATAAATAAGAAAATCTAACCTCATACTCAAGCCCTGGTAAAAGAGGTTTATGCCAAAAAGTCATATTTGAACACACCTCAATGCTATAAAAAGGTCATTATCCCAACCAGTGACACCCATAAAAAAGCAATCCAATTTTATTAAGTGTTGTAGTCAAAAAGATAAAACTTGATCTGTATCCAATTATTACATAGAAGCTAGTCCTTCTATGGATTTAAGCTAGTCAATCCAATTTGAGAATTAATCTTCCCATGTTAAGTACAACATCAGATTGCTGCCAGCCACAAAGTCGGCACTAAATCTAGCCAATATCTAAGTTTTAGTGTCAGAAAAATATTATACTAGAACCAAATCATTCTCTGTTTGTATGAATAAATTAATAAATCTGTAGAAATAGTAACCGAAACCAAGAACAAGCTTCCTCCTTTTTAGTTTTTCAAAACAAGCCACAACCCGATGAATGTAGCCTACTAGAATGTGTAATTGCCAATACCATAAGATATCATCTTAACCATTGGGTTAATGAATGCTAGATCTAATTTAAGAAGAAATCTATTATATACTAGCTTATAATCCAATATAGATTAGCAAACATCAAGTCATGACTACTGCTCAGAATTCAATGAGCACCAGTAACCACCTGAGAGGGTGAACCAAGCTAGAAGGTCTCAACAAATCATACCAAGGCGAGAAAAAAACAATCTTCCCAAGGCCATCCAAATATAGTAAGACAATAGAAGTCCAACACATATTTAGGTCATGGCAAGCCCCCCATTAAGAGTGCTAGTATTAGAGAAATTCTCCCTAGATTTTTGATAAAAAAACACTACGCCCCTAGTAATGCATACATTTAGCAGTTACCAATGCCATCAATAAGCAAAGTCAGTAAAACAAAACACCATTCATCCTACAATCCAACGCCCAAAAGGGTAAAAAAAACCTTAGTTTAGTATCAATGTTCCTATTATATCAACCTCACCTAAAATAGTAGCAAGAGTTGATGAAATCTGGCCTCCATTTCCAAAGCAAAAGTCAAAAGTGATTAGGTATCATGGGTGTGGAACTGCCAATCTAAGACCCTGTTATACCCAGGGAGGTATAGTCCTACAAAAATTACGCTAAGAAAGCAAAAAATAATAAATGGAGACTTGCTCAGTGTAAGCAAGAGTGACATGACATATTGAAGGCAGTAGCACAATAAGAGAATAGGGAAAAGGAAAGGTAAAGATTGTCATGCCTTCAAAAAGGGAAGGGAAAATCTATGTAGCACCATCAATAAGCCAAGCTATAGCCATTGGAGCATAATCAAAGAAAAGAACCGTCCACTAATCAAAAGGAAAATAAGGGAATCATGTACATTGAGGGAGATGTGAAATTCATACTCAAAGAGGACAAGAGGACACAGTCAGGCGTTGTATCCTCAAGTAGAGGGGGAAGTGTGCTACATCGAGCAGTAGATTCAAAGAACTAGGTCATGATACATGTAGGTCAAAGAGGAAAAATTTTGAGCAAAATTAAAGTGGCCACACTCCTAAGTATTAAATGTGAAAACCCACCAAGAGAAGGGTCACACCCATAGGGTGGCTGTCAACCAAGAAATGGGCCCCAAAGGGTGAAGTGCCAAAAAAAGACTATTAGTAGTAGTCAACCACAAGGAAATATCACAATAAGCTCCAATAAGTCATAGCAAGAGACAGATTCCCACATAGAGGTCAATGCAAGGTAAAGACTTATGGTAATTATCTATTCTTACATCCATTGAGGAAATTACATGTTAAGAATCATGGTGAATGCCGAGAAGACACTATACTAGCTCCATTATGCATATCATTATCAAGAATTACCCATTGAGGAAAGTCCAAAGTAGCAATCTGTTGGGGTATAGTCGTTTGTGCCTTGCCCGATCGCCCAAGCTATGGGCGCCCACCCACCGATACCTTATTCTTGTCTACATATGCAAAGAATAAGGGGCAGCTCATAGTAGAGTCTTGCTCCATCCACACACTGTGTACTATATCCTTTTCTCCTTACCACACCCACACCGCATTGCATGCACACGCATCCGTACACACTCACACACTCACAACTGGTATCAGAGCTATGGCTTGGTGATGGCGGGGAGCACGATGGCTTTGAGAGCTTTGAGGTGATAGCTCGCTCACTCTCCGCGGTTGAGAGATCAAGGAAGCTTGAAAGCTTTGTGAGAATACAATAGCAGCGTGTGAGCTAAGATGAGAGCGATGTATGCTCTTGTGGAAGCTTAGAGAAGTGTGTGGAAGATTCTGTGTAAGTGAAGGTACTGCCCTAAAAATTGTGTGCACAACAGTACTGTTTTTAGATTCATTTTTCTCCTTGAAGAAGATAGATCTGAATATTTTGCCCACGATTCTCATCCGTTTTGACGAGGTCTACAACTTTACAAAAGAAAGTTTTTGCAAATTCCTCATCGTTTTGTTGATAATCATCTCAGACTAACTATATACAGAAATTGCAAGTTTTCTATTTTTGCATAGTGTGCAAGTTTGATGCACTTTTGAAAGCAAGGCAGATGCTGGGTGCATAAATTTTGAGATAAAGATGCAATTTTAGCTTGTGCAGAGCTTGTGTTTTGAGGATTTTTGGCAAAATTTGGGCAAAGAGTCACAAAGGCGTTTACACACCATCAAAGCGGTCTCTTGAGAGACATGATTTTTGGAGCACACAGGTGGAGCTTCTTTCACAGGTTTTCACATGATACTTTGGCAGTGATTTTGTGCTTGGATTCATGGTCTTTGCGGACGGTTTGCATATGGTGACGGCACATGGTCGATGCCACATTAAACATGCATTTTGGCGAGCACTTTCAAGTGCCTGTGAGCTCTCTTGAGAGCATTGTTTTTGCATTGATCAAGTTTTTGGATTGCAACTCTTTTGGCGCTTGCTTATATGCAGTCACTTTGTTGATGTACGTTGAGTGCGGATTGCCATTGTATATCAAAATGTGGATCCATTTTGGTATTTCTACTCATCGACAGTGAGTAGTGTTATGGTTTATGGTAGAGATTGTACTTGAGTTTTTGCTCAGTTTGGGAAACTCTGCCAAATTTTTCTCAGATTCTTGCCATGGTTTGCACGTATTCGCAATTTACTCTTTGATGGTATAGTGGTCAAGTTGACTCCCTGTTAACCCTCACGGCTCACGGACACCCATCACCTACGATGGACGCGTATTATGTATTTGGTAGAGTCAGGTACCGGGCTTGTCGGACCAATAGGGAAAGGTAGAGTGATCGCCGATGAGAGGCGCACTTTAACTTGGACATTCAAGGGATTAGTTGGTTAAGCATGGGCGCCCAAGTGTGAATGGGGTGAGCTCCTATAAAAGCCAACTAAACCTAATTTTTACTCATTCTCTCATTTGTGCAATTGAAGAGTGCTCTTGCTCCATCTCCATCTTCTTCTTCTTCACCTCCTTGTGTGTGTGTGTGAGAGAGAGAGAGAGAGAGGGAGAGTGTGTGTGCGATCGAGCATTACGAAGGCACGACTGCGGCGAAGCGGTTGAGCGCGGCACGACTGCAGCTTCTTCTTCATCGCGGCGAGGAATCCACCACGAAGGCGAGCATAGAGCGGTGAGTGACACACCCTTTGTTTTCTTGAGCTTGCTAGTTTAGGCTTGTTGTGTGCTTGGAGCCGTTTGTGGCTCGCATACGGTGTATTGGCAAGTCCCTTGCTTCGACAGTGCGGCAAGGAGCGCACACTCCCACTTTGGCAGTTATTTGTAGTTTTTTGGCTTGCGGTTTGGTTGAGTTTTCACTCATTTTGCAAAGGAAATTTTGTTTGTCTTTTCTCGCCTTCTTGCCATAAAAGTTTGCAGTGTTATGCCATCTTGTACAGTGGTTGATATATTTTCACTTTGACAGTGATTGAGTGTTTACTCTCACTTTGACAGGTTTTGTCATCTTGGACATAGATTGGTGTTTTTGTACCCACTCTTGCATGAGTGAGGATTAGCGTATTCTTGTGTGGCTACAGACTTTGCCAGTCAAAGGTTTCACGGGTTTTTTGTAGACTTTTGCAGGCAGTTTCTCTTGTGGGATGCGTTTTGAGCTCTTTGCTCTCTACTTGCGTATATGGTTATGCGCTTTATGCTCGATTAAGCAGTTTGTCCCAGATTATATGCTTGCAAATTGCAGATTGTGGAGTTGTTTTATGCATATGCGAGCATTGGTTTTGATGTGATTGGTCATGGTTTTCATGATTGTGTAGTGGTTGAGTGATCTCCCACTTTTCTTGCCATTTTGGCATTCACTTATGAAGTTGTTGAAAGGTCAATCTTTCAACAACGCTTCCACAAAGATTCCTCAAAGATTCTCTAAAGATTCCAAATAAAGATGTTGATGAAGTGATGAAGACGAAGATGGATGCTGTAATGTGAAGATACAAGCTCATGGACATCATCGAATATCCCGTTATTATTATTTTGAGCCATTACGGCCACTTTTGTAATGTTTACAGGAACTTCATATTTTAAGTCGGCAATTGTATTTAGGCCACAGATGCTTGTTGGATGAGCAAAGCCAGCTCACGGTGTTGTAATAAAGCTCTATAGAAGCCTAGAGACAAATAAGGTCATTTTGGTCGGACATTAGGTTTTCTAAGGCTTAGTATATAAGCCAAAACCTAAAGCTTTGTAAGGAGACTTCTAATAAATCTAATCTGCCGTGTCGTTGGGAAAATGTGAGAGAGTGTGTATGTGCGCTACAGGAGCTACGGTGGTCGGAATCGCGAACGGAGAGCAGTAGTGTGTTTCCCACGAGGAGAGCTACGCGTTGATGCTTACATCACGCGCGTTCATCTGTGTTTTGGCAGATTCACCCGCGAGCTACTTTTGGAGTTTCGGTGAGTAATTGTTGTCCGTTTTTGCATTTCAACATATCCACGCGATCAGAGCGAGTAGAGCTACACATTAGGCACTTTAGTTTTCGGAAACGTCGACCTGCAAAACCCGGCCAGACATCCTACGCGTTTTCTGCACGGAGGGTATTGGGTAGGTTTTTTTGGTCACGGACCTTAGGGAGAGTGGACTATTGGTGTTGACAGGATATCCCTCAAGTTTCGTAACGTTTTGAGAACGTCTAATGGGCTTTTGGCTTGCGGTAGCATCATAGGAGACTCTCACATTCACAGAACCGATGGCATGTAGATTTGTATCTCTGTAGGAAGTAGTCATTAGTCGGTCGAGTAGAGGTTGACACCCTTTGCTTGCTTCCACGCGCCTGCGGGTCGAGCTCCGTCCTCAGTTGACATTATATGTTAGGTGAGTTCTCTCTATGCTGACGTCCGTTGCGGCGTATCCGTCCAACATTGGCGCCGTTGCCGGGGACGAGAGCCCTAAGTAGGTGACGGAGACTAGTCCTTGAGGATAGAGGTCCCTTTGGCTTGCCAGAGTACTATTTTACATTTAGATAGGATCAGAGGGTGGTGGACTCTCTAGGTCTTAGAAGGAGTCTAGGGAGCGTGTGTCTGGCCTGGATCTTCCGTCTTAGCTAGTATTAGGTAGTAGTAGGTTGTGGTATAGAGAGTAGGAGTTGGAGTGGTAGATGTGGTGGTAGGTTGACTTGAGAGTCCGTGTGAGGCTAGGAAGCAACCAAGACATCAAAATCACCATCTCACATTGATGAGTAGGAGTAGGGTAAGTAGGATATCTTGATTACTGATCTAGAGTACTTTATGCATGTCTTATTTGCTGTAAGGCTCATCAGAAAAGTGGAAAACGCTAAGTAGGAAATAAGGTAAATTGTGTTTGAAAGTTGATTTGAAGTCCAAAAGTTTCTGTGATTATTGCTGAGAGCTCTAGAGAGCATAGGGAATACTACTGCCAGAAAAAAATTGCATTTTAAGACAGTAGACATCCTACGCGTAGGATGTCTCCAGGGCACTTTTGGCAGGGAATTTGGGAAAACTGAGGTTACCAGTGGGTTCAGAGGGTAGGTTTTACCCTAGCAACATATTGACTTAAGTGTTTTTCCCTATTTTTTGTTGACCAAAAGCCAAAAGGCGGAGTTAGAAAACGTAAAATTGCAAAAAAGGCTTAAATTGAGTGATCTTTGCATGTTTTTGCAATTGTGAAGCATACTTGCACTTGCTGAGAGCATAAGGAAGCATCAGGGACACTTCAGTCTCAGAAAATCAGCAGTAGACATCCTACGCGTAGGATGTCTACAGGGTGATCTGGTGGAAATTTGGAAATTCTGAGTTGACCAGTGTGTTCAGAAGGTAGGTTTTACCCTATTTTCACCTGGAAAGTGAAAATTTGACCATATCTTGACAGGATAAGGCCAGATAGACTGAAATTGCCAGACATCCTACCCAAATTGTGTCCAAGGCATAATTTTTGAGACCAAACCATAGGGTGATTTCATGTGCATGTTATACATGATGTTTTGAGTGCATGTGAGAGTTTTCAGCTTATTTGGGTGAGAAAATTGGGTTTTAAGCAGACTTTAGACTGAAAAAGGCAAGAATAGCTAGTTTTGGGCTCTTTTGACCTCCAGACTCAAATCTAAGCATACCAGGGGGTTGCTGAAGACTAGGGGAATCTTTGGTCCAAGTTTGGGTTCATTCTGAGAAAAAAGACATCCTACGCGTAGGATGTCTACTGCATGATTCAAAGACCAAAATTCTCTTGTGACCATACCATGCTATCATATAGCCTTAGATAAGCCTCCTAGGCATATTTGGTCCAAATTGGAGTTGATTTGACTTAGGAATTCATCAGAACAGACATCAGGCTTCTGGAGGAGATTCTTGATCATTTGACCAACCTATAGGTGTCAGAATCAAAAAGTAAAAGTAGCTGTGAGCTTAGCACATCAAGGGGAAGCTACAGTGCAAGTTTGAGCTGAAACAGAGCAAAAAGACATCCTACGCATAGGATGTCTCCAAGGTCATAAAGTGGTCAAAATTCTACTTTGGCCATATAGGGAGTTTCCCACTGTCTCAAGGATTCCAGAACTTTTTTCAAAAGTGAATTTGGACCTTGTTTGGCCTATCTACCAAGCAAAGACAAGAATTGTTAGACATTGGAGTGCACTAGAAGCTTATGCAACCCAAATCTTGACTTGTTGGTATCCAAATTCAAATTCTAAGCATACCATTGGATTCTTGAGCACTAGGAGAATCTTGGGATCAAGTTTGGACAAAATCTGAGCACTTAGACATCCTACGCATAGGATGTCTCCAGCTTGATTTAGGACTCCAAACCAACCTATGAGCACACCACTATGATTAGCACATCAAGGAGAAGCTGAGGTGAAAATTTCAAGTCATTCTGAGCAAAAAAGACATCCTACGCGTAGGATGTCTCAAAGCCATTTTTAGGTCCAAATAAAATTCTGAGCATACCATTGTGTTGCTGGACTCAAGGGGAGTCTCTGGACCAAATTTTGTTCAAATATGAGCATATAGACATCCTACGCGTAGGATGTCTCCAGACCAGTTTTAGGGTCCAACTGTAATTTTGACCATACAAGAGTGTTCACAGTGTCACAGAGATCCCAAATCTTCTTTCAAAATTGAATTTGGACTCATTTTGACCATTCTAATCTGCAATTCACTGTTTTGGCCATAACTTTCACAAACGGTATCGGATCGGAAAAGTTTTCATATCAAAACATCGTTTAAGGCCTCAAAATGCATCCGGAATTCAGGAGTGTCTAAAACCGACAGTTCGAAAGAATTGTGAGAAAACGGTCACGGTTTTGAAGACTGCTAAGTTAGCAGATTGAAATTATCATTTGGGAAAACCATTGGTCACCCGCTGGAAGGTGCTCAAGGAACAAGTGTGGCCATCAAAGGTACATCAAGGATTTTTGCATTTATTGTGAAAAAGTTTGCCAGCTAAATAGAATTTTGTAGATTGTGTGCTAAAGTGAACACAAGTTAGCTCGACTCAAGAATCGCTACAAAGGGACCAGTCGTTGCAGTATAGTGGTAAGTTGCATAACTTATCACAGTGCTTCCACTAGATCGAGGCCTACTAAAAAGCTCTAGGCAAAGCAAGCATCCAAACAAGTCAGTATCAGCCTTGGCAAGCAAGGGAGCTAAGAAGTTCAAGCAAAGCCCAATTCAAAAAACTCAGAGATTAAGGCATCCACAAAAGCTGAAGGACCTCAAGCGAAAAAGACCGACACAAGGGTGCTAATAATTTTTATTAGCATTGAGGCAAGCAATTAGAGCTATCACTGAACAGGTACAACAAGGGAGTCAAGACAAAAGCAATGGCCTCTCAAAGGAATCAGACCAGCCAGGAAGAAGCTTCAAGTACATCCACAGAAATTACAAGAGAGCAAATTCGGATCTATCTGATTGGATACTACAAAGGACTTCCATGCTATGAGGATGTCAATCGGAATTTGTACATCAAGACAAAGAAAGATACAGAGGAAACTCGGACACCTCAATATGTGGAAGTTGAAATAGTGAAGAATGTACTACACCCACATCCAAATTTCATGGAAGACTCTGGGATCAATTTACATGAGGCACGGAAAATACATCGACAATGAGATAGAAATGTTGTACAAGGATCAACTTACAGAACTCTATGCATATCCTCCAAGTATTTTTCTGTACAAAGCACAAGATGGAAAACAGAAATTTGGTACCCTCTATGGAGATGAAAACGGTCGATACTACAGGGCTGTCACAAGTCATGAAGTTCCTGTAGAAAACAATCATTACTTTACAGCAGAAGCGTTTGGCTCAAGAGGAGAAGACTACATGTCTAAAGGTGGTAATGTATACCATCTCGTCATGGGTTTACCTCTAACTATGCACCTGGAAGAATTGACACCTACGGCTGTCACTACACAAATGAGTGACACACCACATGACACACAACAAGGCACAACACAAGACACCACATGGAAAGACACGACACAAGTCTCGTGTACCGCACCAGCACAAGACAAAGCTCAAACACACCAAATTGCACAAACAGGTAATACACCGGAAGTATCACCTATGAAGATAGCACAACTTCAAAAAGAACTAGCTCGGTCTCAAGAGCTACTTAACAAAGCACAAGAAGTCATATCATCAGGCATTGAATAGATGCTAACATCAGATATGGAACACTCTCGGATGGGGGGAGTTCAAACTCAACAAAGAGACCCTATATCTTCAAGAGTGGGATTAAGAAGTCCAGCTTTACAAGAAGCAGTGTCCTTTTCAGGAGTCCAAGTGGAATTTCAAGCAGCATTGGAAGATGCCTAGCCGGAGGAGAGACCACTGGAAATTCACAATGCCTAATGTAGAAGGTTAGGTCAAGATGTCATTGTGGTCGACAAATACGATAGGCACTATGAAATAGCCGATGTGAAAAATATGGATGAGTTTAGCAATTGTGGGCAACCTGTAAGTCACATACTTGGACCCCGTCCAAAAGCACCATCAAAGGAAACTGAAAACAAAAATTCAGTTGGACCTTCACCCTCGGTGC
This sequence comes from Adiantum capillus-veneris, assembly GCF_014529385.1. NCBI lineage: Eukaryota > Viridiplantae > Streptophyta > Polypodiopsida > Polypodiales > Pteridaceae > Adiantum > Adiantum capillus-veneris. Next base: position 14,506,526 of record NC_140952.1, read on the forward strand.
AGAACTCGCCAAAATCAACTCGGAAACATAGCCCTAAGGCTATGCAGAAGCCCCACGTCAAAGACCATATACTGATGGAAGAATTAGCATTACAACTGCTAGAAAGCATGGATAGTGATCTGATCTTGTATGCAAGCAATAATGGAAGCTATTTTCAGCTTCTCAAGGACAAGACGATGAAGGATAAAGAGACAAAGCCAGTGGATACACCTAAGTCAGTCGTAATCTACAGGTTCATGCATGCAAAGAAGAGGTCATATCTATATCTAGATACCACAGGAAACCATTATCAGCAGTATTATGGAGAGATACGTCGTCCAAAGGGTGCACATGTTGAGATAACAACATATTGCGACCAATGTGCCATTGGTCATTTAGTGAAGGACTGCCCAGCAAAGCTCTACATGGAAAAGAAGAAGCAACCAGCCAAAAGAAAAGTTCAGACAGTGACAACAAGGGAACGGAATAAAGGATCCCCAACAAGATCTTTGGAAAAGAAGCAGATCTTGTCGCAGAGCACAAAAGATAGGCTCAAGACACAGTTGCTTGAAGTCAAGGGTGTCAACGACATTATCATAGAGAATCAGGCATTCAAAAAAGATCAATTGAATCAGTTGATTCAAGATCGTTTAAGGAACCTCAGTGAGGACAAGTCAAAGCATCCACAAGGTGATGAAGATGAAGCTTGCAGTTCAAGGTTCAAGAGCAAAAGAAGCCAAGATTTTGACGATAGTGAGCCAACACAAGAGGAGGTGGTAGAGGTAACAAAAAATCTTAGTGCCACCTCACAAGTGGAAGACATGCAAATAGAATCAATGGATGAAGCTGAAAGTCTACCAAATAAATTCTCTACTGTGGACTCTTCATTGGTGATTGAACAAATCAAAGAGTATGAGAAGCTAAAAGAAGATGTAACTAAAGACATAGAATGCACAGAAGATCAGAAAATCACTGAGTCCAAGATTGACTACCAAGGACAAGCAATACACGATATGAATGAATATTTTCGAGAAGAGACTCTACAAAAACCCATGGACCAATGGAAACCAAAGGCCACAGCGACCATTGCATCAGAAGAAGAGAGTCAACCTCAACATCTTGCTACACAAGCTTCAAAACAATTCCAAGAAGAAAAGTCACCATTGAATGACCTTCAAGGGCTAGAAGAAGTAAATAGTGATAGAGAGCTTCTGAAATCAAGAATCAAGGCGTCACAGTCAGAAACTAGCGATGAACACCAACAAGCAGCTACAGCAGAAGATAGTAAGCACTTGGGACATTCTACAACCAGTCAAATGACAAAGAAGTTCAACATACAAGAGGATGACAAAGCCTTCAAGGCACAAAAGTCCAAGAAAAGTACCAAAAGCAAAGAGGACATCAGTTACTTGGCAGCCAACAAGAAGATTAAATTCTCGTTGGATGTGCATGAGAAACTGAAATTCAACTTTACAGCAGAGATAGATTGCACTGCCATGACTAATGTCATGTCTTATGGGCTATGGTTACTTCTAGGTAAGCCAGAACTGTATGAAATTCAGGTACAGGTTCCTATATCACATGGAATAGCCGTCACAGGTTTAGGGATTGCGAAAGCTACCCTTAAACTACGGTCAAAGGTAATCAAAGACAAATTCCTAGTGGTGGATTCCTCCAAAATGAATACACATTTGATTTTGTCCAAGCACTGGGCAAAAACATTAGCAGAAGAACCTGGATTTTCAACACTGGTCATCACGACTAGCTCTCAAGAAATCCAGCCTACTACTGCTCCAAGATTATCGGCTTCCGACAAAGGAAAATCCAAAATGAGCCCACAAATGTCCTACCAACAGAAGCAGCCCCTTAAATCAGAGTCTTCAATCCAGCCCCGAAAAGTTCAAGACAGAGCTTCGACATCAGCTGACCACATGCTTCCACATGAAAGACAGACTCCAAAGAAAATCTTTCAACCAAAATACCCTACACTGCGAGATCATCGTCGACAAAAAACTTCAAAGGTCTACATCAAAGCTGAAGAAATCAAGGTCAAGGACCCAATATGGGTAAATGAGCCTAGCCAATTGATGAAAGGTAAAAACATGGGATGGATAGCCTCCCACTACAGCTTAGCAGAGCAAGGCTATTATGAGGGTCAAAAGAAACTTTGGTTACCAAAACCACAGACCTCGGCTTATGTGGTGGATAAAGGTTTCAAAAAGCGTCCCCAAAAGCAACAAAGCTCATATTTATATCGCCAAAGGAGACCAACCAACAAGGCTCTCCAAAGGGATGCACGAAATTTCAAATCCAACTGGCCTTCGTACCAACATAGGACTTCATCGATAAATAATCCCAAAAATGCCACTCTTGTACATCTCAATACGACATCAAAAACATCATGGGAAGTGCCATCTACAATCCTTCAAGCACAAGGTTATTATCAAGGAAATCGAAGAATCTGGCTACCAAAGATGCCAGGTAAACATTCTTCAAGCAAACAACTTCAGCTTGAAAATAATCGCACTTTCACGGAAGGCAAAATCAAGGACAATGTCACAGTCAAGGCAAAGGATATCTGCAAAGACACGCTAATCACACGATGCAGATACAAATGGGTACCAAAAGAACAACAAATAACGAAGAAGATTGAAGTCATCTCTAGCTCTCAAGAAATGTCAAGACATGATAGACAAAGTGTTACGGGGAATGGAGCGAGCCAATCTTCTCAACCAAGGGACCAACAACAACAAAAATAAATTTTGACAACCAAGGTCACCCAGGTATGGCAAAAGAAACCAATATTGCCAGTATGGTCCTTTACAAATCCTCTCTTCGAGGATGGGAGTTTTGAATTTCAACACCTATTCTTCGTCGAAAGCTCCCGACAATAAGTCAAGTCGCCATAAAAATCATGGCATAAGAGTCAAGAGTCGGGCAGCTCAGCCACCAAATGAGCAAGAGTCAGACCCAAGCTTCATGTCTTAATATTTTTTGTGGTCTATGAGTCTAGATATTTAGATTATAGCTCAATCTGGAAGAGTTGAGCATATTGTAAAATTGAGTTGCTCATGCTGGATAGGTGAGCATAAGAGTCGAAGTCTACTATTTTAAATGGTGGAGTGGCGGAGTAGTCGAGAAAACACTCACGCACATGAACACAGTGAGGAGAGTGGACAAAACCTCGTCGACAAAAACCCTTCTTGTGAGTAACGGCAGCTCTTGAAGTCAAATATATTTTTGCTTCTCTAGCTACGTTCACTCCTGTAAGCACCCATTCAAACTCCTCTCGCACCGCATATTGTTTCCCATGCATCTATCTGTGCAAGCATATATAATGTCCCATCATTGGACATTTGCATCCGACACGATTTGTGTTCCACCCATGCACTTACACAACAAAATGACGATGACAAAGCGGTAACAGGTTTCATAAGCATTTGCTCAACAACAATGACTCTGACTTCAAGCTACTAACACTTATCCACTGTATATCCAGTAATAGTAGCCATACGGCCCTAAGTACTTTAACTCAACAAAACTCGGTTACATCAAACATAAGTACATATAGCCTCACATTTAATGGTGACTAAAGGCATTTTTTTTCCCACTGGGTTTTTCCCTTTAGTCCTATCCAGGTATCCAAGACCTTCATTTTGTAATATACGTCACATTTTATTTTTACTATTCTATTTTTCTTATTAAAACACAGAAAAGCAGACCAACGACATCCCCAAACAACTGCATGCTCATCAACTACAAGATCAAAGGGGAGCGGCCTAGAAAAAATTCAAAAAGGCTTCAAGTTTACAGGTACACATGCAAGATGACACCCAAAGAACAAACAATACAAGGCTGCCATGATAAAGCCTTGCTGCAACAACAAACCTCACTCGACTTATTCACGCTACAACAACCAATCGGAGGGGGAGAGCTATGGCTTCAACTACACTACATGTACAAGAAAAAGGTACCTCTACAACATACAAAGCATTTGGTAGAAGCAACTGCAACAACAAAAGCTTTAGCCAACACCACAACATGAAGCACTCGTCAAGGCCACTGCAGACATAGGGTCTTGTCGGGGACGACAAGACTTCGGAGGGGGAGAGTGTTGAAAGGTCAATCTTTCAAAAACGCTTCCACAAAGATTCCTCAAAGATTCTCTAAAGATTCTAAATAAAGATTTTGATGAAGTGATGAAGACGAAGATGGATGTTGTAATGTGAAGATACAAGCTCATGGACATCATCGAATATCCCGTTACTATTATTTTGAGCCATTACGGCCACTTTTGTAATGTTTACGGGAACTTCATATTTTAAGTCAGCAATTGTATTTAGGCCACAGATGCTTGTTGGATGAGCAAAGCCAACTCACAGTGTTGTAATAAATCTCTATAGAAGCCTAGAGACAAATAAGGTCATTTTGGTCGGACATTAGGTTTTCTAAGGCTTAGTATATAAGCCAAAACCTAAAACTTTGTAAGGAGACTTCTAATAAATCTAATATGCCGTGTTGTTGGGAAACTGTGAGAGAGTGAGAGAGTGTGTCTGTGCGCTACAGGAGCTACGGTGGTCGGAATCGCGAACGGAGAGCAGTAGTGTGTTGCCCACGAGGAGAGCTACGCGTTGATGCTTACATCACGCGTGTTCGTCTGTGTTTTGGCAGATTCACCTGCGAGCTACTTTTGGAGTTTTGGTGAGTAACTGTTGTCCGTTTTTGCATTTCAACATATCCACGCGATCAAAGCGAGTAGAGCTACACATTAGGCACTTTAGTTTTCGGAAACATCGACCTGCAAAAACCGGCCAGACATCCTACGCGTTTTCTGCACGGAGGGTATTGGGTAGGTTTTTTTGGTCACGGACCTTAGGGAGAGTGGCCTATTGGTGTTGATAGGATATCCCTCAAGTTTCGTAACGTTTCGAGAACGTCTAATGGGCTTTTGGCTTGCGGTAGCATCATAGGAGACTCTCACATTCACAGAACCGATGGCATGTAGATTTGTATCTCTGTAGGAAGTAGTCATTAGTCGGTCGAGTAGAGGTTGACACCCTTTGCTTGCTTCCACGCACCTGCGGGTTGAGCTTCGTCCTCAGTTGACATTATATGTTAGGTGAGTTCTCGCTATGCTAACGTCCGTCGTGGCGTATCCGTCCAACAGTACTAGACATACGTGACAGTGAGAGATGGCGGTCTCGTTCTTGCCGATACTTGCGTTGTTGGCATTGTGGTTACACGGGGCACATATGAGACAACAACAAAGATATATGCATGGTGCACATGAGGTTTTGACACATGCTAGAGTAGTGGTTTCATATGCTAGTGACGATGATGTCACACATTTGCCTTTAGCATTCCTCCTGATTACATTTCTTTGAGCAGTGACATTTCTCCACATTGGTTGCTAGATAAGGATGTAGTTTTCCATGTCACACCGTATTATGACTGGTCTAGCACCTTCTCTAGTGGGATTTTTGGTTGTCTACATTTGGCTGATGGTCCGGCGTTTGACATAGAGGGTGCACGAGACATTTTTTTGTCTTTGCCTAGTGGTGCATCATATACTCTACGACATGTGTGCTACATTCCTCAGCTAAGTCAAAGCTTGACCTTAGTGAGACAGTTAGCAGATTTTGGTTGTCAGACACTTCTTAGAGAGGAGTCTTTCCAGATGCATTGTGGTTCATTAGTGATTTCTAGAGGAGCCCGTAGTGTTTTGGTATATCCTATGCATGTGTTTGAGGTTAAAGATGGCATAGTCTTGGTTTTGTTTCTTGCATGCTTTGAGCGAGAGACGGGACGTATCTCTTTAGAGGGTGAGCTCCACCATGCTCACGAGACAGAGCATTTAGTTGTGGGGCACGTGCCACTAGACCCTATAGAGACAAACATAGAGCGGAAGTGTGCTAATGAGACACAGCAGGTGTTGTCACAGTTTGTGCAGGTGGAGGTAGAGCAGGGTTTTCTCCCTAGAGACACAAGTAGAGATGACAGATATGGAGTTTTTTTATATGCTCATGCTAGAGGCTGATGAGGTGATATCAAGACACACACATCGAGTCCCTATGGATGAGGGGGAGGTGGTTCTCCAGGAGTCAGAGTCGACACATCCATTTGTGACAACTAGTCCTGATGATGTAGAGTATGCACATAGCACAGGGGAGGCGAGTACAACTAGGTTTGCACAGATTTTGTCAGCATTCGGGCATCTCATGTACAACCTGTTAGTGTCGAGGCTCGACCTAGCATCTGCAATGGGAGCATTTGCAACAATAGGGATTGTCAGTCGTGTGATGACTGACATTAGCATGATGCATATTGGAGTTTTGTAGACCATAGAGAGCAGTGTATGAGATTTACATGTAGGCTCTAGCGTGAGTACGAATGCTCACCTACCATGAGAGCCGATACAATTGCATGTAGATCGACTGAGGGAGCCAGTGGGTGTAGGTTGAGAGAGTCTCTCACCTATTTTTTTGTACATACTAGTAGTTTAGCTAGTAGGACCCACTTATTGGCACATTTGCCTTTAAGTGGGAGGTTGTTGGAATATGTGCGCCTGTGCCTTGCCCGACTACTTGGGCTATGGGCGCCCGTCCATTGATACCTTATTCTTGTGTACGTATACAACGAATAAGGGGCAGCTCATAGTAGAGTCTTGCTCCATCCACACAATGTGTACTCTCTCCTTCTCTTCTTCCCACACCCACACCGCACCGTGTGCACACGCACCCGTACACATGCACTCACACAATCCAAGGTAGTCATCCCCAAGGCAATAAAACCATCACCTACATTAGTAGCTTAAGAGTGTGAGTGTGTGTGTGTAGTTGGATGAGCCAATCACACCTAGATGAAGTGACAAAGTGTGTGTGTGCATTATGCATATCATTAGCCACATTCTCCCATTAAGAAAAAGTACCTATCCGATGTATTCACCCATCAGACAAAAAAGCCTTCAGCTACATCAATAGTTCAAGTAACAACCCCAGTAATTCAAGTATAAGTGTGAGTGTAGCTAGATGTAGCAATCATTGTCAAATGAAGTGACCGAGAGTGTGTGTGTGTGTGTGTGTGTGTGTGTGTGTTTGCAAGAGCTCAAGCTCTCTCCTATATCTCTTAACATGGTTTCAGAACTTGGTTGTGTCTGAGGAGCTTGGAGTACCAGGTAGAAGCAGTAGAAGAAGTAGTCTCAGGATTTTATGGAGCCATCACCATATGACTTGTGATTCTCGATAAAATTTCCAATCCGAGCATGTTTTGACCCCTGTTTTGGAGTTAGAGTGTGTTCGCATGTAGGAACACTAAGATTGTTTCTATTGGGCAAATTGTTGAGTAAGGTTTTCAAGTCAAGTTTAATTCTTATGGTATCTATGTTGAAGAGCACAAGAATATAAAAAAGTTTGTGCAGGGAAAGAAAGTTGGTGGAATGTTCACTTTAGATGTGAATCTGCCTAAGGCTAACGCTATCATGTTTGCACAAGGTGCAAGAGTTAGTGTAGATGTAGAAATCTGGAAAAAAGCAAATTGGTCATGTGAATCTACAATAACTAAAGACAATGCAAACAAAGGAGATGGTTATAGATTTTCTAGCATTTGAAGTTTTTGAAATGCAAAAAAATTGTGAAATGTGGTATTTTGAAAAAGCGGGCAAAGCATCCTTTCCTCCTGGTAAGCATGTGTTGGAATTAGTACATACATATGTATGGGCTATAGCGAAGACTGTGGCTATAGGTGGTTGTAGGTATTATGTGAGATTCATTGACAACCATACAAGGAAGGTATGGGTTTATTCCATGAAGCAAAAAAGTGAGATGTTTATGCGCTTTGAGAATTTCAAGGCTATGGTTGAAAAAACAAACTGGTAAAGTGCTTGCGGTCAAATGGAGGGGGATAATACTTCTCAAATGAGTTCAATAGTTTCTAAAGAAGCATGGAGTTTAGAGGTAGTTTTCATGCAAATATACTCCACAACAAAATGGTGTTTCTAAGCATAATAACACACACATAATAGAAGTTAAGCGAGAAGAACATGACTCATTGTTATTGGGCTAAGGTTGTCGGTATAGGTGTTTACATTATGAACATGAGTCCTACTATTGCAGAGCATGTTATGACACTTGAAGAGAAGTTTAGTGGTGAGAAACTTGATGTGTCAAATTTCAAAGTTTCTTCTTGTAATAAGGGTTGTAGGAAAACATACACATCTTGGAGAAGATGAAGGAAGCTCAAGGCACACAACAGAGAGTGTATTACTTAGTGTGCAATGGAGAAAAATAGATAGTTCTAGAATAATGGGCGTATATACAATGCACAGGGGGAAAAACCTCCTAGTGAAGGAAAGAATTCCCCGGCAGTCCTAAGTCTGTTCACATATCACTACCACATGTTTATGGTAACAAATCCCCCTCAGAGTGACGCAGTGAACAAGAGTTGGCACATAGAGTATAGGGAAGTTCCATGCCATGATGACATGATACAAAGGGGAGGTCTTTTTGCTAGGAGGTCTTTTAGTGGTGAGAAACTTGATGTGTCAGATTTCAAAGTTTCTGGTTGTATTGATTGTTGGAATTAGGGTTGCAAGAAAACATACACAGCTTCGAGAAGACGAAGGAAGCTCAAGGCACACAAGAGAGAGTGTATTACTTAGTGTGCAATGGAAAAAGATAGATAGCCCTAGAATGATGGGCGTATATACAATGAACGGGGGGAAAAACCTCACAGTGAGGGAAAAAATGCCCCGGCGGTCCTAAGTGTGTTCACACATCACTACCACATGGATATGGTAACAAATCCCCTGGGGAGTGATGCGGTGAACAAGAGCTGGCACATAGAATATAGGAAAGTGTCAAGCCCTGAGGACATGATCAGTCCACAAAGGGGAGAGCTTTTTGCTAGGAGGTCTTTTAGTGGTGAGAAACTTGATGTGTCAGATTTAAAAGTTTCTGATTGTATTGCTTGTTGGAATTAGGGTTGTAGGAAAACATGTGCAGCTTGGATAAGATGAACGAAGCTCAAGGCACACAACAGAGAGTATATTACTTAGTGTGCAATAAAAAAAAGATAGATAGCCCTATAATGATGGGCGTATATACAATGCACGGGGGGAAAAAACCTCCTAGCGAGGGAAAAAATGCCCCGGCGGTCCTAAGTGCATTCACACATCACTAGCACATGTATATGGTAACAAATCCCCCTGGGAGTGATGAGATGAACAAGAGCAAGCACATAGAGTATCGTGAAGTGCCATGCCATGAGGACATGATGATTCCACCAATGGCCTTTTTGCTAGGAGATAAATCACATAAAGTCCATGTGTCATTTTCTATAAGTGCATCATATTCTGATTGCATGGCAACCATCCAATTTTTTGAATTTTGTGCTCATCAAAAGACAAAGGATTCGCAACATCATGTAAGCTAGACACAGCCAAAGCATAACAATATGATGCATAAAATACATGGCGAGAACCTGAACAACTACCACTAAACAAAGGTGCATCCAATTTTTTGTCACGCAAAATATGCACCAGCCATTTAGGTATACCTCTAGCCTGCTCATTCTCAGCCCTTTTTTCATCAAGCATATCATGTACATCTGCATCAGTAATAGGCTGATCTGTAACACTTTCAGAAACCCCCATTACATTGGAACTTCCACCACTGAAAAGAGGCAACAAAGTGTTATAAATGTCATGTGAGCTTACATTCTAGTACATGACAACAAGGGCTGAACAAAATCTTCCACAAACACAACATCACGTGAGACCAAGATACACTTAGTTTCCGGATGATACAACTTGTAACCTTTGCGTTCAGCACTATAACCAACAAAAATACATCTGATAGCCTTATCATCCAATTTTCTACGTTGTGTTTGTGGCACCAAAGCATATGCCAAACAGCCAAAAACATGCATGTGCTCAATAGAAGGCTTTCTATCATGTCATGCTTCATTTTGAGTCATAGATTGCAACGCTTTCGTAGGACATCTGTTAAGTACATAAATGGCACACATGATGGTCTCAAGCCAAAACAAATGTGGCAAAGATTCACTTTTGACCATATATCGTGCCATTTTTGTAAGTGACCTATTTTTCCTCTCAGCAACACCATTTTGCTAAGGCATATGTACATTGGTGTTTTATCCCTTAAATTCATGAGACATATACTCTCCCCCTCGATCAAAACGGAGGGTGCCCATAGTACATTTCGAGACATTTTCAGTCATAGCCAAAAATTGTTTGAAGCACATAAATACTTCGGACTTTGCTTTAAGCGAAAATACCCATGCATGCCTCGAGTAATCATCGATCAAAGTCACGAAGTAAAGGTAATTTCCCAAGGGTGAAGTTTGCATGGGCCCACAAACATCACTATGCACAAGCTGCAACCTGCATGTTGCCCTAACTGAACCATCCTTTGGAAACTTAGAATGCTATATCTTACCCAGAATACAGCCTTCACAAACATGTTTGATAGGTGCTTCAAGAAGCGGCAAAGAAGCAACCAAATCAGATTTTTGCAAACGCAGCAAACTAACAGAATTCAGATGTCCAAAACATGCATGCCAAAGTTTTGCATCTGAAATAGCCTTAGAATCCACAACTACATTTTCAAAATTATGGCCACACTTGTCATACAGTGAGCTTATACAACCCACTACACAAAATGACAGATGCAACCATTTCATCATTGAAACTAAGATCATGTACTATACATCTGTTATCCACAAATTTGAGTACAAGTCCAAGTCTAGCAAGTACAAATACAAACAAAAGATTCTTCCTGATCCCAGGTGCATAAAGTGCATCAACAAGTGTGAAAGAACTTCTATTTGTAGCAGTAAGCACAATCTTTCTAACTCCCTGAACCGGATAAGAGGCATTGTTGGCACAAGTAACTGAATTCCCATGAGGGATATACGCAAGAGGGGTGAACAAATCATGATGTGAGATAATGTGCTTTGTAGCACCACTGTCAAAATACCACACATGTGAATCTACAACAACTGACATGCATGCATCATGGACATCAGGATTATAGGTACACTCTACACTAAAAGCCAATTCTGCATCAACATCAACATCACAGTCTCCTTTCATAGCACACTCAACAAAAGCTACATTTGTAGTGGAACAACATTAGTAATGGAACCACTTCTTAGTCTCTTTGGCCTTCAACTTAGGACACTATTTGATCAAGTAATCATTAGCTTTAGAATAATGGCAACACATCTTCTTTTTTCCCGTATCACCAAAATTTCCAAATGAATTGCTTCCAGCAAAATCATTAGGAACATGTGATTTTCCACTCGGAGAAGAACCATAAGAAGTGGCCGCATTGTTGTTACCACCTTTTCTTTGAGTAGAAATAAAGGCTTGTTCAACTGCATGTTGTCTAGTCCTGTTTTTTCTAGAAAACAACTCTTGCAATAGCAATGTGCATAATGCATCAAACTTGAAAACTTTAGGATTTTCTTGGATCATGAGCCTCCAAGTACTAGCAAAAGTCTGGTAAGAATCTAGCAAGGCATCAAAAACAGTTTGCACAAGGGGATTGTCTGAAATGACTACACCTGCAGAAATAAGTTGCTCATTGATATCCTTGACACCAGCAAGGAAAGTTTCCATATCATCTTCCTCATGCATAATTTTTGACTCCAGCTCTTTACGCAACAATGCAATTTTTGCCTCGTTGCGACTTGCATAAAGACCAACCAGAATATCCCAAGCTTGTTTTACAGATTTTGCTGAACGAATGTGAGGAGTAATAGTGCGCTTCACACACAACTCAACCAATGCATGAGCATGTGCATCTTTTACATCCCAACGAGCTTGCTCAGTTGTAGGCAAAACAACTCTAACAGCAGCAATCCTTGTAGCAAGACCTGCAACATCCTCAACATCCTTTGTATCCTCAGAACCAGGACGTACATCAATGCCCTGCACAATGTTCCAAACTCCCTTTGACACAAGAACATGTTGCATTTTTATAAGCCCACATAGGGTAATTGTCCCCATCCAATCTGTCCTCATTAGCAGCAAACATCTTGAACACATATGTGTTGTTGTCAGCCATGGTATATGTTTCACCTAATGTGAAAACTTCCCGAAAAGAGGAGAAGGAAAGCGGGAACAACACGTGATATATAGCAAAAATCATAGAAGACTATAAGGGACCTGTTATGCAAAAAACGGCACCAACAAAATTTTTGCACAAAATGACGAAATAGCATGTGCAATACTACTGCCTATAGTGGAAACAAAGGCCGAAATGAGCCCGAATCAGATTTGAGTAGACTGAGCTCTTTGAGCTTACCCAAAAAATTTGTTGACCTGCTCCGAACGCTCTCCAAAGATCACAAAAATCAGAGAAAGTGAGCAAGTGTGTGCTAGAGCTGTTGGCGACTAAGCATGTGAGGACGTAGCCTGCTCTGATACCAATTGTTGGAATTAGGGTTTCAACAAAACTCACACAGCTTGGAGAAGAAGAAGGAAGCTCAAGGCACACAATAGAGAGTGTATTACTTAGTCTGCAATGAAAAAAGATAGATAGCCCTAGAATGATGGGCGTATATACAATGCACGGGGGGAAAAAACTCCTAGTGAGGGGAAAAATGCCCCGGCGGTCCTAAGTGTGTTCACAGACATCACTACCCCATGTATATGGTAACATTGCTTATGTGCATGTGCCAAACACGTTGAGAACCAAGTTTGACCCAAAGGCTAAAAAAATTGTGTTCATTGGTTATTCCCTCAAGCAGAAAAGGTGTAAGTGTTACAACTTTGTCATGGATAAAGTAAGAGTGAGAAAAGATGTTGTTTTTCATGAAATGGCAAGTTGATATGTTGAATAATTATTTAGGCGCTATTGTAAGAGAGGATGTGTCTACACAACAGTCATAGGTTTTGAGTGGCTATAAGGGTCACCTAGAGACAGTTATAACAAGAGGCCATGGAGTGGCAAGTTGTTAAATGTAAATGACCTATTAACTTTGAGAGTAGAAAAAATTAGAGAAGGTGCTTTTGTGAAATTACTTTGTGAGCATAGCGGGTGAACTTAATTGATGGTAGCAACATAAACATAGCATTTAGTTAACTTGGCATGAATAATAATTTTGCAAGAGAGAGAGTTTAGAGAACATGACAATAGTTGAAACTTGAGGACCGGATTTATGTGGAGCCGGTCCCCCCTCCAAAAGGCATTTGTATTATAGTTTCTCCCATCAAGAGAGACTTGTTACAATAAAATCTTTGTGTTTCTTGTGACCTAGGTGATGCAATGAAGATGGAAAGCTTCATGCATCACGAGCATAACATAAACTTTGTGGAAAGCATTAACTATCCCAAGCCTCAGTCCCAAGAACTCAAACACCTTCGTAGGTGGAGAGAGCTAGTAGGGAATGAGGGTAGGGAAGAGTAAGAAGAAACATTTCATAGGAGAGAGAATTAGTTCCTCACTTGTCATCACTCTTCTTGCTAGCATACATAATACCATAGTAATGAAGATAGAGAAGATGGAAAGCTTAAGCATTGAAGCATGGCTCTTGGTTGGATTTGCATTCCATAGCCAAGAGTGTTGGTGTAGGCTCTCAACCTCTCTACTTGCTTGGAGAAGGAGAGGGAGCTCTTGCACTTTGCTCAATACACAATGAGAGTGTGTGTGGGAGAGTATACCCCTCAAGCATGCCCCTTACTTGCTTTGGTTGACCCCCTCTTCTAGCACAATCTTAAAGCACATTGGACCTCTGCAAGCTTGGCCAATCACATGCAGGATGCATACCAAGCAAGCATGCTAGCCTTGGGACAAGTGTCCCTTTTTTCCCTTTGAGAGAGAGGACTTGATAAATGCAAAAACAATCAATTAAATTAACTAATTTATCATTGGACCCCTAGGAAGGCCAACCAATAGGCTTTAGGCACACCATGAGGGCAACCTAGCTAGGGGATTGACATGTGTCCTACTTGCCTCTTGGGAAAGAGTTGCCCTTTGGGAGAGAGAGTGGTCAAGCAACCACCCCCTTCTTGCATGGCTCGCCCCCTGCTTGTAGGGATATGCTTTGAATTTTCTGACACCTCAAGCCCCTCAACCTTGGGCCCAGTTCTCACCACAAGCACAACCCTTAAGCCCCTCAATCTTGGGCTGGGTTCCCACCTCGAGTATAACCCTAGCATCTCAAGCATGACAAGCACCTGAAGCATCTCAGTCTCATCGAGCACGACAAGCACCTCAAGCTTGGGCCGGGTTCCCACCTCAAGAACAGCCCTAGCTTACCTAAGGTCAAAGGACTTTTAACACTAACTATTGGAGGGCTTCAATAAAGCTAACCCTAAGGTCTTTAAGCTCCATTGGTTAGCCTTGCTCTTTGACAGACCATCTCTTATTTGGGCCCCTTTACCATTGGCCCCATGTTGAGATAGATCTGTAAGCACATGTCTATATCCTAACCCTTGTTCCCATTTATTCTCCCACATTAAATGATCAATTTAATATGAGAAAATCATTTGGGTTGGTTAAATATTAGATTTTATGACATTACCTCTCTCTTGAAATCATAGTCATCCTCTACTATGAGGTAGAAGAGATAAAGCCTTAGTCATTAATCAATCTTGCTTAGCGGGTAGAGGATCCTTTTTTACCCTACGACATCTTTCCAAGATGGATGACTAATCCATTTGGTGCTTGGGAGACATAGTTTCCGCAAGCATGTCTGCTCTTTAGTCCATTTCATTCTGCCAAGTAGAGTGATAAATTCTACTTGGTGTTTGAGAGACGTCGTCATCATAAACATGATTCTAACCATGCATACTATTCAAATTTGTGCACAATAAAAAGAGAGAACTAGTCTTATAAGACAAAAACATTGGTCACTTAAAAGAAATTTGTATTACTCTAATGTAGCATTGTAAGCATCGACAAGGTTCATACTATCCTTAAGCTGTACTCCTTGCATCCATCTAGCATCTTCAAAAGGATAATTTTTTAACTTAATAAGATACCGTCAGATAATCTTACCATGTCGTAGTACCTTGTCTTCATGCTGAAGGATAGCTTCGGGTTGTGGCACCTCTTCTTGGTCTTTGATTTCGGGAGGGTCTTCAATAATTGGTTCACTTGGTGGCTCTCCTTTGTAGGGCTTAAGTAGGCTCACACGAAAATCATTGTGTATGAGCCAATGAGCTTGAGTTGATAAGCCATCTCATTGATGCGCTTTAAGATTTGGAAAGGACCATAGTATCTTTTTGCTAGCTTAGCATAATACTTTTGATGGCCCTTAGGATTTTTGCCGTTGTTTGCCTCAATCGAGCCTTGATAAACTTAAGTAAGACCCAATCATTTTCTTTGAAGGGTTAAGGCCCTTCTGTGCTTATCAGCAATAGCTTTTTGCCTTTTTTGAGAGATGGATATAACCTCCTTAATCTTTTGAAAAGACTCTTGTAGGTCGCGGATATACTCATCAGCAGCAAAGATCTTCCCATGTACTTTGAGTAGCAAGGGACTTTTAGGTCTTCCCTCAATGATTTCAAAAGGTGCTTTTCTCGTGGAAGTATGTACAATATTATTGTAGGCATACTCTATAAGAGGTAAGTAATTTTCCCATTGTGAGCGTTGATCTACTTCAGTAACATAAGTCTTTAGTAGATCAAGTATCGTAAGATTGGCTATCTCACTTTGGCCATCCGTTTGTGGATGATAGGCCGAAGAGAAATTCAATCTTGTCCCTAGATTTTCAAAGAGACCTTTTTAGAAATTACTGGTCATTCTAGGATCTCTATCTGACACGATGGATGTTGGTAAGCCATGGTGTTTGAAAGTCTGTGATATGAAGAGAGTTGCCATTTGGTGTGCCTTAATAGTCTTTTTAATAAGAATAAAGTGTGCTTGCTTGCTAAACCTATCGACTATTGTCCATATTTCCGTATTTCCATGGCTAGACTTGGGTAATCCAAAGATAAAATCCATGGATATATTCTCCCATGGTGAATTTGGGATAGGCAATGGGCTGGAGTAATCTAGGTTGCTTCCCTCTATCATCCTTGGTTTTTTGGTATACTACACATTTTGAAACATACTCTTGTATGTCTATCCATGTTAACCCAAATGACTTTTGACCTTATCGAAAGACAAAATGTGAATGTAACAAGCAGTACATTGGCAGATTTCTTCAACAACAAATGTGTTCTCTTGCTTGGTGATCTTGCCCAACTACCCCCAGTTTGTAGTCACGCACATGTGTTACCATATACATGTGGTAGTGATGTGTGTGAACACACTAGGACCGCCGGGGCATTTTTTCCCTCTTTAGGAGGTTTTTCCCCCGTGCATTGTATATACGCCCATCACTCTAGGGTTATCTATCTTTCCATTGCACACTAAGTAACACACTCTCTATTGTGTGCCCTAAGCTTCCTTCGTCTTCTCCAAGCCGTGTGTGTTTCTTTGCAACCCTAATTCCAACAATTGGTATCACAGCAGGCCACGTCCTCCTGGGCTTAGTCTCCAGCTGCTCTAGCACACACCTGCTCACTTTCTCCAATTTCACTGATCTTTGGCAAGCGTTCGCAGGTCGACAAATATTTTGGGAGAGCTCCTAGAGCTTGGTCTGCTTAGAATTTTGATTTGGGCTCATTACGGCCTCCGTTTCCACTACAGGCAGTACATCACAGGCTATTTCGTCATTTTGTGCAGAATTTCTGTCAGTGCCGATTTCTGCATAACAGGTGCCTTATAGTCTTCTACAGTTTGTGCTATATAGCACAGGTTGTTCCCGCTCCGTTTCTCCTATTTTCGGGCAGTTTTCACATCAGGTGCAGCATTTACCATGGCTGACAACAACAACATAGATGTGTTCAAGATGTTTGCTGATGAGGAAAGGTTGGATGGGGACAACTACCCTATGTAGTCTTATATGATGCAACTTGTTCTTGTGTCAAAGGGTGTCTGGAACATTGTGCAGGGCATTGATGTACGTCCTGGTTCTGAGGATGTAGGTGATGTTGAGGATGTTGCAGGTCTTGCTGCAAGGATTGTAGTTGTTAGAGTTGTTTTACCTACGGCAGAACAAGCTCGTTGGGATGTTAAGGATGCGCAGGCTCATGCATTGATTGCGTTTTCTGTGAAGCGCACCATTGTTCCTCACATCTGTTCATCAAAATCTGCAAAACAGGCTTGGGATATTCTAGAAGGTCTTTATGCAAGCCGCAATGAGGCTAAAATTGCTTTGTTGCGTAAAGAGCTGGAGTCGGAGATTATGCATCAGGAAGATGATATGGACACTTTCCTTGCTAGTGTAAAGGATATCAATGAGCAACTTATTTCTGCAGGTGAAGTTATTTCAGACAGTTCCCTTATGCAGACTGTTCTTGATGCCTTACCAGATTCTTACCAGACTTTTGCTAGTACTTGGAGACTTATGACCCAAGGAAATCCAGAAGTTGTCAAGTTTGATGCATTATGCACATTGTTGTTGCAAGAGTGACTTTCTAGAAAAAACAGGACTAGACAGCGTGCAGTTGAACAGGCTTTTATTGCTTCTCAAAGAAAGGGTGGTAACAGCAATGCAGCCACTTCTTGTGGTTCTGTTGCGAGTGGCAAAAATTATGTTCCTAAAGCTTTTGCTGGCAGCAATTCGTCTGCAAATTCTGGTGATAAGGGCAAAAAGAAGATGCGTTGCCATTATTGTAAAGCCAATGATCACTTGATCAAGTCGTGTCCTAAGTTGAAGGCCAAAGAGGCTAAGAAGAAAGAGGGTGGTTCCACTGCAAATACTAGTTCCACTACAAACGCAGCCATTGTTGAGTCTTCTGTGAAAGGAGACTGTGTTGCTGACGTTGATGCACAATGGGCTTTTAGCGTAGAGTGCACTTACAATCCTATTGTCCACGATGCATGCTTGTCAGTTGCTGCAGATTCACATGTGTGGTATTTTGACAGTGGTGCTACAAAGCACATTACCTCACATCGTGAATTGTTTACCTCTCTTGAGTCTGTCCCTCATGGGAATTCACTCACTTGTGCCAACAACGCCTCTTATCCAGTTCAGGGAGTTGGAAAGATTGTGCTCACTGCTGCTAATGGCAGTTCCTTCACACTTGTTGATGCACTTTATGTACCTGGGATCAAGAAGAATCTCTTGTCTATATCCGCACTTGCTAGACTTGGACTTGTAGTCAAATTTGTGGATGACAGATGTAAAGTTCATGATCTCAATTTTGGTGATGAAATTGTTGCATCTGGGCTTTTGTGTCGTGGGATGTATAAGCTCACTTTGTATGACAAGTGTGGACAAAATTTTGCAAATGCTGTTGCAGATTCAAGGGCTATTTCAGATGCAAAACTTTGGCATGCACGTTTTGGTCATCTGAATTTTTCCAGTTTGCTACGTTTGCAAAAATCTAATATGGTTGATTCTTTGCCGCCTCTTGAAGCACCTGTCAAACATGTTTGTGAAGGTTGTATATTGGGTAAGATGTAGCGTTCTAAATTTCCAAAGGATGGTTCAGTTCGGGCCACATGCAGGTTGCAGTTTGTGCATAGTGATGTTTGTGGGCCCATGCAAACTCCGTCCTTGGGCAATTACCTATACTTCGTGACTTTCATTGATGAATACTCCAGGCATGTATGGGTATTTCCGCTTAAAGAGAAGTCCGAACTTTTTATGTGCTTCAAACAATTTCAGGCTATGGCTGAAAATATCTCGAAATGTACTATGGGCACCCTCCGTTCCGGTCGAGGGGGAGAGTATATGTCTCATGAATTTAATGCATTTTTGGCTAGTCGTGGGATAAAACACCAATGTACAGTGCCTTATACACCTCAACAAAATGGTGTTGCTGAGAGGAAAAACAGGTCACTGACGAAAATGGCACGATGTATGGTCAAAAGTCAAGCTTTGCTGCATTCTTTTTGGCTTGAGGCCATCATGTGTGCCACTTATGTACTTAACAGGTGTCCTACGAAAGCTTTGCAGTCTATTACTCTATATGAAGCATGGCATGATAGAAAGCCTTCTATCGAGCACATGCGTGTTTTTGGTTGTTTGGCATATGCTTTGGTGCCCCAAGTGCAGCGCAGAAAATTGGATGATAAGGCTCTCAAATGTATTTTTGTTGGTTATAGTGTTGAAAGCAAGTTACAGGTTGTATCATCCGCAAACAAAACGTATTCTGGTTTCTCGGGATGTAGTGTTTGTGGAAGATTCTATTCAGCCCTTGCTGTCATGTACTACAGACAGTAATGTAAGCTCACAGGACATTTATGACACTTTGTTGCCTCTTTTCAGTGGTGGAAATACGAATGTAAGTTCCAATGAGGCAAATGTACAGCCTATGGGGGTTTCTGAAAATGTTTTAGATCAGCCTATTACTGATGCAAATGTACATGATGTACTTGATGAGGAAAGGGCTGAAAATGAGTAGGCTAAAGGTATGCCAAAATGGCTGGTGCACACTTTACGTGACAGTAAATTGGATGCACCTTTGTCTAGTCGTACTTGGTCAGGCTCTCGCCATGCATCTTATGCATCAGATTGTTATGCTTTGGCTGTGTCTAGTTTACATGATGTTGAGGAGCCTCTGTCTTTTGATGAAGCACAGAATTCAGAAAATTGGATGGCTTCCATGCAATCAGAATATGATGCACTTATAGAAAATGACACATGGACTTTATGTGATTTGCCTCCTGGCAAAAAGGCCATTGGTACAAAGTGGGTTTACAAGTTGAAACGCAAACCGGATGGTGAAATCGATCGCCATAAGGCTCGACTTGTTGCAAAGGGTTATGCACAACAAAAAGGCATAGATTATGAAGAGACTTTTGCTCCCACTTGTCTTATGACTACTGTGCATTTTCTATGTGCATTGGCAGCTCATTTTGGTTGGGATGTACATCAATCAGACATTGTTACTACTTTCTTGAATGGTGACATATTTGAGGAAGTTTATGTAACGCAACCTCTCAGTTTTGTCATAAAAGGACAAGAGGAAAAAGTGTGCAGATGTAAGAAGGCTTTGTATGGGTTGAAGCCATCTCCTCATGCTTGGTATGAGAAAGATGACACTCATTTGGTTAAACGAGGCTTTCGTAAAAGTCCAACAGAAATCACATTGTATGTAAAGCGTGAGGGTGATGTACTTCTCATTGTGGTTCTTTATGTTGATGATTTGCTTATCACTGGACCAAATGAGAGACATATTGCTGAATTTAAGGCTGATTTGAATGCTACTTTCAAGATGAAAGATTTGGGGCTATTGCATCATTACTTGGGTATATAGTTTAAGCAGTGTGATGGTGGTATTGCCTTGTGTCAGAAAAGTTACATAGAGACATTGCTATGTAAGTTTGGACTTGAGGATTGCAAACCTATTACCACTCCCATGGAAACAGGTTTGAAGTTGAGTCTACATGATGCTGGCGATCCTGCTGATGTCACTCTTTACCAAACTGATGTTGGCTGCCTCATTTATGTATGCAACATGAGGCCGGATATTCATTTTGGAGTCTCACAGGTCAGCAGATTTATGCATAGCCCAGGGTCTAAGCATTGGCAAGCTGTCTCAAGAGGATTTTCCACTACCTTAGTGGCACTTTACATCTTGGCTTGTTTTATCCCAAGGGGGGATCATTGCCGCCAGACTTACATGCTTTTTTGAACTCAGATTGGGCTGGTTGTTTTGACACGCGAGTGTCCACAAGTGGTTTTTGTTTCATGCTTGGCAGTTCATGTATATCATGGTTGAGCAAGAAGCAACCTACTGTGGCCACTTCGAGTTGTGAGGCTAAGTATAGGGCAATCTTCACAGCTACGGTTGAGTGTGTATGGCTCAGACGCCTTATGGCTGGTTTGGGTGTTGGACATGACACTGCCAACACTATCTACACTGACAGTCAGAGCGCATTGGCAGTTGCGAGGAACCCAGTTTTTCATGCTCGCACAAAGCACATTGAGGTGCACTACCACTATGTCAGGGAGAGGCTCTCAGCAGGAGAGATCAGCTTGGCTTATGTGCCAACACACGACAACCTTGCAGATCTTTTCACAAAGGCATTGTCTCGTGAGAAGCTTGAAGGTTTTCGTAAAGCTTTGGGCTTACTCCCCTTTATGGACTAATCCTATCCTCATGGCATAGCACTTCCCTTTACTCATGTGCCAGCTCTCGTTCACTGCATCACTCCAGGGGGGATTTGTTACCATATACATGTGGTAGTGATGTGGTTGAACACACTAGGACCGCCGGGGCATTTTTTCCCTCTTTAGGAGGTTTTTTCCCCCGTGCATTGTATATACGCCCATCACTCTAGGGCTATGTATCTTTCCATTGCACACTAAGTAACACACTCTCTATTGTGTGCCTTGAGCTTCCTTCGTCTTCTCCAAGCTGTGTGTGTTTCTCTGCAACCCTAATTCCAACAACATGAGCTTTGTAACACACGCCATATCACAAGCTCGATTCACTGGCTACATGCAACTTTGTACAAGATGTCATGCTATATAAGACATGCAACAGACCGTGGATTGCTTCAGTTCTTGACCATTTTTCGTGAAAGAAAACCAGTTGTAGATGAGATCAATTGTAGCTTGGGTGCATGTATTATAGATGAAGCGCATGTGCATGACTACATCAACAACTCTACTACGATAATCTATACTCATAGATCAAACGTTCAACACTATAACAACCTTGCCTTGAATAAGTTGTACAATCAAACTGACATTACAAAATTTGAAATGAAGACGAATGCGGGTAACATAAATGTTCTTCATTAGTGGCTCCTAGACCCTAAGTTCAATAAGCTAGATTCAATCGTAATTGGCGTACCAAATTAGTCATTGTCTTGTTCCCTTCAATTCTAGATGCTAAATGACAATTTACATATGTCTTGTTATATTCTATAGATGTTATATAGCAAGGCCCACCAAGCAAGCCTAGTTGAGCTTGAGAAACTCGATAAGGAGGCTTTTTAGGCGGTGGGCTTCCTGGAAGGAGCTCAATGCGATGGCCATCATCCCCTCGTTTTGGAGGTAAGTCCATAGGGATATCATCAATGAACACATCTCGGAATCCTTTTAGAAAATTAGACAAGTCTAACTCTTCTTGATTCCTGCCAATTACATTTGATGAAACATTAGGATCTTGTAGGGACTCTTTGACAAAAATCATGTACGCAAAAACTGAGCTCTTCATTGATTCATCAAAAGCAGGAGGATTTACATGTGGTACAGTATGAACACACTCTTAGCATCTATATACATGTTCTTTTCCCTATAGGTGAAGTAGATTCTCCTTATAGGGAGCTTCATTTTGGCAGCCATGTGATCAAACCATGGAAACCGCCCCTATGATAGCATCCTCATGTTGGAGAGGAGAGATGAAAAAGTCTTCTTTGTCAACATAGCTTTCAACATGAAGCCTCAACTTCCCAATCAAGGGAGTAACGGAGGCTTGCTGTCCCTTGAAAGTTGTGACAACCATTACAATATCTCCCATTTCAAAAGCTTGAATGCCCAACTTGGTGGCCAACTCCATTGATATGAAGTTGTGAGTAGAGCCAAGGTCAAACAAGATGAAGGCATCATGCTCCCTTGCCTTTCCCCAAGCATAGGAGATGATCCTTTGCAATGAGCATCCTCTTTTGGAGCTTCGATGGTGGAAGCCCTAGGAGTCTCATTGCGAGCATTTTCCTTGGGGCAAGAACGATAGCCATGTCCTTGCTCCCCACACCTAAAACATTTATGGTCCTTGAGAAAATCTTCAAGCTCTTCAGGAGAGAGTTTGTTTTTGCCTTTGTAAACTCCCTTCTCCTTGGAGCGATTGTTGTTGTTGTTCTTGTTGGAAGTGCCTTGGGAAGAATTTTGGGCATTGGTTTTCCCCTTTGCATCATTCTTGTCTTTGTTTTCCATGGCTTGACATTCCGTCTAGCCCCTTGTTGGAAATTGATGCGTGAAGCAACCATGGTGTGATGGATTACTTCGGTGATTGAACCAAGCCGTTGAGAGTTGATGTATTCGGCCATCTCTTCAGGTAATCCCGCACAAAAATGTTGCTTTTGCTTGGTGAAGTCTATCTTTTGAAAGACAGTAGGCTTGAGATGTAAATCCCAAAACTTGTCTACATATTTGTGGATAGACTCATGAGAGAGAAGCTTCAAAGTGTGCCATTCGGTAAGCACTTTGTCCTTTGCATCGCTTGCAAGGAATTGCTTCATGATGGAAACTCGTAGAGTTTTCCATGTCTTTGGGGCTTCACTGTTGCCATGCATGCTAACCCACCATTGACGAGCCGATTTCTGGAAGTGCATAGCTACATGGTGTAGCTTGGAGGACTCTGTGAAGCCCTCGTCTCGAAAGGCCACATCAAATTGATGGATGAAGGCCAATACTTTGTCGGTGGCACCAAAGGTGCCATCATAGGTGAGAAAAGAGATACTCTTTCCTCCCTCTTTGAACTTCTTGAGCTTTTGTGACCTTCGCCATGCAAGGTATGTTTTGCAATGTCCTCCCCTTTTGTATTCTCTAAGAGAATACCTATAGCTTTCATCGGAAGAGGAGGAAGGTAAAGAAGAAGGAGAAGAGGGTGACCTCTTTCTTGCCCTTTTCTTCCTTTGTTTCCTCTCTTCCCTTTTGGAGTGACGAGGAGAAATGATTGTGTGTTGATCTTTTCCTCTTGGGAAGAGTTGGCTAATCGTCTAGATCGTCGTCTTCGTGGAGCCACATCTTCAGAAGAACTTAAAGTTTCATTACTTTCTTGCTCTTTAGATTCCTCCTCTTGTATGGGAGAGAGTCTTCTTTTGGGGAGGGAAATCCCATAAGCGCGAAGTTGTTGAGTAACTTTGGCTTACAAAGCAGGGTTTCCCATAGCTTGCTACAACCTAGTAACAAGATAATTGACAAACATGGGGGCATCATCAGTAGCACCTTTATGTGCAAAATCAAAGCTATCAATGTGCATTCTACTCTCTTGGTTATTGTCAGCCATGTTAACAAAAAAATTGTACTATCTTAGTGTATGCTGTTTTGGCAATTCAAAACCTTAGTTGCCACTACTCTTAGCCTTTGAAAATCAGCTCTTAAGTATCTACACCCACGGCTTAAAGTGGTTAATTATAGAGAGTAGTGGAGTAGGTCTAACATAGCAGTGTTGCCGAGGGCTAGCTCCTTTCGGACTTCTTATGGCTCGATAATGGTAAAGCCCTAGGCAAGTCTAAAAAGACCCCATTATTAAGTCTAAAGCTTCCCAGGTGTGCACCATATCCCACATAGTGGGGTCAACAAAGCCGATAATAGATCCTAGTCCCACTTACCCTAATATAATTAAAAAAAACAACCATTTATAGGCTACTTAAGGACCTCTCTTCTTAAGCAGGGACAGAGAAACCAAATGCTCTAATACCACTGTAATGTAAATAACCTATTAACCTTGAGAGTAGCGGAAATTAGAGAAGGTACTTTTGTGAAATTAATTTGTGAGCATAGCGAATGAACTTAATTGATGGTAGCAACATAAACATAGCATTTAGTTAACTTGGCATGAACAATACATTTGCAAGAGGGGGAGTTTAGAGAACATGACAACAGTTGAAGACCGGATTTATGTGGAGACGGTCCCCCCTCCAATAGGCATTTGTATTATAGTTTCTCCCATCAAGAGAGACTTGTTACAATACAATCTTTGTGTTCCTTGTGACCTAGGTGATGCAATAAAGATGGAAAGCTTCATGCATCATGAGCAAAACATAAACTTTGTGGAAAGCATTAACTATCCCAAGCCTCAGTCCCAAGACCTCAAACACCTTCTAAGGTGGAGAGAGCTAGTAGGGAATGAGGGTAGGGAAGAGGAAGAAGAAACATTTCATAGGAGAAAGAATTAGTTCCTCACTAATCATCACTCTTCTTGCTAGCATACATAAAAGCATAGCAATGAAGATGGAGAAGATAACAAGCTTAAGCATTGAAGCATGGATCTTGGTTGGATTTGCATTCCATAGCCAAGAGTGTTGGTGTAGGCTCTCAACCTCTCTACTTGATTGGCGAAGGAGAGGGACCTCTTGCACTTTGCACAATACACAATGAGAGTGTGTGTGAGTGTGTGTGGGAGGGTATACCCCTCAAGGATGCCCCCTACTTGCTTTGGTCAACCCCCTCTTCTAGCACAAGCTTAAAGCTCATTGGACCTCTCGAAGCTCGGCCAATCACATACATGATGCATACCAAGCAAGCATGCTAGCCTTGGGACAAGTGTTCCCCTTTCCCCTTTGAGAGAGAGGACTTGATAAATGCAAAAACAATTAATTAAATTAAATAATTTATCATTGGACTTGACATGTGTCCTACTTGCCTCTTGGGCAAGGGGTTCCCTTTGGGAGAGAGAGTGGTGAAGCAACCACCCCCCCTTCTTGCATGGCTCGCCCCCTCCTTGAAGGTACATGATTTGACTTTTGTGACACTTCAAACCCCTCAAGCTTGGGCCCAGTTCTCACCACAAGCACAACCCTTAAGCCTCTTAAGCTTGGGTTGGGTTCCCACCTCAAGTACAACCCTAACATCTCAAGCATGACAAGCACCTCAAGCATCTCAGTCATCAAGCATGACAAGCGCCTCAAGCTTGGGCCGGGTTCCCACCTCAAGCACAGCCCTAGCTTACCTAAGGTCAAAGGGCTTTCAACACTAACTATTGAAGGTGTTCAATGAAGCTAACCCTAAGGTCTTTCAGCTCCATTGGTTAGCCTTGCTCTTTGACAAACCATCTCTCATTTGGACCCCTTTACCATTGGCCCCGTGTTGAGATAGATCTGTAAGCTCATGCCTATATCCTAACCCTTGTTCTGGTTTATTCTCCCACATTAAATGATCAGTTTAATATGAGAAAATCATTTGGGTTGGTTAGATAATAGATTTTAGGACAAGTTGCGTGAAAAAGTGAGGCCTGCTAGCTCGTCAAATGTATCAAGAAAAGAAAAAGGAAAAAAGGTGATGATGCCCCTGAGATGCCAAATTTGCGTGCAAGTCATGACGATGGTGACAACAATGGTTTTGAGTAGAGTTTAAATAAGGAGTTTGGTATACCCTTTATGAAGCTCCGAGTGCAAGAAGGATGCAAGCAGGGAATAAGGCACCTAAAAATGATTTCAAACTACACATACAAGAAGCTCATGAAGAAGTTTTCGTGCTTTTGTAACATTCAAGAAAGAACCATGGCAAGAACTTTTCATGCATTTGCAGCCTTCACAACACCAGATGATTAAAGACTTTTCGTGCTTTCACACGGACCCCACATTTGGCATACATGTTGACCAAAACACTGCCAAGCAAGACATAGTTTTGTAACATGACCTTTTGACTAGCAATCTCATCATGAAATCTCCCACACATGCCAATGTCTTGTGCAATGCCGTATGCCTTCAAGTTGCAAGTGTTGGTGATTCTATTTGGAAAGAGGCCTTCACTTCGAACAAGGTGCAAGCATAGGTGATTTTCTCGTTGATGCACAATGTTTTTTGCGCTTTTTTCACATTCCCTTTCAGAGTCCATGTGGAAAATTCTGATGCCAACATTCTCTACATTGATATTAGACAATCAATGTAGCAAATAGTCAAGTGTTAAAGAGTTTGTGTGGATGCATACAGACTTAGGTTGCATTCTAAGCAGTGACCACTGAAATGATGGACACACATTCGATTATGTGGGTAGCAAGCCTTCTCTACCACTATCTTTATGTCGGTGGGAGTACCTTTCATGTATTTGTTTCTGCAATATGAAGAGTTTCTGTTTGCATAAGCTACAATCTTTTAGATGGGAGTAAGAGCTAGACTAGAGAGTGAAGTGGAGCAACGATCACTGGTGCCTTTGTGTGTGTGTGTGTGTGTGTGTGTGTGTGTGTGTGTGTGTGTGTGTGTGTGTGTGTGTGTGTGTGTGTGTGTGTGTGTGTGTGTGTGTGTGTGTGTGTGTGTGTGTGTGTGTGTGTGTGTGTGTGTGTGTGTGTTTTATGAAAATCCCCTCATGATTGAACCATACTTAGACAATTGTATTAAATAATATACTAATTAACAATATTTTAAAACCAGATGTCATCAACCTGAACTATCATTTCATATACACCAATACAACATTCTGTATCTAATGGATAATACAGTCATTTAGATCAACAATTTGATCTTTGATCACTACAATATAGTATCTTAGTGTTGTATCTGTATGTGCCCACCCTTTGGGATGAGCTTCCACTACATCTACATGGAGAAGGATCCAGCTGGTACATTGGACGATCTTCTGTTATTACTGCTACAGTTTTTGTTGTAATCCCAAGGAAAGAATCTCTTACCTGTCCACCATCCAAGAAACACAAGCCCATCAGAACTGGCATTACTTGGGAAGACAGGTGTCAACGACTCCCTCCCCTTGTTATTAGTGTCAAAAATTACCCCAAAAACTAACAACATAACATAGATCAAATATCATGTTTAGAGAATGAGCTGTTTATTTTCGATAATGTTTTCATCATTCATTTCCAGAAAAAATTGGACAGCATCTCCTTTGTAAATTGGATCAATTCTCAAAAGTCAAGTCTACTGCCATCTCCTTCAAGACCCTCACTTGAGGATTAAGGCTCTTTTAATAATCTTTGGACAGACTTCAAAGTAAATTATAACATCAATAAGCAATTTGCAATTGCAAATTCACCATTAAATACTTACCTTCATCAAGTTTGAGTTCCTGCATAAAAAGATAGAAGTATAATACCTTTGTGTTCACGACCAAGTTCATTAAAGTTATGGTACTATGTTACAGCCTTTATCCATTATGTTATTGATATGCATACGTTTCTAGTGGTTTTGAGCACTAGTTAAAGTAGTTCCCAGCTAATAAAGTTGTGTATGGTAACTCTGACATGACACTACAATATCTTCATGTCACCCATGAGGGGCACGTTTTTTCGAAATACAAGTTAATCTTTAGTATCTGCTCATTACGTTACAAAAATCGTCAATGCCATCCCACTGAGACTCTCACAAGAAGTTGTAGGCAACCCAGGTAGTGACAATAGTTTCCAAAAACCATTTCCCAACTATACCATGTCAATTTATGTATACTTTTCTCTGCAAGTCACAAAGTGAGCAAACCAAACTTGGACAATATGGAAACCAAGTTTTAAGTGATGTATGCACATGTTCGACTGCTACAGAACAAAAATTAGGCAGCATACTATTTTATACAGATTGTATTTCCAAACAATTCCGTCAATCCCACTTCTTGCAAGATCATTACCAAAGACGTACGTATATCAATATATTTAATTGAGTTCGACAGATCAATAATATCTCAAGCTAGTAATTGAAAAAGTCAAAATTATCCCAATCCATGTAAAACCAGATCTGAGTGTTGAGCTGCATTCCATGGGGATAACCCAATGGAATCTCATTTTGCAGTTAGCAGGTAAAAAGTTTAAGAGAATACCCGAACTAAAACCATGCTTATGCTCATCTGAAAACCCAAACGATGTTTATTCTCAGCATAAAGTAAAGATCCACAAGGAATACCTACAGTCCATAGTATTTTCATTGCTAAATGCTAGAAGGTTAAAAGGCCAAAACACGAGCGGCTAGAAGTCCAAAAAATCAAAGAATAGACTTAGGTATCAACAACACTTCTAATTAAATTTCAGCTATGTGTATTACTCAGAGCAGAGCCTACAGTATCTTAATATGTAGTCATGTCTGAAAAAAGTCATTAAAAAACAATTCTAAGCTTAGGAGTTCATATGAACCAAAACAGCAAGAATTATTATATTGACACACAGAAAAAGGATTTAAGTAGAGTAGTTTATATGAGCAGGTACAAAAGCACCTACCTGAATGTACGAAGCCGCAAGTGGTACAGTCCCAAAATGTGTAGGATTTAAGCAGAGTAGTTTATATGTTCTTTTCAAAAGCCTTTTATACTGAGTAGGTACAAAAGCACCTACCTGAATGTAGGAAGCCGCAAGTGGTACAGTCCCAAACTGTGATACCCTTGCACTGTAATGAATATGTCAGGAGGGGCCCAACACGTTGATTGTGTGTGTCATCCAAAGCCTTAAACTCATGTGTTGATGTATGCATGGGAGGTCTTCAGTATACGCCATCCGCCACGATGTACATGGGCTAGAATAAGCAAAGGTGAAGCCATCTCTAGGTATGCCTGTGGCCAATGTTGCTTCCTGAGAACCGGGCACGCAGCAGTAGGATGCTCTCGTAGGGGTTGCGAATTTTTAGCAAGTCTGTGTGTGTATGAGCATACGCGTTTGTGTGTGTGTGTGTGTGTGTGTGTGTGTGTGTGTGTGTGTGTGTGTGTGTGTGTGTGTGTGTGTGTGTGTGTGTGTGTGTCAGACGAGTAGGAAATGGATCACAGAATTTGACATGGCCAGAGCAGGTGCACGCAAGCATGCGTGTGTATGTGAGATGGAGAAAGAGAGAGAATACCTCCATGTATATACAAAACATGTGTACTGCAGGCACTTATGAAGGGCGCCAACACCGAGACTGCCGATAAGCAAGCATAGCGAATGCATAAAGAGCACACGCTGTCATTTTGCCTTTTAAGGTCTTCAACAACTAGAAAGATCAATAACATTAAAGGCTCCCAACTTCCCTTGAGTTAGTGGGTGGCCCAATAGTAGATGAATAATGAAGATGGTCAATACTGTAGATTAGAGTCGACCAGTGGGGACCCAAAATATTATAACCATAGAGATCGTTACTCTAACCTTCAACAGATTTGCAAACATGAGGATTAGGTAGCTATGCTTAATCATATTAAGCAAGTATTCTTTGTGAGTATTCTTTGCGAGGTAATCAGGTTGCAGTTCCAAATTTTCTACGATGTTTGTGTGTTTCTGTGGATTCGAGCGAGATAAGAGGGGAATGCGAGAAAGCACTGGGAAACATGAGGGCTAAGAAGGGTTGGAGAAGAGTACATGCATGGACAAAGAGAGAGAAAACTGCTTGAGAAGATAGTTCTCCAAAGATGTTGAGGCCATGTGTAACTGAGTTGCATTTTATCAAACACAACTGGGTGTGTTGAAGCAGGTGTGTAGTTGAGTAATTATGAGTGGCTGTATATTAGCTCTCATAGATGACATCTAAGATTAGCTTCTGAGTAAATGTGCGTGCAGGTATAAGTTTGAAAGGTGAGGATCTTTGTCCAAAACCAGATCCATTGTCTAAACCTTGAAGGTTATGTGTATAACAGAGGCGACTCTAAAAGATGTAGGCATGAACCCATGTCCAAGACTGACATCGGCCTAAATCCATATCTCCGTGATAAGGGTATGAAGTTGTGAAAGAGAGTGAAGCATGTCATTATGTCTGAGAGAATGGGCATTAGTTTTTTTCTAGATCCCATCATTCAGAATTCGGCCATTGTTTGTTAACCCGACAATGTGTGCATGTTTGTGTGTCATGGGTCATTATTTTCCAAACTGAACAGATTATGGATAAAGTATACCAATGCATTCAAGCTTTATCTATATCCAGCCAAGGTTTAACAAAGTTACTGCCGTCTAGATAGTGAGAGCGAGATCACCAAAGAGGGAAGCCGTCAGCCAAGGGTTAGCCAAAGAATTGTCAGCTAGATAAGTGTGTGTGTGTGTGTGCGTGTGTGTGTGTGTTTTTGGGGGCAGGGGCGGGGGGGGGGGGGGGGGGGGGGGGGGGGGGGGGGGGGGGGGGGGGGGGGGGCTTATGAATACTTACACTGAAGTCTTAAATGAGGACCCTGCCATGGTAGCGACATGCACATGCCACCACACACATCTCAAGAAATCTCTACCCATCTTGATTCTCGAATGTAAATAGGACCATGCAGGTAAACCCAAACAAGGGATGTGTGTTTGAGCATACCTTCATGTATTGAAGTTTGTTTGTAGGAGCCGGTTAGCGCATGCATATCTGCCTCGTCTCTAGCATAAGCGATGTGTGTGTGTGTGTGTGTGTGTGTGTGTGTGTGTGTGTGTGTGTGTGTGTGTGTGTGTGTGTGTGTGTGTGTGTGAGAGAGAGAGAGAGAGAGAGAGAGAGAGAGAGAGAGAGAAAGAGAGAGAGAGAGAGAGAGAGAGAGAGAGAGAAGAGCCATACAGGTTGCGTATGAAGGTAAGATTTTCTGCGAAAAGGTTGAACCTCTTATGGCGTTCGAATCTCAGCAGAGACTGCTACAGATCATTGCGCTTGCATGTGGTGCAAGTTTAAAGACACTATATCAATAATGTGTAATTAACCTATTTTAAAAGAGGTTTGTGCTCACCACATGCTTTTTGAAGTGATGCCACATTGTGCGGGTCCTAGCCATGTGCATGTTCCCCATGTGGATGTATATAAAGTGTTCTTACTTGATTGCAGCTCCCTTCATGATGCCAAATTCCATATCAAGAGATCATAGTTGTATTGTAATTCATAGCCAAAATTGGTAGCGCACGTATGTGTGTGTGAGAATTTGTTAATTGTTTCCAATGTTTTTGAGCTGAGAAGGGCGAGCACACCTCATGCAAGAACATGATGCTACTACAAGGATGAGCATGCGTAGCCAAGGACAAAACTTGCTCCTGGTAGGGCTTACAAAATAGAGACGTGTGAGTTCCAAATTTAAATTCCTCCTTGCTAGCCATGTGGAGAGTGTGTATGTGTGTGTAGATGCATGCACATAAGAAGCCAATGTGTCCTTGTTTTTATTTGCCAAGTGCTAAAAACTGCCTTATACAACTAGGGATGAAAGGAGGGTAGGTGAGGTAGTTGCAATCAAAATCACTTCTCATGGTAGGGGTATGTGCAAGCCAAATATACATAGTATAAAATGACATCTAAGATTCGCTTCTGAGTAAATGTGTGTGCAGGTATGAGTCTGAAAGGTGAGGCTCTTTGTCCAAAACCAGACCCATTCTCTAAACTTTGAAGGTTATGTGTATAACAGAGGCCATTCTAAAAGATGTAGGCATGAACCCATGTCCAAGACTGACATCGGCCTAAAGCACCAAACAGGGAAGCAGTCAGCCAAGGGTTAGCCAAAGAATTGTAAGCTAGATAAGTGTGTGTGTGTGTGTGTGTGTTTGGGGGCGGGGGCGGGGGGGGGGGGGCTCATGAATACCTACACCGGGGTCTTAAATGAGGACCCTGCCATGGTAGCGACGTGCACATGCCACCACACACATCTCACGAAATCTCTACCCATCTTGATTCTCGAATGTAAATAGGACCATGCAGGTAAACTCAAACAAGGGATGCGTGTTTGAGCATACCTTCATGTATTGAACTTTGTTCTTAGGAGCCTTGTGGGTACGTGATTAACACATGTATGCCGTAGGAGGATAGCAAGAGTTGAAGACCAAAAGGAGGGGTTGGGCGACATAATGATGGTTTTTGTCTCCAATGCAAATTGTTGAGATTCACGCATGCACTCTCAATCTTAGAGTCAATGACCATTAACGCCTGCGCTTAAAACGGTGTGCACATGCAATTGTAAAAACACCGCAGCGGCAAATAATCTGACGTGGATATCAAATTCTACCCGCAACGGTTAACAACATGATGAGAATAGGATTTGTTATGTAGTTTGCCGCTGCGTCTAAGAAAGTCTCGCTCTGTGTCAAATTTACTCAGCAACCCACCTCCGCAACTAGATTGTATGTGTGCAAAACGTGTTCAACGATAGGGCCCGGAATTCAAGGGGCCTCACTCTCTCTCGAGTCTCGAGTCACTCTCGACTCTAGCTTTACATGTGCGCTTTGAAGGCAATGCATAGCGTTGTTGACTGGTCGTGCATGGTTGATGAGATTCACATTGGAGTGCTTGACTTGGACCTTGGTTTTGGAGGGATTTTGCCATTTGGGGTTCAAAGAATCACATTGTGGTCCATGAGAGGGCCAATTTAAATAGGTTGCAAAAAGATGCGCACATTGCATAGGTAATAAACTACTGTTGCCGGTGGGTGGAAAGAAAGACGAAGGCAGCAATCCAAAGCAACGACAAGCTGGCAGACAGCGCCATTCCCAAAAGAAATGAAAGCACGCAATGCTTGAAGCAACTACAAGCCAACTAGTCAGTCTCTCTCTCTCTCTCTCTCTCTTCCCTCTCTCGCCTATCTTTTCCTAGGGTTAGGGTTACGGTTTGCCTCTTTTTCAGCTGTTACACTTGATTACTAGGATGATGGCCTGCATTTGCCCCTTCCTTTTCTCATGTAATGTTTGAGCAGTACATCGCCTGACAAGCTTGTCTGTCATTGTCTTGCCATTGGGCATGGATCCATGGAAGAGGAAAAGGGGGACAAGGGGGTGAACAGCACAAAAGAAACCACCAAAAGAGAAAAGTAAAGAAAAGGAAAAGCAGAATCCTTGACTGTGCTACTTGTCGTGCGTTTGGTCCCGCCTCATGTTCTTTCTTTTCTTCTTGTGGGCGATGGCAGTGCTCCCTTCTTTACATTCTGGGTATCTTCTGTACGCAAATTTTTCTATGTGGGTGCCCAAAATTTGGCTCTTCCAATCACATACAATTCTTTAGTTGCGGCTTCAAGTAGTAGGTTCTTCTTACGTCCTTTCGAAACTCGCATGTGTGTGTGTGTGTGTGTGTGTGTGTGTGTGTGTGAGAGAGAGAGAGAGAGAGAGAGAGAGAGAGTATTTCCTGCAAAAGCAGATTCTAAAAGGCCTGGAGGGGCCGTTATGATTGATGGGGTTTTTAGGCGTTCAGTTAGCTGTTCATTTCCACTACTATGGCAGAGTTGTGTGATGGATATGAAATCATTGAAACTGGGCATGCATACCCCATATCGAGCAAAATACACCAAAATGACATCTTGCCAGAACCGTAATATCAGTCTCATTTCGCAATTGTGAAGAGCTCTTAGCGCAACACTCATTAGCTCATTTGCATAGCTTAGCAAGCAAGCAGCTTCGAACAACATCTGGGCTGCAATTTGCACATTGTTTGAGCATATTGCAGACATACTACTACAACGTTTGATCTCACCAATTGTTTCCCTTTAAAGCCGACGGCAGCAATCCTCAGCTGATCACACATCAGAACACTGGCATTTCTTCCTTTGCTTCTTTTAATTGATAGCCTATCTTCTTTCCTTCCTTTCCTTTCGTTGCAAGATAGTCACCATCTTTCTTTTATATTTTTTCCCTGTACCATGAATAGATGAGGTGACTCAAAAGCATCCCCATAGTATCATGGGCCTTGCTCCAAATGGTTTGAAGCAACAGCCTACCAACAGAGTACGCTTGCAAGCTGTTGTTCACCCAACATAAATCAAATGCAGGTGATGCTTATCTAAATGCTTCTCTTTTACTCGCATAACTTCACTACAGAAAGATCAAGGGACTAGCTGGTATTAGTATGCCAGAAACCTTTCCATCGTGTTTTGGAGAGTATGGGCAGCATGCCCGTCATGCCGCATCTGACCACAGTCCCAAGGTGGCCCACAGTTCGGTGACTTGCCTCTATCAACCAAAATCTACTGTGTTTCGCAAACCTGTGTCAATCACATGGTGTAAGAGTCTCCTTGGCCAAGGTTTCAGTGTGAGTATAGATGATCCTCACGTCCAATATGTCTGTAAAATTGACATGAAACCTTGGCGTTTTTGGAAAAAACAGGGGTCTAAGTGCGCACAAGTGGAGGGCAAGACCTTTGAAGTGTTTTGGGATCTTTCTGATGCTAAATACATGTATGGTCCAGAGCCTTGCCAAGGGTTTTATGTGGCACTGCTATGTGATCGTGAGATCGTTTTGATGCTCGGTGACATGCATAGAGAGGCTTACAAGAAGACTAAGCTAGGCTCTGCTGTGATGGTACTGGCAACATTGTTGTCGAGAAAGGAGCATCTGTTTGGAAAGAAGGTATACCATACAAGGGCTCAGTTTGAAGAGAGTGGATCTATGCATGATATAACCATAGAGTGTCATGTGGGTGCTGATGCTAAGGACCCGTGGTTGTGTGTGCGAGTTGACAAGCAAGCTATGGTGCATATCAACCAGCTTATGTGGAAATTCCGAGGCAATCAGATGATTCGTGTGGATGGCCTACAGATTGAGGTCTTGTGGGATGCTCATAATTGGCTTTTTAATCCTAGCACTGCATGTGCTGTGTTCATGTTTCAGACTTGTGGTTCTAGACAAAAGACTCGGCTGGGAGAAATACCAGGCACTCACTCATCGTCCATTTTGGAATGGCCATCTACCCATAGCTTCAATGACAGAGACATCAAGCAGCTATTCAAGGACAACTCGTTTGCTTCAATTTTGGAATGGCCAAGTACACACAGTTTCAAAGGGCTCAAGGAATCCTGTGAGCCATCACCTGGGTTTTCCTTACTCTTGTATGCATGGAAAAGTGAATAAAGGAAAGGTGCGAAAGTTGACGAGTGATTTTAGCAGTGAGGAAGGCATTTCCATAGCGCCTGGAGTGTGTATTTGACCGTTGACGTCTAAGCTAGCTGTCTTATGCTTGAAGCCTGAGATTTAAGCAACTGTAGGGTATGGGTCAGATTCAGACTGTGCATGCATGCGATCCATGATGGCGAAGTGCGACATTGGAGCAAACAAGATATTCCAACCATAGAGATCAGGAAATTGTGCGTTTAATGCCGGTGATAAGGCTTTAAAGCAGCAGGCTAGTGATGCTTGCGGTTGACCTGGCATCTCCTTGGAGCCTCTATGAGAATAGAGGAGACAGAAAGCGATTTTACGTCGTATACAAGTGGTTTCCTTGCAGTGGGGCTGGAAAGAGAGGGAAAGTGTTGATCAAGGGTTCAAGATTTGATTGCTGTTGAGGGCTCCAAAGTACACCCCCCCATTTCAGTTCTACTACACGAGAATTTTTTACGATTTCACAAATTTTGTATTCGCATTTAGCAGCCTGGGTGTGAAACGAGTGGGTTTATCTATGTGCACAATTATATTACAGAGAGGATGAGTGAAGTTGTAGAAAAAGCGGACCATTGTTTGATAATACTGATGCAGCAAAGAGAGAATGCATCAATGATACCTCCCTTGCCTTCCGATTGCGACTCATTTGTAATAGTCAGACATTAGTTCTTGGTAGTGAGATGATGTGTGAAGCTTGTTTTCCATTACTTGAGGCGTACAGTATGGTTCCTTCGCATGGCCAGTGAGACTCTCGCAGGATGATGCTAACCCCTACAATGCAAACTGTTCTTGTGCACGCATAGCTATGTGCATAAGTACATGATAGGAGGGGTGGCTCTCTCTCTTCTATTGTTTGCCGATGGTTTTTTCTGAATATCTTCATTAATGTTTCGACATTGGAAGTCTCACAGAGGTGATATTGATGGGGCAGATGGGCACTAACCAGTTTGACAGGAGCTACAAGGAAGTCCCATGCTGTTCATGGAACAATCTGACATCTTTAGATTGAAAATTCGGAGATGATGATTGATTTTGAAAGTGTTCTTTGAATCCACCATACAAGGAAAGTCTTTTTGGCCTTAGTGAAGAATACATTTCATGTGAAGTATTGACCGATTGAAATTTTCTTTGATATTTAGTTTGTAAAAGAGTCTTTTCATCTAAGTGCCACATATATGGATCTGTTTTATTAAATCGTTTTAGAATGCCAACGTGACACAAACCCCCTTAATCTATGTATGTTTAAATTGTAAATGACATCATTCCTATAAACCCATGCCAGTCTTAAATAAAATTGCAAGCACATTACTTTCCAAGGACATCACTTTTCCATATGTAAGCGTTCTAATCTCAAGCTTAATCCTCTTTTTAGGGCCTCCTCCCTGCTTGCAATCTTGGCAAGTGGTGTGTAGTTGTTTACTTAAGACATTTCTTGCTTCGTGATTTTTATGCTAATTTGGTTTAAATTGATAGTCAACAACTTCTTTGTTCCAATTTGAAAGTTTTTCTATTGTTGCAACTAGTTTCTTTCCTTTAAAAGTTAATAGCTAGGTTTGAGTCTTTCCTGTTGTTCTTATTTGATGGTGAAAAGTGTCCATGGCACCTAAGCCATGATAAGTTAGTATTGTGACAGCTAGATCACCTCCAAAATAGGGAGCTAAAGATCTAAATAAATGTGCCCTTTCCTTTTGTAACTTCACTCACTAGTGCCTACCTCATAAAACTCAAAAGTGTCTTAGCACACTTCCAAGGCATTGCCCTTGTGCGCGATGCCTTAAGGTGCACTCTATTTTCTAAGATCAATCATTTGTGAGGTTTCATATTATGTTTTGGCATGGTTGAAGTAAGGGGCAAGGCCTTGTAGAGTTTTTCAGTACATGAAGGTTTTCTCCTTGGTAAATCTTTATCTTTTCTCAACTGCCAGTTGCTTTGTATGGAGCAAGGCCTTGTAGATTTTTCAGTACATGAAGGTTTTCTCCTTGGTAAATCTTTATCTTTTCTCAACTGCTAGGTGGTTGAGTTAGTCTAGGCTCGACATTTCAAGTGGTGGGCTTGTTAGATTAGCTTCAGGCACCCACATTGACATCGTATGATGTTTGGGCTACTTTGGTCTTTACGCCCAGGTGGGCAATCATTCGTTGAATTTGTAGAGATATGCTTCATTGCAACCAATCTTGGGGTTATTACCCTATTACTATAATTGAGCTAGAAGCATGTGTTGTGGTATTCACCTTTTGTGAGTGATGTATGGCTTTGAGAAAGATCTAGAGGTTTTGGCTCATTCTTCTCTTTAAGGTGCCACACTTTGGAGCATTGTATTTTGGCACCCAAATTTTGCTTTCTCCTTTGCTGTATCCTTATATTTGGAATTGTTTTGTTGGCAACCGGATCCCTTATGCATTGGGTTTCCTATGACTTGTCTCTTTGCTTTTTTCTTTTTCACTTGGTTGTTGTTTGATGGGATTGCTTGGTGTTTGGCAAGGTCTTTCTTGGACACTCTATACATTGTTTTGGGAGCAAAATCTTGTCTTTGAAGGAGTAAGAGAGGAGTGCATGAGAGACGAGACAAACACAATGTGAGAGGGAGAGGATTAAAGAGAATCACCCAAAAGCAATAACTCAGTAAGTAAAATGAGCGGGTAGAGGGCCACTTATATATTTGTTTAAGTGACCCAGAGACCTATAAAATGGGGGCATCTAGTTTGGTTTTGGCTCCTTAAATAAAAATGTCGCATCAACAAAGATAGTGACACGTGAAAAAATTCTAGTAAAGGTGCCACAACAACCAAAAATGTCCCATAAGCACAAAAGCTATTAAATGAGCAAAATGGAGTAAAAAAGTATACATAGGGGCATTGTGGCCTTACAACCATGAGACATAACCTAGGATCCCATCATCCACTGGTGACTTATCTCCAACGCCTCCTCTTCAGCTTCCAATGGGTGCTCCAATCCACATTATGAAAGACGATTACTCACTCTAGGTCAAGGTAGAGACTTAATACAAGATCTACAAGATTGTCGATAATGGGACAATATTGCAAAATGATACGACCATCCTTAATGTGATCATGTTCACTTTGATGGGATCTTGAGAAATTCCATTTGGGCTAAGATGCAATAGGACCCCACTTGCTCTAGTTAGCTTGCACTCTGAAAGGTTTTCCACCATCTTTTTTTTTTTGTCATACTTATGAGTAGACATAGGTGCATTCAATTTATTGTCATGCAAAGTATGCACAAGCAATTTAGGCATACCGCTAGCCTCTTCGTTCTCAGTCCTTTCCACATCAAGTACATCATCTACATCTACATCAGTAATAGGAATATGCTGATCTGTAACATTTTTTGAAACTCCCTATGTTGTACATTTGCCTCACTAGAACTTACATAGAGGCAACAGAGTGCCATGAATACCTCAAGCCAAAACAAATGTGGTAAAGCTTGAGTCCTGACCATACATCGTGCCATCTCCGCAAGCTATTTTTTCTTTCATCAAGAACACCATTTTCCTCGGTCGTATATTGCATTGTTGTACACATTGGTGTTTTATCCCATGACTAGCCAAAAATGCATTAAACTCTTGAGACATATACTCACCTCCTCGGAGGGTGCCCATAGTACATTTAGGGATATTTTCAGCCATGACTAGAAATTGTTTGAAACACATGAACACTTCAGACTTGGCTTTAAGCGGATACACCCATGCATGCATGGAGTAATCATCAATGAAAGTCACGAAGTACATGTAATTACCCAAGCATGGTGTTTGCATAGGCCCACAAATATCACTATGCACAAGTTGTAACATACATCCTTTGGAAACTTTGAATGCTACATCTTATCCAAAATACAACCTTCAATAAGGTTCATTTTGATCCCTAGTACATAGTGCATCAACAAGTGTGAAAGAGTTGCCCTTCGCAATAGTTAGCACACTCTTTTCAACTTCCTTGACCGGATAAGAGGCATTGTTGGCACAAGTAATCTCATTTTTATGAGGGACAACCTTGAGAGAGGTAAATAACTCATGATGCCAAGTAATGTTCTTTGTAGCACCACTATTAAAGTATCAATTATGTGATTGTGCAACAACTGAAATACATGCATCATGGACATAAGGATCGTAAGTACACTCTCCACTAAATGCACATTATGTATCTACATCATCATCACAATCTCCATTTATAGAAGATTTTGCAATCATTGCACTAGTAGAAGATCTAACCTCTTTCTTCTTGGCTTATTTTGCCTTCAACTTAGGACATTGCTTTATCAAGTGATCATTAGTCTTGCAGTAACGACGACACATCTTTTTCTTGCATTTTTCAACATAATTCCCAGAAGAATTGCTGCCAAAAGAAGCACTAGACACATGTGATTTGCTAGTCATCGAAGAGCCACAAGAAGTTGGTTGCATTACTATTACCACCTGCTCTTTGAGCAACAATAAAATCATATTCAATTGTGTTGTTTAGCCCTCTTATTTTTTGAAAGTGACTCCTATAGCAGCAATGTCATAATGCATCAACCTTGACAGCTTGATGGGTTTCTTGGGTCATAAGTCTCCAAGTACTAGCAATAGTTTGGTAAGAGTCTGGCAATCCATCTAGAACAGTTTGTACAAGTCAATTGTTATAAATGACCACATACATAAATGAGTTTCGAATTGATATCCTTCATCCAACAAGAAAAATGACCCTGTTATCTTTCTCTTGCATAATTTTAGACTCCAAAGCTTTACGAAGCAATGCACTTTTTGGCTCATTACGACTTGCATGAAGACCTGCCAAAGTAATCCAAGCCTATTTTGCTAAGAGAATGTGAGGAGTAATGGTGTGCCTCATAGATAATGCAATCAATGCATGATCCTTCGCATCTCCAACATCCCAACGAGGTTAGGCAAAGCACTTCTAGCAACAAGAGATTTCATAGAACCTACAATATCCCCAATGGAGCCTGTATCCACAAAAGGCGGAGGTACATCAATGCCATGCACAACATTTCAGACACCCTTTGGAACAAGAACATGCATCATCATGTAAGCCCACATCGGGTAATTATCTCTATCCAATTTATCCTCGGTAGCAGACACTTTAAAGAGTTGTCAGCCATGGTGAGTGACTACATTTGATGTAAAAATTGTCTTAAAAGAGGAAAATCAATGTAGGACTAACACGTGTCATATAGCACAACCCGAAGAGGACTGTAAAGAACCTGTTTTGCAGTAAATTTCAATGACAAAAATTCTGCACAAAAGGACAAAATCGTCTACGTAGTACTACCGTAAGTGAAAACAGAAGCCGAAATGAGCCTGAATGAAAAATTTGAGCTCACACAAATCTAAGAATGTGAGCAAAGGGTGTTGGCGACAGTATCAGGAGGAAATGGCCTACTCAGGTATTAATTATTGGAGTTAGGGTTGAAAGGATGCACACAGCTTGGAGAAGATGAAGAAGCTCAAGTCACACAAAAGAGAGTATATTGCTTAGTGTGCAAATAAAAAGATAAGGTAACCCTAGAGTGATGAGTGTATATGCAATGCATGGGGGAAAAACCTTCAAGAGAGGAAAAAAGAACACACATCACTACCACATATCCGGTAACAAAGCCCTCTCTAGTCTCAAATCGTTCTGCGCAACATAAAGCAATCTTCAAGGTCATTTTCAAAACACCCCTGAATTCCTCTCAAAATTTGACCCTAAACCTTCTAAAGTGGAAAAAACTTTTCAATATGAAAGTTATAGAGCTCGTTGAGAGCTTTATTTTGATACAAGAAGAAACTTTGTATGCGGAAGTTATGGCCATTTTAATGAGACCTATTTTTTTCTCTCTCTCTCTCTCTCTCTCTCTCTCTCTCTCTCTCTCTCTCTCTCTCTCTCTCTCTCTCTCTCTCTCTCTCTCTCTCTCTCTGATATTGTTTTTGAGCCCATCATATCTTTTTGGAGCACCTGTGACATTTTTGTACTTTGGAGCCCTCACCCACCCTCAACACTATTGTACATGGGGTATTGAATCAAGCCTAGGTGGTGGGATCAACGATGGAGAAGTTCATGCACGTAAACAGAGGCACATGTGTATGTTCGATGGTGGGAAAAGGTGAACAAGGGCACGAAAAGTAAACAAGGACATGGGAAGGGTAAACAAAAGCTGACTTTACAAACATGTGGACTCACGTGGGTGTCAAGAATCATCACCCGCCCGCGTGGCTAGCACACCAAGCTCTCATCGTTGAGGTGTCAGGTTCAAATCTCCAACCCTTGACACGCATTGACTTTTTTTGCACCCTTCCCTTGCTCGGAGATTCGTGCGCTCCCACCCTCCGCTATCGATCCCATCGCGCTGGGGCGTTTAAGACCCCATGTTGAATAGTGTTGAGCCCCCTCCCCCCCTTAGACTTACACCACTCTGTTGCTTCACAGGTCTAGGGCATACATGTACGGCTAGTGTGCGTCTGAGCTGGCCACCCTTTGCATATGCATTTAGATTGCATTGTGCGGCCGTCCAAATCTGGGCAAGTTGCCCACCTTGTTTGGACGCTCTCACGTTTTATTTATTTCTTGTTGGGTCGTGGGGGATTTTATCTAGCATTGCCTTACCTCCCCTTGGGCACCTTTTATGGGGCCGTGGGGGGTACCCACTTCCATCATTTGGTCATTGTGTATTGTGTCTTCTGCTCATGGTAGTCATGGGGGTTGATCGCCCCCTCTTCACCATATCTTGCATTTGTGGTTTACTCTCTCTCTCTCTCTCTCTCTCTCTCTCTCTCTCTCTCTCTCTCTCTCTCTCTCTCTCTCTCTCTCTCTCTCTCACGCTTCCACACTCACGCACTCTCACATGGTATCAGATGTCAGGGCACATGGTAGTCATGGGGAGTTGATCGCCCCCTCTTCACCATATCTTGCGTCTGTGTTCTATTCTCTCTCTCTCTCTCTCTCTCTCTCTCTCTTTCTCTCTCTCTCTCTCTCTCTCTCTCTCTCTCTCTCTCTCTCTGTGTGTGTGTGTGTGTGTGTGTGTGTGTGTGTGTGTGTGTGTGTGTTAACCACCGGCGTCCACTTTTAGTAGTCATGGGCCGGGCTTGTCTGTCCAATAGAAAAAGGGTAAGAGTGATCGCCGATGAGAGGCGCACTCTAACAGGAACTTTCAAGGGTTAGTTGGCTAAGTATGGGCACCAAAGTGTGAATGGGCTGAGCTCATATAAAAGTCACATAAACCTAAAAATCATTTATTCTTTCATTTGTGCAATTGAAGAGTGCTCTTGCTCCATCTCCATCTTCTTCTTCTTCATCTCCTTGTGTATGTGCGTATGCGTGAGAGCGTGAGAGAGAGAGAGAGAGAGAGAGAGAGTGATCAAGCATTGTGACGATGGCACGACGGCGGTGAAGCGGTTGAGCGCGGCGCAGGAGTGGCTCATTTTTCTTTGCGGCGAGGAATCCTCCACGACAGCAAGCGTAGAGAGGTGAGTGACACACCATCGCCATCTTTGAGCTTACTAGTTTAGGATAGTTGCGTACTTAGAGCTATCTGTGGCTTGCACACAATGCTAGGCAAGGCCCTTGCTCCGATACGTGCGACAGAAGGCCACATTTTTGGCACCGCTATCGGGGAAATACCCTACACTAAGCTCAAGAGGCACTCTGTGCTGCGTTGTGGTCCAATTTCAAATGTAGAAAAGGTAGAGAAGGAAGGTGTGTGTGTTGAGAAGGAGTTTGTTTTGGTGTTGTGTATTGTTTTGTTAATAAGGTGTTGAAAGGTACTGTGTTAAGTTAATAAGGTGTTGAAAGGTACTGTGTTTTCTTTGTGATAAGGTGTTAGAATTAAGGTAGTAGATCCATAATGTTAGTTCTGTGTAAAGTACAGTAAGTAGATCTGTTAGCTAATGAGTTACTGTAGTAGTGTGTTAGTGTGTAACAGTAGCTGTATTAGTTGTAAGTAGGTAAGTTAGGTGTGTGTGTGCTCGTGCGCACAGCAGGGCCGCGGCGACCTTATCCCAAAAAAATAAAATCTTAGAGGTAGGACCGGGATCGGGAATATCCCCCATACCCAAGCCCAAGCTCACGCTCAAGCTCAAGCCTCAATCCCCCTTTAAAATTACGTATTTTAGCCTCACGCGTAGGTAAAAATCGACCTTTTTGAGGACCAACGAAGATTCGAGTAACCGAACACAGTGTTGTAAAGCACACCACGACCCCCTAAGCTATGTGCTTGTTTCAAGCTATCACACGCTCTAATCCAAAAATCGATCATTAAAAAATATTTAAAAACGAGTGAAAACGGACGCCTAAAAAAGTAAGCGGTTAACCTTCGAGGTTATTCGTCGACGATTGTAGGGTGCCCAAGGCACATGCATCTGCG
The DNA here is from genome assembly GCF_014529385.1 of Adiantum capillus-veneris. Lineage (NCBI taxonomy): Eukaryota > Viridiplantae > Streptophyta > Polypodiopsida > Polypodiales > Pteridaceae > Adiantum > Adiantum capillus-veneris. The sequence goes on from NC_140952.1 coordinate 14,550,247, forward strand.
CTCTGGTCGTGTGCTAGAGACAGATCAACTAACGAGCGTTTTGACTTACGCGAGTTCTCAATATCCACCTACCTTAGGCTACGGGCCCTCAGCGTGGACCCAAGGTAGTACAAACCAAGACCCAAACATAGCGGCTAGTGACTCTTCCTCTGACGACGACATCATGGAGGATTACCTAATGCCTAATCATGATAGCTCAAGCCAAGACATGCATGCCATGGGTCCACGGTCCTGGCTAAGTGTGCTTAACCGCTTGAAGGAAACCTTTAGTAGAGCCACTCGCTCCGAACATGGAGCTAACGATGTAAATGAGGGGGATAGGAAAGTAAATTCGCCATTCATGACCAATGTAGACCGCATGCTCTTGGAGAGTGTGCACGTGAATGCTCCATTCACTGCAACCCCTGACTCTTCAGAGCTATTCCCCTTCGAGGTCATATTACCTGATGGTAGAAGCCTTGCCGAAGTGCAAGAGGTTGAGCGTTATATCATTGCGGGTAGGAAAAGGAAATTGAGAGCTTACGCAAGGCGGAGCAACGAAGAGAGTTAAAAGCGAAAGCCCCTATGTCAATATCATGCTAGAAGAGCAATCGAGTGCTCCTAACTTAGCAACCACTAAGGGCCAACCCCATAGAGAGCAACATTGCATCTAGCTCAAAGGACACCCCTAGCACCTCAATCCTAGATGGAGCATTCTTAAATGAGAGCTGGGAGTACGAACTACAAACGGAAACTCTAACCAACCTATACACAGATCACATCTATCACGTGGGTTGGTTAGATGTCCTACAATCCACAATGGGAGCTACTAGTGTGGAGGATCAACAACAAAGAGTTTGTGAGGTCATCCATAGGGTTATTGAACTAGAGAGACAGAACAAGGGAATCCACATGCCTTCAACGGGACTCAGGAGATTCTTGGATACACGAAGGCTAGACAACCAACCTTATTGCAAATGGAGACTCCCTCTGTAAGTCCGATGGATCCTCCATATGTGGTTTTGCTAGGGGTCTCAGTGCAATCTGAGCCCACAAGTGATAGCTTTACTTTTCCATGTCTAGCTCATCTTTCCCTTGATGACACCACGGCTACCATGCCTACCCCAATGATGGGCATGCCAAGGAACACGCCATGGACCTCATTTGCTAGTAAAGCACCGCTACATGGTAGCTCAATGCCGGCAACAGTACCTACAAGTGTGTACCAATCGTATACACCCATGGGTCCTCGTACTCATGTAATTCCTACCCCTCCCATTGTTTCAACAACCTATGCTCCGCAACCACAACACCCAAGCTCTTATTTCCATGGGACCATGCCGGCTGGCATTAGCATGTCACATCCGATGTCTGTTATGCCTAGGGCCACACATATGAACTTTGGGCTGCCACATGGCACAACACCGTACCAAACATGGAACCCAAGGGCTTCCTATGCGCCAAGCCCAATGCCAGTACCTACTCCACATGTAGTCTCTGGAGCACCTCCACCCATGGTTCCTGCTCACTTAGTACAAATAGCCAAGCTCACACAAAAATTTAGTGGAGACGGGGATGTGAGAAAGCATATCGAAGTGTTTGAACAAATATGCGATTCTCTAGGAGAACACAATGACCTGCATAAGAGTAATGCTTTAAGCCTAATCTTAAGTGGGAAGGCTGGGGATTGGTATAGAATCCTAAGGGTGGAAGAAAAAACGATTTACCCTACTCTTAGGAGACTGTTCTTAAAATATTACATTCGAGAGGGAGTACTTTGGGGTGTAGCCTCTCAGCTCCAGAAAGCCCAACAAGAGGAAGGAGAGTCGGTGAGAGACTTTATTAGTCGCTTAAAGCATTTGAATTCTCGTTGTAATCCAAATGAGTACTTCAATAATAATCAATTTCTTGATAGATTGATTAGGGGATTATGACATGAGGATATCTACAATGGCCTAGTCATTAGAGGTATCACCACTTGGGAAGAAGTCACCACCAATGCGATCCAATTGGAGGATAATTTAATGATTCAAGGAGAAAGAGTGTCTGTTGAGTCTAAATCTATTAGCTCGCAAGCATCGGGGCAACAGCCAATGACCCTAAAGCCTATTGCTAAGGAGCCAAAGATATATGAGATGACTTCAGCAGATCTCACCAAGTCCATTCAAGAGAGTCTTAGAGACAATCGTGCTCCACAAAACAATCATATGTATCCAAGAAGGGAGCAACAATGGTGCTGAGCATGCTATGGACCGCATAGTACCAATGAATGCCCTACTTTTAGAGTAAAATTCAATGGTAACTGCAATGCCTGTGGGAGGTATGGTCATCAAGCTAAGGATTGCATAGTATTTAAGCGCGCGATGGCCAATAGACCAACCTTAGCATAGACAGACACACCTCGAGTGCCTGCATTGATGCCGGCCCCAACTCTTGAACAAATGTCACAACACATGGTCCCTAGGGTCCAAAATGTTGTTCAAACAATACCCTTATCACCTCCAATGCTAGGACCGCAACCACCACATCCGAGAATCACTTATGTGAATCAAGTGGGTTGTGAGTCATCTATTGCTTGTTTGGAAGGCTGTGACAAAGATATAGACCCTAATATTTCTTATGGGATGGATGCGCTTGAAGAAAGTCCACAATACTAGATAGAGGACTATTGGGGACAAGTCAAACATGTCTATCAAGTAGTTGCTCTTGCTACAAGAGGCCAAAATATCAATTACACTGCTAAGAGACCACCTCTTTAATGCTATGAGTGTGGAGGTCTACATTGTGTGGCCGAGTGTCCTATTAGGCTACAAAAGAACACCACACTAATGCAAACCAATCAAGCGATAACGTCTACAATGTTGATACTCATGTGTAATCGATGTGGCATAGATCATTTGATTGCCCAATGTCCAAATAATCCAAATGCACAAAAGATCACGCCATTAAACTTGATTGAGGTTACTGAGGAGCCATCACAAAGTACACATGCGGTACCAGTAAACATACTCACACGATCGATGCTCCAAAAAACTATTATATTCTTGAGGAAAGAGACACAGCATCAATTGCCCAATCTCAGAAAAAGAAGAAAACACGAAGGAAGAGATCGCAAAAAGCAGCGAAGTCAAACCCGAGTTCAAAGACCAACATAGGGACTTGTGACAACCCTGTATATATGAACGATGCTGAAGAGGATTTTAATTCAGGAGAAACCATGGAGACCAAAATGACCACTAAGATAGAAACCAACAAGGAAGATCTTCATGAGCCACAATGGCCAGGATCCAAGAAGAAGATAGGAACTTATCCAAACCCTATAGAGGAGATCGAGCAAATCAAGTAATTAAGGAGTTTGGTAGAAGATACCCAAAGGGATCTAGAACCAGCACCTAGGCAGATCTAGATTATAGACACAGTGTTCCCTACGCAACAACAACCTCACCAAGTCCATAGACCCTTAGCCATACCTAGTGTCATCCAAGAAGAAAGTGACTTAAAGTCATGGAAAAGTGGGCGTACTAACTTCTTGATGGAAAGAATGTTTACAGAGAGACTACCTGATCCTATCAAAGAAATGGAGATCCCATCTTCCCCACGTCAAGGGACTGAAGCCCAAAAGGTGCCGTTAAACATTGTCAAATTGATGGATTTCATGTCTTCAGAAGTTAGAATCACCATCATGTCCAAACTATATAAAGACCCTGAGCTAGTCTCAGCTCTTCGAGCTTTCCTCAATGGAGAACTAAAGTTTGGGCTACCACAATTTGCACAAATGGATGGAGCTGGGGAGATACCAATAGAGGAGGAACACTTAGATCCACAACCCAACCTAGATGAGAACCTTGTGGTAGAAATACATGTTAACAAGTTGGGACAATACTTTGAGGCAATGAATCCAATGCGACCATACCAATCACTACTAAGGGATTAACTGTGAAGGGAATACTTGATGGTGGCACTGGGGTTAGCATTGTGACTAAAAATTGATGGGAAACTATGGGAAGACCTCACCTTGTGACCACAACCATAGTAGTGAAGATGGCCAATGGGTCTATTGTTAAAGCTATTGGGATGTTAGAAGATCTCAAGATCAAGGTCTTTGGACATAAAATGAGAATTACCTTCATTGTTATGGATTTCTCCAAGTACACTATGGCATCGGAGATGATCTTAGGACATCCTTTCATGAGGGAAGCAAAAATGGTGTATGACTCGTCTAAAAACCATGTCTACCTGCAGTTCCAAGATTCTGTCATTCGAGTGGATCTTGTAACTGGTCGAGCACATCCCCTAGGAAATAGGTTTATGATTGATCATAGATCTGACACCACAGTTCACTCGACCCGATTGCAGTATTGTTACACGTGTAAAGCAGACACTGGTGTTGGGAAAGATTCTTCTTATATGGATGTACTACCTGGGATGACTGAGTCGGACAATGTGGATTGGGTCCACCTAGCAGCAACCATAGACACTTGGGGAAACGGGGGGATGACCTCGGTAACACCTGAGGGGGATGAAATGCCACCACTCATACACTTAAATATGCTAGAAGCAATGCATATAGCTTATGATGACCTACAAGATGAAGGTTTGACTGGCATTGGAACCAGTAGCGCCTCACAAGACTGTAGCCCACACGATTTGGGGTCAGAATCATCAATTGAAATTGACTCTAAGGACAAAGAATCTGAGTTAAATGTTAGTGCAAATGTGGAGACAAACCATTTAGGGCCCAGTGGTACTCTAGATGACAATCTATCCAAGGGAGCAAAAGACAAGTAGCGATTCATCTAGTGACTCTTCACTAGAGATGGGCCGTAATCGAAAATTAGACAAGAAGAGTAAGAGATATAAGAGGCGACGATATCAAGCAAATGTGCGTGCTAGAACAAATGAAAAGAAACCTATCGCGGAATGGCTTAATTATATAGGGGCATGTGATGCTCATGGGAAGTTGGTAGATAACTGGGGTGAATACCTTCAAAGCATTATGTGGTGTATACAGTCCACAACCCATTGACATCGCACAACTAGAGTCTATAGAGAAGCCAAAGTTGAGCCATACCGTAAGGAGACGACAAAATCAAGAGTTAGCTCAACAACAAAAGGAATCAGAAGTGAAATCACAGTCCACAGAACAACAGGACCCCACAGACTCACCCTGCACCTGAACATTTCAAATCCTATACCACAGAGGAACGTAAGGTTGTGTATACAAAGGCTCAAAGAAAACCTATCGATGGGAGCAATGGAGTCTATGATGGTCCGGCGATAGTTAAGGAAATAGAGTTAGCAGACCCAGGAGAAGAGTCCAAACCTGTTTTCATTGCCCAAGATCTGACACAGACTGAGCAGTGTGTACTTAAAGAACTTCTCAAGGAATTCAAGGATATATTTGCCTGGACATATCATGATATGAAAGGTGTTCCACCTTCCGTGGTGCAACACACAATCCCCATGAATAGCATGGCTAAACCAATTTAGCAACGACTCTACCCAATGAATCCTAAATATGAAAAAATCATTCAAGAAGAGATGAAAAGCTTGTGAAATGCGAATTCATATACCCTATTGAGCACTCAAAATGGGTGTCTCCAATACTGATTATGCCAAAAAAGAATGGGAAACTCAGAGTGTGCGTGGATCTCAAGAAGGTCAATGCCGCCACTAGGAGGGACCATTACCCCGTGCCATATTCAGAACATGTGCTTGAAAGAGTTGCAGGAAAGGAAGCTTATAGCTTTTTAGGTGGATACTCTGGCTACAATCAAATCACAATTGTGCTGGAGGACCAAGCTAAAACAGCCTTTATAACCAAATTTTTGCATTTCGTGTTATGGCTTTTGGCTTAACCAATGCCCCTGCTACCTTTCAAAGATTAATAAACACTTCTTTTAGATAATATTTGAGGGATTTTTGTGAAGCTTTCTTAGATGAAGTTTGTGTTTATTCCTCTTGGAAAGAGCATCTATCATGCTTACAAAAAGTATTTGAGAAGTGCAGATTGTATCGCATCTCCTTAAACCCTTTTAAATGCCAATTTTGGGTTAAACATGGAGTCATTTTAGGGCATATAGTGTCCAAAAATGGGATTTCCACAGATGAAAGCAAAATTAAAGCCATTGATGAATTGCCACCACCTACAAACTATAAAGGAGTTCAAAGGTTCATGAGCCATGTTGGTTATTACCGACGGTTTATTTTACACTTTGCCAAGATAACTTGTCCTTTGTACAAGCTTCTTATTGAGTTCCTTTGGACCACGGAGTGTGACCATGCTTATGAGTCATTGAAAAAGACATTGACTAGCGTTCCTATTCTACGAGTGCCCGATTGGAATGTAATTTTGCATGTGCATATTGATGCATCGAACTTTTCTATTGGGTGTATTCTAGCTCAACCACGAGAACATAAACTGGACTACCCCATTAGCTTTGCAAGTCATAAATTGAATGATGCCAAGAGAAACTACACCACTACAGAGTGAGGAGGTTTAGGTATGATTTATGCAATGAAGAAATTTTGCTACTACCTTATGGCCAACAAGTTTGTTTTCTATGTTGATCATCAAGCCTTGCTGTATCTAGTAAATAAACCTTGTTCCACGGGAAGAATTACACGATGGTAGTTAATTCTCCTTGAGTTTGATTTTACCGTTGTGGTGAGACCTGGTAAAAGACATGTCATGGGGGATCATTTGTCTCGCATACCCAATGGTGAAGCCCCTACTGGAGTCGATGATGAGTTGCCCGATACTTCTCTATTCCTAGTCGAAACCACACCTGAATGGAGACAGAAGATTTTGAACTTTCTAGTTAATGGTTTTCCACCCAAAGAGCTTCGTAAGGACATAGCTTGAAAGCTGTTAAAAGAATGTGAACCTTACTCTCTCATTGCAGGAACTCTCTACAGGCTAGGGAAGGATGATATTCTTAGACGTTGTGCCCGTGAGGATGAGTATTTATAGATATTGCAAGAAGCCCACATGGGTATAGCCGGAGGACATTTCTCAGGGGAACTAACAGCTAGAAAGGTGTTGCAATCAGGCTATTGGTGGCCTACCTTATTCAAAGATGCATCACTTTTTGCAAAAGGATGTAATGAATGTCAACGTTGTTACAAGATCACGCAACAAAAGGATAGGATGCCCTTACATCCTGTTAAAGTGACTCAACCATTTGAAAAATGGGGTTTGGACTTTATAGGCCCAATTAGTCCGGCAGCTCGTAGCACTCAATCTCGATATATTATCGTTGCCACTGACCATGTGACAAAGTGGGCGGAAGCCAGGACGACACGTAAGGCTGATGCGAGGTCAACTGCCAAGTTTCTCTTTGAGAACATTATTACAAGATTTGGTTGTCCCTTTGAGATTGTGAGTGACAATGGTACTCATTTTATAAATGGAGTAATAAAAGAACTCACTACCTACCAACTTTATGATAGCTCACCATAAGTCCACACCTTATTATCCACAAGCAAATGGCCAAGATGAGAGCACCAACAAGACCTTAATCTCTATCTAGACCAAAACGATAAAAGCTCATTGCACAGATTGGGATTTAAAGCTGACTTCAACTTTATGGACTTATCGTACTGCGTTCAAAGTTGTCGTTAACTGCACATCGTTTAAGATGGTGTATGGCCAAGAAGCGGTTATGCCATGGGAGTTTGTCGTTTCTAGTCTTCGAGTAGCTTCTCAAGAAGGTTGGGATGGCAACCCCTTAGTTGAGCGATTATATATCCTTGAAAGGCTAGATGAAGAGAGGCAATTAGCTGTGCAAAATACAGTTGTGGAGAAAGATAGGAGGAAGAAATGGCTTGACCGTCATCTAAAGAACAAAGATATCAATGTTGGTGATAAAGTCCTTATGTATGGAGTGCATAACAAAAAGAAAAAGTTGAAATATGCGGGAAAAGGACCATATAGAGTATGTGAGATCACCCCACAAGGAACCATTTGTGTGGAGACTCTTGATGGAGTTGAAACCATTGGATTCCTCAATAGGAGAGAATTTAAAAGATACTATGATCCTTTAAGCCAAGAGGAGCTACATGCCATCCATAAAAAAAAGGCAGCCAAGGCACAAACAGAATTGAAGAAGATACAAGCTCAAGCTGAGGCTAAGGAGCAACAACAATGCATAAGTCGCCAACGAAAGGCTAACCTTGGAGTTACACATGCATTCCACGTTGAAACCGACGAGGATTGGTTAGACTCTGACACACCTCTACGATACCCTATTGAGCTAAACAGCGCCTATGGAAAAGTGCTATAACGCCTTATTGGACACGGGTGCTAAATATAATCTGCTATCATATGGGGTGTGGTGTCACTTAGGGAAGCCACCTCTATATGAAAGTATTATCCAAGTCAAGGGTGTAAACAAGAAAAAAATTATGGTTTTTGGAATCTGGCACACTTCTATCAGTTATGACAATGGGGTTGTAGCTCAAGACTTTTTGGTCATGCCTGTTGGAACTATGGAGGGTAATATAAACCTAGGACGCACGTGGATGATAGCCACCAAATGCACTATTGATTGGGGGACAGGAGGTGTCACAACACAGAAACCAACTCTTAGCCCTGCCACTCAAGCCATAGTCCCTGAGATATTGCCTCTTAAGGAAATAAAACCCAAAACATTGCATGTCCAAGAGGTTGAACCATATGTCCCCATAGCCCAACTCTCTAGAGCTTCAACTGATGTAGTTGAAATAAAGCTTGAGACACACAAGACCCATCCCAATATAACAAAGAAAACATACAAGTGGGTCCCTAAAGCTTCTTTAGCGACCATAGCTAGTGCTAAAAGACAGGAGCCTGGTAAGAGACATCCCACTCGTCCCAAGAAATGTAAAGAAACGTTGCGTTGGATTCCTAAAAAACTATTGGAAGCCCAAGGCTACTATGAAGGAAATGATAAAATCTGGGTACCAAAACGTAAATTGTGCTCTTACTTGTCACCTGGCCCATGTGAGCCCAATCTTGTAGCTCCAAAAAGAATTGAAGATCGCGGAAAGGAAAAAATCACGGAATGCTACACACCTGCTCCAGAGCTAGTTTGGGTACCGAAGAAAGAACGATTTGTTCCACCTAGCTGAGGAATAGGGAAGTCAAATGAAGGTTCTTGCTCTTCATGTAGTTCCTATATGGAAATAGAAGCTTTGAAAAAACCTCCATCTATCATTGTACATATCTATACAAACAAGGAAGAGTTTGCACCTCCCGTTGTAAGTTCACCACCTACAACAATGTTGCAAATAAAATCATGGGAGAGTACCTTACCACCCTTGCAACTAGATGAAACGCATAGGGCGGCCGAGAACTATTGGTTAAAGCCTTCACCCATAACAACTTGGAACAATTGGTTTCAAAAGGTGATGACATCATTCCAAAAGGTATGATCTACCCAAGAAAGGGGGGAGTGTTTGCTGACATCCATCATTCACTTGCTTCCCTCTCAACCTTCCTCCCTGACCTCTCAATCTCCAATCCTAAGGAATGTATATATAAAGCCTTATACTCACAAAAACAAGATAAGAGCAAGAGCCACCAAACTATAATGTGGAAACTTACAAGTTCTATACATAACACAAAATCATAAAAACACATTATGCACAAGAACACTACCCTTGTTATATTTGCACTCTAACCATCATCTATCTGTGTGTACAGATATGGCTAGCTCGCTAGAGTCATTCAATCTGCCTTGGGTGAGAGGTACCTTCATTACTTTTCACAAGTGTTTCACATGGTCTTTCCGGTGCTTGCCTGTGAATGGGATTTGGTAGGTACACTAGCATGTGAGAGGAATCTTGAGGAGTTAGAACGGTTGATACATCTCTTGACCACGACTAATCCATACATAGTAGAGAGTGTCTCTCCCATTGCACAAGCCTATCCTTTTGACCAAGATGACTATAGGTGTCTAGTGGCCTTCTTAGTAAACATTGGTGCCTCTGATGATGAAGAAGATTTACATGATTACACGGATGGCATATATGGTCTCACGGATGATGACTTCGTTTCTCTCGACGACGAGGATAGGGGTTTAGCCTTAGGGTTCCCCACCTATGTCTATAATATCCTATTCTCTTGACTCTCTAAGAGGAGTGCAAATAATTAGGTTAGGATTCCTTATGTTTTTTAATTGTGTTCAATAAGTGTTGGTACCTTTTCCCACTGATGTGCCTCTGGAAGGTGGATGTTTGGTGGTAATTATTGTGCAGTTTGTGACTACATAAGGATGCTTTTGAAGGACAAAGACAATACATGTTTACATGTTACAACGGATGTTCTCCATTATATCAGGTGTACTACTTTCTTTTATCTATGCTTCTACATTTACATGTTTGCGTCTTGTCATTTGAATTCGAACAATGCATAAAATTTATGAAGTTGTGGCATTATCAATTTAGATGCTATAATTTTTTCAAACTTCTAGTACCTTGTTCTTCTCTTTGAGTTTGGTATATTAGTTGGCTTTAAGTAGGTATCAGGACCTTAGGCTAAACTAGGCCACTTAATTACTGACTTTAATTCCTAAATCGTCTATTAATTGTAGTAACTTTAGTAATGTTTTAGGCTATGAGGATATAGTTCTCTCTAGTTTCTTCCACCTAAGTGTGACTTGTGTTATGGAAGCCCATGTGTTAAGCTGGTATTTGAGACCTCGAGTCTCCCGGCTAGTTTATGCTCAAGCTGGTATTTGAGACCAGCTGTTGGTATTTGAGACCTCGAGTCCCCCAGCTACTTGTGGCAACTATGACAACAACGAAAAAGAAAACAAAGAAAAACAAAAAAGTGAGAAAAAGAAAAGAGAAAGCAAATAGAAAAAACTTCCTTGTATTTTATTGGATCACACTTAAGTGGTATAAGTGACAAGACCACTAGTCCTTAGACCCCGACAAGCATTCCTAGGGTTAACTACTCTTTAGTCGACATTTTTTAATTAACGTTGGTCAATCTAGTACTTACTTTAGACCTAGCTCTTGTGTACTTCTCTTAGAGTCGACCTAATAGACCCTAACTCAATTGCATTTTATTCAGGTACTACGCTTGTTCTAGTTGGCAATGTTACAATTCTTGATTTTGTTTTTGCATTTCCTAGAATATCATGTATGCATCTCACTTATTGCACACCTGTATATGCTGCCTTTGAGCTTTCACAATGTTGTTTTTCTTCTGACATAGGTACTTCTATCATGGATCCCGATGCTCCACTGATATATTCCAAGGACGGAATCTACATCAAGAAGGGGGGCATGTTAACCACTGGCGTCCACTTCTAGTAGCCATGGATCTGGCTTGTCAGTCCAATAGGAAAAGGGTAAGAGTGATCGCCAATGAGAGGCACACTCTAACATGAACATTCAAGGGTTAGTTGGTTAAGTATGGGTGCCCAAGTGTGAATGGGGCAAGCTCATACAAAAGTCCTAAACCTAAAAATCATTCATTCTTTCATTTGTGCAATTAAAAAGTGCTCTTGCTCCATCTCCATTTTCTTCTTCTTCATCTCCTTGTGTGTGTGTGTGTGTATGCGTGAGAGAGAGAGAGAGTGTGTGTGTGATCGATCATTGCGACGACAGCACGGGGGTGGTGAAGCAGTTGAGTGCGACACATCGGTGGCTCCTTCTTCTTCGCGGCGAGGAATCCTCCACGACAGCAAGCATAGAGCAGTGCGTGACACACCATCGCCATCTTTGAGCTTACTAGTTTAGGCTAGTTGAGTACTTGGAGCCATCTATGGCTCCCACACAGTGCGAGGCAAGGCCCTTGCTTCGATATGTGCGGCAAAAGCCCTCTCTCTCTCTCTCTCTCTCTCTCTCTCTCTCTCTCTCTCTCTCTCTCTCTCTCTCTCTCTCTCTCTCTCTCTCTCTCTCTCTCTCTCTCTCTCTCTCTCTCTCTCTCTCTCTCTCTCTCTCGCACGCGTGCACTCTCACATGGTATCACTCACCAAGGCACATGGTCTCAGCACCTTCAAACTCTGTCGTGTTCCAAGGCGCATCATATGCAACCAAAACTTCTCCCAAGATTAGCAACAGTCATCGTTTTTGCATGCACCAGGAAAGCGATGAAATTTGCTTTTTCAGTCACGAGGGAACCTCCTCAACCTGCATTTTTTCCAAATTTGCCTAGCGTTTCTACATGAGGCTATACTAGCACTTCACTTTTTGGGACTTTTTGTCACCGGAAAACCCTTCTCCTCTACCAGCGATTTTGTAGCCAATCAACGTTTTTGGATGCATCAACGTTTTTTGTGGTAGAGGGGGCAGCGCTAAGCTTTGCTCCACCAAATCTTGCCTACGACACACGGCCTTGCATCCGGTGCATTGCCGGTCAAATTCCTCTTCAGATCTTCAGCTTTCAGCCAAAAATACCTGTTGTTTTCTCTATTTTCAGTCCACCTGGGATTGTGCCAGGGATTCACCATCCTCCGTACACCCCCTACACTGCTCTGGACCATGCCGGGAGCGTACAAGCACGCTAAAAATCGCTAGGAGCGTTTCATCACCTCATATTTGCGTTTTAGGGTGGACAATAGTGACATGGTTTGTGTTTTTCACAGAGGATGAAGTTACCTCCTTCTAGGACACCATTCGATGGTGGTCCGTGCGGTCTCTCAGTGACTGCTACAGTACACGGTAGTTTCAACATCAGCTTGATCATCTATGGATGGGTATACAATCTTGGGAGATCCATTCATTCCAACCATCATTTGGTGGTTGCACACTCTAGACGGGGTGGTGACTTGTGGTGTCCTATGGACACATCTATGCACTCATCAGAGGAGTTCGCACGAGATATGGACATGCTCATGGCATATGGGATTTCGACATTCCTAAAGAAGACACCACCATCTTTGGGTTGACAAACACTCACCACTTGACCTCGACACGTCAGATCACTTGCTTACACAGGAGCATCTACATGGACTTAGGGAGAGGATCTTGGATCTCTTCTTGGTGGACAAGTTCATTGCTTGGATCTAGAGACTGGAGTGGGACTTCAATGCTTTGGACTCTCTTGGAGAGTTCACCCACGAGATGCGGGAGATCAGGCATCATGCTACTATATCCAGAGTCACTCGGAGCTTGGCTTGGATGGTAGTGTAGTTGCTCTTATAGACTCGTGATCATTTGGATTGCTACCTTCAAAGTTGCTTACACTCACCCTAGGTAACCTTACAGCAGACTTATCCTCCGACCTGTGCATTAGGCCACTCCTAGCTCATTCACATTGAGAGCCACACCGAGATGCAGTTTGGTGGCTTTGTTGGCGTGGATTCTGTTTTGGTTGACACCGAAGTATTGGAGGTAGGAGATACATGCAAGATGGGACAGACATATTGGTCTGGCATTTCCTCTTCTCATAGGATCTTCTTAGCGCAAACTGCTCAGTCTGGCTTCCCTTCGTCTACAAGATGATCACGATGCAGATAACTTGGTCTAACCACACCTCTTCTGAGAGGCCCTTCACAGAGCCGACTGTTGAGTCTAGCTTCCCCTCATCTTTGGATTACCCTACCTATTGATAGGACACCATCCGGTGGTGGTCCGTGCGGTCTCCCGGTGACTGCTGCAACTTACGGTAGCTTCTACAATGCAGACTGTTTAGTCTGGCTTTTCTTGTTTCGGAGGAGTTTAGAGCGCAGATTGCTACAATAGGCCTTCCTCGAGTTTTACACAACTTAGCCACCTGGACACACCTGGACACAATGGGATACAGATTCATGCATTCACATGCTTCCGGTCATTCTCGTGACGGTTCCTACGCTTCCCCATTTTCTCCAGATGGTTTGTTGACTACAGACACCACAAATCCTATTGGTGGGACACTTGCAGGTCTATTGGCACTTCTTTTACGACAAGGAGTTGCTTTCACACTTAGTTCGAGACCTTCACAGAGTATCTTCACCCTGTATTGGTGGAGTACAGCAGTTTGCTACACTGCTCGTGACGACACTTTACCATGGAGATCTCTCGGCGGTTCGGACACCCCAGACTGCTGTGCAAACATCGCAACAGACATCTTCATCCTTTACCTCACATATTCGACCTCATGCGGTTTGTTCAGTATCAAGTTATGAGAGGGGGTGTTAGACTTACACCACTCTGTTGCTGCATAGGTCTAGGGTATACATGTACGGCTAGTGTGCCTCTGAGCTGGCCACCCTTTGCATATGCATTTAGACTACAATGTTCGACTGCCCACCTTGTTTGGACGCTCTTATATTTCATTTATTTCTTGTTGGGTCGTGGGGGATTTTATCTGGCATTGCCCAACCTCCCCTTGGGCACCTATTTATGGGGCCAAGGGGGTACCCACTTCCATCTTCTGATCATTGTGTATTGGGTCTTCTGCTCATGGTAGTCATGGGGGGTTGATCGCCCCCTATTCACCATGTCTTGAGTTTGTGGTCTATTCTCTCTCTCTCTCTCTCTCTCTCTCTCTCTCTCTCTCTCTCTCTCTCTCTCTTCCGCACGCACACACTCTCACCACCACCACCAGACCCCACAACCCCTCCCCTAAAAGGGTAAAATCTCTCTTCCTAGTCTCTTGATGATGTCAAAACTTACAATTACTTCTTCTATGACACTATAGGGGCTCATATCATTTTTTTGCCATCATTATGTTTTTACTAAGATTAGGGTTTTGGACCTTGACACGAGAGCCCCCAATTGGCACCAGTCAAAAATATCATGAAAAACCCTAAGAGACGCTAATAATCCTAGTTCACATCGCTTTGTGCTAGTAGGTGATTTTGGCAATTTTTTCCAAACTTGGGCACCTTAAAGGCCTCAATATCTTAATTGACTAGGTTTTGATCTGAAAATTTGCTAAAATCATTTTGGGCTACTAGTAATTAAATGAGGCTTTAAGTTGACCTACGTGTCCCATAAGGATCCTAAGACCTTGTTGTTCTACTGTGGATCCCAAATTGCACCCTAAGCCCCATGACAATTTGGGGGGACTCAAAAGAGACAATTTTTTGGAGCTTGTATTTTGGCATAAGTTTTCTCTTTAGCGCAAGCCCTAGTGCTGATGTAGACAATAACCCACCAAAACTTTGAAACGAGGCACAAGAACAAGAAGAAGATTCGGTTAGGGTAAAGGGGCCAATATAAGGCCATGTAAGAAAAAAATAGTATTTTTGGGGGGGATTTTTCATATCCAGCCAGATTTGAAATTTGAAGAGTGCATTCAATTCCTCATGAAAAGACGCATTAGATGATATCAAGATTGATATTTTTTTTATTTTGCCTTAGCACTCTATTTGAAAAAGCGTAATTCTGAGGGCTTTTTAGAAAACAGAGACACTCAAGCCCCAATAGTAGTACACTTTTTAGCAAATAAGATGTGGACACCTAAGCAAGATTTCAAGCATATTCCTTTTTTTTGTCTCTCTGTTGGAGGTGGAGCCATTTTCCTTTTGGGGGGTGGTTCCTTATTGGCCCCTTTACCCTAGATAGACATTTTTTCAATTTTTGGATTTGTGTGTGAGTCAAAAGTGGAAGAGTACAAAGTCTAAAAAAATCCTAGCTGATCTTACACTAATTCCTTTCTTACCCTACTCCTAATCGGTGGCGGGAGTAATGCAATTGCAAGGATTTAGCAATTTTTTAAAGAGTTGCACTCTCTTTCTCTGCGCCAACATGCAACAACAATGCTAAAAAGGATAAGATACATCCATTTTTCAAACAACAAGGTTAAAAACGATAATCTACATCCGTTTTTTAACCAACAAAACATATGCAATGGCTAATTACCTGAAATGCAACATGTGAGGACAAGGGTCTTGGGCAAGGGGCTATGAGCCCACATGGCATGGCAAGGGGTCTCATAGTAGCCAGGAGTCTATATAAGAGAAGCAAACCATACCACCCTATGTCCTCTCATTGATTTCAGAGGTAAGCTGATTTTAATATGGGGGAGAGGTGGTTGTGCCTTCTAAATCGGGGGGAAAGTGCCACATTGCATGGGCATGTACAAAGGAGAGGAGGAGAAGTAAAGTCGTGGAGAATTGGTGGTGTGAGCGAGGTCTTGCACACACAAGGGGGTTGATGTTGCCTTGGCAAAAGGGTGCAAGACCTGACAAAGGGCTAGGAGCTACCCATGTCCCTATAGCTCGCAAAAATCTCCTCTTTTCTCTCTTTCGGTGTTATCTGCCGCCATGTCTTAAGAGCTTCTTTTCGCATTAAACTTGAGCAATTGGGCTCCAAGGGTGCCAAGGGCCACCACAAGGGGCCACTCCCACCAAGGCCAAGAGGGAAGTCAAAAAGGCTTTGAAGGTTAAAGAGCCATCATGCCAATACGGTCCAATCAATAAGCATAGAAGGGTTCATTGTAGAAACTGTAGAACTAGATCACCCAACTTTGGGAATCGAAGTGGAAGACACTCGAGGTGTCGAAAAGGGGTCACCAAGGCCAAGGCAATTCAACCTTCATAGCTACAAGATAGATTCAAAGCAAGGCATGCTCGAATCCACGGCTTGGAGCGGAGTCAAAGCAACGTTCAAGGTTTTTCCTACTCCAATCTCAAATTTGAGCAAGACCAAATATTTGGACATTCATGACGATACTTTTTGGACATTAGGCTCACGTTGACACACATTGTATTGCAAAACCTTCAAACCAAAACCAAGGTGGTAAATATTAAACCATCTGTAATTATATTAAACCCAACAAGTATCAAGGCTCCAAATTAAAAGCAAAGGGCATTACGACTTGCATCTAGGAGGCGAATTTCTGATGATGGTGCATGCAACACATGCAATTACGGTGGACATAAAAATCCACACAAGAAGGCTTTTACAACGTTTTTGCAACTACGTATAGCACTCGGTCAAGGACATGAGCTATGAGATTAAGGTAAATCTATTTTTCTTGTAATTTAAACATGTCTAGCATGGCACAAGATCTTCTTCAAGGGAATGAATTTGATTTTGACCGTCAATCCCTTGGTCGCCAACTGTCACAAGACCCTCCCAATGTGTCTATGAGGCACCCCAAAGAGTACACACCATTGGCTAGTGAATCATGTGTCGATTGATCAGGATAACTTCAATCGCTTGTTGACTTGCTAAACCATATTAGAGCATAATATTACACTATTGAATGCTAATGTCACTGTATTAACTACATCACGATCATTTTATGGCAAATGTGGTTGCACATGATGCACCATTACCAATTCTGCCTTTGCATGGTTTCAAGGAGTTCCAACTATGGGTGGGCAAGGGAAAGGGGCTCAAGGAGTTCCCTTTGTTGTTAGTGTCAATACATTAATTGAGGGTATGTTTCCCTCTTCTTCCACAAATTCTCACAATAACGTTAAGAACATGACACCACCAATTTACAAGGGGGAAGAGAGTGACTGGAATACGAACACCTTTCTCTATAAGTGGAGTGATATTCAGTGGCTCACACATACTCCAGAAGATGAAAAAGGGGTAGAGACAAGTCTCTCTCTAAAAGGGCAAGTCTCACAAGTGTTGGATGAGTCTCAAGGAGACTCATAAGCCAATCACTTGTGCATCTCTTAAGACTACTTTCACAATAATTTCCTTCCGCAAAATGAGCAAGATCGGAAATGGGATACCTAGGATATGTGTTTGATGGATAATCTCATTCTTACTTTGTACATACCCAATTATCCAGAGATCATCTCAAGGCTAGAAGGTATTAATAAGTTTCATAAGGTGTGGGACTTTATCCGTGGGCATGATCTAGAGTATCGGGCTAAAGTTACAGGCTAAGGTTAAAACCCACTATCCTAAAATTTATTGATACTAGAATTTCGCTAGTACTTGGAGACTTATGACCCAAGGAAATCATGAAGTTGTCAAGTTTGATGCATTATGCACATTGTTGTTGCAAGAGTCACTTTCCAGAATAAACAGAACTAGACATCGTGCAATTGAATAGGCCTTTATTGTTGCTCAAGGAAAAGGTGGTAACAACAATGTAACCACTTCTCATGGTTCTTCTACGAGTGGTAAATCTCATGTTCCTAATGCTTATGCTGGCAGCAATTCACCTGGGAATTTTGGTGACGAGGGAAAAAAGAAGATGCGTTGCCATTTTTGTAAAGCTAATGATCATTTGATCAAGCAATGTGAAGGCCAAAGAGACTAAGAAGAAAGAGGTTGGTTCCACTACTAATGTTGGCTCCACTACAAATGTAGCTATTGTTGAGTCTTCTGTGAAAAGAGACTGTGATGCTGATGTTGATGCAGAATGGGGTTTTAGTGTAGAGTTCACTCATGATCCTTATGTCCATGATGCATGTTTGTCAGTTGCTGCAGATGCTTAAGTGTGGTACTTTGATAGTGGTGCTACAAAGAACATTACCTCTCATCATGACTTGTTTACCTCTCTCGAGGATGTCCCTCATGGGAATTCAGTCACTTGTGCCAAAAACATCTCTTATCCGATCAAGGGAGTTGGAAAGATTGTGCTTATTGCTGCAAATGGCAGTTCTTTCACACTTGTTGATGCATTATATGTACCTGGGATCAAGAAGAATCTTTTGTCTGTATCTGCACTTGCTAGAATTGGTCTTGTAGTCAAATTTGTGGACGGAAGATGTACTATACATGATCTCAGTTTTGGTGGTGAAATTGTGCATTTGGTATTTTATGACATGGGCTGTATAAGCTCACTTTATATGACAAGTGTGGGCAGAATTTTGCAAATACAGTTGTGGATTATAAGGCTATTTCATATGCAAAACTTTGGCATGCATGTTTTGGGCATCTGAATTTTGCCAGTTTGCTGCGTTTGCAAAAATATGATATGGTTGCTTCTTTTTCGCCTCTTGAAGCACCCATCAAACATGTCTGTGAAGGTTGTATTTTGGGTAAGATGCAACGTTTGAAGTTTCCAAAGGATGGTTCAGTTAGGGCCACATGCAGGTTGCAGCTTGTGCATAGTGATGTTTGTGGGCCCATGCAAATTCCATCCTTGGAAAATTACCTTTACTTTGTGACTTTCCTTGATGATTACTCCAGGCATGCATGAGTATATCCTCTTAAAGTGAAGTCTGAAGTATGTATGTGCTTCAAACAATTTCTAACTATGGCTGAAAATGTCTCAAAATGTACTATGGGCACCCTTTGTTCCGATCGAGGGGGGGAGAATATGTCTCATGAGTTTAATGCAATTTTGGCCAGTCGTAGGATAAAACACCAATGTACAATGCCTTATACACCTCAACAAAATGGTGTCGTTGAGAGGAAAAATAGGTCACTTACAGAAATGGAACAATGTACGGTCAAGAGTCAAGCTTTGCTGCATTTGGTTTGGCTTGAGGCCATCATGTGTGCCACTTATGTACTAAGCACGTGTCCTACAAAAGCTTTACACTCTATGACTCCATATGAAGCATGGCATGATAGAAAGCCTTCTATTGAGCACATGCATGTTTTTGGTTGTTTGGCATATGCTTTTGTGCCACAAACACAGCGTAGGAAATTGGATGATAAGGCTGTCAAATGTATTTTTGTTGTTTATATTGTTGAAAGCAAAGGTTACAGGTTGTATCATACGCAAAAAAGGCATATCTTGGTCTCACAGGATGTTGTGTTTGTGGAGATTTTGTTCAGCCCTTGTTGTCATGTACTAGAGACAGTAATATAAGCTCACATGACATTTATGACACTTTGTTGCCTCTTTTCAGTGGTGGAAGCTCGAATGTAGATTCCAATGAGGCAAATGTACAGTGTATGGGGGTTTCTAAAAATGTTACAAATCGGTCTATTGTTGATGCAGATGTACATGTACCTGATAAGGAAAGGGTTGAGAATGAGCAAGCTACAGGTATGCCTAAATGGCTGGTGCATACTTTGGGTGATAGTAAATTGGATGCACCTTTGTCTAGTCATACTCGTTCAGGTTCTTACCTTGCATCTTATGCATCAGATTGTTATGCTTTGGTTGTGTCTAGCTTACATGATGTTTAGGAACCTCCCTCTTTTGATGAAGCACATAATTCAAAAAATTGGATGGCTGCCATGCAATCAGAATATGATGCACTTATAGAAAATGACGCATGGACTTTATGTGATTTCCCTCCTAGAAAAAAGGCCATTGCTACGGAGTGAGTTTACAAGTTGGAATGCAAGCCGGACGATGAGATTGATCGTTGTAAGGCTCAACTTGTTGCAAAAGGTTATGCACAGCAGAAAGGCATAGATTATGAAGAGACTTTTTCTCCCACTTGTTGTATGACTACTATGCATTTTCTATGTGCATTTTGGTTGAGATGTACATCAGCCAGACATTGTTACTGCTTTCTTGGATGGTGACATATTTGAGGAAGTTTATGTAACACAGCCTCGCAGTTTTGTCATTAAAGGGAAAGAGATAAAGTTTGCAAATGTAAGAAAGCTTTATATGGGTTGAAGCAATCTCCTCGTGCTTGGTATGAGAAGACTGACTTTCATTTGGTCAAACAAAGCTTTTGTAATTGTCCAACAGAAAGCACATTGTATGTAAAGCGTAAGGGTGATGTACTTCTCATTATCGTTCTCTATGTGGATGATTTGCTGATCATTGGACCAAATGGGAGACATATTGTTGAATTTAAGGCTAATTTGAATGCTACTTTCAAGATGAAAGATTTGGGACTATTGCATCATTACTTGGGTATAGAGTTTAAGCAGTGTGATGGTGGTATTGCCTTGCTTTGGGCTTACTTTCCTTTGTGGACTAATCATGTCCTCAGGGCATAGCACTTTCCTAAACTCTATGTGCCAGCTCTCGTTCACCGCATTACTCCCAGGGGGATTTGTTACCATAGACATGTGATAGTGATGTGTGTGAACACACTTAGGACCGTCGGGGCATTTTTTCACTCACTAGGAGGTTTTTTACCCCGGTGCATTGTATATACGTCCATCACTCTAGGGCTAACTTAAGTTCCCATTGCACGCTAAGTAATACACTCTCACTTGTGTGCCTTGATCTTCCTTCATCTTCTCCAAACTGTGTATGTTTTCCTGCAATCCTAATTCCAATAGTCCCTTCAAACAATCTATCATAAATTTGGTTTCCCATGTCAACATCTTGGGTAATGTCATCTACCTTCAAAGTATGAGCATTGGTGGCCCATTTAGGCATGATCTCAATTTTGTCTCACTCAGCCCAACACAAAAGTTCCTAACCAATGGGCCACATCTTGCAATTGATTCCGTTCATGTAATGACATCTTGGATGAGAAGCTCATTAAGAAATTTGTGATTTCACAAGAGAAGGATGGGCCCATGCTGCTTCTCTTTAAATCAGTCGGACCTTCCCCCATTTTGAGCACCTTGCAGCTAGAACATTGCAAGAGATGAAAGGGAGACAAAAGAGATTCTCTATGGCACTTTGCAACTAGCAAACGTTGCAGCTTTGCAGCTAGAACATTGAAAGAGATGAAAGGGAGACAAAAGAGATTCTCTATGGCACTTTGCAACTAGCAAACGTTATCCCATTTGGCATAAATGCCATGTGATTGGAGAATCTTAGGATATTGTAATGTGAGAATGGATATTCTTTCCCTAGTTTATTGGTTCCGTCATATCGCAAGTTGGCAGATAATACCTTGTGTGCCAAACAATGTTGCTTATCATAAATACATGTGGGTTTACTTTGTGGGTTGTCTAGTCATACTCCATGCTCAAAGGGAAAGCTTCCAAGAGTTGGATTTTCCCACTTTTGACAAGCACCTAAATGAGCAAAGGAAACTAGGAGATGATAGGAAATGGTTTCAAGAATATTACTTTTATAACTTTGGATGTCCCAAACAATGAGAGCTAATGTGCAAGTAAAGCAAACTTCTTTGATTGGGGCAATGCCGTGGTTTTTCCTCATGGTTCTTGAAATGCAGGATTACAAGATTCTTTTAAAAATGGTGGGGTAGTGAATGTCCTTTTTATTCTCAACAAATATAGTTTGAGGATCTTCCTTTAGATGTACTTTGTTGGATTGCATTTATTGCTAAATCCGAAGGCAAGGCATGCCTGCAAAATACTCAAAGCTACATACTACAACAAATAAATCAATCGATCTTCATACCTGGTAAGATGCACATATACACAATCAAGCATCATACTCGATATGAGAGAGAGAGGTAGAGAGTGAGACAAAGCATGATTAGCGTGTGCAAGTGCATCTCTTAGAGCAAAGTGCTACACCGTCATAGCAAGAGAGGAGAGAAGAGTAACACAGACATTGGGTACAATCTCCGTGCAAGAGTGAGTATTTTCCTCTTGCACGTATTTATTTATAGATTCCTTGAATGCTCAAAAATGGATACAAACTGTCCGCCCGGACGTATAGTAACCATAGCTCATAAAGATCTCTTTAATAATAAAACATGCTATTCTTTTGCATAGTCCCTTGACTGCTTATGCTTTTGTCACTTGTTGTATGTAATGAATAGATAATTATCAATTTCCATTACATGCCTCTCCGTTAGAAAGCAAATGTCCTCAATTGCTAAGTTACCTGCAACCCGTACTTGTCAAAAAATATAATAATTAAAATCATGTGTCAAAAATAACATTCTTGAATTTAAATGAATTTTGTGTATGCCTACCGTCATCTACATACTACATATTCTAGTGTCCCATACCATGAGAATAAGTAGTATATGTCATATCCTGATAGATCATAATATCACTGGTCACAATCATCTTTCAATAGTCAATTCAAGTCCGGTTTTATACACAATGTCGACAACCAATCATCATAAAGTAGATCCAAATCCAAGTCCAAATTCAAATTCAAATTCAAATCACTTTCATTATATATATTCGAATAACTAAATCATACTAGGGGCAGTGCTGGCCAACCCCTACAACATGAGGTAGACATGCTGCCTAAATTGGCAAATCTGCACTTGTGTTGCCTAAATTGGTGAATTTGTACTTGATATTGTTTAAAGTAGTAAATCTGTTTTTCTTTTTATGTGCTACCTAAATTGATGTAACTGCACGGATAACTAGTGTTAACACCATATTAGATAAAACGGGAAAATCCCAATCCCCACTTTAGAACCTGTGAGTTTCATAACAAAAAATTCTATGATTTTTGCAAGTGAAGAAAAAGAACTTTTATGTGTTTAAAGTCTATGTGTTACACTTTGAAGCAATGATTAAATAGGTTTTATGCACATCGAGATTCCAAAATCAAAGATGAAGTTATTATCATACCTAATTGGTGGCGTTGATAAGATGGAAACCAAAAAAAAAAAGCACAAAGTCATTGAACCATGGAAGCATAACCTTCATGGTGCCAACATACAGATCACTTCCGGTATTCTCGATGAAACTATAAATATGAGTTTCATAACTAAAAATTTTATGATGCTTGAAACTTGATAAAAATGTCTTCTATGTGTTAAAATTTTGAGGAATGTTTAATTACTTTCTTGCACATTGCGATCTCAACAACCAAAGATGAGATTATTCTCATACCAAATTTATGGTGTTGATAAACACCAAGATGCAAACCAAACACGAAAACAAGCACAAAATTATTGAGCCATGAAAGCATAACCTTCATGATCTCAACATACAAATCCTTTGAAGTATTCCATATATAAAACTATAAATGTGGTTTCATAACCAAAATTCAATAATTCTTGCAAGTTGATAAAAAGGCCTTCCAAGTATATTCTCTATGTGTTACACCTTGAGGCAATGACTAATTTTTAATGTGCCTCATAATTCCAATAGCTGAAGAGGATATTATTCTCATATTTGATTGATGGTGTTGATAAACCCCAAGATGTGAACCAAATAAGGGAGAAAACACAAAGTCCTTTAACAATAAGACCATGTCTTTCATAATGCCAATATACAATCACTTAAAGTATTCTCACATACAAATTTACTTCCCAATATGTTACTACACAAGTATGAATTTGCAAGTAGATCCTTGTTAGTGATTTTAGCTCAAACAACGACTTGCTTGCATAGGGCATAAGTTGTGTTTCTGTATGGATTGTGTCCTCCAGGTTAAACATAGAGCTCATTGGCATGTATCTATGCCACCCACATGTTAAGTTCAATACACCTTTCCTTGACTAGATCCTCCACTTACACATACCATGGATCCCTAGCATCAAGAGGACTTTGTTAATAGTAGTTGTCCTTTATAAATGGCCGAATATCAACCTCAAGATCCAATGATATTAAATATGAAACCAATCCTGCATTAGAATATTATCCCCTCGCAACAATTGAAAAGTCAATGAATAAATACAGTTCTCCAAAGGGTTTATACAACGCTTGTAAGGTGAGTTATCAAATGAGAATTGTACACCTAGGATCAAAGCGGGTTGCTCTTTTCCTTGTTTTGCTTGATGTGTTATATGAAATGCAAAATAATATTAATACATAATTTAGATTCACACTATTGATAATTAAAGCACTCTTAAATCAACATATAATAAAGTTAGTTTTGGATAGTTCTTTAAGTCTCAAAAACTATATGCATAAGGTCGGAAAGTCTATATCTACAAGCTATAGAAGAGACTAAAGCACTCACACATACACAAAAGTTTTGACTCAAGGAAACAAAAGCTAAATCACTTTATGTTTTAAATAAAACTGTTAAGGCGGTTACGCCGCTAGCGGAAGCTAAATAGCGAGAACTCAACCAACAACAGAATTTGTCAGACGAGGACGAAGCTTGACCCGCAGGCGCATGGAAACAACTAGGTGGGTGTCAAATCACCTACTCGACCTTCTAAAGACAATCACTACTAAGGAAATCAAATCTAAGTTCTAAAATACGCAAGTGACTGAAATCCTTACTACGAACGAATGCTATACGAAACAGGATCTAGAATCATTGAATCGATCTCAAACTCAAGGGGAAGTCTATACACTAGGTAAGAACAACACCCTAAAGACTTGAACTGCAAAATCAACCTATAACCACTCCGTGCAGTAAACGCGTATGAAGACAGGCCGAAAAATACAGGTGATCAAAACTTGACCCCGATGGTACGAATGCGTAGCTCTACTCGTTGTGGTTCTATAGATATGTTGCACGCTCTATTCCGACATACGAGTTGGAAGAAAACTCACACCGAAGCTCGTAGGAACTTACCACACATAGAAGCCGATAGCGCGCACTCTTGGTATCAGTGCGTAGCTCTCGCCGTTGCTAACACAATGGCGGTGTCGCTTCTCAAATGGCGGCTCCGTAGCTCGCGTAGCAAGTAGATAAGACTCTCTCTCTCTCTCTCTCTCTCTCTCTCTCTCTCTCTCTCTCTCTCTCTCTCTCTCTCTCTCTCTCTCTCTCAGACACAGTCATGGCGCTCAAAAACTCACTTTGATTAAAAACTGAATCTCCTTAGGTTACAAAAACTTTGGCTTATATACCTCAGCCTTGGAGGTGAGAACATCTCTAACTAATTACATCAGCAAGTGAAATTACTTCGGGATTACAAGCTGGAAACTCAATTGAGTCCCGTTACTTAATGAATGGCTCAATTCAAAATCAATGTCGGAAAGACATTTATTACAATCAATGGTTACAAAAATGATGAGTGTAAGCAAAAATGTGGGTGTGATCCTCTGCTGGCTCAACACTCCCCCCCTCCGCGTTCATGTCGTCCCTGACATGACCTTTATGCTTGGTCAATAAAGTCCTGTCGTCTTGAGCATCTGCAAATGTGATTCGTATCGCAGGTTGATGATGGTCAAGGTTGGGCCGAATATTTTGCTTTCGTGGGTGAAAAAGCCGGTGTAGAAAGCTTCTTCGAATGTTTGCATGTGGAAGCTAGGCAAAAACATAATCCTCTGGTATAGGAGGTGCAACACTTTTGGAGAAGGCTGCAATGAAAGGTCATACATCATATCAGTCACTGTGTCGGCCGTCGATAGTAGACTCGAGGTCGTGGCTTTATCTGGCGCGAACACTTCAATGCAGGCTAAGAGAGTCCTGCAAATTTTCTTGAGCATCTGACACGAAAGGGCAGGAGAGCCAGTAAAGAGCTTGATGGTGCCCGTTAGGGTTTTCACCATGTAGGCTTTACCTATTCTCTCTCCTGCCTTTGGTCCTGGCATCCTGGGGTAATTAAGCCAATTTGGCTTCTTTTCTGCAATCCTGCCATGCTCTTTCCAGCTTCTGATTCTTGGCACCGGGCAGAAGGTTGCATCCTCCCGAATCTCCTTTGGTGCCTCTACCAAGTAGATGAGGTAGGCTGGGTATTTGTTCATCCAACCTTTCCTCCATCTAGGCTGCGAATCTACAATCTTCTTTGATTGTTCCTCTTTTGTGATGTCGCCTTCGTAAAGAGCGACATACTACTCCTCCTCTATTCTCTTTTTTGTTTTTATCACTTCAAACTTCATCAAAGGGAAAGGAAGGCTGGGTTGCATCCACTCTTCATGGAGCACTTTTGTGTCTAATCCCTGAAGTCTAATGGAGATTAGGAGTCTCCTCTCCCGTTCCATTTCCGCTTTGGCACTCTCCTCTGTTGACTTTTCTATTTGGTCATGGAGCCTTTGTTCTTCTTCTTCAGAGATTCCTGAAGTTGAGGCCACCTCTTGAACTGGGGCTGGATCTTCAATTGTGGTTGCCTCTCCAAGTTCTGGTAGCTCTATGGCTGCTCCACCTGATCCTTCTTGTGGTGTCTCTGTCTCTCTTCTTTGTTGCTCTTGTAGATCTTGGAGCTGTTTGCGGAGGGTCTCATTCTCTATTCTTAGTGTTTGATTTTCTAAAGTGAGCCTCTCCTTTGCTGCCAATGATCCCTCCGCCATGTGCAACCTTTGCACTTGCTCTAATCTTAGCTCTCTTTGTAAGCTTCGGACCTGGTCTTCCAGAGCTGGTACAAGAGCTCCCTCTTGTTCGGTTCCTGCTCTGCTAGCTCTAGGGGTAGTCTTGAGTCTAGTGATTGTTCTTTCTTGGAGCTCGACTCTTTCCCTTAGCTCAATGAGCTCATCTTTAGCTGCCTCCAAGTCGTCTTCCATCCGCTCCCTTGCTTCCTGTGCACTTGTTACTTCTCTTGAAGCCTCAGCTAGCTGGAGTATCAAGCCATCTCTCTCGTTTTCCGCATCGTAGAGTGATGCTTTATGACTTTCAGACTTAGTCATAGCATCCTCTAATTTCCTCTGCAACTCAGCTTCCCTTTGTTTGGCTGTCTCAATCTCCACTTCCTTTGCCTTGGATCTTTCTTTGATCTTGTTGAGCAGTTCATGCACCATGTGCATGTCTTTTTCATCTTCATTTGTCAACTCTAAAGCTTTTTTGGCCACCACCTCCACTGGCTTCGGCTCT
Source organism: Adiantum capillus-veneris (assembly GCF_014529385.1). Classification (NCBI taxonomy): domain Eukaryota; kingdom Viridiplantae; phylum Streptophyta; class Polypodiopsida; order Polypodiales; family Pteridaceae; genus Adiantum; species Adiantum capillus-veneris. The sequence goes on from NC_140952.1 coordinate 14,577,518, forward strand.
TCTAGTACGTTCTGCTCGTCCAGTTTTTCATCACTTTCTTTTGTACTCTTTGTATTTTCCTCCGTCCCTCTCCGATCATCTCGTTTTTGTAGGGTGATCCCATAAACCGCCTCAAGGGCCTCTTCTTCAGTGTACCCTATCGCTACCAGATCCTCATAATCGTTTTTCTTTTGCTGAATTGGATCTATCTCCTTTTCCTTGGTCCCGGCCTCCGGCTTTTCCATACCAGCGGTGTCCCTCTCTACTGTGGTCTCTTCCACAATGATTTCCGTCTTCTTCGGGCTGGGTACATTAGTAAAGGAGGGCTGATTGTCCTCAGTCATCTTGGCTTTCCCTTTGTTTGCTTGCCCGTCTTTCTCTTGAGGTTCAGTAGACTCATCTACTTTCTTCTTCCCCTTGTCGTCCTCAGTCATCTTGGCTTTCCCTTTGTTTGCTTGCCCGTCTTTCTCTTGAGGTTCAGTAGACTCATCTACTTTCTTCTTCCCCTTGTCGTCCTTTTTCAGCTCAGCTTTTAAAAGTTGTACTTCCTCTTCAGTGTATGGCTCGACAGGTTGCTGCTCCAGTATAGCCTCTGACTCCTCATAAGCTCTAATATATTGATTGTATTGATCAACATGTGGCCTGGCTGAGCTAGTTCCGACTTTGGTAGGGTCTGGCACCCACTTTTCTTCAAAGTCCCCCTTTAGAGCTCTTTCCGCTCTAAACTGCTCCACCAGTCTTTCCATTCTTGCCGCTTTCTGACTTTTGGTTTGCTTGGGAGCAACCTTCTTCTTTGCTTTCTTCATAAGCGGCTCATCCACATTCTCTTCAGGTTCTGAAACTATTTCTAGTTTCCTGCGTGCTCTTGTGGACGCCCTCTTGGATACTTCAGGCTGTTCTTCCTCCTCATCGGCTTCTCTAAGCCACTCATTCTGGGAGGGAACCTTTGGCCATTGATCTCTGGCTCCAATAGCTTCATAAGCTATTCTTGTCAGAACTTCAGCTCCTCCTATATACTTTGGCTTCTCGTTGTGCATCGCAATTACTTGCTCATGGATGTGTTGAGCGTAATTCACCTCTTTTGGCATATTGCTCTTCAATGCCCATGTGATGGTAGTTGCAATGGCATGGGGCGGTGTCGTATACTTTTGCGGTCTTTTACTGCAAATATGGAGAAATTGGTTGTACAGTCGGCAAAGGGTTGCCGCTCTTTGGTCTGCCATATCTCCATAAGTTGCATTCTGTTTCTTGGACCCATAAACCTCTATAGCCTCCCTTCTTTCCCTGACAGAGCTCCCTTCGTTGTGCAGCTTCAATGCATCTGCAATGAGCTGTGGAGTGATCTATACCTCTACTTTCTCTCCATCTATTGCTGTCAATGTGGCTTTCCCATCCTTCTGAATGGAGGTTGCCAAGTCATACACTCTTCTTGTATCTACACCTGATGGTCTCGAGGTGAAGAATCTGTGCAAGTCTGCCCTTTCCAGGTACCTGCTGATGTTCTCTGACCTGCTATAATCCACCAATTCTTGTGGGATCATCGGTATATCCACCGTTTGCCCTTGAGGATCTCTGAAAGTCCCCTGGTAGATCTTTATTCCCTCTTGTTCCAGTACTGCTTCCTCCACCCAAGTTTTGGTTGGATTGAGGGTTTCTGCTGGAATGTCAAAGGGTTCTGCTTCTGCAAGAGCATCTTTGATTGTCGGTCTTTTTCTCTTTGTTGCCGATAACTTGGCGGAATCCATGGATCCTGTAACTCCAATTTCAGAAGTTAGCGTCTTTTTAGTACTGAAAGCCGAAATGAAGCTTTTAACTATTCAAATGACTTGAAAATTGAAACATGAGCTATTCAGGGCCCAAGGATGCAAGGTAGGTGAAAAAATATGCAAAATGGGCTCAAAATCATGATGAAGACATCATACGCGTATGATGTCTTTTGTGTCAAAATGACTTCATATTGGTTGTTCTTGTAGCTGATAGTGTATACATGAGTATCATATGCTTGGATTTGAGTTTGGATCCCATTTGGTCAAGTTTTGGCCAGTTTAGTCCAGATCAGGCTCTTGGCAAAATTTTGAAAGGGAATTGGATTTTATGATCCAAATTGGATAAAACTTGGTGGTTCACCTTCAAATGGCATGTAGATCACTTCTGTTTGGTGGTTGAAGCCCTGAGGTGCCAAAATCACATAGTGAGACATCATACGCGTATGAGGTGCCAAAATCACATAGGGAGACATCATACGCGTATGATGTCTTTTTCATCAATTTTTCATGGGATTGGTTCTGTGGACTCCCCATGTACTAGTGAAGGACTGTCCCTACTCAAATCTTGGTTTGGACTTGAGTATGTTGGATTTGGGCTAAAAATAGGCTTTAGGTGAAGGATTTTCCTTCAATTGGGCTAATGGGGTGATCCACTTGACCAAATGGTTCCAAACTTCATATGTAGCATGTATTAGATATATATAATGGATGTATGATGTCCAATGAGCAGTTTTGGCTCTGTAAGTGCAAATAGACATCATACGCGTATGATGTCTTTTGTGTCAAAATGGTGCTTTTTGGTTCCAGATAGCTTATAGATGTGTTAATCAACAATCCTACAAAGTTTCAATGAGTTTGGAGTTATTTTGACAAAATTAGGACCAAAAATCAATTTTATGGCCTACTTTGCGTCTTTTTGGTTTTCCTTGGGTTTTCTAACTCCAATTCTCATGATACTTGGTTCATAGGATGTGATTAACATATGGAGTGAGGCTATGCACTCACATGTTGAAATGGATGTGAAAATCATGCTGTGAGACATCATACGCGTATGATGTGTTTTCTTGAAATGTTGGTCTTTTTGTGCAAAGAATGCTTTGTGCTAGTGCCTTAAGCCCTACTAACTAGTTTTCAACTTAAAAAGTCATCAGTTTAGCTAAAAAGCCCCCTTATAGGCATTTCAGTCTCCGAAGTCGTCTTTTTGCCTTGGAATTGAATTTCTTCAACTTTTCTTCTCGAGAGTTGCATTTCCAGCTCATTGGATATGTTGTGAAGCCACCTATTTGGTTGAACTTGACTTTGGCTCCCGTTCTCCATCTTTCTCCATTTGGTTGCCCGAAAGCGTCTTTTTCACCATCGGTAAGTGAATCAGCTTTCTTTTGGGTTTTGCTTGCAAACATAAGTCATCCATGTATATTTGAAGCTGCTTGTGAAGTTTCATGTCATTTGGTCGTCAATTTTAGCCGTTATGCCAAAATGACGCTTTGTGTGTCCGCAGCCGAATCGGTTGTTCCGACCTACTTTTGGTGATCCAAACCCGGAGATACTCCATGGTTGCATTGCCCTCGATGTTGTTAAGCTTCCTGAGAAGTTTTGTGTCGTTTCGACAATTTTTTCCTGTTTGCCTCTTGCAGGCTCTGTTGACCTAGGGTTTTTTCAATCGTTCTTTCTCGAGCTTTGAGTGTTAGAAACCCATCTTCTATGCTAGGGTAACCCACCTCTAAGTTCTTGCAAGGTTTGGTTAGGCGGTTGTGCCCCTACCTAGCGTTCTTCCCATTCCCCGTCTGCTCTTGTTTCTTGGTTTTGGTCAGTTTTCGCGACAAAAGTTAACGATAAGCATCAAAAGCTTATGGCAACGAGTCTACCTCTCATGTCTGGTGTCCTCTGAGCTCTCGTAGCAGTCGTAGAAGGCGGTGGAAGGTCGGATGCTCCTGTGTGCTCTTTGCTCTCTCCAAGAAGGTAGTACTGGAAATGAGCTTGAAAGTGATGTGAAAAATACTTAACTTCGGGCTTCCCGGATCACTTGTTACCAAATTTGACATGTGCTCCTATCTCGTCGTGAAATGCACTGTAGGATTTGAAATTTCTCAATTTGGACTCCGTTTGACCTGTTTCTGAGAAATCTGTCCACTTTGCCAAAATTCTGTCATTTCGGGCTTTCCGCAACTTTTTCAGAATTGTACCCAATTTTTACCATGGGTTGCCCTTGTCATTAGGACCATCACCGTCTATTCTTTTCTTTTTTCGATCTCATTTCACCTGCTTTTTTATTTTTCTTTTACTTTTATCAAGAAAATCATAAAAAATAAAGAAAAATAGCAAATTGAAGCCAAAAAATTCCACACATACACAATAAATAGCTAGTAATCCTGTGTATATGAATATACACTTATTTGTGATTTCTAGACTTGGATTACCACTTTTTAGCTCCAAAAATACTCTTATTTAGCGATATTTGCACGTCTAGAGACCCAAATTCATCATTTGATCTCTTCTTGTTGCAAAACAAGGTATATAAGGGCATAAATATTATCAATATCCGCAATCAAACATAAAAAATTGCAAAATCATGTAAGACACTGTCCTTGTAATATAATTTTTGTTTTTCTTCGTTTTTGGCGCTTGTAGCTGCTTTGTAACTCCTGTATACCTGTATACCTCCCCCCCTCCTAGTCTGAGTCCTCCCTGACGACTATGAAGTGTCTGTGGGCGAAGCATTGTAGTTGTTTTGGTCATAAGTTCCCAATGCAATTGCAGAGTGATGATACAACAGTCTTTCCAATAAAGCTGCTCTTTGTTTGATTGAAGAATTGGTGGTCGGGTTTTGGGTTGCTGATACTTCGGGTTGCTGATACTTCGGTAGTAGAATCAGTAGATAGATTCATCTTTACCTTGTTGTTCTTTTGCACAATCCAAATCTGCTTCCGCTTCGCTTGTGCTTGCCACAAACTCTTTGCGACCCAAACCTGCTTTGTTCTTTGTGTTGATTTCCTCGCCTTGAAATACCTAGGAGTTTCCGTTGATTGTACTGAAGGGAGTTCCTGTTTACAAATCTTTGGGATCCAAATTTGCTTGCTATAGCTTTGTGCCGTCATGAACTTCTTTGGAATCCAGATCTGTTTCACTGTCCTTGATTGTCTGGAATCACTCTGTTGTCTGGTATTGAAGACTCTGTTTTCCACCTTTGTGTTCTCTGGCACAACCTTTTTTGGTCTCCATACCAACTTTGACTCCGTTTTTTTCCAAGGTTGAGCTGTTATATTATTGCTTGTCTTCCTTATCCACTGTTGAGAATTCCTCGTCGAAGAGTAATCCGGTTGTATAGAAACTTTTGGTTGCCATTGCTTCTTCTTTTTCTCTGGTTGTTGTTTACCTTTGTCTTTGGATTCGTCCTTTGGAGTTGGCTCTGCTCCTTTGGTGAACTTAACTGATTGACTTTCACCTTCGTATTTGATAAGCACTGATTTAGAACTCCAGTCAATCATTGCATTGTATTGCTTCTGCCATGGTTGTCCTAGCAATAATGGATGTTGTGTAGCTTGGTCTTCAACCACGTAAAACATATGAGGATACACATATTGGTTAATCTGTATATGTAAAACTGTGCATCCGACAGTTTTGATTGAATTCTCAGAGTAACTCTTTAACTCTTGCTTGGCAGTTTGTAGTTTAGTGTCATTTGTCAATTGTCTATACAAACTGAGTGAAAGTAGGTTAGCTTGAGCTCCTGAATCCAATAGTGCTCTGGCTTTGATTTGGTTGGTTCCTACTTTGCATTCAATGATGGGTTCTTCTTTGTCATTATCCATTTCTGTTATACTGACTGCGTTTATTCGTATTGCTCCTTCATTGCGCTGTTTCTGACGCAGTAGTCTTCTTTTCTCCATTCTTTCCTTCGCCTCGGCTTGCGCTTCCTCTACAATCTTTTTCTTTTTCTGGACACGCAGCTTTTCTTGATGTATTTTGAGAAGCATGTCTTGGGTTAGCGGCAAAAGATACTTTTTCACTCTGCATCCACTAATCCAATTGGGCATTTCTTCTCCGTCTAATGTAGCAAGCTTGACGGCTCCACTTGGTGATAGATCTTTAATCACCAGAGGTCCCATCCCTCGCTTTTTAAGCTTCTTAGCATGCTGTTTCAGAGTGTAAACTAGGACATAGTCCCCAACCTTAAACTCTTTAGTCCGCACATGCTTATCAAAAAATTCCTTTTGTCGCCTTTTTTGAGCGTAGATAGAAGCTACTGCTTTTAGGCGAAGCTCATCTAGCTTTTCCAGGTCATCTATTCTATCAGAAAGCTCGTGCCCTGTCCACTCTAGATCCTTAGCCACCCTTAAGGTTGAAATCAAGAATTCTATTGGTAAGATAGCATTTAGCCCAAAAACCATGTTATATGGGGTCGTTCCTATTGATGTTTTATATGCTACCCTATATGCCCATAATGTTGAATGCAACTTCTGGTCCCAGTCAGTTCTCGACTCAGATACAATCTTCGTAAGGACCGTGCATATGGTTTTGTTTGTTGCTTCAGCTTGTCCGTTTGCTTGTGGATGATACGGGGCTGATTTCCTATGGATTACCATGAATTCATCTAGAAGGATCTCTATCACTTCATTTATAAAATGTGTGCCTCGATCACTCACAATTTCTATTGGCAATCCATATCGTACAAAGACGTATTCATATAGAAATTGTGCCGTGGTCCTGGCATCTGCTTTTTGAGTTGCCTTTGCTTCGACCCACTTTGTTAGATAGTCTGTAGCCACAATGATGTATTGTGCATGAGTCTTATATGCAGGAGGTGAAATGGGTCCGACATAATCAATCCCCCATTTTGCAAAAGCTCTTGCCCCCATCATTGGTCTAAGCGGCATATCATCTCTTTTAAGTGGTACTTTGGTCCGCTGACAGTCATCACACCGTTTAACGTATTCCTCAGCGTCCATATGTAATGTTGGCCACCATATTCCTGCGGCTAAGACAAGTTTTGCTGTCTTATCACCTGAGAAATGGCCTCCACCTACTCCTCCATGAGCTTGCTCTAGGATTATCACATACTCAGACTCTGATGCGCAAATCCTAAGCTGGTTGTCTTTACCTCTCTTATAGAGTTGATCTCCTATTAAAGCGTAATCTCTAGCTTCTGTCTCTACAGATTTCTGACGAGCTTTTGACGTTCCTTCTGGGAAAGTTCTATTTGTGAGATATTCAACAATATACTGACTCCATTCTGGAGCGATCATTATCTGATATAATGTCGAATACTCTGCTGGCGGTTTTGATGAACATACAATACATACAGTGACATATTCATGTACGCTTTCTTTCATTCCTGGCCAATAGACTCCCAATTGTAACAAATTCCTATATGTGTTCCTTCTTGAACAATGAAATGCACATTCCTGAACATGTGCTTCGCGCAGATATATATTATATTCCTCAGGATTGATGCATAGTCGTAAAACATGATCATTTCCCAATTGATACAACCTTCCTGCAACCAATTGAAGATTCTTGGATTGCTGAATAGCAATATGTTTCTGGTTGTATTCTCTTCTATCGAACTCTCCTCCATAGGTTAATAGGTTAACGACATTTTGAGACCACTTCGGTATCATTTCTATGTTGAACAAGTACGCGTCTGGCATGTCGTCATCTACTCCTATAGGGTCTTCTCCATTCGTCAATCGCGAAAGATGATCAGCTCTAAGATGTGTTTTTCCTTTCTTTACTACTACCGTGAAGTCGAATTCCAGTAAGATAATGAACCATCTCACTATTCTCCCGGTATTGCATGGTTTATTCACTAGGTAGAGCAAGGCTTGGTGATCCGTAAAAAACACAAACTTGTTGGCTAGAAGATAATGCCGAAATTTTTCACAGCATATATCATTCCTAATCCCTCTCGCTCTGTTGTGGTGTAATTCTTCTCTGCATTGTTGAGCTGTCGACTGGCGTAACAGATAGGAAAATCCATGTTTCCTTCTTCTGGCTGAGCCAGAATGCATCCTATTGCATATGCCGAAGCATCTATATGCACATGGAATATCTTCTCCCAATCTGGTGATTTCAAGACTGGAGCAGTAATGAGTGCCTCTTTCAATTTCTTGAACGATTCCTCACACTCCTCTGTCCATTCAAAGTTCACTATTAGCCTGTAAAGTGGTTGGCCTATTATAGCGTACATGTAAATGAATCGTCTATAATATCCGCAATGTCCCATAAAGCTCTGTACTTGTTTCGCATTGGTTGGTCTAGGCATATCCACTATAACTTTTATCTTCTCTAAATCCGTGGATATTCCGTTTTGTGAGACAATATGTCCCAGAATTCTGCCCTGTCGGACCATAAACACACATTTCTCAGGATTGAGACAAATGCGATATGTCCTACATTTCTCAAATACTTTTCTTAGGTGTTCTAGATGCTCATCTCTCAGAAGAGAATGTACACATAAGTCATCCATGTATATTTCTAGAAACAACCTTAAGTATTCTTTGAAAGCATGCGTCATCAGCCTCTGGAAGGTTGCGGGAGCATTGGTTAGACCAAAAGGCATAACCCGATAAGCATAAATTCCCCACTCCGTTGCAAAAGCTGTTTTATGTTGATCTTCCAGTGCTATGGCTAGCTGGTTATATCCTGAAAAACCATCAAGAAAGGAGTATGTTGTTTTCCCTGATACACGCTCTAGAACATGATCAGTTATCGGCAGGGGATAATTGTCCCTGATTGTTGCAGCATTCACTTTCTTTAAGTTGACACACACTCGGAGTTTTCCGTTCTTCTTGGGTACTACCACAATCGGAGATACCCAATCGGTGTGTTCAATCTCGTATATGAATTCAGCTTCCATTAGCTTATCTATCTCTTCTTTGATTCGCTTAGCAAAAGTATCATTATATGTGTATGGTCTCTGTCTGCTAGGCTTTGCGTCTTGTTTCAGTGGGATTGTGTGTTGGCATATCGATGGGTCAACTCCCTTTAAGTCCTTATAAGACCATGCAAACACATCCCTATACTCTCTGAGAAGACTCAAAAGTCTCTCTTCCTCGCCTGGAGACAAATCTGTGGCTATGTACACCGGTCTAGGTGTCTCACCTGGAGCTGCTAAATCAACTTTTTTTGCATCCTCCGGTCCGTCATAAGATTCGTTCTCCCTTCTCTCTCGAATAGGTTGGGTTAATACCACCTTCCTATCCTCTATTGTGAATTTCCTATAGTGAGAGGGAACATCCATGTTTTCCTTGATTTTGGCGTTTTCGTCCTCTCCACTCTCAATTTCTGTCGTCCAAACTTCTTTCAGAGTTTTCTTGAGCTCTCTGTACTTGTTTCTACGTTCTAACTTGGACTCCGTGTGTTCTCTGTTGCGCTTGTTCTTTTCTGATTTTTCTGTTTCAGTTTTCGTTCCATTCCTTTGAACTTGATTTCTTGAGCCTCTTTTGTCTTTTCGTAAGCTCTTTTGATCATTGCCTCTCATTCTTCCAGAAATCTTGTCCTTAACACAATCTTCCGCCTTTACTAGCATTAGGAATTGATTTTTTCCTCTTATTCTAGGCATCGGATTGGTTCTAACCCCCTTTGTTTTTCTCTTTGCTCTATAGCGTTTCTGGCGTTGTTTAGTTTGGTTCGGAAAATCATAAAATCGGACATCCGTTATAGTTTCTTCGTTTCCGCTTGAATTGTCCGTTGACTCGTTGTCTGCTTCATTTCCCCACTCTGGATGATCGGGAATGTCGTGAAACACCTCCTCTTCATCTTCCTTTTCCAGTGTATCGTTCTTTTCAGTTTCTTTTTCGAGTACAGTTCTCAACATGAAGTACGGAACCACGTCGTACCCGTCCTTGTCGCAAAATTTCGTTGTGGGACCATCCGGAATTGCACAAACATCTAGGGTTGCTAGAATGTGTGTCCATTCTAATGGTTCAAGCGTGTCCTCTGGAAAGGGTTCTCCTATATAAGTTTCGTCTTCGATAGCCCTTTCTAAAACACATTCTTCTCGTTTCAGACTTCCACATTTCGAAGCTCCACACATCCATAACTCCTTGGGTTTACCTAACCAAGCTGGAAATTCGGATCCCGCCAAAGTAGCTGAATCAAACTCCTCTACCGGTGTTCGGTTCACATCTTTGTAGCTATGGTCTTTCAGGTTCACACGTGTAGTGGTTTCCATATTTCTCAGGTATATGTGATCGTAGCCCCAATCCTGGACCATTTTCAACTGTCTCATGAATGGTCTTCCCAGTATGATATCATAGTTATTCTCCTTGCCAAAATCGACAATAGCAAAAGTATGTTCGTATTCAATGCCGCAAGAAGTCACTACAACTTTCTCTAATAACCCCATAGGTTTCTCCATGTGTCCATCTGCTAATTGGAGTTTCAACCTAGTCTTCCTTATTGCTGGTTTCCCCCATTTTTTCCAGATTTCTTTTGTAGCAATGGCTACCCCAGCTCCGCTGTCTAGTATTGCCATCGTGTTCACTCCTTGGAATTCAACTGGTAAGGTTGTATTCCCCTCTTCACCTTCGCAATACTCTCCGACCTTGTTTAAGGGTACAGGCTTAGCGTTCTTTTGTGGTTTACTCAGCTCTTGTATACCCTCTTGCAGTCTCGATGTTGGGTCTTTTATCCCGAATTTCTCCAAGCATTTTCCTACAGTGGTCCACATATGTGGTCTTAGCCTCAAAAGCTCAGCTAGAGTGATAGTGCATGTCACTGGTGTTGACAAGATCTCTATCAATCCTTGCGAGTCCATGACTTTTTCTGATGAGATTCTTCGTGAGGGAAGTGCTCTAATCTCGGATTTTGCTTCATACTCTCCTAAGTATGAAGGTAAGGTTTTCAGTGAGTGAGGTTTGCTCTCCATTGTTCTAACAGAGCCCCCATCTCCCCAGTAAGATTGCAGATCCAAGTCCACTTGAGATCCTGCCTCAAATTCCACTATGGGAGGATTCCTGATGTCCTTTTCCCAATTTGTCTGATTAGCTTGGCAACTTAGCTCGTTTGCAAAGTTTGCCTCTCTCACTTGTTTCCAAAATTCATTGTAATCCTCATCTCTTCCGTAAGACCTCTGTATGACTGGATGAAAACTCTCTATCTCCTGATCGGTTGTGTTCAACACTATGCGGTCATCCTTGTGTGTATTTTCAGGCTTTTGTGCACTGGGAGTCTTTTCAGCTACCCGTGAAATGATAGTCTCTTGCTGAATTGGGTTTTCCGTTCCACAATTCATTGTTTCTCTTGGTGGTTCTAATAAGGCTTGTGCAGTCTCGATCATTCTCTGGCACATTTCAAGTCTCTGCTTTTCCAATTCCGCGTTTGGGTATGTCATCCACCTCTGTTCTTGTGTTTGGTTGTTCTTTAACCTAGCTTCGTAAGCTCTCATCAGTGCGTCCAATGGTTCGTGTACTTTGTCGACTAGCACTGATCCCCCTGAGCTTAAGCTCGTTGTTTCTTTGATACTCTTTTGTTTCGTTCTTTCCGGGCTCATCTCTCGTTTTCCGTTTTGACTCTCAAGTTTTTCTAATCTATCTTTAGTTTGCTTTAGTTCCTCAGCTAGAATAGCGTCTTCACGTTCTTTTCTCAACTTCATGCGTGCTTTTCTAGCTTTCCATGTGTTTCTCTGACTCCGCGGTCCTTGACTAACCACTTCAGTCGCTAACTTTCCATTCTCAGGTTCTCTAGTGGTTTTCTTAGCTTGAGCTCTAGTAACAACTTGCGTTGGTATCAGAGTTTCATTTTCAGACCCACTGCTGGTAGGAATAGTTTCTAGCATATTCAATGTCGTCTTTTGCACTTTGTTTGGATTCTTTGAACAATCCTCAATGAAGTGAGTAACCCCACACTCAGTGCAATAAGCGTTAATTCTAATGATTTCCGTATGTGGACAAACATTCATCAGATGGTCACCTCCACACTTGTAACAGGGTCCTAGTGCTGGTCTTGGTCCCACTTGATTCGTCCTTTGTGGATAGGATGGTCTTTGTCCTGTTAACCCTCCATGAGCTATGAACATCAATGTTCTTGCGTCCAAATTGTATCTCTCTTCATCAGAAGCACTTGTAACTGTTGGTATTCCAACATTCCCAATCATGCCCCATGGTTCTGGTTGTTTGGGTTCTTCTGGTGGGTAATACACAGTTGGAGACATGTGTGCACCAGATTCTTCATAATAGGCTTGAACAGGCACTAAGGCTTGTTCTTCCTGATTCTCTAAGGTTGGTGCATATCTAATGCCCACTGGTCTTGCTCCTGGTAAAGGTGGTTGTTGTCCCAATACCGGTTGCGGTCTTTCTATCCCCATAGGTCCTGGTACATTTCCCGTTGGGTATCGAGGTACTGGATGTATCTGAGGTGGTGCTAATTGAGCAGGAGGTGCATACTGACGCTCCCTTACATACCCTTTGTTGTAATAGCACTCCTCTGTTGGATGGTTTGTCCATTTTTGTTCAATAGCACACCATTTCAGTGTTTTTGGCAATGGTTTTTGGTATGGTGCCATCCTTTTTAGAGCATCTTCTATCATTTGCTCTACATTTGGCATGGTTGTTGTTTGAACATTTTTTTAGTGGTAGTCTCGCTCGCTACGGAGGAGGAGCTACTGGATGCAAAATCTGTATCCGCTGACACCTCTCCATAAACCGTACAGTTATCCACTAAGTACAATGCCTCTCTCGTTACTTGCTCGAAACTTGTACAAGCTTTCAAGTGCAAGTCCTTCTTGAGAGTGTCGTTTCTCAGTCCCTCAATAAAGAGAACAGATAGTCTGTCATCTTGTGGTCGTTCACGTACTGGACATCTCTCAATGTATTGTTTGAAGCGAAGTGAAGCTTCCTTCACTTTTTCGTGTTCTCTCTGTTTAAAAGCATATATTTGTGAGACCGTATTGTGCTTAATCCCTCGTTTTGAGAATTCCTCAGCAAACTCTCTTAGCAAATGGTCAATGTCATGGAATCCCCCTATGTTCAGTGGTTGAAACCATGTCAATGCCGTACCTTCTAGAGTAAGACCAAATCCCTCGTATTGTGTATGGAAATCGGTTATCTGCTCAGCTCTAAAGACTTGCTTAAAGAGTGACACATGTGTATACGGATCTCCTGAACCACCATACTTCTTTGGCATACACTTGGCTACTTGAGATGGTCTCATACGTCTATGGTCTGCTACCAATCTCATTGCTCCTGTGTCCCGGCTAAAGCTTTCTCTAGCATCATGGACTTCATGGGTTACCCTTGTCGGTTCCCCTGCCCTGAATCTACTACTAGGAGGTAAATGTGATGGTTCCGCTTCGAACCTTGGACCTGGAGTGGTATATGTGGGGATTGGAATTGCACTATCTCGATTCGTATCCATTGACTCTCTGGAATGTAATGATCCCATTGGTCCTGGCTTCGAGTACTGAGGTTGACTGAAAGAGTCAGCAGCGTGAGTTCTTTGTCCTCCTGTCGTCATTGGGTTTTGCCCTCCATTTGTTGGTGCTGGTCTTTGTGAGCTAGAAGTAACATAATACTGATGTAGTGGTCCCCCAAAGTATGTATATCCTTCTAATTCTTTCTTGCCCATTGTTGAGTATTGCCTCCCATACTTGTCGTAAGCAGCAACTTTCGCTTCCGATCCCTCTGTGTAGGTAAAGACATAAAGTCTTTTTCGGTCTGTCAACTCTCCGGTGTAGGGTTCTTCACATCTATAATAGAGATCTTGCTCCCCATTATTATATTTCTATAGCCCCACATAGATGTTATCAGTGTTGATCCTTGTAGTTTCATTCTCTCTTCTTAACCTCGCATCAGGGAAGTTCATTATTGGTGCCTTCTCCTCAAGTTCTTCATCTACTTTGGCTTTGGTGCCCATCAATCCCCACTTGTCCACAATGTTAGGGTTTAGGACTACCAAGTACATGGTACCCTCGTCATCTAGATATCTATCTCCGCTATAGCTCACAGGCACTAAGTCCTTGAACTCACTAGGTCTCTCCTCTATCTTTACACAATAGTGGTCCATTCCATCTTTGTAGATCTTGGCACCTTGCTCATTGTCGTACTGGTATTTTATGAACAATAGCTTCATTGTGGTGGAAGGGTTTGATGATCCTGCTGCCATATTTTCTCTGTTGTTCAGGTTCAAGTGTTCCAAGTGTTCGGTGAAAATCTCGTAAGATCTCTCCGAAGAAGTATTAGAAACACTTCCTTCAAAGATCGGCTCTAATGGTTGCACCCAACTTTGGTTTACACTTCCCTCGGTTGATATGACACTTGCTGGTTCCCCTTGTTTTGGTTGGTTATTCTGGAGGTTCCTGCCCGATCTCAAATTCATCAATTCCCCTAAAGGACTTTAACTTTTCCGTCTTGGCAATTTGTTTTCCCCAAGTTTTTGTGGTCAGAATTGATCCAAACTGATTGATACTTGGTCAATTGTTTAATCTTGTCAGTTGGACAACTTCTGTTTCATCAAGTGAGAATTTTGTTGCAGTTATGCTGAAAAAGACATTATACGCGTATGATGTCTTTTTTTCACAGATTTAGACTATTTTGGTTATGCTCACTCTCAGTAGGCCCCTTATGCTCTTTCCACTCACAAAATTCAGTTTGAACTCTGTTTGAGCAAGTTATGGCTAATTTAGGCTTTTCTTGGCAATTTTTCGCTTTTAACTTGTTTTTTGGGTCAATTGTGATGCAAATGGGATGAAACTTGAAATATAACCTCTAGACAGCTATTACAATGGATCTGTGTTGGCAAAGTATCAAAATATGTCCAAAATTAGGTCAAAGACATGATACGCGTATGATGTCTTTTTCATCAGTTTGGATCAAGACTTGATATTTTTGCTTTCTACAGTGTTTGTAACAATCTTGTTAGGTCAGATATCAAAAATAAGCAGTGGATGTGCTAAAAGACATTATACGCGTATGATGTCTTTTTTCACAGATTTGGACTATTCTTGGTTTTAAGCCTTCTCCAATGTTTATAATTGAGTTTCAAGTGTTTTTGTCAGGTTTGAATGTAAAAACAAGATCTGAATCCAAAATTTCCTATTCTTTGCGTTTCTTGGATTCCGACTTGTCTTTTTGGGTTTCTTTGAGTGTTAATGCTCTTGTTTTAAGTTGAAAATTAGGGTATAACCCCCCTCCTGATCACTCTGGTAAAGTCAAAATTTCTGTTTTGGTTTCTGTTTGGTCATTTAGACATCATACGCGTATGATGTCTAAAGTTGCAGATTTCCAGTTTTTTGGCACAGAATCCTTCCTAAAGCTTTCTCTAGTGCTCAGCAACTCCCAGATACACAGAAAATTTCTCTGACTTTTGTTTATTGCAAGTTTCACTACTAACTCGACGGTTTAGTGATCTAACATGCAATCAACCATATCAAGCAAATACTCCAATGATTATTAGCTCTAGATCAGGATCAAATGAAGTCCTACCTAAGCTATTCCTAATCATAAAATGGGTTTGGTAATTGTGATTTTAAAGAGATTCACTGCCACTCACGGACTAGCAAATTCTTCTTCTATCAACAACTACTCAACACCAACAAAACAACAAACAAATCTAAGCTAAACTAAAAATACTGTCAACACGGAAGACCCAGGAATTCCCCACTTCCTAGTATCTCTCGAGATCTTCGGAGTCCACCACTCCTAGATCTTTTCTAACTAAAGTATACAAAGTAGTTTATACGACTCACCTCGTAGGATTAGTCTAAGGTCACCTACTTAGGGCTCTCGTCCCCGGCAACGGCGCCAAATGTTAAGGCGGTTACGCCGCTAGCGGAAGCTAAATAGCGAGAACTCAACCAACAACAGAATTTGTCAGACGAGGACGAAGCTTGACCCGCAAGCGCATGGAAACAACTAGGTGGGTGTCAAATCACCTACTCGACCTTCTAAAGACAATCACTACTAAGGAAATCAAATCTAAGTTCTAAAATACGCAAGTGACTGAAATCCTTACTACGAACGAATGCTATACGAAACAGGATCTAGAATCATTGAATCGATCTCAAACTCAAGGGGAAGTCTATACACTAGGTAAAAACAACACCCTAAAGACTTGAACTGCAAAATCAACCTATAACCACTCCGTGCGGTAAACGCGTATGAAGACAGGCCGAAAAATACAGGTGATCAAAACTTGACCCTGATGGTACGAATGCGTAGTTCTACTCGTTGTGGTTCTATAGATATGTTGCACGCTCTATTCCGACACACGAGTTGGAAGAAAACTCACACCGAAGCTCGTAGGAACTTACCACACATAGAAGCCGATAGCGCGCACTCTTGGCATCCGTGCGTAGCTCTCGCCGTTGCTAACACAATGGCGGTGTCGCTTCTCAAATGGCGGCTTCGTAGCTCGCGTAGATAACACTCTCTCTCTCTCTCTCTCTCTCTCTCTCTCTCTCTCTCTCTCAGACACAGTCATGGCGCTCAAAAACTCACTTTGATTAAAAACTGAATCTCCTTAGGTTACAAAAACTTTGGCTTATATACCTCAGCCTTGGAGGTGAGAACATCTCTAACTAATTACATCAGCAAGTGAAATTACTTCGGGATTACAAGCTGGAAACTCAATTGAGTCCCGTTACTTAATGAATGGCTCAATTCAAAATCAATGTCGGAAAGACATTTATTACAATCAATGGTTACAAAAATGATGAGTGTGAGCAAAAATGTGGGTGTGATCCTTTGCTGGCTCAACAAAAACTAAATAAAAACCAAACCAATATTCTCTTGAAAATTTCTTTTAGGCAAGAAAAAGATAGATAAATAAAGCTAAAGAAGCTTGCTTGAACACTTCTCCAAATTTCATATTCAAGCATGAATTTGATTTGGGATTTAGATTTGCATGATTGTCCAACTATAATCCTTTAAGAGTGTGTATTTTTTTACGGATGTTAAGATGACAACAACATTCATCAAGGGTCTTCCATTTGAAATATGCTTTGCAAACTAGACGATCAACCACACTTGGTACAAGAAGCATCTCCAGAACTAAAAAAAAAGTAAAATTTCATATCAAGTTGCAACAAATCCATGAGAAAGGTGATTTTTGGATATTTGATTTAAGGTTTCGTCAGTTGTCCAAATCTAATTTGGGGTTGAGATTTGGACCATTGTCCAAATCTCATATTCTAGGCTTTTGCTTTTTTAAAGATGTTTTGAGTCTTAAATCTACGGATGAAAATGTTATGAGATTTAGACAATTAGAAGCATCCAAATCTAATCCCAAGGGTTTTTTTATTTGTTAGAAATGTTAAGCATTCTAAATCTATGAGTGACAAGTATGTGGTATTAAAAAAAATTGTATAAATCTCATATTCAAGCATCAATCCACTTTGGGATTTATATTTGGAAAATTTCAACAATATTAATCAAGGATCTTGGATTTGAAACTAGAATTGAGAAGTGAACAATGGACTATAACTTGTGCTACAAGATCCATATGTAAAATTAACAAAAATAGAATTTGGTATTAGGTTGCAACAAACCCATGATAAAGGTGGTCTTGGAAGCTTTGGTTTGAGATTTGGACATTTTCCAAATCTGGTTTGGAGTTGAGATTTGGACAGATGTTCAAAACTCATCCCCTAGGTTTGTGTATTTGTTAGAGATGTTGAGAGTCTGAAATCTATTGATAACAAGTCTATGGGATTTGGAGAACTATCTAAATCTCATGTTCAAGCATGGATTTGGTTTGGGGTTGAGTTTTGGACAGTTGTCCAAATCTAATCCCCTAAGTTTGTGTATTTGTTAGGGATGTTGAGAGTGAAAATATAATTTTTGTGCTCCTTTTGAAGAGTGGTTGCTAGGGTTGAGATTTGGACCATTGTCCATATGTCCAAAGAAATGTCTTTTAACATGGTGCACTTTCAAGACCATTGCACAAACGAGTGCACATTTACTAGTATTGATGAGGTTGCTAGGATCAAGATTTGATCATGCGATTTTACCCAAGGGGAGGGGGGAGCAAGAGGTTTTGATTCCCATCCAAATCTAGAGGAGAGTTACCAAAAAGGGTGCACTTGTAGGAATATTACATAGAAAAGTGTACATTTACTAGTATTGGAGAGGTTGTTAAGGTTGGGATTTGAGCACTTTGTTACAGGAAGATTGCTCCCAATTTTGTCAAGAGATTTGAATGCCCAACCAAATGTGAAGAGAAAAACTCAAAAATGGGTGCAACTGTAAGACTGATGCACAAAAGATTACACATTTGCTAGTATTAAAGAGGTTGCTCGAATTGATATATGGAAGGGTGTCCAAATTGGATGCATCCTACTACTCTTGAGATTTGGACGGCTTATCAAATCTCATGAGGAGAGGTTACTAGGATTGAGATTTTGATGGTTGTCCAAACCTCAAGAGGGGGGATGCATGAGATATACTAATACTTGAATCTCAACAAACAAGGATAAGGCATAACAAATACATAATCTGAACAAATACGATCAAGTGTCTGTAGCTTTGAGATTTGGATAATAGACCATTTATGTTGTAAGATTGACATGTAGAAGTAATAGCACTGAGATCTGGTAGTTTAGTTGTTGTAGCCCTATGAAAAATGTGGGTTTTAAAGCTTGCGTTTGAGATTTGGATAGTTGTCGAAATCTATTTGGCATTATGATTTGGACGGTTTTTCAGATCTTATCATCCCCTAGGTTTTCTATATTTTTTAAGAGATATTAAAGTTCTAGATCAATGAATGATAAGCTATGAGATTTGGGAAACCATCAAAATCTTATGTTCATGGATCCAATTTCAGATTTAGATTTGGATATTGTCCAAATATTAGCCCCTAGAGTTGTGCTCTTCTTGGGGATGTTAAGATATGAACAAAAATATTCAAGGGTATTGGACATGAGATAAGCCTTGAGAACTATACAATTGACCATAATTGTGGCAAGACCCATAGGTAAATTTGACGTAAGTTTTTGAAATTTAGTATTTGATTGTAAAAAACCCATGAAGAAGATGGCCTTTGAAACATGAGGTTGAGATTTGAATGACTGCCCAAATTAGGTTTGGGTTTATATTTTTTGACAAGTGCCTAAATATCATCATCTCCTAGTTGATTTATTCGTTGGAATGCTAAGCGTCCATTTTCTATGAGTGACAAGTTGATGTGTGTACAATTGACAAATCACATGTTCAAGCGTGGATCCGGTTTGGAGATTAGATATGGACAACTCTCCAAATCTCATCCCCTAGGTTTGGGTAATTGTTAGGGATATTAAGATGCCAACAACATTGATCAAAGGTCTTGGATATTATGTTGAATTTAAGAACTTGACATTGACGACAATTGGTGCAAGGCCCATAGATTGCGGAAAACCCATGTCAAAAGTGTTCTTTGAAGCTTTCATTTGAGGACTAGATGGTTTGTGCAAATTTCAATGGGGTTTTAGACTTGGATGATTGTCCAGATATCATCCCCTAAGTTTGTGTATTTGTTAGGGATATTAAGATTTGAACAAGATTGATCAAGGGTCTAGGATTTGAAATTGGGTTTGAGAATGTGAAAATCAACAACAATTGGTGCAAGACCATAGATAAAATTTACAAAAGTATAAGGCTGCAATAAACTCGTGATAAAGGTGATGTTCAAAGCTTTGGGTTGAGATTTGAACAATTGTCCAAATTAGGTTTAGAGTTGAGATTTGGACCGATGTCAAAATCTCATCCCTCAGGTTTTTGTATTTGTTAGAGAAGTTAAGAGTTATAACTCTATTGATAACAAGTCTATGAGATTTGTACAATCATCTGAATCTCATGTTCAAGCATGGATCTGGTTTGGGGTTGAATTTTTTATGATATTCCAAATCTCACTCCTTAGGTTTGTGTATTTGTTAGGGATGTTAAGAGTCCAAATATCGTTTTTGCATTCATTCTTAAGAGGATCTATTAGGATTGATATTTGAACAATTGTCCGTCTATCAAGAGAAATGTTCTCAAAATGATGCACTTTCACGACCGTTGCACTGATGAGTGCATATTTACAAGTAACGATGAGGTTTCTAGGGTTGAAATTTGATATGGGGATTTTGCCCAGAGGGAGGCCATGAGGTTTGGTGGATGCCCATCCAAATGTAAAGAGAAGAAGTCAAAAAAAGGGTGAACTTTTCAAGACTATTGCATAGAAGAGTGTACAATTACTAGTATTGTGAAGAGGTTTCTAAGGTTGAGATTTGATTACCCTTGTAGATTTTGGACCATTATACTTTCACTTCAACTGAATTTTTTATCATTTCAAATTCCACACGTTCAGTGTGTTCAAGTAAATGGATTACTCCCAATGTGGCCATGATATTTGAATGTTGATCCAAATGTAAAGAGAATAATTCAAAAAGGATAAACTTGCAAGACCATTGCACAAAAGAGTGCACATTTACTAGTGTTGAAGAGGTTGCTAGGGTTGATATTTGGACAGTGTGAATAATCTCATCCATCCAACTCTTGATATTTAGACAGCTTTGCATTTATCTTATGAGAAGGGGTTACTCGGATTGAAATTTTGATGGACATCCAAACCTCAAGACTATACTAATACTCAAATTTTAGCAAAGAAGGATAAGTCACAACAAAGATTTAATCTCAACAACAATGATCAAGGGTCTTGGATTTTATATAAGCTTTGAGATACTATATTTGGACAACATACCATAATTTAAAGATAATAGGTTCGGACAATAGTTATTAAGCATCCATAATCTATAAGTGACAATTCTGTGATGTTTATCCAAATCATAAAATCACATGCTCAAGCATGGATCCGCCAATTTAGAGTTTAGATTTAGATGATTGTCAAAATATCCTCCCTAGTCTTTTGTAACTTTTGGGGATATTGAATTGTCAACAACATTGATCAAGGGTCTTGGATTTGAAAACTCAAGAATCGTCCACGATTGGTGCAATGCCCATAGGATGTAGCAAACCTATGAGAAACATTTTGTTTGAGATTTGAATGGTTGTCCAGATCTAGTTTGTGGTTTAGGATTGGACTGTTGCCCAAATCTCATCCCTTGGATTTTTGTTTTTGTTAGAGATGTTTGTAGTCCTAAATCTATGGGTACCAAATCTACAAAATTTGGACAACCATCTCAACGATTGTCCAAATCTTATCCTCTAAAATTGTGTACTTTTTAGGGATGTTAAGACGCCAACAACAATAGTCAAGTATATTAGGCTTAAGATAAGCCTTGAGAGCTATACAATTGACCATAACTAGGAAAATACCCAAATGTAAATTTGACAAAAGTGAAATTTGATATTATGAGTAACATTTACATCCCGAGGTTTGACAAAATCTTATCCAACGATTGTCCAAATCTTATCCTCTAAAATTGTGTACTTTTTAGGGATGTTAAGACGCCAACAACAATAGTCAAGTATATTAGGCTTAAGATAAGCCTTGAGAGCTATACAATTGACCATAACTAGGAAAATACCCAAATGTAAATTTGACAAAAGTGAAATTTGATATTATGAGTAACATTTACATCCCGAGGTTTTTCTAGTTGATAGGGATGTAAAGAGTCTTGAGTCTATGAGTGACAAGTCTTGAGATTTGGACAAACCATCCAAATCTCATGTTCAAGCATGTATTTGGTGTGGGGTTTAAATTTGGAGGATTGTCTAAATCTCATCGCCTAGGCTAAGATTTCAACAAAATTGATCAAGGATCTTGGATTTGTAGTATATTTGAGGATTGGACAATCAACCACAATTGGTGCAAGACCCATAGATAAAATTAACAAAAGTAGAATTTGCTATAGCAAATTCATGAAAAAGGTCATTGTAGAGGTTTGGTTTGAGATTTGAACCATTGTCCAAATCTCATCCTATAGGATTCTATATTTGTTAGAGATGTTAAGAGTCCTATAATTCTATGAAATTTGGACAACCGTCTAAATCTCATGTTAAGCATGGATCTGGTTTGGGATTGAGTTTTGGACAGTTGTCCAAATTGCATCCCTTAGGTTTTTGTATTCTTTAGGGTTGTTAAGAATCCACAAAAAAAATCCATTCCTTCTGAGAGGGGTTTCTAGGGTTGAGATTTGGACTACATTATAAATCTCATGAGAAACGTTTTTAAAAAGGGTGCACTTTCAAGACCATTACATAAATGATGACACATTTTACCAGTATTGGTGAGGTCCCTAGGGTTGAGGTTTGAGTAGGGGATTTCAATTAAGGAGGGAGCATGAGATTTGGGATAGTCATCCAAAAGTAAAGAGAAGAATTCAAAAAAAGGGTACATTTGCAAGACCATTTCATGAATGATGACACGTTACTAGGATTGGAGAGGTTTCTAGGGTTGAGATTTGACCACTCTTGTGTAAGAGGATGGCTCCCAACGTGGTCATGAGAATTGAATGCCCGTCCAAATGTGAAGAGAAGAATTCAAACAAAGGGTGCACTTGCAAG
Organism: Adiantum capillus-veneris; assembly: GCF_014529385.1. Taxonomy (NCBI): domain Eukaryota; kingdom Viridiplantae; phylum Streptophyta; class Polypodiopsida; order Polypodiales; family Pteridaceae; genus Adiantum; species Adiantum capillus-veneris. The sequence goes on from NC_140952.1 coordinate 14,599,683, forward strand.
ACCACTGCACAGAAGAGTGCACATTTACATGTATTTGAGAGGTTTCTAGGAGTCATATTTGAATGGCCGTTCGAATCTCATGCATCCGACACTTGAGATATGAATGGCTCTACAAATCTTATGAAGAAGAGGGGTTACTAGGATTGAGATTTTGATGGATGTCCAAACCTCAAGATGAAGATGCATAGTCAAATTTAAACAAACAAGGACAAATTATAACAAAGACTTAATCTCAACAAAAATAATCAAGGGCTTTGGATTTGAGATTAGCCTTGAGATTTGGCCAATAGACCATTATTGTTGTAAGGCCCACGTATAGAAGTAACAACAGTAGAATCTAGTAGTTTTGTTGCAGCAACCCTACAAACAAGGTGGTTAAAAATCTTGGGCTTGAGATTTGGAGGTTCTCTAGATCTAGTTTGGCATTGGATTTGGACATTTTTGCAGATCTCATCATTCTATAGGCTTTTTGTATTTAGTTAGGGATGGTGAGAGTTCTAAATCTATGAGTGACAAGTCTATGGACAACAGTCCAAATCTCATGGTCTAGCGTGGATATAGTTTGGGATTGATATTTGGATGATTTTCCAAATATTATCCCCTATGATTGTGTACTTATAAGGGATGTTAATATGTCAACAGCAATAGTCAAGGGTATTGGCCTTGAGATAAGCCTTGAGAATTGTACAAGTTACCATAACTAGGGCAAGATCCATAGGTAAAATTGAACAAACTGAAATTCGGTAAAATTGTAGAAAATCCATGAAGAAGGTGGTCTTTGAAACTTGGGTTTGAGATTTGGATAGTTGTCCAAATCAATTTTGGGGTTGATATCTATCCACAATCATCTAAATATCATCATTTCCTAGATTTTGTATTTGTTAGAGATGTTAACCATCCATAATCTATGAGTGACAATTTTATGATCTTTGTTTGAATCCACAACTTATATGTTCAAGCATGGATCCATTTTGGAGTTAAGATTAGAAGATTATCCAAATCTCATCCCCTAGGTTTGTGTAATTGTAAGAGACATTAAGATGTCAGCAATGTTGATCAAGTGTCTTGGATAATCTTCCTCAGCCCAACATTCTCTTTCTCTCTCTCTTTCCAAATTTCTACGCGGGAAAGGTGAAACTAGGCATGATTTTATTGACATCTTTTTATGTCAATACGGTAATATGAAGGTCTAAGAGCCCACAAGAAGGGCTACGTGCCATTTATTGATTTTTTTGGGTGTTATTTAGCACTACACACTTTGAGTGTGAAAATCAAGTCGAGTTTTTGAACATCTTAAACTCGTAACCAAGGTGTATAGATGCAGCCAACATTTTGGACAGCACGGATGTTCACAAACACCCAAGATTATGGATTTTTGGGTCTGGAAAAGCTCTAGTTGTGAATACAATTCCAACTTTAATGGATCCCATATTTTATCTATAGCACTTAGAGTGTCTATATGAGTCCCGTTTTGGGCACAAGACCCAGCTCATGATTACTAAATCACTTCTTAAGTGTGATGGTCAATTCATGGAATCTTCACACTTGCACTTTCAAGGAAATAAGTTGCCAAGGGCTTGTGGATAATTTCAACTTCCAAAGTTAAATTAAGATATTGTTGGCTGCTAGTTGATCACTTTCCATACAAAAGTCTAACCAAGCGGTTTGGCAATGACCGAGGGGTTTGGATTGCAACGGCAACACCCAAGGTTACATGTGCAATATTACTTGCATTTTACTAATTTTAAAATTATTTCTCCCAAGCCTTTGCAGGCGGGCCATTTAGGCAGGTGCCTTTGACTACATGTAAGTGAACACTATGTTCAAACTCCAGGTAGGCATATGATTTGGTTTCTTTCCGTTTTTGCATATGCTTTGCTTTACTTTTTCACGTTTGATGAATAAACTTCTATGTTTTCATCCATTTTTGCTCTTCAGCGAGATGACAAGGTCACGTAAGAGTCAGGAAATTTGGGCTGTAGTTTTAAAATAAGTTTCTGTTATGCAGTTATAGACCCACTTGTAGGGTTTATTTGGCACATGTTGTCAAATGGGATACAACATGGTCTAGGAACTCAAGGAATTCAAGCATGGATAATGGGGGTCTCTCTCACACACGTCGCATGCGTGTTTGTAGTTACCTCCACACCGAAGTATATCCTACACTTGCAGGATGCTCTTTTTTAAGACATCCTTACCGGAGACATATTCCACATGTGGAGAATATGAGTCTCTGGGACTGACACTGGAGCCGCTACTTCAATTATGTGTCACGACGATGTCCCTAGGTGCTGGTCGAATCCGTTTTCTAGACCATTTTCTACACGTCGTACCAAGAACAATTTCAGTGGCCAAGAATTTTCAGGTACTTAGAACGACTTGTCAAGGTTACAAGTGTTACTAAACAACATTAACTGATGGTTGTTTAGGTATATAGCAAGGCTATGTGTTGTTAATGAAAAAGTTTCGGATTTGTTTTTGCTAAATGCATGTTAAGGGCCATAGTGCTTAGCAAAGGCAGAATTGGAGCGGCATGCAAATTCATCACATTAGTGCTATGAAGCATTTTGCACTCTATGTATAGTATCTCTCCGAGATTATGTTTGGATCTACCAATCACCAATAGAGGTCATGGCCGAACGGTGCCACTACCTGCTATGGCACCTTCAATTGGCCGAGGGTGTCAATACTCACTTATGGCCACGGTTCGATAGGCAGACTCCCCACGCACTCAAGTGCTCTTGAAAATGATTCTGGGTCCACCTTAGCCAAGCTCCCCTTCTCGCGTTGCATCACGGGTCACAAGGCCTCTTGTTAAAATCCCCATCTCATAGCCTTTTCACACAGGTTTGATTCACCTCTAGAAGCTCACTCACACAAAGAGCATCTGGTGCTACAGTTAACAAGGGCACTTTCACATGTTGCACATAGTAAGCAGTGCCATTTCTACAAGAGGCTATTCACACAACAACTGAGCACTGACTTTTTTAAAAATGTATGTAAACATTTATGATAGGATAAGAGGATTAAACACTGCCCCCCACCAGGATGGTAAGACCTTCCTCCACATGAGCATGATCACACACAAGTGCACAAAAAGAAATGTATGTGTGTTTTACACCATCATGTCGCACTCTCTACAAATCGGACCAGTGATACCAATAGAGATCATGAAAGATAAAGACAAATGATCAACACGACAACATGAGGACAACACATGAGGACAACGACATGAAGAGGAAGATGACAACAACGACACATGACAATGACAAAGACATGAATACTCTTTTGAAGAGGGCACGCATGACAACCTCTTCACACATAAATAAATAAATGAGAGAATGATTTTGTATTACCTAGGACTACTAGTGACATATTGAGGCTCACTTGTGAACCATAGTGATCAATACAATTGAGAGCCTTTATGATGTATCATGGGACATCGAACCATGCTGCTGAATCAATTTGAACCGCCATGTTGTATCAAGTAGATGAATCATATTAGTCTAGGAGTACACCATCACATGAACACATGAACCAAAAATCTTTGTAAAACCCCAAGTTTGGCTTAAGGGGGCATTTGTTAGGGTATGCGCAACTTGTGGCTCGTATGGGAAAGTCCTCTAGCCACCTAGGAAAGATGAGATCATGACATGCATGGTCCAATAGCAAGAGGATGCAATCTCTCTAGCCAATGATTGTAAAGCACTAATCTTACTTAAGAGGATAATCTTTAACCCTAATCTCCATCTCTCTAACCTAACCCTAGCATCTTGGTGAGCTTAAGGCTTCATCCACCATTGCCTAGCTCACTAATGATGCTTAGGGTTAAACACACACTTCCCAACAAGAAAAATTTATTCTCTAGGGCTCCTTGCACCTACAAAGAGAACCACACTTCATATCAATATCCATTAGAGAATTGCACTTGTCATACATACTAACAAGAGCACCACCTGACAAAACATAATTCTCCAACAATGCCAGCATAGAAAGCTTACCAAGAAGAGCAAGGAAAACTAGAAGTTAATAAAACTAAGGCATCATCTTGATTGCTCTTATAGATTTGTCAAGAAGGCTCGGGTGCTCAACAAGTTCAACCTTATAAGTGTAGTGTTGTTTGTTTGGTGTAATGACATTCTCTATCATGTTATAAAGATATATTTGGTTCTCATCCACTACATGAGAAAAATAAAATAAAATGGGTAGATGCCCTCCTATTGCATCCATGAACATCCATTCAAATAGTCCAAAGTTTCCTTGGCCATCCCTTGCTAGGCATATCCCTTGAACTAAATTCCAAGAGACTAGGTTCTACCCTCTGCATTCATGGAAAATAGCTTAGAGATTTCTTACCCTACCCTTGTTGTGTGTATCCTACATTTCAAGAGATGACTTCCTAGGTAGGAAGCTATACAAAAGCACAATGTTTTTCTCCAACACACCTTGACTAGCAACATTCTAGTTAATTTTTTGACCCATGTGAACATCTTGGTAAATGGAACATGCCTTCAAGGTGCAAGCAAAGATGATTTCATTTGGTGAGAAGCCCTCACTTTTCATCTTAGCCCTACCCTTGCCCTTGCCCTTTCCCCTTCCCTTGTTGGTGGGCATAACCAACAACCAATGCACTTCAAGAGATGAACTTTTGGAAAGGAAACTTGTGAATAAATTTTTGTACTTTCACTAAATCACCATCATTACGTGTCGATCAAAGTAGTACCAAGCATGTCGGAGCCCTCGACCAGCAATCTTGTCAGTGAGCTTGTTCACCCATGTTAATGTCTTCTAGACTGCCACATTCAAGATGCACGTGAATGTGATTATATCTAAAGAGAAGCCATCACGTTTCATCCTTAGTCCATGACTCCTCAAGATCCTTATAATAGGAAAGCTTATTTCATACCATGTTTCTCTCATCATGAATGTTATTTGTTCCCAATGATTTCTAGATTTTGATGTGTTTTAATACTCCCTCCTAAAAGCAGCATGGGCTCTTATCCCATCCTAGACTCATGTTTCAGCCCTTCTTCAAAACCTTATTTTCATGATCCTCCCCACCTACCTCTTACATAAGAATTTTTTGGGAGGCAAGATGTAGCGATTAGGATGTCGTTATATTCATCATGACCTCTGTTTCCCAATTGCCAAATAAAACAGGCTAAATTGGTGCATTTAAATATCTAGTCATGTCACTTAGACAATGCTCTCTATTTAACTATGAATGGTGAATGAGCTCACATACCTTATGAAGATGCCCAAGTTTGGACGCTCACAACATGGAGAACAAGGATAGACACATAGGGGAATTCCACGTAAGGTGTCATCTTCAGATGTGGAAGATAACAGCAATGCCATATCCTTTTGTCTGTGTGTCAATAAGACTAAGACTCTTAGCTAAAGCCGCAATCTAGCACTCATTGTGGAAACAAACACCCCCCCTTCCCTTTTGTGTGTGCAACAATTCAAACACCTTGGTAAGAGACGACTTGTAACAATGGCATAAGTGGGTAGTCAATGTTCCAACTATTGCCTCTATGCCCGAGTAGGTGAGGCTATTTTTGAACAAATAAAAAATAGTGGGGTATCTTTTGAGATGCTCTCTCTCTCTCTCTCTCTCTCTCTCTCTCTCTCTCTCTCTCTCTCTCTCTCTCTCTCTCTCTCTCTCTCTCTCTCCACGCGGGATTTGCCAAAAACATTTTTCCTAACCGAAGAAAATAAGGGAACGCTTTGTTACGAGCGCATTTTGAGCTAGAGAAGAGCAAGAGCAGGTGCTTGCAATATACAAGATCTTGGAACTTGATTAGACACTTAATCTTGATTACAAAACTTGAATTACAAAAATAGAGTACAAGGCAAGAACATGGCTAGATAAGAAGACAAAAGTTAAAAGAGGATTTACCTCACAAAAGCCTCATAACTGGTGTTGGCAAGACTAAGGGGCGTGTAGCCCAAGACCTCTATTTATACTAAAGCCAACCTTCTACCTTTTAGAAGATTTTAGTTCTTCTATACATGTTAGAAGCTTTTAGGTCTTCTAAAATCTTTTAGGTTCTTCCTCGGAGTTCTAAATCTTTATAGAACTTTTTATATTCTTTTAGCTAACTCTAGAACCTTCTTGAACTTTTAGAATCTTCTCGATGTTTCTAGAACCTTCTATAACCTTCAGATGCTTCTAAATGCTTTTTGGACTTCTAAAATCTTCTCGATGCTTCAAGAACCGAACCTTCTACCTTCTAGGATCTTCTAGATGCTTTTATGTGTTTTATAACCTTATAAATGCATCCTTCTAGAAGCCTGCCCAAAGGACAAAGGCATAGAGATAAGTTCTCTTTTTGGTTGGCTAAAAATAAGACTAATTTTTTTTTGGAACCAAAAAAAATGATTGGTAGATAAAATAGAGGGCACTCATTGTTCCAAGAGCTTGTCAAGAAAATGATGACATATCTTGACCATGTTACTTATTGGCACTAGTTGAGTAAAGAAACTCTTTAATGAGTTTGAATATGTCGATGTAGGTGAGCCAAAAAAAATTTCCATGCTTTATTAGTGCAAATCTAGCGAGATTCTTAATACTTATGTCCTTTTGCGAACAAAAGCAGAAAAGAGAAGAGAGAGAGAGAGTTCTCATGTTGTCGACGCAATTATCGAGCGACACAGAGGGATATTCTATCGAGTGTCGATGTGAGTGCTAGGGGGGAGAGACGGAGGGAGTCTTGCTCATTTCTTGGTGATGCATAGAGTGGACAAAGCTTGTTTCTCTCTTTGTCCCACTCAAGCCCATGGTCTCCCTCCCTCTGTGCCATCATGCTCTGCAGGAGGGGAGGCTATGAGTGTAGAAGATGTTTGTCTACATGCTTGAAAAGGAAACATTGATGAAGCTGATGAGGAGATGAGGTGGTCATGAACTAGTTTGGTCCATGTTGGTGCAATGTGGTAGTGAATCGAGGGGTAGTGTTGTTCCACTCTAATGGAGAACATTGAGAGGATGGTGTGGCTCTCTCTCTCTCTCTCTCTCTCTCTCTCTCTCTCTCTCTCTCTCTCTCTCTCTCTCTCTCTCTCTCTCTCTCTCTCTCTCTCTCTCTCTCTCGCGCGCTGGTTGTAGGGGAGGCTCTCATGCAGCTGCTACATTTATCTCTCCCTCTTTGAGAAAATGCAATGGCAGTTAGGGTGATGATGATAACATGTTCTGTGATGAAGCAAAGCCTCCTACAAGTGGGAGAAAGTTTGTCTATGTAATTCTGTGGGCACAGTACGATGGGGAAGTTTTTTCTGGTGCTATAAGAAAGGGAATCTGTCGAGATGCTATCATGGCTTTGGGAAGACAAAAGGGAGAAGGGCCCGCGAGGGCACATGGAGAGAGAGAGAGAGAGAGAGAGAGAGAGAGAGAGAGAGAGAGAGAGAGAGAGAGAGAGAGAGAGAGAGAGAGAGAGAGAGAGAGAGAGAGAGAGCACAGGGCGCATGACAAAGAGAGGTGCTTGAATTTTCCTTATGGTTCCAGATTCCTTTTAAAGAGAAATGTGTAGACTCTCTCTCTCTATCTCATATGAGGGGCTTCTTGTGGAACCACCCTCCATACGAGACTGTTAAAGTATAGACACTAGTTAAGGCGTGCTCTGCAGGTCAACTACTGCAATGATGCCATTTTGAGCCAGGGTAGCAAAGGATGGGGGCGAGATTGAAGGCATGGCCCTGGAGTCGTGTGGGGAGACATGCAACCAAAGCTAGAGGAACCAAGGATGGGCCCTTGGCTCTTATGGTACATAGAGGCTGGTAGTTCGGATTAATTAGGCAGCAACACATCATTGTATGGGGATGAAGGCCGAGCGACATTGTGAGAGCATGGCGTCACAAGAGCGACTCCATGAGAGACATCAGAGTGGATTTTGCAAGGTATGAAATGAGATCGAGAGCGACATGGTATTTAGGATGCTAACAAATGTGAGTGTGACAATCTTCTCAATATGGCCATGCTACAAAAGACCCCATGACTTTCTTCTCTTCCCTTTTGCCTCGGGCTCCGGCACCTCCAAATCAACACCTCAGCTCACAGCCAAGCTCTACGATCAGAGTGCCCTATTAGCAAATGTTTGCAGCAATTGTCCAAGACCCCTCCATCGTAGCCCTTGTGTGCTGCAAGAATCGTCTCTCAAGCTCCCGCAGGGGCATCTGAGTCTCTTGCTTCCATCAGCCAAGCAGTCAACTCGCAAAGCTCTCTCGTGTGTCTCTCTTGTGTGGTGCTAATTTGGCACCATCGCCTCCATAGCAAAGCTTTTGGTATAGAGCTCATAAAACTTCCACCACCATGTAACATCATTGAGCTATTTATCAAGGAAGAATGGAAAGCTAGAAGAGTACTATCATTTCTCGTTAAAAAATTTGATTGAATCCATGGTGTTGGTAAAATCCAAGTATGCGCATGTTACAATACATTGCTCTCTTGTTGTAGCGGGCTATGGTTGACATGCCATTCACAAAATTTTTGGCATACTGTAGCAGCTCCAAACTGTAGTATTTCTTTTCCAAAGGCATGTGGACTACAATGTGTTTCACTTGGTTTGAATGTCACCATCAATGAGACATAATTCCCTCAAGCATTCCTCTTTGTATGATTCTAATTAATATCAATCCGATGCAATTTTGTTTACTCTCATATATAAATATCAATTTTGCAAAAATGATAGGTAAACAGAGTTTTTTTTTCCCACTGCTCAAAGGGCAAACGTTAAGAGTTGCCTTTGGTTTTAGTTTTTGTCAATTTTTTAATTAAATTTTACAATTGAGAAAAATGGAGAAATACACTGCACTACCTCCAAAAATGGCAAGCAGGCAGGCCTCGTGATCTCATCACTTGTTATAATATAAACGGGTCTTTCCATCATTGTAATTTGGTCCCTTTATTTAATGCTCACTTGAATTTTTTTCTTTTTTAAATTTTTGCTAGTTTATAAGTTTTATAAAGGTTATATTTTCCTTTTATAATGTAAGTGTCTTTTTTCATCATTTTATTTAATGCTCACTTGACTTTTTTTTAAAAAAAATTGTTTAGTTTATAAATGGGTCTCGTCATTGAAGGATCTAATGACTTTCTTGTCAACTTTTTAATATCTAAAACATACTTTTTTCCTTGTACATTTTCTTTTCATTTACAGACAATTTCTAACTAAAAATTTATAAATTGTCCTTAAATGAAAGATTTTTTTGATGCTAATTTTTTTCTAAAACTTTTGGTTTTGATATGCAAATGTCACCTTATTACTTTAGTGCATGTATTATTATTAGGGATTAGCTTTAGAATTTTTTCACAACTAAGATTTTTTTTTCAACTTTTTGTTATGATATGTGAATGTCACCTTGTTACTTTAGTGCATGTATTATTATTAGGGATTATGTTTAGACATTTTCAATATTCATTTCTATCCTAAAGATATTTTATTTAATAGCATGCATCATTGAGACATCATTTTATTGTGTAATTTGTTTTATTGATATATTTATACAAGAATTGGATCAATTCCTAAACTCTCACTAATACTTTATATGCTTTATGTTTTCATGAGGTCAATTAATATAACACTCATACATAAGGACATTAGGAAAAGCGAAATTTTTTGGTGCAATTCCTTTACCATTGAATTGTTGGATGTTCTCCATGTGGCATTTGAACGTTTTTGGATTTTAATGTGTGCATATGGGAGTACCCCCCCCCCCCACCTCTCTCACTTCGTTGGAGTCAAGGTCTCTCTCTCTCTCTCTCTCTCTCTCTCTCTCTCTCTCTCTCTCTCTCTCTCTCTCTTCTGTAGGCCGCCGTAAATCTTTACCTTGTTTTGTATTCTATTGTTTTAGAATGTTAAAGTGAAGCTTCACCTTGCATAATTCTAATAAATTCTATACACACACATATATTAATTAATTCTTTTTATTTCACAGTCTCACATGGCTTGAGTTTTCTTGCATTCTATAGCTTGATTACAGTCAGTGTTTGGGAAAGTCTCTTTTAGTAAGTGGTTGCTGTTGAGTTTCCTCCTCGCAAAGAAGCAAACCGGAAATACTAGCAAAATTTTAAAAATTTGCAGGATTTTTGAACTACTTTCTCACATATTTCACTAGCTTTTCTTCCCTTTACCATGGTTTGCAGGTGGCCAGTCTTGATATTCAACTAGCCTAAGACTAAGCTGAGGCAATCCTTCCCCAAACATTGATGCCAGTTAAACTCAACCTAATGATTTTATCACTTTCTTATTGTTTTAGAAAGTCATCGTGGCCCTTCCACTTGTTTTCTTGTTACCTTGATTGTCTAATACCAATTTGGAGAATGTAGATGCCACGATTTTCCATGTGGAATACCAAAGAATTGAAAAACAATTCCCAAAAGTAACGTGGAAAAAAGTAGAGACAGCAAGAGAGGATCGGGCTAAAGAAGGCAAAGAGTGGTTGATGATGTAGTTGGAGAGGGTTGGAGGCTACAGGCCTTTGGGGTGTGTGTATGTAGTAGGATCCTTAGGAGTGGCTTTGAAGAGACCCCTTTACCCTGACGACCACCCCAAGACTTTGCAAGACAAGAGGCCATATGGGCCAACAGTCTGGGAAGGTGTTGTTTGGCTGGTCAAATTTTAAGTTTCATCAAGTTTCATTTCCTTGAGTTTTAAGCTATGTGTCAATCCAGAAGTTATGTGCCCTCCCTGCCATGAACACAACCATCATGCAATTATCATTAATACAAGTAGAGAGGTTATGTTCAAATTGCAATTTCTCAATGGGATGTCATCTTTTGGAATGCACTGGTTGCAGGATATGCCCAACACGAGCAGGGCCAGGAAGACCTAGGCTATTTTGAGTAGGTGCGAAGCAAGGACCTTTCTCAGGACGCTATCAACTACGCGTGCATCTTGAAGGCATGTGGCTCTACGCAAGATGCTCTTGAAAAGAGATGTCATGCTTGGCACTGCCTTGGTCGATATGTATGCCAAATGTGGTGCACTTTAGCAAGCACAAAAAGTGCTTGAGGAGCTTACTGTCCGGAATGGAATGCACTAATAGCGGGATATGCACAATAGGAGTAGGCTAGGAAGGGATGGGCTGATTTCAGCAAATGCCAAGTGAGGGCCTCTGTCCAGATGCAATCACCTACGCGTGCATCTTGAAGGCATGTGGCTCTACTCAAGATGCCAATATGGGCTTAAAAAGTCACTATGATATTGTTAGTCAAGGGTTGTTGCAAAAAATTTGGGTGATAAGCAATGCCTTGGTCGATATGTGTGCCAAATGTAGTGCTCTTGTATGGGATGTCGTCTCTTGGAACACACTGATTTAGGATATGCCCAAAAAGGACAGGACTAGGAAGCTCTCGACTGTTTTCAACAAATGCGAAACAAGGGCCTTTCTCCAGACACTATCACCTACGTGTGCATCTTGAAGGCAAGTGGCTATATGCAAGATGTTGTTGAAAAGAGGAATCGTGCTTGACACTACCTTGGTCGATATGTATGCCAAATGTTGGTGCACTTCATAGAGCAGAGAAAGTGCTTGAGGGGTTTCATGTCCGAAAAGTCGTCTCTCAACGGATATTTTCAGTGGATGTGAAGTGAGGGCCTCCATCCATATGAAATCACCTACGTGCGCATGTTGAAGGCATGTGGCTCTATGCATGATGCTGTTATGGACTTCAAAATTTACTATGATATCGTTAGTCTTGGGTTGTTGTGAAAAAAATGTCGTGCTTGGCAATGCCTTGATCCATATGTATACCAAATGTGATGCACTTCAAAGAGCACAAAAAGTGCTTGAGGAACTTCCTGTCCGGAATGTCGTCTCTTGGAGTGCATTGATTGCGGGATATGCGTAACAGGGGTAGGGCCAAATATCTCTAGGCTATTTTGAGCAGATGCAAAGTGAGGGCCTTTCTCCTGATGCAATCACATACTTGTGCATCTTGAAGGCATGTGACTCTACGCAAGGTGTCGATATGGGCATAAAAATTCACATTGATATTGTTAATTGGGATTGTTGAAAGAGTTGTCGTGCTTCTGGCTGCCTTGGTTGATAAGTATGCCAAGCACTGATTGCGGATATGCATTGTGGGGAAGGATCGTTGAGTGCAAGAGAGGGAAGGAGAGAAGGGGGAAGGAAACACAATACACAATATTGGGTGGAGCACATGAGAGCAATGATTCTCAACTCCTTATTTCCATTATAAGCAAATAATGTAAGTGGGCGGGCGCCCGGTCGAAACTGGCCACGGGGCTTGAAACCTAACAATCTCCCACTTGAAGGCCAACGTGGCCCAAGTGGATAAAGAATGTAGGGGCTATTATGTACAACTGTACAAACGTGAAGCATGATTGTAGCTTCACCCTATGCCCGTCATCTCTATGCAATGTGCTAATCGCTCTGAGGCTAAGCTCTTTGTTAGAGTATCCGCTGGGTTTTCATCCGTGTGAACTTTGGCTAACTCAATGTGTTTGCTAGCCAAAATATCTTGTACCACATGATACCTGACCTCTATGTATTTCGACTTGGAGTGAAACACGAGGTTCTTTGCTGACGCAATTGTACTCTGACTGTTGCAATGTGGCATTGGAGTCTGGTGTATACCAAGGTCTACCACTAGACGAGATAACCACATAGATTCCTTTCTGGAACTAGAAACTGCAACATACTCAGCCTCAGTGGTGGAAGAAGAAGTGAAATTCTAGAGACATGATCTCCAAGAAATTGCCGCTCCAACAAACAAGAAAACGTAGCCAGATGTGGATCGCCTAGTGTCCACACAAACTGCATAATCCAAATTAGTGTATCCAACTATGGATGCATCACAGTTCCCATAGTGTAAGCACTTGCTAGTTGATCCCTTGATGTATCTCAAGATATGCTTCATTGCTTCCCAATGCTTTCTACCTAGATTTTCCATAAACATGCTAACCACTCCCACTGCATATGCAATGTTTGGCCATGTGCTAACCATGGCGAACATGAGACTACCAATTGTTGAAGAATACGGCACCTTTGTCATCTCTACCTTTTCAACATCCGATTTGGGACAATCATGCTTGCTAAGTTTTTTGTATGCAACCATTGGGCTACTCAATGCTTTCCCCCCTTGCATACTAAAACATTGTAAGACCTTGTGAATAAACCCTTCCTGTGAAGTTCAAGTATACCATGTTTACGATCTCTCGTGATACGCATACCAAAAAAGTATGTGCATCACCCAAATCTTTCATATCAAACTGCTTGCTTAAGGTATCTTTGAGAAGTGCAATTTCATCTTTTGACTTCCCGACTATGAGCATATCATCCATACACAAAATCAGGGAACCATCCTTCAACCTCCTTGTGTACAAGTAGTGATTCTTCTTGACTCCATACCTAACCCTGGGACTGAATGTACTTATCGAACTTGATGTACCATTGCCTTGAGCCTTGCTTTAACCCATACAAAGCCTTCTTGAGTCTACACACCAGTTCTACCCGTGTTGCCTTCTCAGGCTTTATCGCAAAACCTTTGGGATGTTTCATGTAGACATCCTCTTCAAGATCCCTATGAAGAGAAGTTGTCTTCACATCCATTTGGACCAATTCCATATCCTTGATGGCTACTAGAACAGGCACAAGACGCAGTGTCATCTTGACCATTGGAGAAAAGATTTCATCAAACGCCTTTTGTTTATTTGAATCCTTTAGCAACCAATCTAACCTTATACTTAGGCTCGGGTCATCGATGGTATACTTCTTCTTATACACCCATTCGCATGGCAATGCCTCCTTTACCTATAGGTAACTTCGTCAATTCCCATGTTTCGTTTGCTAAGATTGAATTATACCCAGATTGCATAACCTCTTCCCACTTCATGTTATCATCCATTTGAATGGCCTCTTTGTAGCAAGTGTGCTCATCGTAGTCAGTGGACTAGCAAATAGTCCAATCCTGGCTCAAAACACTCAGGTGCACAAAATGTACGAGTGGATCTCCGAAGTGCCCGACTGCTGGATTTGGTGAGGCAACATCTTCAAACCGTACTCTGTGATACTCGAAGTCTTTCATTGGCTTTCTATGCATCTTAGACTCATTGAATATCATCTGTGAGTTGCATATAACCTTCTTAGATTCCGGGTGCCGATATCCCATCTCTCCGTCTATGCCATATGCAATGAAGGTGCACTTTTGTGATCTAGCTTTTGTCTAAGCGCTTTTGGCACATGTGAGAATGCCTCACACACAAATACACGTAATCTGTCATAATTGGGTTGTTTACCCATCCACATCTCCTACAAAACCTTGTACTTTAGTGGTGTACTAGGTGACCGATTGATCAAATAAGCAGTCATCATAACAACTTCTCCCCAAAATTCTTGAGGTAAGTTGGTTGTAGACAACATAGAAGAGACCCGTTTTTGAATGGTTCTATTCATCCTCTCAGCCACACCGTTTTGGGTGGGTGTGTAAGGCGTGGTAAATTGTCTTCTAATGCCTCGTTTCTTGTAGAAGTCCTTGAACTCAAAGGAGATGTACTCGCCTCTGTTGTCACTTCACAAAGCTTTAAGCTTTCTACCCGATTGGTTCTCTACCAAGGCTAAGAATTTTTGAAAGACACTAAAGACGTCGCTCTTTTGCTTCAAGAGACAAACCCACACCTTTCTAGTAGAGTCATCTATGAATGTCAAGAAGTATAATGCTCCCCCTAGTGACTTGATTGGCATAGGTCCGCACAAGTTGCTATGAATGAGACCTAGAGGACTTCCTAACTCCTTGTCTAAAGGTGCTGATGTCAAACTAGTTTGTTTTCCATAGATGCAATGCTCACATGAAGAGAAGTTAGAGTAATCTAAATCAGGGATATATCCAGAAAGTTGCAAGACTTTCATTCCCTTCTGACTCATATGACCTAGCCAGCTATGCCACAACTCTATAGACGGCAGCTCGACTACACAAATAGAATTCTCTTTCACGGAAGAGACATAAAGTGAGTACAATGAGCTAGACTTTTGGTCTTTAAGCATGATCAGATTTTCCTTTTTGATAATCCAAGAACCATGAGCAAATATGGTAGTGTAACCCAAATCATCTAGCTGTCCAAACAAACATCAAACTCTTTGTCAATTTGGGTACATGTCTGATATTAGACAGCATAAACTCAGTGCCATTACGAATAGAAAACTTGATGTTGTCCACACCGCATATATCAAGCTCATAAGGATTGCCTAGCTTCATTGTGCAACATTGTGCAAATGTGTGGCAGTGTATGTAGAAAATCACTCCTTGTGAGGAGTCACATAAAAGCTAGCACCTGAGTCCACAATCCAATTCTATGCATAACACTCGTCAAGATATAGCTTTCATGTGACTCCTTGTGATGAGTCATGTGAAAGCTAGCACTTGAGTCCACAATCCAATTCTATGCATAACACTCATCAAGAGATAACAAATGCATCATGACTCAAATCCGATGTGAAAATCAACACATCATTTGGCACATCAGAAACAATCTCAATGGCTGGAGAATCAACCACATTAAGCTCTTCAATTTTCATGCTACTTGTAGGTTTTTCAGACTTTTCTTTCTCCTTGTCCTTGTCACGTTGCAATGTGAGGCAAATTTTCTTCAATTGTCCCTTTTTATGGCATTAGTAACACTCAACATTTCTCATGTCTTTGTCGTGACTCTTGCTATGACCTTGCGTGCGATCTTGAGAACGATTGCGACTATGACCACGCTGCTTTTTTTCACGATTTCCACTAGCCACTTGCACATCACCATGCCCAATCACATCAAGAGATTGACATCAAATCTCCTCAGTGAGCAACACACTAGCAACATCGCTAAAAACTAGCTTGCCATTAGGTGCAGAATTGCTTATGGTTGTGTTGAAGGTATCCCATGACGATGGTAGCGAACATAGCAAGAAAATAGCCTTCATTTCATCACCAAAATTGAAACCTTTTGAAGATTTTTTTGTGAAAATATGTTGATAAACTTGTTCATTTGAGAACTAACATCAATGCCTTCTTTCATATTCATGCGCATAAGTTTCTTCATCAAGAAAACCTTGTTCGAGGCATTGTTGCCATCCCAAGCTGCACATAGAGCATCCCATACATCTTTGGCATTGGTCTTATCCATTATAGTAAAGTAAATGGATTCACCAAGGTGAAGGTGAATGGTCGCCATAGCATGCTCATTCAAGTCTTCTCACTCATCATCAGTGTACGCATTCTCTCTTCTTTCACGCAAGGGTGCTATCAAGACTTTGTTGATCAAAACATCTTGCATACGCTCCCGCCAAATAGCAAAGTTTGTGCCACCAAACTTTTTGATGTAGTACTCTTCTCTTTTGGAAGCACTACTCGCAGCCATGACTCAAGAGAATGTGGCCAAAAACTTTATGGCGAATTTCTTGGGACAATTTTGGCAAAGTTTCCCCTATAAAACAGGAGCAGAAACTCAAACCAAAAGTAGTAAAATCACCTTGTAAGAATAGCCAAATGTGCCAAGAATGCATAAAAATGGACTCGTGGAAAAAATCCGGCAGAGTCTCCTCTGTACGGGGAGCAAATTCTCAAACCCGATAGGAAAAAAGTAAGCGCATAAACTGCTCAAAACAACCACTGGCCATAAAATGCTCAAAACCAATTGTCGTGTGATCGCCAACTCGGCGTCAAAAGCAGAAAATTCCGACCGGATACATATCCTATGACAAGGGTACCATAAGAGGGGAACTCCAGTTACCTGTATCACCGAAGGTATCTCAACATTTGAGAATACCCTAACTCAAAGAGAACCTCACGCAACGACCCTCCAAAAGGCTAGAGCAGACTCAAAACGACTAGCCATAGTCTCAAAAAGGGCTCTTCCCGTCTGAGTCTCAGAAACGGTCGAGAAAACTGCCAAAGTATCACACCGAATTGGTGCCACAAACAACGTACATAGGCAGTGACCACAACTCAACATACATAAGTGACTGCGCACAAACAGGTGCCAAGAACTATTGCGTGCAGTAAAAAGGATCCCTACGGGAATATCTGCTCTCAAAAGATCTCAACAGCACTAGGTGTTCTAAAACAGAACAAGAATTTGTCACTGCATGGTCATCCACGAAGAAACTGTTGCCAAAATTGCATGTGAAGGCGTGCCTGTAAACGCCTGAAAAAACTGGAGAAACTAGATTATGTGGGTCGAAAACCCCTTGTAAACCTGCGTGTTAGTGTAGAATGGGAATGTCATGTCGATTTTTGTTGTCGGACGAAAATGCGTTAGTGGAATAGCCGCCAAAGAAGTTGAAGCTGAAAACTGTGCCATAGAGCGTAATCGGTACGCTCGGTGCCGATATCGGGTGTCACTCCTCTAACATAGAGGTACCTCACCCGTGCGTGTCGCAAGCACATCCGTCCACGGGAAAACGCTTGTCCGCGAGAACACTAATGTCGGGGTCGGATGTCGAGAATCCATCGGGTAATCGATGAAGAACACCGATGATGTCGAAGTTGAAGGACTAGGATCGAGACGATGTTGGTGCCAAAACTCTGAGTCGATGTCAGAGACTAGCCGAGAGCCGATCCGCTCTCATTGATGTTGGTGGTGAATTGCCGATGTCGAGGCCACCTCTCGCCGTTGGACAAGAGTGTTCGATGCCGATGACGAGGTTTTGTTGTCAAAGTTCCGTTCTCTCTCACTCACTCACTCGCTCCCTCTCTCACGCTCGGGTGTGTGTGAGCCTGTGAGCGGATCGCTAGCCGGATTGTTGAAGTCAGAGTGGGAGCGATGGCTTGCACACACTATAGTGTGTAAGTCAAAGTTAAATAAAAAATTTATATAAACAAGTGATAAAATCACAAGGCTTGCCAGGCATGATAAAAATTTCTTTTTGACATCCAATTTTTCAAGCCCCCTTTCATATGCTTTGTGTAATGCAATCAACTTATATAATTGGCTATATATAACGTTAACTTAAAGATATAAATACGAAAAATGACAGGCAATTTTGAGATTGTTTTGATAGGCAAAATAGCCCTTGACAAAAAAAAGTAGGCGTCAATTTTAGGCATTGATCTGAGGGTAGATCCCACTTTAAAATCACTACATCTCTAAGCTTTTTATAAAAAAAACATAAAGCGTGCACATAGAATTGAATTAAAAAAGCACCCTAAGCTTTAGATCCCTATGCTCTACACCCCACTTTGAAAACTCTACATTTTTAAACTCTAGAACCCTTTTTACAAATTTAAAACTGTAGATCCGAAAGTTGTAAATCCCACTTTAAAAGCTTTAAAGTTCTAAGTCCTAAAACTCTAGCGTCTCGGGGTGACCCTCCCCCTACTTGTGGATCCATGTAACATTTTCACTTTTTTTAATTCAAAGTTTTACCTTCTAATAAAAAAAAAACTCTTTGGATCATCCAAGACCTTACTTTAAAAGTTCTACATCTTTAAGTTCTAACTTAGCTTTAAAATCTTTAAAAATAAAAATAAAAAATCTTTAAAGGTTAAAGCTCCAAATGATAAATTCCTTCCATCACGTTTTAACTAACAAAAATGACAACTTTAGTCTATTACCTCAAGTTTAAAGGGGTGAACCAAATTCTCAAAATGAAAAGGTGGGTAACACAAATTTCAAAATGAAAAGGTGACTCTTGGGATTTGTGGAGCCTCTAAGGCTTTATCATTTAACATGTAAGGCTGTCAACGTTTCATGCTTCCAAAGGCATTGGACAACCCAAAATCTTTTCCTTACAAAAATGACAACTTTAGTCTATTACCTCAAGTTTAAAGGGGTGAACCAAATTCTCAAAATGAAAAGGTGGGTAACACAAATTTCAAAATGAAAAGGTGACTCTTGGGATTTGTGGAGCCTCTAAGGCTTTATCATTTAACATGTAAGGCTGTCAACGTTTCATGCTTCCAAAGGCATTGGACAACCCAAAATCTTTTCCTTGATATATGAGAGTTCATTTGATATTTCAAAACTCAAGACATGTCCATCATTAGATTTACACAATTCATTTCAATGAGTACCCACTATCTTATTTCAACCAATCAACATTTTTTACATGTCAAAAAATGCTTAAAAATACAACTCAACCTTTTTCCTATTTTAGTCAGCAAAAAGAGAAGTGATCTCTATAGCCTTTGCCCTTTGGGCAGGCAAAAAAAAAAAAAAACAATTCTCTGCAAACTATCAAAAGCCTACAGGCTAGATCTGTTTGACGAGCGAGGTCAGGGATGTGTGCTCGATTCTGTGGTAGGTTTTACCCACAGCTCGGTTGAGCTCCTCTGTCTGCTACTAGTGAGCTCCCTCCAAAGCTCCTTTGTGTGCACCGTGTTGCCTGGGCTCGTTTTCAGTTGCCAAAGGCCTCTGAGTGAGTGTGTGTGCGCGCGTGTGCAATCACCACACACCTGTTTTGCTCGTCCTTTGTCTACTCGTTGTTGCCCGAACTAGTGTAGTTTTGCCTTTAATTCACTTGCAACTCGGCTTCAGTTCAAGCCCATGCTTGGCTTTTTCCTTCGCTGTTGTTCAATTTCCTCAACATCACCGATTCACTAAGCCCTTGCTCGATTCTCTGCTACAGATTCAAGCTCAACACAGTGTGCCCAATTTGTTTCTCCTCAATTTTGTGCAGAGCTTCCAAGCTCCGATACTCGATTCTGTAGGTGCTTCGTTTGCTCTCAAGGGTTCCATGCTCTTTGGGCTTGCTGCACACGCCGGTAGTCGGGAAGGGGTGATGCCGGGGCTCTTGAGCTCTAATACCACTTGTGGGGAAGGATCAATGAGTGCAAGAGAGGGAAGGAGAGAAGGGGGAAAGAGAAGCAGTACACAGTATTGGGTGGAGCACATGAGAGCGATGACTCTCAACTCCTTATTTCCATTCTAGAAAATAATGTAAGTGGGCAGGCGCCCGATTGAAACCGGCCACGCGGCCTGAAACCTAACACGCACAACAGGAGTAGGGCAAGAAAGCTCTAGGTTGTTTTCAATGAATGCAAAGTGAGGGCCTCTGTCATATGAAATCACCTATGTGTGCATCTTGAAGGCATGTGGCTCTGTGCAGGATGCTGATATGGGCTTAAAAATTTACTCTAATATCGTTAGTCTTGGGTTGTTGCAAAAAAACGTCGTGCTTGGAATTCCAAATGTGGTGCACTTCAGAGAGCATCAAAAGTTCTTGAGGAGCTTCATGTCCGGAATGTCATCTCTTGGAGTGCATTGATTGCGGGATATGCACAATAAGAGCAAAGTAAAAAATCTTTAGGTTGTTTTGAGCGGATGCAAAGCAAGGGCCTCTGACGCAATCACATATGCGTGCATCTTGAAGGCATGTGGCTCTACGCAAGGGCATAAAATTTTGCGTTGATATTGTTAAGTCAGGGGTTGTTGAAAAAGATGTCATGCTTGGCAATGCCTTGGTTGACACGATTACTAAATGTAGTGCAATTCAGAGCATAACTTCTTGAAAAGCTTCTTGTCCGTTGTGTGGACTCTTGAAATGCACGAATTGCAGGATTTTCCCCACAGGACAAGGCCAGAAAGCTCTAGTTTGTTTTCAACAGATGCAAAGCAATGGCCTCTCTCCTTATTACAAGATTTTCTCCACAAGGGTAGGGCTAGAAAGCTCTAGGTTATTAGCAGATGTGAAGCGAGGGCCTCTCTCCAAAACTTCTTGAGAAGCTTCATGTCCGGAGTGTAGACTCTTGGAATGCACTGATTGTAGGATTTTCCCCACAGGGCAAGGCCAAAAAGCTCTGGTTTGTTTTTAGCGGATGCAAAGCAAGGGCCTCTCTCTTGATTGCAGGATTTGCGCTCTAGTCTATTTTCACCAGATGCAAAGTGAGGGCCTTTCTCTAGATGCAATCACCTATGCATGCATCTTGAACACATGTGGCTCTACGTAGGATGCTGATATGGGCTTAAAAATTCACTCGGGTATTGTTAGTCTGGGTTGTAGCAAAAAATGTCGTGCTTGGCAATGCCTTAGTCTATATGTATGTCAAATGTGGTATGCATAGAGGAGCTTCCTATTCGGAATGTCTTCTCTTGTAGTGCATTGTTTGCGAGATACTCGCAATAGGAGCAGGTTTGAGCGGGTGCAAAGCGAGGGCCTCTCTCTTGATGCAATAATATTGCATGCATCTTGAAGCCAAATGCCAAGTCGAAGGCCATGTTGCATCTTGAAGGCTTGTGACCTTACGCAAGATGGTGACGTGGTTGATAAACTCGTTAGGGGCTGTTGGAGAAAGATGTGCTTGGTAGTACTTTGGTTGATATGTATGCCAAATGTGGTGCAATCAAGAAGTTCTTCGTGGGCTTCTTCTCTAAAATATCATCACTTGGACGTGTTGATTACAATATAAGCCCAACATGGCTTTCTCCAACCTATGCGTGCATCTCAAAAGCCTGTGGCCTAGAGGCTCTTGGAGAAAGATGTTATGCTTGGCCATCTTTTGATCGATATGTATGCGAGATGGGTTGCCTCAAAGACTACTAATTTGTGAATGTGTGTGTGTGTGTGTGTGTGAGAGAGAGAGAGAGAGCCTACAGACGGACAATACGGAAGATTCGGCCTCTACTAAGACCACGAACATCAAAAGTGGTGCAGACATTGGTAGGCATGATAGCAAAAGCGAATCTGATAGTTGACATGTTGCAGAAGTCGCAGAAGGGATGATGATGGTAGAACACATACTAGTGGGAAGGTGGTGGAACAATGTAAGGAAGGTTTAAGAGGCGACCCATCCAAGATTGTGCTTTGATGTAGACGACCAATACCAAAGGCACACTTATATTTCGTATTTTGACTTCCTTTTTGTGAACTCAAAAGTACTTAGATTACATCATGTACACATGAAAGCAATGAAGTTACATCATTTTTATTGAAAAGATTGTAGATGAAGATGACAAGGATTGAAGAATTTTGGTTATGCCCAACAGAGGGACACATACCCCACGACATGGCAATGTGGGATGATACATGCTTTTATAAAACATTGGTAATGAGTTCTTCCTTGTACAAGTGTAATATTTTTACAATAAAAAAGTCCTTCCAACACTGGAGGAGAGGCATAAGTACATTGGAGGGGATAAAAGTGACGGGGAAAGGGCACGTTCCCCACATTATTATTATAAACGTGGAGTTCGTTTCCAACTCCACACCATACATACGTATGAGTTTTTCTTCTTTTTATGGGCACAAGCATCGCAATGCATGATAATGCATCTCTCTACATCTTTATTACAATGTGCAAATTTTCACATCCATACATCTTTTAATGCAAAATCTCATTTGTGATGCGAGGTCATAGAGTAGCTTCAATGAGAGATGCTATGGAGCCACCATCATGAGCTATGCCATATGGTAAAATCCACAACACTGTCGCTATCTTATTTTTTATCATATACATAGTGAAGCAATCAAGGCAAACTAATTTTTCTTTTTGGAGGGGGTGGGTGGGGGGGGAGGGAGGGCACTTTTCGCAAGGTTTAGTGTATTCTTCACTAGCTAAAAATGGCTAGATTCCAAGCTTACCTTGACGAAAACTGGCAAAGATTACTAGTTTTAGTGTAAATACCAATAAATGCTTGAAATTTTGACCTAAAAGCCAAAACAATTTTAAGTGTGTCATAGATGCAAACATCTAGTTCATTTTTGAAAAAGAAAATATAAAATTTATAAAACAAGGAAGTCAATTGAACATTAAAAAAAGGGACCAAGTTAAAATGATTAAAAGACCTATATACATTATAAAACAAGCTCGCTTGACATGTGTCGTCAATCGGCGATTCTTAATCAACGGTCCAGAAAGTGCACCAATTCTCCATCCACTCTCCTATGACCTTTTGAAGGCCAAAAATTTGTGTGTTTAAAATTTGCTAAAATTATGCAAGGTGAAGCTTCACTTTAGCATTCTAAAACAATAGAATACAAGAAAAGTAAAGATATATAGGATGTGAAATGAAAGGTGAAATAAAAAGATCCATTTAATATTTTAAAACTAAAATAAAATTGAAGGTGTGTTTCAATCGTCACTGAAAACATCGGCTACCTCAACTCTCCTGTAGGACTTCTTTTAGAAAGAACTCGCCATCCTTTGCACCTTACGGGCAGCAGTAATTCGAGCAGAAATGGAGGATGGGGAGGTAGAGGAAGAGATGATGGCGCTGGAGTCTATCTTCTATGACAGCTTCACGAAGCTCGAGGGCAACTGCTTTAGAGTGCGCATCGACCCTTCTCCTGCATCACTCGCCCAGCAAGAAGACGAGGCAGGTCACACCAGCAACGAGGTACCCCCGTTCTTCGTCGAGATTTCATTTCCCCCTTCTTATCCTCAGCAGATCCCCGCCTTTGACATATCCAACATCAACAACAACCCTTACACGGACTTTGCCAAAAAGGCGATTGTTCATGGCCTCCAGGAGCAGGTTTAATTTCTTCTTTTCTCCTTATTTTACAATGTACGCTCATGTCTTGAAGTACCCTGTATTGACACGCACGGGATGACTGAGGTCCCATTACCCTATGGAGCTTAGAGTACATGACATTTTTGGCAAGTTTGGATATAGATTTTCTGTTAGAATCATAGGTTGCACATTATGGCATAAGTCCATCACTAAATTATCTAACCTCAAAGCAGGTTAGATTTACAGGCATCCAGTCTGATAGGGGAAAGTATGTGCTACACCATTCTGGAGTGGTTGAAGGACAAGCTTCCTGAGCTCTACTCTATGAAACCTGTTTTTGTCGAGGAGGTTTGTCTGTCTTTTCACACCAGCTGGATTTCCCTTGCAAGCGTTCATAAACGTTGTTACGTCAACCGATGGTTGTTTACATTATATCAGGATAATGAAGGTTTGGCCTCTGGACATTCTCAGTATGGTCACAAGGATCCAAATTCTGGAAAAAAGGATGCCAAAGGGAAAATGACCAAAGCGCAGAAGCGGCGGTATTTCGACAGATTTGGAGCTACAGCTGAAAAGCCAAGGGGTTGGGACTGGGTCTCAATAATTTCCCATGTAAGTGTTTACGACTTGTGATGCTGCATTGGACAGATCTTTCTTTTGTGCTAATGGTGTTTTTGAAATGACAAGCATCATAGGCTATAGCACATCACAAGCAGGCTAACTTGGTCCCCTATAATTATGATTAGTCAGTGTTAGATTGAGACTTGGCAACATTTAGGATGTGGAAGCAAAGGTCCACAGCTACTGCTCATGGAAGTTGGAACGCGAGTGAGGCCACTTCGCTGTCTCCCTTTGTGTTTGTGGCGATATTTGGCAGTTCAGCAGAGGTGGAACAACGAGTCCATTTTCATGCACCACTTTTCCAATGTCAAGAATGAAGTTCTTGGAAACTTTTCCACTTTGAATGGTGGACAAGTTCTTTGCAGGTCTATTATAGCTGTTACGATATGAAAGAGGAGATTTTGATGCTTCTTTATGTTGGAGATTGAATTTTATGCAATCATGACTAGCTTTACAGGCTGCTGTCTGCAACGTTAGTTAGTTTTGCATCAGGGTTTCTTTCATACCAAGTTTTTAACAACACATTGTAGGTAATTACATGGCATTCTTTTATCATTCATTGGTTCTCCCTTTTGCATGGGCTTTGGTGGTTCTATGAGCGAGTGTGCAACACTATTTTATGTTCTCAACTATGTTTGTTTCATGAGTTTCAATCGTGGTGCCAGCTTGAGGCATTCCTATTGTAGATTTAATGAAAAAGCTATGGTGCTGGAGTGTGTTCCATGTCTCCATGTTCAAAGCAGATGGCAACTGTCACAAACTGGTGATGTGGCTGCCAGTACACACACACACACACACACACACACACACTTTCCCTTTGGCATGGAACAGTCCTGGCTGCAGGCTGAAAGGATGATGTGGCAGCCCATGTGGCATGACTGTACGGAAGCCTGCTTTTTGCGGCGTAGATCACGGAAAACTGGCATGGCAGATTTTGTATGGAATGCTAGCTTTTTGCGTGGGCTGTTTTCTATGCAAGGGGCTGGGAAATCTTATGCTGTTTGGCCTTGCTTTATTTTATGCAAGCTTTATTTTGTATGGAATGCTAGCTTTTTGCGTGGGTTGTTTTCTATGCAAGGGGCTAGGAAATCTTATGCTGTTTGGCCTTGCTTTATTTTATGCAAGGAGATAGAGAGAGAGAGCCCAATCAGCATAAGATTTCCCATTATAGAGATGCTCCTAGTTGTAGAGATGCTTCGAAGGCTTTATACAGCAGTTTGGCATAGCTTTCTCAAGAGGGCGTTACTCAGAGCACTCTAAGATTCGGAGAGTTGCCTCTTACTTTAAGGGGAATGCTCGAACTTGGTAGCCCACGCTTCTATTAAACAAGAACAGCACTAGTTAAATGGTTGAAATTCAAAAGGCTTTTTATTTCTTCATGGCTGACTCGAGAGTATGAACGCGACATACGAACTGCTTGGAATCACCTTCAGATGACAAAGAAGGATACAGTGGACGCTTATTGCGAGAGATTCTGGAGCTCTTTTCTAACTGCCTCTTCATTTAAGAAGATCTCGTTCAAGGAACAGATTGAGCGATTTACCTTGGGTCTTCCTACAGAGATCCGAGATCACTGCTTAGAACAAAAGTCAGCTTCCATTCAAGAGTTGATGAGGCGTGCGAAACGGGGTTTTTCCCTTCACTCTGGCAATCTGTGTCACCAGCCAGTGGCAATTCCCTTTTTGTTTATTTTCTCTTTCTTTGGGGAATTTCGTTTGTTTTACCTTTTGGAAACACCCCTCTGGAAATCTAACTGCCTTGCATTGCATAGCCAGTGTGGAACTGTTCAGAGAGAGTCCAGGCCTGAGGGCTATAGAGCACTAAGGTTAGACAAGGACTATGGTTAGCCAAAGTGGGGTCATTGGCCAACCAAAGCGGAATCCTTTGCTACATAGGCTACATTTCAATTCTAGGTGTGGCTACAGTGTACAAAGAGGGTCAGATGACCTAGAAGAATGTAATGGCAGAAACTCCTAAATTTTAGGGACTGCTATTTTTGGACGGCAGAATGTCTTCGCGTCATTACGTGCAGTTTGACATGGGGATCATTTTGTTACTCTGTGGCCAAGTCAACAGAGGCTGAAGGTGAGATATTTTTAAACCCGAGGGTCTAAAGCGGGAAAATGCACAAATGAGTGACACTTGGCACTCTGAGGCCAGTTTACTACTTAAAGAGAATGCAAAAACGTGATTTTCAGCTGTGAGCTCGTTTTTGAGTGCTGTCACACGTGGGAGAGCTTCAATGGAGTGCTGGCTTACCCTCTATGTATAATGAGGTGTAGGATGTCATGACCTGCACACCTCTCATTGCTCTCTCTCTCTCCCCTATTCTTTATGGTTATGCCCCTCTAGTGAGCTCATCAGATTGACCATGTACAGTTTTGTGGTTTGATGCTCTATTGCTGAGGCAAGAGCCTCCCTGAACAGGAACAGGAGTAGCTAACTGCTACTCCAAAGCAGGGAAACGAGAGGGTGATAACCTCTCAAGTAAACACACAAAAATCAGCACTGTTTTATTGCTGATTTTGGGCTGTTTTGGGACTGTTTTGTGCTCGGAATCATGCCAGAATCAAGGGGCACGTAGTCCAAGGCATTGGGAACAGTGCAAGGACAGTTGACAACTGAAATTAGGTCAAAAACAGGTCCTAACCAGAAAATACAGCGGTCTGAAATTTACTGTTTTGCAGCCGTATGGATGCCAGATGCATTGGGAACAGTGTCCAATTGTCAGAGAACACTTTTGGGAAGTGTTGGGGCTCAAAACAAGTGAAAACCAGAAATTCCAACAAGCTGTAATTGCTCTTTTTGAGTTGGAATCAGAGGGTTTACGCCAGTGCAAGTGAGATCCAGCAGGGGAATTGATTTCGCGCAAGTTTTGGGACTGTTATGTTGCCGAAATTTGGCCAAATCAGGTAGTATCTAGTGTGATACAGGTAAAGGATTCCCAGGACTCTACTTTGTAAATTTACCCTCTCAAAGTATAAAGAAATATTGAAAGGGGTGCCAATTTTGGGGCCAATCTAGTGTCTAACTCGCATACAGATGCATTCTAGCATCTGTATCCCATTCCCTTCTCTTGTGTCATTATAGCACAGGTAGAATAGACGACTAATAATGGGTGAAAGCTAAATCAAGGTTTGAAGTAAAGTCTACCGCCCTTTTGAAGTTAACAGGCCGGCTACAGTCTGACCTACCCCACAGATGAGATCATGACGCAAAGAGCCGAACAGACTTCGAAAAATGAAAGTAGAAAGAGAAAGAGCAACCCATAACAAAAAGACAAGGATGCACGACCCAAGCTTATCCTCAAGAGAGGGCTCGCTACATCAAGGAGGGGAAGTGCTTTGGATGTGGGGAAACTGGGCATATCTCCGCGAAGTGCCCTAAAAAGGCACAGAAAGAACAAAACGACAAGGACGACAAAAGGCCTGAGAGATCGAGAGCAGCTGAGGACCGTGGAAGAAAAGGCAAGATGAAAACAAGACTGGTTCCAGATAGCGTGGGTATTGATCCCAGATGGACGAGAGTACAGAACTTTGCCGAGCTTGGGGCAAAGTCAAAGCCAAGAAGCCCTGATCTTCTTCAATGGAAAAGCCAAGGCCAACTTCATTTCCCCGGAATTGGCGGCGCGGCTCGAGATCACTCCCGATCGGATGGGACCACTTGCAGAGGAAGTTCTAGCGGGCACACGAAAGGGACGTAGCCATTACACCTGTCATTGGCAAACTTCGGTTGCATTGTCAGGCGTACTTGGGACATGAGGACTTCTACATAATGCCTTTGGAAGGTTGTGATGTCCTCTTGGGAATTCCCTGGTACCACAAGAACAACGCCGTGGTCAACTATCAGGCGAGGAAAGCGACATTGACCACAGAGAAGGGCAGAACCATTGTACTCGATGTAAAACTTAAGGGCGAGTCTGGCCTTATGGTATCGGCTTCGGCCATTTCTAAATTAATGAAATCCAGTCTGTTTGTTTACTAGATCTTTTTGAAAGAGTTGAGTGATGAGGATAGAACAAATATGTCTGAACTTGACAAAGAACGCCAAGATTTTCTCCACGCTCATGCCGATTGCTTCTCAGAGGACTTGCCAGGTGGTAACTCGCCCTAATGATCATACCATTGATCTAATACCTGGAAGCACACCACCGAACCGGCCACCTTACCGTGTGAGCTGAGCCTAGAACGAAGAGATTATGAACCAAGCGAAAGACCTCTTGGAAAAGGGTCTTGTCCAGCCTAGTACTTCACCATATTGCTCTCCAATCTTGTTGGTATTGAAGAAAGACGGATCTTGGAGAATGTGCATCGATTATAGAGCTCTAAACAAAAAATCACCATCAAGAACAGATTCCCGATTCCTAGGATCGATGATATACTCGACTGAATACAGGGATCCTCGTGCTTTAGCAGGATCGATTTGAAGAGTGGATATCATCAGATCCGAATCGCGCCGGGAGACGTCTATAAGACAGCCTTTCGAACGACTTTTGGGTTATTTGAGTTTTTGGTGATGCCTTTCGGCTTAACCAATGCTCTGGCGACTTTTAACCGGATGATGGACAGGATTTTTAGAGAGTACATACTATTCGTTGGCACTTTCTTTGACGACATCGTTGTTTGCTCCAAGGATGAGGCAGAACATAGAGAACATCTGCTTCAAGTCTTTTAGGCATTACGAGATCACAAGTTGGTGATTAATGCGATGAAAAGTGAATTTTTCCTACCGGAGACACACTTTTTGGGACACATTGTGTCAGCAGCAGGAGTGTAGATAGATCCGGCCAAGATAGAGACTTTACGTGATTGGCCCGATTTGAAGAATGTCCATGAAGTTAGAAGCTTCTTGGGATTGTGCTCATACTACAAGCAATTCATTAGAAAGTTTGCAGAGGTTGCTTCCCCTTTGCATATCTTGACACATAAAGGAGTCCCTTTCTCGTGGGGACCCACAGAGGTGACTGCCTTTCAAACTTTGAAAGAGAAATTGACTACGGGACCAGTTTTGACTTTGCCGGACTTGCACAAGTCATTTGAAGTAAATTGTGATGCTTGTGGTCGTAGTTTGGGTGGAGTCTTAATGCAAGAAGGCCATGTCATTGCTTACGAGAGCCGATTGTTCTCAAGGCCGGAATTGACAGCACAGATTTATGAGAGAGATTTTGGCGGTTATCCATGCTCTTACTCAGTGGCGGCATTACCTACTCGAAGCAAATTTTACTATCTTTACAGACCAGCAGAGTTTACGCTACTTCTTGTCACAGAAGCAGCTATCGGAAAAGCAGATGCGGTGGGCGAACATCTTGTCACAGTTTCACTTCCAAATTGTCCATGTGCAGGGACAGAAGAATTTGGTGGCTGCTGGCAGATGCTTTGTCTCGGAAGCCGTTGGTTCTGGCTATTTCCACGATATATCATATGAGCTTCGAGGATATGGTCGATCAGTATGCCACAGATACCAGATTTTGCAGACATTTTCACACGGATATGGGATGGGGAGACAGTAGCGGGATATTCCATTCGGGATGGCTACTTGATGAAGAAGACCATGTTGTGCGTTACGCAGCCGTTGAGGGAAAAGGTTAGGACTGAATGCCACTATCCGCCTTTTACGGGTCACCGCGGCATTGCTACCACCTTGAAAGGGATAGAGAGAGATACATACTTCTTTTGGCCGAGACTCAATAAGGATATGGACGAGTTTGTGCGCAGTTGCTTGGTATGCCAGAAGGTCAAGTTTGACAGGCATAAAGCAAAGGGATTGTTACAGCCTTTGCCCATACCCACCCACCCCTGGGAAAGTATTGCAATGGATTTCATTTTTGATCTCCCAAGAACACAGCGTGGTCACGATGGTATCTGGACCGTTATTGACAAATTTAGCAAGCAGACTCATTTCATTCCAGTAAAGAAAATGGTCAAGCCGGATCACTTAGCGAAGCTGTTCGTGGCCAGATTTTAACATTACATGGCATGCCCGAGACGATTGTCTCCGACAGGGACCCGAGATTTACGAGTTTGTTTTGAAAGGCAATTTGGAAGAACATTTGTCACGTAACACATCCCAACCCTATGTGTCCGTGGACAAGCTACACCACAGCAGGGTTCAGTCAATTCAATCAGTTTAGATTAGCAGTGATCTAGCACTTTTGTGAGTCTATTCGTAGACCGTGCATGCCCAGTCACTTAGCATAGATACATATCCTCCGGTTGCACACAGCATGATCATCAATATTCCCTTTTTCGAAGACCGAACCACCCAAAAATCGTGGGAGTTCATCAAGTGGCGCAAGCCACGATGCGGATTCCAATCATCCAGTCACAGAGAAGTTGACTTTCAGTAAGTATGGCGGTAAGATGGATGCTACAGTTATTCATTCTGGGTTGCATCAATTTAATGCTTATTTTGCGACAACTAAGAAGACAGGAAATAGCAAAGTTTTGACGGCAGCTATGTACCTTGCCGGTGATGCCATCAATTGGTACCACGCATGGCAAGAGGCACAGCTAGCCGCGCACCTAGAGGAAGCCGACGAATTCACGTCCCTTTCCTTCAATTGGGCTGATTTCCAAGACAAGCTCAAGACGCGGTTTATGCCACCTCAGTACCTCGCACGATTGAAGGACGATTGGTGCGCTCTCAAGCAAAATGGTATGCCAGTTATGTCTTTTTCTAATCGTGTTTTGCAGCTAGGTACCCAATTACGCATGTCGGATGATGAACGCAAAGAAGCATTCCTTTTTGGATTAGATGACTATATCAAGTTTGATGTAGAAGTCTTCGACCCAATCGATCTCAACAAGGCGGTAGCGATTGCTCTCGCACAGAGATGAAGCACAACAAGGGAAAGCCTAAGGAGAACAAGACTTCCACAAGTACCTCGCAAACTTCTCAGAACCCACAGAACGGTAAGAACAGTAAGAATGGTAAGAATGATAACTCTTCTAACCAATATTCCAACAGTCTCTCATCAAAGAATTCTTCTAATGAATCTAAGGGTAAGGCTAACACAATTGCTAAACCTAAGCTTACTCCATATGAAAAGGTAGCACAAGGAATTGTAGGAGGATACATCACGTCGGAAGAACAAAGCACTTATTCTAAGGAAGGTCGTTGTTTTCATTGTCGCATTAAGGGTCACATAAAAAGAACATGTCCTAAGCTTGAATCGAATGACTCTAAAGAACCCACAGCACCCACTTCCTCTGTCAATGCAATGAATGATAACACGAGTGTGCCCCAAGTTTCTCAGGACCCTCCCATTGATGATTCTCTCATTAAATGTTATGGTCATACGTCGGGGCACCGTTTTGTCATATTGTTTGACCCAGGTAGTATGCATGATGTGATTAGTTCCTCTCTTGTTGAGAGAGCCCGCCTCGAAGTTAGTCCGAGATCTCCTATCAAGGTCTCTGGCTTTCGTCCCGGTATGGACGCTCTCATCACAGAGAAATGCCTTGATGTGTTGTTTGCAATTCAACAAACTGCCTTCACTAGAAGATTTGTTGTTTCTCCTCTCTCAGGATGTGAGATGATTTTGGGCATTCGATGGTTTCGTGAGACTAACGCTCTCATTGATTTTGAGGCTAACACTTTAACTCTCAATGCCAAAAGTGATTCTCCTACTGTCTTTCATGGAGTGGACCTTGCTCCTTCTCCATCTCTCATTGCTAATATGCAGGACAAGGTTGAAAGGATTCTGGATAAGGGCATTCTCTCAATCTCTTTTTCTCCACAGCATGACACAAAGGATTTGCATGATTATGAGAAGCATGATGATTTGAATGATAATGATTTGCATGATGATTTGGATGACAAAGTCAAGCATGATGATTTGCATAATCAAGACGTGATTGTTCACAAGGATAATGTGTTAGTTGATGCTTTTTCTAGCGAAGCTAACCTCGTTGTAGATTCGATCAATCACCAAGAATCGATCTTGGCTTTCGAGTCAAGGTCCACAGATCCCCCACAAGAAGATTCGATAGATCCCGAAGAAGCGATCTTGGTTCTCGAGCCTTGGTCCAAAGAACCCTCACAGGAAGTATTATGTGTTCGCATGATTGATACGCACGCATTGTTCGAGTGTTTCATTCGTGACGGTTTCCTGTATTTTAGTCAGCATCGTTATGTGATCCCTTTTCCTAGGCACGACATATTGTATGTTGAGCACGTTTCTCTCATGGATGAGCACGAATGTATGCGGATTGTTCATGAAAAGCTGAAAAGTTTGTATGTCAGGAAGTCGCATTTCATGTCTCTTCCTTGGCATGACACAGTTTCCGAACGAGCACATGATTGTATGAGCACCATGCATGGGCATTTCCATTGGGATTTGCCACAGTTGATTGATTTTGATCAAACAGTAAAGAACAGACCTCATTGTTTGCATGTGTTTGATGAACGGGTTGTCACTCCGTCTCTATGTTCATCTACATTGCATACACAGTCTTTAGAGAGGACGAGATTTTTTTCCTTCACTTTACATGGAATGGGTATGTTCATGTTTTTGTGTTGGAGATGGTTTCATGAATTTTCAGCCATGGAGATTCTTGAAGACGAAAGAAGCAGATCTCTAGACGCAGTTGACGCAAGAAAGGAGATTCAAACGACTTTGTGTCGCTTTCAACGCGGCCCAAAGAACCAAGCGTTGCAGACCTTTATGAAGTTCAAGTACCGCACGACCCACCCATCTGAGTGGGCCGGCAAAGGTCCCTTCCAAGATTCCAGATGCTATTGGCAATCTCCCTCGACACCATACAGTTCGGTACCAGTACCTCACTTTGAAAAGGAGGGGATGTCACGTAACACATCCCAACCCTATGTGTCCGAGGACAAGCTACACCACAGCAAGGTTCAGTCACTTTAGTCAGTTGAGATTAGCAGTGATCTGGCACTTTTGTGAGTCTATTCGTAGACCTTGCATGCCCAGTCACTTAGCAGAGATGCATATCCTCCGGTTGCACCCAGCATGATCATCAGTATTCCCTTCAGAATCCATCAGATTCAATCAAGGGAATTTTCCAGTGCATTTAGCCTATTTTCCTATTTTTGGTATTTTTCACTTATTATTTTTAAGTGACTTTCCAACAAAAGTAGGTAGGGCAATTTTGCTAAGTTAATATATAAGCAAACCCAAGTTAGCACTTTCTGGCAGAAGAGGCAGTAGGAGCTTCCCGCTCAAAAGGCCACTTCTCAGCAAGAACTTCGTCAAGCCATTTGGTGAGGCCACCCCCTTCATGCCCCTAGCGTTTTTGGGATCGCCTAGCTCTTCCAAACCCTGGCGTTTTCCATCTACATCAGCCATCGCCATCACACAACAGTTCCTAGCGTTTTCCCCGCGACAATCACCCTCAGCCTGTAGCGTTTTTGGGATCGCTAGCATCTGCAAGTTCAGCAAGCAAACACAGCCACCACAGGGATTTACTAACGCTAGAAGGCTGCCATTTTCAGCAAGGAAAAGACCTGCAGTTCCAGCGTTTTTCAGCGTATGACATCTCTCTAAACCGCAGCCAGAAGTGCAGTAAATTCAGCGTTTTTCATCTCCACATGAACCCCGACAAAGCCGTTCATTTTCAGCCCTTAAGACAGCAGTAAAACAGTCATTTTCAGCCCCGAAACAGTCCACAAATTCAGCCAAAGAAGATCATAGATTCAGCCATCAATCGTCGTCGTCATCGGCATAGTCCCATTGCATCAGTCCATTGCATACGCATTGTACACCTTTGTGCAATCAAAGTAGACCACTCTCGTCGACGAGAGTGGGGCCTTTGGAGGAGGGTTTTACAACCTCTCGGTGTCGTATCTCTTTTCTCTCCTTCTCTCAGTCTCATTCACTTGCACGCACAATATCCACTCACTTTGTTCGTGATCATAGCACTCTCCATAAGACGGAAGGCTCTCTCCTTCCCTAAGAACTAAAAGGAACCTTGAGCAAATAAAGATCACTAATCTTGAGAAAATACAACATTCATTCCGTTGCACCTTACAACATTGGCACGCGGTTGCAGTTCTCGTCATCTTTTCACCCGCAGACTGACGGGCAATCTGAGATTGCCAATTCAATGGTTTTAGATTTATTGAAGTCTTATATCTCGGATTAGAAGACTCAATGGGAAAAGTATCTACCTTTGGTGGAATTTGCCTACAACAACACGATACACTCTTCGGGGAAGGCGCCATTTGAGATTATTGAAGGTGTTGCGAAGGTCCCACCCTTCCTAAGCACGAAAAATAAGATTTTTGAAGCCGAAGAGTAAGCGCGCGACTTGGACACGGCTTTTGCCAAGGTCCGCGAGGCTTTGCAGAAATCTCAGGAAAGGCAGAAAAAGGCAACGGAAGAAGGATGATTGGGTGCTCTTACGTTTTGAGAAGGCACGCCTAAGAAAGAAGAAGGAAAAGGAGAGGCTTTTTCCAAAGCTTAGTATGAGATACTACGGACCTTTCTAGATCTCTGAAAAGATCAATGATTGTCTCCTTCCGATTGAAACTGCCTAACACTTGGAGGATTCACAATGCATTTCATGTGAGTCTCTTGAAACTCCGTCAAGGTCCTGAACTTGAACAAGTCAGTTTCATATTTTCCGGAATTTCATTTCATAAAGTCATGCAACAAAATACTGTCAGCTCTCAGTATCCCTTACGCTCAAAGAGACATCAGTGACTCTAGTATTTTGAAATTCGAGGCATCTCTTGACAAAGAAGCGGAGTAACTCCCCTCTTGTGCAACCCACTGCACCAAATCTCCGACCAAGCTAAATTCAAGGTTCCATTTGGAGTAGACTATTGTCACGAGGACGTGGCAACTGCTAACCTTAGTTGTTGGTTTCTTTGCAATGATTTTTGTTTAATTTTTAAGACTCTTTTTGAAGTTGTAAATGGTCGGACATTGTATGGCCAATGTGAACGGTAGTTTCACCCGCAGACGCGAAGTTGGTCGGCACTGGAACTCGTAAAGTAAAAGGATGTCTAGGCTCAGTTCAAGATCATGTAGGCCCCCCCGTCGCACTTAGCAAGTTGGTGGATACTAGAAAGTGAACTCAATAAAGGCATAAAGTCAAGGTGGGATTACCAACAGAAAGTATCCGACAGTTGCACATTGCACTTTTGGATGCGGTCCCAATGAGGATAGATGGTCAGAAGACCGGTGAGAGCCCAACGGAAGCATCTCCTAAAATTTAGGCAACTGCTATTTTGGGCCATGAAATCTGTTCGCGTCATCAACTTCAGAATGACAAGGAGAACATTTTAGAACTCTGCTGCAAAGTCAACTGATGCACCAATTGAGAGATTTTTAAGCAGGAAGCCCAATGCGGGGAAATTGCATGCATGAGTGCCAAGTGGCACTTTTTGGCCAATTTACCAAGTCTGGGAGAACAAAACGTAACTGATTTTCTGGAGCGGTTTTGGAGGCTGATAACTCTAATTTTCAGCCATTTCTCTCCATTTTTGAGCTTCCCATGACTTTACCTTGGACCAAGGAGCTCGTTTTCAGCATTGGAAGGCATCAGATGTGTGTTTACAGGGCTGTTTTGCTGCGTTTTCAGCTACGCAAGTTTTGGAAGCTATGGAAATCTTCCCCTTTTTGCATCTATTTGTTCACAGATGCATTGCAAGTTAAGGGCAGAAGAGGGGGCGCTCGATTTATGCTGGGGGATGCTTCATTGAGAACCTGTCACAGGTTAAGAGCTATGAAGTGCTTGCTTTCCTCTCTATGTACAGTGTGGTGCTAGGAGTGATGACCTGCACACTACACACTGCTCTCTCTCCCCTTCGTGCAGTTATGTGATGCCCCACAAGAGGGCTCTTCATTTGACTGATGTACAGCTGTGTGGTTTCATGCTTTTGTGCTGAGACAAGAGCCTCCTTGAGCAGGCAAGGGGCGCCAATTTTGGGGCCTACAAGTTGTCGGCGTCTGCTCGGGGCATTCTAGCTTCCGAGCCGTGTGTATTCAAGTGTTAATTCTCGTCGCAGGTTTCCTTTGCAAAGTGCTCTGTGTGTGTGTCTAAAGTAAAGAATTTCGGGTGAAAGCCAAAGCCTACCGCCCTACGGGCCGGTTTCAACTATGCTAAACCAAAAGCTTCAAGGTAAAGGTTCACAATCTGAGGAGTATCTGCTAGGTCCTTCTCCTCCATCCACTTCGCATCCAATGCAGGATGGTACTTGAATTTAACCAAGAATCGCCTTCTCGCTTTACCCTTATTCTTTTTGTCCTTATGTGCCAATATCTGTTCAGGAACAAGGATCTCCTCGTTTTCTTTCACTTCGGGTTGCTCATCGGGCTCCCATCTTCGGGCACATCACCTTTAAAAAAATGACTGCAGCATTTTAGTCTGAATGATCTCGATAGACATGGTTGCAACAGGGATTAATTAATCGGGCATCTATGAGGTATTGAGTGGATCTAGATGCGATTGTTGATTGCATTGCCGATAAATCATGGTCTTAGATCCGAATGAATGTTGAATGTGATTTGTCATGTGATATCCCTATAACGGACTTGGACACTCCAAGTCGAGAATCTACCGTGACACCACAAAATATCACTTCAAAACAGTTCACATTTCACAATTGATTCAACACTGGCCCGACGGAGTTCCGTGCCTAGGGATATTGGCCCCAAAGACTGGCGCCCCTTTCGGTATTTCTTTTTGTATTAATTTGCAACTCAGACTCTGCGACTAGATGCTCTGAGAGGTGAGAGCCCAATCTACTATTTAAAGAGTTTACAAGGGATGCTAAAAGCAGAGCCCCAAAAGCTGAGAATTAAAAGCTTTCAAAAATAAAGCATGGCTCTCACAAGTTCTTTTGAGTAATTAAAGCAAGCTTTTAATTTTTTAAAGCTCTCTCTCTCTCTCTCTCTCTCTCTCTCTCTCTCTCTCTCTCTCCTTGTGTAAAATAAAGCAAGGCCAAAAAGCGTAAGATTTCTCAGCCCCTTGTGTAGAAAACAGCCCATGCAAAAAGCTAGCATTCCGTACGAAATCTGCCACACCAGCTTTTCGTGATCTGCACCGCAAACGCAGGCTTCTGTATAGTCATGCCACACGGGCTGCCACGTCATCCTTTCAGCCTGCAGCCAAGATTGTTCCATGCCAAAGGGAAAGTGTGTGTGTGTGTGTATTGGCAGCCACGTCACCAGTTTTTGACAGCAACTCCTCATTGGTGCTTTTTGTGGTAGCTGGATCAAAGTTACTCGGAAGGGAACGGGGAACGAGAACGGGGGCCTCCGGAACGCCTCCCCCCCCAAAAAGCGGAACGGGAACAGGGGCCGGAATGGTAAGCTTAAAATATGCTTAAATTATGTTGGATTTAGCCTATATGTTAGTAGAGGGCTAGCCATACACACCCATTAGTCCAAGTAGAATCCTATTTAGGCATGCTTTGCAATGATTTTTCAGTCTTAAGGCTTAACGCGATTGTGCACTACACACAATACATGAATTGGGATCATCCTTTACAAAAGCATTTTGATTTTTCATAGAAAGAACATTAACTCAAAGTTGAATAGAGTCCAGAATCCACACAAAAGCTTGGAGCAGATGCCAAAAAGATGATAGATCATGGATTATAAAGATGGCTTACAAGGCTAGCCAAGGTGCTACAAAAGGACATGTAGAGGCTAGAGTGCTAAATAACAACTGTAAGAGTCACTAGGTGACATGTCAAGACTCAATCACTCATGTGGTAGTGTAATACAAAAAGGGGACAAAGCCGGCGGCCACAAAGGAAACAAATATCAAAAACCAATGAGCAATGAGTCATGACTCATGCCTGATGTTGACCTCTGGGTAGGGGCAGAAGAGCATCCAACCTCCCAATCTGTAGTGGAATCCTGTACGTCGTGAATATCATCCCAATGCTCTTGCATAGGCTCATCCTGATACGTAGATCCTCCTGTCTCTCCAAGCACCTCTGCCTCTGCTTCAATCTCCCACTGTAGAAAAGGATCTGTCACTTGGATGCTGACTTGCAAAGCATTCTTAAGTTTGCACTGAGAAAAACAAGGTCATTTGCATTCTCCACTCCAAGTAGTTCTTCTTCTTCTTCTTCTTCTTCTTCGAGTTCTTCTAGCTCCTTTGACTTGAGCGAAGAAGACAAAAAATGCAAAAAGCGAAACAAAAAGCAAAGCTTCATGAAGAGCAAGAAAAAGGCAAAGAAACCTAAATCTCGCCTCGTGGTTGACAGTTCTATAGAGGACTTATCTTCAGATAGTTCAGACTTTGACGACAACAGCTTTTATGCAAAGAAGAAGAATTTTTATAAAGCCAACCAGTATGACTTTCTGGAAGATAAAAGCAAGAAAGTCCGAGAGTTTAAGGAAGGTGGACAATCAATTAAATTTGACAGGTTTTCTGGCTATAGAGATGCTTCAAAGGCTTTGTCTTTCATACAACAGTTTGACATAGCTTTCTCTGGAGGGCGTTACTCAGAGCACTCCAAGATTCGAAGAGCTACCTCTTACTTCAAGGGAAATGCTCGAACTTGGTGGTCGACGCTTCTATTAAACAAGACGGCGCCAGGTAAATGACAATTTATATATAACCATCGGCGACTCTCTTTTCAAGCAAACAATTGGTATCCCTATGGGTACTAATTGTGCTGTTTTTCTTGCTAATTTCTATCTTTTTACTTATGAGTTTGATTTTATGGAGCGTCTTGTCCTTGCGCCCAATATTTTTGCACAAGTTATGCAATGTAAGACGCTTTGTAGATGATCTTTTTGTCCCTGACGTTCCTTCTTTTCAAGATTTTATGTACTTGAATTCGAGTTTTGTAGGCGGAGGGATTTATCCCAAGGAGTTTTGTGAACTTAACTGTACCACAAATAGTGATTGTTGTGCCTTTTTAGACCTTAAGATTTTTCAGACTCCCTTGGGATTAGAAGTAGATATCTATGATAAGCGCCTTGAACCAGAATATGCCAATCTAAAAATCATCCACATGCCTCACATTTCTTCGAACATTTCTCTTTTAGCTAAGTACGGTGTCATTTGCTCTCAACTATTTAGATTTTCTCGTCTTTGTTCTAGTAAATCTACTTTTGTTGTTCAATCTTGCCATCTTATTTCTTTACTAGTTGAAAAAGGATACTCATTCAAAAGAATCATGAAAAAAGTTCGTTCATTTTTGCATCGTAGTAAGTTTATTTTTAGTGTTTCTTCCTTTGGAATGTTCAAGATAATCAGTAGTAAATTCAATAGAAGTGGGGAGCTAAAAAGCCGACTTATTGTTTGACTTAATAACACCTTATGTTGTTGTTTTGATCTTTAGCGTTTCTAGTATTTTCACTATAGCTTGACAATTGCTAGCCTTTATCATGGCTGAGTATGCCCATCACCTCCGGAGGGTGATAGAAACTCAGCTCGTTGGTTTTGTAGAGTACGTTCAAAGCATGAATGACCTCTATATAAACCTGCACCTACTCTTGGGCACTGACGACGTGAGTAGGGATGTCATAGTTGTTGTCCAAGCTATGCATGATAAAGGTGATAATCTTATTCTTCCTGTTTGGACAAGCAGTGAAGTTGAGATCACATATTGTCAAGTTTGGTTCTTTGCTCTTCGTAGGTTTGTAGTAGTATTCATTTTTCGATTTCATATTTAGCTTACCTGAGGACTTAAGAATGTGTTCCGTTATAGGTTGTTGTGTGAAGTTTGATTTCGAGGATTAAGTTTTTAAGATGTCTTATCCTTTTTTTTTTTTTTGGGCTTAAAGTTGAGTACTTGTTTTAAGCCAAGTAAGTTGCGTCAACTTATTTTACACATACCTTTTTTGAAAACATTTTCAAGTTAATAATGTTTTGTTTTATCTAGTTTTGTTTCGAAGCAATCAAAAGTGATTTAGTTAGTTTGTTTTTGTTTTTCTTTTCTTTTCGTGTGTCCCTTGCTTTTATAGTTTTATGAGTGCTTTATTCCCTCTTATAATTCGTGAGTTCAGACTATTCTGAACTCATGAAGGTATATTTTATTTCTTCTTGGCTAACTCGAGAGTACGAACGCGACATACGAACTGCTTGGAACCGTCTTTAGATGACCAAGAAGGATACATTGGATGCATATTGCGAGAGATTTTGGAGCTCTTTTCTACCCGTCTCTTTATTTAAG
The DNA here is from genome assembly GCF_014529385.1 of Adiantum capillus-veneris. Lineage (NCBI taxonomy): Eukaryota > Viridiplantae > Streptophyta > Polypodiopsida > Polypodiales > Pteridaceae > Adiantum > Adiantum capillus-veneris. Next base: position 14,639,798 of record NC_140952.1, read on the forward strand.
AAGATCTCGTTCAAAGAATAGATTGAGCGGTTTACCTTGGGTATTCCTACAGTCTACAGAGATCCGAGATGACTGCTTAGAGCAAAAGTCAGATTTCATTCAGGAATTGATGAGTCATGCGAAACGGGGTTTCGCCATTGACTCAGGCAGTTTGACCTACCCCACAGATGAAATCATGACGCAAAGTACCGAACAGACTTAAAAAAATGAAAGTAGAAAGAGGAAGAGCAACCCAGAAAAGAAAGAAAAGGATGCACGACCCAAACTCACTTCTCAAGAGAGAGCTCTTTACATCAAAGAGGGAAAGTGGTTTGGATGCGGGGAAACTGGGCACATCTCCGCGAAGTGCCCTAAAAAGGCACTGAAAGAATAGAACGACAAGGATGGAGACAGGCCTGAAGGTTCGAAAGCAACTGAGGAGCGTGGACGAAAAGGCAAGATGAAAACAAGATTGGTTCCAGATTGCGTGGGTACTGACCCAAGCACAATGGACGAGAGCACAGAACTTTGCCGAGCATGGGTGAAAGTGAAAGACCAAGAAGCCCTGATCTTTTTTGATGGAGGAGCCAAGGCCAACTTCATATCAGATGAATTGGCGGCGCGGCTCGAGATCACTCCCGATCGGATGGGACCACTTGCAGAGGAAGTTCTAGCGGGCACCCGAAAGGGACGTAGCCATTACACCTGTCATTGGCAAACTTCGGTTGCATTGTCAGGCGTACTTGGGGCATGAGGACTTCTACATAATGCCTTTGGAAGGTTGTGATGTCCTCTTGGAATTCCCTGGTACCACAAGAACAACTTCGTGGTCGACTATCGGGCGAGAAAAGCAACTTTGACTACAGAGAAGGGCAGAACCATTGTACTTGATGTAAAACTTAAGGGCGAGTCTGTCCCTATTATATCGGCTACGGCCATTTCAAAATCAATGAAATCCAGTCTGTTTCTTTACTCGATCTTTTTGAGAGAGATAAATGATGAGAATAGGGCAAATATGTCTAAACTTGATAAAGAACGCCAAGATTTTCTCGACACTCATGCCGATTGCTTCTCAGAGGGCCTGCCACGCGAGTTACCACCTGCTCGTCTTGAGGATCATACCATTGATCTGATACCTGGAAGCATACCACTGAACCGGCCACCTTCCGTGTGAGCCGAGCCCAGAACGAAGAAATTATGAACCAAGTGAAAGACCTCTTGGAAAAGGATCTTGTCCAGCCTAGTACTTCACCGTACTGCTCTCGTGTGTTGTTGGTTTTGAAGAAAGATGGATCTTGGAGAATGTGCATCGATTATAGAGCTCTCAACAAAATCACCATCAAGAACAGATTGCCGATTCCTAGAATCGATGATATACTTGACCGACTATAGGGATCCTCGTGCTTTGGCAGGATCGACTTGAAGAGTGGATATCATCAAATCCGAATTGCGCCGGAAGACGTCTACAAGACAGCTTTTCGGACGACTTTTAGATTATTTGAGTTTTTGGTGATGCCTTTTGACCTAACCAATGCTCTTGCGACATTTAACCGGATGATGGACAGGGTTTTTCGAGAGTACAGACTATTTGTTGGCACTTTCTTTGACGACATCATTGTTTTCTCCAAGGATGAGGCAAAATATAGAGAACATCTGCTTCAGGTCTTTCAGGCATTGCGAGATCACAAGTTAGTGATTAATGCGAAGAAAAGTGATTTTTTCCTACCATAGATACACTTTTTGGGACACATTGTGTCAACACGAGGAGTGTAAATGGACCCGGCCAAGATAGAGACTATCCGTGATTGGCTCGATTTGAAGAATGTCCATGAAGTTAGAAGCTTCTTGGGCTTGTGTTCGTACTACAGGCGGTTCATTAGAAAGTTTGTAGAGGTTGCTTCCCCTTTGCATATCTTGAGAGAGAAAGGAGTCCCTTTCTCGTGGGACCCACAGAGGTGATTGCCTTTCAGACATGGAAAGAGAAACGGACTACAGGACCAGTTTTGACTTTGCCGGACTTGTAGAAGTCATTTGAAGTATATTGTGATGCTTGTGGTCGTAGTCTAGGTGCGGTCTTAATGCAAGAAGGCCATGTCATTGCCTACGAGAGCTGACTGTTCTCAACGTCGGAATTGACAGCATAGATCTATGAGAAAGAGCTTTTGGCGGTTATCATGCTCTTACTCAGTGGCGACATTACCTACTCGGAGCGGATTTTACTGTCGTCACAAACCATCAGAGTCTATGCTACTTCTTGTCACAGAAGTAGCTATCGGAAAAGCAGATGCGGTGGACGAACATCTTGTCATAGTTTCACTTCCAGATTGTCCATGTGCAGGGACATAAGAATTTGGTGGCAGAGGCTTTGTCTCGGAAGCCGTTGGTTCTGGCTATTTCCGCGATACATTATAGGAGCTTCGAGGATATGGTTGATCAGTATGCCATAGATACAGATTTTGCAGACATTTTCACAGGGATACGGGATGGGGAGACAATAGCGGGATATTCCATTCGGGATGGCTACTTGATGAGGAAAACCATGTTGTGCGTTACACAGCCGTTGAGGGAAAAGGTAAGGTTATGACCGAATGCCACTGTCCACCTTCTATGGGTCACTGCGGCATTGCTACCACCTTGAAAGGGGTAGAGAGATACTTCTTTTGGCCGAGACTCAAGAAGGATGTGGACGAGTTTGTGCGCAGTTGCTTGGTATGCCAGAAGGTCAAGTTTGACGAGCATAAAGCAAAGGGATTGTTACAGCCTTTGCCCATACCCACCCGCCCCTGGGAAAGTTAATTGCAATGGATTTTATTTTTGATCTCCCGAGAACACAGAGTGGTCACAATGGTATCTGGACTGTTATTGACAGATTTAGCAAGCAGACTCATTTCATTCCAGTAAAGAAAACAGTCAAGCTGAATCACTTAGCGAGACTGTTTGCCCAGATCTACAAATTATATGGCATGCTCGAGACGATTGTCTCCGACAGGGCCCCAGATTCATGAGTTTGTTTTGGAAGGCAATTTGGGAGAACATTGGCACGCGGTTGCAGTTCTCGTCATCTTTCCACCCGCAGACTGACGGGCAATCTGAGATTGCCAATTCAGTGGTACTAGATTTATTGAAGTCTTACATCTCGGGTCAGAAGACTCAATGGGAAAAGTATTTACCTTTGGTACAATAACACGATACACTCTTCGATGGGGAAGGCGCCATTTGAGATTATTGAAGGTGTTGCGAAGGTTCCACCCTTCCTAAGCACGAAAGATAAGATTTTTGAACCGATGAGTATACGCGCGACTTGGACACGGCTTTTGCCAAGGTCCGTGAGGCTTTGTAAAAATCTCAAGAAAGACAGAAAAAGGCAGCAGATCGCTATGGTCGCGATTTGAAATTGAAGGAGAATGATTGGGTGCTCTTACGTTTTGAGGAGGCACGCCTAAGAAAGAAAAAGGGAAAGAAGAGGCTTTTTCCAAAGCTTAGTATGCGATACTACGGACCTTTCCAGATCTCCGAAAAGATAAAGGGATGTCTTCTTCTGACTGAAGCTGCCCGACACTTGGAGGATTCACAATGCTTTTCATGTGAGTCTCCTGAAGCCTTTTAAAGGCGATGTGCCCGAAGGTGGGGAGCTTGACGAGCAACCTGAAGTGGAAGAAAACGAGGAGATCCTTGTTCTAGAACAGATATTGGCACATAAAGATTAAGGGTAAAGTGAGAAGGTGGTTCTCGGTTAAATTCAAGAACTATCCTGCATTGTATGCGAAGTGGATGGAGGAGGAGGACCTAGCAGATACTCCTCAGATTGTGAAACTTTATCTTGAAGCTTTTGACTTAGCATAGTCTATTCCAAACGGAACCCTGAATTCAGCTTGGCCGAATATCTGGTGCAGTGGGTATGCACAAGAGGGGAGTTACTCCGCTCCTTTGTCAACAGATGCCTCGATTTTTGATACTAGAGTCACTGATGTCTCTTTGAGCTTCAGGGATACTAAGAGCTGACAACATTCTGTTGTATGACTTTATGAACTGGAATTCCTGATAATATGATACTGACTTGTTCTTGACTTGTTTAAGTGCAGGAACTGATAGATGAAATGACTGCAGCATTTTGGTTTGAATGATCTTGATTGACATGGTTGCAATAGGGATTAGTCAATCGGGCATCTATGAGGTTATGAGTGAATCTAGATGCGATTGCTAATTGCATTGTCGATAAATCATGGTCTGAGATCCGAATGAATGATGAATGTGATTTGTCATGTGATGTCCTGTGATGTCAAGTGATGTCCTGTGATGTGACTGTTGATTGGTACATGTGCGAGATGTATGTTCCTAGTGCGTTGGTACTAACTGGCAGTGTTTGTTAAGACAGTTTATGGCTTCTGTTTGTTTTGCAGGCGTAATCGAGGGCGATTACAATGCTTTCAAGAGGGGGCTATGTCACAAACTGGTGACGTGGCTGCTGGCTGCACAGTACACACACAACACACCCGCCCCCAGCTGACAATAGACTGGGCTCTCGGAAATTAAGGGCCGAATGCTGACGTGGCGCTGCCTGCTGTATGAACGTCCCACTGATGACGTGGCCTGTTGTACGGACGCCCGTGTTTTGGCGGCGCCTTTTGTAGAAGCAGTGTACGGAAAAGCAACGGGACAGCTTTTGGCTACGCAAGGAGAAAGAGAGAGAGAGAATCTTTTTAATTGCTTTAATTTACAAGCAAAGCTAGAGAGAGAGAGAGAGAGAGAGAGAGAGAGAGAGAGAGAGAGAGAGAGAGAGAGAGAGAGAGAGAGAGAGAGAGAGAGAGAGAGAGAGCCTTGCTTTTTGAAGGCTTTTGATTTTGAAGCTTTTGGGCTTTGCTTTTAGCATCCCTTGTAAACCTTTATAAGAGTTGTTGGGCTCTCACTTCTTAGGGCATCTGGATGCAGAGTCTGAGAGTGAGAGCCTCCCACTCAATTGTACTTTGAGTTGCAGATTAATACAAAAAGAAGTACCGAAAGGGGTGCTAGTCTTTGGGGCCAATATCTCTAGGCACGGAACTCCGCCGGGCCAGTGTTGAATCAATTGTGAACTGTGAAGTGTTTTTAAGTGAATTCTTGTGGTGTCGCGGTAGAATCTCGACTTGGAGTGTCCAAGTCTGTTACACCCTGTTTGTGTTTACACTTGATGTGCTAGAGAGAGAGAGAGAGGGTGTTGTGTGTGTGTGATGAGCCGGGGCTATGGGGCAATTGGCTTGAGAGGGGCAAGTTGCCGCCTTTAGGGCCTACTGCCAAGCAGCCAACCCCCTTGCTTAACCAGAGGACCTAACTTCCTCCATTTGCTGTTTCCTTTTTCTACGCCTTACCTGTGTTTACACTCGATGCGCCTGCGAGAGAGGAGAATGATGCCGACCCTGCATGTGGAGATGTCTGGTCTGTTCATGGCAAGTCTGTTTGCAGAGGCATCCGCGATTTCTCCACCTTCATAAGTGTGCTCATCCGTCGTTGGACCCTGTGCATGCTGCATGGGGTGGTGGCCGTCTGTTTGCTCCCACAAGGAAGATCTCTGTGCCTGGCCAATTAGCCGCTGCCTACCAATTAAGCATATCGCCGACGATCATCCGTACTGGCTCTACAGCCTGTGGTCCTGCTCTCTTATGATGTTCGACAAGGGGTACATGTCACCTGGAGGTGTATTTTTCCTGTTGCCTTCCGTAAATAAGTACTAGATATTTTTATTTATTTTTATTTTTACTTGTTTTCCCCGGAACCCTTGAAAAGGTGCAAGTGGACATTGCATGGCCAGTGTGAAACGACTGCGGCCGAATAGGTTTCTCATAGCGGGAGTCTGGGTCGGTCAGTCTGGGACTGGTCGGGCCAGTTAGCAGTGAATTCTGACGAGTATGGAAGCCTGTGTGCGCCAAATGAAGTCTGGGCCACTCGGAAAGTCACTTATAACTTTATAAGTCAGTGGGAACTAGAGAATTAACTCAAAAGGGGCAAACTGGACACATGGCGGCTCCAGGCAATTTTGCCACTTGCAACATGAAGAGGGGGCGCCCAATTTGAGAGAGGAGGCTGATTTTGAACACAAGTGAGCTACAGTGTGTGTGTGAGTAGTGGGTGCAGGTCTACAGCTTTAATGGAAAGCTTGCCTTCTCCTCTGTCTCATGTAGCGCGATGACTTGCTCTCGTGGATCTCTCTCTCCCCGTTGGCACATATGGTAATGCCCCACTAGTTGGGCTACTCAGTTGAACATGTACAGTTCTGGCGGTTTATGCGCGTTTGCCAAGGCAAGAGCCTTCTGAACAGGAACCGGATTAGCTAATTGCTAATCCCCCACAGGTACGCACAGTTCCATTGTGAAAGATTGCGAGTTCGGAGAGTTTTCTCGCGTGAAAACTCGTCCAATTCACAGGGGAACTGTCCCATTGTGTGCGGGAGCCCTCGATCCGAAACAGCGAATTACAGCCTGCTGTGTTTTTCTGCAGGTTTAGGGTTTCGCACCTAAACTGCAAGGGAACCCCGGGGGAGCCTCGTGAGAGCCTTGGGATGCGTGTACAGGCTTTTGGGCACCCGGCAGTGAAAAACAGGGAATTACAGCCCGCTGAAATTCTGTGATAGCTCACCAGAAAGCTTTCAGATAGCGAGGGAATCCGTCCTAGACAGGTGCTTTTGACCTACAGGGGTTTTTGCGTCGTTATGCTGCCAAAATCAGGTCGAAAACCTGCATTTTCAGCCCTCGCCAGGTTTGGACAGCTTTGTGAAAGCTTGTGCTAAGTGGTCGGATCGTCTATCTTAATTTGAATAAAGAAATACCGAAAGGGGCGCCAATCTTTGGGGCCTATAGGGTGTCGGTCTCGTGTGCGCAATGACATTCTAGTCGCTGGACGCAGCTGTGTTCTGTTCCCTTCTCAGTGCTCTGTGTAAAGTTAACAGGTAATTGAAATAGTACCGCCCTCTACGTTGTACAGGCCGGTTATATGGTTCCATCGCCGGGATAGTCACTTTTTCTTCAAAAAGTGCAGCGTGGATTGTTGTGGGTGAAAGCAACACAGAGCTTGTTGATATGGCAGAGAAGAGAGACCAAGTACCTGAAGAGGGATCTTCCTCACATGGCACGGAGAAAGTTCCTTCAACTCTTCAAGAAGAGGAGAGGTTGTTTAGAACTCAACTGCGTTGCTGCATGGACATGTTTCAGCAGTTGGCTAACAACCCAAGGATGCAGGAGTTCTTACAGGCTCCGACACAGGGTTTTCAGCCTCCTACATAGGGCATGACTGAGCCGTTCCAGGAAAAGGAGTTTCCAATGCGCAGAGGACTCATGATACTCGAGGGAAAGCCCATGTGGTTGAGCAACTAGCGGTGTCCAATGATCCAAAGCAACTTGCTTTAGCTGGATAGGAACTGTTTGTGAATGGTCAAGGGAGTAATGAACACGCTATGCGTTAGACCCTTCCATTACCTAATACTTATCCTGGTTATTTTGGAGGTGGTTTAGTGTTTCAATCTATGGCTGGACCTTCCATAGGTTATATGCCAGGGAATGTGTTCGGGACAATGCAAACAGGCATGGGTAACCCTATGTACGCGAACATGGGTGTCCAACCAGGTTTTCAGGGTGCCTATGGCCAGTTTCGAGTGCCTGGAACACAATTTGGTATGGCTGGTTTTTCGCAGCCATACGTACACAATGCAGATATGACAGGGAAAACAGTTGATGCGAGTGTTGGAACGAACACTAATGGAGCACCACTGTTACAGGCACCTGTTTATGATAATGTGGCTCCTTTGAGTCAGCTGAAGGACTACAAGGAAGGTGGGCAGGGAGTGAAGTTTGAAACTTTCAGAGGAACTGAGGATCAATTGAAGGCTTTGACCTTCATACAGCAGTTCGATGCAGCTTATGTTGGAGGAAACTTCACGGAATCTTCGAAGATACGCAAGGCTGCCACTTTCTTGAAAGGGAATGCGCTCCAATGGTGGACCGCATTGTTGAACCAGGGTCAAGCCCAAACAACGTGGGTCCAATTCAAACAGCTTTTTGTGCTTGCATGGTTGACAAACACTTTTGAAGTGGATGTGATCACAGAATGACACGAGTTGAATGCTAAACAGTGTGTGAATCTGGAAGAGTACAATAAAAAGTTTTGGGCCGCACTGTTGCCAGTCACCTCTTACAGGTTGGTGCCATTGTCAGAACAGATTGAGAAGTACTGTTGCGGATTGCCCAAGAAAATCAGGGACTACTGCACAAAGACTACTGTCATGAATATGTTTTAGTTGATAGAGAATGCAAGAGTGGCCAGCAATCTGTCGAAGGGAGATTCCGATGGATTTAATAGCCACAAGAAAGGGTCCCAGTGCAAACAGTTTTCAGCCAAGGGCAATGTTGCAGCAAAGCCTTCTGAGCCTCCCACAAAGAAGCCCTCCACTGAAGAAGGTGATACGTCCAAGAAGCAGTCTAAGTCTTCTTCGGGACGAGGACAAGGACAAAAGAGGCATTTTTCTGGCAAAACTTTTGAAGCTCTTAGGGAGGCCAAGAAATGCTACATTTGTGAACAAGAAGGACATTTTGCAAATGAATGCCCACAGAAGAAGTTACAGGATAAGGATGACAAGTCGGACCATAAAGGGAAGAAGCCAAAGCCAAGTGCAGGACTTGTTCCAGATTTGGTTGGAGACCAGCCAAACAGAGATGCCACGGAGCTGTGCAGAGCTTGGGGCAAAGTTAGAGACCAGACAGTGCTGGTTTTCTTTGATCCAGGAGCCCGTGCAAATTTCATATCACCAGAATTGGCATCAAAGTTGGGCATTCGTGCAGAGGAGATGGGTATGACAGGGGAAGCAGGCTTGGTATGCCCAGGTCATTCAGAGCCTGTTACTCCCATTTTGGGAAAGCTTCGTCTACACATTCAGAGCTATGTGGATGCGGAAGAATTTCATATTATGCCACTTGAGGGCTGTGATGTGTTACTGGGTATCCCATGGTGTTACAGGTTGCATGCTATGGTGGATACTTACAACAAAAAGATTACCCTTGTACATAGAGGAAAGACTCATGTCCTTGATGTAAAGCTTAAAGGCGAGTCTGTTCCAGTTGTTTCTGCTTCTGCTATTTCATCTGTAATAAAGAATCATCTTTCTGCGTACTCGATCTTTGCAAAAGAAGTACCTCAAGTTGTATCTAATTTGTCTACCTTAGATAAAGACGGGTCAACTTTTTTGAGTGGTTTCGGTGATTGTTTTTCGGACTCTTTGCCAGGGGAGTTACCTCCTGAGAGACCTGAGGATCATACCATAGATCTTGTGCCAGGTTCTAGTCCACCGAATAGACCACCATACAGGGTTAGTGCAGCCCAGCAGAAAGAGATTATGAGTCAGGTCAACGAGCTTTTAGAGAAGGGGCTGATTCAGCCCAGTTCATCCCCTTTTTGTTCGCCTGTACTCTTAGTGCAGAAGAAGGATGGTTCATGGCGCATGTGCATTGACTATCGCGCCTTGAATAAGAATACTATCAAGAACAGGTTCCCCATACCGAGGATAGATGACATTCTTGATCGGCTTGAGGGAGCGTCATTGTTTACAAGAATAGACCTAAAGAGTGGGTACCATCAGATACGCATTAGACTAGAAGATGTCCATAAGACTGCGTTCAGGACAACATTTGGTCTCTATGAGTTTCTTATCATGCCATTTGGTCTCACAAATGCTCCTGCCACGTTTAATAGAATGATGGATAGAATTTTTAGACCACATAGAAACTTCGTGGGTACCTTCTTTGATGACATGATTGTCTATTCGAAGTCCGAAGAGGAGCATAGGGATCACTTGACTGTAGTTTTCAATGAGTTACGTAAGAACATGCTACTCATTAATGCGAAGAAGAGTGAATTCTTTTTGCAAGAAATTCACTTCCTTGGGCACATTGTTTCAAAGGATGGGGTACGCATGGATCCCGCTAAAGTGGAAGCAATTAGGTCCTGGCCAGACTTGAAGTCCGTACATGACATTCGAAGCTTTCTAGGCTTATGTTCCTATTATAGGAGGTTCATCCGAAATTTTGTTGAGATTGCTTCTCCACTCCATGCACTACAAGGAAAAGGAGTTACTTTCAAGTGGACAGCCAAGGAAATTTTAGCGTTCAAACACTTGAAAGAGAAGCTGACTTCAGATCCGGTAATCATTTTGCCAGATCTTTCGAAACCTTTTGTGGTTCAGTGTGATGTGTGTGGCCATAGTCTTGGTGCAGTTCTAATGCAGATTGGCCGAGTAGTCGCATATGAGAGCAGAATTCTTTTGAGGACTGAAAGAAACTTGCAAGTCTATGAGAAAGAATTGCTGGCAGTAATTCATGCTCTCACTAGTTGGAAACACTATCTGCTAGGGGCTGATTTTGTTGTCCAAACGGATCATCAAATCTTGCGATATTTTCTCACACAGACGAAGTTGTCTGAGAAGCACATGCGATGGGCAAACATCTTGTCAATGTTCCGTTTTCAGATTGTGCATGTGCAAGGGAAAAAGAATGTGGTGGCTGATGCGTTGTCACGATAGCCCCAAATTTCAGCAGTGTCAATTCCGTACCATTGTGAACTAGACGAAATGAAGACACAATATGCTGAAGATTCAGATTTTGCAAGGATCTATGACCAGCTTGTTGATGGGCAACATCATGAGCACTATATGCTTAAGAATGTGAGAATGGCGATGGAGAGAGAGAGAAGGAGCCAACGCTGGAATAGAGAGAGAGTGGGTAAACGGGTTCCCAATGGAACCTCTCTACTATCGTAAGTGTACAAGATGATAAATACATGTGGGGTGGGCCTAGCATATATACTAAGCCCCAAGGCCCCCACGACCTCATGAGATAAAAAAACCTCACGACCCTCATGGGAAAAATACCCTAAGGTATAAAACCATCCAATGTGGGTGTGGTGAATGGAAAAAAGGAATGACCATGTGCAATGTGCACATGTGATCCTAGGCTAAGTGCATGACATGGGTGGCCAACCCGGACCATACTAGCCGTACAATATGAAGTGTGAAGCAACCGGAGATGTAACTCTAACACCCCCTCTCAGCACCGGATGCTGAGCAAACAGAAAGAATGCGGTGAATAGAAGCCAAAGTTTGCTGGGAAACAGCCTTGGTGAAGATGTCTGCAGCATTGTCCGCCGTATGGACGTACTCCAATCGCAAATCTCCAACCAGAATCCTCTCGCGTACATAGTGATACTGCACCTCAATGTGCTTGGTCCTTGCATGGAAGACCGGATTCTTGGCGATGGCGATGCAACTCTGGTTGTCGCAGGAAAGAAGTGTCACTGCAGTCTGTGGGAACCCCAGCTCCCCCAATAGTCTCCGTAGCCAAATGCCCTCGCACGCAGCGTAGCAAGCTGCGCGGTACTCCGCCTCTGTAGATGAGAGCGCAACGGTAGGTTGCCTCTTGCTGCTCCATGAGATAGGTCCTGAGCTAAGTGTGAAAACGACTCCAGTAGTCGAGCGCCGAGTGTCGGGATTGCCAGCCCAATCCGAATTGCACCATCCACGAAGTGTGGAACCGCCTGAGCGACTATAGAAGATCCCCAGATCAACCGTGCCAGAAATGTACCTCATTGTACGAAGAGCACACTTCCAGTGTCGCTGCCGAGGCTTGGAGGAAAAAGAACTGAGTATGGAAACAACGTAGCAGATGTCTGGGCGTGAATGGGTAAGCCACACTAAACAGCCTACGACATTGCGGTACTGTGTCTGGTCAACCCGAGCTGAGGGATCATGGATAGAAAGGTTCTCCCCGGGTTCAAGTGGAGTGCCTATAGGTCTGCACTGTCCCATTCTGTGTCGGTCAAGTATATCCGTAGCATACTTCCGCTGAGAGAAGAAGATGCCATGAGGTGTCTGGTAAATCTCAAAACCCAAGAAGAAGTGTAGCAAGCCCAAATCCGTCATCTCAAATGTCTTTTCTAAAGATTGCATGATGGAGCAGATCCTGATTGTCCAAGAACCTGAAAAGATCAAATCATCAATATATACAATAACAATAGCAACTAAACTGCCCTCTGATGCTACATAGCAGTTCGCGTCACCATGTGTACGCTTCAGCCCGAGTTTAATGAAAAACTCATCAATCCTCTGATACCAGGCCCTGGAAGCCTGCTTGAGGCCGTATAGCGCTTTGTACAGTCGACAGACGTAGTCCTCGAAGCCAGGTTTCGCAAAACCCGGCGGCTGCTCAACATAAATCTCCCCTGTAAGAGTACCGTTGAGGAAGGCACTCTTGACATCCATCTGATAGACAGGCCAGCCGTAGTATGCTGCTACTGAGAGTAACATCCGAATAGTAGTCATCCGAGCGGTCGGAGCGAAAGTCTCGTCGAAGTCAACGCCAGGGCGTTGTGCATAGCCCTTGGCCACAAGTCTCGCCTTGTGCTTCTCGATGGAACCGTCAGCTTTGAACTTCGTCTTGAAGATCCAGCGCGTCCCAATAATCTTCCGCTTCTTAGGTCGAGGAACAAGCTTCCAAGTACCATTCCGCTCAATAGCGTCGAGCTCGATAAGCATCGCACGCTTCCAAGAGTTAGACTCAAGAGCCTCTTTCACTGAAGAGGGCTCTGGGGCCGCAGAAGAAATCCGCGTCATGAGAGCAAAGTTCACGAACTCGTTGCCCTCGTATACCTGCCTTCGCTGTTGAAGGCGTGCTGAGCGTCTAGGTTGCCCAGTATCCTGCGGCTGTGGTAACTCTGTCAATCCAGAAGAAGAAACTGTCGAATAAAGCCAACCAGGTACAAGTCGCTCCCGAGGTGCTGCCGCTCCGTCCTCTGGAGCGTCCTCAGCATCATCTGCAGACGGAAAGAGTCGGTGTCAGAATCAGCATGATCCAAGGTAGGTACTCGCTGTTGTGGTAGAGGTGGAGGTGGAGGTGGAGGCCTGACTGGTGCGGGAAGGGAGAGAGGTGTCGATGTAGAAGGCTCCGATGTAGACGCCCCCTCTGAAGGGCCGATGAACTACTCATCAAAGACAACATCACGACTTACTGTAGTGGCCCTGGTGACCGGATCATGAAGGCGAAATCCACTGGACTCCTAACCGTATCCAACAAAGATCATCTTCTTGGACTTAGGATCCAGCTTCGTCCGCTTCTCCTTCGGCACATGCACGAAGGCCGGACACCCAAACACGCGTAGGTGTGCCACAAAGGGCTTGCGCCCATAGTAAGCCTGATAAGGGGTCATAGATGCTACTGCTGATGTAGGCGACCTGTTCTGAAGGTAGACCGCCGTGGAACAAGCTTCTGCCCAGAAAACCCGAGCCAGAGAAGCATGCTCGAGCATCGTCCGAGCCATCTCAACAATAGTCCGATTCTTCCGCTCAACCACTCCATTCTGAGATGGAGTGTAAGGAGTAGTCAGCTGGCGTTGTATGCCCTCCGACTTGCAGAACTGCGCGAACTCCTTGGAAGTGAACTCACCTCCGTTGTCTGAGCGAAGAGAGACAATCTTTAAGTCCTTTTCCTTCTCCACCATAGTCTTCCAATCCTTGAAGTAGGATAGGCATTGCGACTTGAGTTTCAAGAAGTAAACCCAAGTGTACCTCGTAAAATCATCCACTAGCACCAACATGTAGAGGGATCCGCTGAAGGAAGGAGTGGCTTGAGGGCCACAAATGTCGGTGTGGATCAAGGCTAGTGGTCTCGAAGCTCTAGTTTCAGCCTGCTTCGGAAAGGCGTCACGATGTTGCTTGCCCATCTGGCAAGCTGTGCAAACACCCGTACGAGAGCGAATGCTAGGAAGCCCATCAACCAAGGACTCCCTGGATGCCTGCTGCATGTAGGAATAGTTCAAGTGGCCATATCTGGCATGCCACAATGAAGAAGATACCGAGCCATGTGATAGTAGTGCTGTGAGCTTGAAAAGGGCGCCGTCTCGCTCACCATGGGCTAGCACTGTGCCAGTAGCAGAGTCGGAGATAACAACCTTACCTCCTCCAAATAGTACTTGTGCCCCCTGTGAGTCAAGTGAAGCCATTGAAAGGAGGTTGAAGGCTAAGTCAGGTACATACAAAGCCTCCAAAGCACTGTATCGTGGGTCAGTCGAAGATCTGAAAATGGGTATGTGGCATGTACCAGAGACCGGTACCGTGTTGGAATCACCAAGAGTGATAGTCTGATCTGACGTAGCTGTAAGGGAACTGAACCAGTCCCTCATAGGAGTCATGTGGGCGGTAGCACCGCTGTCCCCAATCCATGCTCCAGACTGAGTAGAAGTCAATGCCGCACCGGTAGCAGCAACAAGAGAAATCCCCTCAGATGGCTTGGCAGTCGTCACCGCCGTGGAAGCTATGTTCTTCTTAGCTTTGTCAGCCTCGTCCCGCTTCTTCTTCCGACACTCCGCTTGCTTGTGCCCTTTTTTCTTGCAATAATGGCACTCGATGTCTTTGTTGTTGTTCTTCTTCTTCTTCTTGTCGTCCGACGTAGAAGATTCACCCGAATCTGATGTCTGGGCCGTCTTTCCCTTGTCCTTGCCCTTAGCCAGCAATGCACCATCCGCACCAACAGCTCCTCCGGCCCGAAACTCGGAGTGGCTCTCAATCTGCATGAGCTCGGGAAGAACCTCTTCCCAGGTAGGCGGGGCTGCGGGGTGTGAGCGTATGATCCCCTGGTAGTAGGAATCAAATCGAGGAGGGAGTTTGAAGAGCAAGTGCTTGGCCATGTGCTGTGTGGTCATGCTGCCTCCAGAGGCAACGAGGTCGTCCCAGATCTCCCGCATCTTGCGAGTCAACCCTAGAAGTGAGTTGAACTGGCTGAACTGCAGGAGGTAAAGCTCCCGCTCTAGCCGAAGACACCTGGCGACTGATTTGTCTTCAAACAATTCCGTAATGCGTTGCCAAAGCTTGTGTGCGTGCTCCTCTGCTTTAACTTCCTGTAGAACAGTGTCAGAGAGGTTCATAAGGAGAAAAGTGTACACCCGACGGTCAGTGTCGACCCATGAATCAATATCTGCCTGTGAAGCAGATCCTGGAGTAAGAACCGGCTTCGTAGCCAATGTGCTGTCCTGAAGCCAATCCCAGAATCCATTGTAGTTGATCAGGGTCTTCACCTTCGTCTTCCAAACACTGTAGTTGGAATTATCCAGCTTGGAGGTCTCTGAGAAGACCGTAAAACCATATGCTGCAGGGGCAGCCACGTCTCTTCAATCTCCGTGCGGAAGCGTATGCCCAGAAAGCAGAGAGATCAAGTCGATGTGAGGGTACCGTGATCAACCGTGCTAGAGGATAAGTGTCAGGCAAACTGTCTACCCAAGAGCAACTGCTAAGGTGCTGAAAATCACTGCTAAACAGTAAAAAACAGCAAGCTTGTACGTCTCCGAACAAGATGGAAACGCTGCAGAAGCGGATGTTGAGTAATCCCTGTGTATCTCAGCTCTAAAGAGGCTGAAATGAGAGAAAAACAGCAAGCAAAACTCGTCCAGAATCGCACCGGAAGAGAGGGGAAAATGCCCGATGAAGAGGGTACCGTAAGAACCAATGAGATCGATGTCCTCACCTCGTGTGTGCGCTTAAAACGCAGCAGTAGCAAAAAACGCAGCAAGCTGAAAAATTGCCAAATTGCTGAGGTTAATGCCCGTCCGATGAGGGGCAATGAGGGGTAAAGTGGTAGGGATAGAGAGGGAACTCTGCTGCAAGGTCAGCAGACGATTGGGCCTCTCCACTGTGTAACAAGTAAACACAAGCACCGTTAGCAAAGTAGGGAATAGGATAAAAAAACTGTAGTTAATCCTGGATGGAGTGGACCAAGGAGGAAAAAAACGCTGAATGGTAATCCCCCTGTAAGCGTAGATGGGCTGAGGCCTCAAAAACCGAATAGCTTCTGAAAACGCAGATGCTTTAGCCCAAAACGCAATGTGTCCAGATTCTGAAAACGCTGGTTTAACTGAAACGCAGCAACTTCAAAAAAACGCAGCCTCTTCAAAAAGTGTTTCCTCGCGATGAAATGTTGAAGGAAGAAGAGCGCTGCTGCCAGATCCCTGAATTCGTTGTTGGAAGGTGCTCCCCTAAATGGGCTCTGATACCATGTGAGAATGGCGATGGAGAGAGAGAGAGAAGGAGCCAACGCTGGAATAGAGAGAGAGTGGGTAAACGGGTTCCCAATGGAACCTCTCTACTATCGTAAGTGTACAAGATGATAAATACATGTGGGGTGGGCCTAGCATATATACTAAAGCCCCAAGGCCCCCACGACCTCATGAGATAAAAAAACCTCACGACCCTCATGGGAAAAATACCCTAAGGTATAAAACCATCCAATGTGGGTGTGGTGAATGGAAAAAAGGAATGACCATGTGCAATGTGCACATGTGATCCTAGGCTAAGTGCATGACATGGGTGGCCAACCCGGACCATACTAGCCGTACAATATGAAGTGTGAAGCAGCCGGAGATGTAGCTCTAACAAAGAATGACTTTCTCATGATGCATGGAAAGTTATGCGTTACTAAACAGTTACGGCCAAAGATTTTGATGGAAAGTCATGCTCCACCTTATGCCGGGCATCGTGGAATTGATGTGACAGTGAAAGGGGTTGAGGCATTCTTCTATTGGCCAGCTTTGCGTCAAGATGTTGACACATTTGTAAGATCATGCTTAGTATGCCAAAAAGTCAAATTTGACAGACAAAAGCAACGAGGATTGTTGTAGCCATTGCCGATCCCAGATAGGCCATGGGAAAGCATAGCAATGGACTTTATCTTTGATCTTCCAAGGACGCAAACAGGCAATGATGGGATTTGGACTATCATTTGTAGGTTCAGTAAGCAGGCCCATTTCATTCCTGTGAGGAAGAAGATAAAGCCAGAACACATGGTCAAGATATTTATGAGCAATATCTTTAAATATCACGGGATGCCTCAATCAATTGTCAGTGATAGGGATCCACGTATGACGAGTCTTTTCTGGAAGGCATTGTTTGAGAACATGGGCACTACGCTAAAGTTCTCTTCTTCCTTTCATCCGCAAACTGATGGACAGTCAAAAGAGGCAAATTCTACTGTTCTGGACCTGCTCAAATGTTATGTGTCAAAGCACAAGGCAACTTGGGAACACCATCTTCCATTGGTTGAATATGCTTACAATAACACTGTGCATACGTCAACAGGTAAGGCACCATTTGAAATAGTGGAAGGAGGGAAGAAAGTCCCGCCCATTTTGCAGACTAAGGACAAGATATTTGAGGCAGACAAGTATGTGCAAGATATGGATGAAACATACAGGAAGATAAAGATTGCTCTTGAGAAGACTCAGGCTAAGCAAAAGAAAGCTGCTGATCGTCACCGTCGTGAACTTGTGTTTTCACTTGGTGATTGGGTGCTTTTGCGCTTTGAAAAGGCCAGGTTAAGGAAAAGGAAAGGCAAGGAACGCTTATTTCCTAAGCTCAGTATGCGATATTATGGTCCTTTTCAGATTTCAAAAAAGATCAGCGATGTAGCTTACAGGTTGAAGCTACCCGAAGGCTAGAAAATACATAATGCTTTTCATGTCAGCCTTCTAAGACCCTTTGTTGGTGATCTGCCAGAGAATATGCTTGATGAGGAACAACCCGAAGTGGAAGAATTGGATGAAATCCTTGTTCTTGAACAGATATTGGCACATAAAGAAAGAAAGGTTAAGAGGAAAGGTTGCAAGACGCTATTTGGTGAAGTTCAAGAACTATCCATCGTTGGATGCCAAATGGATGGAAGAGTCTGAATTGGTTGATTCACCTCAGCTATTGCAATTGTATCTTGAAGCCTTTCAAATGGAACCCACAGTGACTTGATGTAGCCTTTTCTGGAGCAAGGCAAGAGCATGGTTCATGATGCTCAAGAGAGTAGTTAAGCAATTGTATCTACTCTTTCCATACAGAATTTAGCTAGAGAAGTTTGTGCTTGAGAGTACACTAGAAGACTTCTCTGCTTGATATATGTGTCGTAGCTAGGTTGATGGGATTGTTTAATCGTCCAACGCTACATTTCCGGAAGCATGTATATCTTGGATTCCCATCATAGAATATGTGTGATATCAACAGATACCGCATGTATTATTGGCATGCAAGCGAGGTCGCTTGCAGTATTTCAAGGGTGGGGTGTGTCACCAGGAGGTGTATTTTCCTGTTGCCTTCCGTAAATAAGTACTAGATATTTTTACTTGTTTTCCCCGGAACCCTTGAAAAGGTGCAAGTGGACATTGCATGGCCAGTGTGAAACGGCTGCGGCCGAATAGGTTTCTCATAGCGGGAGTCTGGGTCGGTCAGTCTGGGATTGGTCGGGCCAGTTAGCACTGAATTCTGACGAGTATGGAAGCCTGTGTGCGCCAAATGAAGTCTGGGCCACTCAGAAAGTCACTTATAACTTTATAAGTCAGTGGGAACTAGAGAATTAACTCAAAAGGGGCAAACTGGACACATGGCAGCTCCAGGCAATTTTGCCACTTCCAGCATGAAGAGGGGGCGCCCAATTTGAGAGAGGAGGCTGATTTTGAACACAAGTGAGCTACATTGTGTGTGTGAGTAGTGGGTGCAGGTCTACAACTTTAATGGAAAGCTTGCCTTCTCCTTTGTCTCATGTAGCGTGATGACTTGCTCTCGTGCATCTCTCTCTCCCCTTTGGCACATATGGTAATGCCCCACTAGTTGGGCTACTCAGTTGAACATGTACAGTTCTGGGGGTTTATGCGCGTTTGCCAAGGCAAGAGCCTTCTGAACAGGAACCGGATTAGCTAATTGCTAATCCCCCACAGGTACGCACAGTTCCATCGCGAAAGATTGCGAGTTCGGAGAGTTTTCTCGCGTGAAAACTCGTCCAATTCACAGGGGAACTGTCCCATTGCGTGCGGGAGCCCTTGGGACATGCGTAGGCGTGTTCGCTCCGCTAAAAACGATCCAAAACAGCGAATTACAGCCTGCTGTGTTTTTCTGCAGGTTTAGGGTTTCGCACCTAAACTGCAAGGGAACCCCGGGGGAGCCTCGTGAGAGCCTTGGGATGCGTGTACAGGCTTTTGGGCACCCGGCAGTGAAAAACAGGGAATTACAGCCCGCTGAAATTCTGTGATAGCTCACCAGAAAGCTTCCAGATAGCGAGGGAATCCGTCCTAGACAGGTGCTTTTGACCTACAGGGGTTTTGCGTCGTTATGTTGCCAAAATCAGGTCGAAAACCTGCGTTTTCAGCCCTCGCCAGGTTTGGACAGCTTTGTGAAAGCTTGTGCTAAGTGGTCGGATCGTCTATCTTAATTTGAATAAAGAAATACCGAAAGGGGCGCCAGTCTTTGGGGCCTACAGGGTGTCGGTCTCGTGTGTGCAGTGACATTCTAGTCGCTGGACGCAACTGTGTTCTCTTCCCTTCTCAATGCTCTGTGTAAAGTTAACATGTAATTGAAATAGTACCGCCCTCTACGTTGTACAGGCCAGTTATAGTACATGCTATCGTGTGGGGGGGACTCTCTCTCTCTCTCTCTCTCTCTCTCTGTTATACACACACACACACACACACTTTGCTAGGATAAAGTGTTAAAATCACTATACTGATACTGGTACTACTTGTACTAGAGCTAGTATTGGTACTGGTGCTACCTATGTACTGGTACTGGTACGGGTACTTATTATACTAGATTGGCACTGATACTATTTATGTATTGATACTGGTGCTACACTGGTACTATACTGAACATGTACTGGTACATTACTGAAGCGAAATGGAACTACGTGTGTACTGGTACTTTATTGCACTGAACCAGTACTAGTGAATTGATGCTACTTGTGTACTGATACTGGGTTCACTTGTGTCCTGGTACTATACTGTACTCGTACTGGTACTTTATTGTGCTAAACTGATACTGCTGCCACTTGTGTGATATATCGGTCCTGGGACTGGTATTGTTTGTGTAGTATACTGGTACAGGGGCTGCTTGTGAGACTGGTACTGGTGCTAACCGTGTACTGGTACTATATAGTTACTTAACTGGTGCGTCTTTGGTTCTTGGGCATAACTGATTAAATGCACTGAATGACTGGTTGGTTGTGATGGCGGTGGCCGAATATTGTTAAAAACAAATATTGAAATATGGAATATTGGTTTTAACACTTTCTACTCCGACTAAATGGTTTTTGGGCTTAGTCGATAATATACTGGACTAGTGCTACTTGTGTATTGGTACTGGTGCTACTTGTGGACCAATACTATACTGGTGCGGTACTAGTGATACTGGTACTGGTGCTACTTCTGATACTGATACTGTGTGAAATATAGTAGGTAATTCGGTAGTTGAGAATTTGGAGGTGTCTGTAAAGACACTTCATTGACGCATTAAATGCCACCACACGTGTACACACACACACACGCACACATATGTTCATTCGGCAGGTTTCCTGGCTCTGTAAACCCTGTCATGTTTCGCTTAATTTCACGGTGCCTCCATCTTGACAGGTCCGCGCTACAACACCCTCTAAGTGCTATCTCATTCTTTCTCCTTAGCTCTCTCCCTGTCTCTGTACTAGGTGGCGTTGCTGTATTCGTGGTACCTCTTGATGATGGGCCGGCCATACTGTGCTGGAGGAATATGGCCACTTGCTCCAAATACTATAAAAGGTGAGCTCCCATGCTCACTTAGTATTGGTACTGCTCACTTAGTATTTGCGCCTGCGAGAGAGGAGAATGATGCCGACCCTGCATGTGGAGATGTCTTGTTTGTTCATGGCAACCCTGCTCGCAGAGGCATCCGCGAGTTCTCCACCTTTATAAGTGTGCTCATCCGCCGTTGGACCCTGTGCATGCTGCGTGGGGTGGTGGCCGTCTGTTTGCTCCCACGAGGAAGATCTCTGTGCCTGGCCAATCAGCCGCTGCCTACCAATTAAGCACATCGCCGACGATCATCCCCACTGGCTCTACAGTCTGTGGTCCTGCTCTCTCATGCTGTCCGACAAGGGGTACATGCTGTCGTGTGGGGGGTTCTCTCTCTCTCTCTCTCTCTCTCTCTCTCTCTCTCTCACACACACACACACACACACACACACACACACACACACACACACACGTGTGTGTGCATGGAAAGTGCAAAGCTGCAAATGAGGTCACCATCACTAGCAACACATGTTCAGTAGCATTTCATTTAAAGAGCCTTTTAGCCCTTCAGCATTATTTTTTCTGCACAGTATCATGACTTTCTACAAAGACATGGTTAGATTCCATCTGGGCTCTGCAGAGCTTTCCATGGTGCTTTTTTGTGATGTTTACCTATTATTTCATCTGTTTATCTTGCTTTGGTTTAATTTAGTCCACTTATGAGGATACTTATACATGATGATATTAGTGTTATCTCTTGTGCTAGTATCTATGTTAGTACTGTGAGTCTGCGATAAGAACGTGGAAAATTATGTGGCACCTGATTCTTAAGCATAACCTTCTTCTTATACCGCCAGTCCTAGTGAAGACACTGCAGAACTTCCAGTGCCTGTGGAAAATCTCTGTGGTGTGTCAAAATGGCGTCTTGATTGTGCTAAAGGAAGTTTCTTATGCTGGGTTTAGGCACTGTCCAGGAATGTGGCTTCTATCCCAGAGTGATTGGGCATGATCTTGCTATGAAATTTTGGTCATCCACGGCCGATTTCTACTGGAGTGTCGTGCTACATGATTGTATTGGGTTATTTAAGTGGCCACCTAGGTTTTGAGTAAG
This sequence comes from Adiantum capillus-veneris, assembly GCF_014529385.1. Classification (NCBI taxonomy): domain Eukaryota; kingdom Viridiplantae; phylum Streptophyta; class Polypodiopsida; order Polypodiales; family Pteridaceae; genus Adiantum; species Adiantum capillus-veneris. Next base: position 14,661,456 of record NC_140952.1, read on the forward strand.
AAAATGAATTCCATCTGGTTGATGTTAAGTCGTATTTTCTGTTTTCTGCAGCTCAGTCAAGTTCCTCAGCATAGTTCATAGTGATGGATGCAAACAGGACGAAACAAATTGGACGGTCATGCGCCATGGAACCATGGATCAATGGGTCATTGTTCCTTTACATATAATTTCCACACAAGCAATCTAGATAGTTGTTCATGTAGCATCCAACAAGTTTTTAGCCTCAGCAGTTGCCTATATGATGATCAAGTAGTTGGGTGCATATTTTCAAGCCAAATTCGTGTAGGCCCTCAAGGTCACTCTGGAGAAGCATTGACTTGTTTGCTGTCAGATATGAAGGTGCTGTCAGATACGGCCTGCTGTAGTGGTAGCAGGCTGTACAGATCAAGTTAGTGATTGAAGCAAAAAGGAGTTTTGTTAACAGAGTGAAGATCAAGATGGAAGCACCACCAAGGGTTTCATTTAGCCTCTTTGGGCAACTGTTTTGTTTTTATTGAAAGCTTCAATGTACACCAAGGGTGGTTCAGATATTTGCATGCAATTTGTTGAGCAGAAACTTTAAAATTCTTGTTTGTGATGCAAATTTCAAAAGAAAATTTTGTAGCATTGATTGCTACAGCATAGAAAAACTGTAGCTCTAATGGTGGTAGACCATGTGACATGAGTTTTGTGAGAGCAAAGGAGTTGCTCATGCAAATTGTAATAATCTCTTTTGCTGACTTTTTTCAAGACTGTTTTAGGGAGAAGCACGGCAAGAGAGGAAAGGATAAAACAGAGAAGAGGTCAATCTGTAGCCTTAACTTGGAGTAAGTAAAGCTATGAAGGCAATGTAGAATGTATGTTGGTTATGTGAATTATGATGGGCGACTATCTACTATGCATGCCTGGCAATGGACTCTTAATATCATATTGCATAAAGGAGGAGCACAATTTTACTGTGGTAGATGTTTGTAGAGAACTAAATATTGAGTTAAATTTGCTTTGGCAAAGCAATACATGCACTCGCAACTTGGCCATTTGGCATTACTAATATGGGTAACTTCGCTTATTGCATGGACTGGTTATATCTTGTAAATACCTCAGTATGTTCCTTATGTGAAGCCATGAAGAAATATTTTTTGTCATTCCAAGCTTGATTTTGGCAGGTTTCATTGCCCCAAACTATTTGGGATTCATCGATGGTGATGCCTTTTCCCCTTGTAATTTGAAATACTCCCAAAATACCTCCCAAATTTGGACTAAAATTCCCAATATGCCTTTGAATATTTCCAAAAGTTTCTATCTATCCCTCTTGACAATAGAAACATGGCAAAAACAACTACAGTTTATAAGTTTTTGTATAAGCACTCTATTCAAAAGATTGAGCACATTAGGATGCTGGTTCTTTGCGATTTTATGGATTCTAGAGATTCGATATTAACACATGCAAATGCTACCATTTTTGGGTATGTGGGTGGTAATTTCCACAAATTTGAGGGGTATTTTGGTAATTTTGTGTAGTTTCATTATGTGTAATGAGGGGTAGTACTATGTAGAGAATGATTGTTCTTTTCTATCATTGTATGCCTTCCGATTGTGAGAGATACAAGAAGCCTCTTGGAGATGCTTTGTCTCAGAACCCCCTAGTCTTGCCTATTTCTGCGATTCATTGTAGAAGCTTCAAGGACATGGTTGATCAATACGCCACAAATTTGTAGCTTTCTTGAAATGTTTAAACCAACCTTTGTCAATGTTACAAGAGGAGTCATTTTACTCAAAACTCTCTCTCTCTCTCTCTCTCTCTCACACTCACACACACACACACACACACACACACACACACACACACAGGCTTTAAGAGCACTTGAGAAACGTTGAGAATAATTGTGCTTTGAAAAAGGAAAATATGCTTTCAGCGAGATGTGATGTGAGGGAATAAGGAATGTATCCATGTCCATTGGTGTATGTAGGGGTAATGTGGTTTTTGGTTCATATATCATGCATGTTATGGCCAAAGCAAAGAATGCCAAGAATGTAGATGCACAATAATTGAAAGAATGAAAGACTTTTCAAGAACATTGTTCTTGGTGGGATTGAAAAAGAGGTGAAAACACTTCTATTTCTTATAATTGTGACATGAGATTTTCTTGATACCTATTTTGGTATGTCTGGAACGACGGTTATTGGTGCATATAGAACCGACAAACAAGGAGCTCTTTATGTAAGACTTGATTAAGGCGGATGATAATTAGTCGCATTCATGATTTAAACATCAAGTTAACGTGCTAATTAAAAAATAACGTAAGCAATCAAAGTGCAAAATAATACAAAATACGTAGATTGATTGATAGGATGCATAATTTGTACAATGCGTTGTGTGCTTATGCAGCACCTATGAGAGTGTAGCCTTAAGCCACATGTTGGGCCACATGTCTTAGTACATGGCACTCTTAGGTGAGAGGTAGTGGCATGTAGGTGGCACTTAGGTGGTCATGCAAAGTGTAAGGTTGCTTCCCACTAGAGTGTTTGAGAGTAGCACCTTTAGGGATAATTCATGTAGGCATAGGGTGGAAGTAGGTTTAAACCTTAACAATCACCCCCTTAAACCTGATTTCATTCGAGGATTGCCTAAGATACATCATGCATGGTTCTCAATGGATTCAACAGGTCATGGTTCATATAAGGCTTCTTTAGGTAGATGCATGGGTTCACATTTGGATGCAGGTACATTATGTTTTGCTCACATTCGGATACATTATGAAGTGTAGATGAAAGTTTTTAGTGTGAAGGTATTCATGGTTCATCCTTAGCGATGCGATCCTCGCTTGTGTGTTCATCTTCATTTTGTTGGTTTTCATGTCGATGTGGATCTTCATTGGTCCATTGTGTTGAGTATACAATGGAGTAAAATACATATATATTACAAGTGTTGTGAGTGTCCGTGTGTGCATAATCTGATGCCTCATAAGAAAGGTCTTACCATGTATCATGGCAGTGTCTAGTCCTCAAAGATACATGTGTAAACATACATTTCAAGCTTAATGCACACATGCTTCATACATGATGGATTAAGCATACATATGTGCCGATTGCAAGTAAGTATAGCTCTCCCTTGAACTTTGATCCTCTATCACACTGATTGTGAAGCATCGCTTCACAAAGTGAAGTCACTCTTCGCAATGAGCAAAGGTGATAATAAAAAATTGTCTGCTTCGACTTGTGACTGCTCATGAGAATGCCTTCCAAAATTTAATGCTTGAATCTTTGATTAGTTGCCTTTGGCTAGCTTTCAACTATGTGAGTTTTGAGGCTTTTGAATCCTTGGCTTTGATGTGTTTCCCGTTACTAGGTGGAAACCCGAGCTTAAGGATAATTAAAAAATTAAATAGAATACAATTTATTCAAATATTGTTTGATGAGCGTGTCGAGCAACGAGCAGAAGACAACCAAGTGTTGCAGCGCGTCAGAGTGGGCTCGATCAGTGATGACGATGCCAGCCGATTGGAGGTGGCCGAATTGCAGGTCGAGATACGTTGGCAGCTAATGAGCAGCGCTGACGTGGCAGATAACTACACGTGTGCCCAATTGTGGCCTCCAGGTGAACGAAATTGAGAGGAGCCGTGTTGCATACACTGGTGTAGTTTACAATAATAAGCAGATCCGTAGCAGGGTTGTCAAGCAATTAGCACAGAGCTGTGACTAATTGCGTCTACTGGCATGAGGCTACTGTTGCTGAGCGGCAGTTGATAACGAGGATGATGAGTGGGTTTTGGGGAGCTCGTTGATGAACTGGTAGCGTTGGACCCAACTGTGTAGTACTAATTGAGGTTAAGGTTGAAGTGAATAGGACGGGCCTAGTCCGAGGGCAATGCAGTTGTACGAGCGGGAGTAGGCAACAACAGCCGATGGCTAACCTTTGAGATTTGTAAAGCTTTACACAGGGAGTCAATGAGCATGTTAATGAGCAGGTGCTAGTTGCCAGCATGAGTTTGATGGCTCTGACTAAGGCGGTGTAGGAGTTGTTTCTACCTTACAAACCCTAATGGGCTTCTTCAATGCACTTTGGATTTTGTTTTGAAAAACCTCCAAGTGTATTTAGGGATCCACCAAGCAAAAGCACCCTTTTGTGACCACGTCTTTGCCTTCTATGTGGGGATCGAGTCCTGACCTCGTGGTTCTCACAAAAGAGGGCGGTGGTGTGAAAATAAGATGCTAAGCATTAAATGAAGCATGAAGCAAACAAACACATACACACACACACACACACACACACACACACACACACACACATGCAAAGTTGCTGTAGGAAATGAAAGGTTGATGGTGCACCGATAAAATCGGTTAATTACTCACATTTACGGAGCCCGATCAATTCAAGTGGATAGACAACGAGTAGCCCTTGATGAGTGCTTCCCACACACACAAATGATGCAAGATATTTACAATGAATGGTAATGCTAATAATAATAATTATAATGAGCCTCACGATAAAGCTCTGATACCACTTGTAAGGTTCGATTAAGGCAGATGATAATTAGTCGCATTCATAAATTTAAACATCAAGTTAATGTGCTAATTAAAAAATAACGTAAGCAATCAAAGTGCAAAATAATACAAAATACGTAGATTGATTGATAGGATGCATACTTTGTACAATGCGTTGTGTGCTTATATAGCACTATGAGTGTGTAGCCTTAAGCCACATGTTGGGCCACATGTCCTAGTACATGGCACTCTTAGGTGAGAGGTAGTGGCATGTAGGTGGCACATAGGGTAGTCATGCAAAGTGTAGGGTTGCTTCCCACTAGAGTGTGTGAGAGTAACACCTTTAGGGATAGTTCACATAGGCATAGGATGGAAGTAAACCCTAACACTTTGCTCGAGAGAAAGGCCTATTGTATGTACTATGGTGATGAAACAAATGATCCTTGACAATAGTTGGATTTAATTTAAGCGGATGAGATGTTTTGTGTACGAAGACTACACATTTATGTAACAAAATGATTGTTGAAAATCATATGAAGAGAGAACCTTTGTTTTTTAGTGTGAAAATGGTCGTTAAAGAAGCTTTAGGGACCCATTTGTATGTTTTCTTTGTTATATTACGATGAGTCTTGTGTGTCTCATGCTTTGTTCCAGCTACAAAAGTTGAAGCTCTAGAGGGTTGAGCTATAGGTACAGATGGTTCAACCTCTTGGACATGCAATTTTTTGGGTTTTATTTCCTCAAGAGGTGATATCTCAGGGACTATCGTTTGAGTGACAGGGATAAGAGTTGGTTTTTGTGTTGTGACACTCCCATTTTTCCAATCAATAGTGTATTTGGTTGCTATCATCCACGTGCGTCCTAGGTTTATATTGCCTTCCATAGTTCAAGCAAGCATGACCAAAAAGTCTTGAGCTACACAAAAGAATAATCAACAAGTTAAGTGAGTGAAAGGAACAAAAAGAGAATTTAGAAAACAAAAAAAGGAAATGCTTAAGGAGTTATCTTCTTAAGAAAAGACACCCAAGGAGAAAGCAAGGCCATCCAAACACTAGGGACGCATAACCTAAGAGACTAATGTAACGGTTGTGAGTGTGCTTTTAGAATTGAAATGCATATCCATGGATTGTGAGAATTAGCATAGATGAGCCAACTGATGAATCGGATATCATACATCTTGTGGAACATGGGGACATGATGTCAAATAGATTCTTGGATTGGACAATGAAGAGGACAAGGAGGTGTCTAAAGTACGATTAAGAAGGGATTGGAAGATTAGATCTTTATCAACTTTGTGGACTTCAAAAAAGCTTATGATATGGTTCCCAAAGAGAATTTTTGGAGACATATGGAGGAACTCCTAGTGTCAAGTGAATATATACATGCAATTTCTCGTATGCATACATGGTGAATTGGAACACAGGGTACTTGAGTTTATGCAACAAGAATGCATAGTTATTTTGGTCCATACTTTAGAAGATCACAAAAGATTAAAAGTGTCTTGGAAAGCCTTTGCTTGCATTGTGGGTAAATTCTGAATGGCTCCAAAACTGAGGTTATGCTTGTGAAAATTCTTAACAAGGATAAGCCATGCATTGTGAACAATAAAGAGCCCCTTGAAGTGGTAAAGAGCTTCAAGTGCCTTGCTCATGATAATGATTGTCTTGGAATGGCTCCAAAACTAAGGTTATGCTTGTGAAAACTCTCAACAAGGATAAGCCATGCATTGTGAATAATAAAGAGCCCCTTGAAGTAATATAGAGCTTCAAGTACCTTGGTCATACTTTTTTATAAGTGGGCGATGTAGTTCTTTTGATCCATACTTTAGAAAATGCACAAAAGACTATGATTATCTTGGAAAACATTTGCTTGTATAGGGGTTGATTGTGAATGGCTTAGAAACTAAAGTTATGCTTGTGAAAACTCTTAACAAGGATAAGCCATGCATTGTGTATGATAAAGAATCCTTTAAGTGGTAGAGAGCTTCAAATACCTTGGTCTTGAGGTTTCCGCCAAAAATAAAGGGAATGATTTTGCTATTGGATGCTTGGAAGTTGGGAAGGAATCCTACTATGCATTCCGGAATATGTGCAATTCGAGAGAAATTAAATGTTGAGTTCTCAAGGAATACCACTTTGATAGCTTGGTGGTATCTATGATTCTTTAGGAGTTAAAGTATGGGGTGGTAATCATCTCTAACTTAAAGAGTTTAAGGATGTCCAAAAGTGTTTTTTAATGAACTTTCCCCAAGTCAAGACACAAATACTATACAAGGCTCTTAGCTCTTACTTCTTTAGTCCAGATCACTTTCCATTGAGGTTATGGTATGAAGAGAGTCATGGAATACATGTTTAAGATGCGAAACCCCCCCTCACATCAACTTTCGAGAAATGCATTGAAAGCAAGTAAAAAAAGTTATGAAGATGCGAAGAAGCAAAATACTAAGTTCAAGGTGGATGCAGGACATCAAAAAGTGGTTTGGAAGATGGGATGCATTACATCTACTTCATGATGCCTCCATTGACTCCAAATGAATGAGGTTTTTACAGCACCAATGTATCATAGCTTGAGAGAATTCTAGGTTCACGCTTTATACATTATACCACATATGTTGTCCCTAACCACACAACCGTGCCATTCTCCAAATGAGCGAACTGCAGCTATGCTTACCATCTCCTCGAGTGAAATCTGCATTGTCGCCTCCATTTGGCTCACCTCTCATTTTCTATGTTGCAAGATAGGGCACTGAGGCATTGGCAAGGGGTCTCATCGATCATGCCCCTAAAATTTTGCAACTCTAATATCATATCCTACTTGATTGCATAGCTTTTGCTCACATTAGAGATTTTTTTTTAATCCATGATCTCTATCTGCACACATGTCTCTCCCAACCATGTTGTGGACTCTCAATTGCAACAATCATACCCATACTTCTTGAGCAACGAGAGTCTCATTTTGATCCAATAGGTCATATTTGAACTTCAAGCATCATAATAAAATCTCTCTCTCTCTCTCTAAGAAGAGAAAGAGGAAAGGTTTGTAGAATGGGTATCCCATAACATGTTTGAAATTCAAATGTTGTTGCATAGATCTTTGACATTTCTCTCATGGGTAGCAATTATTTACTTCAAGACTTGCTGAATAGGTCTTTGAGCTCTCTTGGATTCATTTCTTTGATAGTAGAATCTCTCTCTCTCTCTCTCTCTCTCTCTCTCTCTCTCTCTCTCTCTCTCTCGTGTGTGTGTGTGTGTGTGTGTGTGTGTGTGAGAGAGAGAGAGAGAGAGAGAGAGAGAGAGAGAGAAATTTCAAAACCTTTCACATGCAAGAATTGAGGTTGAGCGTGTTATACAAATTTCTACAACAAGACGTCAACTATTGACAAGTCATTGTCTAAATGTGGTGAAGATGCTCGCTATGGTCTCGATTGCCCACATTCTCTAAGAGAGCGGGGGGATATGTACCCTTCGTTTGGAAGAGGTTGGGACCAAACTAATCCTATAGTATAGAGAGAGCAACATGTACGAAATCAAGGAGCATCTCCTCTTCCACCAAGTAAGGATGAAATTGGGTTGGTATATATAAATGGTGTTGATATACAAGGAGTTGAAGTTATGGAAAACAAGAGAGTGACGGTGATGCATACCATATATCACACAACTCTTGAGCACTCTCCCCAATTGGAAATCCTCTATTAGAAGCTTTTAGATAGGGATACAATGTGTGCTTTTGATGGTTTCATCATCTTACCTAGTAGAGAACCTTGGACTATGCAATCAATCGATAGGAAGAGGGGCTCTCATTCATCTACTTGATGGTTAATTCATGCATTGAGATCAAAAGAGAATCTCAGGAACAACAACAAACCTTACTCAACCTTGTAAGTAAGGGGTAGGGAAAGGTCCTCAATCGACCTTTCCCCGCTATTTGGTTGACTCGTGGCTACTCGCACAGGCCAAGAGCCACGGGGAGCCCAAATTACGGGAAAGGGACCTTTCCCTCCCATCAAGCATCCAAGGGAAGGGGGCTAATGACACCGTGACTTTAGTGAGGTCGCGAAGAATGTGCCTCTGAGTGGCGAGGTTGTGGAGAAACTGTGTTTGAGTAGCGAGGTTGCTTGGCGCTGCCTCCTTCTCGTACTGCGCTTTGGCTGGATATTCGTGTTGCATGGTCCATGGAACCTTTGCATTGTCTTCGCCCTTTGCTCCTCTCTCCACTTCCCTTCTTTGAGTCGTGCCCCTACATGGACAAGGTTCCCCCCCCCCCCCCCCCCCCCCCCCCCCCCCTCCGACCCCACACACACACACACACACTCAAATGCACGTCTGCACGTGCAATATTACACACTGTTACATGGGAGAACAACTGTTGGAATTACTTCATGCCGATGTGTTGAGCAATTACTGTCTCATATAATAATGGGAAAGAGTGTACTTTGAGTTTTTTTGGCCTACGGAAGGCCATAGGGTTGTTAGTGGAAGATTGTTGCAAACGGGAGGCCGTTCGATTTTCTTCCCGGATGTTTTCCGCGTGTCTAGGTTTACTAAAGGCACTGTCCAAAGTGTATGAGTCCTTTTCGCCCTTCTCCTGGCAGTCTCGTCGTTTTCGCCTTGTCCAAAGTGTACGAGTCCTTTTCGCCCTTCTCCTGGCAGTCTCGTCGTTTTCGCCTTGCTCTTGACGGAGGAGGTGGTGCATGCAGCCTGTAGGTCTCAGTCTTTTCGACCTGCTCCTGCCAAAAAATGTGGCGTACGCAGGTGCTCTTCGTATGGGTGCAGTTTTTTTGAGCTGCTCCTAGTAGAGGACATGGCATATGCAGGTGCTCTTCGTGCGATGTTTAAAGCTGAAGGTGGGCGTTGTCTTGATTTTCAAGGTTGTTGAGACTGCATTCAATGCCGCCTTGTGTAGCCTCCAGTGAGTGCTGTCCTTGTTCGAACTTTGTGGTTGAGAGACGTGTTTGGAAGACTGCCGGAAATGTGAATGCAAGTTAGATAATGTCCATTGCAGGTCCACTCAGTCAGAGTCTTTTCTCGGTGGCTAATTTGTGCAGGATGTTCTCTCTCTCTAAGATCTTATGCAAAGCACTCCACGTGCTTCTTGTAGCTTATATAGAAGGCAAGAATGAGCTATATTATGATTGTAAGATGCAATGTCTAATTTGAGTCTCTCCCCAAAAACTTGTCTTGTGCAAGCCCTTGTCTCAATTGGTTGTGATCCTGCTGAGGATGGTGAATCAGACATTTGGTGTGCCTTTTATGTAGATGTGCCAACAAGTCTCAATCTTTTTTTAAACATCTAAGCTTTGAGGTGTTTCTGTATGGTGGGAGATTGTCTATTTACTGTTCAATTTCTCTTGAGAAGCCTTGTGGGTCAGGATATGCTGTAATATTCAAATTTAAAGTGATTCCAGTTACCATATGGAAGCCTATGGGTTCTTCTCCCGAATGTTGCTGAAGCTTTTGCTGTGGCTTGTGACGATTTGAAGCTTTGTGAGTGTGTGGTGTGAATTGGTCTGAGAACTTGTGTGTTGTGCCTTCAAGTACCTGCATCAACAATTGCTTAGAGCTCCTTTATTGTCATGGCATCTTGTGGTGAAGGGAGTGCAAGCAATGCCTCGCCCAACGATGGTGAGAGCATGGAATTCTCTGGAGGTTTGTTGCACTAGCTTGCCGGTGGTTTCTTTTAACGTTTTTGTACGGTGATAATTGAACTGCTGCTTCGTTGGCTGGAAGACTCATCTGAGGTTTTTTCTCGCCATGTGCTGGTGTTGCGTTTTCCTTTTTGGTCCTCGTTCTTTTTCCCTTGCGGCTGAAGCACTCGAGAGCATTGCCTTGTGCTAGTGTTGAATGTTCACTCCTGGTGCTGTTTTTTTCTTGACTGCGAGTGGTGCACTCGAGACTGATGCAGTGGCATCGATTCTTGTATCTTGTGAGGTAGTCCTGCTTGCCATGGCCGACTGTTGTTCCGTTTGCTTATGACGCATGAGGAGCACCACTGACTGAACTGCTTGCCTTTCCCCTTGGCGGTCAGCTTTGGCGCATATCAACACTGTTTTTAATCTGAAATGCGCTTTGACAAACGCTTGTTGTGGCTCGCAAACCTGTTTTTGGACATCAATGCTTGCAGGTTTCGTTCTTAGACTACTGGCTGTAGGTTGTGCCCTTGGATTGAAGCGCGTAGCCACCGCTTACCGTGCATGTCGAGAAAGTGTTATAATGGTTTGCTGCGTTCTGGTCTTTCTGTTGGTCTGCTGCATTATGGTGCTGGGTGTAAGAGAAAGCTTGCTTTGCTTGTTGATGCAGGACAGTTGATCAGTTGAGCGTGTTTTCAACATCTAGTATCCTTGTTCCAAGCGATGTGAAGCACATCGGGACATGCAATACTGTGGTCCCACGTCCACTAAGTTGTATGATTGACACAAGCTGTTTTAGCTAACTGACCATCATATGCCTTATGTATCAGTAGTCCATGTCCTTTCAGGAAATACTGTTCAGTAGCCAGGTTTGGAGTGCTTTCCGAGTTTTTAAATCTAGCGTCTGCTTGGAGCTAAAGTGCACGTTGCCTATTACGAGGACTTATATTATTCACTAGCCAGATTTAGAGCACTTTCTACGTTTTTTTTATTCTGGCGTCCGCTTGGAGTTGAAGTGCACGTGTTCTATTACGAGGGCTTGCTCATGCTCCTTGTTGTCGGGTTCTAGTTGTGTCCTGACTACCTTGTGCTCCGCAGCAGGCAATTAGCCAAGTCGCCTTGGATTTTGTCCCTTGGGATTCTCCGCTTGACCTTGCGATGTGGCGCCGCAAGTCATGCTCCATAATTTCAAGAACTTCGTTTCTATGGCTTGGTTTTTCTTGACTTTTGGCAAGTTTGCTGCCTGTTGGTCGTTCTTGTGCATGTTTTGCTTTGCTCAACCAGTCAATGTTTTGCTCAATTTTTTGCTTCATTTTCTTCTCCTGCCGTAGAGCTATGCAAATTTGTTGAAATTCCTCCATGCCCTACAAACAAGCGTTCGTTGCACTCGGCACTAGCGAGCTCTGTTGAGCCGCCCCCAAATCCGGACTTTGGGCAAAGCGCAGCTGGGAAGAAGTGTAGGTGTGATCTATTTCAAGAAAGCCTTGGTGGCCATCCTGCTAGCAGCACAAGTATGGCTAGCACATGCATTTACTCTTTCCGAACTAGGCTTGACGTGTCTACGGTGTTCTCTGCTGCAATCCACTCTTGATTGTTGAATCGCATTAAGATGGTGATTTGTTTTTTTTGGTAGCCAAAGTAGATCTACCACTAACAGAGGAGTGTGAACAAGCACCATCTTTGCCTCAGCAGCAGCTTACTTTTCCAACTCGTGAATTAAGCATAACTGGAGCCTCATTTCCTTGAGTTTGCAAATCTTCAGCTGCTTGCAATGTCTTTGATGGTGGCAGGCTGCTGGACAAAGGGAAAAGCCTGATAGTCAAGGAATCCTTGCCACTGTTCATGATTAGTGATATAGATGAGGGCAACAAATCTTTCTCCATAGAGGAGAAAATCTTGAACTCGTATGGTACATTTCGTTCTATCTCCATCGGGCAAAATAAAAATGCACGTTACTTCAAATTCACCATCGTTGATTCCATTTGCATCGACACGATCATGATTGTCATTGCAGATCCCTTCATTGAGACCTACATCGAGGAACTCAGGATCGGCTTGTTTGTCAAGATTGATTGTCCGCTTGTGAGGGCTAAAAACCATAATGATGTTGGATCAGCTTTATTTTCCTTGCATATCCATGCATCGACAACCATTCGAGCTTGTGATCCGTTCCCTGTGTCTTTAGCTTTCTACCCTGAGACGAGGATAAGCACATTTCTTGCTGACATTGCCGTTTCTAAGACTACTAGCCCACGTTCGCCTTTGACCACACTAGCATTCGTTGTCTTGCAAAGTCGTAATTTCCACAAGAGGGTTGGCACCACATTGGCATATTTGGTTGTTATTGATGGCCCAACCCCAAAAGACAAAGAGGTTGTGCGTACAAAAAACATTAGCTTCATGTTTCCTTCCCCTCAAAGCTGACAAACCTTTTGTCATATGCAGGTGAGCTTTGTCAACTCCCGAAAGCATGACTATGATTGAGTCATGGTCCAGATGGCTAGGGAGGACATTGTCATGTTTGTGTCTAGAAATATTGGTCTCTTTATTGGCAAGGTACGCACATTACCTGTTTTGGACGTCACAACTTTGGTTCCCGTGCGAGGATAGCGCTTAAAACAAGAACTAACAACATCATTTCACAAACAGTGTGAGATTCTCGGCTACAATAGAGAGGTGACTTTGCATGCTTTGTACTCAACTAGATAAAGACGTCTTTAGTGGTCTTCATGCTTTTATCCTTTGTAGGTGGTGGGGACTTTGTGCTTTGTGAACTTCAATAGAGCTCTCTTGCATTCCCAGTGCTCAGTCTGTGACTCCCCAAAGGTGAAGAAGGTTGAAAGCCGACTGTATTGTCCTCTTTGCAATAAAGACAGCATCATCAACACGACCCTCAGGATGGAGGCATAGATCTGAAGTAGGGTTGATAGGCGTGCTATGTCAGTTCAAGTGTCAGGGTCTATGGTGGATCGTCTTCTAACCTTGCCAAGGAGCTTTAAGGAGATCTACATGGAGAGCATTCCAAAGGCGAGGGATATTTTCAATGTATACTGTCGAGGGTGTGTTCAAAATTGGCACAAATGGATCTATGATATCTTTCACTCCTCTGTTGGAAACCTAGATGCTTTGAGAGCATGCATTTCCCATAGCTTTTGGCCTTTCCTACGAATAACTTTGCTTTCTTGCCCGACCCCTCTAAAGTCCGTGAATTAAATTTTGGCTTGTCCATTGTATATCCCAATTTCATAAGAGAGCCCTTTGCTTCTTTCGACCCTTGTCACCGTAGTCTTTCTTCATAACTCGCTTTACTACTCTTCCTTCCTCTCCATCTTTCCAACCTTCCAAAGCACAAACTCCCCCCCCCCCCCCCCCCCCCCTCTCTCTCTCTCTCTCTCTCTCTCTCTCTCTCTCTCTCTCTCTCTCTCTCTCTCTCTCTCTCTCTCGTACGTGCGTGCGCGCACACACACATAAAAGACAGCTAAAGATTCACAACCTTTGCTTGGCTCCACAATGACTCGCTTAGCCAGCTACGATGCCGACGCCGTTTTTGCGTCGCAGTTTCCAAACAATCCAGACATTTTCATCGCACTACACCATCTCCAAAAGTCAGCAGGCGCACCTCATGACCTTTGATCAAATTTGCTCAACAACTTGTTTGAGGGCTTCTTGGTTGAAAGACTGTTGTCTTGGGTGCATGCCTCTTCTTCCCTGCCAACAAGGCCAATAACGCAACGATAGTCGTAGAATTCTCATTTTTGTATTCAACATGCACCAATTCACTCGCTCTTAGTCTTGATGTATTGGCGGCCTTCGCTTACTTTGTGAGCTGCAGGTTAAAAGTATACTTGAAAAGAAATGAAAGCATGAAAACAATGATCTTGGAGATGCCATCAGACCATTTCTTGCAAAGGGAATTTTGCTTTCCGAAACAAGCAACGGCATCGCATACCTTCTCATCTTTGTGGTGCACTCAAGCCGTGCGCGCGCTGTCTGGAAAGAAGATGAGGTGGCTGGTTTGCATCAACTATGTTTGCTGAATGAGGCTTTGCCTAATGTTGAGATAGTCCACATCTACCAAGATACACACCCACACACGTTGCACACAACCCAGGCCGTGAAATGTAAGCTTTCATGCCTGAAGAAAGACCATGGGCTAGTCACTGGTGCACAGACACGACGCGCCAGTGTCAGGCTGAGCAAGCCGATCAAGACATATATCAAAACCATCAAAGATACGTCCATTACACCGTGCAAAAAATGTAGACGCTTGCTATTTTGCCGTCAACTAACACGCCAGCTTCTGCCTTCAGGTACATAATCCACTTCGAGGAAGCAAAGACGATATGGGGATGCATTTGCATGCGCTCAATGCAAGAAACACCTGCAGAGCGATAGCAATCATCTACGGGCCTTACAAGAGGTAGGGTTCAATCCAACACTTCCATACGTGTCGGACTTGAACCTTGTAGAGTCACACTTGGTCTTCATTCGTATCCCCTTCTCCAAGATACGTGAGCTTACATATGATGGGCAGTATGGGCTTAGAGGTAGTGTCGTCAATGTGCTTGCCAACTTGGAAAAGAGCCATGCTGTGCTGCCTCGCTTCATTGATGTGGGCTTCTACCGAACGTCGAAGCAAGGGCCTTGCCTACACTGTGTGCGAACCACATATGGATCCAAGCACACAACTAGCCTAAACTAGTAAGCTCAAAGATGACGATGGTGTGTCACTCATCGTTCTACGCTTGCTATCGTGGAGGATTCCTCGCCACGAAGAAGAAGGAGTTGCCACTACGCCGCGCTCAACTACCTCGTTGCCGTCGTGCCGCCGCAATGCTTGATCACACATATTCCCTCTTTCTCTCTCTCGCTCTCTCTCCAACACACACACACACTAGTACACAAAGGAGACGGAGAAGTAGATGGAGCAAGAGCACTCTTCTTGCATTGCACAAATGAGAGAATGAGGTATTTTAGGTTTAGATTGACTTTTATATGGGCTTGCCCGTTTACATTTGGGCACCTACACTTAGCTAATCTTACCCAAACTTTATAGGTTCGAATTTTAGAGTGCACCTCTCATCACCATTCCTACCTGACTGACAAGCCTGACCAATAACATAATACACTACTAGAGGGTCCGACAAGCCCAACCCATGGCTACATAAAAGGTGGTCACTTGGTGGTGGTGATCGCTTGGAGAAAAAGCTTGTTTTGTCCATGTTGTAGAGCATCTGGATTTGAATCTGCAAGACAAAGTCACTGTTTTATGCAAGCAGAATTATATGGCAATAAATCATTAGAGGAATGTAAAGTACATGTGGAAATGAGTAAATGCAAGATTTATGAAATGCTAGACTGCCATTAAGGACAAATAAATTGCACTTTGACGAAATTAATTAATCAAGAGTTTTGGGCTTATGGGTGAGTTTATCAATTAGTTAGCTATGACTAAGGTTAAAACAACTACTCTAGTACTAGCTAAGCTAAGAAGATTATCTAAATGCAAGATTCCATAATTGTGCTTTTCAGCTTTGATTAGCCAACTAGCTCTCACAACTCCAAACAAAAGCTTGAAATTTTAACTGTAAGCTCGATGGAAGTCTTTTAAATGTCATTTTTTTTCCTTTTACTTTGGTTCACAATCATTTGACGTGTGTGCTTATTTTGTATGTCCGAGGCTTTTTGCTTCTCAAGGAAAAGCGCCCACACGGGGAACCTCTAGGGCTCTAGTACCATAAATACATGTGAGTGAAGTACCAAATCAAGCCAGGATTTTTCTTCCAGCGTAAGATTTTTTTATTTGTGGCACTTATGTTTTTTGCTTCCATTTCCTTGGTATTCTCACTAGTGTCTTTTGTTGTTTAAGTGAGCAAGCTTCTCTATGCCTAAAATATTCCTAAGGTCTCAAACACGCAGATAATTTTATTAACTGGGACTAGTGGTCAAGTAAATGAGTTAACCTAGAGTCACGGTCTCCTAATCTCAAAGCTCATCTATAAGATTAAACTCTAGTTCAATAAACTTAAGCAAAGATAAATTTATACATCTATAATGGCAAATAACAAACATAACTATTGCACTCAAACAAACCATGAAAAACCACAATTAGCAATTATACATATCCACCAGCATGAATCATGGAAAGTAGTACACCTGGAGGTATGGAGTTGCTCATTTTGTCAAAGTAGATGTCCTCAGCCACGTGGATGGAAATCCATATAAGTCCTACATAACAATATCAAACAACAAGACACTATACCTTGAGGAGGCATGTCAGTGTGAAAAAATTAAAACTCCTAGAAAACAAACTCAAAACACAATCCATACCCTTAACCTACCTATCTATCGTCCCTTTTAGAATCAAGGAAAGAGGATATTATATAAATCGGGTGGCATCCCTAAGGCTAAGCCTCTATCCTCATCATCTAGATAAACGAAATCATTTTCCGTGAGGCCATAGTCTTCCTCGGTCTCTATTATTTCTTCTTCATCATCCTCTGCGCAAGCATGTTAATCAAGAACCTCGCTATGCGTGGATACTCATCTTGTGCAAAAGAATAAGCATGTGTCACTGGAGAAACATTCACTACTGGGTAGGGATCACTAGTTATCCATAGATGTATCATCCATTCTAACTCCTCGAAATTTCTCTCATGCGCAAGTCTCTCTACCAAATCCCATTTGCAAGAAAGTACAGGGTAGCAGATGTGAAACACTTGAGAAAAATAAAAAGGATACCTTTCATCAAAGATAGAAGCGCATGCCTCTGGTGAACTAGCCATCTTTGAGAATATAGATAGATTTGGTTAGGTCTTTAAAACATAAGAGTTGTTTTTGTATGATTTTTGATGTAACATGGTGAATTGGACTTATGTGTAGGATCTGATAGGGTGCTCTCTCATTGCTAGTCGCTCTTGCTCTTTTACTATTTGTTTTCTTTTTTCGTTTGTTTGCTAGAACTAGTATAAGGCTATGTATATACAGTCCCTCAATTGCAGAGTTTAGATGTCAGGGAAGAATAAGAGGATGGGGATCCAAAATATTGACGTGAGTGAGGACTCCACCCTTCCTTGGGTAGGTCATACTGTTTTAAATGTGTTCGTCACCCTTTGAAACCAATTGTTCCAGTTGGTAATAGGTGAGGATTTTTGCCAGTAGTTTTCTATTACCTTAGGTGCCTCATCGACTTGCAAGGGTGTTAAGGTACTCTCCCAAGATCGAACTTGAAGTGGTTCAACAGGTGATTCTTGAATACTGGAGGTGTGGATTTCTTTGTGGCTTCATGGAGGTCCACTATTGTAGGTGGAGGCTGTGGAGAAGCTTTTACCTCTATGGATGCATTACATGAGGAGCTAGAAGCTTCATGGGACTCCCCCCTTCCTGAGCTAGGTGGAATAATTTGGTTTTGCCTTGGAACCCAAACTAGCTCTGTAATAGGTGTGTAGCATTCTGTGATCTTTCCCTTTTCATGGTCTTCCATTGGCTTTGGAGTTACACTGATTGACTCACATGGTTTTGTAGGTGATAGGGAAAGACACATTTTACGTTTAGAGACCCAAATTTGATCATTTCTATCATAGTAGCCTTGGAATTCTAATAGTTGTCTTGGAATCCATCGTGATTTGGTCTTGACTCTTCTAGAGCACACTCTTGGTTTTCCATGAGAAGTTTTTCTTGAAATTGATGGAAGGGTTGAGGTATCTAGAAGTAAGGCCTTGGGGACCCATTGATATGTACTCTTAGGTCGTGCAGGTTGAGTACTTGCAATATTTCTGCTTGCTGCAACTACAAGGGTTGAAGTGCTAGGTTCATGGATAGCCGACAAGGACGAGTTAACCACTTTTGAATCTTTGCTATCCTGCAACTTTGCTAGAGTCTGCAACGTAGGTGACTTTGCTTCAAGGATAGGGGTAAGAGTCGGTGGTCGCGTCGTGACACTACCAGTACCCCAATCAATAGTGCATTTGATTGCCAAAATCCACGTGCTCCAAGGTTTATGTTGCCCTCCATAGTTCCAGCAAGCATGACCAAAAAGTCTTGAGCTACAACCCCATTGTCATAACTGACAGAAGTGTGCCAGATACCAAAAATCATAGTTTTTTTCTTGTTGACACCCTGGACTTGGATAATACTCTCAAATAGAGGTGGCTTCCCTAACTGACACCAAACTCCATATAACAACAGATTATATTTAGCACCTGTGTCCAATAAGGTGTTATATAGCACTTTTCCATAGGCGCTATTTAGCTTGATAGGGTATCATAAAGGTGTGTCAGAGTCCAACCAATCATCCTCTATTTCAACATGGAATGCATGTGTAATTCCAAGGTTGGCCTCTCGTTGGCGTCGTATGCATTGTTGCCGCTCTTTAGCCTAAGCTTGAGCTTTTATCTTCTTCAATTCTGTTTGTGCCTTGGTTGCCTTTTTTTGATGGATGGCACGTAGCTCTTCCTGGCTTAGAGGATCATAGTACCTTTTGAATTTACTCCCATTGAGGAATCCAATGGTTTCAACTCTATTTAGAGTCTCCATACAAATGGTTCCTTGTGGGGTGATTTCACATACTCTATATGGTCCTATTCCCACATATTTTAACTTTTTCTTTTTGCTACGCACTCCATACATAAGGACTTTATCACCAACATTGATATCTTTCTTCTTTAGATGACGATCAAACCATTTCTTCTTTCAGTGCATTTTGCATAGCTAATTGCCTCTCTTCATCTAACCTTTCAAGGATATATAATCGCTCAACTAAGGGACCATTACCATCCCAACCTTCTTGAGAAGCTACTCGAAGACTAGGAATGACAATCTCCCATGGCATAACTGCTTCTTGGCCATACATCATTTTAAACGGTGTGCAGTTAATGGTAACTTTGTACGCGGTACGATAATCCCATAGAGTTGATGTAAGCTTTAAATCCCAATATGTACAATGAGTCTCAACTGTCTTTGTCAAAATGAAGATGAGAGTTTTGTTGGTACTCTCAGCTTGGCCATTTGCTATTGGATAATATGGTGTGGACTTATGGTGAGCTATCATGAAGTTGGTAGTGAGTTCTTTTATCACTCCATTTATAAAATGAGTACCACTGTCACTCACAATCTCAAAGGGAAAACCATATCTTGTAATAATGTTCTCAAAGAGAAACTTGGCAGTTGACCTCACATCAGCCTTACGTGTCGCCTGGGCTTCCGCCCACTTTGTCACATAGTCAGTGGCAACGATAATATATAGAGATTGAGTGCTATGAGCTATCGGACTAATTGGGACTACAAAGTCCAAACTCCATTTTTCAAATGGTTGAGTCACTTTAACAGGATGTAAGGGCATCTTATCCTTTCGTTGTGTGATCTTGTAACGTTGGCATTCATCACATCCTTTTGCAAAAAGTGATGCATCCTTGAATAAGGTAGGCCACCAATAGCCTGATTGCAACACTTTCTTCCTGTTAGTTCCCCTGAGAAATGTCCTCCAACTATACCTATGTGGGCTTCTTGCAGTATGTATAAATACTCATCCTCACGGGCACAATGTCTAAGAATATCGTCCTTCCCTACCCTATAGAGAGTTCCTGCAATGAGAGAATAAGGTTCACATTCTTTTAACAATTTTCGAGCTATGTCCTTACGAAGCTCTTTGGGTGGAAAACCATTAACTAGAAAGTTCACAATCTTCTCACTCCATTCAGGTATGGTCTCGACTAGGAATAGAGAGGTATCAGGCAATTCATCATCGACTCCAGTAGGGGCTTCACCATTAGGTATGCAAGACAAATGATCCTCCATGACATGTTTTTTACCAGGTCTCACTACAACGGTAAAATCAAACTCAAGGAGAATTAACAACCATCGTGTAATTCTTCCTGTGGAACAAGGTTTATTTACTAGATACAACAAGGCTTGATGATCAGCATAGAAAACAAACTTGTTGGCCAGAAGGTAGTAGCAAAATTTCTTCATTGCATAAATCATCCCTAAACCTTCTCGCTCTGTAGTGATGTAGTTTCTCCCGGCATCATTCAATTGACGACTTGCAAAGCTAATGGGGCCGTCCAATTTATGTTCTCCTGGTTGAGCTAGAATACACCCAATAGCAAAGTTTGATGCATCAATATGCACATGGAAAATTACATTCCAATCGGGCACTCGTAGAATAGGAGCACTAGTCAAGGTCTTTTTTCAATGACTCATAAGCAGGTCACACTCCGCGGTCCAGTGGAACTCAATAAGAAGCTTGTACAAAGGACAAGCTATCTCGGCAAAGTTTAAAATAAACCGTCGGTAATAACCAACATGGCCCATGAACCTTTGAACTCCTTTATAATTTGTAGGTAGTGGCAATTCAGCAATGGCTAAGGGCGGGCATTGGAAAGAGGTATATCGGGAATCTACATGCGATGGGCTAAGAAGCATTATTCGTTATTCGGGAGACAAATAATACTTGTTGACCCAAATTATACAGCCGTTTCATACGGTGCCACGTCAACAAAATTAGCGTCCCATATTTTTTCCTAGATTTTTGATTGTAAAAAACTTTGTACAAAGAATTTTTCGATTGAAGAATACATTAATTGAAGAAAAATCTTTATATAGCGGCAACGTGCCTTGTTGAGGCCATTATTCATCACAAAAGGTAATCCATGTGAGAAATTGAATAAAAATTAAAAAATTATGATTATGAAATCATTTGAAATTTAGTAAATAGTTTAAAAATACATTTGTTTAAAATTAATTAAACTTTTTATTAAAATTTGATTGAATTTTTTTTAAAGGATCAAATTGTGTAATCTTTGTATGTTGTGTAGAGCTCAGACTCTCACTCATACAAGGAGTTTATTTTATAGGAGTCACTTGCTATGTTGTGCTCAATTTACTGACATGTGGAAGTAAATTAGTGATATGATTTAGAGCTTGTTGTTGTATGCAGAGTGTACTCTTACATGAGGTAATCAATTTGCAAAATATATTATAATAGAGGTCAGTTTTATTTAATTCGATATTCGATTTTGAGGTGCATATATTTTATCATCTCAAAGTGAACATAGAATAGGTATAATTTTTTTTGTCATGTGTAGAGCCATCATAATATGCTCTCATTGAAATTACAATTTAGGAATTTCATGTCCAAATACATTGAAATTTTATTATCTTTATTTGGATTGCTACGATTATTGTATTGTGTGATCATACACGTGCAACAACTATAGATAGATGAGTGCTCAAGATCTATCATGGAGTGTGAGAGCTTCATGTTTGCACTTCAAATAGATTTGAGAATAGTCAAGGCCTACAATTAATTATCATGCTACAATGAGGATCAATTGCAAGACTTGGTTAATATTATCGATTATCGTAATGTGTGAAAGCTGTAAGTTTTCACTTTGGATAAATCGATATAGTGCAATGTAAAATGATGTGATTTATTTGTATTGTTATCGATTATCATGGTGTGTAAAGCCAAAAGCTTGCACTTCAGATAAATCGATGTAGTGCAATGTGAGCATTGTGATGGAATTTTTTTGTTTTAAGTGATGAAATTATTTTGCGTTTGGAAAGATAAATTGATTGACATGAGTTTATACATGGAGAATGATAGACTATCATTGCTTATTGTTAATGGATAATGTAGCATGAGTTTGATTGATAATGTGGACAGATGTTGATCACTAGATTGATTGATAGAGCATTGTTTGTGCAGTTTGTTGCTTAAATTATTTTTGACATCGAAATTATAGCTGAATTTTTTGTTGTTAGAAGGTTAAATTCATCTACCAACATATTATCCTTGTGTAGCATGGTGAAAGGACACGTGTGAAGTTATGTCCACGAGCTGCGTGCCGGAAAGAATCAATCTCGATCTCCCAAGGATATCGTAAACATAGCACTGATGTATGAGGTAAAGTTCCATTTGGTTGTTGTTTGACATAACTCTTTCCCATCGTATGAATCTTCGTAGCAGTACTCGTGCTAGCCCTTTGCGATGCAAATCTGATAGCTTTATTGGAGCCGATTCCTTTGCATGGCCACTGATTCAAAATAGTTACTAAAGCACAAAGTGGTTTGGGCATAGCTTACTGCACTCTTTGAGGTTGAGAGGCTCTCCTTGCAACCATGACCCACCCTCTTTGATTCTAGCGATAGCTTTGAGATCTTTCTCCTAACCATAGTTCTCTCTCTCTCTCTCTCTCTCTCTCTCTCTCTCTCTCTCTCTCTCTCTCTCTCTCCTTTGTAGATCACTTGAGCTTCAGCGTGGTTAAGTTCTTCCCATATTTGCAAATCAAGCAAATATGTCATCATTAGAAAGTCAAATTTTGAAGTTAACAAGTCATCACATTTAAACTGCTTGATGAATACTACTTGGATAATTTGAAAGAAAGAGACAAGATAACTTAATCATGCTACAAGAAAGAGACATAATATCTATCACCATGTCATAGGAAAGAGATAAGATAACTTAATCACTTATATAATTTATATTTGCTACTAGAGAGAAGACAAAAATCAAATTATCACTTTAGTCATTAGTTGGTCGTAGACCAAAAGTCATTACAATGTCGTAGCCCACTCTATGGGTACTATTTAAACAGAGAGAAAGATCAAAAGTGTTAGGTCGGGTTGACGGATTGTTTCGCTTGCCCATTCCCTTTTGTTTTGCTCTTGAGGCACCAACATGCACTTTATAATCCATTTACAAGTATGACACATGGAGAAGATGTCCATGGCTTTAATCCAGGGAGATGGATTAGTAGATACGCATTTTGGGGTGGCCCATGGAAAATCTCTCTCTCTTTGATTTCTAGTTTCTATTTGAAAGTCGCGGAGAGGAGGAAAGTGGGCCGTTGTTTTGGTCTTTGTGCGCTCCTTGCCGCACTGTCGAAGCAAAGGACTTGCCGATACACCGTGTGCGAGCCACAAATGGCTCCCAGCACACAACAAGCCTAAACTAGCAAGCTCAAGAGAGCAAAGGGTGTGTCACTCACCGCTCTACGCTCGCCTTCGTAGTGGATTCCTCGCCGCGATGAAGAAGAAGCTGCAGTCGTTCCACGCTCATCCGCCTCGCCGCCGTCGTGCCGCCGCAACGCTCGATCGCACACACACTCTCATTCTCTCTCTCTCTCTCTCTCTCTCTCTCTCTCTCTCTCTCACGCACACACACAAGGAGATGGTGAAGGAGAAGGTGGAGATGGAGCAAGAGCAGCTTCTATTGCACAATGAGAGAATGACTCAATTTTAGGTTTAATTGGCTTTTATGTGAGCTCACCCCATTCACACTTGGGCGCCCATGCTTAGCCAACTAACCCTAGCATGTTCGTGTTAGAGTGCGCCTCTCATCGGCGATCACTCTACCTTTCCCTATTGGACCGACAAGCCCGGTGCCTGACTCTACTTAAATAAATAATACGGTTACAGTGTCCGTCGTAGGCGACAGGGTGTCCGTGAGCCACGAGGGTTAACAGTGCCCCCCTTCCTGATGTAGATTCCGTCCTCAGAAGCTATTGAGTTGAAGCTTGGTATGTCCATGTTGTAGAGCATCTAGATTTGAATCTGCAAGGCAAAGTCACTGTTTCAGCAAGCGGAATTATATTGCCATAAATCATGAGGGGAATGTAAAGTACATGTGGAAATGAGTAAATGCAAGATTTATGAAATGTTAGACTGCCATTAAGGACAAATAAATTACACTTTGAGTAAATTAATTAATCAAGAGTTTTGAGCTTATGGGTGAGTCTATCAATTAGTTAGCTATGACTAAGGTTAAAACAACTACTCTAGTACTAGCTAAGCTAAGAAGATGATCTAAATGCAAGATTCCCTAATTATGCTTTTTAGCTTTGATTAGCCAACTCGCTCTCACAACTACAAACAAAAGCTTGAAATGTTAACTGTAGGCTCAATGGAAGTCTTTTTTAAAAAAAAATAAAATACTTTTTAACTTTGGGTCACAATCATGTGACTTGTGTGCTTATTTTGTATGTCCAGGGTTTTTTGCTTCTCAAGGAAAAGCGCCCACACTGGGAACCTCTAGGGCTCTAGTACCATAGACAATACATGTGAGTGAAGTACCAATTCAAGCCAGGATTTCTCTTCCAGCATAAGATTTTTCATTTGTGGCACTTATGTTGTTGTTTTTTTTTTTTTTTTGTGGTTCCATTTCCTTGGTATTCGCACTAGTGTTTTTTGTTGTTTAAGTGAGCAAGCCTTTCTCTGCCTAAAACATTCCTAAGGTCTCAAATACTCGGATAATTTTATTAGCTAGGCCTAGTGGTCAAGTAAATGAGTTAACCTAAAGTCACGGTTTCCTAATCTCCAGGTTCATCCATAAGATTAAACTGGAGTTCAATCAACTTGAGCAAAGACAAATTTATACATCTATAATGGCAGATAACAATCATAACTATTGCACTCAAACAAAGCATGAAAAATCATTATTAGCAATTACACATATCCACCAACATGAATCATGGAAAGTAGTACACCTGGAGGTATGGAGTGGCTCATTTCGTTGAAGCAGATGTCCTCAACCATGTGGATGGAGATCCATATAAGTCCTACCTAACACATCCAAAAACAGGCACTATACCTCTAGGAGGCATGTCAGTGTGAAAAATTAAAACTCCTAAAAAACAAACTCAAAACACAATCTAGACCCCTAACCTACCTATCTGTCACCCCTTTTAGAATCAAGGAAAGAGGATATTATATAAACCGGGTGGCCACCCTAAGGCTAGGCCTCTATCCTCATCATCTAGATAAATAAAATCGTTGTCCGTGAGGCCACAGTCTTCCTCGGTCTCTATTAGTTCCTCTTCATCATCCTCTTGTGCAAGCATGCTAACTAAGAACCTCGCGATGCGTGGATACTCATCTTGTGCAAAAGAATAAGCATGCGCCACTGGAGACACATTCGCTACTGGGTAGGGATCATTAATTAGCCATAGACGTATCAACCATTCTAACTCCTCAAAATTTCTCTCACATGCAAGGCTCTCTATCAAATCCCATTCGCAAGAAAGTATAGGGTAGCATACGTAGAACACTTGAGGAAAAGACAAAGGGTACCTTTCATAAAAAATAGAAGTGCATGCCTCTGGTGAAGTAGCCATTTCTGACAATACAGATAGATTTGGTTAGGCCTTTAAAACATAAGAGTTGTTTTTGTGTGTTGCTTGAATTGACATAGTGAATTTGGACTTATATGTAAGATCTGATAGGGTGCTCTCTCGTTGCTAGTCGCTCTTACTCTTTACTATTTTTGTTTTTTGTGAGTATAAGGCTATATATATACATTCCCTAAGATTGGAATTGAGAGGTCAGGGAGGAAGGTTGAGAGGGGAGCGAGTGAATGATTGATGTTAGCAAACACTCCCCCCTTCCTTGGGTAGATCATACCTTTTGGAATGAGGTCGTCACCTTTTGAAACCAATTGTTCCAAGTTGTTATGGGTGAAGGTTTTAACCAATAGTTTTCGACTGCCCTATGCGTTTCATCTAGTTGCAAGGGTGGTAAGGTACTCTCCCATGATTTTATTTGCAACATTGTTGTAGGTGGTGAACTTACCCCGGGAGGTGCAAACTCTTTCGTGCTTGTATGGATATGTACAGTGGTAGGTGGAGGTTGTGTCGAAGCTTCTATTTGCGTATAGGAACTACATGAAGAGCAAGAAGCTTCATTTGATTTCCCTGTTCCTGAGCTAGGTGGAACAAATCGTTCTTTCTTTGGTACCCAAACTAGATCTAGAGCGGGTGTGTAACATTCCATGATTTTTTCCTTTCCGCGATTTTCAATTTGTTTTGGAGCCACATGATTGGGTTTACATGGGCCAGGTGACAGGTAAGAGTACACTTTATGTTTGGGTACCCAGATCTGATCATTTCCTTCATAGTATCCTTGGGCTTCCAATAGTTGTTTAGGAATCCAACGCAACGTTTCTTTACATTTCTTGGAGTGAGTGGGACGGTTCTTACGAGGTTTCCGTTTTTTTGCATCAACCATGCTCACTACAGAAGCTTTAGGGACCCACTTGTATGTTTTCTCTGTTATATTAGGATGGTTCTTGTGTGTCTCAAGCTTTCTTTCAACTACATCAGTTGAAGCTCTAGAGAGTTGGGCTATGGGGACGTATGGTTCAACCTCCTGGACATGCAATGTCTTGGGTTTTATTTCCTTAGGCAATATCTCAGGGACTATGGCTTGAGTGGTAGGGCTAAGAGTTGGTTTTTGCGTTGTAACACCCCCAGTCCCCCAATCAATAGTGCATTTGGTGGCTATCATCCACGTGCGGCCTAGGTTTATATTACCCTCCATAGTTCCAATAGGCATGGCCAAAAAGTCTTGAGCTACAATTCCATTGTCATAACTGACAGAAGTGTGCCAGATTCCAAAAATCTTAGTTTTTTTCTTGTTGACACCCTTGACTTGGATAATACTCTCAGATAGAGGTGGCTTCCCTAACTGACACCACACCCCATAGGATAGCAGATTATATTTAGCACCCGTGTCCAATAAGGCGTTATATAGCACTTTTCCATAGGCACTATTTAACTCAATAGGGTATCGTAGAGGTGTGTCAGATTCCAACCAATCCTCTTCGATTTCCACGTGGAATGCATTTGTGACTCCAAGGTTAGCCTCTCGTTTTTGTCTTATACGTTGTTGTCGCTCCTTAGCCTCAGCTTGAGCTTGTATCTTGTTTAACTCGGTTTGTGCTTTGGCGGCCTTCTTTTGATGAATGGCCCGTAGTTCTTCTTGGCTTAAAGGATCATAATATCTTTTGAATTTACTCCTATTGAGGAATCCAATGGTTTCAACTCCATCAAGAGTTTCCACACGAAGGGTACCTTGTGGGGTAATTTCACATACTCTATATGGTCCTTTACCAGCATATTTCAACTTTTTCTTCTCTTTACGTACTCCATACATAAGGACTTTATCACCAACTTTGATGTCCTTGTCCTTCACATGGCGATCAAACCACTTCTTTCTCCTATCCTTTTCCACAAGAGCATTTTGCACAGCCAACTGTCTCTCTTCATCTAGTTTTTCTAAGATATACAAACGCTCGGTTAAGGGGTTACCATTCCATCCTTCCTGTGAAGCTACCCTAAGACTAGGAATGACAAACTCCCAAGGCATAACCGCTTCTTGGCCGTATACCATTTTGAATGGCGTACAATTAATAGCCACTTTATAAGCAGTACGATAAGCCCATAGAGCAGATGTCAACTTCAAATCCCAATCAGTGCGATGAGCTTCTACCGTCTTGGTTAAAATAGAGATTAGAGTCTTGTTGGTGCTCTTGGCTTGTCCATTAGCTTGCGGGTAATAAGGTGTAGACTTATGGTGGGATATCATAAAGGTCGTGGTAAGCTCTCTTATTACCTCATTTATAAAATGGGTACCATTATCACTAACAATTTCAAAAGGGCAACCAAATCTTGTGATAATGTTTTCAAAAAGAAACTTAGCTGTTGTCCTCGCGTCAGCTTTTTGTGAAGCCTTAGCTTCAGCCCACTTTGTTACATAGTCCGTAGCAACTAGAATATATCGAGATTGAGTGTTGCGAGCTGCGGGACTAATTGGACCTACAAAGTCTAAGCCCCATTTTTCAAATGGTTGGGTTACTTTAATAGGATGTAAGGGAATTCTGTCTTTGCGCTTTGTGGTCTTGTAACGTTGGCACTCATCACACCCTTTTGTAAAAAGTGATGCATCCTTAAATAAAGTTGGCCACCAATAGCCTGATTGCAGCACCTTTCTAGCAGTCAGGTCTCCTGAAAAATGTCCTCCTGCTACGCCCATAGGTGCTTCTTGCAAGATATACAAATATTCATCCTTGCGGACACAACGCCTAAGAATATCGTCCTTGCCTAGTCTATACAGAGTTCCGGCAATCAAACAATAGGGTTCACATTCTTTTACTAGCCTTCGAGCGATATCCTTACGAAGTTCCTTGGGTGGAAAACCATTAACTAAAAAGTTAACAATGTTCTCACTCCATTCAGGCATAGTCTCAACTATGAATAGGGAAGTATCGGGTAATTCATCATCAACTCCTGTAGGGGCTTCACCATTGGGTATGCGAGACAAATGATCATCCATGACGTGCCTTTTATCGGGTCTCACTACAATCGTGAAATCAAACTCCAGAAGAATTAACAACCATCGTGTGATTCTTCCTGTGGAGCATGGCTTGTTTACCAGATACAGCAACGCTTGATGATCCACATAAAATACAAACTTGTTTGCCAGAAGGTAGTAGCGAAATTTCTTTACTGCATAAACCATTGCTAAACCTTCTCGATCTGTAGTGGTGTAGTTCCTTTCAGCATCGTTCAATTGAAGGCTTGCAAAGCTAATGGGATAGTCCAATTTATGTTCTCCTGGTTGAGTGAGAACACACCCAATAGAAAAGTTTGATGCATCAATATGCACATGGAAAATGACATCCCAGTTAGGTGTCCTTAAAATCGGAGCACTTGCTAGTGTTTTCTTCAATTGTTCATAGGCCTGGTCACACTCTTCAGTCCATTTAAATTCAATGAGAAGCTTGTACAAAGGACGTGCTATCTTAGCGAAAAATAAAATAAACCGTCGATAATAACCCACGTGTCCCATGAACCTTTGAACTCCCTTGTAATTGGTTGGTGGTGGTAACTCTAGAATCACTTTATTTTGCTCTCATCGGTTGAGATACCATTCTTAGATACTATATGCCTAAAATAACTCCATGCTTGACCCAAAATTGGCATTTGAACGGGTTCAATGAGATACGATATAACCTACACTTTTCAAACACCTTCCGTAAACATGATAGATGTTCTTTCCAAGAAGAGTAAACACAAAGGTCGTCTAAGAAAGCTTCACAAAACTCTCTCAAATATTCTTTAAAAGCAGTGTTTATTAATCGTTGGAATGTAGCAGGGGCATTTGTTAAGCCAAAAGCCATCACACGAAATGCAAACACGCCAAATTCTGTGATGAAGGCAGTTTTAGCTTGGTCCTCTAGCGCTATCGTGATTTGGTTGTAGCCTGAGTACCCATCTAGAAATCTATAAGCTTCCTTGCCTGCAACTCTTTCGAGTACATGTTCGGAATATGGTAGGGGGTAATGGTCTCTTCTAGTAGCTGCATTAACTTTTTTGAGGTCCACGCACACCCTGAGTTTCCCATTCTTTTTTGGCACGATAACTATTGGAGACACCCATTCAGAGTGTTCAATAGGATATATGAACCCACATTTGATAAGCTTTTCTAGTTCTTCTTGAATGATCTTTGCGTACTTAGGATTCATCGGGTAGGGTCTTTGTTGTACGGGCTTCGCAGTGCTAATCATAGGGATTGTATGTTGGACCACAGAAGGTGGAACACCTTTCATATCATGGTATGTCCAAGCGAATACGTCCTTGAATTCCTTGAGAAGCTCTTTGAGGACCGCCTCTTCAACTTCTGTGAGGTCTTGGGCAATAAAAAGAGGTTTTGATTCTTCACCGGGGTCAGCTAATTCTATTTCTTTAACTATTGCCGGACCATCATAGATTCCATTATTCCCATCGATAGGTATTCTTTGGGCTTTTGTGTACACAACCTTTGCTTCCCCTGTGGTGTAAGATTTGAAATGTTCTGGTGCAGGATGCAAGTCTGTGGATTCTGGTTGTGCTTTGGTCTGTGCTTCCATTTCTGCTTTCTTGTGTTGTCGAGCTAACTCTTGGTTTTGACGCCTCCTTGCAGTGCGGCTCAACTTTGGCTTGTCTATGATCTCTAATTGGGCTATGTCATGGGGTCGTGGTCTACACCACATAACATTTTGGAGATATTCACCCCAATTGTCTACCAATTTTCGATGAGCATCACATGCTCCTATATAACTGAGCCATTCTGCTGAGGATCTCTTCTTTTTTATCCTAGCACGTACATTGGCTCGATATCGACGCCTCTTAAGGTTTTCCTTTTTCTTATTTGAGACTTGCTTTTGATTTGCATTTAGATATGGCTCACTAAAGGAGTCCTCGTTGGAGTCCTCTTCACTCTCGGAGGAGCTATCATCGGTTGATGTGCTCGGTCCTTCTGAATGTTTTGACTCTGAACTTGCTCCACTCTCTAATTCATGAGATTCAGAATCCGTTTCACTCTGGGAGTCAGTGTCTGAGTCATGTTGGTTAAAGTCTTCTATTGAGCTATCGGTGTCACTGTCAGATTGGTCGACAATTGCCTTGCCCTTAGAAGATGCATGTATGGCACTTATCATGTTCAGAGGTGCAATTTGTGGTACCTCTTCCCCCTCTGGTGTGACCCAAGTGGTTCCTCTATTTCCCCAGGTATCTATGGTTGCAGCTAGGTGTACCCAGTCTACGTTGTCTGATTCCGTCATACCCGGTAACACATCCATGTAAGGAGAATCTTGGCCAATGTCTGTATCCTTCTTACAAGTGTAACAATATTGTAGTGGGGCCGAGTGAACTGTGGTGTCAGAGCGATGATCAATAATGGTTTTACTCCCTAAGGGGTGTACCTTACCAGTCACCAAATCCACTCTAAGGACAGAGTCTTGGAATTGCAAATAGACATGATTTTTAGACCAATCATGAACCATTTGTGCTTCCCTCATGAATGGTCGTCCTAAAATCATTTCATATGACATAAGGTGTTTAGAGAAATCCATTACAATGAACGTATGTCGTACCTTGTGTCCTAGAACTTTGATCTTAAGATCCTTGAGCATCCCCATAGGTTTGGCTATGGTACCATTTGCCATCTTTACCACAATGTTAGTAACACTGAGGCGGGGTTTTCCCATGGATTCCCAACAATCTTTTGTAACGATGCTAACTCCCGCACCACCATCAAGAATTCCCTTTATAGTTAATCCCTTGGTAGTGATGGGTAGGGTCGCATTAGACTCGTCGCCTTCACAATACTGCCCTAATTCGTTAATGGGTACCTCGATCACAGACTCGTGTCCATCTAAGTCAAGTGATTGCACATGATTTTCCTCATCAATCATAATCGAGTCAGGCCTATTTGGTTGCGCAAACTGCGGTAATCCCGTTCGTAGCTCTCCGTTAAGGAATGCTCGAAGTGCAAGGAATAACTCAGGATCTCCATACAGCTTTGCTATGATCGTGGTTCGGACCTCAGAAGACATGAAGTCCACTAGTTTGGCAACATTCATTGGCATTTTGCAGGGTGTAGGTCCTTGACTAGGAACTGGTGAGGATGGAATCTCATATTCCTCAATGGGATCAGGTATTCCTTCGTTAAACATCCTTTCCAATAAGAAGGGTGTATGCTCACTTTCTGATGTCCCGTCCTCACTCCCTTCTTGGATGATACTAGATATGGCTAACGGTCTATGGTTCATGTGGGGTGGATGAACTTGCGTGGGAAACACTGTGTCATGAATTTTGACATGCATGGGTTCTGGTTCTAGTTTCCCTTGAGTCTCCTCCACTAAACCTCTTAGATGTTTCACCTGCTCAATCTCGTCTACTGGGTTTGGGTACGTCCCAATCTTCTTTTTACGATTCTTCCCTTTTGCCCCTGCGGTTTATCTTGGGGGTCTTGGATTGGATTTGGAAACACTTGTGGTGTTTTCAGAGGCTCTTTATGGTTTTCTCTTATTCGGTTTTCATTTGGTTCCATGTTACGGTTTTCTTTGTCGGTCTTTCCCTTTGTGGTATTGGTTCTAGTCTCCATTGTCTCGATTGAATTTGAATCATCCTCGAGGTCATTCATATACACGGGGTCATCTCCTGTTCCTATGTTTGTTTTGGAACTTGGCTTTGAATTTCCCGTATTCTGCGACCTCTTCCTTCGTGTCTTCTTTTTCTTTGCTTGGATAACTGACGCGGTATCTCTCTCTTCGAGAATATGGCTTGGCCCTTGAAGCATGGACCGTGTAATCGCATAAGCGGGTGCGACGGGTGGTATTGGCGACGTCACACTAGCAATTTCGACCAAATTTAGGGGTGTGATTTTAGGCACATTTGGGTTATAGGGGCATTGGGCAATCAAGTGATCTATGCCACAATGATTACATGTGAGTATTGGCATTGCAGACGTGCTCCCTTGATTCATTTGCATCTGTGCAACATTCTTTTGCAGCCTAATAGGGCACTCCGCTGCTCGATGTGGTCCACCACACTCGTAGCATTGAAGAGGTGGCCTCCTAGCCTGGGTGTTGATATTTTGACCTTTGGATGCGAGAGCAGCAGCTTGATAAACCGGATTGACTTGCCTCCAACAATCTTCCATGTAGTATATAGGACACTCTTCCAATGTATCAAGTCCGTAGGCAATACTAGTGTCTATTTCCTCCTCACAGCCATCTGCATAAGCATTAGATGGCTCGCAACCCACTTGGTTCATAGGGGCGACTCTTGGATGCAGGGGCTGCGGTCCTAGCACAGGAGGTGGTAGTGGTGTAGCTTGTACAACATTTTGAGATCTAGGGACCATGTGTTGCGGTAGTTGCTCAACAGGTGGAGCAGGCATCAATACAGGAGCTCGAGGCGCATCCGTCCAGGCTACAGGTGGTCTATTTGCCATCATACGTTTGATCATTAAACAATCCTTAGCTTGGTGACCATACCTACCACATGCGTTGCAAGTTCCATTAAATTTTACTCTAAACGTAGGGCACTCACTAGTGCTATGTGGACCTAAGCAAATGGAACACCATTGTTGCTCCCTTCTTGGATACATGTGACTATTTTGAGGGGGTCGATTATCCTTAAGAGACTCTTGGATTGCCTTGGTGAGGTCTGTCAAGAATGTCTCAAATACCTTTGGCTCATTGGCAATGGGCTTTGCAGTCATGGGTTCATACTCAATGGCTTGTGAGCTAGTGGATCTCGTGTCAGTAGACACCCTCATGCCTGCTATCATCAAGTTGTCCTCTAATTGGATTGCATTGGTAGTGACATCTTCCCAGGTTGTGATACCTCTAATCACTAGTCCATTATAGATTCCTTCATTCCTCAACCCTCGAATGAATCGATCAAGCAGTTGGTTATTGTTGAAGCGCTCATTTACAGGGCAGCGAGAGTTTAAGTGCTTTAGATGACTAATGAAGTCCCTTACTGACTCTCCTTCCTTACGTTCGGCCTTCTGTAGCTGAGATGCTACACCCCAAAGCACACCTTCTCGTATGTACTCCTTTAGAAACAACCTTCGAAGGGTAGGGTAGATTGTTTTCTCGTCCACCCTTAGGGTTCTATACCAATCTCCAGCCTTCCCACTTAATGTCAAGCTTAAGGCATTGCACTTATGTAGTTCGTTGCGTTCCCCTAAGGAATCACATACTTGTTCAAACACTTCAATGTGTTTTCTAGCATCTTCATCCCCATTGAATTTTTGCGTGAGTTTGGCAATTTGTACTGCCTTACTTCTAGGCTCTCTATTAGATGCATGACGCATATTTTCCGCGATAGATCGACCTATGGTTTGAGCAAAAGCTGCCAAGTCACCTATGTGAGGAGGCAGGGCCGGTGGAGGTACTCTTGGAATCATATGTGGGAGAGGGACGGGTACCGGTCTTGGCATATGTGTGGATGATGTAGGATATGGAACATAACCGGGCATAGGTCCACTCGGATAAGGGCTAGGGAGCGGCACTTGAGGAGCATAAACAAGTGGTACAATTGGAGGTGTGGGGGCCATGTGTGCATAAGGTACTAGAGGCACATACGGTCGAGGCCCCATATTAGGTACTACGACACTAGGTAGTGGCACTACGCTAACCGTAGATGTCATCGGTACATTCTCTGTCAGGCTTATCCCTGGAGTGAGCACTGTGTTTTCCTTAATAGAGGGTTGAGCCAAGTTAGGGAAGCTAAAGTTGTCGCTCGGAGGCTCAGATTGCATAGAGACCCCATGTGAAATGACGTAAGATGGGTCCATGGGGCTCATTAGAGGAGTCTCCATTTGTGATAGAGTAGGCTGTTGAGCCTTGCTCGTATCCAGAAATCTCATGGGGCCAGTTGAGAGTATATTTACCCCTCGGTTTTGCCTTTCCGATTGAATAATGCCATGGATAACATTACAGATCATTTTCTGTTGATCTTCGATGCTCGTGGCACTAGAGGTGGATTGTACAATCTCTATCCATCCTACATGGTAGGCGTGGCCAGAGTGTAGATCCGTCAACACCTCAGTGTGGAGGTCATATGTCCAATGATCATTAATGAACAATCCTTCTAGAGTCGACGTATTAACGGTTTCTTGTGAGGTAGAAGCAATGTTGCTCCCCGTGGTTTTACTTGTCACCAACGGTACTCTAGAGGGAACTTCTAAAGGAGGCAGCTCAACAGGGCCTTCTTGGTAAGAAGTTGGCAGGATATCCACATGGACACTCTTTGGGGGTGTGGGGTCCACGTGCGATGTGAAAGGAGAGTCCACTTCCCCACCCCCTTCGTGTGCTTCATTTGCATCAGGTTCCGAGCGAGTAGCTCTACCTAATGTTTCCATGAAACGGCTAAACATACTAGTACTAGGCTGTGGAGCTTCGGGAGGTGCATGGCCTTCTCTCTCAGTGTTTTGGGTAGGGTATGCTTCCATGATTTCTGAGTCGGAGGAGGAATCACTAGCGGCTATTTTAGGGTCTTGGGTGGTGCTACCTTGTGTCCCCGCTGAGGGTCTAGAGCCTATCGTGGATGGGTAATGGGTGTCCGTATGAACAGAGGCACCCTCAATATGCTCGTGTTCTAGCACCCGCCCAGAGCGTAAGTGCATGTGCTTTTGATACCCTAAGGTGTCAAAAAGCTGCTCTAGGAGGCCTTGTGACTAGTTTTTAGAGTGTTTTTTGTTTGTTTTTTTGCTAGATTTTATAGAGA
Source organism: Adiantum capillus-veneris (assembly GCF_014529385.1). NCBI lineage: Eukaryota > Viridiplantae > Streptophyta > Polypodiopsida > Polypodiales > Pteridaceae > Adiantum > Adiantum capillus-veneris. The sequence continues at coordinate 14,696,385 of NC_140952.1, forward strand.
GTGTCGTGGAATGGGCCGTGTGATAGCTCGAAACGAGCGTATCGCTAGGAGGGACGCGTTGTGCTTTACAGCCCACCGTTTGGTTCTATTTTGCTCCAGAAAAGCCCGAAACAGTCTTTTCCTAGCTGGGGAACTAGGCTCCAAATAGCAAGTCTAAGGGTGCAAGTGGGAAGAGAAGGGAGGAGAGTGGAGGACTTGTCCCACATGCTCTCATTCCCTCTTGAGGAGGTAGGGTATATATATAAGAGTGAATCTAGTATATATCATAAGACTGTGGACTGAGGCCTGATGGGCTTGGGCTTGGGCTTGGGGAAATGATCCCGATCTAACTTTTATACAAACCAACCCGTCCGTTTTTATAACTCACGTTTTTTATTTTCGAAAAATCTAACCTCCCCCCCCCGATCCCGATCTAACTTTTATACAAACCAACCCGTCCGTTTTTATAACTCACGTTTTTTATTTTCGAAAAATCTAACCTCCCCCTCACTCATGTTTTTATTTTTCGGATTTTTTTTTTTGGATTTTTTTTTCGAAAAAGCTTTTTTTTTTCACCGCAGCCGCGGCGCCGCGCGCGTGCGCACACACACTTAACCGACACTAACCTTATCTACTTACAGCTAATGGAGATACTGCCACACACACTCTAACACTGTTTACACAGTACTACAGTAGCTAACAGATCCACAAAACTAACCTTACAGAACTAACATTCCATAGCTAATACCTTAATTCTAACAGTACATTGCAAAAAAATGTAACTCTTTCTTTAACAGAAAACAAAAAAGACAGTACAGTGTAACAAAAAACCTTCTCCACACAACCACACACCTTCCTTCTTCACAAATCCTTCTCCACACAACTACACACACTCATTTCCTACCTTTCCTATGATAGAAATTGCATCACAAGAAAGCGTAAAGTGCTTAACCGAGCTTAGTGTAGGGCATTTCCCCTGCAGTGGCGCCAAAAATGTGCGCTCCTTGCCGCACTGTCGAAGCAAAGGACTTGCCGATACACCGTGTGCGAGCCACAAATGGCTCCCAGCACACAACAAGCCTAAACTAGCAAGCTCAAGAGAGCAAAGGGTGTGTCACTCACCGCTCTACGCTCGCCTTCGTAGTGGATTCCTCGCCGCGATGAAGAAGAAGCTGCAGTCGTGCCGCGCTCAACCGCCTCGCCGCCGTCGTGCCGCGCAACGCTCGATCGCACACACACTCTCACACACTCTCTCTCTCTCTCTCACGCACACACACAAGGAGATGGTGAAGGAGAAGGTGGAGATGGAGCAAGAGCAGCTTCTATTGCACAATGAGAGAATGACTCAATTTTAGGTTTAATTGGCTTTTATGTGAGCTCACCCCATTCACACTTGGGCACCCATGCTTAGCCAACTAACCCTAGCATGTTCGTGTTAGAGTGCGCCTCTCATCGGCGATCACTCTACCTTTCCCTATTGGACCGACAAGCCCGGTGCCTGACTCTACTTAAATAAATAATACGGTTACAGTGTCCGTCGTAGGCGATAGGGTGTCCGTGAGCCACGAGGGTTAACAGTCTTTGTACATGACCCCCAATCCAGCATGCCTGCATAGACATCCTTTTGTGTTGCGGGAGTGCAGGTCATTGTGGAGATAGTCGTGCGCATGTAGATACTTCAGGGTCTAAAGAACAGTGTTAATTATCTACAAAATGTTATTTTGAAACAAATTTATTGTTCCTTCAATGGTCACATAATCGCAAATGGCAGGTTGACTGCCATCTGCATTGCACTCTTTTATCCACTGCTCTACATGACCGCCATTTCAAAAACATGAAATGAGAATTGGATGCTCCATGTGGCGAACCATGGCAAGTGGATAAATAATGCCACGATGAGTGATGTCCAAAATTGTGGCTTTGTCTTTAATGTGCTGATCCACTGTGGGTCCATGCAAGTGGACTTCAAAGATCTTTGCAACATACAATGGATCTTTAAATATAGGATGGGTGGCACCCACACGCTTCACGTGTGCCCATCTCCCTTCTCCCAACTGTGGAGCCTATATGTGAAAATTGCAGTATCTAGTAAAAGATGCAATACAGGGGGAGAGTTGTGGTTGGTCCAAAGTGAGAGCGACACTAGCAGAAGACTCTATTCTAATGGTAGCTCTTGGATCTTTGGCAACACGAGAAGAGCTGGCTTCCACTCTCGTTCGCTTTGCTGATCTTTCGAGCTTCTCCTTGCTCTTGAACTCAGTAATACAACTGCTGCACATGTTGCATGTGAGTATCTATACCTGACAAAGTAATAATTTTGAGATTTTTTAGGTCTTGAAAAATCTTTGTGATCTACCCAATAGACTGCTTGACCATGTTCAATAATGATCATTAGATATATGTCAAAAGCAGTGGGCATAAATACGAGCTAGAGCTGCTCAAATACAGACTTCGCTAAGGTCTCTATGAACTAGCAATAATGCTCCAAAGGTAAAGGATTTAGGCAGCGACGAAGCTCGAGCTCTGACATGTAATGAAAGTGGAGTACTATACAAATAAATGATTAAAAGTTTAAAGAAAAACAAAGCACACAGAGAGAGAGAGATAGAGAAAGGTGAACAGGGAAGGAGTGTGAGGGGCACTCATCACAAAAACTAGACCCTGTTATGACATTACAGAATACACATAAACGATCGGAGTGTACATGTGAACAACCTAGCTTGTGTGAGGTACACTCAACACAAGTCATGGACGTTGTTGTAATATTGATTGATAGTTTAATCAATATAATGTTTGATGAATTGTGTGGAACGCACAATAGAACCATCATCGGATAGTTTAACAATCTCAGATTGTGGCCAAACATTGTATGTATCTACATCCAAGACAACACCAGGTCATCTAGTGATGAACAATGGCATATCTACAGATCAGAAAGTATAAGGGCAATGCACGCCATGCTAAGATGAAGAGGGGATAGCTATGCATCTCTCCACTCTAAGGTTGACGAGAGTAACCCTCATATTTCTATGTAGTAAGAATGATGATATGACCTAATCTAGTCCTTGATGTGACCATGCTAAGATGAGGAGGGCATAGCTATGCATCTCTCCACTCTAAGGTTGACGAGAGTAATCCTCATATTTCTATGTAGTAAGAACGATGAAGTGACCTAATCTAATCTTTGATGAAGTGTGTGGAACTCACAACACAAACATCAGCGGACAACTTAACAATCTCAGATGCAGGCCAAAATATCATATATATCTACATCCAAGACAACACCAAGTCATCTAGAAATGAACAATGGCATGCCTTTAGAGTCCGAAGCACAAGGGTAAATAGTTTGTCACACAGAGATGAAGAGGGCATGAAGTATGCATCTCCCCACCCTCTATTTGATGACCAGTACTCTTGCGTTTCTATGTGGTACAAACGATGATGTGTCCTGATCTAAAATTGAGAATCCTATAGGTCACTCTGAAGTGAGAGGTGTAGTATCATGCCTACTGCACTCCACGAGCCAACCACTAAATTCTAACTCAGCTCTATCGTGAGAGATAACCTACTACACCGCACGAGTGAGAATCTAAGTCTGTCCTAAAACCCTTCCCTGTAGTGAGCCATGTGGCTGCACAACACGGGAAGAGCGACTAGATTCTATTCTCTTTTGGAGCGAGCCGTATGGCTACACACCATGAAATGGCCTATAGCCTGCAAGCCAACTCTGTGGTGAGAGAAAAACTACTACACCACACGAGTCTTGCACAACACAGAAAAACAAGTCAGTACGCATAAGCAAGCGACATTTTATACCTCAATAGTCTCTCTCTGTCGATAAATGCAGTGGAGCTCTCCAATTGGGTAGTCTCTCAAAGCTCTTCAATGCAAAAGGCAGTTGTCGATTTCGATCGAAATCCGTTTGATCAAAATTTCTTTCAATCAAAAACAAAAACTACGAATATTCGGCCATTATTTGGGATTACGGTGTATAATAACATTTTATACGTATAATTTTTCAATACGGGCATATAATTGCAACCCAGGTGATGGATACATGCTTGCTGCTCATTAACGATCTCAGCTGGGATATATTTTTCCTTCTCTTTATGCAAATGCAGCATCGCATGGAAATGTTGAGGCGATATGTGAGAGCACCACCTACAAGATGTATGTGGTATGGCATACCTAAGAGAGTTGCAAAAGGACAACATCTTCTGCTAGATGCAAATGCCCATGAATCCCCTCGTGCATTTGTTAAAATTGCTCTTCATTTGGAGGCCATATTTGGTTAATCATAATAGGGTATATTTTCAAGGGACAAACAGAGGGCATTCTAATCTTACTTACCTAGGTATGTCTACACCATACCAAACAAAAGGAAAAAAAAATATTTCTACTCAAATTCTCTCTCTCAAACGTAACTCGAAGATTCACAAGCAGACTCTCTCTCTCTCTCTCTCTCTCTCTCTCTCTCTCTCTCTCTCTCTCTCACACACACACACACACACACACACACACACACACACACACACACACACACATCCGAGCAAAGACAAACATGGGATGAGGGTGCAGGGACTCTGTGACTCACCAAAACCATGGGCTAAGGGTATATGGACTCCTCACTTGCACTTGTAGCAAGACAATTGCACTCTCTCTATCTCTCTCTCCTATCTGCATGAGCTTGCCCTGAGCTGCAAGGCCTGCAAGAAGAGGGGGATACATTGGGAGATGTTGGAGAAAGAATAGTGGGGCAAGGAGGTGCAAAGGGTAGAGGCGATGGACGACGTCGTAGTTTTTTGTGGTTTGGGGAGAATATAGGGAGAAGCTGAAAAATTAATGGGTTTTTATTTCGTGTGAGCCAGTAGATGTCATTGCAGTAATAGAGGTAGTTCTAAATGTTTTAATAGATAGGTACATATAATGTAGTTAAAGTCTCCTTTTCCCAAAGTGTTCGGGAAAGATTTGCCTCAGCTTAGCCTTGAGCCAATTGCAAATCAAGATTAGTTGGTGGCAAACCATGGTAAAGGGAAGAAAAACCGGTAAAATATACAAAATTCCTACAAATTGTATTTTAGATTGACATCTTTACAAAGAGGAAGCCTAGCAATTCAGGAAAAAAGATTTTCCCAAACACTGCCCCAAATGCAAGGATTCCCATCTTTCTTCAAGGCATTGACACACCGAATTCGAGCCTTTATGAAAGCTTATAGTTATAAGATGACCTAAGATGACCCTCAAACTTAGTACTCCAAGGGATCATTGGGAGTTAAAGATCCATTAAGAGCTTTCTAAACTTATGGTGTACGCTTTTGTTTCAAGAAATTTTATGAGAGAGTGGGATAAGGAGAGGGTTATAAATGAAGAGAAGGCTCTGAGCTATAAAAAGGTGAAGTCATGTGTGTGTATTTGTGTTTCCCCTAGTTTACATCAATATGATAAAGAGATGACAACTTAATGAGAGATAATGCATCAGATGGAAGTAAAGACAATTCCAAATGAAGATGATAGAGACGACAATAAAAAATTAAACAAAGTGAATTCCATTAGAGCCAATGCAATTGTCACCAAATTTCATTTTTGGTTTACTGAAATGATTTTTCTCTCTTTAGAATTGGTCATACTAGTGAGAGAAAATAAAAATAGTAGAAATGGCAATTATGTACAATGGATAAATGTGTTTGTGAACTAAAGAGTTTTGGAATTCAAATGCATATTTCCAGTAGAATTTGATAAGGATTAAATTGAGATTTACAGGATATTTGCAAGTCCACGAGAGTCTAAATTGGATCCCAAAAGCCTCCAAAAGTGGGCAGTATTCCTGACCAAAAGATGGGAATGAGAGCCAAGGTGTTATTATCCACATATATCAACCTAAACAGAGATTACAAATGTGGTCCACAAGCCTCCCATGCAAGAGAGAAGGTAAAAGGAATAGTTCTAAATTAGGAAATTGCCTCTAACCTAGTGTGAGTATTTTTAGAATAACTTAAAAAATAAGGCATTTCTTCAAAAATACGTCGCTCATCACACTCGAAATGGCGAGATGAACAACTTTCATGTTCTAAGTTGTTCGATTTGAGGATCGCAAAAGGGAGATTTTTTCGTCTTTCTACGAGACTGCATTAGAAAGAGCAAGGGTACTTTTGTCTTTCTGGCTCTTAAAGCTCCATGAAATCTTTAGTCAAACGGAAGGTCTCCGTGATCTTCTCAAATATCATCATCTTCTCTCTCTCTCTCTCTCTCTCTCTCTCTCTCTCTCTCTCTCTCAAGTCTCCATAGCTATGGCTGCTCAAGCTTATGCATAATTAACTAAACATGCTTACATATGTTCTTTTTTACCAACCTGATTCTTGCTTAATTCCTAGAGATTCTATTACCCACAAGGTGTTTAAGGCCTTGGGATTCAATTCAACGAGGTGTTTTAAGTGAAAAACCTAATCGAAATCTTTGGACAACCACCTGAATTGGCTGAAAATGATTTTCAGCAGCATTATAGAGCTAAAAATGAGTTACCTTATGATGTAGAACCGTTGCCTGAGAATGTAGATCATTGGGTACACAGGTCAACTCGCTTGAGAAGGCAACCGCAGAGATTTAATCCCTCTTTGTATCATGTAATGTTGACAGATGAGGGTGAACCTCTTATTGATAAAGAGGCTAAGTCATGTGAGTCAAGTAGTAAGTGGGAGCTTGCAATGCAAGAGGAAATGAAATCCTTGTATGCAAATGATACTTGGATCTTGTGCCATTGCCTAAAGGGAGAAAGACTCTTTCTAACAAATGGCTGTACAAGATTATGATTGAGGATGAAAAACCCAAGTACAAGGCAAGATTGGTTGCAAAAGGATATGCACAGAAAGAAGGAATTGATTTTCAAGAAATCTTTTCCGCTGTTGTAAAGCTTACAACTTTACGTGTCCTTTTTGCTCTCGTTGTGGTGCTTGATTTGGAATTGAATCAAATGGATGTAAAGACAACGTTTTTGCATGGTGACATTGAAGAGGACATATACATGAAATAACCTGAAGGTTTTGTAGTTCCTACACGTGAAGAACTTGTATGCAAACTGAAAAGGGCTCTGTATGGTTTGAGACAATTATCATGACAGTGGTGTAAGAAGTTTGACACTTTTATGCTATCTCAAGGCTTTAAACGCAACCATGCAGATCATTGTTTGTATACGAAAAGGAATGAAGATGGTAGTCCCATCATACTTGTTCTCTATGTTGATGAGATGTTGCTTGTCAGGAAACATAAGACTAGTCTTGATGCTCTGAAACATAAGCTAAATTCAATTTTTGCTATGAAGGATTTGGGTGATGCAGAGCACATTTTGAATATGCGTATTAAAAGAGATAGAAAGCGAAAATTGTTGTTTTTATCTCAAGAAAGGTACATTGTAAAAGTACTTGACAGATTTCATATAGCTAATGCTAAACCTCTTGGAGTACCTTTACCTCCATACACTAAGCTTAGCAAAGCAGATTACCCAAAGGATGAGGTGGCATTGAAAGCAATGAAGGGAATCCCTTATGCATCAACTTGTGGTTCTCTTATGTATGCTATGGTTGCCACTTGTCCCGGCATTGCTTATGCAGTGAGAGTTGTTAGTCGATAAATGTCAAATCCTGGCAAAGCGCACAGGGAAGCTGTCAAATGCATTCTAAGATATTTGAAAGGTACACAATCAAAGTGTATTTGTTATGGAAATTTGCTATTGTTGGTGGTGCAGTCTCTTGGCGTTCTAGGTTGCAAAAAATAGTGGCATTAAGTACTACTGAGGCTGAATACATTTCAGCCACAGAGGCTTCAAAGGAGACCATTTGGTTGGGCAGACTTGCAAAAGAACTTGGCATGCCTGCTCATACACTCGTGTTGGGTTGTGATAGCCAGAGTGCTGTTTACTTAGCCAAAAACACCATGTTTCATGTGCGTACCAAACACATAGTTGTGCGGTATCACTTCATACGTCAGGTATTGGAGGATGGTCTAGTCACCTTGACTAAGATCCATACACAGGATAACCCTGCAGATGTTCTCACCAAGAGTTTTGCTAAGGCTCAACATCAGCATTGTATATAGCTAGTGGGAGTTGGTTAACTTAAAGGCGTCATTTGTGCCTTTAAGTGGGAGGTTGTTGGGTTAAAAGCTTTAAATGACCTCTATTGTATATTTTTATACTTTGTTCAGGTTTACATTGAACCCAAACACATTTTTTAAAGTCACTTATAATAAAAGTGAAAAAACCCACAAACTCACTAATGTGAGTTTTCCCCAAATCGTACGAGCTCTCTCTCTCTCTCTCTCTCTCTCTCTCTCTCTCTCTCTCTCTCTCTCTCTCTCTCGTTTCGATCCCTAACGCTTCTTCTCTGCTGCAGTGTGCCTCCTGCTTCTTGCCCCAATCCTGCACTACATCGCGACGCGCACCTACCGATACCCTCTGCTTCGCGCTTTCAATCTTGTCGTCCAATTTTTTGGGGTGTTGCTCAAAAACCATAGCTCTCTTGCGCGCACGGTCACTATTGTCACCATAGCTTTGCTTTGGTGCCCTTTAGTTCACACGCAAGGGTATGAGTAGCATGAGTGCATAGAATAAGAAGCATGTGAAATCCATCAAGCACGAGATGTACTTGTGTATGGAGGTAATTGTAAACACTCAACAACATAAGCAAGAGGGACTCCCATAATCGGTGCTCCACACTAGCTAAACCGAACTCCATGAATTGCTGGACCATGTTGCAACACCTTGTGACTACCAGCATGTGCCAAACAGAACCCTACCATGTAGGCTTATAACTGTTTCAATAGGGAATGAATCCTTGATTGTATTAGAATGAACAATGAAGAGAGAGAATAACAAGTTACAGAAATGTTACATGGCCGACACTACTTCCCAAAATCCTTTACTCCTACATGACCTTGTCATGTGTCCAGAGGTCAAGTGCAATTTTCAAACCTAAAAGATACATTACCAAAATCCAAGCCTCAAAGGCCCATTACTTCTTTAACCTGTAAACATTAAAATAAAGATTAGTGAAAATAAACCCCTAATAACCTTGGGTATTTCCTTGGCAATCCGAACCCTTGTTTAGATTTTGCAAAGAAGGTAAATTTTTGACCCAATGTTTTAGCAGTGTAGATTCACATCAAGAAACACTTGTCTCTTGAAGCTTTATATAAAGGAATCTTGTGTTGAGATAAGATGCCCTTCAAAATAGTCAAGAAAAAAATACAGACCCCTTTTAAAGGTGCTCCAGGAGAAGTGTCAATATTCTTTACTTTTTTTACTACCTTTCCACGCTATGAGCCTTATGAGTTAATACAAAGGGAGGAGAGCAACATAGTCTCTAGGTTCAAAATTTACAGTATGTGGCATTTCAATTTGGAACTTGAGAATCTTTTTATATTAAGAATATGAGTGAAAATGGACTCGAGATTGAGTACTTGGATGGGTGTAGTGCAAAGACAATGACATGGGTGGCTACATATATTCATTTCGAGACAATTGACATGCATGCAAATATATTGCACTAAAAAATGAATCTCTGAGTGAAGAAACGTGCATATTGCAAAAGTGGATGATGTACATTGTAGCATCACGTTGTGCCTTGTATTTCATGAATAGAAACCCCTACTATTACACATTGCATTGCATCCATAGATGAGCAAAAAATTTGAAGATAAGTTTATGAGCAAGAACCTTAGCAAATTCGCCAAAAATCCATGGAGTACAATATTTTTGATTGAAAGGAAAGAAGAGAATTGTAGAGTCTTTCGTGTTGTGAAAGACCCCTACATGTCATTTCATTATTGAAGGTGGTGATTTCAATGATTAAGACATAGATGCAAGTCTTGATGAGAGTTGAGAATACTCGTTGTTAAAAAGGCTATGAAAGCTATGAATGCGAAGATATAGGTCACTACCATTGGCAATAATCTAGGCAAAGGTTATGAGAATGTCACAATTGTAGAGCACTCTATGATGGCAACAAGTAGGGTAGAGTTGGATTGCATTTGAACAGACATGTTATCAATATAGTGCAACAACCTTAGCAACAAGCAATTGGCCAAAAATCATACCGGCCCATCACAACCAACTGCTAGCAGATAATGTCATCGTCAATGACGACGTGAGCTGCTCATGAATCGTTTTTATCTCATGTTAAGTGCCCAAGTTTTGTTGAAGCACATCCACTATGGTTCAACCCTTGAAACATGTGGGTGTGGGTGTGGGTGCAATCCTGTAAAACTAGTCGAAGTGAAGCTTCGAACGGCTTTTTTTTTTCTTTCTTTCTTTTTAAAGAGGAAAAAGAAAAAAAGTGGGATCCATCTCGCTTTTCACCATGCAAGCCCTTCCAAGCTAAAAAGAGATTGCTAAAGGTTTTAAAAATCAGTAAATAGAATATATCAATGAAGTCCAACTTTTATGTTGAACCAATTTAATGGACTTGCTTATTTCCAGCTTTTCCTGGCCATTGAAGTGACCCCATGAGGATGACCCATCTCGTTAGAAGTTTCTCATCAAGTTTATATATTTTGAGAGATGGATATGCTTGTGTACCCTTAATCATTCTGTGACTAATGGAGAAAATTGCTTTGTTTAATCAGTTTGGCACCAATGATACTGTACATTTTATATATGGTCCAAACACTTTCTATATATACCTAAATGAATCCTATATCTAGATTTATGGTACTCACAAGACAAAATAACATCCATTTTACTGTTGCAATAGGGCATGCACATATAAATGCACAGAGCACGTTGTGTATGCAAAGTTCAAGGGTTTTGAGGAGGCCAGACGGCCACAAGGGTGTGTAGCACTGCGTGAGCTATATCTATACTTGGCCAGTGCCCAACCAGGTGTGATCAGCCAAGCCAATACAAGAGGGACTCCTGTGGTTGGTGGTCCTATGCCAAGAGCTCCTCTCAAACAGCTCACATGCGGCGTCCAACGCCAATCACCAAGTCTCGAGCACATTAACCCCTGATCATGCTAGAGTTTTCAACCCAAAGTACAGCAACCACCGAAGATTCTGTCGCAAACAACAGTTTTTCCTTGGGCACCTTGTTTTGGAATATATGTGTTCTTTGGAAGCTAAAATGGAAAAAGTAGCAATCAGATGACAGAAGGTCATGTGTTTTGGACCAATTTACTTGGTCTCTATGAACCTACAACTGTAGCTCAGGCCGCAAAATCTATTCCTCCGAAATTCAGAGGGTTGGCTTCATTATGAACACGATAAAAGCATTTTGGAATGATGACTAGAACCTAAATCAAAACCCATACTGAAAACAGTATTTACAACTTTAGATGGGAAACAACTCAATCCCTCTGTATCAGTTCTATCGTAACATCTTTGAGTCTCCATAAGGACATTTCCTCTCCACTATATGTTGGCTTTTTCCCATTTTGCTTCGAGAACTGAAGCCAAGCTCCTTAGAATCATCTTTCCAAGCCTTGCCCACTACACAGTTTCCATACAACTTTCCTCCACTGTTCCTGGAGCCCTTCTTCAAGATTGTACAAATTTATCACTACATATATTCATGCTCTACTATGCAACCAAATGCAATAAGCAAAACAATGCTCCCTGTTCCCTTTCCGGTCACTCACTCACACAATTAAACCAATTTCGAAACATGGTACTTTAAAGTAATACATTGAGAGTCTCACTAGAGACAATATATATTTTCAAGGACATGCAGACTTTTCCTGGAAGAGGTGAAAGGGGGTTTTATAAGGGCTGCCGGGCAGGTAAAGGGGATTCTAAGCACAGAGACAAAGGCAACGGCAGAGTTTAAATAGGGGAGAACCACTTACTAAACTTCCTTACATGCACAACCCTGATTCTGGGTCCGAATAAAGGAGAATCGGTTACTAAAGTTCCCTACATGCAAAACTCTGATATTGGTTTCTGAGAGCTAGATACCTTGTTCTCAACCTTCCACAGAAGATGGCACCTTAACTCATTACTTAGTTAATGCTGCTCCCTTAACTGCTACTTTCCGGAGCTTCTGCTTGAACATTTTGTGTGATCGGCTGTTGCCAAACTTGGGGCACCGGTGGTTGAGGAGGATAAGGTATAACCGGCCTATACATAGTGGGATCTACTGCCATGGCAGGTCTACCTACAATGATTCCAGGTGATGCCATTATGGGTGGAGGTGGTGGCTGTGACATCATAGGCATGACTCCCAGAGGCTGTGGTGGAACACCACAGCCTCCAGGAGTCATGTAATACATACCCCCATAGATGGCATCAGCAGGTGCCCCCATTGGAACACCAGCTCTTGGTATTCCAAGACCTTCCTCCTTAAGTTCGTCCCGAGGAACAATGTCAACCAAAAAATCAAAGATATCAGTTCGCGTGATCGCTGCAGCAATGTCATTCTTCTGTAAAGTTCGCCGCTTGTTTTCTTCTGTGTGTATCCAGGACCGTAAGGTCAGTTCCAAAATGAACATTTCGCATGCTTTAGCAAACAAGACTGGAGCTTCTGCTGCAATCATGCGGACATCCTCATCTGCCTTCATGATCTTCTTGATTCTTGCTAAAGGAAGCTGGTGGATTTTGAAGTCGGTAACTTGTTGGACCTCCTGCATTTGAGAGCTCCAGAATTGTTGCAACTGCTGTTGATGAACATGCTGATATCCTGCAATGGCTTGAGGAACCGGGGCATAAACGCCCGATGGCTGTCCTGCCATTATAGCTGGTGGTGGTACTACAGTTGGAGTCGGAAAACCCACCGTCATTGGGCTTTGGCCTGCCGCTGGAGGTTGGCTGCTCACAACCACAGCTGCGGTCTGCTGGCTAGTTTGTGAATCCATGACAGATAACGCCCTTTCGAATGCAGTTCAGCCTTTTGTTGATTTCCCCTGCATGCTTATGTGTCAAAACACTGTGCCTTACGGCCACTACACGAAGAAAAATGAACAATCCTAGAGATTAATGACTTTGTGACAAAGATGCATGAAAAGAAAAGCAAGAGGCCGTAAACACAATGTATTTTCAGTACTCTTGTTGATTAAAAGACAGCTATGAAAAACTTAGCAAGACAGGAAAGTAGCTAATGTCATAGTCAATTCTGCAGCCATCCCTCTTGTCACAAAAGTGATGATGTGGCACAAACGTAATATGCTGACATGGCATTTCCATAGATTGATGATGTGGCAAGCAGGACGATTACGGGCCACGTGGCACTTTGGACGCTTTTGGGGGCACCTTGGAGCTTTTGAAAGGCCAGTTTTTTGTAACAGTAGTTTTTGGCCTGGGCCTTTAAATTTGTGCTTAGGGAGACGTTCTTGCAGATCATTGTGTGGGTACACAGACCAGAGCACTCTTCCTGGTGGTTGTACTCTGTTCTTATCATTACAGCACTAAGTATGAAAAGGGGTGCCAAACTTTGGGGCCAGTGCATCTGGAAGCCGAACTCCGCCACTTCGTGCCTCAACTACTTTGAGTTTAAAAGTGCAAGTGTTTAAAGTTTCTGTTCTGTTCGTATGTTGCTGAGGATTTACCGTCTTGTCAGTGCCAAGTCCCTTTCCAAGGAACTATGTAAACTGTTAAGAACTTTGGCAATGCGACCACTGCAGCGATGAAAAGGCCACTACAAGCTCAATAAGGGTTAGACCATGCTGACATAATCCATAGAGATAATCTGACAAATTTTGGGAGTGTAGTTCTGTTCATTGACTGGGTTAAAAGCATGCCCTACTGATGCTTCAGATCTTCCCCACACTGCCAATATGCTATCAGGGACATACCATGTCCATGAGATGACCCATTCTCCACGTAGTAACACAAGACACTCTCAACAGCACCAATAAAAATATGCATTGAACCATTCTTGGTGAAAACATATGCCCACCCCTTAGACGCCATGCTAAGAATCCGATCTGTTCACTCACTAGGCAGTATTGACAATTTACCAGTTAGTATGTGAATGCCCAATTCATGTATTTTGCCTGATCAACACAACAGCATTCCAGAGTTGGCTACACATTTCTTGTCAAGTTCAGCAGCAAACATGAACAATGATGCAATGGCAGAAGAAAGACAGCAGGAAATGCACATAAAGTAGAGAGTTTTCTTTCCCAAACAAAGGAAAGCAAAGTAGGAAGTCCGAATCCAAAGGTGCCACATACATGATGCAAAAGTGCAAAACTGTTGCAAAGTTTAGTGCTGACACCCTCAGATGCTTGCGCACCTTAAGGAGACCAACAAGTTAGCTCACGGCGAGTTAGTGAAAAATGGGCATTCGCAACTTAAGTGGCATGAATGTATGCCAGGGCTCCTTACATAGGATTCTGTCACAAAAGAAAGAGCTTTTGCAGAAAGACAAAGTTAGCGTCACTTGTGTTTAGCAGAGATATCAGTATGCAATTGAGAATTCTCGAATCACAGAGTTCCCTGCGCAGCGCAGAAAAACGGGGCAGATGGATGGCGCATGCATTTAACCCTACAGGACAAACATCAATCCAAAAGGACAGGTCAAATTTTCATCCAATCGATTTGGCATCTGATACTCTGCTACCACAATCTGCCTTTAATTTAAGTGCCCACTGCTAGTACGAGTGTGTTGGCGAGCCAAGGATCTTTCTCAACCAGAGAGATGTAAACATGGACGCATCACATCAAGAAGTACAGAAGCAGAGCACGATGAGGGAGCATAGGAACAGAGCACGATTGGGACGACAAACGTATACATGTGAGAATTTCAGAAAAACGGAGAGAAAAAAGGAAGCTTACCCAGCGCTGATGCCACCTGCCTGCAAAGGAGCGGAGTTGATCTATCTCGGAGAATCCATGGAGAGAGGCGTCAGCAGACGCTAGCCACGAGCAATGGAGTCCATATGGGGGAATGGCGCTTTGGCGCAAAAGGACAGCTCGCTCTGCGTCTTGTGAGTGAGAGAATTCGTGTTGGGGAAAGGGCGCGAAAAGGAAGACTCAATCGTGCCCATGCGTTGCAGGCGTGAAGTGGAGCATCGTAGGGCTATGGGGGTAGCAGAAAGAGGGGCAAGCGATGGGGAGAGGGCCTGGCTTCTTAGCTACTGGAAACAGGACAAGTGTCGATAAGCGAGGAGGGCACAGAGCAGGGCTTCCAAACCCACCAGTTATTGGTCACCCCCATTTAACCAGAGCTGGGTTAAGTACAAACACACACCTGGGTTGCACCACCCATAAAAGCAGCCTTGATGTTGATACAATGCATATCCCTTTCCTCCCTCTATAAGCACAACGGCGTTCCCACGGCCTACTCTCTCCATCAAAAACATCGACACCATAACTTGCTTCAATGGTGGTAACCAGCTGGTATTCATACACCCACACAACGTTCAACCAAATTGGATTATTTTCATGGCCTTCCATGATTTTAGCATATTGGCTCCAATGTAGACACTTGAGTAGAATGTGGAGTATTCCACATGGACAAGTTTAACAAAGAAAAAACCCAATCTAATATCTTGGGCTAGCCATAAATTGGATAGCATATAGGGTATATGGACCATTTTTTGAACATGAGAGTTTGGGGCACCCATATTAGGTAGTATGAGAGCCTCTACACTAAAAGCCATAGGATGGGGTCTTAAATGAATGTTGAGTAGTGGGAACAATGGTGCAAAACCTTGACGAGAATCTCACGGCGAATGGTGGAGGTAAAAACCATGTGTGCCATTGGCCTCCACCGAACTTGAACCCACCACCTTGTTCAATATACATGACAATGGCTTGCCCATCCACCCATGACTAATCTTAACTCAATTGTCAGGCAGGCTTAGATCATCCTTGACAATGGTTGGATCTACCTCAAAGGAACAGGTTGTAATGTATATGAGGATCGCACTCTTATGCAACAAAATGTACGTCGCAAAGCATACGAGGAAAGAAGCAAGAAGGTTAAGGTATCATCTCAAGAAGAAAAGGCACTTGAGGAGGATGCAAGTCTACCCAACAAATAGGGACACATGATCTATGAGACCAACTCACGCTTGCGAATAAGCTTTTGGAATTGTAACGGGTATCCATGGAATGCGGGAATTGGCATTGATGAGCTTACCAATGACTCCAATGTGATACTTCTTGTCGAAACATGGGAGCATGATGCGCAACGAATTCTTGGATTTGACAAATACGATGTGCATTCTATGATGTGGGCCAAAAATGCAAAGCAACGAAGAGGCCAAGGAGGCGTAGCATGTATGACCAAAAAGGGTTTGAAAGATGTTTTCATTGTCAAAGAAGATAAGTATAAACGATACTTATGGCTGAAAATCAGCCCACCAAATGGTCAAGTCATGTTTGTGGCCGGCTGCTACATTCCTCACTATGACTCCAACTTTTATGCTCGCTTGAATATGGATAGAGATCAGCCCTTTGTTGAACTAGAGGAAGACATTGCTCATTACAAGGATCAAGGTGAAGTCATTGTTTTTGGAGACATGAATGCTCGCACAAATATGTTACAACACGACACACAACAAGTCGACATGCCGCATGTCTCAAGAAGAGTGGATGACTCATACATGTATAATCGAAGTTCTAATGATGCAAAAGAAGTGGATCACTATGGAAAGTCACTTCTACATATGTGCAATAGTACCGGAATGCTCATTGCAAATGGTGTATCTCTATGGCAAGGCACCAATGACTTTACATGTAGAAAGCACAATGGTGCTAGCGTGATTGACTATATGTTGTTCTCAGAAGCCACTTTAGAATGCATACAAAGCTTTACACTTGGTGAATGGAATCCGGAATCGGATCATAGGATGTTATGTATTGACCTCAAGTGTGGTAAACGGCCCGAGCATGTAGCCTCCAATCATGATGTGAATCATTTGTACCTACGTCTAGACTTCAAACGAGCACTTATATATGATGATATGGTGGACCAAATGTTAAGCATGATAGAGCATCAAGGGAGCCCAACATTAGAATGCAAGTGGAAAGTTTTCAAAGAAGTAATTTTCTCTTGTGCGAAGGAATGCTTTTCGGCGAAACACATGTCTTGCAAAAGGTCTAAGAAGGGTAGCACCAAGAAGAAATGGTTTGACATGGAATGTAGTCAAGCCCGAAAACACTTGCTAAGATTGGATGCAATTAAAGACAAGGAAGTTTACTTGGAATGTTCACACACATACAAAGCACTTGTTCAAAAGAAGAGGAGAAGGTGGGAAGTCGAAAAACAACTTCTTTTAGCACAAGAGAAAGCACATGCATGTGGCAAGTTTTGGCAAAATCTAAAAGGCAAGCGCGTTGAGAGCTTTGGTGACTTGACTCTTGAGGATATGTATATGCATTGTAAGAACCTCTATGAGCAACCCAATGTTGATAAGATGGAGGGTTGTAGCTCCCTTCCATTTATGTCTCCCTTCTTTACCATTGAAGATGTATGCCGCGCGCTTGAGAAACTTGCTACTCGCAAGGCAGGTGACCTTCAAGGTGTCAAGGCTGAAATGATTAAATGGACAAGCAAGAAAACACGATATTGGATATGCGATATGTTTAACCTTGCACTTCAGTATGGCATGCCTCATGATTGGAGTGCAAATTGGATCAAACCTTTGCACAAAGGAGGAGATGTAAACAATGTGAATAACTATCGCACTATAATGGTTGGTTCTTTGATGGCAAAGTTATTTGGATGTATCATGGAGATGAAGATAAGTGAATGGGCTGAAAAGAATGGCAAACGTGCGCTTGGCCAAGCAGGTTTTCGAAAGCATCATAGCACTATTGATCACCTTGTCACTCTTCGAGTTCTTATGGAAGCGTCTCAATTGAAAGGAAAAAAGTTGTATTGTTGCTTTGTGGATTTCAAGAAAGCTTTTGACATGGTACCACGAGGAAATCTTTGGAGACGTATGCAAAGCCTTCAAGTGCCGAGAGAATTTATGCATGCAGTCTTTCGCATCTACCAAAAAGTGATATGTCGATTACGTATGGGAGATGGAATTTTAGAATTTTTTGCAAGCACTATTGGTGTCAAACAAGGATGCCCACTTTCCCCAACCCTCTTTGGGCTACTCATTGATGAATTGGAATACATGGTTCTTGATTTTATGCAGCAAGAAGGCATAGAAGAGGTTAAGATTGGAAATGCGGTGATCATGCTTTTGCTTTATGCCGATGATGTAGTGCTCTTGGCACATACCTTAGAAGATGCACAAAAGCTTATGACTGTCTTGGAACGCTTTTGCCTACATAGCGGGCTGATCGTGAATGGATCCAAAACCAAGGTTATGCTTGTAAAGACCCTCAATGACGAAAATCCATGCATTGTATACAACAATGAGAAACTTGAAGTGGTAGATCACTTCAAGTACCTTGGCCTTGAGGTTCCATCCAATCATAAATGGAAGGATTGTGCAATGCGTCGCTTGGAAGCCGGAAAGAGGGCTTATTATGCATTTGAGAACATGTGCAATGCAGGAGAGATCAAGTGTTGGGCTCTCAAAAAGTACCTCTTTGACACATTGGTGACACCGGTGCTTCTTTATGGAGTGGAGGTGTGGGGTGGAAGCATCGGGAAGTCTACTTGGAAAGAGTTTGAGAATGTTCAAAAGCGTTTTCTCACCAACTTTCTCCAAGTCAAGACACAAACACCCTACGTGCTCTTACTTCTTGAGTCCGGATCGCTTCCCATTGAGGTCTTGGGCATGGAAAGGGTTGTGGAGTACATGCGTAAGACACAACGTAGCCCTTTGCATCGACTTCCTAGAATCGCATATGAAGCAAGTCAAAAGGTTCAAAAGACATGCAAGAGCAAAATACTAAGTTCGGGGTGGATGCTTGATATCAAGAAATGGTTTGGAAGATGGGATGCATGTCACTTGGTCAAGGATGCGTCAATCGACTCCCAAGTTAATGAGGCCTTCTTACAACGCCAATGTATCATGGCTTGGGAGAAATCCGGAGGTTCTCGCTTCAGCCATTACACCACACACGTTGCCCCAAACTACAAATCTCTCTTCTTCTCGGAACGAGGTAACCGAACCCATTCCTACATCCTTGAGCCCATCCCGTTGAGTGCGATCCGCACCATTGCCGCCATTCGTCTTAGCTCCCATTCTCTACGCTGTGAGACAGGACGTTCGGGCACTGGCGAGGAGTGTCATCGACTTTGCACCTTATGCCCTCGTCAAGTGCGAGAGAGTGAGTACCACACACTACTTGAGTGCTCAGCTTTTGACCACATTAGGTCCTCTTTTCCCCATATATTCAGCCATGAGCTCTCCCTACATACCTTGCTCTCCCAACCACGATGTGGACTCTCTATTGCGACGCTCATTTCAGCCATTTTTGAGCATCGAGAGTCACTTATGAACTCCACTCACACCACGTGACATGTTCATTTGGTCCCATAGGTCATATTTGACCTTCGAGGACGATAATAGAACGATCTATCTATCTATCTCTCTCTCTCTCTCTCTCTCTCTCTCCCCCAACATGGTGGTGCACTTTTGGACTTTGGATGTTGATTCCTTGGATCATCTCTCTCTCACACTATTTAACCACGTGTGCGTGCACGCACACACACACACACACACACCAACGTTTCAAGTTTGGTGAGTAGGCAATGTTCCAACTTTCAACCCCCCTCTCTCTCTCTCTCTCTCTCTCTCTCGTATGCTGACAACAAAGCACAATCCATTTCAATGTAGGTGTCTTTAATACAAATATACTACCTATCTTTAATAATTGATTGATTCACAATTTGATAATATCCACAATCCATTTCAATGTAGGTGTCTTTAATACAAATGTACTACATACCTGTCATAAAATCTAATATCTAACCAACCCAAATGATTCTCTCATTTTAAATTGATCACTTAATGTGGGAGAATAAACGGGAACAAGTGTTAAGATATAGATATGTGCTTATAGATCTATCTCAACACGGGGCCAATGGTAAAGGGGCCCAAATGAGAGATGGTCTATCAAAGAGCAAGGCTATCCAATGGAGCATAAGACCTTAGGGTTAGCTTCATTGAAGACCTCCAATAATGTGTGTAAAAGTCCTTTGACCTTAGGTAAGCTAGGGCTGAGCTTGAGGTGGGAACCTGGCCCAAGCTCGAGGTGCTTGTCGTGCTTGAGGTGCTTGTTGTGCTTGAGGTGCTTGTCATGCTTGAGGTGCTTGACTTGCTGCATGATTAAGGTGCTTGAGGTGCCTTGAGAAGCTTGCCTGAGATGCTTGTGGGAACACCCCCTACTTCAAGTGCTTTGTCATGCTTGATGACTAAGGGGCTTGCTCATCCAAAGTCAAAAAGATCCCTACCAGGAGGGGGGCAAGCCTACAAGTGGGGGGGGATGAGAGAGAACACACACACACACACACACACACACACACACACACACACACACACACACACACACACACACACACAAGGGAAGCCCCAGCATGAAGAGGCAGCAAGGACACTTGTCAAGTTCCTCCTCATGTTGCCCTCATGGTGTGCCTGAAGCCTATTGGTTGGCCACCCAAGGGGTCCAATGATAATTTAGGATATTTAAATTAATTGATTTTGCATTTATCAATTCCTCTCTCTCAAAGGGGAAAGGGGGACACTTGTCCCAAGGCTACCCTTGTTGCTTGTAATGGCTCCTGCTTGTGATTGGCTAGGCCTGGAGGGGTCCAATGAGCTTTCATCATGAGCTACAAGGGGGGGTCGACCATGCAAGCTAGGGGGTTGCTTAGGGGGTATACTCACCCACACACACTCACAATCACTCTCATTGTGTGCTATGCAAAGTGCAAGAGCTCCCTCTCCAAGCAAGTAGAGGTTGAGAGCCTATACCAACACTCTTGGCTATGGAGTGCAAATCCAACCAAGAGCCATGCTTCAATGCTTAAGCTTGCCATCTCCTTCTTCTTCATTACTATGCTATTATGTATGCTAGCAACAAGAGTATGAGAAATGAGGAACTACTTCTTTCTCTTATGAAATGTTTCTTCTTCCTCTTCCCTACCCTCATTCCCTGCTAGCTCTCTCCACCTTCGAAGGTGTTTGAGGTCTTGGGACTGAGGCTTGGCATGGTTAAAGCTTTCTTCAAGTTTATGTTATGCTATGTTTGTGATGCATGAAGCTTTCCATCTTCATTGCATCACCTAGGTCACAAGGAATACAAAGATTGTATTGTAACAAGTCTCTCTTTATGGGAGAAATCATAATACAAATGCCTATTGGAGGGGGGACCGGCTCCACATAAATCCGGTCCTCAACTGTTGTCATGTTCTCTAAATTCTCTCTCTTGCAAAAGTATTGTTCATGCCAAGTTAACTAATTGATATGATAATGTATCTTCAATTATGTTCACCCGCTATGCTCACAAAGACATTACTCAAAAGTATTCTCATTAATCTCCGCTACTCTCAAGTTAAATAGGCCAATTCCATTACATTGGTATCAGAGCATTTGGTTTCTCTTTTCTTGCTTAAGAAGAGAGGTCCTTAAGTAGCCTATAAATGGTTGATGTTGTTAATTATAATAGGGTAAGTGGAACTGGGATCTATTATTGGTTTTGTTGAGCCCACTATGTGGGGGATGGTGCACACCTCGGGAGCTTTGGACTTAATAATGGAGTCTTTCTAGACTTGCCTACGGCTTTACCATTATTGAGCCATAAGAAGTCCGAAAGGAGCTAGCCCTCGGCAACTCTGCTATGTTAGACCTACTCCTCTACTCTCTATAATTAACCACTTTGAGCCGTGGGTGTAGATACTTAAGCACCAATTTTCAAAGGCTAAGAGGAGTGGCAACTAAGGTTTTGAATTGCCAAAGCATACACTAAGAACATACCTAAAATTTTGTTAACATGGTTGACAATAATCAAGAGAGTAGAATGAACATTGATAGCCTTGATTTTGCACATGAAGGTGCTAATGATGATGCTCCCATGTTTGTGAATTATCTCGTCACTAGGTTGCAGCAAGCTATGGGCAACCGTGCTTTGCAAGCCAAAGTTACTCAACAACTTCGTGCTTATGGAATTTCCCGTCCTCTCCAAGAGGAGAGAGAGCTTAGGAGGCCTCTTGATGAGACCCCGAAAAGAAGACTCTCTCCCATTAGAGAGGAGGAATACAAAGAGAAAGAAAGCAATGAAAGTCTAAGTTCCTGTGAAGATGTGGCTCTACAAAGACGGCGGTCTAAACGATCGCCTACTCCTCCCAAGAGGAAAAGATCAACCCATAGTCCTTCTCCTCATCACTCTGAAAGGCGAGAGAGGAAACAAAGGAAGAAAAGGGCTAGGAAGAGGTCACCCTCTTCTCCTTCTTCTTCACCTTCCTCCTCTTCCGATGAAAGTTATGGCTATTCTCCTAGAGAATACAAGAGGGGAGGACATCACAAATCATTTCCTGCATGGCGAAGGTTACAAAAGCTAAAAAAGTTCAAGGAGGGAGGAAAGAGTATCTCTTTTCTCACCTATGATGGCACCTTTGGTGCTACCGACAAAGTGTTGGCCTTCATCCAGCAATTTGATGCGGCCTTTGGGGACGAGGGCTTCACAGAGTCCTCCAAGCTACGCCATGTAGCTATGTACTTCCAAAAATCAGCTCGTCAATGGTGGGCTAGCCTTCGTGGCAATGGAGAAGCCCCAAAGACATGGAAAACTCTACGAGTTTCCATCATGCAACAATTCCTTCCAAACGATACTATGGATAAAGTTCTTACCGAATGGCGCGGCTTGAAGCTTCTCTCTCATGAGTCTATCCACAAGTATGTAGACAAGTTTTGGGATTTACATCTCAAAGCTACTGTCTTTCAAAAGATAGAGTTTGCCGAGCAAAGACAGCAATTCTGTGCGGGATTACCTGAAGAGATGGCCGAATACATCAACTCTCAACGGCCTGGTACTATTACCGAAGTAATCGATCACACCATGGTTGCTTCACGCATCAATTTCCATCAAGGGGCTAGACGTAATGTCAAGCCCATGGAAAACAAAGATAAAAATGATGCAAAGGGGAAATCCAATGCTCAAAATAATTCCCAAGGCACTTCCAACAACAACAACAACAATCGGTCCAAGGAGAAGGGAGTTTAGAAAGGTAAAAACAAACTCTCTCCTGAAGAGCTTGAAGCTTTTCGCAAGGACCATAAGTGTTTCAAGTGTGGGGAGCAAGGACATGGCTATCGTTCTTGCCCCAAGAAGAATACTTGCAATGAGACTCCTAGAGCTTCCACCATCGAAGCTCCAAAAGAGGATGCTCATTACAAAGGATCATCACTTTCCTATGCTTGGGGAAAGGTAAGAGAGCATGATGCCTTCATCTTATTTGACCCTGGCTCTTCTCTAAACTTCATATCAATGGAGTTGGCCACCAAGTTGGGCATTCAAGCTTTTGAGATGGGAGATATAGTAACAGCTGATTCAGCTTTCAAGGGACAGCAAGCCTCCGTTACTCCCTTGATTGGGAAGTTGAGGCTTCATGTCCAAAGCTATGTCGATAAAGAAGACTTCTTCATCTCTCCTCTCCAACATGAGGATGTTATCCTAGGGGCGCCATGGTTTGATCGCATGGCAGCCAACATGAAGTTCCCTGAAAGGAAAATCTACTTCACCTACAGGGGAAAGAACATGTATATAGATGCTAGTGAGCGTGGTCGCACTATTCCACTTGTAAATCCTCTTTCTTTTGATAAATCAATGAAGAGCTCGGTTTTTGCGTACATGATTTATGTCAAAGAGTCTCTAAAAGCTAATAATGTTTCATCAAATGTAAATGATAGGAATCAAGAAGAGTTAGACTTGTCTACTTTTCTAAAAGGATTCCAAGATGTGTTCATCGATGATATCCCTATGGACCTACCTCCAAAACGAAGGGATGATGACCATCATATTGAGCTCCTTCCAGGAAGCTCACCGCCTAACAAACCTCCTTATCGAGTCTCACAAGCTCAACAAGAGGAGATTATGAGGCAAGTATAGGAATTGGTAGACAAAGGGATGGTGAGGCCTAGTTCCTCTCCCTTTTGTTCTCCAGTCCTTTTAGTGCAAAAGAAAGATGGTACATACTGTATGTGTGTGGACTATCGAGCACTAAACCATATCACTATCAAAAACAGATTTCCCGTGCCTCAGGTAGAAGATCTGTTTGATAAGCTACAAGGCTCTACCTACTTCAGTAGGATTGACCTTAAGAGTGGCTATCATCAAATAAGGATAGTGGATGAAGAGATCCTAAAGACTGCGTTTCGCACAACATTTGGTCTTTATGAATATCTAGTCATGCCTTTTGGCTTGACTAATGCACCAGCTACTTTCAATCGTCTCATGGAGAAAATTTTTAGACCATATCGCAAATTCATTGGAGTGTTCTTTGATGATATCATCATCTACTCCAAGTCTTTGGAGGAACATAAGCAACATCTCCAAGTGAGTTTTCAAGCCTTGAGGGAGAACAAACTTTTTCTCAACCAAAAGAAAAGTGAATTCTTCCTTCAAGAGATTCAATATCTAGGTCATATTATCTCTCACGATGGTATCCGTATGGATCCATCAAAGTTAGAGGTAATAAAATCATGGCCTAACCCAAGGAACCTACATGAGCTAAGAAGCTTTATTGGTATGTGTGCATACTATAGATGCTTCATAACAAAATTCTCTCAAGTAGCAGGACCACTACACGACTTAACTAAGAAGGACGTCAAGTATGTATGGACTGCTAAGGAGCAAAATGCTTTTGAAAATCTCAAAGAGAAGCTTACTTCCCAACCAGTCCTCGTGCTTCCAGATCTCTCAAAACCATTTGAGGTCCAATGTGATGCTTGTGGTGATTGCCTTGGAGCAGTTTTGCTACAAGAAGGGCATGCCATAGCATATGAGAGCCGAAGGCTCAATACCGATGAACGAGTCTTGGGCATTTATGAGAAAGAGCTTTTAGCTATTCTACATGCCCTAGACACATGGAAGCACTATCTATTGGGGACTCCATTTATCCTACGAACCGACCACCAAAGTCTCAAGTACTTCATGACGCAAACCAAGCTCTCCGACAAACAAATGAGGTGGGCAAATTTTCTTTCGCAATTTAATTTCCATATTGATCACATAGCTGGTAAGCACAATCAAGTGGCCGATGCACTTTCACGACGACCAAAGGTCAATGCGGTGTCTATAGCTACTCACAATGATCTATCTTTTATGATAGATGAGTATGCTACTGACCCTGACTTTAGAGACATAATGTCAGCCCTTGCTTTGGGGAAGAAAGAGGAACCATTCACCTTGCAGGATGGTTATCTTCTCCACGGCAATAGGCTATGTGTTACCCATTCCCTTCGTGAGAAAGTTATGTATGAATCCCATGCTCCTCCATATGCGGGGCATAGAGGTATTCAACCTACTCTCCGAGGAGTAGAGACGTTTTCTATCGGCCTACAATGAAAGTGGACATACAAGAGTATGTTTCAAAATGTGTAGTATGCCAAAAGACCAAGTATGATAGAGGGAAGCAACCTAGATTACTCCAGCCATTGCCTATTCCAAATTCACCATGGGAGAGTATATCCATGGATTTCATCTTTGGATTATCCAAGTCTATCCATGGGAATACTGGAATATGGACAATAGTCGACAGGTTTAGCAAGCAAGCACATTTTATTCCTATCAAAAAGACTATTAAGGCACATCAAATGGAAACTCTCTTCATATCTCAGATTTTCAAGCACCATGGATTACCAACATCCATCGTGTCAGATAGAGATCCTAGAATGACCAGTAATTTCTGGAAAGGTCTCTTTGAAAATCTACAAACAAGATTGAATTTCTCTTCGGCCTATCACCCACAAACGGATGGCCAAAGTGAGATAGCCAATCTTACGATACTCGATCTACTCAAGACTTATGTTACTGAAGTAGATCAACGCTCACAATGGGAAAAGTACTTACCTCTTGTAGAGTATGCCTACAATAATACTGTACATACTTCTACGGGGAAAGCACCTTTTGAGATCATTGAGGGAAGACCAAAAAGTCCCTTGCTACTCAAAGTACATGGGAAGATCTTCACCGCCGATGAGTATAGCTGTGACCTACAAGAATCTTTTCAAAAGATTAAGGAGGCTATATCCATCTCTCAACAAAGGCAAAAAGCTGCTGCTGACAAGCACAGAAGAGCTTTAATGTTCAAAGAAAATGATTGGGTCTTACTCAAATTTCCTAAGGCTCGATTATGGCAAACGACGGGCAAAAATCCTACGGGCCATCAAAAGTATTATGCTAAACTAGCAAAAAGATACTATGGTCCTTTCCAAATCTTGAAGCCCATCAATGAGACGGCTTATCAACTCAAGTTGCCCAACCATTGGCTTATACACAATGCCTTTCATGTAAGCCTACGTAAGCCCTATAAAGGAGAGCCACCAACTGAACCAATTATTGAAGACCCTCCCGAAGTTGAAGACCAAGAAGAGGTGCTACAACCCGAAGCTATTCTTCGGCATGAAGACAAGGTACTACGACATGGTAAGATTATCCGACGGTATCTTATTAAGTTCAAAAATTATCCTTTTGAAGATGCTAGATGGATGCAAGGAATACAACTTAAGGATAGTATGAACCTTGTCAATGCTTACAATGCTACATTAGAGTAAGCAAATGTACAAATTTCTTTTAAAATGACTCATGTTTTTGTCTTATAAGACTATTCCTCTTTTTAATTGTGCACAAATTTAACTAGTATGCATGCTTACAATCATGTTTGTGATGACGACGTCTCTCAAACACCAAGTAGAATTTGTCACTCTACTTTGGGAGAATGAAATGGACTAAAGAGCAGACATGCTTGCGGCAGCTATGTCTCCCAAGCACCAAATGGATTAGTCATCCATCTTGGAAAGATGTCGTAGGGTAAAAAGGGATCCTCTACCCGCTAAGTAGAATTGACTGATGACTACGGCTTTATCCCTTCTACCTCATAGTCGAGGATGCCTATGATTTCAAGAGAGAGGTAATGTCATAAAATCTAATATCTAACCAACCCAAATGATTCTCTCATTTTAAATTGATAACTTAATGTGGGAGAATAAACGGGAACAAGTGTTAAGATATAGATATGTGCTTATAGATCTATCTCAACACGGGGCCAATGATAAAGGGGCCCAAATGAGAGATGGTCTATCAAAGAGCAAGGCTATCCAATGGAGCATAAGACCTTAGGGTTAGCTTCATTGAAGACCTCCAATAATGTGCGTAAAAGTCCTTTGACCTTAGGTAAGCTAGGGCTGAGCTTGAGGTGGGAACTCGGCCCAAGCTCGAGGTGCTTGTCCTGCTTGAGGTGCTTGTCATGCTTGAGGTGCTTGATTAAGATGCTTGAGGTGCTTGACTGGCTCCATGCTTGAGGTGCCTTGAGAAGCTTGCCTGAGATGCTTGTGGGAACACCCCCTACTTCAAGTGCTTTGTCATGCTTGATGACTAAGGGGCTTGCTCATCCAAAGTCAAAAAGATCCCTACCAGGAGGGGGGCAAGCCTACAAGTGGGGGGGGATGAGAGAGAACACACACACACACACACACACACACACACACACACACACACACACACACACACACACACACACACACACACACACAAGGGAAGCCCCAGCTTGAAGAGGCAGCAAGGACACTTGTCAAGTTCCTCCTCATGTTGCCCTCATGGTGTGCCTGAAGCCTATTGGTTGGCCACCCAAGGGGTCCAATGATAATTTAGGATATTTAAATTAATTGATTTTGCATTTATCAAGTCCTCTCTCTCAAAGGGGAAAGGGGGACACTTGTCCCAAGGCTACCCTTGTTGCTTGTAATGGCTCCTGCTTGTGATTGGCTAGGCCTGGAGGGGTCCAATGAGCTTTCATCATGAGCTACAAGGGGGGGTCGACCATGCAAGCTAGGGGGTTGCTTAGGGGGTATACTCACCCACACACACTCACAATCACTCTCATTGTGTGCTATGCAAAGTGCAAGAGCTCCCTCTCCAAGCAAGTAGAGGTTGAGAGCCTACACCAAAACTCTTGGCTATGGAGTGCAAATCCAACCAAGAGCCATGCTTCAATGCTTAAGCTTGCCATCTCCTTCTTCTTCATTACTATGCTATTATGTATGCTAGCAACAAGAGTATGATAAGTGAGGAACTACTTCTTTCTCTTATGAAATGTTTCTTCTTCCTCTTCCCTACCCTCATTCCCTGCTAGCTCTCTCCACCTTCGAAGGTGTTTGAGGTCTTGGGACTAAGGCTTGGCATGGTTAAAGCTTTCTTCAAGTTTATGTTATGCTATGTTTGTGATGCATGAATCTTTCCATCTTCATTGCATCACCTAGGTCACAAGGAACACAAAGATTGTATTGTAACAAGTCTCTCTTTATGGGAGAAATCATAATACAAATGCCTATTGGAGGGGGGACCGGCTCCACATAAATCCGGTCCTCAACTGTTGTCATGTTCTCTAAATTCTCTCTCTTGCAAAAGTATTGTTCATGCCAAGTTAACTAATTGATATGATAATGTATCTTCAATTATGTTCACCCGCTATGCTCACAAAGACATTACTCAAAAGTATTCTCATTAATCTCCGCTACTCTCAAGTTAAATAGGCCAATTCCATTACATACCTTTGATAATTGATTGATTCACAAACTTAGAAGTTGGCACTGCTTGGGGGCTTTTGAGCTACAACTATTTTCCCTCTTGAATCTAGTGCGCTAAGAGAACTTGTATATGAAAGCTTGAGCGTGGAAACTTCAAAGGCCAAGGCTGTAGCCTTGAGTGCAATTCTAAAACTTTAAAGCAAAGAAGCTTGTAGAGCAAAAACTGAAGGCCTACACCTCCTAGTGGCCTTCAACGTGTGGAAGCCAAAATTTGGCTTAGGCTTTAGAGCGCAACTCCCCTCGAGCTGTGAGATTTCATCAAAAGGCTTGGATGGTCTTGTAGCCCTCTATAGCCTTCAAATTTTAGAGTTTTCACAAAACATTCGTAGTCACTATCTTCAACACAAAAAGACAACTCGTATGATTGTTGTGACTACAAGCGCTTTATCTACATAGAATGTCAACCTTAAGGGGAATACTCCCACTTATATTCATGCAAATGAATGCAACTAAAAAATATATATTTATTGAAGTGGGCCTCAAAATAAGCGTCGGCCATTTTGTTGAAGCCATCATTCATGTAGTCAACACAATACACATCGGCAGGAGAGCCCGAATGCACATCAGTATAAGCATCGATATATATATGGTCGATATAGACAGTTTCCACCGTATAACTCGTGGAAACTCAAATGTCCACAACATCACAAATAGTGATGCTCATAGCACTGCCTATGTATACACTTTTTTTGACGACCAAGAATATTTTTTTTTGGAGGATTGTTCTATTCCTCTAGCAAGGTGCCAATGGTAGTAGTCGTAGCGGTAGGCTAACTGTTGCACTCTACCCAAAATAAACAAGCACTTGGAAAATGTGCTACGGTAAGAAGTTTATGGATGCAACAACAAAAATAAACAAATGTTGGAGCCATGCACGAAACTTCTAGCAAAAACATACATCTCAAAAGACAATAGGCATGACATGCTCAATATTGTCAAGAACGAACCATAACGATTGGTTGGATAAACCATTTACAAAACATAATAAAATAATCAAACTAGGAGCAACAATAACACGTACAAACTCATGGTAGAATGTGTTGTAGCCACTGGTCCCAAGATGTGATGCATGAGCTGAAGTCATGTCGCTATGGCATCTCTATGTTGGTTGTATTTATCAGATGTCTCACTCATCTCCTACTTGATCCTCTCCCCTCCTCTTTATCCAACCAAGATGGCTTTGGTATTCCCTCACTACGAGCATCTTAGGGCTTCAAACAAAAATGGGCCATGCAATCCCGTGCATCTTATTGAATCCATCAAGTGCTAACAACAGGATGTCCCTTAACAGGTTCTTCCTTTGTATGTATAACATTTTTAAAAATTTCATTGGCCGGTCAAATATGAACCCTAGTGTTATAAGTGCATTATGAGAAAGAGTTCTTTTTGAATCATATTGGGGGTTCCAAAATCGGAGAGCTAGTCACATCAAGATCTTGAGAGCTTTGTGAACACTAAGGAGCTCCATAGCTTCCCTATCCTCTCAAGAGCTTCTACCTACTTGTATCCCTTGCCTCCCACATGCTTTCTTATGCTCACCCACCATGCTCTCTTATGCATGATGGTTGAGTTTACGACTGAAACCAATGGTTTTTTTTCACATTCAGTTTGTGCAATGTGTTTGAAGTAGCTAATCAAATATGCTTGTTGATTTGGTTGCTCTTTCTGTTCGTGGTGCCTCTTGAATCTTTGATTTGCTCTTTTGGTTGTGCGTAATTGTAGGCATAAAGGCAAGAATTGTGTTTTAATTAAACACACACATTGTCTCCTTTTGCATACAAGGAAGAGATACATTGTTTCTTATTGCATTAAGTGAGAGTGCATTCAACATTTAGGTCAACAAGCTGCATTGTTTTGATAGGAAAGAGAACTCCTTATGTTCCAAGTAGAATAGTTCATTGTGTAAGAATGGTAGAGTTTGCATTCTGCACAAGGTGAATCTCTTGAGACCACCAATGTAGTGGTAGGTGTAGATAGCTTCTGCCCCCTAGACTAGGCTTAGCTTCCTTGTTTTTTGGATTGATGTTTTAGTTCGTCGATTATAAACACTAATCTATGGTGGCCGCACAACCTTCATTTATCGTTTTCATCAAGTTATGGAAGAAGAAAAAAGCCTAAGAGAACTTTTTTGCATTTGCTTGTTCCTTGAGCTACATTTTCACTCATTACATATGTATTATGTTGGGGAGGCTCCAAAACCTTCATGAACACACCTCTTGTGGTCGAGATATTGTCCCGTCGATCAGGATAAGAGTTAAGTAGGATTAAGAGCAGGATAAGAGTAGGTTTAGATAGTAGCTTAGGAAAGTGTGTAATAAGTGTCAATTCAACACTTTTTGGGCTAACACTATAAGGGGAGTTGTCTATAACCGTTAACATTGCCGCGGAAAAAAAAAGGAAAAAGGAGAGAGAAAAATTTGCGGGGGGCGGTAATAACCGCGGCTATGCATGTGGTAGTGGTTTTTCAGCAATAAGCATGGTAATAGTCATGGCAATATACTCGCAACTATTACCGCGTCAGTTGCCGCGTTTATTACTGTGCAAATTGCCGCTACATGCTAATTCAAAAATAAAGGTGCTCATTTGGGCCACCCAATTTTGGGTGACCCAAATGAGCACCTTTATTTTTGACCCGCATAAAACAATGAAACATCAATTGTTTTTTGGAAGAGTATAAAAAATACCAAAGAACTGAAATTGAATTTACTTTACCTTGACAATTTAAAATGTAGAAGATCAACTATTTAAATAAGTTACAATAAAAAGTAAATAGTTGTATATACATTGTGCCACATTGTGACTTTACGAAAGTTTGGACAAAACATTTTTCTATCTAATCCTCCTCTATCTCGTCGTTGTCCAGAGGCACGTATGTTGGATCACTTTGACTCTACATATACCCAAACCAAATTGAACAATTATCAACAACTCAAATTAATTGATACAAAATTACTTGTTTAAACTTACCGCTGTGGTCCAACCGCCACGTCGAATTGCTCACGAGAGATGTGGTTGTTTTCTAACAACCATTGCCAAGTATCAAATTCTATATGTCGCTCCCGATACTTGACCATCTCTCTAGTTGGTCGAGAGAGAGTGATATTTTTCTAAGTTAGAAATAACAATACCAAATCATCAACTACAATCTTTATAATCACTGATCGACGTTATAATTCAATTAATCTTACATATTTATCCTTCCAAGCTCCCTTGCCTCATGAGCCATAGTGCGTGGGAGTTTGTCTTGCGCGAGCCTCGCATTGTTGTCTGTATGATGAGCCCATCCTCGCAGCTTGATCACTCTTCTCTTGAATTGCCCACTCCCACTCCGTGTCTGCCATGTTTCCACTGCGGTAACTTCTGTATGGATCTCTGACCTGGTTGGCTTCTGTGTGTCACACAGTGGAGTGCTTGTTTTTTAGAAATGTCTTTATGTAGCCCTCCAACCATTGTTGTGAAAAACGTTTGGAAATCTAGCTAACAGAGCGTCCTCAGTGTACCATGCATGATCGGGCAGTTGGTCTCTAAACTTTATAAAACAATTCTTATACGTTGAATGTATAAGAATTTGTAGATGGCGTCAAAATTCCCTACCCTGTGCTATGCCGAAATCCACATCCCCGCAATATTTAACCCTGTAGGAGCGCCCATGCGTGTCTGGCATGGGTGCGTCAGTATCCTTGTTCTTACGTCAACAGAGGCACGCTCTGAAAATGGGGACTCTGTTCCCCCGCCACTACCAAAACATGTGAAACCACAAGATCCACCACCGCTTTGTCTCTCAAGGTGCTCGCTACCCTGAGACGAGCGTCGACGTGTGTTGCCAGAGGAAGTCCGTCGACGATGTTCTGGCAAAGCTGGAGTGGGATGGAGTGGCGTAGCACCCTGTGATGCCATGGGAGTGGGACCCTGCGATGCAAGGGGAGTAGGACCTTGGGATGGAATAGGAGTAGGATGATAGGAAGGGAGAGTAGAGGGAGGTGCCGTCGGTGCAAGGCTCTGTAGGTAAGGAGTCCCTCACTGACTCCCCCATGGTGTAGTCTGCGGAGAAATGCCGTAGATCGCAAGCTGCTGTGGAGTGTAGCAGCCAAATAAATCCTCCGTCAAATGGAGGTACTGCTCTCATAAAGAGATAGCCCGCTGTAAGTCAGGATCTACGACCGGTGGAGGAACCTGAGAAGGGTAGGTGTAGGATGGCCATGCCTGCAAATAACAAAAAAAAAACCTATGACACACATTGTTTAGGGTTAACTACGTAGAAACATTCTTTATTTCTTTGCTTGTTCTCACCGACTCAAGACTCGGGTCCACTGGAGGCGATGTCCACCATCTATAAATACGTACACAAGTATATTAGCACACAAACATGTAGATACATATACATACTAGTAGACCTAAGTAGAGGCTAGTAGTGCCAAAGGTCAACTGCACCTCTTTAGATATCATTGTAGTCTCAACCGTGGTAAAACCAAAGGTACATTGCGGTAATCCATGCATGAATGGATCAATGACCGCAACGCCACGATTAAAAAAGGACTATACCTAAGAGGAAGCGTCTAACCTTCGGGGGCTATGCTCCCGTACTTAGTGCCTACATACATGCATACACAAATATATATATACACATATATATATGTTATGGTTGTAAATGTAGCCATCGTTTTGTGTTGGTTGCACCTAGATTCAACGTTAGTGATGAATTGATTGTAACATTACAATTCTAATGTAATGCAATAAGTAATTCCATTTTTCTCACTAAGTCTCTCTCTCTCTCTCTCTCTCTCTCTCTCTCTCGGTCGTGTAGTTGAACTACAAAGCGGAAGCTCCATCCCAGAGGATATATATATCAGCACACAAACATGTAGATACATATACATACTAGTAGACCTAAGTAGAGGCTAATAGTGCAAAGGTCAACTGCACCTCTTTAGATATTATCGCAGTCTCAACTGTGGTAAAACCAAAGTTACATTGCGGTAATCCATGCATGAGTGGAT